>NC_136063.1:2085912009-2087251022 GCF_964261635.1 Lissotriton helveticus
GGGTCTAATGGTAAAGGTTTACCCTATGGAACATTTAGGGCTCAATTTTGCTTGAGACTAATTGGTTTTCTAATGAGTCTTCCACAACCCATGCTGAATTTTCACATAGTTGCAATGAATGACTTAGTACGCACCTTTACTTGCTCACAATAGACAGAGATTTGTGGAAATTAATTCTCCTGAACACGAGTCACTCACAGATACATAGGAAATATCTTCCTTTTTTTTCTACAGAATACTGATATTTGTATTTTTACTACTTACATTTTTTTAACAATCATCATTAAGAGTCAACTATTCCCTAGTATAGTCTGATTGTGGTGCAATCAATGATAACAAAATTGTCCGCATGCAAAAGAGCTAAAACATGTACCACATCTACCTTAAGGAAAAAAGTAAGAATCTCAGATCCAATCTTTGAGAAGGCAGGCAAATAAATTCCATAGGGGGTGCCAAAACACAGCCAGACATGTTAAGGGAATTATCCCTCTGGACGAATGAGATTGGATCAGAAGAGATCAAACAACAAAAGAAAGTTCCCCAAAGTAATAACTCTAATCTAAAAAAATAACAACAAAAAAGTAAGGGTTTATTTAAAAACAAATCTAAATGCAGCACGTTAAACCATGAAATACTCATACATCACAATCTGCCAACTTTCGTTACAAAATAAAATATTCTATTGCATACAATTCAAATAAAAACAATAATCCAAATGCAGATTTCATATTTTTACCTATGAAAGAATACAATGCATTTCTGCCTTTTCCTCTGCACTGGTGCACTTTTGGCAGCCTAGTGTCAATGAAGGCACCCTTGCGTCAGGGTCCCTGTGTTGCCTGCAGAATTGTTTTTGTGCAGGAAAGAACAGCTGCCTGCACAAAAACAATCCTGAGAAGTATATTCCTCTATCTTCCTCACTACTTCTCTCCTGGGAAGACATATCTTTTAGGCTAATCTCGGATTGCATCAAAAATGACCGAAGTTGCATTGGAACACCTACACAACACCCATGAAATGCCTTCCCAGGGCAGAGTAAGGCAGCACAGTGATTTGCGCTGCATTGCCTTATTCCCGATTTATGGAGCAACTCAGGGCCATACAAATTAGCCTAGTCTCTCCAGAGAGTTTGCAATGATCCAAGCACATTGCTTGTGTGCACCACGTGTGCCATAGTATGTAAACAATACTTAATGCATGTGGAGTCAATGCTCAACTCCAGCCGCTGTAGAGCATTTGACAATACTGAAAGCATTGAAGAGAATCTACACTTTGTTGGTCAAGAACCTGTTGGTTTGGCCATACACCATGCTGGCACACCAGAAAAAATTATACGTTATATGAAGCACTGCTGTCAAAGGCTGATATGTATAGATACAGACTAGAAGTGCAAAGGACAGCAGTAGTCAAATACATAAAACACTAACTACAGAAGCAATTAACCAGAAGCATACTGTTATTGCACTTATCGGAGCCTTGATAAGTGTAGCGCAACGACCCCAGCACTGGGTGAGGAGACCCAAGAAGAAGCACAAGGTTAGTGCTTAGTGAGTCATCCAATACCTGAGGTGGTGCACCACCAAAGCGGCCAGGTGGTGGCTCAAAACAACTCTGAATGTCTCCAGAAAGTGAAGGGCTCCGATGGGGACCTAGAAGGAGGTCACCGTACCACAGACTGTCCAGGACGATCCAGAGGCTGATTCATTGCAGGGTGTCCGAGATGGTGCTGATGATGCAGGTCCTAGTAGACAGCTGACCAACTCTGACAGAGTTTCATCCTCAATGTCAGCCAGTCCCATTATAGCTGCAATTTTGCTGCCTTTCTGAAACCACCACCTTATGATACTGCCAAAAGGCAACATATTGGTGATAGATGGAGTGTTTGGATAGAGGCATTTGAAGATGTCATTGATGTGCTTGAAGAAACTGATAAAAGAAATATGATCAATTACCTCAGAACCCTTGCTGGTGTAAAATAAGTAATTAGGAAAATGTAACACATTAATGAAAAAATCATATACTTTCAGATTATTGAAACTTTGAATCACAAGTTCAATACAATGACCAACATAGACTATGAATGATACATTTTCAGTCAATATTGACAGAATGTTGGTGAAATCATTGATACATTTGTGGAGAGACTCAAACACAGCCCGGGTTGGGCTTCCTCAGGGCAAATACTCAGGCTTACCGGTGTAGCTGTGTTTTTCTGTACTTCATAAACAAAGGTGTAGGCTTTTAAATAGAGGTATCCAGTACTTCAAAAGGAGGACGTTGTATAGACGTAATGTGGTACCCCAACAGTCAGCACAGTGTTTCTTTAATAGGTTTATTGTCTTCAAAGTGCCGGCATTCCGCTGAAAATAGGAGTGTGCGCTGTGATATGTGACACTCCAATATGCACCAAACTTTCTAGGATGGCCCCCATAGAACGCCCAGTCTCTCAACTCGCCGACGGCGGAAATCGAAATTTGCGCGCACTCGTGAAAGCCTACATCTTTGTTTATCTTTGTTTATAAAGTACAGAAAAACACAGCTACACCAGTGAGCCTGAGTATTTGCCCTGAGGAAGCCCAACCCGGGCAAAACGCGTTGGCTGTCTGTCAGATCATCTTGTATCAAGAATACTTTATAGGATGTCACTGAAGGACATCCATTTGTTTCAGAGTGTTGAAGAACTGTGAAAATACTCCTATTGTTGCCCCTCTATGTTTTTGTTGTTTGTTTAAATGCTTATGGTCCTTTGGCAATGGATCAGCATTTGTAAAAATAACCTACTGTGACTTTGGTGTATAGTGCGGTTGTGCAACTAGTATTTCCTTACTGTCATTTTGCTGTTTTTCTGTTGTGTTATCTGTCTGTCCGATCATCTTGGATCAAGAATACTTTAAAGGATGTATTAAAAGTGATTTTTCATATCACTGAAGGACATTCATTTGTTTCATAGATTTGTAGAACTGTGCAGATACTCTTATTGTTGCCTCTCTATGTTTTTGTTGTTTGTTTAAAGTCAAACAAACACCAGCTTCCATTTTGTTAGCCCAGATTATCACTGCCATGTGTGATAATAGTGACATGCTAAAGTTGAAAGATATAATCACAAATCAGTTAAGGAACCAACACACTTAACCTCTCAGCATTGAGGGAGAATATCAAAATTACAAAAATGTCAAGAGATGATCTGTCCATAACACATGAAAGAGTTATATTGCAAAGGCTGAGAATCCTGATTCCAGAGAGTCTGAGACAGAAGATGTTTGAAGTGGCCCACGTATAACATTGTCGAATTATTGCCACAAAACAAACTCTCTGAGACTGAGTTTGGTTTCTGTATCCCAATGAGCAGATTCAGAAGGATTTAAAGGCCTGTCATCTGTGCAACTGACTTTCCAGTAAAGTTACTCAACACACCTTAAACATGTCAGAACTCTCTAAGCATGCATGGGAGAGAATAGCCATTGACTTTTTCAGCCTACTTGACAATGAATACCACCTGATGATAATTGTGGGCTATAACCCACAATTACCTGTAATTGTAGATCTCCCTTCTACCACTCAAAGCCGAGTCATTGAGTGACCAAATGGCATCTTTTTATTGAACACCTCACTCTACCACAGGTGAAAGTCCTGCAACATTCATGTTCAGGAGAGCAATGACAACTAAGATACCTCATCGACCAATGAGGGACAGAAAAATGAGAAAGCAACTTGTGAGAGGAACGTGGATCAGAAACAAAAGATGAAAGTGTATGCTGACAAAAGATGACGTGTTAGAAATGGGATTTCTGGTTGGCTAGGGCTTGCGTCTAAGCCAGGCCGAAACCATCACTCTAGTCAGGGCAAGGGAGTTACATGCTGGAGATAACCCCTGCTCACCTCCTTGGTAGCTTATCCCAGAGGCAATGTGTAAAGCGTTTGCACAAAACATACACACAGTGGCAGCACACTAGACACACCACAAAGGAAACTCCACACAATGTTAGATCGCAAATAGCCTTTGTATTATCATAAACACATTAGAATCATAATCACACAATCACACACTATACACAGTACTAACTGGCACTAGGCCATATTCACAGGGGATTATATACAGGACCAGGCCAATTGGGCTGAGGGTAGAACCATCAGAAAATGCAGGCAGTAAACATAAAAAACAACCAGTAACTACTTGTACTATAAAGACCTCGCATTAGGCATAAAACACAATAGGCCCAAACCTCATTAGCATAAACACATTACGCAATAAGCCTCACCAGCATGAACATATGTAATAATCATGGTGCATAAATCACATTTGTCATAGGCATCACAGTAGACATCATAAGCATAAACAGTGCACCAGAGTAACACTGAAAAAGTGCACGCAGCACCCTAGAGCCTTGCACCCTGTCACCATCACAGATAAAGTGCACACAGCACCTTTAGTGTAAACCATGACCCCAGGCCAACGGGCCATTCAAGGGGGCTCAAAATGCCCTCTGTCCAGAATGTCAAGACGCTAAGCTGCCACTTGCAGCTAAAGCAAAAGTGCGCAAATGTGCTGGCACATGGGGTGCAACTCACCCCCTCCTCAACAACAAAAATGGCCCCACGTTGCAGCTGCCCACGCTCTAGCAGTGCAGCTGAGGAAAGTTGGGTACTGGCACCAACTGTGCCTGGAGAGCCCCTCTCTGGGACTCCAATAACCCAAATTGCCCCAAAACATTGCAGCTGCCCAGTCTCTCTATTCCTCCAGGCAACACTGTGCTCTTGGAGCCCCACTCCGAGACTCCTCTCGTGCCAACAGGAAATGCCCCCGAAGAAAACAAATGGCACTCACAGGGCTTCCGGAGCACTCAACATGGCTCCGCTTTCAGCCTCCTGTACCGGGACTCCTATCGTGCCCCTGGCGACTTGCATAAAAGAGCCTCCACTCACCGGGCTCTGTTGGGGACTCTGCTGATCTCCACCCTCACCGGGGCTCTTCCAGGACTCAACTTTCTCAGGAAACTTCCGGGCCACTGCCAGGCACTGCCTGGCTTCGGAGGCTTGCCTTCTCTCTCCGACGGGCACCCAAACGTCACCACAGGGGAGCCGTGAGGATTCCTACCTTGTAGCGGCTCCCTTCTCTCTTGGCAGCAGGCACCCCGGCTCTTCACCAAATCCGCGGGGCTTCCATCGGCTCATGGGATCCCCGCTTTGGGCCTGCGCTCACTTCCTGTCAGCTGCACTGCCATTGGCAGCCGCCGCCTCCTTCTGTTGTAGCCGCACTGCAATTGGCGGCAGCATAAGCTTTGCCCCGCCTACTACCAGGCATGGCCGCCTGGCTTCCTGGTCGCTGCGCTCAGTGGCTGCTCTTCTTTTCTGTCAGGCAAATGTGGTGTGTGCTCCCACTTTAGAATTACGCCAATGCACCCACCATCCAAATAAGCACGAGTGCGGGGTGGGCACCTGCTAAGAGAAGCATACATGCGGGGTGGGCACCTGCTCATGGCGGCATAAAACAGTGGGGTGGGCTCCCGCCCTTCCCACAGCAGCACGGGGGAGTCTCCATGCCAGGTCCCCCCTCCAATCACCACTGCAGGGTGCTGAACAATGCCAGCTCCTTGCTTCATGGCAATAAGAAGGTAAATCACTCACAAGGCGTTAAAAGTCCTCTAAGTCCAAGCAGCACAGCTGGCCCCAGGCAGGCCAGCACACAGGGCCCTCCAGCAGGGAGGCAGTCCCTCCTGGATCCCAGCAGCAGCAAGGCCCTCAGTAATCACAGGAACAGCTCAACTTTCATGGGGTCATAGCCCCAATACGTATACCAGCATTCTATTTGTCTGCCCTGGCACAGGGCTAAGGGGGAACCAGTCCTAACTGGTTCTGGGAAGTGTGGAGCACTTTGTGTACAGTGCTCACACCCTCCTTTGTGAGATGGGGGCTTTGTCAGTTGACACACCACAGGGGGGAGGAGCCAGCATTCACAAAGGCAGGCGCAGGTCTAGTCAGGTTACGGGGATTACTACCCCCAGGACTCTAAACGCATATGCCCTATTCAGCCTAGCGCTGCCTCACCATGCCCCTCCAGGAGCCACTCACTCCTCACAAACCCCTGTCACTCCAAAGCCAGACATGCAATCCACATCCAGCAGGCAGACACATAGCACACAGAAATGCCCACTTCTAAAAATGGAATTTCTAAAATAGTTATAAATCTGCACACACCATTGCGTAGCATTTATTATTACTATTCCAAACATACCAAACTTGACCACGCTGCTCCTCTCATATCAGGAATTACCTCTAAAACACTTATCAGGGAATCCCCAATGCATTCCTATGGGAGGGCAGCATCACAGAAGTGATAAACCAAAATGGCTGTTTGTCACTACCAGGACATGTCACACCTTTTACCTACAATAAACCCTACCCATAGGGCTAGCTAGTGCCTACCTCGGGGTGACTGACATGTAGTAAAAGGGGGGTCATAGATATTGCACACACTTTAGGTGCCACGCCACAGTGGCATTAACACTGCGCGCACTGGCCCTGCAATGGCAGAGGCCTGAGATTTGAAAGGCTACTTTGGTGGGTGGCGCAATCAGCGCTGCAAGCCCACCAGTAGCATTTAATTTACCAGCCCTGGGTATATGAGAGACCATTTTACAAGGGACTGACAGGTAAATTAAATAGGCCAAACAGGTGTAGACCAATCTCACCATGTTTACCACCGAGAGTACACACACTTTACACTGGACAGCAGTGCTAAATTGCCCAGAGTTCTAAAACCACCAACACCATGTCAGAAAAAAGGCTAGGAGAAGGCAAAAAGTTTAGGGATGACCCTGCACAAAAGGGCCAAGCCCAACAACATGCAAAGAACATTGTCTTTAGGAGAAGAGATTGAATACTTGTACGCCAAATGCGAAAAAATAAATTTGATTCTCCCTTTAGGGACCAAACTTTTCAAGTGGTGTTTACTAAGGGACACATGGTGACTGCCCAGCGCCCTCTTCTAACTTAAAGCGTAAAACTCCTTGTTCATCAGATCTAAAGGCCGAAGGAGATACTGGTTCTGATTCACCAGTGATTGTTGCTGCCTCTCCACCATCAACGCAGATCCTGGACATTGATGACGACAGTTTCCAGTTACGAGATCAAATTGAACAAGTAAAGCAGCAAGATAGATTGAAGATATTTAGTTGTGCACATCTATCTATATTCACTGAAAAAACCATAGGTTTCAGAGATGTTATAATTAGAAATTAGCATTTAAACATGTTTTTAAATTCACTGGAAAGAACATAGTTTTCAGAGATGTTATAGTTAGAAATTAGCATTTAAAACGCCTTAGAAATTCACAGAAAAAAGATAGGTTCCAGGGGTGTTATAGTTAGCTGGACATTTCACTAGTACAAAACCATAGAAATTCCTCCGTTATAGTCTATAACTCGCGCACACGCAATGCACTGCTGATGATGTCACATATTACTTCATTCATGACATGGTCAGTGACATCACTGATTACATCACTGATGACATCTCAAATGACATCACTGATTACATCATCCAGTGAATGTGGTTTAGTTTGAAATTTAAATATGTATTATACAAATATACCAATCTGTATTGAAGATTGAGTGGATATATAACTGGTTGGAGGATTTAGTAGCTGTCTGACTGTCTGTTTAAGTGAGTAATTAAAAGTTTTTCACCTAATAAATGGATTAGTAACCCAACTATGTGAATTTGTGTATCACTGTCTCTGTTGTTGTATAACATGCATCAGTTGGTCACTAAATACATGAGTGTGTATAGTTGTTATTGATTAGTTGGGTGATTATTTTTATGGGACACTGAGTTTGTGTGTGGTTGGATGGGGTGTCTGTAATTCTATGCATAGATGTGTGAAGGGTTGATTGACTAGGTGTATAGGTTTAAGAGTGCATGTGGAAATAGTTGTTTGGGTGACTGAGTGTATTTATTTGTGTGATGGTGAACGAATATATGTTTTAGTTGTACATCTTCAGCAAAGTAAAAAAATAAAAGGCATTGTTTGTGAGAGTTGGTGTATATAAATATCTATATGTAAGAGTCAGTGATTGTGAGAGTAACTATATGAATGAGTGTATAATTTTAATGGTGAATTTTTAACATATTAACTATAAGTTCCTATGTGTTTGAATAAATGAGTAAATGTAAGTGTGATTAATTTTTTTTCATGAGTGAGTAGGATGACTGCATAACCGACTAGGATGACTGCTGATGTGTCAATGTCTATATGTGTGTATAAGGGCATTTGATAGTCTTCTAATAATTAGAGACTGCATGTATAAGTGATTCTGTTGTTGAATGGGTAGTTGTGTGTGTAGACTTAGGAATCAGTGAGTGGGTATGTAGTAACTGGTATTGGGGTGTCAATGGTTTCAAATATGGTACACTGTATTTTACAGTGAGTGATGAAAGGTTATTCTAGTGTATGATGAGGTGTATCAGATTGTCACCTGGATGATATCATCGGTGATGTCATTAGTGATGTCATTTAAGATGTCATCATGGTTTTGTATGAGTGAAATGTTCAGCTAACTATAACACCCCTGGAACCTATGATTTTTTTCTGCAAATTTACATGGTTTTTAAATGCTAATTTCTAACTATAACGTCTCTGAAACCTATTGTTTTTTCAGTGAATTTCAAAGGTTTTTTAAATGCTAATTTTTACGTGTAATAGTAGTTAAACCTATTTTTTTGTACTGATTTTCTACAGCTTTTCAACTGTTTATTTATAAATTTTTTATTCATTAAATAACATTATATATTTTTCTGAAAATTGCAAAAAACATTTTTTATGCAAAATGCAAAATGAAATATTGTTTCATTTTTGTTTAATTTTTTAATTGTAATATATGTATATAATTTTCTTTTTTTTCATTATTTTTTTCAGAGTCACGCACCCAAAGTATACACATCACGGTGGGTGCGCGGATTTTAGCCGCCATTTTAGAAAAGTTGTAAAGGATCCGCGTACGGTGTGCGACGGCTGAGTGTTTTTCAGTTACATCATGTACATTTAATATTGCGTGATGTGCACGATTGGTATGGGACCAGTCCATGACTCCTGCTCACGCGCATTTGCGACATATGCAAATCACTGATGACATCACTGATTACATCACCCAGTGAATGTGGTTTAGTTTGAAATTTAAATATGTATTATGCATATATACCAATCTGTATTGAAGATTGAGTGGATATATAACTGGTTGGAGGATTTAGTAGCTGTCTGACTGTCTGTTTAAGTGAGTAATTAAAAGTTTTTCACTTAATAAATGGATTAGGAACCCAACTATGTGAATGTGTGTATCACTGTCTCTGTTGTTGTATAACATGCATCAGTTGGTCACTAAATACATGAGTGTGCATAGTTGTTATTGATTAGTTGGGTGATTATTTGTATGGGACACTGAGTTTGTGTGTGGTTGGATGGGGTGTCTGTAATTCTATGCATAGATGTGTGAATGGTTGATTGACTAGGTGTATAGGTTTAAGAGTGCATGTGGAAATAGTTGTTTGGGTGACTGAGTGTATTTATTTGTGTGATGGTGAGCGAATATATGTTTTAGTTGTACATCTTCAGCAAAGTAAAAAAATAAAAGGCATTGTATGTGAGAGTTGGTGTATATAAATATCTATATGTAGGAGTCAGTGATTGTGAGAGTAACTATATGAATGAGTGTATAATTGTAATGGTGAATTTTTAACATAATAACCCCTTCGATGCTGGTGACGGAACCGTTCCGTCATCAGTTACGGCTGAGCTGTGCTGATGACGGAACGGTTCCGTCACGACCGCGCCCTGTTCTGGAATGTCCAGCACAGGGCGCGGCTACGGCGCCGCACGGAAGCGGTTAACTATAAGTTCCTATGTGTTTGAATAAATGAGTAAATGTAAGTGTGATTAATTTTTTGCATGAGTGAGTAGGATGACTGCATAACCGACTAAGATGACTGCTGATGTGTCAATGTCTATATGTGTGTATAAGGGCATTTGATAGTCTTCTAATAATTAGAGACTGCATGTATAAGTGATTCTGTTGTTGAATGGGTAGTTGTGTGTGTAGACTTAGGAATCAGTGAGTGGGTATGTAGTAACTGGTATTGGGGTGTCAATGGTTTCAAATATGGTACACTGTATTTTACAGTGAGTGATGAAAGGGTATTCTAGTGTATGATGAGGTGAATCAGATTGTCACCTGGATGATATCATCGGTGATGTCATCAGTGATGTCATTTAAGATGTCATCATGGTTTTGTATGAGTGAAATGTTCAGCTAACTATAACACCCCTGGAACCTATGTTTTTTTCTGCAAATTTACAAGGTTTTTAAATGCTAATTTCTAACTATAACGTCTCTGAAACCTATTGTTTTTTCAGTGAATTTCAAAGGTTTTTTAAATGCTAATTTTTACGTGTAATAGTAGTTAAACCTATTTTTTTGTTGTACTGATTTTCTACAGCTTTTCAACTGTTTATTTATAAATATTTTATTCATTAAATAATATTATATATTTTTCAGAAAATTGCAAAAAAACATTTTTTAATTCAAAATGCAATATGAAATATTGTTTCATTTTTGTTTAATTTTTTAATTTTAATATATGTATATCATTTTCTTTTTTTTCATTATTTTTTTCAGAGTCACGCACCCAAAGTGTACACATTACGGTGGGTGCGCGGATTCTAGCCACCATTTTAGAAAAGTTGTAAAGGATCCGCGTATGTTGTGCGATGGCTGAGTGTTTTTCAGTTACATCATGTACATTTAATATTACGTGATGTGCACGATTGGTATGCGACCAGTCCATGACTCCTGCTCACGCGCATTTGCGACACATGCACATTACGGTATGAGACGCTTGCGCGGTGGCGGGTCCCGCGTGATGTCATATACATGCTGGGGCGTGTTGGGTGCGCGACTCCCGCAAAAGTTTTTTATGTTATAATATAATATGTATGTGTCTTTAATATACATATTAGGGCAAGTGATTATCTAAGAGATTCATAAAAATAATATATTTGTACTTATAATAAACGTATATAATTTTTAAATATATTTTCGCGAAGTTGTGTCGGGTTCGTGCTTCATGAGCACAGAGTGCGCGGAACCCATGTGACCTCAAAAAAAAGATTTCATTGGTTCATAACTTTTTCCACTAGAACTATTGAAGGATCCCACCCATTTCAATCATTCTTGTTGGAGCATCTTCAGAGAGAAATCTCTTTTCCTACAAGAACCCTTTAGCTTGTTTTTATTGGTGTTTTTCCAAAAATATCAAACAAAATGGCATCTGGACAGCAGCAGCAGCAGCAGGTGGAAGTATCTTCTGAAGAAGAATTCTTGCAGGAGGCACCACCTCCACAGAGGCCGGAATCTGACGTGTGGAAATTCTTCTTCACTTTTCCACCAGGAGAGAAGAAAGTAAATGCGAGAAAGGTGACGTGCAAAATTTGTGACTGAGTCCTGTCAAGAGGCAGTGAAAAAAAATACTCTTGTGGCCCTGATTCTATGTACAAGCAACTCCGGACCACACATCCTCTCAATCTTGCACAGGAGGAAATGAGGCAAGCTGCTTTGAAGCCCTCACCTGCTGTGGCAAGTACGTCTGGAGTGTCCTCAGGAACACCTATAATGAAAATAAGGCCATAATTCACCTTTCTCAAGCAACACTGCGTGAAGTGTAAGAAACTTATATGCTTCGGTGAGCAGTCAGTGGATGCAGTTTGTGCTGCGCAACTCAACCATCATTGTTAATTTTTTTTTTGTTGTTTTTGGAATGATAAGTAAGTCCAAAGGTTTTCTGTTTTATTTGTTCTTTTTTTTGTTCATTGTTTGTAAAAACACCCCAAAAAATAATAAGTAGAAAAAAAAACTTCTTAGCAAAACTACCTTATCTGGTTAAAGAAAGAACTATAATTGCAGTTCAGTAAAGGCATTTTCCTATACACACACTATCCCTAAATAAAGTTCTAGCGATTATAGTTAAATTCCATTCACAGCTCATTTGAGATGTCATGAGTGTTTTAACGGACCATGTCATGAATGATGTAATGTCTGAGGTCCTTAGCAGTACATTGCGGGGGCGTCAGTTATAGTTAGCTCAGGTAACTATAACTGCTGAATTTCACTGGTTGTGTATGAGTGAAATCTGAGTCTAAATATACCGTCCATGTAATCTTTTTTTTTTCAGCAAATTTCTAGTTTTTTTTTTTACGTTGAGTAAAATTCATATCACAATGGATGGTGGGGGGTTGGAAGCAGGGCCTGGCATTGTGCTGCCCCCACCCAAGCTTGCCGATCCTGCCTTTCCCCCTCCTAGCTATCCATTATCCAAGTCCATGTCCCTGCTCCCTTATTTCAGCCTTGTGTGGCCGTTGTTCTGCCACTGACCTTCCCGCCTTCTCTGAACAGTTAGCTTGCTGCCCCATCCACCACCTCCCTATCCTTGAATCCATGGACTAGCCTCTTCCCTCCTGCCATGCATTGTCTGATGTGCTGCCACTGCCCTCTCTTTAGCATGATGTACCAGTCCAATCCTCCTGCTCTCCGTTGCCCAATTCTATGCCCTATCATTGACCTCCTGCTTAGCGTCTGTGCTTAGATTGCTGCCCCTAGTCTCCTACCCCCTGCCCTCTGATATCTATGTGCATACCCCTGCTCCATTCTTTTTACCCACCATGTTCCATGCACCTGCCACTCCTATCTACTCTGAGTGCTCTGTTGAGCTGCCACTCCCCTTGTACCTGCCTAACATTGTCAGATGACCTGTCCCTACCACCTCCACCCTGCATGTCCATGTTCCATGCCCCTATCCCTTTCCTCCTGTCCCCCATGGTCCATTTTACTGCCACAACCTTCTGCCCTCCCTGGTCTGTTGTGCTGTAACTGCTCCTCTTGCCTGCCCCGCGTTGTCTGTTGTGAGGCCCCTTCCCCTGAACTCTCTTGTCTGTGCCCAGGTCCTGACCCTCCCTTCTATCCTCCATGGTCCTTTGTGCATGCCCATGCACCCTTCTTCCTGCCCATCATTGCCATTGTGCTGCCACTAATCCTCCTGCTTGCCATGCATGGTCTTCTGTACTGCCACGGCCCCTCCCACCTTCCCTGTGTGATCAGCTAGCTGCCCTTGACCCCCTCCCACCTTTCCTCCATGGTCTGTGTGTGTGCCATTATAGTCTCACTGTTGCTCTCCATGGTGTGTCTTGCTTCTAGTGCCCATCCTGCCTGACTTCCATGGTCATCTTGCTGCTCCTGCCATGCCCCTTTGCCCCCAGCCCTATGTTTCCATGTGCAGACCCCTAATTCCTCCCTCCTTGCTTGTCTGTTCCATTATAATGCCCCTGATCTGTCCCTCTTGCCCTTTATGTTCCGGTATGCTGCAGCTTTCTCTCCTTGTCTGTCCATTGTGGTCAGCTAGCTACCATTGCCTCTTTCCCCTCTGTTCTTTGTTGTCCCTGTGCTTGGTCCTGTCCCCTCCCTATTGCGTTCTATGGATTGTTGTGCTGCACTCCATTCCAACATGCCCTGTGTTCTGTATTGTGCTGCTGCAAACCCTGATACCTGCCTTGTAGGGTCAGTTTGGTGTACCTCTCTTTGTCCCTCCTGTCGTCTGTTATCCAAGTCCATGTCCCTACCCCAATTCCTCCTGCCTTCCATGATCCAATGTACCCTACTTGCTAACATTTTAAACTTGGTAAGAGGGATATATTGAAAAAAAAACTGGGGTATTGATTTTCCCCTTTGACTTACTTTGAAAAAGAGGAGATTGAAGACAGGAGACCGATCGAATAAAGCCTATTTAGGCTCAAAAACATTGGACGTTTCCTGGCTGAATCGGGTCTGTTGTCATGTATGGTTGTACTACCACTGCCTCTTCCTTCTGCCCACAATGCTCTATTATATTGCCACAGCCTCTCTTGCCAGTCCTGTATTGTTGGTTTGTTGTCCTTGTCCCCCTTTCCACTTCCCTCCATAGTCTGTTGTAAATGTAAATGTAAATGTAAATGTGCTGGACTTGTAAAGCGCACAGCTGCCCGTAAGCGTCCCGGCGCTTGCTTAGGGAACCCGTCCTGGTATTCCCCTGTGGGAAACCCCGGCAGGGTGTCCACAGGGTGAAAGCCAGGCATCCCGCCGCGAGGGGCCGTAGTGCTGCCACTGCCCGTCCTGCCTGCCCAGTGTGGTCAAATTGCTGTCTCTGCACCCTCCAACCTGCCTTCAATTTTCAGAGTCCGTGCCCCTGGCCTCTGCCTCTCAACAGTATCCTAATGAACAACTAGATTACTAATATTCTATATTTATTACAAAAGTGTGGAACGCCTGACGTCATCTTTATGTAATCAAAACTGTAATACATAGAGCATTTCCTTTACAAATATGAGAGGGTCCTATTTGCATCAAAATTATGGTTAGTGCTCTAAAAAACTAAGATGAATACATATTTTCTGAGTTTTCAAAAAGCGACAAAGCACTTTTAAATTATTTATCATCTTTATGTTTTTTTATCTAGTTGACCACTTGATTAAATGTTGCACTTAGTGGAGAGGATGTGGTGTTACTTCCAGAGCTGCAGACTTTGCAACTGGGGAACCAGGTTGGAGATTCTGCTTCAGCTCGACATTTTGTGGTTCTGGTCAAATCACTTAATCTCCCCAAGTCTAAAACCAAAATGAATTTATTCTTGTGTGATGTAACCAATGCTCATGTAAAGCACTCCAATACCTGACAAGTCTGCACTATATAAAACTGCAAAAAAACAAAAAACAAAGTGTTTTACACACTTCTGTCATTGGGCTACGTGTGGGCTAAATCTGGGTGATATTTGTGCTACATTTGGACTCTTTTGTCTCTGGTGGCCATCTTGGGAGCTTTATTTGTTATGAAGTTTCCTAATTTCCTCATTTACTGCAGTCTCCTCAGTAGGAAATGCTTTTAGTTTTTTACTTTGATTCCATCAAGACGGTATTCAGATATGTCACACATTTGCCATAAATCCTGAATGTTAGCACTCTAGTTGCTCATTAGATCACTGTAGTAAAGCTACTGCTCACCACGGAAGTCTGCTGCTGGTATTAAATGTGCATGTTTCAGTCTGCATGTCAGAATGCTTTAATGAAATAGAAGAGGATTTGAGAAGTCACTCAAAATGTGCCCTAATTTTTCTTTCTTCAGCACTAATCATAATTTCTATGCAAAATGAACCCCCTCATTGTGTTCCTTTTTAAATTAAATGTTTTAAGTTTATTCCAATCAAGATGGCTGCAAGTGTATAAGTAAGACTGTTAGCTCTCTAGTTGTTCTTTAGAACACTTTGGGACATTCTGTCATTGGGCTATACTCGGGCTACATCTAGGTGATATGTGTGCAACATTTGGGCTTGTTTGTCTCTGGTGGCCATCTTGGGAGACTTATTTGTTATGAACTTTTTCAGTTTTTTACTTTGATTACATCAAGAAGGCATTCAGATGTGTCACACAATTTCCATAAATTCTGAATGTTAGCACTCTAGTTGCTCATTAGATCACTGTAGTAAAGCTACTGCTCAGCACAGAAGTCTGCTGCTGGTATTAAACTTGCATGTTTCAGTCTGCATGTCAGAATGTTTTAATGAAATAGAAGAGTGTTAGAACTTGGGGTCTTTAGTAGGCAGGGGTAGGTACCACTGTCCAAATAGAGACCCTTGCTTCTAGTAAGGGTAAGGAGGAAACCCTCTGAGATAACCCCTGTTCACCCTCTAGGTAGCTTGGCACGAGCAGTCTAGGCTAACCAGAGGCAATGTGTAAAGTATTTGTACCAACACTCACAGTAACACAGTGAAAACACCACAAACTGACTCCACAACAGTTTAGAAAAATAAAGGTATTTAATCTAAACTACACAAGACCAAAACGACAAAAATCCAACATACACAGTTCAAGAATATGGTTTCAAAAGAGTTCTTAAGGTTTGCGATACAATTCTTTTGGTTGCTATAAAATAATCCACAGATGGGTGAAAAGTTCACAGTTGTGTCACGTTTACTCACAGTACCTTTTAGTTGCGACAAAGTTCCAAAAAGCAGAAGCTGGTGCGGTGGAAAACAAGTGATGCGTTGCTCCTGAGACCCTGGGGAGGCGATGCGACAGCCCCGCTGCAGCAGCGGGCGTGTTGCGACGAATCCAGTCTGTATGGGGAGGAAGGCCACTTGTATGGATTCCGGTGCAGAGGTTCCGTAGGAAGTTTATCCTCGCAAAAGGCACGATGTGACGATCTTTGGGGTTGCGACGATCTCCGGGGCGACGATGCGCGAACCAGTGGTGATCTTCTCTCTCGCAGCTCCTCGATGTGATGGCTTCTGCAACGACACTCGCAGCAACGTGATGCGGTCTGCAAGCAAGCGGTGAGGCGATCTCACCCAGCGACGACAGGCTCTGCTACGACACTCGCAGCGATGTTAGACTTTCCCGCACCGGTCTGGTGCGTCCCGCAAACGAAGGATGGGAGGGCTCTGGCAGCGGCAACAGGTGCTGCAACGATCTCGGCCCTCGTAGCGGCGGGAATTTCCTAGCACTGTCGGGGATGCGCTCCGCAGCGAGCGATGTGATAACTTTTCAATTGCAAAAGTCTCTCAAGCTTAGTTTCAAGCTTCCCAGCACAGGTACAACTTCCAGAGGCCCCACAACTGGATCAAGCACTCTAGAAAGGACAGAACTCTCTCAGCAGAGTTCAGGGAAGTTGGGGGTGAAGTCCTTTTGTTTCTGGGACTTCAGAACAGGGGGGCAGCTCTTCTCAGGACCTTGGAGATTCTTTCAAGACAGGGGACACAGCACAACAGCAAAGTCCTTCCCCTCTCCTTGGCAGAAAAGCAACAGGACAGTCCAGCAGAGCAACAGCAGGACAGTCTTCCATCTTCAGTTTCAGTGTTCTCCTTGGCAGAAGTTCCGTTTTGATTCCAGGATGATCTAATTTTCTGTTGTCAGGGGTCCTGTACTTATACCCCTAAAAGTCTTTGTTCTCTTTGTGCAAGTGGGCCCTGAGCCCGGTCTGAACCAGTTCTGGGTGTTGCTTGAGCACTTTGTTAACCTGGCTTCTCCTTTCCTTTCAGAGTGAGGGGTAGGGTCGTCAGCCGCCCAGCAAGGGGTGGAGCCAGCATTGTGGAAGGCAGGCACAGCCCTATTCAGGCCCAGGTGCTATCTCCTCCCACACCTCAAGTTGCAAATGCAGCCATTCAGCCTAGGCCTGACTCAGCCAGCCTCCTGGGGAATCCCCAGCCCCTGTCACTCTCAAACCAGACAGTCAATACACAAACATGCCAAGGCACACAGAAGGGTCAGACAAGAGAACAGCAACTTTCTAAAAGTGCTGTTCTCAAACACAGGATTTAAAAACAACCTTTCCTAAAAGATGTGTTATTAAATTCTGAGTTCAGGGATACTAGACTCGTATGTCCCATCTTGTTCCTATGAGAAGAAATGCTGGTAACCACTGTAACCAGCATCCTCCATGTTAATCTATGGAGCAAGATAGCCTTACAATAGTGAAAAACGAAAATGGCTGCCATTCACTACCAGAGCATGTCACCTGCACCAGTACATGCTCTACCTTTTAAATACACTGCACCCTGCCCAGGGGGGTACCTTGGGCCTTCCATAGGGGTGACAAATGTGCACAAAAAGGGAAGGGTTAGGCCTGGTCAGTGGGGACACTGGCCAGGAGGACATGGCAGTTCCTAGACTGCACACAGGCACTGCGGTGGCAGGCCTGAGACACCATTTTGGGGCTACTCATGTGGGTGGCACAATCAGTGCTGCAGGCCCACTAGTAGCATTTGTCATCACCAGCATTGGCACATCCAGTGCACTTTACTAGGGACTTCTTGGTGATACAAATATGCCAATCATAATACCAATTTACACAGAGAGCATATGCACTTTAGCACTGATCAGCAGTGGTAAAGTGTGCAGAGTCCTATTGCCAACAGCCAGAGGTCAGGAAAAATAAGGGAGGAAGAAGCAAAAAGTTTGAGGATGGCCCTGCAAGAAGGGCCAGTTCCAACACAACCCCCTTTCAGCCTAAAGCCAGGGTAGACCAAACGATACCTCAATAGGATTCCCTGCTTAAGGCGATAGAACATGGAAACTGGCCCACACAGCAGAGCAGTCCTGTTCTACGCCGTCCTAAACCCAGTTCAATCACTCTATCCATACTCTCAGGGTCCATCATGCCAATCCATGTGGAACCCTTCTCCTCACCTGTGGACACCACCTGTGCAGCACCTAAACTTAACTTGCTCCCCAGTGTGTCCCAACAGACAGACAGCAAGCCACAGTGACCACCGCCAGTAATCAGGTATGAGACAAAGGCCTTATGCCTCTGAGGGCCCTCAAACCTCTTTGGCATCAGCGGGTGGGGCAGTAGCCCCAGGTGCTTGGCACCCATTTGTCCACTCCCTCTCTTGTCAGGTCAGGTCTGACATCCTGGCACTGACCCATCAGTCCCGGACCTGTATCTGGTGGCTGGGCAGGAGGCTGAGGTGGGCTTCCCCACACTAGGTCCTACACTTCCTTGGGGATCTGTACCCTCCCACCTGGAGCGGTGCCCCTTTCTAGAATAGTCAGGGCACCTTTGGCAGGTATCTTGCACCATTCATCCACCAGTTCAGGGGTTCTAACCTGCAATTGGTATTCCAGGTCAAGGAGGACATCCCGGACCTGGCCCTCAAACCTAGGCTCCAAAGCCTCAAGGTCAGACAAACACCTGAACCTGGCTTCCCCACCCAGGGACCAACCCCTGTGGTGGAACACTTGCCTGGCGCACCAGAACTTCACTCACAGATATGCCCACACTGGTACACAGTACCCACCTGGCCAACACAACAGTGTGGACCAGTCCACCCCCAGGGTGAGACTCCTGCCCCCTTCCAGGGGAAACCCTGTCCACCAGGACAACCAAGAACACAACTCTCCTACCAGTTCAGGACCTCCATCCAGCAACTAGTCTCTAAACCTAGGGTTTAAGCCCTTAGGTTGCACCGGGGACAGAGGCGAGGACTTCCTCCCTCTGCACCACCTTCCAGAGCTCTGCACCCTCCCTACTAGAGGGGTACCCCTGGGAACCATATTGGTCAGGACACTGGTTACAGATGTCCTTCCTTCTAGGTCAGGCAAATCCTGAACCTGGTCTCCCAACCCAGGGACCAATAGCTGCGATTGTGCACTTGCCTGGCACGCCAGGACTTCTGGGGCCTCACATAGTACCCCCTTGAGGGTGACACACAACTAATGTGTCCTGTGACAGTCCGCCTGGTGCAGATCTCCTGACCCCTGTCCACCTGACAGTGTGGGAAGATCCCCCAGGACAGAAGTGGTGTCACCATGGTCGCTCCTGGGAGACTCAGCTATTCTGACTGGTCCCTGACCCACTGGTTCTCCCACTGGGGACTCCTTCCCCCTCTCACCCCTCAGTCTGGATTTCTGCACCCTCCCAAATGTAGTGGCACTGCCAGACACCAGAACTGATGGAGGCCTAGTTTCAGGCACTCCCCGTTCACCAGACACTAGGAGATCCTCCTCAAATGGCCTATTAGTACAGTCTAGGTCCCCAACCTGGTGTTCCCTTAAGGAACCATCCAGGCCCTGAGACTGGGTTTTAGGCACCGGGAGACACACCGCCCCACACTCACTCCTTCTCCACTGAGACCGGACATGAGCCCCTACACCCCTCCCACTACACTGGGACCTAACCGGGCTACACGGAACCTCTTCCACCTCACAGGTCTGGAAGATATCTGAGCCACTCCTTTTGGGATCACTCCCCAATGCCTCCTCAGACTCTCTGCCTCCAATGCAAGCTCCCTGGGATCAGAGAACTCACACTCCCCCGGGTAGTTGGCTTAGCTCTGGAAAACTGAGACTTAAAATATGCTCTCCAACAAATGAATCACACAGCCCCCCACAGTTGTTAACCAAGCTACCCTTTGCCTCACCCTCCAGTGCCTCACACAAGTAACCCACACCACTCTCCTGAGACTGGCAAGACAGTATCTGACTGTCTCTGTCACACAACCCACGCTCTTCTGGCTGGTCTTCACACACACACACACCAAGGTTTCTACCATGGGGGAACCCCTCTCCCTGTACCTCTCATTTAGAGTCAGTAGAGTGTCCCTCCCACCACTAGGAATATGGTCTCCTGTGCCAGTCCCCCAATCTAATTCAGGGCCACTGCACTCCACTGGAACTACATCATAAACCTGAACGCCCTGGTGTATGTCGACCCCCACCCTCAAGTCAGGCGCCACATCTCTGGGTGTTTGTACCTTTCTCTCAGCACTGGAAACTATAATCTTGCAGCCACCATCTGAGCTAGACCCCACCTCCACCTCAGCAAAGCTCTCCTCTCGAGCTACCCATGTTTCTTCTTCAGCTGAGAGCCTCATGGCCTCACGCCTTTTGAGCTCCAACTCAAGCTTCCTCATTCTTAATTCATGGGCCAAGGTCAATTTCAATTCCTACAGGACACGGGCATGTTTGCTCTCCTCCGCCACCTTATCTTTTTCCATTTGCTTCATCTTCATTTCAAGCCTCAACATTTCTAACTTATGATCTCTAGCCCTTTGGTTTTCCTCCAACTCCTCTGGGGAAAAACTTTCAGCTGAATGGTTGCTGCCAGCCCTTGAGGCTGCTCTAGACACAGGCAGATCCTGTGGCCTGAAACCATTCCTTTGTGCATCCTTATCCACTTCTACATCCTCTGTCTCCCCAGCCTCTTTGGTCTCCCACCAGGCCCTTAAGGCCTCCTGTAGCTCCTCCTTCTTGGAGCAGCGCTTCATGGGGCATCCAAAGTTACTGCAAAACTGCCTGAGTTGACCTACTTTGTAATCACTTAACATTTCAATATCAAACTCCAGTTCTGCAACATCACTTGCTGGTTTACCATTCTGAGACATGATGCTTGGATTCTTTCAGGGTTATGATCAAAAATAGAACCAAAAATAAAAAAATTAGTATGCGGTGGCGTAGTGGTCTGCACTCACTAGTGATGTACACCAATCACTGTGGGTCTAGTACAAATACAAGTTCAAATCCCCACCGCTGACCAACAATGTTAGAACTGGGAGTCTCTAGTTGGTAGGAGTAGGTACCACTGTCCAAATAGGGATCCTTGCTTCTAGTCAGGGTAAGGAGGAAACCCTCTGAGATAACCCCTGCTCACCCTCTAGGTAGCTTGGCACGAGCAGTCTAGGCTAACCAGAGGCAATGTGTAAAGTATTTGTACCAACACTCACAGTAACACAGTGAAAACACCACAAACTGACTCCACAACAGTTTAGAAAAATAAAGATATTTAATCTAAACTACACAAGACCAAAACGACAAAAATCTAACATACACAGTTCAAGAATATGGTTTCAAAAGAGTTCTTAAGGTTTGCGATAAAATTCTTTAGGTTGCGATAAAATAATCCAAAGATGCTTGAAAAGTTCACAGTTGCGTCACTTTTACTCACAGTACCTTTTAGTTGCGACAAAGTTCCAAAAAGCAGAAGCTGGTGCGGTGGAAAACATGCAATGCGTTGCTCCTGAGACCCTGGGGAGGCGATGCGACAGCCTCGCTGCAGCAGCGGGCATGTTGCGACGAATCCGGTCTGTGTGGGGAGGAAGGCCACTTGTATGGATTCCGGTGCGGAGGTTCCGTAGGAAGTTCGTTCTCGCAAAAGGCACGATGCGAAGATCTTTTGGGTTGCGGCGATCTCCGGGGTGACGATGCGCGAACCAGCGGTTATATTCTCTCTCGCAGATCCTCGATGCGATGGCTTCTGCGACGACACTCGCAGCGACTTGTTGCGGTTCGTAAGCAAGCAGTGCGGCGATCTCACCCAGCGACGACAGGCTCTGCTACGACACTCGCAGCGATGTTAGACTTTCCCGCACCGGTCTGGTGCGTCCCACAAACGAAGAATGCGAGGGCTCTGGCAGCGGCAACAGGTGCTGCGATGATCTCGGCCCTCGTAGCGGCGGGAATTTCCTAGCACTGTCGGGGATGCGCTCCGCAGCGAGCGATGTGATAACTTTTCAATTGCAAAAGTCTCTCAAGCTTAGTTTCAACTTCCCAGCACAGGTACAACTTTCAGAGGCCCCACAACTGGATCAAGCACTCTAGGAAGGACAGAACTCTCTCATCAGAGTTCAGGGAAGTTGGGGGTGAAGTTCTTTTGTTCCTGGGACTTCAGAACAGGGGGGCAGCTCTTCTCAGGCCCTTGGAGATTCCTTCAAGACAGGGGACACAGCACAACAGCAAAGTCCTTCCCCTCTCCTTGGCAGAAAAGCAACAGGTCAGTCCAGCAGAGCAACAGCAGGACAGTCTTCCATCTTCAGTTTCAGTGTTCTCCTTGGCAGAAGTTCCTTTTTGATTCCAGGATGATCTAATTTT
Organism: Lissotriton helveticus; assembly: GCF_964261635.1. Classification (NCBI taxonomy): domain Eukaryota; kingdom Metazoa; phylum Chordata; class Amphibia; order Caudata; family Salamandridae; genus Lissotriton; species Lissotriton helveticus. The sequence continues at coordinate 2,085,934,442 of NC_136063.1, forward strand.
CTGTTGTCAGGGGTCCTGTACTTATACCCCTAAAAGTCTTTGTTCTCTTTGTGCAAGTGGGCCCTGAGCCCGGTCTGAACCAGTTCTGGGTGTTGCTTGAGCACTTTGTTAACCTGGCTTCTCCTTTCCTTTCAGAGTGAGGGGTAGGGTCGTCAGCCGCCCAGCAGGAGGTGGAGCCAGCATTGTGGAAGGCAGGCACAGCCCTATTCAGGCCCAGGTGCTATCTCCTCCCACCACTCAAGTTGCAAATGCAGTCATTCAGCCTAGGCCTGACTCAGCCAGCCTCCTGGGGAATCCCCAGCCCCTGTCACTCTCAAACCAGACAGTCAATACACAAACATGCCAAGGCACACAGAAGGGTCAGACAAGAGAACAGCAACTTTCTAAAAGTGCTGTTCTCAAACACAGGATTTAAAAACAACCTTTCCTAAAAGATGTGTTATTAAATTCTGAGTTCAGGGATACTAGACTCTTATGTCCCATCTTGTTCCTATGAGAAGAAATGCTGGTAACCACTGTAGCCAGCATCCTCCATGTAAATCTATGGAGCAAGATAGCCTTACAATAGTGAAAAACGAAAATGGCTGCCATTCACTACCAGAGCATGTCACCTGCACCAGTACATGCTCTACCTTTTACATACACTGCACCCTGCCCAGGGGGGTACCTTGGGCCTTCCATAGGGGTGACAAATGTGCACAAAAAGGGAAGGGTTAGGCCTGGTCAGTGGGGACACTGGCCAGGAGGACATGGCAGTTCCTAGACTGCACACAGGCACTGCGGTGGCAGGCCTGAGACACCATTTTGGGGCTACTCATGTGGGTGGCACAATCAGTGCTGCAGGCCCTCTAGTAGCATTTGTCATCACCAGCATTGGCACATCCAGTGCACTTTACTAGGGACTTCTTGGTGATACAATTATGCCAATCATGTATATGCAATCATAATAACAATTTACACAGAGAGCATTTGCACTTTAGCACTGATCAGCAGTGGTAAAGTGTGCAGAGTCCTATTGCCAACAGCCACAGGTCAGGAAAAATAAGGGAGGAAGAAGCAAAAAGTTTGAGAATGGCCCTGCAAGAAGGGCCAGTTCCAACACAACCCCCTTTCAGCCTAAAGCCAGGGTAGACCAAACGATACCTCGATATGATTCCCTGCATAAGCGATAGAACATGGAAACTGGCCCACACAGCAGAGCAGTCCTGTTCTACGCTGTCCTAAACCCAGTTCAATCACTCTATCCATACTCTCAGGGTCCACCATGCCAATGCATGTGGAACCCTTCTCCACACCTGTGGACACCACCTGTGCAGCACCTAAACTTAACTTGCTCCCCAGTGTGTCCCAACAGACAGACAGCAAGCCACAGTGACCACCGCCAGTAATCAGGTATGAGACAAAGGCCTTATGCCTCTCAGGGCCCTCAAACCTCTTTGGCGTCAGCGGGTGGGGGGCAGTAGCCCCAGGTGCTTGGCACCCATTTGTCCACTCCCTCTCTTGTCAGGTCAGGTCTGACATCCTGGCACTGACCCACCAGTCCCGGACCTGTATCCGGTGGCTGAGCAGGAGGCTGAGGTGGGCTTCCCCACACTAGGTCCTACACTTCCTTGGGGATCTGTACCCTCCCACCTGGAGCGGTGCCCCCTTCTAGAATAGTCAGGGCACCTGTGGCAGGTATCTTGCACCATTCATCCACCAGTTCAGGGGTTCTAACCTGCAATTGGTATTCTGGGTCAGGGGGACATCCCGGACCTGGCCCTCAAACCTAGGCTCCAAAGCCTCCAGGTCAGACAACACCTGAACCTGGCTTCCCCACCCAGGGACCAACCCCTGTGGTGGAACACTTGCCTGGCGCACCAGGACTTCACTCACAGATATGCCCACACTGGTACACAGTACCCACCTGGCCAACACAACAGTGTGGACCAGTCCACCCCCAGGGTGAGACTCCTGCCCCCTTCCAGGGGCAACCCTGTCCACCAGGACAACCAAGAACACAACTCTCCTACCAGTTCAGGACCTCCATCCAGCAACTGGTCTCCCAACCTAGGGTTTAAGCCCTTAGGTTGCACCGGGGTCAGAGGTGAGGACTTGCTCCCTCTGCACCACCTTCCAGAGCTCTGCACCCTCCCTACTAGAGGGGTACCCCTGGGAACCATATTGGTCAGGACACTGGTTACAGATGTCCTTCCTTCTAGGTCAGGCAAATCCTGAACCTGGTCTCCCAACCCAGGGACCAATAGCTGCGATTGTGCACTTGCCTGGCACGCAAGGACTTCTGGGGACTCACATAGTAGCCCCTTGAGGGTGACACACAACTCATGTGTCCTGTGACAGTCCGCCTGGTGCAGATCTCCTGACCCCTGTCCACCTGACAGTGCGGAAAGATCCCCCAGGACAGAAGTGGTGTCACCATGGTCGCTCCTGGGAGACTCAGCTATTCTGACTGGTCCCTGACCCACTGGTTCTCCCACTGGGGACTCCTTCCCCCTCTCACCCCTCAGTCTGGACTTCTGCACCCTCCCAAATGTAGTGGCACTGCCAGACACCAGAACTGATGGAGGCCTAGTTTCAGGCACTCCCCGTTCACCAGACACTAGGAGATCCTCCTCAAATGGCCTATTAGTACAGTCTAGGTCCCCAAACTGGTGTTCCCTTAAGGAACCCTCCAGGCCCTGAGACTGGCTTTCAGGCACCGGGAGACACACCGTCCCACACTGACTCCTTCTCCACTGAGACCGGACATGAGCCCCTACACCCCTCCCACTACACTGGGACCTAACCGGGCTACACGGAACCTCTTCCACCTCACAGGTCTGGAAGATATCTGAGCCACTCCTTTTGGGATCACTCCCCAATGCCTCATCAGACTCTCTGCCTCCAATGCAAGCTCCCTGGGATCAGAGAACTCACACTCCCCCGGGTAGTTGGCTTAGCTCTGGAAAACAGAGACTTAAAATATGCTCTCCAACAAATGAATCACACAGCCCCCCCACAGTTATTAACCAAGCTACCCTTTGCCTCACCCTCCAGTGCCTCACACAAGTACCCCACACCACTCTCCTGAGACTGGTAAGACAGTATCTGACTGTCTCTGTCACACAACCCACGCTCTTATGGCTGGTCTTCACACACACACACACCAAGGTTTCTACCATGGGGGAACCCCTCTCCCTGTACCTCTCATTTAGAGTCAGTAGAGTGTCCCTCCCACCACTAGGAATATGGTCTCCTGTGCCAGTCCCCCAATCTAATTCAGGGACACTGCACTCCACTGGAACTACATCATAAACCTGAACCCCCTGGTGTATGTCGACCCCCTCCCTCAAGTCAGGCGCCACATCTCTAGGTGTGTGTACCTTTCTTTCAGCACTGGAAACTATAATCTTGCAGCCACCATCTGAGCTGGACCCCACCTCCACCTCAGCAAAGCTCTCCTCTCGAGCTACCCATGTTTCTTCTTCAGCTGAGAGCCTCATGGCCTCACGCCTCTTGAGCTCCAACTCAAGCTTCCTCATTCTTAATTCATGGGCCAAGGTCAATTTCAATTCCTCCAGGGCACGGGCATGTTTGCTCTCCTCCGCCGCCCTATCTTTTTCCATTTGCTTCATCTTCATTTCAAGCCTCAACATTTCTAACTTATGATCTCTAGCCCTTTGGTTTTCCTCCAACTCCTCTGGGGAAAAACTTTCAGCTGAATGGGTGCTGCCAGCCCTTGAGGCTGCTCTAGACACAGGCGGATCCTGTGGCCTAAAACCATTCCTTTGTGCATCCTTATCCACTTCTACATCCTCTGTCTCCCCAGCCTCTTTGGTCTCCCACCAGGCCCTTAAGGCCTCCTGTAGCTCCTCCTTCTTGGAGCAGCGCTTCATGGGGCATCCACAGTTCCTGCAAAACTGCCTGAGTTGACCTACTTTGTAATCACTTAACATTTCGATATAAAACTCCAGTTCTGCAACATCACTTGCTGGTTTACCATTCTGAGACAATAATGCTTGGATTCTTTCAGGGTTATGTTCAAAAATAGAACCAAAAATTCAAAAATGAGTATGCGGTGGCGTAGTGGTCTGCACTCACTAGTGATGTACACCAATCACTGTGGGTCTAGTACAAATAAAAGTTCAAATCCCCACCGCTGACCAACAATGTTAGAACTGGGAGTCTCTAGTTGGTAGGGGTAGGTACCACTGTCCAAATAGGGACCCTTGCTTCTAGTCAGGGTAAGGAGGAAACCCTCTGAGATAACCCCTGCTCACCCTCTAGGTAGCTTGGCATGAGCAGTCTAGGCTAACCAGAGGCAATGTGTAAAGTATTTGTACCAACACTCACAGTAACACAGTGAAAACACCACAAACTGACTCCACAACAGTTTAGAAAAATAAAGATATTTAATCTAAACTACACAAGACCAAAACGACAAAAATCTAACATACACAGTTCAAGAATATGGTTTCAAAAGAGTTCTTAAGGTTTGCGATAAAATTCTTTAGGTTGCGATAAAATAATCCACAGATGCGTGAAAAGTTCACAGTTGTGTCACGTTTACTCACAGTACCTTTTAGTTGCGACAAAGTTCCGAAAAACAGAAGCTGGTGCAGTGGAAAACATGTGATGCGTTGCTCCTGAGACCCTGGGGAGGCGATGCGACAGCCTCGCTGCAGCAGCGGGCATGTTGCGATGAATCCGGTCTGTGTGGGGAGGAAGGCCACTTGTATGGATTCGGGTGCGGAGGTTCCGTAGGAAGTTCGTTCTCGCAAAAGGCACGATGCGACGATCTTTTGGGTTGCGGCGATCTCCGGGGTGACGATGCGCGAACAAGCGGTTATCTTCTCTCTCACAGATCCTCGAGGCGATGGCTTCTGCGACGACACTCGCAGCGACTTGTTGCGGTTCGTAAGCAAGCAGTGCGGCGATCTCACCCAGCGACGACAGGTTCTGCTACGACACTCGCAGCGATGTGAGACTTTCCCGCACCGGTCTGGTGCGTCCCGCAAACGAAGGATGCGAGGGCTCTGGCAGCGGCAACAGGTGCTGCAACGATTTCGGCCCTCGTAGCGGCGGGAATTTCCTAGCACTGTCGGGGAAGCGCTCCGCAGCGAGCGATGTGATAACTTTTCAATTGCAAAATTCTTTCAAGCTTAGTTTCAAGCTTCCCAGCACAGGTACAACTTCCAGAGGCCCCACAACTGGATCAAGCACTCTAGGAAGGACAGAACTCTCTCAGCAGAGTTCAGGGAAGTTGGGGGTGAAGTCCTTTTGTTCCTGGGCCTTCAGAACAGGGGGCCAGCTCTTCTCAGGCCCTTGGAGATTCCTTCAAGACAGGGGACACAGCACAACAGCAACGTCCTGCCCCTCTCCTTGGCAGCAAAGCAACAGGTCAGTCCAGCAGAGCAACAGCAGGACAGTCTTCCTTCTTCAGTTTCAGCTTTCTCCTTGGCAGACGTTCCTTCTTGATTCCAGGATGATCTAATTTTCTGTTGTCAGGGGTCCTGTACTTATACCCCTAAAAGTCTTTGTTCTCTTTGTGCAAGTGGGCCCTGAGCCCGGACTGAACCAGTTCTGGGTGTTGCTTGAGCACTTTGTTTACCTGGCTTCTCCTTTCCTTTCAGAGTGAGGGGTAGGGTCGTCAGCCACCCAGCAGGAGGTGGAGCCAGCATTGTGGAAGGCAGGCACAGCCCTATTCAGGCCCAGGTGCTATCTCCACCCACCACTCAAGTTGAAAATGCAGTCATTCAGCCTAGGCCTGACTCAGCCAGCCTCCTGGGGAATCCCCAGCCCCTGTCACTCTCAAACCAGACAGTCAATACACAAACAGGCCAAGGCACACAGAAGGGTCAGACAAGAGTACAGCAACTTTCTAAAAGTGCTGTTCTCAAACACAGGATTTAAAAACAACCTTTCCTAAAAGATGTGTTATTAAATTCTGAGTTCAGGGATACTAGACTCTTATGTCCCATCGTGTTCCTATGAGAAGAAATGCTGGTAACCACTGTAGCCAGCATCCCCCATGTTAATCTATGGAGCAAGATAGCCTTAGAATAATGAAAAACGAAAATGGCTGCCATTCACTACCAGAGCATGTCACCTGCACTAGTACATGCTCTACCTTTTACATACACAGCACCCTGCCCAGGGGGGTACATTGGGCCTTCCATAGGGGTGACCAATGTGCACAAAAAGGGAAGAGTTAGGCCTGGTTAGTGGGGACACTGGCCAGGAGGACATGGCAGTTCCTAGACTGCACACAGGCACTGCGGTGGCAGGCCTGAGACACCATTTTGGGGCTACTGATGTGGGTGGCACAATCAGTGCTGCAGGCCCACTAGTAGCATTTGTCATCACCAGCCCTGGCACATCCAGTGCACTTTACTAGGGACTTCTTGGTGATACAAATATGCCAATCATGTATATCCAATCATAATAACAATTTACACAGAGAGCATATGCACTTTAGCACTGATCAGCAGTGGTAAAGTGCGCAGAGTCCTATTGCCAACAGCCACAGGTCAGGAAAAATAAGGGAGGAAGAAGCAAAAAGTTTGGGGATGACCCTGCAAGAAGGGCCAGTTCCAACAAAGAGGATTTGAGAAGTCACTCAAAATGTGCCCTAATTTCTCTTTCTTCAGTACTAATCATAATTTCTATGGCAAAATGAACCCCCTCATTGTGTTCCTTTTTGTATTAAATGTGATCAAGATGGCTTCAAGTGTGCCCTACTTTTGTCATAAGTAAGACTGTTGGCGCTCTAGTTGTTCTTTAGAACACTTTGGGACATTCTGTCATTGGGCTATACTTGGGCTACATCTAGGTGATATGTGTGCTACATTTGGGCTTTTTTGTCTCTGGTGGCCATCTTGGGAGACTTTATTTGATTTGTTATGAATATTCCTAATTTCCTCATTTACTACAGTCTCCTCAGTAGGAAATACTTTCAGTTTTTTACTTTGATTCCATCAAGAAGGCATTCAGATGTGTCACTCAATTTCCATAAATTCTAAATGTTATCACTCTAGTTGCTTATTAGATCAATGTAGTAAAGCTACTGCTCACCAGGGAAGTCTGCTGCTGGTATTAAAAGTGCATGTTTCAGTCTGCATGTCAGAATTAATATTTTTTATGAAATAGAAGAGGATTTGAGAAGTCACTCAAAATTTGCCCTAATTTTTCTTTCTTCAGCACTAATCATAATTTCTATGGCAAAATGAACCCCCATATGGTGTTCCTTTTTAAATTAAATGTTTGAAGTGTTACCAGTTTATTCCAATCAAGATGGATTCAAGTGTGCCATACTTTTATCATAAGTAAGACTGTTAGCGCTCTAGGTGTTCTTTAGAACACTTTGGGGCATTCTGTCATTCGGCTATACTTGGGCTACATCTGGGTGATATTTGTACTACATTTAGCTCTTTTGTCTCTGGTGGCCATCTTGGGAGAATTATTTGATTTGTTATGAATATTCCTAATTTCCTCATTTACTACAGTCTCCTCAGTAGGAAATACTTTCAGTTTTTTACTTTGATTCCATCAAGAAGGCATTCAGATGTGTCACTCAATTTCCATAAATTCTAAATGTTATCACTCTAGTTGCTTATTAGATCAATGTAGTAAAGCTACTGCTCACCAGGGAAGTCTGCCGCTGGTATTAAAAGTGCATGTTTCAGTCTGCATGTCAGAATTATTTTTTTTTATGAAATAGAAGAGGATTTGAGAAGTCACTCAAAATTTGCCCTAATTTTTCTTTCTTCAGCACTAATCATAATTTCTATGGCAAAATGAACCCCCATATTGTGTTCCTTTTTAAATTAAATGTTTGAAGTGTTACCAGTTTATTCCAATCAAGATGGATTCAAGTGTGCCATACTTTTATCATAAGTAATACTGTTAGCGATCTAGGTGTTCTTTAGAACACTTTGGGGCATTCTGTCATTCGGCTATACTTGGGCTACATCTGGGTGATATTTGTACTACATTTAGCTCTTTTGTCTCTGGTGGCCATCTTGGGAGAATTATTTGATTTGTTATGAATATTCCTAATTTCCTCATTTACTACAGTCTCCTCAGTAGGAAATACTTTCAGTTTTTTACTTTGATTCCATCAAGAAGGCATTCAGATGTGTCACTCAATTTCCATAAATTCTAAATGTTATCACTCTAGTTGCTTATTAGATCACTGTAGTAAAGCCACTGCTCCCCAGGGAAGTCTGCTGCTGGAATTAAAAGTGCATGTTTTAGTCTGCATGTCAGAATTTTTTTTTTTATGAAATAGATGAGGATTTGAGAAGTCACTCAAAATTTGCACTAATTTTTCTTTCTTCAGCACTAATCATAATTTCTATGGCAAAATGAACCCCCATATTGTGTTCCTTTTTAAATTAAATGTTTGAAGTGTTACCAGTTTATTCCAATCAAGATGGATTCAAGTGTGCCATACTTTTATCATAAGTAAGACTGTTAGCGCTCTAGGTGTTCTTTAGAACACTTTGGGGCATTCTGTCATTCGGCTATACTTGGGCTACATCTGGGTGATATTTGTGCTACATTTAGCTCTTTTGTCTCTGGTGGCCATCTTGGGAGAATTATTATTATGAAAATTCCTAATTTCCTCATTTACTACAGTCTCCTCAGTAGGATATACTTTCAGTTTTTTACTTTGATTCCTTCAAGAAGGCATTCAGATGTCCCACACATTTGCCATAAACTCTGAATGTTAGCACTCTAGTTGCTTATTAGATCACTGTAGTAAAGCTACTGCTCACCAGGGAAGGCTGCCGCTGGTAATAAAAGTGCAGGTTTCAGTCTGCATGTCAGAATTTTTTAATGAAATAGAAGAAGATTTGAGAAGTTACTCAAAATGTGCCCTAATTTTTCTTTCTTCAGCACCAATCATAATTTCTATGGCAAAATGAACCCACTCATTGTGTTCCTTTTTAAATTAAATATTTTAAGTGTTACCAGTTTATTCCAATCAAGATGGCTTCAAGTGTGCCATACATTTGTCATACGTAAGGCTGTTAGCGCTCAAGTTGTTCTTTAGAACACTCTGGGAAGCTGCAGTAGAACACAAAGGAATCAATTGACAGTCTCTGCCCTTGTTGGATGTACATGTTTTACTGAGAATGCCAAACTTCATTCTCACATGACTGAGAAAGATAATGTCAATTTACAGAAAAGATGCTCTCAGTGTAGTTTATACATCACCTACAAAACCTCTGTGGGAAAAGCATGAAAAAATAGTTTTCTCTCAAACATGATTCATGATATCCCATCAGAAGGCTTTTTCACATGGTAAAATCACCTTAGAAGACACCATAATTCCTAAAATGAGTATGGTACCATCAACAAATGATTTATAATGTAACTAAAGTCTTTAAACCTTCTATTAACTGTTATGCTTTTTAATGAGGTGCTATCATGTATATTGGTCCCAAAATGTCTGCCAACACTTCTTGGATGAAGTGCTGACAGCCAATCAGATCTCTCAATGATATGTGTGGTTAGGCTTTTCCCAGATATATAAAAAAAAATCCAGCAATATTTAAAAATATACTGAATGGATTTACACCATTTAACAAAAACGGCTCTTTCTGAACCAAGGGCTACCTTTTTGCCAAGTTTGGTGTAATTCCGTTCAGCAGTTTGGGCTCTAGCTGTGTTTAAAGTTTCCTTTGGAAAATTGCATGGAGAAAACACGTTTTGGGAACCCCCTTTTTTCTCTCCCCCGCTTGCCGAATCACCCCGAAACTTTCAAGATAAGAGCGGACCGAAGCCGGCCATAAGTTCTGTAAATTTAACGAATATTCATCAATCTGCGTTATTGGGAATAGAATGTTGCAATTTTCCTATGGTAACTAGGTCCTTACTAATATATCTCTATGTGATTTTTTATATCGAAAACATTTGGTTTTCTTTTTAAATGAGGGTGAGACATAGGGCCTGATCAGGATGGCAGGTGGACTTCTGTCCGCCCGCCACCCTAGCAGTGCAGGGACCGGCCACCAGTGGTGCTGCGGTCCCCCTACATGCGATTAGGATGCCACTGCCACCATGACAGTGGCATCCTCTATTCCCAGCATTGTGGCAGGCGGTGCTCACAGCACCGCCCACCAGAATGCTGGGAATGCATTGTGTGCATTGCCATGCACAAGGTGACAGTGCCTGCCACCTTGTCCATGACAATGTAGGGGGGTACCACAGGTACCCCCATGTGCACCGTCCACCCATCAACACCCTGGGGGCCAGCAACAAGCCCCCAAAAGCAGACTCCACATGGCTTTCCATGGTGGGGTCTCCGCCATGGAAAGCCATGCACTGCTGCCCATGCTAATATGGATGGCGGTGTCTAGCAGACACTGCCACCATATATAGCCCCTTTTCAGCTCGGTCAACTGGTGGACCCACGGAAAACCGGCAGAAAACCGGCAGAAAACCGATGGATTGTTAGTCCTAAGGAAGAACTTAAAATTAAGTCAGGGCTGTGAAGTTTGCGGAGTCTTCCACACTCCATGTTAGGCGGAGCCTGCAGAGTCCCGAAAACCCTTTTTTCCTCTCACATTCATCAACGTCAAGTTGACGAATGTGAGCAAGGAAAATTCGCCGCCCAGCGAGATTTTTCCTCTTTCGCGACCATCAACATCAAGTTGGCGTGCGCCAGCTTGGAAAATCATCCTCCTGGCAAGATTTTTCAATGCGGGTTGTCAAATTTCTCATTGCGAGAGGTTACGTATGCTCGTGAACGCTTGCGTTGAGAAACTGTCCGTTTAAGTTGAGAAAGTTGCAGCTCGAGTAAAAATCTACTCAAGTGGCAGAAAGGAAGCAGCACCCACTGGCCCCGTGCATGGTGTCGTTCACAATGATTGCACAGTGCGGACAAACACCTGGGACTAAAAATCATAGTGAACTGCATTGATCTAACGCACTCAGCCACTTGGAGGAGCTCTGCGTAGCACATCAGAGGTTTTTTGCAATTACAGGAGTTCCGTGAAGCAGAACTGAGCGAACTCCACCCAGGCTTACTTCAGATCCAATAGAGCAGGGTTGCTTGTATTTAAAATTAGGACTTGAATATTTAATGGTTTACAGGCCCTGACAGTGAAGTAATTTTGGACGGAGGCAAGGCATGGTGCCAGCGGAGGGCATAACTCATGTAATTCCATGTCGCCTTATCATGAGGAAGTACCACAAATGTTGTGAGTTTCTGCAGAATTACGTGAGTAGAGTAATTCTGTATTTAGCCCAAAATTTCCTCTTGTATCAAAAATAGACCTGAGGATGCATTTTAGGCCAAGAAATTGCACTTAGTGCAACACAGCATGAAGAACAAGGACGAGTAGCCACTTGCACTCACTAGGGGGTCAATTAGTATTGCGGGCGAATCGCCACCGCCAGTATGGCGGTGGTGATCCGCCCACCATTTCCCACCGCCCGCCTACCATTTCCTTCTGGCCATATTACGATGGCGGGGGGACCCTGGCAGATGGGAAGACCGCCTGCCGGTTTTCCGCCGGTCAGACAGGCGGCCGGGCGGAAAAGGGCTCCGAATTGCAGACACCGCCATCCATATTAGGATGAATGCAGAGACGTGCCTTTCCATGGTGGTGTTGCAGTTTCTTCCTTATCGGGCCCATTGCGGGCCCCCAGGGTGTTTGAGGGTGGGGGGGTGCACTTAGGGGGTACCTATGGTCCCCCCCACCCCACATTGGCATGGACAAGGTTGCAGGCACCGCACGGTGCCTGTCACCTTGTGCATGCCAATACGCCAATACGCAAAGTGCATGGTGGCAGTGGCATCCTAATGGCCACAGCAGGACCGCCCCACCTCTGGCGGACGGTCCCGTTCACCGTTACAGGGCGGGCACACTTTGTCCGCTCACCATCGTAATAGGACCATAAGCATACTCTTGCATTTAACACTAATTTATTAGCGTAAAATTTACCCTCGCAACCATAATAAACACTGGGATGTATTTTTCACTTAGAAAATAGCATCTCATGCAACAGAATATTAATCAGCATTGCGAAAGGCTGCTTGCTAAATGTGCTATCTTGGTATTTTTTTATTACTTTAAATTATGTGAACAGACGTAATCAAGTTATCAGTAATTTCGCACCAAAGTATAACGGAATTACCGAAATTACTCTGATTATTCCAGAGTAATTGTAAATTCTGCCATGGCCGAGTAAACACTCTATTGAACTATTATATTTAATAAATCTTAATCTTATCCGGGATTCATTTTAATAGTAATTTAAAATCCAACTAAAATCGGATTTTATATTCCCATTTAGGAAATATCAATTGTAGAAAGTTGTCCATTTCCTGCCTAAAATCTAAGGGCGTTCCTTCAAGTATCCAGTTGTCACCTGACCCCTGATGGCTTCACTGGTAACTGGTCATCATATCGAGTTTTAAATATCGACTGACAATAATATTGATTTTTTTTTTCTATCGACAATACCGCTATATCGATGTATTTTATATCCATGACAAAAATATTGTTTTGTTTTTAAATATCGATGTATGAAATATAGAGTCAAAAATATCAAAGTTGTAAAAAATATTAAAAAAAAATAATATAGAATGGATAAAATATTGTTTTAAAAGTATTAGTTGAAACATCTACATTTAAATAAAAAAATGTAAATGTTGTTTTAGTAGTGGGATGTTGCGTTATTAGGGGATAAGGGTGGGGACTGTTTTAAAAATATTAGTTTAAAATATAAAATTTTAATTAAATTAAATTTTGAAATTTTGAATGTTGTTTTAGGAGCAGGATGTTGGATTATTAGGTTTAAGGAGGCGGAGTATTTTCAAAATATTAATTTTAAATATGTATTTAAATTTATAATGGAAATTTGAAATTTTGTTTAAGGAGTTGGATGTTAGAGTTATTAGGGGATAAGGGTGGGGATTATTTTTAAATACAAAGAAATCCTTAAAAAGTTTGAAAACTCAAATTTAAAATTTAAAATGTAGTAGGTGTGGATTGTTGTTTTATTATGGGAAAAGGATGTGGTACTAGTTTTTTACGTATAAAAATGTTTCACAAAAATAAAATATTTGAAATGTAAATAATAATAGTTTTTGGGAGTGGGAAGTAGTGTTTCTGGATGATGTGGATGGGGAGTATTATAAAAAATATAAATACGAATTAAAAATTAAAAATGCTGTTAATTTTTGGCTCTTTAAATTTGTATTTTTAGTGGTTAGTATTGCTAAATTTAATTTTTAATAAATGTACTATGGCGTTTTTTAATTAAATTAAATGTTTTTGACATTTTTGTGCAAAAAGTTATTGAAAAAGATGTATTTATATTAAAGATTAGGATGTTTAATTTTTAAAAATGTTACATAACAAATTATTTAAAAAAATACTGTATTAATGCTTTATATTTTGTCTATTTTTTAATTTTAACATTATGTAAAAGTATTACTTTTAAAATAATTTAGATAATATAATATTTTCCCTGAATTATAAATAATTGTAGTGGGAACATTAAATTATATATCTTTAATGTCCTTTGCACGTCCTCATATAATAGAAAGTGGAGTGTGAATAGTTAATTATATAAGTGTATTGTCCAGTACCTTCCCTGACTTAATACTAACAGGAGTGGGAATAGTAAATTATATATCTTTAGGACCCTATAATGATGCGGGCGGACTTTGTCTTGTGTGTTTTGTTATTATTTAAGCAGCCACTTTTGTTTCACAGGGACTATTATGTAACCACTTACTGTTGTTTTGGGTCATTTCACAGGGGAGAAGCTCGCGGTTAGATGCTGCGTCGATGAAGGTAAGTTTAATTTACTGTACTTAAATTACATTTTTACTTGTATTTGCATGTTATTAACCCCTTCACTGCTAGGCCTATTCCCCCCTGTGCTAAGCCTTTTTTGGCTATTTGTGGTAATGCGCACTTAGGCCCCTGTAACCTTTTGACCACATAAAGTATCCACGCCAATTTTGCGTCCTTTTCTTCCAACATCATGGGGATTCCAAAGGTACCCAGGGTTTGTAGATTTCCTTAGAGGGGTCCCAGAAATTAGGCAAAAAACAGCAACATTTTGTTTTTTTGGGGAAAAGTGGGAAAAACGGGCTACAAATGAAAGCGTCTGGGGTTTTCCCTGCAAATGTTATCAAAAAATGGTTTGTGGGGCTGAAATCACCATTTTCCCAGCTTTTAGGGAATGACAGACTTTTATCAGAAAACCAACATTTTTTACACAGTTTTGGCATTTGTCTGGGACATTGTTAATGTTAAAAATGAGTGTGAAAGCAATAATGGATCCTGGAAAGCTAAACATTTTAAATAAGTAGATAAAATTCTGAATTCAGCAAGGGGTCATTTGTGTAGATCCATCAAGGTTTCTTTATAGAAACTAACAGTTAAATATTGGAAACATTGAAAATTAGTTGAAAAAAACAGCCTTCTGTGTAAATGTTTTCACCTGTAACTTCTTGTAAATATGATAGCTCTTTGACAGAAATATACTGTTACATCCGCTGGACCTTCCTGGTTGTGGGGATATATAGGACTTGTAGGTTCACCAAGAACCAGACGAACCCAGAGTCAAAAACTAAGTAGCAATGTGCAATGGCTTTTTATTATGTACTAGGTATATATCAACTATTGTTTGAAAATGTATACATGGAAAAATCGGTATGAAAGACACCTATGTATTTCAGAAATGGGAACAAATTATAGAGTTTAGAAACAGTATATATTTGGACATTTTCAAAATTGGGAATACTCATACTAGCATGAGAATTATTGGTCATTTTACACAATGTCTTTAATTTGGAAGGCAGAAATGCACCAAAAATCAATAGGTAATAACAGTTGCTTTACAAATATGAATAACTCAAAGTCTCCCGATAAAAATGGTACCTCACTTGCGTGGGTAGGCATAGTGTCCACAACCAGAAAGGGCAAAAAAAACAACGTGAACACACTACGTTTTCACAATGAAAATTAACCCTTTTTTTGCAAAGTGTGTAGCTGTCGTTTTTTAACCCTAGCTTTGCCGGCATCTAGGGAAACCTAGCAAACCTATACATTTTTGAAAAGTAGACACCTGGGGGAATCCAGGATGGGGTGACTCTTGCAAACCTAAAAAATTGTCATAAAAGCCACATTTTCCTCACATTTCTGTTGTGGAAAGTTATGGAATCTGCATGGACCCACACATTTCTACCCACTCCGTGTTCCCCAAAGTTTTACAAGAAAAACGGTACCTCACTTGTGTGGGTCAGTTTAGTGCCTGCAACAGGAAACGGCGCAATACGCAACGTGGTCACACCTCAATTTCGCAGTGAAAAATGACTCTTTTGTTGCAAAGTGCCTAGCTTTAGTTTTTTAACCCTAGCTCTGCCGGCACCTAGGTAAACGTAGCAAACATATACATTTTTAAAAACTAGACACCCATGGAAATCCAGGATGGGGTGACTTCACATTGGGGTACCTCTGGTACCTCCCTCATTGCAATGCACTGCATGGCAGGCCCCACGTGGTGCCTACCATGTAGTGTATGGCAATGCTGTGTACAGTACTTTTACATTGTGAGGGGGTCTGCAGCCAGCCGGGCTGGCGGTAGTTACGGCTGGCCCAGCAGGGGCTATCCGCCTGCCATCCATACCTGAAAGACCCCCCGCCATATTAGTATGGCTGGGGGGGTCCGCGGTGGATGGAAATACCGCCAGCCGCTTCTCCGCCAGTCGAATCATCGACCGGGTGGAAAAGGGGCATGATATTACGATGCAGGTGGAGAGCAGCCTGTCCATGGCAGAGTTGGCGCCATGTAAAGGCATGCAGTTTTTGCTGTCGGGGGCCCATTGTGGGCCCCAGGGTGTTGGTGGGGTGGGGGTGCACATGGGGGGTACCTATGATACCTCCCTCATTGCAATGCACTAATTGGCAGGCTCCACGTGGTGCCTGCCATGTAGTGCATGGCAATGCTGTTCACAGTACTTTATTGTGAGTGGGTCTGCAGCCAGCAGATCCACCCCCAATGTAAAAGGCCCAGGATGTGGCAGGCGAATTCTAATGCCAATGGCGGGACTGCTGCAACTTCGGCGGTCGGTCCCTGGCTCCTGTGTAATGCAAACTTTTTTTATTGCTATTTCAACTGGCCCTGAGCAAGACATGTTTTTCTGGATCATATTTGCGAGCTGTGAAACTCTCTGGGGCTTATTTATGAGCCCTTGCGTCATTTTCGCTCCGCAGGTGCTTCCCTTTATCTGTGACAGACCAGCAGGGTAAAAAATGCATTATGTTGCCTCATATTTATAAAGTGACACATCTAGGTATATGCGTCACTTTGTAAACCCCTGCATCACATTATACCTGTGCCAGGTATAATGTATGCAGGCTGGGCGATCTGAAGCAAGTAAGCCTTGTAAAAGTGATAGAGTGAAATCTATGAGAACTCACTGCATCACTTCTAAGATGCAAATGCATCAATATCTTACGCCTGCCGTGAGGCACATTTGAAATGGGACTTGTCCATGTGAAATGACCCATTGATAGAGATGCGTCACACACTCCAGCAATGCGTAATTGTTGCACCTACAGATGTGTCAAAAATACTGATGTATCTGAAACTCCTTGCGACATGATGCGTCATACTGTAAATATGACGCATCTAGCATGTCTCAAGGCGCAATAAAAAGTGACGCATTTCTGTTTTCACGCAGCGATGAGTCACTTTTTATAAATGAGGCCCTCTGAGTTTTCCTCTTTTAGTTCCTACTTTTTGTCTATAAATTCCTTTCCTTTTTCTAGACCATACTCCCTACAAGTTAGTTATTTATGGCTTTCTTTACTTTTCTTTTTGAGGTGTTTTTTTGCCTCTGTTTATTTGTTTTCCCTTAAAACTGTTTGTGGGATCTCCCTTGTCAAAATGTTTGTGCTTTGCAATATTTACTTCCTTGGCTGTACGGTATTTTTAGCGATCTAATAAGAATATTTGTGAATCATTTACTAACCTTGGGGAATTATGAGCTTTGATGGAACCTATGCCATTAAAACTGAACACGTTTTTCATATTATGTAATTAATAATAGTATATTTCCTAAAGCGAAGTATTTTATCTAATGATGATATGCACGTTTCTCAATGGTTTGTTGCTTAATTTATGGTTATCAAGAGGGTTGAGGCCCACGTCTTTTTAACCTTGGTATCTCATTCAAATATGCAGCAGAATCTGTATTTTTCATTCATTGCTCTCTTTGCCACCGATTACTTCTGTCATTTATACGATAGAAGGGATATCAACTAACAACAATATTTGGTGTATTTTGTGTTAACAAGTCTGTCCATAGAATGGGAGATCAGTACAGAAATCCTGTATTATTGCATTCAAATAATTAAATAAAAACTGAAAGGAGGTCTTTCCGTGCTATTAGTCTAAAGATATAGATGTTAGAAGCTAAAAATTCTCTCTGATACTTTAAGGCTTAACGTATAATTATCATAAATGTTTCTTGTAAATTTGTGCCTCTAATAAACATCTGCTTCCGTTTTCCTAGGCTGTCTGAATCCTGAAATGTGACAGGAAGCCACTTCTTCAACTAACAACAATATTTGACGCATTTTGTGTTAACAAGTCTGTCCATAGAATGGGAGATCAGTACAGAAATCATATATTATTGCATTCAAATAATGAAATGAAAACTGAAAGGAGGTCTTTCCGTGCTGTTAGTCTAAAGATATAGATGTTAGAAGCTAAAAATTCTCTCTGATACTTTAAGGCTTAACGTATAATTATCATAAATGTTTCTTGTAAATTTGTGCGCCTAATAAACATCTGCTTCTTTTTCCTAGGCTGTCTGAATCCTGAAATGTGACAGGAAGCTACTTCTTTTCCTTTCTTCTTTTGATTATAATAGGTATTGTTACTTTGCTGTTGCATCAGGTTTTTAACACAAAAATCTGCTTGAGACGCCTCTTTCTTAACTGAAGATGGGAGCAGCTTAATCAAGCATTTGCACTTAACATATGCATATGTTTAAATATTGATGTGAAGAACATAATTAAACATTTTAATGAGAGCTATTTTTTTGGGTTTTCATCAACTGAATATATACGAGAAGTGCATAAGCAAGTCCTAGCCGCTGCATCAATATTCACTCCCCATCATTTGTTTAAGACCTCCACTATATTTTACTAATGGACATTTCAGAATATTTTTTCTCCTTCTACATCTGTAATGTAAGTCATAAATATTAATTTGATGTTCCTGACTGAATATTGCTATGAAAGTATTTGAGTTCTCTAACTGAAAAGAGCATAATGGGGGTCTAATAAATATCACTACTGGCAAGAACATTTATATATAATGTAGTTTTTATTTACAGTCTTCTTTGGTAAATAAGTATGCATTTCCGCCGATTCTGTTTCATCAAAATGTTACTTACACTGCCCAAATGGAAGCAAATCCTATAAAGGTTTCTCTGCTACAACATTTACTTTGCTTCAAAATTAATCTGTTTCATTAAATAACTGAACTGAGTTATGTGCTACATTGTAATACTTTGTATCATATGAGTGTTCCATGAATAGTAAACGGACATTCTCAACCAACCACCCATGGTTTTGACACAAATCTCTATCTACTAACAAGGAAGGCATAGCAAGGAAAATGTTTTATTTCATACGTCCTTATTTTTCCAGCTGTGTGTGTGTGCTGCACTCAACAGCACAAATTTTGGGGCATATTATCAAGTAACAGCGTTAACATTATCGCCACTTTAGCGGCAGAAAAATGCCGCCAAAGCAGCGATAATGGCTTGATAATACGCCCTTGTGAATTCCCATAGAAGCCCATGTTCTGGTGTGAACATGGGCTTCTATGGGAATTCTTTACGGCGTATTATCAAGCCCATTATCGCTGCTTTAGCTACAGTTTTCTGCCGCTAAAGCGATGATAATATTAACGGCATGCTTGATAATATGCCCCATAGAGTGGCAAACGTCTTTAGGGATAGTTTTTGTACTGGAAGTGTGTCTTTGCAGTAAAAAGCCTAGCCTTTAGAGCAGGCACACACCGTTGTACTATTATATAAGAGTTTTTGCATTTGCATGGCACCAGTGCTGGGGAGAGAAAACATTTGTCATGTGTTAGTAGATATGTCAAATGTTTTCTCTCTCCATTTTGTGGAAGCAAGTGCTTGCTGCACTGCATTGTGTCAAATATTAGTAATTATTCGTAAGTGTGGGCCTAAATATTCTATTCAACATCACAGGACCTACTTCGCCAAACTGTTAGTTAGACATATAAGCTTTCAACAAAAAGATGAAAGACGAACGGCAATGACAGACAGAAAGAAAGACAGAGGTGGAAGAAAGAGAGAGTGAGAAAGCGAGCCCGAGCTATGGCCAAAAGGCAATAAGTATTCCACTCACTGTAATCTTTTTTAAGAAATGTATAGGTATATTCAGGACCTTGATCCAGCGCGGCTCAAACCCAAACCTCCAAACATTCACTATATTTTCTAGGAGCTATCACATTTTACTCGTCAGTGGGGCCATAACACCGCGAGTCATTCATACACACAAATCACACTGCTCCCAAGATCAGTGAAGACTAGAGGAAGAGATGCTGGATTTTAGCAGAGGGTCTTATTTAATTCTAAACTTTTATACACTATATACATCCGCAGTTTATCAACATTACCATGGTTTTATCATTAAGAGACCTTAAAACACCCCACCATTTGGTCAATCGATCAGCTAGTAAAAGTTAACTAATGGACAACAAGACCAGCTTAATTCTCAATTTTTTTTATTTTTATTTAGAGACTTAGTCTCCTAGCATGACCTTATTTATTTAGCTTTAATTCAATAATCACTAAAACATTTAATAACCTAGAGAAAAAGAAAAGTTACATTTAAACAGTTTACATTTATTGGCAGAATAGTTCCGAAAATAAGTCAAAATCATATGACCAAGATTTCAGTAAATGGACATCAGGTTAGCACAGGTAAGTTCCCAAAATCCACCTCTCTCTTCTTTCTTGATGTTCACCTCCCATCTGGACTCCACACCCATCAAAAGTTAAAGACAAGAAAATGTCAAAGTCTTTGCACCATGGAAAAGAGTTCAGCCCGACACCATGTCATGGTGTGAAAATAAAATCAAAAGCAAGCTTTTTTCTTACTTCCAAACGTCCTCTTTTATACCCTTTTTCACTAACTTATCTATCTAAGATTTGAAACTTTTAGGGTCCTCGCTCACTCTTATTGGTCCATGTAAGGGGTGGATGAGCATAACCTCATCTCCTCATTGTCCATATTTCCGGCAAGTCATCGTTATAATCAAAAAATAAGGTTTAGATTGTTCTTTATCCGTTTTTTAACGTGTGTCCTTTATATTGTCACTGCAGGATTAATTCCCAGGCTCACAACACGGTCATACAAAAATCTTGGCACTCTTCTACTCTTCCAGGCCACGCTGACCTTGACCCATGCTGTACAGGCACAGACTGCTTGCACATCTCTCAAGCATAGTTGCGCATGCGTAGATCACCACAGTTTTGGAGTCTCACAAACCTCCATTTTCCAGTAGGCCACATGGGCCATAATGGGAACTAATAGAAACAAACACAATTAAACGTTACATTTCGAAGTATAGCCCTTCTGTTTTCCTCCCCCCATTCTAAGGTAACCCTGCTAGCTATTACCTAGCGTTTTAGCTACAAATAAGCATTGTTTTCTTACCATTCTCCATCATGTCTACCACAATAATACATATAGGAAGCATATATACACAAGCTTTGTTAGATTATGACATTTGCGTACTATGGGGTCGATTAGGATCGCGGATTTTCCGCATCCTCCGGGCCGGCGGAAGCCACCACCGGCCCGGAGGATGCGGAAAATCCGCTGCGGACCCACAAAAGACCCACCGCCAAATTCGGATGGCTGGTGGGTCTTGCTTTCAGTCCGCTGCTTTTCCACCGCGGTCGGCTTACAACCGCGGCGGAAAAGCTCTAATATGGTGCCGGTGTCTCTCAGACACCGCCAGACATATTAGGATGGCTTCCCGGACATGCTTTTCCGCGGCGGGTTCTCCGCCGTGCAAAAATATACGGATCTTCACTTCAGGGGCCCGTTGCGGGCCCCCTGGGTGAAGGGAGGTGGGGGGTGCACATGGGGGGTACCTATGGTACCCCCCTGCATTTACATGCAGAAAGCGGCAGGCACCGCGCGGTGCCTGCCACTTTGTGCATGTAAATGCAATGCACGCGTTTTTAACATTGCGGCGGGTGCAGCTTGAAGCCGCACCCGCCGCAATGTTAAAAATAGAGAATGTGACCGACAGGGTGGTGGTCACATTCTAATTGCACAGGAGGGAACGCCGCAGCACATGCGGACGTTCCCTCCTACTCAGGGCTCGCGGACGGATGCAAGTCCGTCCGCGATCGTAATGTGCCCCTATGTTAGCATAACAATTTCACTTACTTAGTATATCATGATTCGCAACATAAGCAAATTAGTATACCACGTGTATTTGTGTGTGTGCATTCTATTCTACGTTGGTTAATTTCAAAACCACACGATTAACACATATTACTGTTATGGGAAAGAGACTTCGAGAGGGGTATACAAAAAATTTTGTTTTCATCCTCGCTCCATCAACTCCCCCCTTTGGTAATTTATCACCAAATAACACCCAAAAATTTCATAGATTTTCTCATAACGTTTCAAATTCTTTTTAATTAGTATGAGTTATACTCTAGTTGCACCAGTTTCTTTCTATCTTGATAAAGTTTCTCTTTAAACTCTTTCATTTCAATGTCACCCTTTTCACGTTCTCTTTCTTGTCTTTCTTCAAATTCCTTTTTTTAAGACTTTTTAGGGTTTCTCTTTTTCTAAGTTTACAACCTAATCTTAAAACTAGAAATATTACTATTATTAGTGTTACTGGAATTATTACCTTCTCCATTATGGATCAACCTATTTCATAAAACCAATTCTTAACTGCTGAAAAACTTCTACCAAGTTTCTCCAGAATACCGTCAACCTCCAGTGGTATAATTTCTTTATGCAACTCTGTAAGATTTGTAATATATCTTTCAATGTTCTGACTTTAGGCAGGAATATAGGTACACCAATGTTGTACCTTCAAAATTCCACAGACTCCTCCTTCTTTTGACAAAATTATTTCAATAGCGAGTCGATTTTGCATCACCATAGCTCTCCTAGCCACCATTTCTGTATTTACAATTAAAAATCCTCCTGCAGTATCTGTTGACAAACGATCTACTATCGTTGACAATTTCCAAATGCTGTTTGCATTAAAGGATATACCCACTGCTGGTATCAATGCTCCAAAAACATCACCTAATATTTCTATTACACTTTCTCTCCTTCTTCGACTTAAATGTTTACCCATCTCATTAATTCCATTACTTCCTCTATTTACATGAAACATTTTAGGAAAGACCAGGCCTATATAACAGGACCCATACCAGTGATCAGGCAATCTATAATAAGCTTTGTTCCCACATAAGAACTAAATCCTCCAGTGGTTTACCAGCTTCCCCGTTCTTTCTGATCTTGCTTTTCATGTTAATCTCTGTTGGTTTTTTTTAACCTTATGTAAAGCTGCTGAGACGACATGGTCGATGCCCGGTGGAGCCGCTTGGTTCGGCTATAGAGGAGCCTAGCGCCCGCGGCCGTCACCTACCCTGCCGGACATTGGTGCATGGCACTCCTCGTCCTTTCGCTGCTGTCTCTTTATATCTTCCTCCGATGACCTCCTCTCCCTCTCTCAGAACCCCTTTCCTTGTCCCCACCCTTCCTTCTAACCCACTCCTCTGATCCTGACCTGCCTTCTTGTTCCGTCCTTTGTCAGTTCCTTTCTCCCTGCTCCCACTCATTCCCACGTTTCCCTTCTCCCTCTTTTCCCTTACCCCTATTTTTCCCTCTCTCCCATTGCTCCTTAATATCTTCTGTTTTTGTAATGATCTAATCATTAGATGTATTAGTATAACCTTGTTTTTCCTCTTCCTCGCAAGATCTTTCATGTAAATTTTGTAACGTTTGTAATATGCTAAATGCTAAATTCCTCATGTAAAGCTCACTGATACCTCTGGGTCTAGCAGCGCTATATAAAACTCTTAAAATAAAATACCTCCTTTAGTAAAGGAGGGGTCAGCCGAAGCTGCAGAAACCAGAGCAGGGCTGACGTAAGAAGGGTCGCTCTGGGATTGGTCCACGTGACTAGAACGGAGTGAGCACTGATTGGTGCACTAGCAAAGGCTGTGCAAGCATTGGTTGAGAGTGATTGAAACGTATCTTGTTCTGATTGTTGCGTTAGTGTGAACCGCGCTGTGATAGGTTGGTGCAGCGAAGCAGTTTGCTGAAGAGTACGCGATTGTTTGAAAATAAGGAAACCGTCAGAAAAATTGAGTTTTATTATGGAGAAGAAAAAGAGCACTGAGGCTGAAAGAACAGTCAGCCAGAGAAAATGAAAAGCCAAGAAGGGAGTTGAAGTGCTCACATGGGGAAGATTGAAAAACCTGTGTTTATTTCATCTATAACACAAGATGAGTTTTGGCTATCTGGGCCTTGGTCACATGACCTAAGGCTACAGATTTAACCTCATTATAGTAAGTAAACATAGTGAAAGGAAAGAAAACAAACAAGTGAAAGTAGGCGCCATCTTAGAGATAGGGGGAATGAATGTAAAACAACAGTAAATTCAAGTCATGATACATATTACGTTCCACCATGTCATCCGCACGTGTGTTGTGAATGAGTAAATGTATGTAGAGTTAAGCATTGCAGGAAACAAGTATAAACACTTCAGTCAGGGTACAAAAATGCCCAGTTCATCAAGGATTTAGAGCAAGATCCAATCATGGTATAATTAAGCAAAGCAAGCCAAAGTGGGTCAATGTAGCCTGGGATGGCCTGTTATATGTACGTGGAGATAAAGCATAACAAAGAACAATCTACACTTATAATTTACAGTACAGTATTCCAAAATCAAGCCCAACTGGGTAAATGTAGCCTGTGTAGCTTCCTAAATGCATCAGAAAATTAAACGTTGCAAAACAATTAATTGATGAAAAAGGATCAATGTTAAAATAAAACATATTAAAACCCTGAGGTAAGGGCAATCACAAATATGTGTCACAGTTCATTTTCCTCAAATCAAGCATAAGTGGGAAAATACAGATAGTGCGACCTCAAATGTAAAATAAATTGAGAAATCTGGTGGGCAGGGGGAAGGTGCAACCTGTTCAGGCTAACATAGAAACCATCATGGCCTGGCAGCACCCCCCGCCCCCATACCCAGACTGAACCCAGAGCGCTCTTGAGCCTCAGCAGGCACTGTTTGTCAAGGGATATGGCACTTTTGTCCCCCCACCTTGACTGAGCTGACTTTGAAGAAGAAGCTGTGCGGTGCCAGCCACCTTGTGAATGCAAATGTAGGGGGGTACCATAGGTACCCCCCAAGTTCACCCCAGGCCCCCCAACACCACAGGGGCCAACAACAGGCAGACACCGCATGCCTTTCCAAGGCGGCATTGGCGCCATGAAATGGCCAAACTCCGCTGACACCCTAATATGGCAGGCGGTGCCTGCTAGGCACCGCCACCATATCATTACCCAAGATCGCACGGCACGCGATAGTAACGATTGCCTGCCCGTGGTAAAGCGGCGGATGATCTTTCCGTCCTCCCCGGGGCCCCTAATAGGGCAGGAGGTATATGGCGCGCGGCCGGGGAATGATGTCAGGCGGGTCGCCCGACATCATAATGGACCCCTTAGTGTTTCTGACTGAGTCAGTGACTATGGGCAACA
Organism: Lissotriton helveticus; assembly: GCF_964261635.1. Lineage (NCBI taxonomy): Eukaryota > Metazoa > Chordata > Amphibia > Caudata > Salamandridae > Lissotriton > Lissotriton helveticus. The sequence continues at coordinate 2,085,959,260 of NC_136063.1, forward strand.
TGTATGAAACAATTTTGCATTCGCAAACGGTGAGAACCAGTAATTTCGGGCATTTGCAAATGAAAAATAGTATTTCAACATGCATGAAAGGCTTTGTAATTGCAATTTTAGGTAATCACAAAAATAGATATGATCTAACATTCCAACTACAAATTGGGAATCACAATTTGCGATTCTCTTCGCACATATACCAAACATTTTCTAAATGCAAACTAAAAATTTAGGAAAATGCTTGTACTATTGACTCCAAGCTGAATGTAACCATGGGCAAATTTGGAAAAATGCACAGAAATGCATTTTTTAAAGTGTCATGTAGTGCACACATACTCCTAGGGTATGTGTGTGCTTTACATGTGCACATTTTCTTTCTTTTTCGGGTGCTTTAGGGGGGTCTTAGGCCCCCAGACACCAATGGCCTTGCATTACCTGATTTGTACTAAGGAGGTAATTGTTAATTAGCAAACACAAAACCATTCGCACCTAGGGGGTCTATGAAAATTAATGGAGCAGTATTGCCTAATAGCAATTACCTATTTACCAAATCACTATTTGGTAATGTTAAGGAATCATAAATCTTTGCTTATTCCTTACATGCATAAGTGTACCCATGGGTGTGTTGCTGCATGTATCAGTTTCTTCTGGAATTTCAAAGAAATTTTATGAGTATGTTGGTTAATGTATTAGTGTGTTCAAAGGGTGTCTTATTGGGGAGTGTAAGGTTTTCTCAAGGTGTGTAGAATTTAGTGTGTGTGTGTATTAGTGGATGCATTAGTGGATCCATGGGTGTGTCAGTGTATGTATCAGTTAGTCCTAGGGTGTGCCAGGGTGTACTTAACTAACTGTTTGAATGTGTTAATGAATGTATTGGTCTGACAATGGATGTGTAAGTCTATGTATCAGTTAGTCTTAGAGAGTCTCTGTGAGTGATTGAGTGAGTCCGAGATTTTGTCAGAGAAGGTACTGTCATGTGGCCCATAGGGACAATGTCGTTATTCACTAAGTTAGCATGAGCACGTCGCAGCTTGCCTGCTACTTTTGCGCACATTACTACACTTCTTTATTTTTGCAATAATTCCAATGACTGCTTTCGCGTGAGAATTCGCTTTGTTCACCCTCTGCATGTCCCTGGGATTTTGGCTGAACATTATGTGAAACGTCAAACAACAATGCCACTTGTTATTTTGTTCTGGTCAGGCCTTAGCCTTATCCAGACGCAGCTTATTAGAATACACAAATAGGTAGCACACACTTGGAGAGGGACCTTTCCAGGGAGAAGAGCGACACAGCTCCTATGATGTAGATCTACCATCTGTAGGCTAAGGTATGGGGTCTGCTGACAAAGCCGAGAGATCTTCTATTATATAATAATATTGCTTCCTAGCAAGGGAAGGGAGGTTAGGCACTATAGTCTTTTCTCCATTGTCTTTCTATGATGACTTCTCCCTTCATGATATATTGACTAGCTGCTATGCTGGCTGTATTGGTATTACTATGCAGTTTCCTGCTTGTTGTTTCACATATACCGCATGTTAGGGCACGTTAGTTAAAATAAAAATTTTAAACTGTTTCGTGTCTCTCTCAGATCTTATTGTGAACAAGTACAAGAGTGCGTGAGAATTGGTGTGTCTTGTTTCCATAATTCCTGAGAGATCTGGGAGTGCTGTATTCTGGGGTGTCTAATCATTTATTTCTCTGGGAGTGAGTAGAGAGCAAGTGAGACACTATAGCTAGTCGATCCTGGGTTTGTGGGTACTAAGTTGGTAGGAAGACCCAGTCCCTATAAACCAAGGCCCCATATTCCTGCCCATAGGTTTCTATGTGTGCAGAGTCCTGGCAACAGTATTAGCATGTCCATAGGTGTGTAGTGTATTTTATGTCTTACACACTGATCATCCATAAAAACAAACACTGCATACCACTCATTTCATTTCATAAGGCTTTATTCGGAACAAAAAAACAATGTCCATAAAAGCACATTAAAAAACATTTCAGACAATTTCCAGGGTTAAAAAGCAGAACCAAGAAATACAGGCAAGGGGTTAATAAATAATTAAAAACACATACTTTTCCTTACATTGATTGCTTTGAGGAGGAAGGTAGCCGTATAAAAACAAACATCCGGATGGTGCAAGTTAAAAAGCAGTTTCATGGAGTCATTAACAGTCCTCACTTCGAACTTTACAAATATGGGTTTAAGATAGGCTATTCGCATATACCTATACATATGGCATATCAAAAGAAAGTGCATGGTGCTTTGTGCAGAAGAGTTATCACACGGACATGGTCCAACCGGGTGACTGTTAAGAATAGGGAAAGCCACCAAATTGTGGGCAATCCCCATTCTTAATCTGGTTACTACAAACCTATGCGATATTCTAGTCACTTGGGTCAGATATGGTTGATAACCTTCAAATTCACTCAAACCATTATATGACACACAGGTGGATAGGTTGCCACTATTACTAGTCCGTCTCTCGGGAAGAAGATTCAAAAAAGCCTTCTTCATTTCAGGTTTAGATAAATCAGAGGCCCCGTAATTATCTACTTTAATGTCGAGGCCAAAGATCTCCTGAAAACTATCCTGATTATATTTAATCCATGGAATCTTGAGATGATTATCCATTGAGAGGCAATCAATGATAATGGCTCTGCATAGAGATGTTTCTTCTTTAATCCAGATGGATCGCCACAACATAAGGGGTCTAAGGAGAATCAAATCGGTAAGATGGTGAATGCCGAGTTCTCTATGTACTATTTCATTAGAGGCAGAATTAGGTAGACACAATAGTCTTTTTAAAAAGATGTTCTCCTCCACTTGTAAGCTGCCTGCAGGGGTAAAGCCCCATATCCCTGCACCGTACAGTGCGGTCGAGAGACACCTAGACTGGAATATTTTAAGCATATCCCTAACACGCCTATCCCCTAGTTTTGTGGCCATTGTAAACACTCCATGGGCGCTCTTCGCCATCTTAGCCCTCACATTTTTATACTCGCTTTTCCAGCTGTTATTGTTAGAAAATGTGATACCAAGATATGAGAAGTTTTCAGTTTTTTGGATTTTTTCCCCATCGATAAAGTAAGAGGATACCTTTCCATTACGCCCCTTCCCACATTCCATAGGTCTTAGATTTATTAATCACAAGCTTTCTTCCTTTTATAAACTGTGAAAAGCCATCTATTAGGCATTGGAGGCCTATCGGGGTGCGGGACAGTAAAACAGCGTCGTCCGCGTAAATAATACCGGGACACTGATATCACTAACTTTAGGGGCATCTGCTACAATGGTTTTTAGGACGGAAACCACTTTGTTAATAAAAGGGTAAAGAGCAAGGGAGCAAGGACGCACCCTTGTCTAATACCCCGACCAATCCTAAACTTAGTAGTACACTCACCATTGGTACCGTATCGTACACTAGTACGTATTTTAGAGTAAAGACGGGCTAAAAAATAGACGATACCTTCCGGTGCCCCCATTTCCAGCAGCTTAGCCCGCAGAATTGCATGGTCCACAAATCGAAAGCACTACTAAAATCTGCAAAGCAGAGATAGATAGTGCCCGACTTGGCCTGTGTATACTTTCCGATCAACAGTTCAAGGTTTAAACACTGTTCGATCGTCCCCCGCCCCTTTCTAAAACCATATTGACATTCTGCCAGGATACTATTGGCCTCAACCTATTCCTCCAACCTGGCCAAAAGCACCCTCACTCATGACTTTTACCGAAGAATCTAATAGGGAGATCGGGCGGTAGTTCTTCACATCACTCCGGTCTCCTTTTTTATAAATTGGAATAATAATCGATTCTTCCCAAGTAGGGGGCATCGCATTACAAACTGCTGCATTAAAATTTTTGACTAGAATAGGGCCCCATAGTTCTGGAACTAGTTTGTAAATATCTATAGTCACCCCGTCCGGGCCCTGTGCCTTCCCCCTTTGCTTGCCCTAATACTATCTAGGACTTCCGTAACAGTAATGTCCAGGGGGACAATGGGCCAATGCTCTTCTTCTTGCCCCATAGCTTTATCCGTATCAAAGATATTAGAAAAATGAGAGACCCATGTTTCACTGTTAACCTTCGCTGTCAGTTCAGGGACCTTCTCATCTTTAAGGAACGGACTGTTAACTGTGGCCCAAAACAAGGTGCAATTATTGGTTTCAGCTGCCTGGGCCAAATTATCCCAGGCCTTTTGCTGAAGTTCCAGTTTCCTTTTATTTAATGTGGCCCTGTAACTGACTCTGAGGTTAAAAACCAAGCTCTTATCTCTTGGTTTGGCTACCAATGCCCTTTTAAGCTCTTTTAGCGCAGAGGTGCTTGCTTGATTGAACCAGCCCCTTTGGTGGTCTGCCTTGCGCTTAGCTGAGGAAGTTAACCTACAATCAATGACTAAGTTAATATGGATAAAATGTCGAATAATTTCGGCAGTATCGTCTACATCCTCAAGGATCTCAGTAATATCAGATAAGCAGCTGTTATTAATAAAATCTGATGTCAATTCTGCTTTATCCCCTTTCCATCTAAGTCTAATCCCATTAGACCTATGGGGTTCTATATTCTCGATATGGATAGTACTAGATGGACTATTGTTTTTCCACAGAAAAGCCTCAATAGTTAAACAGTTGTGATCGCTGAGAGAAATATCAACGACATTAGGGGATTTGATCCAAGGAACAAGACTTGTGGAAGAACAAATAAAATCGATCACAGTATTAGACCCTCGACCTGTGAAAGTGGGGATTGTCTCATTTTGATCATTTTTCTCGTTGACCAAGATGTCCATGTCATAAGATGCTAGGAGGTTATTAAGTGACTCCCCATATTGATTATGATGAAAATGGGGATCACCATCTCCAAAGCAGTTAACTACCCCACATATATTAAGATCAGAAAATGGGCAAACTGTCGTATTAAAATCCCCGGCCAAAAGAAAATCAAAAACAACATTGGAACCCGTAGTGATATCATCAAGTGCGCTAATTGAGGCGTTCACCACGAGAACCCTCGAGCTATCAAAGATGTTATTGTAGAAATTAATCAAAAGCATATTTCTGATATTTTTCAGGGAAAGCCATAAAATCTGGGCGTGTGTCCCAACCAATACATTGTTTCTTACAATAAAAGGGGTCTTGACAGAGATCAAGACCAAGAGCCCACCCTTTGCTCTTCCAGAGATGGAATCAGTGGCAGGTAATTGATAGGAAACATAACCATTATAATCTTTGTAATCTTTACACCATGTTTCCTGCAGGCATATGAAATCAAAGAGTGCTAAAAAATCCGACCACCCCAGACAATCTGTTTTAGATGCTAGGCCCGCTATATTCCAACTAGCGTATGGCAACTAGAAAATCCAGTTGCCCCTTTGGTATGTTGATTGCCCTGTAGATTGGTTATAAGCGGAGTGATAATACTTTCACAATCATCTTCTTGCAATACCACATTACATTCTCCTACTTCCCCCTCTTGACTGTCTGTGATGCAACCTGCATAACGCGGGGGATCTTTGGTTACAAGCCCTGGCGTTGTAACAACGGGTTCTACCCTTGTAAAAGCAAGATCCTCACAGTCCAAACCAGAGCCCAGTCAATCATTACAGTTCAACCCGCTTAGGCAATGAAAACGATTAAAGGTAGCTACCTGTGGCCCACTTGATATATTAAACCTACTTGGGCCTTTCACTCTGTCCCATCCGTTATCATTATTAGGCTGGCCGGTATGGTGTCTATAGAAGTAGGCCAAAGGTCGGAGTGAAATGCCCTGATCGTTAGGGGGGCGAGAGGTTGCTCTAATCAAAGCAGTAGAGGCAAGACGGGGGCTGTTAAAGTTGACAATAACACAATCACCCAAAGTGTTCTTTTTTGAGGTGCCTATCCAATTAGTTCTGGTAGTTACCGGGATCTGATCTGCTAGGGCGACTGGGAAACCACATTCCCTGTTAAGGCAGGCCACGGATTTGTACTTTATCATATTGTGTGTTTCATATGTTCCAGCTAGTCCCTCCTCCCTTACTGGAGGGACATTGGTCAAAACTGCCACATATGGTGCGCAATCAGGTGGTAAATTAGGCTGGGAATAGCCATACAGTTTTTTATTAACTACGTTGGTTCCCGGTGACTTCCCAGTTGTCAGAGTCGAGGGTATAATTGGGGGTACAGAATTAGAGTCCGCTATCACAACATTACTAGAACCATCATTCGGCAACTTCGGTGGCTCACAGGTACTACCTTGGGCTGGTTCTAAGGATACCGAGCCAATGTTAGAACTAGAAAGGGTTTGCACGAGACCGCCTAGCCGTTTCAACTCCCCAGAAACAAGATCCAATTTGTAAAGTAAGAGTTGTATAATTTTGGCGAACCTATCGTCAATAATGCCAACCAGCATCTCTAGCTGCTCAGGAGCTAATTTCAAGGAAGGTTTATTCGTGGCAGTTTCTGGGTCCTTTTGGGTCCCTTTAGGGACTGTTTCGGTGTGTTTTTTGTTTTTACAATTAACACCCCGCTTAGCCTGAACCTGCCTACTTACATGTCTTCCAGACCTGAGAACCCTCTGTGCTTTGGGGACAGGTGAACATGTTACCACAGAATCATTACCGGTCTCGTTCTCCACCGGTAAATTCTCTAAATCAAGGGATGCTGGCATGGTAAAGGGGGCTAACATTCATTAAGGCAGTAGATATAGGAAGAAAAGCCTGAACAGGGCTAGGGGGTGGTTCAAGAGAACTCCCTAGACCTAAAGATTGCCTGCGTTCTTTGTTAATTTTGTCTACCACTTTGACAAGATAATTGTCAAGAGTGGCTACAGCCGGTCGAATATTCCCTCCGTTATTTTTGGACTTTTTAAATTCAAAAAGATTGCCCTTCTCAGAAGTAAATATACTGAATTTTCCAACATAAAATCCGATAAGCACGATTAATGAAATGACAATAACCCTATCACCTGGGTATTAAAATAGCAATCCTAGATTTGCCATACAGTACTTAGACACATAGGGATATTATCTCCAGCTACCCACAATTTACACACTATGTGTTCATTAACGAGAGTATTCACCATTACCCGGTCAGTTTAATTGTTCTACGTGTCCACAGAGTTATTGTACTGGTGGACCAGGAGACGCGGCCCAGCCCAGCCTCGACCAGTCCCGGACTGTCTCAAACTGTCCGCCCTTTGTCCGGGCTTCGTCCGGCGTTGATCCTGCGCTGCATCCCGCGCTGCGTGACCTGGAAGCTGATTAAGTTCTGTCAGTGATTAGGGGGCGGTCCTCCGCTCAGATGGGCAGGTGTGCTAACGCGCGGACTCCTGGCGTCTGGAGTCCTGCGCAGTAGAAATCAGCAAGCCCCTGCTCTGCCAAAGAGCCTCTGACAGCCTATGACACTGCGGCCAGCAACACTCCTCGTAGTGCCCCCACCTCGGGAAGCAGCAACTCTCAAGCGAGAGACGAGACTCAGACTAACTAAACTTGTTCACTCTTTAAATGCTAATCTTACTTAAAACTTTGGTTCAAGAAATAATTAATATTAATTTGGAAGTTTGTGCATTCAGTTGAATTTTTTAAATACCCAGTCTAGTGACCGAAAGGTATATGAAGTCCTTCATGAAAGATAATAGCCAGTGTCTTGTATGTTCTTCTGGTGCTTGGAATTTATCTTGCTTTGAAGTTGTAATTTCAGATTCTATTTCTGATCCATAAACTCTTCATAGTTATGGCATCAATATAATGTATTTTCCACTTCACTATCTGCAAGGTGACATATAATCTGATCTGCAATTTTAGCAGGTCATATTTTGGTTTGAATCTTTCATTAGCCTGTCAAATGACACAATTTTACAATCTGGTAATGTTAAGTAGATAACTCTTTCCGAATTGATATGAGTAGCAGTTGCAAAGGACAAATCTTCACAAGCATGGTCCCATGTGTAACTCAGTCCAAATACTTAGTCGATATTAACTTCTTCTTCTTCCAGTCATGGATCACCATAATGAATTCCAGAGCGTCTTGTTAACTGTTGAGAAAATACTATAGATTCACTATGCATGTCTCTCACATTTTTAATGCCTTAAGCACAATGTACAGCAGTCCTATCATTACATAAAGGTTCCAGAAAAGTACACAGTTTAGAGCTGATTTTTTGGTCTACTTTATGTTTAATTTCACTTACAAAATTCCGTAAATGTACATTGAGACCACATTTGCATAGCAGTTGACAACATTACTGTTTTCTACCTTGAGTCTACAATATCACCCTCAATATTTAATTTTTTCACCTTAACACTTTCTTCTTTCTCTTTGTTTTACTTCTTCTGAGAAACACCCATTGATTTCTTACTAAGCTTCCACTTAGGACAGATTGTTTTTTCTCATTAAAATGATACTGTCCTAAATAGGGAGCATATACACCGCCTAACCGATTGTATTCTCTAAAACAACTAGTATCAGCCCTAACTTTCTTTCTTTTCATCAACACAAACCAGGCAATGTTCTAACTCATGACATTGCTACATATGACATACCTTCTGTAAATATAGTACTTCCAATATTAATAAAAGCTGCATCTACACTTAAACCTTGTGCTGTATGGATTGTTACAGCATGAGCTAGAGAGAGAGTGGGAACTGCTGGCACTGCACATATGTCTTTCACTAGCAACAAATGTACAAGGCATTAGCTTATCTGTCTAATACCATCAATCTGATCAATTTTTATGGCCAAGTATTCAACCTCTTTCCTATCTGGAAATTAATTAAATCAATACCTTTACCCATTGCACCATATACTAATGCTTCCTCAATGTTTAAATGATCCCGCAAAATTGCTCTACGGTTTTTACACTCATGTAAACACTTCTCTAATGTAAATGTAGTTGAGCTTATATAGCGCACAGCTACCCGCAGTGGGTGTCCCGGCGCTTGCTTAGGGAACCCTTCCTGGTATTCCCCTGTGAGATAGCAGGGTATCCACAAGGTGAAAGTCAGGCATCCCGCCGCGAGGGGCCATTGTGGAGATTAAGCAAGCTATTGCCCAGAGTCGCAGAGTGTGAACCCGTGAGTCGAGGAGGCATCGGGGCGAGAATTATCGAGTCCGTGGAATTTTTAGCCCAAGACCCCGCCAAGGCGGGGAATTGAACCCTGGTCCAGGACCGATCTCAGCTTCCGGGTCTGCTGCCTCTAACCCCTGAGCCACACTTCTCCTAATCCAGCAATCTTAGATACAGATTTCTCTAATTAATCCAGTTCTCCTTGAAGTCTTTCATTTAGCACTATTGTTACTCCCTGATGTTATATTTTATCAATAGCTGTATGTTCCAAATTTCTTTCCTCTATAGTTTGGGCAATTCTTCATAAAATTGGTGCCTTCTTGAAGTGTAGGCAATAAACAAACAATTTATTTACTTTCTTCTATCAAATTGAACATAAGTGTGATGCTGTTTTATTAGATGTAAATAGCTTTTTGACAATTCAAGATACTAAGGTACTCTTACCATCCTTTGTCAGAAGTCCAACTCAAATATCTTTTAAAATATGTCCATATATCTCATCAGACGATTGACACATATTCTTCAGTAGTTACTTGCATTCAAAATGTAGCCAAATATTTACATTTTCAATACTCCCTAATGAAATACGAGTTTGTTCATGCAGAATTTTCTTGAAAGCAGGATCTTCTTTCACAGGGGTTACTTGCAGTAAGTCACTAAACACAATTAAATAATTCCTTAGAAGAGAACATCGTACTTTGGTCTCAAAATCTGTTGCATTCATAAATGAACAAATGTGAGCATTACATTTGAAACCATTCTCACTGCCTCAATGATTAAAAACTTTATTTTCTTCAGCAAGTAGTGTCTGGTATACCAGTTTATTTTCCTGTTCTACAGGTAGCATCAATAGTTGATGTTGAGTAATTCCTTTAATATCGTAGGCAGCTAATCCAGTTGCTTCTGTTACTAAACACAACAAATTTGATCATGTTGTCCACTGTGGGTAAGTGGTGAGAATTATAATTAAAAAGCTTTTCCCCATACCAGCTTGACCACTGAAATATAATAGAACGTGTATAAGGATGAACAATTGTATTCTTGCTAGTCATGGATAAATCTATGTTCAATTTTCTGTTTTACTTCCCCATAAATGTCTCTCTGTTCATTTTTGACATGTTAAACTAACTGCTCCATATGTATAATTCCTTGTCTAACCTGTTTTATTGCCTTTTTAATCTCATTCATAGCCACTGCTGCTTCATTTTCAAAAATAGGTGGTCCAAGAGGATCTTGTCTGAGTTAATCAGAACAGAACTTTGATTGTGTTGTGAACTGTCCTATGCTTTCTCTGCAGCAATTGTTTCTTCATGCTGGATCTCATCAGTTAACATTTGGATAATATTTTGAATGGGTAAATACTAAATACTGTATTTGACAGCATTTCTCACCATTTTATGAATTGTAAAAGCGGTATTAGCCTCCAAGTAATTTTGATTCGGCACACCAAGGCTTGAACAGTTGAAGAAGTACCAAATAGAAAAATGATCTTTTCTCCGTAGTGATTTGTGGCAATATATGTATACGTTAGTGTATAAATGAGTCAGTAAGTGCATTACTGTGTACATGAGTGCAGCAGTGTATTTATTAATGTGTTCCAGAGTCTTTGAGTGTCTATAACTGAGTGTTGGAGTCCGTCACTGAGTATATCAATGTGTATCACTGTGTCCATGAGTGTATAACAGTATGCAGCAATGTATTCCAGGGTGTTAAACTGTATGCATAAGTGAGTGTGTTAGTGTGTTAGTGGCTGCATCACTGTGTCCATAGCTTCTCTATAGTTGTACTCTACAGTTTTAATTAATTATGCAAAACATACTGTCCTTTTATTCTTTCCTCTGCTTTGTACAGTACACAAACATAACTGTCTATCTACCTCTCTCATAGATAAGTATTACAGATACATGGACTGCATGGTTTTAGGTATTCATGGGGGCACATGTGTATAACTGCATACATTACTGTTTCACTTAGTCTATTATTGTTTGTCTCACTGTATATCTGGTGCTGTAAATACCACTATCATTATTTTGCTGGTTATCTTTCTAGAAGTTTTACTATCTAATTTATAGTGCATGTGCCTGCATTACAGTATCCACTTAGGGTATCTTGGTACTTATCTGTGTGTCATACCTGTAATAGGTAACAAGACATAATATCGAAATAAAAATATAGAATGGACATAATATCGAAGTTCAAATGTAGAATGGACAAAATATCGAATGGACACAATATAGTGTTTAAAAATATCGAATTGAAGGTAAGTAATATCGATTGTCAAAATTTCGAAGTCAAAATATCGAAGTATATAATATAGGCATTAAAATATATCGAATTTTTAATAATATCGAATTTTTTTAAGTGTTTTGTATGTTAGTATATGTGTGACAAGTGTATATTATTTTTGTAATGTATGTTTAATTTAAATGTTTGCGTAATTTAATTCTGTAGCGGGTTGTGGGTTTATAGGGGTATAGGGTGGGGAGTAAGTTAATTATATTAAATCAAATATTAATTTTTAACAATTATTAATTATTTTAAATTTAATTTTGCTTTTTAGTTCTGTAGCAGGTTGTGGGTTTATAGGGGAATAGGATGGGAAGTAATTTAATTGTAATAATTAAATATTTGTATTTATTTATTGGTATTCATTTTGAATTCATTGTTAATGATTTTTTAATTGGTAATTCATTTTTATTAATTGGTAATTCATTTTTATTAATTGATTCATTGATAATTATGTTAATTGTATTAATTTATTTTCCGTTGCGGGTTGTGGGTTTGTAGGGGACTAGGGTGGGAAGTAATTTAATTGGAATGAAGTAAATATTTTTTATTTATTTATTGGTATTGATTTTTAAGTTATTGTTAATATATTTTTAATTGGTAATTACTTTTTATTAATTGGTAATTACATTTTATTAATTGGTAATTCATTTTTAATAATTAATGGTTTCATAATTATGATACTTTTATTAATTTTTTTTCCGTAGCAGGTTGTGGGTTTATAGGGGAATAGGGTGGGAAGTAATTTAACTGTAATTGATTGCATATTAAAAATACTTTTTGTCTATTGATAATTAATTTACTGTTAATTAATTATTAATTCGTATTAATTTGTATTAATAATTAGTTTTTGTTGTTGAAAATTAATTAGTTGTTAATTAATTATGATAGGTAGGGGAGGAGGAGCTTGAATGCGCCCAAAATGGCCACGTGAGTTAGAGGCTCCCGAGACCCCCGCTCCCCCCGGCACATCCTGATTACAATCCTGCCGTAGGACCGACGCACCTGGTCACGGAAGAGAAGCGGTCCCGGGTGCTAAAATTCACGTCCCGATCGGCCGCCTCGTTCTCCTGCAATTCGGCCCGGAAGATTGCGGTCTGTCTGGAGAGATGCCGGGGACTTGAGTTGGAGTCGGGCCCTGGATGTAGTGCAACAACATCAGGGCCGACACCGGACATCCCTGGCTCGGCCCCGTTGAAGTCCTGCCTCATTCTCTGCAATTGCTGGGCGCCCCCCACCCCCACTGCTAACCGCAAAACATTGTGACTGGACCCGCGGGGTAGGCACCTGCGTGCCGTGGTGGCACTGTTTACTGCGGTGGCTGCTTCGGTGGCCCCTCCTCGTGTGGGCTGCATGGTGGCCTGCCTGGGTTAACCTGCCTGGGCAGGTGAACAGAGTGACGTGCTGGGAGCCCCCCTTTATTTGACTTTTGGGAGCCAGTGGGGATTTGAGGTTCCCCCAACTGTTGAGTGTGGATCGAATGCAGTGGATATGAGGTGGGAACAGAGGGGCACGACGTGGCAGTGGTCGGACAGGGAGCAGGGTGGCTCCCCCACTCTGAGGACCTTGGATGTTTGCTGGAAGATTCTCGCAGCGTGTGGGTATCCTGTTGACTAGCCGTCGGGCTGGGTATTGAGGTTTGGTGCTGTTCGGTGGCGGCTGGAGCGACTTGAGGGATCGCCATTCCACCGGAGCGCGTGTTCGTGCGGTTGGTGGTGGGCCACGCTGGTCTACCGGGAAGGGTTGTGATCCTAGCCCCGCGTCACTGCCCATGATATAGTGCTTCCGTCGTGGGATCTCTGAAGCGGCCGGACCCACTCTCCACTTGGCTTCGAAATGGCGGCAAGACCTGAAACAGAGAAGACTACTAGAGGGGCCAGATACGTTCAAGCCAACAAGTTGGATTGTTACACGCAACCCAGGGGGTCGCCCCCGGTTTGGAAAATCCCAAGACGGGAGTGTGGAGGCATCAGCTTCTACAGCAGAACCGACGCTACTGGATGTGATGGCCGCGATCGATGGAGTGAAAACCTCCCTCGGGCAGAAGATGGAGTCCTTGGATCATAAGCTTGACACGGTCACGATCGAGGTTAAAATACCTCGTGCGGACCTCACCAAACCCGGTGAAAAGGTAAAGTTACTGGACATCAAAACCTCCAGTCTTACGGATGATGTGGCTTTGCTGCAACAGGTAGTTAGTGATCTTAAAACCTCTAGTGAAATCGCAAGTCGCAAGTTGGACGAATATGAAGGGAGAGCCCGTAGATACAACGTGCGCATTATTGGTGTGCAGGAAAAGGCCGAGGGACAGGCAGCGGACCTCTTTGTCGAAGACATTATACTTAATCATTTGAAACCCAAAGGCCTGGGGAATTTCTTTACAGTGGAAAGAGCGCACAGGATACCGGGAGGACGACTGCGGCCTGGAGCACCACCCCGGCCAATGATTGCACAGGTGCTTAACTTTCAGGACAGAGATGCTATCCTGCAGTCCTCAAGTACTGGGGGTCCCCTTAAGTATGAGAACTCAACCCTCAGTTTTTTTCTGGACTTTTCGCAGGCGGTACAGAAACAATGGCAAACCTTCATGAGTTTCAAAAGGAAACTTCAGGATAAGTGGCTGAAGTATGCCATGATGTATCCTGCCAAGTTGAGAGTCGAACATGAGGGCAAGGCGTTCTTTTTTGACAGACCCGAAATTGCCTCGGACTGGTTGGACACTCTTTCCTTTCATGATGAACAGAGGTGTCGTAGTGGAGATGAAGATGACGGCGCGCAGGAACAAGAATAATGATTGACATTGTTGCAGGTGGGGTTGGACTGCGATGGGGACTGTATCCTGGCTGACCACTGTCTGCAGATAAGTTGGGTGTAGTAATGACTTAAACGGGTCCAATGATAATCTGGGGGTTAGGCTGGGACTCGGAGGGTTGTACTCCTCCTCAGATGTCTTTTTCGATAGTTCAGTAGTTAGATTATGGGGCGACAGGCACACTGCGAGTTGGGGGCGGAGAAACACCATGAGCAGGGGTGCAGGGAGGGGGGTAGTCAGTGGGGTTTGTTTGAGGGGGGTTTGTGTTTTGTTTGTTGTATTGTTTGTCATTGTTTATCAAGGCATTGAGTTTGACAATGTTCAGTGGTCGGGGGGTGGTCGCTTTGTTCGTGTTTTTGATGATGGGGGTAGGGAACTAAAGATATTGAGTTGGAATGTGAATGGGTTGGGTGATAAAATCAAGCGTAGTGTGGTTCTTCTGTATTGTAAACGGTACGCTCCCGACGTGGTTTTGCTACAGGAAACTCATTTGGTTGGAAATAAGTGTCAGGCGATGCATAGGATGGGCTACAGATTAGTGGCGCATTCTGGCTTTCCTACTGCTTCTAGGGGGGATTGGTATTCTTGCTCGTAAGACGCTCCCTTTGGTGATTGATTCCAAGTTCGAGGATGACAGGGGCAGATATGTTGGTGTGACTGGTCGTTGGGAGGGACATGTCCGGTCCTTGTTGTCCGTATATGTGCCTCCAGGCATGCAAGCTCTCACTTTTGCTGATTTGGGGAAGGCTACTTTAATGCCGTGGTCTCCGGAGCTTTGGATAGACATCCCCCACGAGATGTAGTGCGTGCTCATAGATGGTTGTCTGACTTCTTCGAGGCTATGGGTTTGGTTGATGGTTGGAGATTGCTCCATCCGGATCAAAAACAGTACACCTTTCACTCTGGGGTTCATGGTAGCCTCCAGATTGGATTATTGTCTTGTCCCTGCTGTTTAGTTCGGGCTGGACTGTTCCCATGAGGCACAGGGTGAGACTGATTTGCATACAGCCATCTCTTAACTGGGGTGACAGAGTGAGCTAAAGAATGGTGAAGGATTAAACTCAGATCAGTTGACTGGGGGTGAGTGTTTGTATTGTCAACGCTCCGTCCATCACCACCTTTGGTTTTTCTTTGTTCGCCCTAAGTTGGCAGGGTATGCTCAGACGTGAGTCGCTTGCTCACTTTGCCATTGGGGTCAAGCAAGCCCGGCTGTAGACGGCTGTAATGCCAGAAACCGGTCCTGGGAAGCTTGATTCCGGTCCAGGGAAGACATGGCTTGGCAGTTCGGGCTGGACTGTTCCCATGAGGCACACGGTCAGACTGATTTGCATACGGCCATGTCTGAACTGGGGTGGCGGAGTGAGCTAAAGAACGGTGATGGATTAAACCCAGATCAGTTGACTGGGGGTGAGTGTTTATATTGTCAATGCTCCGTCCATCACCACCTTGGTTTTTCTTTGTTCGCCCTAAGTTGGCAGGGTATGCTCAGACGTGAGTCCCTTGCTCACTTTGCCACTGGAGTCAAGCAAGCCCGGCTGAAGACGGCTGTAATGCCAGAAACCGGTCCTCGGAAGCTTGATTCCGGTCCAGGGAAGACATGGCTTGGCAGTTAGGGCTGGACTGTTCCCATGAGGCACAGGGTCAGACTGATATGCATACGGCCATGTCTGAACTGGGGTGGCGGAGTGAGCTAAAGAACGGTGATGGATTAAACCCAGATCAGTTGACTGAGGGTGAGTATTTGTATTGTCAACGCTCCGTCCATCACCACCTTTGGTTTTTCCCTGCTGTTTATACATCTTACGTATTGGAAGCGATGCACCTCGCTAGGGGAATATCCGATCACTCCCCGCTTTGGCTCCGTTTCGGCGTTGTCTTGCGACCTGAGGGTAGGGTGGCCCCCATAAATCCCTGGCTTCTGCGTAACCCCAAAATTAGTTTGGCCCTGATCAAGGCATTGGACGATTATTTCCTCGAGAACGAGGGGTCGATGCCCTCATCAATCACGCTCTGGGAAGCGTTTAAGACTGTTCTTAGGGGTCAGGCTCTTTCGTTGATAGCAGGAGCTAAGAGAGATCGAAATAAGGCAATTGTTGCGGTGGAGGCTGAGATTGGGGGCCCGGAGGGGGAGCTGGAACGGGGGGTGACTTGTGTTAAGTTACATGTCCTTCATCTCAAACAGCGTGAGTATAAAACATTGGTTACGGACTGTGCTAAAGCCCTGAGTAGAGAGCAGCAGGGTCGGCTGTCTGACGTCGGGGATAAGGCTGGGAAGCTTATTGCTTGGTTGGGCAAGAAGGATAGAGCGGATCGAGTTGTCCCTGAGATTGTGACAGAGGGCGGGCTACACCTCACGAATCCCCAGGCTATAGTAGATAGCTTTGCGGATTATTTCCACACTGTGTACACCTCGGTCTCGGATCTCCCGGAGGAGGACTCTCAGTTGATACTGCGATACTTGCAGCTCCCGTGCTTGTCCTGGGAAGACCGTGAATTTATGGATAGTGCCCTCACCGTAGATGAAGTAGTCCAGGCGGTGCGCTCCTTGAACTCTGGCAAGGCGCTGGGGCCTAATGGGATCCCAATTGAGCTGTATAAGCTGCGACCTGACAGGATAGCTCAGTATGTTCATTGAGGCCCGTGAGGAGGGGATATTGCCCTACGACCATAGAGTAGCTTCTATAGTAGATATTCATAAGGAGGGCAAACCAAAATCATGTTGTGCCTCATATAGGCCTATCTCATTGTTAAACGCAGAACCCAAGATCCTTGCTAAGGTCCTTTCCACTAGATTGATTAAGGTGATCGGCGGATTGATACACCCAGATCAGTCGGGTTTCATCCCTCATAAGAATATGGCCCTCAATCTGCATAGGTTGTACGGGGTGATCGCCAGAGCTCACACCCTGATGGAGCCCATTGTAATAGCATCGCTTGATGCCACAATGGCCTTTGATACGGTGGAATGGCCATATTTGTGGGCGGTCCTAGCTAAGTTTGACTTTGGCTCTGATTTTATTCACGGGTTCGCTTGGTATATACTGAGCCCCTTGCCCAAGTAGTAGTGAACAACCGGGTCTCATCGTCATTTTGTTTTAGACGGGGTACCTGACAAGGCTGCCCCCTCTCTCCCCTCCTGTTCTCCTTGGCTATGGAACCGTTGCCGCCTGGATCCGTTGGGAGCCCTCGGTTCGGAGTCTCAGGTGGTCGCCGCAGTGAGAGGATAGGATCTCTCTGTATGCCGACGATATTTTACTTTTTTTGGCCTCACCCAGTATATCCCTGGATGCTGTTTGCGATGTGTTGGCCTCCTTTCATAGGAACTTGGGCTTCTCTATAAATTAGGGTAAATCGCTGTTATTCGTTCTAAGGGGCCTATTAGGATGGCGGACGGACCTGCGTCCGTCCGACACCCCCGAGGTGGAGGGAACGTCCGCAGGGGCTGCAGCCTTTCCTCCATGCAGATTAGGATGTGACCGCCACCCTGGCGGTCACATACCCTATGTTTAATATTGCGGCGGGTGCTGCTTGAAGCAGCGACCGCCGCAAGGTTAAAAGTGCATGCTGTGCATATGCATGCACAAAGCGGCAGGCACCGCGCGGTGCCTGCCGCTTTGTGCATGCATATGCAGGGGGTACCATAGGTACCCCATATGTGCACCCCCCACCCTCCAACACCCTGGGGGCTCGCAACGAGCCCCCTAAAACAAAAGACCACATGCTTTTCCACGGCGGAATAGCCGCCGCGGAAAAGCATGTCTTCTGCCCCATCCTAATATGGCTGGCGGTGTCTGATAGAGACCGCCACCATATCAGAGCTTTTCCGCCACGGTCGGAATGCGACCGCGGCGGAAAAGTGGAAGATGGTCTTCCTGACCCACCAGCCATCCTAATCTGGCGGTGGGTCTTTGGAGCCTCCGCAGCGGTCAATCCGCATCCTCCAGGACGGCGGTGGCTTCCGCCAGCCCGGAGGATGCGGAATCACCGCGATCCAAATCGGCCCCTTAGTAAGGAAACCCCGCTTCCCCCGCGAAATTGTCCGATCCAAATTGCTATGGACGGGTTGAAGTATCTGGGGATATATGTCTCCTTGAACCCTGCAGTCCATTATGCAGGAATCTCCTTCCCCCCTCGGTCAGACTGAGGAGCGATGTGGCCGGTTGGAAAAGACTCCCTCTCTCCTTGCTGGGGCGAGCGACTCTCTTTAAAATGATGTCTTTGCCTCGTTTTCTTTATTCCCTTCAAAACACATTAGATGTGGTGCCAGCGAGCTACTTTAGAGAGGTCGAAGGGCTACAACGTAGCTTGTTATGGGATGGTAGACCCCGGATCGCATTGGCTAAACTGACGCTTTCATGGTATGATGGCAGGATTGCACTCCCCGATATCAGGTGATACTATTGGGCCTCGCTGTTGGCAGCCATCAACCTTTGTACTTATGGGCCCCCTTCAGACCCCGGATATGCGATGGATAGATGGATTCTTCCCAGAGGCAACTATGGTCGGGTGCTATATGCTGGGTCGGCGGGGAGCGGTTTGACAGGTCCGACTAAGCATGCAGTGCGAATTTGGTGTTATGCTACCAGCTCTTTGGGATGGAGGGACCATTTGACGCAGGCTACCCCACTTTTTGACTCCGTAAGGTTGGGCAAGCTTTGGAATACGAAGGGCTTTGACAAGTGTGATCTGATTGGGATCTCGACTATAGGTGATGTTTTGGTTAAGGGGAGGATTAAGATATTTGAAGAATTTCAATCTGAATATAAACTAGGGGGCACTGAGTATTTTCGCTATGCACAGGTCAGGCATGCGTTGACAGCGGCTCTGCTGGCAGAGACAGACCTTCCTGAGGCGTCTCCTCTGGAGGACAGGATCTTAGATGGACACCTGCCTGAAAAAACTATCTCCCTGATTTATAAAAAAATGATTAATCATAGGGCAGATCTCCTGGTTGACTTGAGGGGAAAATGGTTGCAGGATGGTATTGAATTGGATGATGAGGACTGGCAGGCTGCCTTGTCTTCACCGAAGGTAGTCGCAATCCCGGTACGCTTGCGGCTTGTTCAGCTGAAAATATTACACAGAGTTTATGTCACAGGGCCCCTCCTGGTTCGGATGGGGCTGTGGGATACAGGTCTCTGCAGACGGGCGGTGTGGCTCTGTAGGTACATTCCTTCGTATCATTTGCGAGTGTCGTTGTGTAGCCGAGTATTGGAGTGGGATACTTGATGTCATGCGGCAGGTTCTGGAAGTGGCTGTGTTGCCAGAAGCGCGGAGATGCCTCCTCAATATTTGGGAACCCACTGATCTCAATATAGCGCATACCAAATGGGTAACTCTAGGTAATATGATAGCAAAAAGGAATATAGCACAGCAATGGGGGTCTGAGAGGTTACCGACCGTCGAAGAATGGATGGAAAACATGGATTGGTGTATGTTCCGTGAACTGCTTATGTAGCAAGGGGCCGCCCGCGTAAGTGGGCACTTGTTTGGGGGCTGTGGAATCGCTACAGGGGAGACATCTGTGTGCCACTTGTTGATGCACCCGTTGATATTCCTACCTCTCCGTAAATGTTTATAATTGTGTACCATGTCTCCCACTTCCCCCCCCCTCCTGTTAGATGCTTTGCAACAAGGGAGAGTGTCTCCTCCTTGTCATGTCATTATATTTGATGCCTTGTGTCAATAAAAGGAAATATAAAAAAAAATTATGAATAGATAATTGATATTTAATTACTTATATTTATTTGTATTTCTAATTAATTAATTATTACATAGTATTACATTGGTAATTCATTTTCATTAATGTTTTATTAGTATTGATATTTAATTTATTTTTATTAATATATTAAATCTTTATTTTCCCTACTGTTGCACTCACTGGAGTGGGAATAGTAATGTTTACCCCTATGCTATCCAACGCTTTCCCTACTGTTGCACTCTCTGGAGTGGGAATAGTAATTTTTACCCTACCGCTATCCAATGCTTTCCCTACTGTTGCACTCACTGGAGTGGGAATAGTAATTTTTACCCCTATGCTATCCAGCACTTTCCCCACTGTTGCACTCACTGGAGTGGAAATAGTCATTCTTACCCTCCTCCTATCCAACGCTTTCCCTACTGTTGCACTCACTGAAGTGGGAATAGTAATTTTTACCCTCCCACTATCCAACGCTTTCCCTACAGTTGCACTCTGTGGAGTGTGAATAGTAATTTTTACCCCTATGCTACACAACGCTTTCCCTTCTGTTGCACTCTCTGGAGTGGGAATAGTAATTTTTACCTCTACGCTATCCAACCCTTCCTCTACTGTTGCATTCTTTGGAGTGGGAATAGTAATTCATACCCTCCCCCTATCCAACGCTTTCCCTACTGTAGCACTCACTGGAGTGGGAATAGTAATTTTGACCCTCCCGCTATCCAACGCTTTCCCTACTGTTGCACTCTCTGGAGTGGGAATAGTAATTTTTACCCCTACGCTATCCATCGCTTTCCCTACTGTTGCACTCTCTGGAGCGGGAATAGTAATGTTTATCCCTATACTATCCAACGCTTTCTCTACTGTTGCACTCACTGGAGTGGGAATAGTAATTTTTACCCTCCCGCTATCCAACGCTTAACCCTACTGTTGCACTCTCTGGAGTGAGAATAGTATTTTTTACCCCTACGCTATCCTACGGTTTCTCTACTGTTGCACTCTCTGGAGTGGGAATAGTAATTTTTACCCCTACGCTATCCAACACTTTCCCTACTGTTGCACTCCCTGGAGTGGGAATAGTAATTTTTACCCTCCCGCTATCCAACGCTTTCCCTACTGTTGCACTCACTGTAGTGGGAATAGTCATTTTGACCACTACGCTATCCAACGCTTTCCCTACTGTTGCACTCACTAGAGTGCTAATAGTAAATTTTACCCTCCCGCTTTCCTACGGTAAAAATATTGTATATTTTTTATTAATATTACGTTAATATATATATATGTACATATATGTATTAAAACATTTAATTGTATGTTTTTTTAACTTACATTAATTATTTATAAATGTTATGGTTATGTAAGTATTTTAAGTATGTTCAAGTTAATTAAATTTATTATTTCAATAATTTTAAATTAATTTTAAGACATTAAAAAAATACGATATTTTGATTAACTATAGTTTTTTACAACAATATTTTTGATTCGATATTATTGTAATTACCTGTTTGTAGATAGGAATTCGATATTTTTGCATTCTATATTTTTAATCGATATTTAGATAAGTATACATTTTGGTATTCTATATTATGTCAGTGATCCCTGTTATACAGTCCCATTACATTGTGCCTCTGATTTATAAGTGAGTTACTGTATATATAATTATGTAGTTTAATGTCTCACTATGTCTTCCAGTGTCTGTACATGACCTTCTATATACTTCCGTTTCTCTCTGGGTACCTCTGCTTCCATATTACTTTTTAGCTAGTTATCTAACTGCATACATCAATATCTCTCTGAGTGACTTAGTGCTCACATCAGCATCTTTCTGACTTCTGAATGTATGCATCACGGTATCCCTTGCTCTTTCACTTTACGCATAGCTATATCGTTATTTGTGCTAAGTAAATATATTAAACTATATCTTGTTGTCTTTCTAAAAGCATCAGTGTGAACCAGGCCATTTTAATCCACATGGCTGTGTATATGTCTTTACATAACTATATACCTCATTATCTCACTGAATACATTACTTTCACTCCTTGTGTCACTGCCTACATTGGTATATACCTGTGTTTTGTTTTTCTCCACAGCTTTTTACTCATACTTCATGATCAGTAGAATTAACTTTGTTATCATTTTTGACTCACTTTTAACATTTCCTTTTAGTTTTCTCGAACATCCTGTTCACTTACTCTCACTCACTCCTTATCTGTCATCTTTTTTTTGTGCACTACAGCTTAATTCACATACATGTTGTCAAACTTTTCTCAAGAAAGCACACAAAAACTGAGCAGAATGGTAGACCATTCTTATACAAGGCAACCATGAATGGCACCCTTTTGAACTTTGCTTTATTCTAAGGTTACAGATGATGAAAAACAAAAAGAAACTAATTTTCTTACTCATCATGCAGCTCTTCTGAATGGTCACATTTCTAACCCTTTGTTTGACTACTCTAAAGAAAGATCAATTCAGTAGGAGTTTTGACCAAGATCCACGGATCCTCTGTGGTGCTTAGTGCTGCCCACATGTAACATCATGGGAGATCTGCGGATCCACACGGCAAACCAAAATCTTTTTTTTAACTATTCCTAAACACTAACCCCTACGCACGACTTCTTACACATCCCTAAATTTAGACCCAAACAATCGTTATTCATTATTTCTTTCATGAACAATGTCTCCTCACATTGACATTATAGATCTTGTTTGTTTCCTTGTTCCCATACTCCTGTAGCTCTGTTTACAACGAGACCAACATTGTGACATATTCTGCTAGCCATAGGTCATGCTAATCCTTAAACCCAAGACAGTATGTGTGGTTGGCTGCATGTAATTAGAAACATATTCCACATAGTGGATCACACATGTACGTGCCTTAAATGTATACCACAACCTAGTTTTAAAGTGTGCCATAATTACAGCATCAAATCAAATGTATTATTTTAAATTTTGCTTGTTATGGTCTTTATTAATTGCCTTAAGATTGAAAACTGCCTCATGCAGCTGCAGCCTTCTCCAATCTTCTCCAGTGTGCTACTGTTCTGTCCTTTACAATGGTTAGAGTGTAGATTGTAGGTCATAGCTTTGTGCTCTGAGCTAGAGAGTTTACTAGAAAGAGTGGGATTGACGGGGACCTAGGTTTGCACGATGTAGATAATAGTTGGTTAAAGAAGCAACAATTGCTTCTCTTAATTGATAGTGTTATGGATTGCAGCTCTAATAATTGTGCACTGTGGTGGCAATGACCTGGGCACACTGACTGGAGTAACACTGGAAATCCTATTCAAGAATACCTTTGAACAGTTAATGCAACTATTCCTTCACACTGCCTTGACGTTTTCTAACATATGCCAGAGGCAGAAAGAGAAGTATTTCTCTGAATTGCATCCAAAGATAGATAAAGTCAGGAAACAAGTCAATAAAGCTGTTTCATATTTTAAATAAACAAGGGAACCCAGGAAGTCAAAAGGGTCCTATAGTACAAACAATGTATAAAGGAAGAGTGGTCCCTTTCAAACAAGATCTTACAAACAGTAATACAGAGAGATACAATAGCTATGATTTTGAATTTTAAATCAATTCTATGAGTTTATTAAAGCAAAAATAAAGTGAAATAGGCCATAGAAGTGGGACTATACATAACAAGAAAGGAAGTCAATAAAACCTAAAAGCTCAGTCATTGCACATCATGTGGCTAAAGTACAAAAACAATACTTAAGCCACAAATGCTTAGTATCTTTGTTCATATTTAATTAGTTAAGTAAACCTTTGGAGTCAAGGTACTCAAGTCGGCAACATTTTGATCCCTTAACAGAATCGGGGGACCATCATCAGAACACAATTGATTATGCCTGAGTAAATACCATGTCGCAGTGGAGTTAAACTATGCCAAGATTGTCTTTACAGAATTTCCAAAGGAGGCTTGATTTAAATATGAATAGAGGGTTCAGCTGACCGGGGGACTATCAAGGGCCTTTTCTGGCTCCTTCTATGTACCCTCCCATGTTGGTGGGATGTTTTCATGGGTCGATTCCTTTGAGTTTTGGCTATCGCCTATCTGAATCCTTATTTTTCCACAATCTTCAGGCCTTTGAATGTGTTACCAATATCACTAACTACTATATCTTGGCGATCTGGATATTGGTTACTTCGCCCTACTATAATGAACATTCAATTTGCTTTTAAACTGAATTGTGTTACTCCCTTTTACTAATTGAGGAACATTTCATTGAGACCAGGACTGTTAACCTCGCCTTTGCTTGCCTCACTGGTAATGAAACCATGGGGCAGCTATACATATGAAAGCCATCTACAAAGAAGGTGATCAACATCCATGTTTCTTGCAAGAAAACTCAATTTTATGTTCCAATTAGAGTGTGCCGATCTGGGATATCAGCTTTGCCTCACACTCCTGCTCTATTCCATGAAAGTACACTGGTGGTGTTCCAACCAGGCACCTATCAGTGATGTCATCATTGATGTCAGTGACCATGGAACAGGTGAGGCCATAAGCAGTACATTGTGGTGCGTAAGTAATAGTTAGCTAAGGTAACTATAACTGTTGAATTTCTATGTTTACAAGCATTTGAAATCTTGAGCCTAACTATAACGTCCCTTTAACCTTTGTTTTTTTCTGTGAATTCCACTTTTTTGAATGTTTTTCCTAACTGAAGAGTCCTTGTAGCCTTTGGGTTTTTGTGTGAATTTATAAGGTTTTTTAATGCTTTTTTCCTAATTGTAACATCCCTGTAACCTTTGTTTTTTTAGTGAATTCATAAGGATTTTTTTGATATTGTTAATGTATTTGTAACCTGCAGTCTTAGAGAATGGGAGTGTTAGTGGTTCTGTGTATCATCAAGTGTGTTTGAGTGGCAATAAGAGTACGTGAATGAGTATGTAATTGTCTATATGGGTGAGTAAATGGGTGTGTGGGGTGCTGTATGGAAGAGTGAGTGGCTGTGTGATTGAGCATATGACTGAGTGAGTGAACCTGTGAGTGGCTGGATGGTAAGTTCCATAAAGTGAGTGGCTTGCATTGTTGATCCGCTCCAGTGGTACACAACCTGCTGCACTGTTGTTACTCACTTGAATTTATTGCTGCTGTTGCTTGATATTTACAAACCGAATGCTGATATCTCTAGAGTGGGCTGCCTGCACTTTTGGGCCTGCTTCAGTGTCACTGCAGGCAAAATGTCATGGCTAAAGTACAATAATTGTATACCACTATCAGAACAAAAAAAACAGTAATGGCAATCTTTCCCACTCTTTTTTTAATGATATGGACTAACTTAGCAAATCATAACAGTCCTTTAATTTTTTTGTTGTTATTCCATTTCTCAATGGTCCGTTTGTATTAATGCTTTCTTTGACTCCTGATAAAAAGCCCAATCAGGGGCCATATTATGCATTTCCATTGTTTGCGCCCAGAGCACCTTTGGGGCAGTGCATTGATATGAAACCTCAGCGCCGCTCTGTGTTTTCGCAGTGCAGGTGGCAACCCGCCTGCACTTTTGAAAATGATTAGAGATCCCCTTCCAAGGAGACATTGGGGGGTCCATAGGACCCCTTTTCTCCCTCCTAAAGGCTGCTCTCAGGTGGTGCCACCTAGAAGGTGGTGCACTGTGAGTGCGCCCCTGAGAGCTTCTTTTCCTCTGTAATATGGCGTGGCTGCAGAGGCAAAGGAATTTCCTTATTACATAGCGCATGCCCCTATGCAAATGAGAGCACACACCCCTGAAGGTAGCACTGGTACTTTAAGTGCACCAGTTCCATCGGTATTACTGAAGGGGATGCACAACTGTCTGCATGCCCTTCTGTAATATCAAATTGCCCGGGGGTCCACAAAGCAGGCACAAACACCTGTTGTGCCCCGGGGCACTTATTGTAATACAGCCCCTGGTAGTGTTTGTGGGAGGATTTGCAAATCCATTGCGATGCTCAGCGTAACTTCGCAAACAATTCAGAAATCTGTGTGGGGGTCCATTAAAGCATTTAACAATGTACAATAATTACTTTCCATCTACATTTTACATTCTAAAATAGAACTGAATTAGAAAATAAGTACTCCATAATAAGCAATGTGTCTAAACCACTCTCTTTTTAACAATAAAAGTACAGTCTCTTTGGAGCGCTTCCCCCGAACTAGGGGGCTCATTAGGATGGCGGACGGACCTTCGTCCGTCCGCCACCCCAGAGGAGGAGGGACCGTCCGCAGGGGCAGCAGTGGTCCCTCCGTGCTAATTAGGATGTGACCGCCACCCTGGCGGTCACATCCTGTATTTTTAACATTGCGGCGGGTGCTGCTTGAAGCAGCACACGCCGCAATGTTAAAAAAGCATGTGTTCCTTTGTGTACACGAAGCTGCAGGCACCGCGTGGTGCCTGCCGCTTCGTGCACGCAAAGGCAGGGGGGTACCATAGGTACCCCCCTGTGCACCCCCCACCCCCCCTTCACCCCTGGTGGCCCGCAACGGGCCCCCAAAGAAAAGTCTGTATCCCTTTGCACGGCGGAAATGCCGCCGTGTAAAGGCATAGCACCGCTGACATCCTAATATGGCTGGCGGTGTCTGATAGACACCGCCAGCCATGTGAGTGCTTTTCCGCCGTGGACGGAAGGCGACCGCAGCAGAAAAGCGGCGGATGGAAAAAAGATCCCCCAGCCATCCTAATCTGGCGGGGGGTCTTTTTTCAGTCCGCAGCGGTCCCGGAGGATGCAGATTAACCGCAATCCTAATGTGCCCCTAAGTTAGTTCAGTTTCCATAGCAACCACCTTTGGAAAACCCGCAAGTACCAGTATGTCAAAAGCTCACAACTTTTTCTGTTAGCAGCATACTAGCTCCAAATTCAACTGTAGCAGGTGTGGTTGACTGATTTGGAATATAAGCATATCCAAAATAGCGTTACATTTTTTGAATTTATCCAAAGTCAATCACAAATCTACTTATTTTGTTCTCAAAATCACAACCTAATTTTAACAAAAGGCATATTCACACCATCCAATTAAATATGTTCTTTTATAACATAGGGCCTGCCTTTCATTTTGAAAACTGTTTCATTCAGCTCCACCCTTTTTGTGTGTACTACAACTCCTTGTCTTCAAAACTGTGTGGATTTTGGCCCATAGCTTTGTGTTTTGGGTAAGAGAGTGTGCTAGAAAGAGCGGAATTGACAGGGACTTAGTTCTGCCTACTGCAGACATTATTTGCATAGGCCAGAGAGGGTTTAAGTATCATCAATTTCTGGTTGAAAGCATTGTGGACCTCATGATTGTGCACTGTGTGGCGATGACCTAGGCACACTGACTAGGGTAGGACTGGACATCCTAATGAAGGATATCTTTGGTCAAATAATGGTACTTCTCCCTCACACTGCCTTGATGTTCTCCAAAGCAGAAGTAGAAGTGCTCAACTGAATTATATCCGCATATAGAGAAAGACAGGTAACATGTAAATGAAACTGTGTCTGATTCTTCAGGGACCACAACATGGACTCCATATACCACAATAATCTATGCTTTGATTTGGAGGGTATATATAGCAATAATGGAGCTCATTTAATAAAGAAAGGCAACAGGAAGTTCCTCAACAACTTCAAAGACTGCATCCTGTTTCATGTGTAGCTATCATTTGCACACCATAAACCCAAAGAAACTTTATAGAGCCACTTTTTCCCCAAACACTGGGTCTTCTTCTTAATACCAATTTGTTTAGAGTTTTTTTGAATCTGTAAAATGTCACTGTTCCACAAATGAAAAGCACCCATTTAATGCAAACTAGCCCATTCTTGATTTGTTTGTATGGGTCTTTGAGGGATTGTATGACTATGTATCTGGGCCTGTGAGTAGGTGTGTGAGTTTCTCTGTGGGCCGATGAGCGGGTTTCTGCATGGTTGTGTAGGCAAGTGAATGGGCGTGAGTGTTTGTGTGGGCCTGTGACTGGTTGTGAGAGTTTCTGTGTGGATCTGTGAGTGGGTATGCGAGTGTCTGTGTGGGTGTGTGAGTAGGTGTGTGAGTGTCTGTGGGTCTATTAGTGGGTGTATTAGTGGATATGTGGGTGTGTGACTGGATGTGTGACTGGATCTGTGAGTGTCTCTGTGGGTCTGTGAGTGGGTAGGTGAGTGGCTTTGTGGGTGCGTGTAGGTGTGTCTGTAAGTCTCTGAGAGGATGTGTGAAGTATGGGTCTGTGAGTGGATGTGAGAGTATCTGAATGGATCTGTGAGTGCATGTATGTGAGTGTCTCTGTGGGTCTGGGAGTGGGTGTATGAGTGTATCTGTGGGTCTGTGAGTGGGTGTGTGAGTATCTCTGTTGGTATATGAGTGGGTGTGTGGGTGTGTGAGTATATAAATTTTAATTCATGGAGAGATTCTCAGATCTGTTGCTGAGTTACATAGGGGCTGTTCTGAGCACAGCTAGGGCTCTGCGGATCTCACGTGTGGGAACAAAATAATTTTTAGGCAATTTATTACCCAACATAATTACTTTTGCTACGTCTGTCACAGAAATATAGGGTCATGGAACCTCTGCCCTATCACCTTCATTTGTTTCTCTCACTATATTTCAGTTCCAGGGACCATTTTCCAACACATAAAATGTTAGCCACAACTTTTCTCTCAGATTGCAGCCAGCCAATCAGGGCCTTGTCATGGTGGGTGGTCCCTGGAGGTATCATGTCCCTCGATATCTATATTTACTTTTCCTTCAATATCGCAAAAACTACTGAATGGATTTCCACAAAATAACAAAAGGGTGTTTTCTCATCCATACCTTTCTTCCAAACTTGGTGTAATTCCGTACAGTGGTTCGGGCTGTAGTCGTGATCAAAATCCCTATGAGAAATTACCTGGGGAATTCGTCTTTGCCTCCCCTCTTTTGTCGGTCCCATTTTGGCGAATTACTCCAAAATGTTTAACACAGCAGCAGAACCGACTATTGTACTAATTCTGCAGATTTGTCAAATGGTGCCAAAGTTTCTGAAAACAAAAAATGCTTTTCCTATGGAATCTAGGTCCCAACTTTAACTACCTACTGGAAACCACTGTTGTAATTTAGCAGCGATTAGGTTAAGCATTAGTAGAAGACATCTTGTATTTACAGACTATCTTGTCTGTTGTGTGGAATCCATTTTGCATTTCTGGCATTTTGTTTGCCATGTGCTCGCCATGTGCTCTGTCCTACCTTCCTGTCAACTGCTCTTGAAATCTGCCTAAAGACGAGATATACTTAGCCTCTTCTGCTTTGCACATGCTCAGTTGAGCTTACAGCTGTCCACAACTTGTAACTGTCAGGATGTGTCCACTAGAATTAGCTAACTGTCAGCCCCTCCCACTTGTTGCCAGCACACTAACTGTATGACCTTGTATGTATTTGAAACCAGCATTCTGTACTTGTACCACCATCATTTGAGCCCCTGTGTGGGTATAAAAGGACCAAGCTCCTTCCAGTCAGTGTGCTACTTCATACATTGCTGAAGGGTGTTGTGTGAATGTAGTGCTACCTCATGAGGTTTAATAAACTCTGTCTTTTCTATTCCAGTTTCTGTGCCAACTTCTTTCTATTAGTCTGAGGACTCTGTGCAGAGAAGGGAGAACCCCTAGCACTGGTAGGCCCTGCTGAGGCTCACCACCACAAATTGGCGCTTCCAACGTGGGGCTCATCGGCGACTCGGATGCCTGAAGGACTGGTCGTGACGAAGGATTGGAATCTCGCTTTGGACACGATCACTGCCTGAGGAGACCCAAGTCTTGGCACCTACGGCGGTTTTCCTTTCTTTCTGATCTGACCATCCAGGTGGCGCCGGTCCTCGACTGAGATCTTCTCTGTTGATTCGCCGTGCAGTGACCATTTGGTCAATTTGAGAACTTGGCAATTGGAACCTGGACACCATTTGATTGGTAAGACCCATTCTGCGGCACTTGCTGTTGGTTTGACGCCTTTGATTGGTAATGTAGTTTAGTAACACTTACTGTGGCTTTGTTTGTATGATTGGCCAATATTGAATCTTGTTTGATAAATATATATGTGTTGCAATACATATAGGCAGGTAATGAGGAGATTTTTCTCTATTTTTATTTGTTTGAACGGTGCAACGTATGAAGAGTACCTTAAGCGCTACTTTTGATTATAATATTGGATCATTTTGCACTATTACACGCATTGTTCACGATTTGATTTAAGTGGGGGTTGTGGAAGAAGTTCCTTACAAAGTTTGCAATAGTCCGATTCTTCCCATTTTGAAAAAAGATACTGACACTAAGATTTATCGATTTATCATTGACTTGAGAGAAGTAAACAAGATTGTCGTACTGCAGTACCCTGTGGTTTCTGACATAATGACACCCGTATTTTCCGGCGTATAAGACGACCCGGCGTATAAGACGACCCCCTACTTTGCTTGATAAAATGTAGGTTTCGTGCTATACTCGCCGTATAAGACTACCCCCACTTCCAGCGCAGTCCAACGCAGTCCTGCATAGTTGGCTCGTACTTTGTACGCTTTTGTAACCTGCACACTTATCACTTTTTTCTCCAGGAATGTACTGATTGCTACCTCATGTATTTTGGTTGCTCACTATTGTCACTTTTGATCCATGTAACTTAACGTTTGCTTTTGTAATTTGTTCATTTGTAATTGTTCCTCTTGAATCAATACTGTTCCTACTGTAAAGCGCTCTGACACCTTCGGGTAAAGTCCGCGCTATGTAAAAAACGCCTGAAAACATACCTTTACATTTTGTACCCGGCGTATAAGACGACCCCCGACTTTCCAGAACATTTTAAGGGGTTAAAAAGTCGTCTTATACGCCGGAAAATACGGTACTTTTTTTGGTTCCTCCAACAGCAACTACATTCTCTGTTATAGACTTGAAGAATGCTTTCTTTTCAATCCCTATTCATTCTGAAAGTTCGGTTTCACTTTGAATAAGTTCCTCAAGGCTATACTGAGAGTCCTAGTATTTACAGTCAAGCATTGAAGAGACAGCTTGATTCCTTTACTTTGCCTGAAGGAGTGTCTCTCATACAATATGTTGATGACATCTTGTTGGCAGCTGATACGCCTGAGCAGTGTGAAAAATGTACCTTGTCCTTGCTTTCTTTTCTTGCTACACACCACCATAAAGTATCAGGGAAGAAATTGCAATATTATAGACCGAAGGTGACCTATTTAGGACACCTTCTGTCTAAGGAGGGCCGTGCACTAACACCAGTTCGTATTCAAGCAATTTTAGACACCCCAGTACCTTCCACACAGAAAGATGTCCCTACATTCATTGATTTGACTTTGTTTTGTAGGCAATGAATATTGGGTTTTTCAAACATTGTTAAAATTCTGCTAGCACTTTTGACTAAGAACACTCCGATTCCCCATTCCATGGACAGAAGAATGTCAAAATGCTTTTCGTCAGTTAAGACAAGCTCTTTGCTCTGCACCAGTGTTAGGCACACCAGATTACATGAAGGCCTACACTCTATGTACACGAGAAAGATGGATGTGCATTGTCAGTTTTAGTACAGACACACGATGACAAGCAGCGTCCCTGTGCATATTTTTCTGCAGTTCTTGATCCTGTTGCTCATGCGTTGACTGGATGTTTCCGTTCAGTTGCAGCAACAGCTGTGTCCATACGTCACAGTGAAGGGATAGTTTTGTCACAGAAACTGTTGGTGCTAGTACCCCATGCAGTAGATGCCCTTTTGAATTAGACTAAGACACAACACTTAACTAGTGCTCATCTGACAGGATACAAATTGACACTGTTAGCACCTCATATTACCTTGAAGAGGTGCGCGACACTGAACCCAGCCACTTTGTTGCCATATCCTGCGATTCAGTCCCAGTCAAAGGAACCACACGATTTGATATTCCTTACTGAGGAACAGACAAAGGGTTGCGTCAATTTGCAAGATACGCCCATTCCAGATGTAGATGAGGACTTGTGGGTTGATGGGTCCTGTTTGAAGTTACCAGATGGCACGACCTCAGCCGCATATACAATCACGACACTTGAGACAGTAGTGGAAACAGCTTGCATACCACAGAAGTCGGCTCAAGCAGCTAACCTAATAGCTTTGACACGAGCATGTGAGCTTAGCACTGACTTGTGTGTGAACATTTACACGGATAGCTGCTATGCTTTTGGAGTGGTTCATGATTTTGGCCTACTCTGGAAGGAAAGAGGCTTTCTTTCATCCCACGGGATGCAGATAATGCACGGAGAATTAGTACATAATCTCTTGACTGCACTTGCATACCCAAAGAAAGTTGCTATTATGAAGTGTAGCGCACACAAGAAAATCATTGAAAAAATAGGACGGGGAAATGCTTTTGCAGATCGCATAGCTCGTGAAACTGCGATGCAGCGAAACACTACTTCCATGTACGTAGTGAAGTCTCAAGCTGAGCGTTGGCATGATGCTTGAGAGGAAGTATTGGATATACAGAGATCTGCATCTGTGGAAGAACTTGAGCAATGGTGTAAAGAAGGAATGCTAGATGATGAGGGTTGTTGGCGTAACAAAGAAATGAATAAGTGGACATTGCCTGGAGCCTATTTACAACCTATGGTTCAAATGGCACATGGGCTGGCACATCTTGGAGCCCTAGCAATAACTAAATTGCTTACACAAGTCTGGGAGCATCCTGAAATTGCCAGCACAGCTAAAAGAATAGTACAGTCCTGTTTGGTCTGTTGGCAGTATAATCCTGGAAAAGGGACACAAACTCCTACAGGAGGGTTTGCTACACCAACCGCACCTTTTGAAGTTTTGCAGATGGATTACATCCAACTTGAACGCTGCAATAATCTAAAATATGTCCTAGTGGTGGTATGTGCCTTCAGTAAATGGATAGAGGCATACCCTACAAAGGATAATACTGCTCTTACCACAGCAAAGGTGCTTCTGAAGGAATTTTTTCCTAGGTATGTTGTTTGTAAGCTTTTGTGGAGTGACAACGGACCTCATTTTATTAGGCAAGTTGTTGAGTATGTCCTGAAAGGGTTAGGGATCAAACAGAAATTCCATACAGTCTTGCACCCGCAATCAGCAGGATTGGTGGAAAGGTATAACGCTACTTTAAAATTGAAGCTGGCAAAAACACTGGCCTCCTTGTCCCGAAAGTGGCCAGATGCATATTATCATATTATCCATAAGATTGTTGCCACACTCACGATCAGGTCTTACCCCGTATGAGCTGGTATTTGGGAGACCGATGAACCTTTGGGGAGTTCCTAAGCCACGCCCCATACATGATGTACCTTGTGTTCTGTTGAATGATTATTTGGCACAGTTAACCGACAGTTTGATCTCTATTCATCAACAGGTTTGAGAAGCGCTTCCTGACAGATCTACAGGGGAGGCCCACGAACCCCGTCCCGGCGACTATGTGATGGTCAAGGTCTTTGACAGATCGAACAGCTTGGAACCGAGGTGGCGAGGTCCGGAGCAGGTGCTCCTGACTACAAGGACAGCAGTTCAAGTGACGAACAAGAAGAACTGGGTCCGCAGCACTCAATGCAAGCGTGTGTCGCCTGCCTTGGTGGAACCTACTGCGCTGACCGACCATCGAGAGATTCTGGAGATGGAGAAAGGTCAAGCTATCTCACCTGACGAATCTGCGGAAGTCTTCCCGGACCACACGATTCCTGGAGCATCGCGATACCACTTGAGACCGAGGAAAGAATCTGCAGTGTTGAATGGGACTGGTTGAGCTAACCGCCATCGGTTTGTGAAACAGAGAGCCAATATGGCAAGGGGGGGGATCAGCCCTGCATTAGTATAGTGACACCCGTCTTGGCCCGTGGTGAAGAAATCAACGGCTGCCCAGGGAGAAGAGCTCCAACGATTGTTTTCCACAATTTTTTTAGAAAGATTAATTATCGCTGTTGCTGAAATAAATAACAAAAGAATCATTTGTGCTGTAGGGTTTATTGTTGCCCTGGTGGTTATGGCAATATTCACCTGGTTTGTTGAGAAAGTGGCTCCTGCTCGACAGCTTCTTGTTGCCCCTACTACAACTCCAGTGGAACACCATTATTATACGCTTCCCTATCATGAGCAGAAGCATCGACAATCCTACCTGAATAACACATTCATCCAGATGTTGCATCATACACACAATTTCAACAAGAGAGGTACTGAACTGTTCCTACAAGGAGGGGGAGGTTAAGTAAAAACTAGCGTGACCGGAGGTGTAAATATTACACCTTGGGGCATCCATTTTGTTGGATGTATTTGCCTCACACACCCCGAAGGATGTCATGCTTCATCATCGGCGGTTGCTCCTCGTCAGGGGGGCGGTGCAATCCCCGACGGGCACACCTCAAAGAGGGGCACTTTGGCGGAGATCTTTTGTATCCAACTGCCCTATGGTGAAGTGCGGGTGTGTGGGCGAGAGAGCAGGTGAGCCTGGTGTGATAGTTAAAATGCAGCAAGGGGTGCCGGAAAATATTTTATTCTGGTGGTCCCCCTACTACAATTAAAATTGTGAAAACGAGCTTGCTTGGTGTCACCTCGTTAGGTAGAGTGACCCTTGTCGAGCTAAGAAGAACAAATGGTCAACATGTTTCTCGTAATTGGGTAAATCTCCTGCGATTCATCAGGACCTTAAAGAAGTGAAAAATTATAATAAAGGAACTCAATAACATGCCAGTGTCATGTATGTGGTGTGGGTATTTTTTACCTCTGTGGAAATTCCTATGCCTAATGGTCAAGGTCTATGAGCCACATGAGTGGTCAGCGGGTCAGTGCATCGGGGTTAAGCCTTCAGATTTAGCTTAATCAGCCCGTGCCCGCGTGGGGACACCTACCCATCTCCGCCGAACTCGGCGGAGATGGGTAGGTGTCCCCACGCGGTCACGGGCTGATTAAGCTAAATCTGAAGGCTTAACACCGATGCACTGACCCGCCGACCACTCATGTGGCTCATAGACCTTGACCATTAGGCATAGGCATAGGCGATAAACATGTTGACCATTTGTTCTTCTTAGCTCGACAAGGGTCACTCTACCTAACGAGGTGACACCAAGCGAGCTCGTTTTCACGATTTTAATTGTAGTAGGGGGACCACCAGAATAAAATATTTTCCGGCACCCCTTGCTGCATTTTAACTATCACACCAGGCTCACCTGCTCTCTCACCCACACACCTGCACTTCACCATAGGGCAGTTGGATACAAAAGATCTCCGCCAAAGTGCCCCTCTTTGAGGTGTGCCCATCGGGGATTGCACCGCCCCCCGACGAGGAGCAACCGCCGATGATGAAGCATGACATCCTTCGGGGTGTGTGAGGCAAATACATCCAACAAAATGGATGCCCCAAGGTGTAATATTTACACCTCCGGTCACGCTAGTTTTTACTTAACCTCCCCCTCCTTGTAGGAACAGTTCAGTACCTCTCTTGTTGAATCCGATATACTAATTACGGGCACATGCTGTAACTGGACCTTCCACCCTCAAAAGTGGTAACTAGTGTCCGTTGATCAATTGATCACTCTCCCTCCTTTTGATAAAGATCATACACACAATGCCACGAATACTACCAACTGTTGGGTGTGTGGAATGGTACCTGCACACCAAAAGAAAGGAGGAGCAGCATTTATTCCTCTAGAGTTTTCCCATAATGGTTCTTGTCAAGCTTGGTATGCTCTTTTATTTGCTTTCGGAAAGCCCTCAGTAGGTGGAATTATCTTTCAGTTGAATAAAGTATGCTAGCAAGATAAAGATGGTTATCCTCAAGCCAAAGGGATTAAATGGGAATGGGAAGAATACCAACCGGATAATATTTCGACAACATATGTCTTCACGAATATGAGGACTATCAAAGACAATGGACCTTTTATAATTTCTGTGACCAGAGCTAAAGCAGAACTGTGTATAAGTAGTGTTGGGAGAATTCCCGTAGGACGGAGTGAATGTATTTTGACATTGATTATTGAAGGAGCTAACAACAGTAGTTTTACGTCTTCACACAATTTATATTTTGTATGTGGTAATAAAGGATACTATCAATTACCTGTTGGGTGGTCCGGGGTATGTTACATATCATTTTTGTTACCACCTGTGTTCTTGGCCCCTCCATCATATCATCTGAATTTAAAGTTGTATAATGACATTTCCAAGAATAGATATAAATGAACAATAAGTGCAGATGAAGTTGACCAGACAGATACCACTTTGTAACAATATGTTGATTTCAATTTGGGTTTGTTCTTATTTGTGGGTGCTGCATTGAATAGCAGAAAGATAAGGCGATTAACTTGTGTTGTAGAAGCCGTCACCAATCAAACAGCTATGGCACTTGGGAACATTACAGAGGAATTACAAATTGCAAGCATTGTAGCACTCCAAAATAGGATGGTGCTTGACGTGATTTTGGCTGCTCGAGGTGGTGCATGTCCCATCATCTGTAGCAGTTGCTGCGTATTTATACTGGATCACTCACCTTCAGTATATGATGCAATCTCACAACTGCATAAGATTTCTGCAGAAATTCACAACGAGACTGGTACATGGACATTTTCAAACTGGATATGGACACTCATTGCTACTTGGGTCTGGAAACTACTGACTATTCTATGTATACTACTGGTGATACTATTTACATGCTGTACTTGTATACAATGTGGTCCTATGCTGTGCTTCATGTGCATCACTACTTGTACAACTGCCAAAAGAAATATTGCAGATATAAAAGCACAGAAAATGTTAAATAAAGAAATAGCTGAGACGATGAGCATCAATGTACAGGATGCATATCTAGATTACCCCAGATAAACATATGTCTTCAGCTAATGCTGAAAGGGTCGTCTGTTGTAATTTAGCAGCGATTAGGTTAAGCATTAGAAGAAGACATCTTGGGGCATATTACCAAGCAATAGCGATAATTATCGCTATTGCTTGGTTAGAGACAAAATTTTACCGCTGAGCTGCGGCGATTTTTATCGCAGATAAACCTTGGTATTACCAAGGTTTATCGCAAATGCGATAAAAAACGGCCGCAATGCATGAATATCGCTGAAAAGTCAGCGATATTCATGCATTACCGAGCTAATGCTCTTAGCCATGTTATCCACCTCCCATTGGATAACATGGCTAAGAACTGCTCAGGGCAGGTGTTAGCTTTTGGAGATATTCGCGCTTAGCGCGAATATCTCCAAAAGTTGGTAATAGGAGATAGCGATGTTAGCGACTGTTTTCAGTCGCTAACATCTTGGCACGCCCACTTTGCATGTCATTAGTGATAAATATCACTGACATGCAAAGTGGGGCCCAATATGGTCGCTATCTCCTACTAGCTGTCACTAACTGGTGTTAGCGACTGCTAGGTAATAGGGAGATAATTTTATCTCCGCTTTCTTGGCTTTTAAAGCCAAAAAAGCGGAGATAAACCCCCTTGATAATATGCCCCCTTGTATTTAGAGACTATCTTGTCAGTTGTGTGGAATCCATTTTGTATTTCTGGCAGTCTAGAGACGAGATATATTTAGCCTCTTCTGCTTTGCACATGCTCAGTTGAGCTTACAGTTGTCCCCAACTTGTAACTGTCAGGATGTGTCTACCAGAATTAGCTAACTGTCAGCCCCTCCCACTTGTTGCCAGCACACTCTCTGTATGACCATGTATGTATTTGAAACCAGCATTATGTACTTGTACCGCCCTCATTTGAGCCCCTGTGTAGGTATAAAAGGACCAAGCTCCTTCCTGTCAGTGTGCTACTTCATACAATGCCAAAGGGTGTTGTGTGAATGTAGTTCCACCTCATGAGGTTTAATAAACTCTGTCTTTTCTATTCCAGTTCTGTGCCAACTTCTTTTTATTGCTCTGAGGACTCTGTGCAGAGAAGGGAGAACCCCTAGCACTGGTAGGCCTCGCTGAGGCTCACCACCATACCGCCCGTAGGTCTGTATATAAATCTGAATAAAAAACCAAAGGTTACACACACATTGTAGTTTGGTTCACATTTTACTCACAAAAAAACATAAAAATCAGGCAATCATAGTTATGGTTACCTCAAGTAACTAATTTGTGTCTTTAAGTGACAATAACTCACGCCTATGCCATAAACAATTTTCTGCTCAATAATTTTACTGCACAAGTTACATTGATATTGTTCCGAATGTTATCAAAGATGTCATCAGTGATGCAATATGTGGGTTAATTAGTAGTGCTTGGTGAGGGTGTGGGTTGTAGTTACCTTAGGGCACAAGTTATAGGGCCAGATGTAGGTAATTCTATTTTACTGACTCATAAATACCAAATTTTACCGATTCGGTATTTATGAATCGGTAAAATAGAAGGTGGGAGATGTAGGTAAATTCGGTAATTGAATTACCGAATCTGTAAAAATCGGTATTTACCGAATCGGTAAATAACGATTCGGTATTGCCCATTGATTCCTATGGGCCTTGAAGCCCATAGGAATCAATGGGCAATACCGAATCGGTATTATTTCAGCAATGGTGCAGGGGGTGTCACTTTGACACCCTCGAGCACCCCAAATACAGGCATATGTGCCATGTGGCACACAGTCATGCCCTAAGGGCATGTCTGTCTGTCACATGGCATAGGTGTGCATGCACACATATGCACGCACACCTGGATTCGGTATTTTACCACCCAATTGGTTTGGGTGGTAAAATACCGAATCTGTAAGGGCTTTGGGACTCAGAAGAGTCCCACCTACTCTAGAATTTACCGAATCGGTAAAAATACCGAATCGGTATTTTACCGAATCGGTAAATTTACCGATTCGGTAAAATTGGCCCCCTACATGCCAATTCTTAAATACCGGTCGGTAACGGTGGAAATCGGCCATTAGCGACTGGTATTTGGGCTCCTACATCTGGCCCATAGTTATTTGAGCTAACCATAACTATAATTGCTGCATTTCTTTAGTTTCATGTGAGCAAAATGTGAACCTAACAATAACGTCCTGGTATCCCTTGGTTTTTAAACTGAATATCTATGTTTTTTAAAACTCTTTTTCCTAACTATAATTTTAATCACTTTACCTTAATCCAACCACAAGCCGGGCCCCTTTGGACAACCCCCTTATAAGCACCCAACTCTGTGCCGTATGGTGGGGTTGGCTGCAGGACCTAGCCTGCGGATAGGGTATGCAGCCAAAACCCCATTGTTAGAAAGGGGGGTCTCTAGTTGGCAGAGGTAGGTACCTTTGTCCAAAAGGGACCCTTCCTTCTAGTCAGCGTAAGGGGATACGCACTTTAGATAACCCCTGCTCACCCACTTGGTAGCTTGGCACGAGCAGACAAGCTTATCCCAAAGGCAATGTGTAAAGTATTTGTACCAACACTCACAGTAAGACAGTGAAAATTCCACAAATGGACACCACACCATTTAGAAAAATGTTTTTAGAAAGGTTGTTGCAAAAATAAACTTGGAGATGATAAATGCGACACTTTAGTCTCAAAGTACCTGGGATGCATAACGCAAAACAAACAAAAAGCCAATGCATTGATTCTTCCTGCACTCCGGTTCCGATGCGACAATATAGCACCTCGATGTGTTGTGACGATCTGGTGCGATGCGATCAAATGGCGTCTCTGTTGCCATGCGACATTGTTGAGGCAATGCGTGCATGCCTGATGGCCGTGCAGCGAACTCAGTGGTTTCCTGAGCTGTAACAGGCCCTGCGACATGCTTCCCTGGTGATGCGACGACACCCTCGGTGATGGCACCACGCTTCTCCAGTGTTGTGGCATTGATCAGGGGCGGCACGCTTCCTCAGCAGTGCGACAGTCCTGCGACATGCTTCTCTGGTGATGCGACGGCACCCTCTGTGGCCCGACACGCTTCCTTGATGATGCAACAGCAGCTGCTGCGGCGGCATCACGCTTCTCTCTCGTTGCGTCACTCTTACAGCTCCCCACAACAAAAAGGCCTCACGCACAGTTACTGGTCCTCTTGGCAGACTGGAACTCCCAGCAAGGAAGTTCAGGGAAGCAGGGGGTGAAGTTCGATTGTGCCTGGGACTTCAGAAACAGGAGGGCTGCTCTTCTCAGGCATTTGGAGACTTTTCTTCAGATGGACACAGCACAGAGCAAAGTTCTCCTTCAAGCAGGGGACACAGCACACAGGAAAGTCCCTTGGTCCTCTCTTCAGTAGAAACAGCAAACTTCAGGCCAACCGCAGACACACATCAAGGGCAGCATTTCTCCTCAGTCTCTTCAGCTGATCTTTTTTGGCAGGGATTCCTCTTGATCACAAAGTAGTCTAAAGTTCAGGGGTTTCAGCTCTCATATTTATACCCCCAAAGTCTTTGTTCTCTATGTGTGAGGGATTCTGGACCCAGTCCTAACCAGTTCTGGGTGCATTCTGCCAGTGCACAACTTCTTCCTTTGACAGTGTGGGCCAGGGTCATCAGATGCACAACAGGAGGTGGAACCAGCATTGTGGAAGGCCGGCACAGCCCTATTGAGGCCCAGGTGCTACTCCTCCCACCACTCCAAATGCAGATAGGTCTATTCAGCCTAGTGCTGACTCAACCAGACTCCTGGAGCCACCCCAGCTCCTGTCACTCTCAAACCAGACAGTCAATTCACAAAGAGGCAGAGGCACGCAGAAAGGTTAAACAAGAAAACAGCCACTTTCTAAAAGTGCTATTTTCCAAAACAGTAATTAAAAAACATCTTTACTAAAAGATGTGTTATTAAATTCTGAGTTGAGGGATACCAGACTTCAATATTCTATTTTGATCCTATGAGAAGATATGCAGGTAAACATGTTACACAGCATTCCCGATTCTGTTCATTGGTAAGATAGCGTTACCAACACTAGTACATGTCCTACCTTTCACATACACTGCACCCTGCCTAGGGGGTATCTTGGGCCTACCATAGGGGTGTCTAATGAGTAGGAAAAGGGAAGGGTAAGTCCTGGCAACTGGGTACAACGGCCATGTCAACAGGGCAGTTAACAAACTGCGTACAGGCACTGCGGTGCAAGGCCTGAGACCTCTTTTCAGCGCTACTCCTGTGGGTGGCACAATCAATGCTGCAAGCCTATTAGTAGCATTTAAATTATCAGCCCGGGCATACTCAGCGCACTTTACTAGGGACCTACTGGTAAAACAAATAAGCCAATCATGGATAACCAATCACAAAAACAATTTACACGGAGAGCATATGCACTTTAGCACTGATCAGCAGTGGTAAAGTGCCCAGAGTTCTGTAGCCAACAACAACCGAAAAGGGCCATTTCCAACACAAAACCCTTCCAGCCTAAAGCCAGGGTGGACCAATTAATGCCTTGATGGGCTTTCCTGCTTGGGGCGACAGAACATGGAACCGGGCCCGAACAGCAGGGGTCTATTCCTGTTTGAGGTCCTCCTGAACCCAGTTGGATCCCTCTATACTCTCAGGGCCCACCAGGCTATCCCATGAGGAACCCTTCTACTCACCTGGGGACCCCATCTGTGCAGCGCCTAAACTTACTAGTCACACAGATGTGTACGCACTGCAGTACCTACCTGGCTAACACAGTGGTGTGGCCTGTCCACCACCAGGGTGTGACTTCTGCCCCCCTCGCTGGGGTGACTCTGTCCACCAGGACAACCAGCCACAGTGGCAACCGACAGCTGTCAGTGATGAGAGCCAGGCCTCATGCCTGTCAGGCCTCTCTAACCTCTGTGGCATCTGAGAGTGGGAGGCAGTAGTCCAAGGTGTCTGGCACCGTTTCTCCACTCTCCCTCCTGCCAAGTCAGGTATGGCATCCTGACATTGGCCCGCCAGCCCATGGTCTGTACCCTCAGGCTTACCAGAGTTCACGGGCGAGGCTCTCCTCCCTCTACCCCTCCTTCTGGGGTCCAGCCCTCTCCTCCCAGGAGAGGCGCCCTCAGAACACAACTCTCCCACCAGTTCAGGACCTCTTTCCAGTCACTGGGATACCAACCTAGGATCTAAACCTTCAGGTTGCACCGGGGTCAGAACAAGGACTCCCTCCCTCTGTACCCCCTTCCAGAGTGCTCCTACCTGGTGTGGCACCCCTGGAAGCCAAACTGGTCAGGACACTGCTTACAGTCATCCTTCTCTCCAGGTCAGGCAGAACCTGAACCTGCCCTTCCAACCTTGGGGCTGAACCTCGTGGCTGAGCACTTTCGTGGCACACCAGGACGTCTGGGGACTCACACAGTATCCCCGAGGGTAACTCATTATTCATGTGTCGTGTGACAGTCTGCCTGGTGCAGATCTCCCAACCCCTGTCCATCTGACTGTGCGCGAAGATCCCCCAAAACAGAAGTGGTGTCACCATGGTAACTCCTCAGAGACTCAGCCCTTCTGGCTGGCCCCTGACCCACTGTTTCTCCCACTGGGGAACACATCCCCCTCACCCCTCAATCTAGACTTCTACACCCTCCACTTAGGAGGGGCACCACCAGACACAAGAACCACTGGAGCTCAGTTTACAGATGTTCCAGGTTCTCCCCACACTAAGAGATCCCCCTCAAATGGCCTACTAGTACAGCATAGGCCCCCAACCTGGTGTTCCCTTAAGGAACCCTCCAGGCCCTGAGACTGGGTTTCGGGGACCTTGGGACACAGCCCACAATCACTCCTTCTTCACTGAGACAGGACGTGAGCTCCTACACCCCTCCCACTACACCGGGAACTAGCTGAGCTACTCTGAAGCTCTTCCACCACACAGGACCGGAAGATACCTGAGCTACGTCTTTTAGGATCACTGACCAATGCCTCTTTGAACCCTCTGGAATCTACCAAAAGGTCT
This sequence comes from Lissotriton helveticus, assembly GCF_964261635.1. Taxonomy (NCBI): domain Eukaryota; kingdom Metazoa; phylum Chordata; class Amphibia; order Caudata; family Salamandridae; genus Lissotriton; species Lissotriton helveticus. The sequence goes on from NC_136063.1 coordinate 2,086,001,832, forward strand.
GCCTCCAACGCAAGCTCCCTAGAATCAGAATGTAACATCCACCTTGCTCCTCTGGATCAGGGCGATGCTCAATAGGGGTCCACCTCCTGACTTCCCCACACTTTGACTAGTTACAGTACACAGAGTAAAGAGGCGATCAAGTGAGGGACAGGGATAGGGTTAGGGTAGGTGCAGCAGTGGAAAGGGATTACCTGTAACAAAAAAGCATAACATTAATACTGTACACATTTCCTAACTACACTCATTAATTTCTCACTGGAGCGAAAACCAATACCTTATTAAGTTCCTCCCTGAAACGTCTTCCTGAATGACCTTGTAGGATACCTCTCTTACTGCCAGGAAAGTCATGCCACCTAGAAACCAAAGTTCTTAAATTAATACCAAACAATATGGCCATACGACAGATATATGTATGCTACTACACATCCATACTCACTCCCACACCCCCTTCTATCCAGGATAAAAAAATGACCCAGGGACGAATACACAAAGCACAAAAAGGAGTTCCTAGTATGCACCCATCACATTGTTAGGTAAACTCCCATCCAGGTTGTTCCACAGGTTTTCAAAAGTAATCATCAAATACCCAGAAGAACTCCACGATTTTCTCCAGAAAATGAACCAAGTTCGCAACCTCAAAGCAGAACCTTTGTGTGTCAACTCAAAGAATAAAGAAAAAGAAATGTAAGGTGAACTTATCCCACTTCCTTAAGTGTTCTCTGGTAATGACACTTCTACTTCCCAAGGTCTTCAAAATACGATTGAGCTTATAAGTCAAAAGCAAATCCAGAGGAGAATCCAACATACTACTGCTGCAGCCGCGAGCAGGCAGGGAAACTGATCAGTGCGTTCACGCTCCGTCAAGCGGAACAAAGAGGAAAGCCTGCCGCAGCAGCGAGCAGGCAGTTCCACAACAACGGTTTGCATCCTCACTAGCAACGTGAGACGCCGGGGAAATCGAGAACGGCTCAGACACGAGCCCAGGAACACCAACAACGAGTTTCTTCCTGAGAGTGAGAAGTCACAGATGGCAAGGTACGCACGGAGGAAACAGAGCAGCGTCTCTGTAAGGAAGCATTCCAGAATCACGTTCGATGCTCCTATGCGTTGTGCGTGGTTTAAAGAATTTGACATTTCCCAGAAGGCCTTCTGGGCAATGTAGTTCGGAGCTTTGTGCCCCGTAATACAGGCGCCTTACATAGTCCGATCCTGACACAGAGATCTCACACTCCACCTGGTGTTGGCATAGCTCTGGAAAACAGGGCCTTAGGATATGCTCTCCAACAAATGAATAACACAGCGCCCCACAGTTGTTAACCAAGCTACCCTTTGCCTCACCATCCAGTGCCTCACACAAGTACCTCACACCACTCTCCTGAGATTGGCAAGACAGTGTCTGACTGTCTCTGTTACGCAACCCATACATTTCTGGGCTTTCTTCACACTCACACACCAGGACTTCCACCATGGGGGAACCCCTCTCCCTGCACCTCTCATCTAGAGTCAGTAGAGTTTACCTCCTCCCACTAGGAATAATCCCCTGTGTCAATACCCCTATCTACTTCAGCAACACTGCACACCACTGGAGACACTTAATAAACCTGACCCCCAGGTGTATGTTAACCCCCTCACCCCAAGTCTGGCGCCACATCTCTGGGTGTGTGTACATCTCCCTTACCACTAGTTAATACACACTTGCTGCCACGAGCTAGGCTGGACTCCACCTCCAACTCTGCAAAGCTCACTTCCTGAGCTAAGCACTTTTCCTTTTCAGCTGAGACCCTCGTGGCTTCAAGCCTCTCAAGCTCAAAATCAAGCTCCCTCATTCTTAATTCATGTCCCAAGGTCAATTTCGGTTCTTCCAAGGCATGAGCCATCTTGCTCTCCTCCACCTTGTCCTGGAGCTTCATGACCTCCAGCTCATATTCCCTGATCCTCTGGTTCTCCTTCCTCTCCTCTCTGGAGAGATTTCCTGCGGAATTGACAATGGCGGCACTTTAAGCTGATCTTGGCACAGGCAAATCTAGTGACCTGAACCCATCCTCATCCACATTTGTATCATCTTCATCCACATTTGTATCATCTCCCTCCTCAGCTTCTTCGGCCTCCCACCAGGCATTTAAGGACTACCGTAGCTCGTCTTTTTTAGCGCAACTCCTTGTGGGACATCCCAAATATTTGCAAAATTGTTTCAGTTGATCCACCTTGTAGGAATACAAGTCCTCAATGTTAAACTCCAAGTCTGCCTTCTCACTTACTGCTCTACCCTTTTGGGACATGATGTGTGGCTGACTCAAGGATAGAAATGAGGGTCTCTAGTTGGCAGAGGTAGGTACCTTTGTCCACATAGAGACCCTCGCTTCTAACAGGGTAAGGGGATACACACGTTAGATAACCCCTGCTCACCCCCTTGGTAGCTTGGCAGAAGCAGACAGGCTTATCCGAAAGGCAATGTGTAACGTATTTGTAAAAACACTCACAGTAACACAGTGAAAACACAACAAATGGACACCACACCAGTGTAGAAAAATAAAATATCTTTATCTAAACTAAACAAGAACAAAACAACGAAAATTCAACATACAAAAATTCAGTAGAATGTCTTCAGAAAGGTTGTTGCAAAAATAAACTTGTAGGTAATAAATGCATCACTTTAGTCTCAAAGTACCTGGGATGCGTAAAGCAAAACAAAGAAAAAGGGCGGAGAGATGGCGATGAGTCGATTCTTCCTGTACCCCGGTTCCAAAGCAACAAGATGTTGCCTCGATGCCTTGCGACAAGCTGGTGCAATGCGCCTAAATGGCGTCTGTGTTGCCATGCAACAACGTGGAGGCGATGCGTGCATGCCTGACGGCCGTGCGGAGAACTTGGTGGTTTTCTGAGCCGCGACAGGCCCTGCGACATGGTTCTCGGGTGATGCGACAACACCCTCGGTGACGGCGACATGCTTCTCCAGTGTTGAGGTGGCAATCAGCGGTGACGGGCTTCCTCGGCGATGCGAAGCCACTGCAACACGCTTTTCCCTTGATGCGAAGGCGCCCTCTGTGTCGGCAGAATTCTTCTCCGGTGATGCAACGGCTAACAGTGGGAGCAGCGACACGCTTCCTCGAAGATGCATTGGTGGCTGCTGTGGCAGCGTCACGCTTCTCTCTCTTTGTGTCCCAGCTCCCCATAGCAAAAAGGCCGCAAACACAGTTACAAGCCCTGTTTGCAGATTGGAACTCCCAGCAAGGAAGTTCAGGGTAGTCCTTCTGTGCCTGGTACCTCAGAAACAGGAGGCCAGCTCTTCTCAGGCTAGTGAAGACGTTTCTTCAGATGGACAAAGCACACAGCAAAGTCCTTCTTCAAGCAGGGGACACAGCAGGATTCTTTGGCAGGAATTCCTCTTGATCACAAAGTAGTCTGAAGTTCAGGGGTTTCAGCTCTCATATTTATACCCCAAAATATGTTTTCTCTATGTGTGAGGGGTCCTGGACCCAGTCCAAATCAGTTCTGGGTGCACTCTGTCTATGCACAAGTTCTTCCTTTGTCAGTGTGGGTCAGGGTCATCAGACGCACCACAGGAGGTGGAGCCAGCATTGTGGAAGGCCGGCACAGCCCTATTGAGGCCCAGGTGCTACCAAAGACCTATCTGCACTCCAAATGCAGATAGGTCTATTCAGCCGAGTGCTGACCCACCTAGACTCTTGGAGCAACCCCAGCCCCGGTCACTCGCAAACCAGACAGTCAATCCACAAACAGGCAGAGGCACTCAGAAAGGTTAAACAAGAGAACAGCCACTCTCTAAAAGTGTTATTTTCAAACACAGTATTCAAAAAACAATCTTTACTAAAAGATGTTCTATTACATTCTGAGTTCAGGGATATCAGACTCCAATTACTCTATCTTGCTCTTATGGCAAGATATGCAGGTAAACATGTTACACAGCATTGCCCATTCTGTCATATGGGTAAGATAGCCTTTCAATAGTGAAAGACGAAATTGGCAATATTTGACTATCAGGACATGTTACCCACACTAGTACACATGCTACCTTTCACTTACAATTCACCATGCCCAGGGGTGTACCGTGGGCCTACCATTGGATGTCCAATGTGCAAGAAAAGGAAAGGTTAAGGCCTGGTCAGTGGGTACACTGGCCAGGTCAACAGGGCAGTTAACAAACTGCATACAGGCACTGTTGTGGCAGGCCTGAGACCTCTTTTCAACTCATGTGGGTGGCACAATCAGTGCTGTAAGCCCACTAGTAGCATTTGAATTACCAGCCCTGGCACACTTAGTGTACTTTACTAGGGACCTACTGGTAAAACAAATAGGCCAATCATGGATAACCAATCACAATAACAATTTACCCAGAGAGCATATGCACGTTAGCACTGATCAGCAGTGGTAAAGTGCCCAGAGTCCTATAGCCAACAACCACAGGTCAGAAAAAACAAAGGAGCAAGAAGAAAAAGTTTGGGGATAACCCTGGGAAAAGGGCCAATTCCAATACCCATTGACCAGGGAACCCCTCTCCATGAATGACTTTGAAAAAGAAAAGAGGACGCAGTAGGAATATCCTGCCCCTCTAGGCCTGGTGCTGGGTCCCCCAGGAACCCGGCCTGGGCCAAACCACATTGTTTTTTACATTTGTGAAAACAGAAATTGTGTTAGATTCCAGAATTCATGACAAAATACATTACACAAAAAAACAAGCGTGGTCTCCTGTGCTAGTTTTGACCCTTTAGCCTTCCAGGCAGGTCGCTACCCACAGGCACCACCTGTGTGCCCATGTTCTGAGCCCCAGCTGCCGCTGCTGACAGAAGTTCAAGGTCCCCCTCCACACAGGCTACCACCTGTGCCTCATCCCTGGTAGCCAGTGGTAGGCCGTAGGTGTTTTTATTGTATCTATTGTATTGTATTGGTTTGCCTTGTACTGTATTGTATTGGTTCTCTCGTTTTCTTGTTTACTTTCCTTCCCCCGATTTTTGTTATTTTCCTTTCTTGGCTCTGTACCTTTCGCCCAATTTTTCTCGCCGCTCCATCCCCTGCAGCCCCGCCCCCCAGCTTGCCCAATCGTCCGCTCCCACCTCCCAGCTGCTCATCCCTCCCATCTCCCCTTCTTATGGCAGCAGCTGCGCGGTGACGAGAGTGACCCTTGACCTGTCCAGGCAGGTCACTCCCCACACCTCATAGCACCACCTGTGTGCCCGTGTTCTGAGCACCAGCTGCCGGTGCTGACAGAAGTTCGAGGCCCACCACCACCCGCTGGCTACCACCTGCACCTCATCCCTGGTGGCCAGTAGTAGGCCACAGGTGTTTTTATCGTATTTATTGTAATATATTGGTTTCCCTTGTAATGTATTGCCTTATATTGTATTGTATTGGTTCTCTTGTTTTCTTGTTTACTTCCCCTTCTCCTATTTTTGTTACTCTCCTTTCTTGCCTCTGTACCCTCCGCCTGTTTTTTCCCGTCGCTGAGTCCTCTGCAGAACCACCCACCGCTCGCTCATTCGTCTGCTCCCACCTCCCAGCTGCTCCTCCCTCCCACCTCCCCTTCTGACGGCGGCCACGCTGTTGGCTCGCCGAAGGCACGCCTAAGACAAGCCTGTCTGCACCCGTCCGCGCCTGGACCGCGCCGAGCGCTAGAACACCTGACCCCCGCGAACGCCACAACACCCACCACCGCTACGAGGCCAGCACCCTCCACGCACTCAACACCAGATGATCACACACCTGCTTCCTGGACGCCCGAAGTGCACACAAGTACCCTTCTCCTGCCGGAGCTGCAGCTTCCCCAGTCTCTGAGCCACCAAACTGCCCACCAAGGAAGGACGCAACCACCTCAGATGCATTTTACTCAACTCCCGCTCTGCCCACAAACACTCCATCAAACTCTGGGTCCTACTTGACTCCATCTCCCCAAACGTCACCTTCCTGACGGAGACCTGGATGAACCCGCTGACATCGCCATATACACCCCTTACAGCTACAAGATCACCTCCGGGGACAGCACCAACGGAACAGGAGGAGAAATTGCCATCATCCACAAGGACACCCTCAGAGTCTAGACCACCACCGACGACAACCTCGGCACCACCAAACATCTGCACTTCCAGATCCACACTGATCCTAACATCACCCTCAGAGGAACCCTCATCTACAAACCCACCGGACCACGGCCACAGTTCAGCGACTCCATCGCCAACTTCGTCAGTACGCACGCCCTTGCCTCCACAGACTACATCCTCCTCGGGGACCTGAACTTTCACCTCAAGAACAACAACAACACCAACTCCACCACCCTGATCGACAACCTCACCAGCCACACGCTTGACCCCATCTTCTCCTCAAGCTACCACGTCTCCTTAAGCCACACCACCGAACTCCACTGGACTGACCAACGCTGCATTCACTTCACCTTCCGGAAACCCACCCGCACCACCATACTCAACAGATCCACTGCCACTGCTGGAGCAAAGTCACCAAAGACCAGCTAAACACCACCCTCGCCCAAAGCCCATCCATTGATCCACCGACGTCGACACCGCCGCCGTCGATCTTTAGAAAGTGGATCGACGTCTGCACCAACACTTTTGCCCCGTTCAAGAAACTCTCCAACAGACACACCATCAAGAAAGCCAGCTGGTTCACCCCAGACCTCCAGGCCTCTAAGCAAACTTGCCGGAAACTAGTGAACAGACACCGGACAGCTAGGCAGCCCACAAGAACGCCATCCACAGACACCGTCACATCATCAGATCCGCCAAAAGGGCCACCTTCAGAAACTGCCTAGACAACAATGCGCACAACAGCAAAGAGCTCTTCAACATCATGAAGGAACTCTCCAACCTCAGCTCCAACACCAACAACATCCCACCATGGCAAGACCTGTGCGACGCCCTTGCCACCTTCTTCCATCACAAGATCGCAGACATCCACAACAGCTTCAACAACCCAACCTCCCCAGCAGCCACTGAGTCCTCTGACCTCATGGCCACCACCCACATGGATCCCCTTCTCGTCTGGACCAACATAAATGACGATGACACCATCAAAATCCTGAACACCATTCACTCCGGCTCTCCGTCAGACTCATGCCCACACCACATCTTCAACAAAGCCAGCACCACCATCGCACCCCATCTCTGCAAAACCATTAACGTTTCCTTTGAGACCTCAGCCTTCCCGGAGAGCTGGAAGCACACAGAGATCAACGCCTTACTCAAAAAAACGAAGGCTGACCCAAAGGACCTCAAGAACTTCCGACCCATCTCCCTTTTCCCGTTCCCGATGAAGGTCATAGAGAAGACCATCAACAGACAACTGACCCGCTACCTCAAAGAGAACAGCATCCTGGACCTGGCCCAGTCTGGGTTCCTCAGCAACCACAGCACCGGAACTACCCTCATGTATGCCACTCACGACATCAGGGCCATGCTGGACAACGGTGAAACCACAGCCCTCATCATTTCCAACCTATCAGCTGCCGTCAACACTCTCTGCCACCGCACCCTGCGCACACACCGCCATGATGCAGGGATCCGAGACAAGGATCAGGAATGGACCACCTCCTTCCTCACCTGCAGAAGCCAAAGCATCCGCCTCCCCCTTTCCTATCCGAAGCCACCGAGATCATCTGCGGCGTACCCCAAAGATCATCTCTCAGCATGACATTGTTCAACGTCTACATGGCACCGCTCGCTCACTTCGCCCGACTATACGACCTCAACATCATTTCCTACGCCGACGACACCCAGCTGGTCCTCTCCCTCACCAAGGACCCCCTCACCGCAAAATCCAACCTCCCAGAAGGAATGAAAGCTGTCGCCGAGTTGATGAAGAACAACCCTCTGAAGCTGAACTTGGACAAGACGGAAGTCCTCATCCTCTGCTCCACCCCCTTGGCCTGGGATGACTCCTGGTGGCCGAACACACTCGGAGCAGCACCGACACCCACCGACCACGCACGCAACTTGGGGTTCGTCCTCGACTCAACACTCTCCATGACCAAGCAAGTCAACACCATCCGCATGTTCCTCAAGATCTACAAGTGGATCTGCACAGAAACCAGAAGAACGGTCACCCAGGCCCTCGTCAGCAGCAGGCTAGTCTAAGGAAACACCCTCTATGCAGGAGTCTCGGCCAAACTTCTGAAACAACTATAACGCATACAGAATGCCTCTGCACGCCTGATCCTCGACATCCCTCGCCACAGCCACATCACACCCCACCTGAGAGACCTGCACTGGCTTCCCATCAACAAGAGGATCTTCTTCAAGCTCCTCACCCACGCACACAAGGAACTCCACTATTTATTTTATTTATTTATTTTAGAGATTTATAAAGCGCGAACGTATGCCCGGGGCGTCTTGGCGCTGAAAACTCAACTCATGTTTCATGCAATGTAAAACCAGACTAATTTACTGTGTGAATAACCATGTCTTTAGACTTTTACGACACGTATAAAGGGAGTGATTTAGTCTGATTGGGAGCGGGAGTGCATTCCACAATCTGGCAGCTGTGACTGAAAAGCGTCTGTCACCCCATGAAAGAGTCTTAGTACGGGGCACAGTTAATTGGTGCAGAGTTGCTGATCTTAGTTGCCTAGCTGGGAAATATGGTATAAGCTGGTTTTTCAGAAACTGAGGGCCACAGTGATGCAGTGCTTTAAATACCAGACAGAGTATTTTGAATTCTATCTGCTTTTTTATTGGTAGCCAATGGTATTTGCGGATGGTATGAGCAATAGGTTTGAATTTGGGGGTTTTAGATAGTAATCTGGCCGCGGCGTTTTGCACTAGTTGCATTTTATTTATAACCCGAACTTGAGCATTGGCCAGAATGCCGTTGCAGTAGTCGAGAGAAGAAAGTACAAGCGTACTAACCAAAAGTTTTACCTGCAGTGTCGGATTAAAACGGAAGAATTTTTTTGATCAGTTTTAGTTTGTGAAAAGCTGATGCTGCTGTCTGATTAGCAAGCGTGGCGAAGTTAAGATGGTTGTAAACACTACTCCTAGATTCCTAACCTTTGCAACAGGCTTGGGCACGGTTCCAAATGATGACGGCCACCAGATAGACGACCACAGTGGTGAGATCTTTCCAAAGATGACCACCTCGGTCTTCTCGGAGTTTAGCTTAAGGCAGCTTGAGGACATCCAATCCCCAATTGCTTGCATGCCCTCTTGAAATCGCTTCGCCACCTCATCTCCGTTGTTGTTAATGGCGAGGACTAGCTGGGTGTCATCAGCATAGGAGGTAAGGCCCATCCCGTATTGCTTGATGATTCTAGCAAGGTCCGACACATAGATATTAAACAGTGTCGGACTCAGGGATGAGCCTTGAGGAACCCCACAAGGTAGAGAAAGCTCAGCTGATTGAAATGGCCCCAAAGTAACTGTCGGAGTTCTGTCAGACAGAAAAGAGGCTAGAAGGTTTTTTGCTCCCAGTTGTACGCCCATCCGTCCGACACGGTCGATCAAGATGGAGTGATGGACCGTGTCGAAAGCCGCAGAGAGGTCCAGCAGTATAAGTATTGCTGTGCCCCCTTGATCTTTGATGAGCCTAATGTCATCAGCGGCCTTTATGAGGGCGGTTTCCGTGCCGTGGAATTTACGGAAACCAAACTGAGTGCTGTCCAACAGTTGTTGATCCTCTAAGTACTTAGACAGCTGCTGATTCATGGCTTTTTCTACCACCTTAGCCAAAAAAGGAAGACTGGCTATTGGTCTGAAGTTTTTCGGATCAGTCATGGCTAGAGGCTGTTTCTTTAGGAGAGGTTTTAAGAAAGTGCTCTTCAAAGCATTAGGGTATAACCCTGAGGTGAACATGGCATTGCATAATTGCATAACTACTGGTGCGATTAAATCCAGAACGGACTGAAGAATTTTTGGGGGACAAGGATCTAGAGCCAATACTGTTTTTATATTATTAACTAGGTCCCTGGTTTGTTGTTCAGTGATTTCATTAATATAAGGAAAGGAGATTTCAGAGGAAGGGTCGTGAGTAGGGAGTGTAGAGGAATTATCTTTGGAGAAAGCTGTGTAGATGTCATTGACTTTGGTATAAAAGAAAGTGGCCAACGCATCACAGAATGCTTGGGAGGGGGTGGAATCAAGGCAGGGGTGTTTCCCGCCAAGTGTTTAACTACTTCATATAGCTGTTTGTTCGGATTTTTAGCGTTCTCAATTTGAGTACTAAAATGCATTCTTTTTGCCTCAGTAATCATTTTTTATAGATTGCCAAAGACTCCTTGTAACGAAATTTATCTTCGGCGTCATAAAGTCTGCGCCAGGTCCTCTCCCTATTCCTGCAAATTTGTTTCTGTGTTCTGTACACTGGACCAGCATACCTCAACAGACCACTCACCTTCTACATCCTCCCCACATCCATAGAGCGACAACCAGTGGCATATCTTTCTCCCACCTCACCGCCAAAACCTGGAACACCCTCCACATCCTCCTACCGCAGACCCAGGACCTACTAACCTTCAGGAGGCTACTCAAGACCTGGCTATTCGAGCAGTAGCAGCACCCCTCCCCTTCCCCCCTAGCGCCTTGCGGGTGAGAAGTGCGCTTTACAAATGGTCTGATTAATTGATTAATTGATTGTTTTCAGATTAACCCCCGGAGGGGCCAGGTCCCGGGAGTATAAGGGTATTTCATAAAAGAAGGAGCCCTACTCCCAGAGCACATTTGAACTTTGGGGACCACCACCTCCCTGGGGCTTTATTTAATTATGGGAGGGGGCTGCGTGACCCCATCCCACGGGACCCTAGCCAACTCTACCTGGGTGCCTTGGCCCCACCCAGAGCCCCCAGTGTGCTTTGATGGGGACCGTGGGTAGAACCTCAATATCCCTGTGATCCCAGTTGGTTCACCGTCTCCTGCAGGAGACGGCATTGCTCCCACACACAGGGAGCAGCTAAATATGCATCTCCCTAAGAGCCGGACCAATCTTTCAACTGTTTTCCTGCCCGCACGGCAGAAGCATTGAAACAGATGAAAACTCTGCTCCCGCCAAGCGAGAGCAAACAGCTAACTCCTGAGGGTGGGCACATTAGGATATAGCAGGTGCCGGCCTTGGATTGAGTGGCAGTCCCCAGGGTCAAGGCCCCAGGAAGGGGGGGCACACAGCCCCCCTCTACTATTGGTGTAAGATGGTGGTCCATGGGTCTCAATAAGCCCAATGATTAGCTCCAGAGAGAGCCTATTCCAGGTGATAGGCCCAAGGTAATATAAGGACCTGCGGCTATTTCTAGCTCAGCAGATTGTGGAAACTTCTGCCATTTGATCAGAAGATGACCATACGTTTCTGGAGCGTATACAGTCACAAATCTTTTCTCTCAGATAGCCGGCTCCAATAGCCTGCTAGGCTTTCTGCATGAGGACCATGTATTCCTTTTTAAAAGGAAGCCAGTGAAGTGCTTTCTAATGTGGGGACATATCTTTTCTTGGGGGAGGATTGAGAAGTTGTTCCTGCAACTTACTGGGGGAAAATCGTTTCGTGGTTTATTCACTGGATAGCTCCTGGCCCCACTACTTAGACGCAGGCCGCCTCACCTGCTCTGCTGACCTCCCGCTGCCGCTCTGAGAACTACAGCGGCCGCCGAGAGGAGGACTACATTCCCCAGTGTGCCTAGCGGCAAAAGCCGCAAACGTCACTTCCGGCGCCCGGAGGCGCTTTAAATTGGGCTTGCTCCTGGTGGAGCGTGTGTTCCTGCAACTTACTGGGGGAAAATCGTTTTGAGGTTTATTCACTGGATATCTCCTGGCCCCACTACTTAGACACTGGCCGCCTCACCTGCTTTGCTGACCTCCCGTGGCCGCACTGAGAACTACAGCTGCCGTCGAGAGGAGGACTACACTCCCCAGCGTGCCTAGCGTCAAAAGCCGCAAACGTCACTTCCAGCGCCCGGAGGTGCTTTAAATTGGGCTTGCTCCCGGTGGAGCGTGTGTTCCTGCAACTTACTGGGGGAAAATCGTTTCGTGGTTTATTCACTGGATATCTCCTGGCCCCACTACTTAGACGCTGGCCGCCTCACCTGCTTTGCTGACCTCCCACCACCGCACTGAGAACTACAGCGGCCGCCGAGAGGAGGACTACACTCCCCAGCGTGCCTAGCGGCAATAGCCGCAAACGTCACTTCCAGCGCCCGGAGGCACTTTAAATTGGGCTTGCTCCCCGCGTCGCGGGAGCGTACGCGGGGCACGCCGGGCTTAGCCCGGGCAAAGGGCGGGCCGTCTGTGGCCGTCAGGGGCTGCAGGAGGCTGGGCTGGGCCCGCCCTCTAACATTTTGTCCATGACTTTACCTTGCCCTTACGACTCCGCACCAGCAAGCTGTTTTGGTGACTGACTCTTATTATCTACTGCCATTTAAAAAGGTGGATTATTGGGGGGGTTCTTTGGTAATTTGTATTGGATTTGATTATTCCTTATTATTGACTTGGAATATAGACACTAGGATGTCCATATGTGTGGAGAATTCTTTACCCCCTATTGTAGGGGTTTCCATACTTGGACCACTAGATAAGTACTTTGCCAGGGCTAATAAGGAAACAGATAGGGAAATTGCGCTGGCCGAGAAACGTGCCGAGCGCCGCTTCTCTATCGAACTCCTTAAAAATAAGCCCCAAATTTTGGTCCAGAAAGAGGCACCAACTCTAGATTCACAAAACAACACTTCATTAGCTACGGATACAGATCCAGAGCTATTTAATACTGAAAACATCCCTTTAATCTCATATCATTGAAATAAATGCGGATATTACTAGCAATGGGCCCCCCTCTATATCGAACTCTCTAATCGATTTAAATTCACCAACAGTGTTAGATATAGTCTCTCAGTTTAACTTAAATGCTACAGCTCCCGTATCTAATTTACCTGTGGAGGTGGCGATCCCAATGGAAACGCAGTTGCTGATAGCAGACAGCGTTTCCAAGCAAAAGATACAAACCAAGAGATACAAGGGAGCACACTGTTCCCCACCTAGAAAAAGAAGGAGAAAGGGAGGGGTTAGAAAAGGGGCCAAATCCTCAAATACATCTTTATCACCTGTGATCACAACAACCATGATATCTAAGGAGGTAGAGAAGGACGCACTAAGAGGGCTCAAAACAAAAACAACTTTGGTGCCAGAAGCCCTGTCGGCAAAAGGGATGAAGGAGGATATTGAACGCCTCCTAAAATCCTTCTATTTGCCACTCTTAGAGAGAGTCAAAAGGTTAGGGGAAAACATGGATCGTATTGTAGCAGCTTTAAGTTTACATGAAACCCCTAAAGAAACCAATCCAGGGGAAACCCACATAGCAACTAAATATCCTATACAGAAAACATCCTTGCCACAAGTGGTTAACTCTATACCAAAAAAATCGACTTTAGATAATAACCCCCCTAGACAGGTGGCCATGCAAGCCTTACATAAAGAGAAGGTTAAATCAGGCCCCCTGAAAACTTCTGTCGCCAGAAATCCTACCCTAACGAAGGCACCAAAAACGAACCAAGTAAAAACATTCTACAGAAATAACGTAGATTTACCACCAGAATCATCTAACTACGTTATTTTCTTGACTGGAGTTCCCGTCGTGCCAGTAGGAAGTATCGAGCCAACATCAGCCTTAAAAATAAAGTTATCCACTGGTTGCGAAATAATAGACCCCTTCCATCATATCTGAACGGAGACATAATATCTGTAAGACGGTGCAGTTGGGTGGGTGTGCGACCTAAAGACATTGAGGGGGATGTGGTGATAGTAAATTTCAGGGACCACAGAGTAGTCACGCACATCAGTGATTGGTTTCCAGGAAGAAAGGAGGATAGTGTATCATCTCGTAACCTGAGTTATTTTTATCCTGAAACCCTGATGATGCCTCCAACTTATCCATCAACACTGGGCCGCCCTGATTCCCTCCAACTTCCCTACCGTAAACAGCATCTCGCTACCCCAAGACAGTATATAAACAATCACTCGCATTTTCCTTCACTTCAATGCCCAAATAGGTTTTTTCTTCCTTTTGGTAATGATCATCACCCAACAAATCCAAATGAGTACTGGAACATTCCATTACACAACTTATTTAAACCCCTCCCAGGCTTAGATATAAACGAATGACTTATTCCATCCACTCATCAAATAGGAAGCACATGTGAGTGCTTGAATAACTGCAAAACGAGAGAGGAATTCTTTTTTTCTTCTCTCATTCCTAAGAGCAAAGTCACTGAGCCTTTACTAGATACGGGGGGACCACTGTGTATCCAAATTAGACCTGAATGTGAGTCTAAAGATTCGTACCGAGCCCTTGAATCCCACGATATTACAAGACACGATGTATTGTATGTCTGAATTTGAAAGAGACAAAAATTCACCTAAACCAAACGGCACCAGAACACCAGGTTGTCAAGTAAGTGTAGTGTCCTGGAATGTGTGTGGGCTAGTGAACAAATTACAGAAACGGCGTGGGGAGAATTTGTTAATAACATTGATATTCTTTGTGTTCAGGAGACCTGGGTTTTAACTGAAATACATCTAGATGGATTCAGAACCTTCCATGTTCCAGCGGTGTGTTCTAGCCATGGCAGGCATAAGGGTGGATTATGCGTTTATGTTTCCAATCTTCTGAACGCTAGCATTACCCCGGGAAGAACAAGCTCACATTATTTCCAATTGGTCACCATTTCACTAAATTCGTCCGATGTTCTGGTTGTGGTTAATTTTTATAACAACATTAAGAACTTTGACTTTACGGAAGTATTAACAAATCTGACACGTGAATTAAGGGGCATACAAAGTGTGAAAGGGAAAGATTTAATATGGGCTTGGGTAGGTGATTTTAATGTAAACCTATGTGTTAGTGAAACATGTGGGTTTCAGGAATATGGGGTGGGTGAGACTGCGGGTAGGAGTCACTTTCAGCACAATGAGAAAGGGAAAATATTAAATAATATCATGGCCAACTTTGACCTTGGCTTCGCAAATAGGTTGTGCTCCCCTAAAATGGAGTTTGCCTCTATCTTTTTAGCAAGGGGGTCTCACTCAGTCATTGACTATATCATCATGCCAAACAGGTTTGCCGGTGGGGTGATTAAGTATGAGATCCCTAACATCAGATTGAGCGACCATTTGCCTTTGAAAATGTTTGTTAGTGTCCCAGGAAATAAAAGTACCTCCACTATTGAGACTCTGGCATGGTCGCAAGACCTAGTAGTTGCACGACAAAATGGTCTCGCTCTGAAATGGAGCGCGGTAGACCAAATAAAAACCTTCAAGAAAATAGTGGAAAATGCCTTGGTTCCTATTTTGGTATGTTTAGAGGAGAAGTCCTCAAATGAGGAAATTCTGGAGGCATTTAGTAATATCACTACTACTATTCAGAGTTTCCTAACTAGATCCCGTACCAAAAAAAGTAATAAAACTAAGGGCTGGTTTGATTCTCAATGTACAAAGGCGCACACGGCCCTTAAGTTAGTATTAAGTAAAAAACCGAGGGATCATGAGGAAATAATGGCACATAGGAAGGCATATAATCTAGCTAGATGCCAACGAAAGAAAAAAATTAAAGATAAAGCATGGCAGGATTTATTGAAGGCCGCTGAGAGTAAAGATGCGAAATTATTTTGGCAGGTAGTTAACACACCTTTCCTCAACAACAGAGAGATGGCTAGGATGGATATAGCCATTGATGAAAATTCCTGGATAGAATTTTTTTCCAATGTCTATAGCAGCAGCCAGGGGGAATCGCAAACAGCGAGTAATTTTCTCCCCATTCCACTTGAGTTTACCCTTGAGGAGGTACAAATAGCCATAAGCTCAACTCAGAATAATAAAGCCCCGGGACCAGATGGGATCCCCAGTGATCTTTACAAGATGAATATTGATCTATGGGCCCCACTTTGCTGGCGGGTCTTGGGTGCATGTTGTGCCAAAGGCTTTATTAAAACATGGGCAGAATCAGTGATAATTCCCATTTATAAAAAGGGTGATAGGGAAAGCCCATCAAACTACAGACCCATATCTCTCCAGGACTCATTAATGAAAATCACAGGGAGAGTGGTCCTGACTAAAATACAGACGTGGGCCGAGGAACACGATATTTTAACCCCTGTACAATATGGGTTCCGGTCACAGATGGGCACGGTTGAGCAGGTCTTAAATTTTGTACTGCTACAAGGGAAGTATACCAGGGCCAAAGATAGTTGCTTGTATGCAATATTTGTTGACCTCTCCTCTGCCTTTGATTGCGTAGTGCACACAAAACTTTAGGAAATATTAGAGGAGATGAATGTGGACCCAGCTATTGTCCTTTTTCTGAGACAATTATACTCAAGTGCAACGGCCAAAGTAAGGTACGGATTGGGGGGGGAATGCACGGGGTCCTCCGCATACAGAAGGGAGTGAGACAAGGCTGCGTGCTGGCCCCACTCCTTTTCTCAAAATATACGAACAGTCTAGAAGGGGAATTGGTGGCCAGTAACATCGACTCACCAAGGTACGGCAATAAGCAGATAGTCTCCCACCTGTATGCGGACGATGGCTAGGACTAAGGTTGGTGCACAAAAGGCCCTAACTAAGTATGTAGAATTCATGGAGGCTAGAGGCCTTAAAGTTAACGCAAAGAAGTCTTTTGTGATGTGCTGTGGTAAAGGTGGTGGCAGGTGCAAACAACTTAAAGTGGCAGGCCTCCAAGTAGAACATATTAAAACATTCCCATACTTGGGGGTTGTAATTGAAAGATCGGGTGCTTGGGGCCTGGAAGTGAAAAACAGGACTCTAGCTTTTAAGCGATCGATTGCGGTTGTCATAAAGTTCGCAAGTAAACTGGGTAAAAAACAGCCTGGAATTATGCTCAGTATTTATGTGGCAAAATGCAGAAGCATTGCTCTTTATGGTGCAGCGATTTGGGGGTACCAGCATGTAACACCACTTCAAATTGCTGAAAACAATTTTTTTAGATATCTGTTGGCCCTTCCAAAGGGAACATCGGTTTATAATTGCCACGCAGAATTAGGTATGGACCATCTAACTGACTTGATTAGAATCCAATAAATTTTGCTGTGGCGCAGAGTCTGGGCGACACAAGAACTAGGTTTAAACCAGGGAATAATTAGAGATGTTATGGCCCTTGATAACGTAAAGGGCATTAAATGGCTTGAGTATGTCAGGAGGGTGCTAAACGATATACAAAGGCCAGAATGGTACAGTAACCCTAAATTAATAGGGGAAATCCCAAAGAAAGTTTTGAAACACCAATGCATGGAGCACTTTAATATAATAAGACTTGGAGGGGAGGTTATTAAGAAAACTGTGCCCGAACATCAATTGCTGCTGACCACCCATAGAATACAACCTTATCTAAACCTCGTGACTTTGGGATTTGAACGTTTCATTCTGACCAGATTTAGATTTAATCTATTCCATCGTCTAGTGACGTTCCCAGCTAAAAACGACTGGCATAGAACCCTGGACGCATGCCCATGTGACAACATGTCATCCCAATCCACTTTCCATCTGGTTATGTTCTGTAAATTATACAAAAAAGAACGCTGTAGATGGATTAAGCAATACTTGAGAGATGGTGCATGGCGGCAATGTAGGCCAGCGTATCTGAACTTACAGCAATTAGGGAACCCTGCATGCATAATGTTTATGACAATGTTTTTAAAAAATGTTTTAAGACTACGGAATTTATTATGAACTGCTAACTATTCGATAGATTCACTTTAAGGATTTAATACTTTTTTAATTCAGATGCTATTTATTGATGTTGGATTGTATGGATGTATTTTTGTATGTATTTGCTTTTATGATTTTTAATACTGTGCAAATCGAATAAAGCCTATTGAATTGAATTGATTGAGAAGGATATGGGTAGCCAAATTCTGTCTACTTTAAGTCTGCTGAGGAGATACTCCAGGAGACCAAAGCATAATGCGTTTCACTAATCCTATCTGGAAGTTATCAGTGCTTGGATCACTGTTTTTTAGCTTTGCTAGAAAGAAAGCGAACAATTATTTTATCTCAAAGTACATCACAGCCCGAAGCAGGACCCAACCAATGTCTGGATTTGTGGTTGGAAAGAAAGGTTGCTATCAAATATGATTCCTATGCTCTTTACAGTACCTTATTGTGGGCCAGGTAAAGGGGGATCCTTTGTCCAGAAGGCCCTAAAAAAATGGTGATGTAAGGCCAAGAAGCATAATCTCTGTTATGTCAGGATTGCATTTCAATTGATTGATGGACAACCAATGAAACACTTGAAGAGGAAATTCTTAATGACTTTATCAGCAAGCTCTTCTCCCTTGCCACAGGAGAAAAGATGCTGGGTATTGTCAGCATATGAGATGACTTAAGCATCTTAGCTCTCGACTACCACAGCTTGAGGCATGAGATTTACATTAAACAAGGTGGGGCTGAGTGCCGAGCGCAGAGGCACACCAACCAATAACTCATGGGCCATTGAAGAGGAACGGGGCATCCAAACCTCTTGGTTTCTATCATCCAAGTAGGAAATGAGCCACTTCATGGCTAGTCCACCAATCCCAATGGGTTTGATGTGGTCGAGGAGTCTTCAGTAGGAGACCGTATTGAAGGCTGCCGATGAGTCCAACATGATCAAGATGGCCTTACCCCCTTTATCAGGGGAGCACTTAATATGCTCAGTGACCTCCAACAGGGCCATATTGGTGCTAAAGAGAGATGTGAATTCAGACTGACTTGGGTGCAAAAGATTATTCATCTCCAAATATTGAGAAAATTGTGAATTTACATTTTTTTCCAATACTTTTGAGAAAGCAGGTAGAAGGGAGATAGGCCTTTCATTTGCTAGAACTTCGGGATCGACCATGTGTTTTTTTAGGTAAATGCAAAATGTTAGAACTTTTCCATTGCACCGGGACAGTTCCAGATAACAAGGAGAAATTTGGCACTCTATTTACAATAGGGTTGATGATATGTGGGACTTTAGGAAGTATCTTGGAATGGAATGGGTCAGAAGGAGACCCTTATTTAAGGCTTTTAATGCCAACAGTGATTCCTCCAGGAAAGCTGATAGGAGGTTGGAAAGAATCAGCAAACCAGGAATGATCTTGCTTATCCCCTGCTTTCTCAGAAGACATCTCATCCGACAAAACATCAGTGTGCAGACTTGCCTGAATTAATGAGAATTCATAGTGGAAAAATTAAGCCATCAGATCACATCATTTAGCTGAGGGTTGATGGTCTCTAAAGGCAAAAATACACAAACAAGGAAGAGGGACTCTGTGTTTAAAAATCACTGTGATTTGGGGTCAGGGAAACCACCAACAGTTTTAAAACTGCCTTCACTCACAGTACACTGTATCATGCTTCATCATAGGGCTGCTTACACACCTCCGCGCAAGCCAATGCTGGAGGTGGAGCAATAGGGAGGGGAAGATATTACAACACAGAAACATAAACCCAACAAGAGATCACAACTGAATAAAGTTGCAGAAATAGTAGTTCAAAACAGGACAGGGATATCCTCAATCCAATTTTAATCATGGATTCCCTGTCCAGAATAAAACAGGTCAAATGACTGACCAGTTGATGGTTGGATGGAAGGCTAATAATCAGTTTTTTACCCCTCCATTCTGCAAAAATGTTGACAAGATTCAGTCAGTAAAAAAAAAATACCCCAGCTTTCATCAGGACTCACATATAAAGATCACTTAGGTTCTAGCCCTACCTCCTTGATCCAGGGGTAGAGGGTAGGTACCCTTCTCAGTGAACTAATTGTATCAAGATGGTTTCTTTGGGGGACCTGAAATCAAAGTCAATAGGAACAGATTGAAGTAGTATAGTGCAGGGCTCCCAGTGAATACACACAAACACATGAATAAAAAAACATACAAAATGGTGTCGCTCGACCAAGTCACAAACAGCGGTTGCTGTGTGAGCGCCCACCACCTTTCCAGACTAGAGAAATTATCAACTATGACTGTGGTGTAACTCATTTATCTATGTGTCCCACTGTAAGTGCCCCATAGTGCACTCATGTATGTCTCTACTGAATATGACATATAAAAAGTTTAAAAAACAGGCATCTGTGTTAGGAGAAACGAACGTAAACATTTACTTGCTCGATCTTACAGAGTTCCATATAATGTAAGACTTGAACTGGCAGAGGAGCGAGGACGGCTCCCTATTGTCCCACTCTGCAAGACAAAGAAAAAACAAGTAAGATCACTTCATTTTGTAAGTCATTGGTAGGTAGTAGTGATCTTGTTACAAGAAGACGTCTCAGAAAGGCTGGCCCCATGGTCAATAGACAGTGAAGCGATAAGTGCTTTTGTTGGACTGGGAGGCCAATTACCCCTGTAACACAACCGGAGGGCCAAAAGAAACCCTGCCGTCTGCTCCGGGTAAACACAGGGCTTCGCTACTGGCTCTGAGACTCCAGAGAAAGGATGGCAACCCCCACTTACTTCATCAAGGTAAGCTGTTGCAGGACCTGTTGTCCCTCCCAGCACCTTGAAGGTACAGGGACCTATGCCACTCAGACTAAATATGCCTTTCTGTAACCGCTTTCATCAGTATTCCCATTTGCACGGCCTGCCATGCGTACGTGACGGTAAACAGCGCTTACAGCAATTCTTTTTCTCCGCGAGGAATCACAACGCTGTCGTTATCACTAACGCATTGTGATTCCACATACCATTACTCCGCTAGTCGGAATAACGACTTGCGGAGGGGGGGGCAGGTGTTGGATTTAGAATCCAACACCTTTCCTAGAGTCCACACAGACTGGAGTTGAAATAGTGAAATATACTATTCCAACTTCCAGTGCCCCCCCTTCGCAAGTCGTTGTTTCGACTTGCGGAGTAATGGTATGCAGAATCACAGCGCGGTCGTGACAACGACCGCTTTGTGATTCTCCGCGGAGAAAAAGAATGCGGGATTTCAACATATATTCGTAACGTACATCGTGCAAGGGGCGAGTCGGACGGCTTGAGTGCTAACTCGGGCTGCCATCTTGTGTGTGTGGGCTAAAGCAGTACGAGACCGAGTATCGCACTAGGAATCTTCGGTCCCCCTTCTGATCTACATTGTGAGTGTTCACGAGGAATACCTATGACACCCTTGGGAGGTACATTCACCCATTTAAAATGCTCTTACAATGCATGCATGTACATGAAATACAGTGCAAATATCACGCGGGGACAAATAACTCACTGATTTAAGGCACACTTGTACCTGTGTCCTAAAGGAGAAAAGGGTGAGTCCTCCTAATCCTACATAAAAGCCGGAGTGATTCACGCTGACCTTACAACACCCCACGCTCACACAGTGACGCCACTTGTGGTGGAACCGAACCCTATATAGCCCGGATCTGTCTGGGGAGCCCACCACCCTGAAATAGGTCTCAGTCCTCAGACCCCCAAAGGAGGAGCCGGTGTACCCCTAGTTTTCTACAACTTGCTCAACTTGTTCAAAGTGCCCCAGGGTATATCATTGTTCAATCCCTCAGTGTGGCTGACGACTCTGTATATCAATTTTTGTTCTCTTACAAAAAGAATATTTCCTGGATTACTGGTTGTGGCGCTGATGTTAGGTTTATTTACAACTGTCCAGAACAGATCTTCCGCAGAGTCATTCTCTCTGTAGCTAGTCGTCAGCCGACTGATCGTTCTTTTACCCCGGAAGGAAGATCTATGCTCCATTATTCTGATCTTTACCTTCTGTGTAATCTTGCCTGTATAGATCAGGCTGCACAGGCATCTTAGCAAGTATATATCCTTGGAGGATATCCAGCCCCCACTGGCGAAGAAATTATATGTCCAATTTAGACACGGATCCCTCCCAGTGAGGGCAGTGACAAACAAGTGGTCAATGACCCATAATGCATCTAGCCTTTGCCCAGGGTGTGATATCGCGGAAGAGACGGATCTGCACGTTCTACTCTTATGCTAAGGCCAGATCCAAATGGATCCACCTGTTACGTAAGAACAGGGGTTACAGGGATTTTAGGGAAGTATTTAGATTACTGAAATACGATTCTTCCCCCCTGATTGTGTTTGCGACCTCTAGATACCTGTTTTCTATGTGGTGTACTAGAGGAGCGAAAATCAAAAGACAAAGCTGCTATAACTGTGTGAGCACTTCCCTTTAACTCACTAGGTAATTTTTATATTGTGAATAGTTTGTTTTTACCTCTTGTTTTAAGTCTATTTATTGGATTACTGTACTCTCAGCATTGTTTAATTATGTGCTTCTTGAATCGTTGTACAAAGGTCTATTTTATTCAAATATGTATTTGGGCTTTTATGGTTTTTAACCGATAATAAAGCTCTTCTGACTGACTGACATATCATTGGAGGAGTTGCAATTGGTATGCCTCCATTGCTCCTATGGATGGTTGAGTTCCATGTCCATTTTTGATCCCTTTTTGGGTTTATGTTTCTGTGTTTTTAAAAACCTCCCCATCCCCTCACTCCAAAACACTCAGCTTGTTTCAAGACTATAATATTCACAACTGTCAATTCATTTTATGAATCTGTCCCTGAGCCAGAGGTGGTGGTTAGTTCAGAGAGCTGCAGTATACAGAGGTATTTAGTGCAAATCAGTTCTCAAGCGTCTTGGAAGAGAAGGGATATGTATGGCCTTGAAAGATCCCCATACGATGCCCCATTGTTCGTAATGGAGAGTGTAATATTTTCATTCTAAAATATACCACAGGTGGTGAAGCCATCCCAGGTGGTTAGGTATGTGTTTCATCCCCCAGTGTGTATGTAAGTAGATTTTGTATAGCTGCCCCCAAAGCAATTCTAATTTGCCATCCCCGCAGGGATTTTAGTGGTTAGGTGAGAGGATTAGGTACGCCTAGTCAAATATATGGAGGGAATAGGGGAAGTTGGGTGTCTAGATGGTGGTCAATGTCATTGAGTGTTTGTGTCCAATATGTTTGTATCTGTGGACATTCCTACAGCAGGTGTGTCAAAGACCCCGCCAAATCGCAACTGCGTTTTTGGTTGGGTAAATCCTGTGTAGCCGCTCTGTCGTGAGGTACCAACATGTCACCACTTTAGCAAATGTTTCTGTAAGGGCCATGTGGTAGGCAGTGTGGTGATCCCTGTAGTAATTATTCTCCCAATCCTTGGAGGTCAGATATCTCCCAAGTTCTTTCTTCCATTGTGTTTGGTTGTGTTTATGTGTGTGTCTCGTGAATTGGATCAAGTAGGCAAATAATTTAGCAATCAGTCTTTTGTCAGAAGTTTTCATGATCAGCCACTTTTCATAGACAGTGAGATGTCTCCATGTAGTGGCCTTATTGTCAGGGTGAAGGAGCCAGTAGCAAGTTGCATGTAAACCTTCCATCTCTGGAAGATCAAAGTCCGCACGAAAATGTGGAAATTAGATGACCCCCACCTTGTCTATTAAGTGTCCCATGGAGCGGCTGGTCTGGCGCCACTTAGTGAACACTGCAGGATTGCTCCTGGGTGTGAAGTCTGGATTTTCAAATAAAGGCTTCAGCGGGGAGTCAAAGGACAATAGTCCGCAGCGACTACTGCACCGATCCCAGGCATTCAAAGTCACCTTGGTGATAGGCAAGCAGTATAAATTCTGGGGTCTGTGTGATCTGATCAGGAAGGGGATCTTCCATTGAGATGTTCTCGCTACTGCTCGATCTTGGTAGATCCAATGTCGCTCTGATTATTCCATGTTCCATTCAAGCGGATATCATAGCTGGGCAGCCTGGAAGTAAAATATGAGGTTAGGGATAGCGAGTCCCCCAGAGGCTGGGGGGTGATAGCTAACTTCTTTCTGAATTTGAGGTTTCTTCCTGTCCTACACAAAGTGATGGAGTGTGGCGTGTAAACTAGGTGCCATCCTTGTTGGAGGAGTCTGGGGAAGTGTGTGAAATAAGTAGATTTTTTTTGGGTAGGATAGTCATCTTAAGGGCCGCAACTCTTCCAATCCATGAAATCGGGAAATGCCCCACACCGAGCCAGTTCTATTTTTACATGCCTGTACAGGGGTCGATAATTGATGACTGCAGTTTTCTGTTGGGGGAACGCGGATTGAATTCCCAGATAGTGGACTGCGTCCTTCATCCATTGTATAGCGTATTGTGCTGCAAGTTTGGATTCAATCTCAAGGCGTAGAGAGAGATTCAAGTTCTGGGACTTAGCAACATTAACTTGAAAGCCTGAGGTGAAACCGAAGGCCTCCAGCTCCGAAAGAAATGCTGGCAGGGTCAAGGGCAGTTTGTCCAGGGTCACCATCACGTCATCGGTGTAAAGGCTGATTTTATGTTGTTCTCCTCCGAACATGGTGCCAGTGATCTCAGTATTGTCTCAGACTCATTTTGTGTTATCACTCATTTTACCCTGGGGAATGAAGCCCATTTGGTCCAAATCTATAATAGATGGCATGTGGGAACCCAAGGTAGCTGCTAAGATACCAGTAAATAGCTTGAGGTCCACATTTAAAAGAGATATTGGGTGATATGAGCTGTACTGCTGATTATCTTTGCCAGGTTTAGGAATGACAGCCACTTGGACAGGCAGCATTGAGGGGGGAATAGTTCCTTGAGCCGAGAAGGAGCTGTACCATTGAGCCAAGATCAGCGCAGGCCTAGAGTAGAATGTTTTATAGAAGAAAGATTCAAACCCATCGGGTTCCGGGGTTTTAAACTCCTTTTGTCGAGAGATTGCTGCAGTGACCTCCTCCATCTTAATGTCTTGTTCCATGACACCCAATTGACCTAGGGTAAGAGGTGACATGCGGGTCTCAACAAGGTTGGAGGCACTGGCCTCAGAGTCCAGCTGCTGGTTGTATATAGTTCTGTTTAAAAGTCTCTAAATGGTTCAGCAATTGAGTCACAGTCAGTGATGTTTGCTCCAGTTGCATCACAAAGTTTTTGCTGCTTAAAACATTGTTTATAATACAAGAGACGGCCTCCCTTATCTACCCCTACATAAAAAGCATGACGCAACCAAAGTGCTATCTACTCTGCTATATCAAGGTCGATGCCAGTTCACTGTGCACGTGCAGCTCTCAGTTGCCGCAAAATCCTTGGCGCTCCTGTGGACTGGTAGATAACCTCAAGATCTTTCACCCGTCTAGTTAAAAGGTCTCTCTTCTCTGTCTGCTGTTGAGATAGCAATGAATTACCTGTGAATAACTGCTTTTAAAGCCTCCCAGAGTGTAGCAGCAGAGACTTTGGTGGTGTCATTCACTCCTATATAATCGAAGATGGCCTGTCCAACTGGTTTCACTACTTTAGGGCGCTGCAGTAGAGTGTCTCTTAACTGTGCGGTCCATGTAGAACATTCTATGGGTGGAGATCCAAGTGTCAGTGAGACCGTTTAATGGTCTGACAATGTGGCCGGGAATATCTCAGAGTCTGAGGTGAGATTGAAAATGCCTTTAGTGCCCAAGAAGAGAACCAACTGTGAGTATGTTTTATGTGGGTGTGAAAGGTAAGAATATTCGCGGGCCTGGAGTGAAGAGTTCACTAGATATCTTGGAGACATATATCTCTAAGTTCCCGGCGTCCCTCCTTTGACAGTTCTCTCGCCTGCCTATATCTGGATGTGGATCTATCGAGGTATTGTCCAAAACAAGTGAAAATCTATGCCAACAAGAACCCTTCGTTCTTGAGAAGATAAACCTCTCCGAGCATGGTCTGTTTGAATTCTTCCCAACCCTCATTCGGGCATAGATAGATGCCCAACCAATGACCAGTGGCGGCCCTTCACCTCTGCTGGGTTAGAACCTAACTTCCCTTTAAAGGTATGTGAGAAGGGGAGTGCCACTCCCGCTGTCTTAGAGTGTGTAAAGGAGAAGAAATGATGTGGAAAAGTGTGAGATCGGAGCCTGTGGTAGTCTTGTTGAAGGAGGTGTGTCTCGTGAAGTAAGCATATGTCTGCCCCTGTCCTATCTGGGTATGAAAGGAATGCCCTGTATTCGATTGGGCTACTGAGGCCCTTGATATTTCAGGTAATGACCTTGAGGGGGAGCAATTCATCATGAGTACCCTGAAAGGGTTGTAATCTTCCCTACATGATAGTCAGTTTATGGCCCAAGGTTAACCTGTCATCCCAGGGACCTGCAGCTGTTGCAAGTGTATTATATTGTGAGCGCTGTAAGCATGAGTGAATCCCCAATTTAAACAAAAACCCCTTCAACTGAACAAACAAAAATGTGAGTGAGATGGTGTCAGGGTCTGGTGATCTTTTTTTCCCGGTCCGGGGGTTCACCAGTCAGAGAGACCATTGGGAGAGCTTACTGGGGATGGTCAAGATGTGGAGCTGTCTCTTACTCGATCTATGCCCAGCACTGAAATGTTTCTTCAGAGAAGCAGAATTTGAGAAGCTTCCCTTCTAAGTGAAAGATCAAGCAGAATGAATGCCCCCAGGAATAGGGCAGCCCGTACTCCGGAGGTGGGAAGGTGCTGGTCTGAAAGTGCACCTCTTTTGCAGGGTTGATGCAGCCAGATCTTGGTAGAGAGTGAGCGCTTGTCCTCTGAAAATTATAGGGTTTTTCTCTCCTGGGCCTTGAGTAGGATGTTCTCTATTAGCTGGAAGTCATGAAGGCAGACCAAAATGTAAACTAGTGGAGCAGTCTCTACCTACTGGTTGCCTACTCTATGTGCGCATTTCTTTTTTATCTCAAGAGTTGGGGGGGGCACCCAGAACTAAGTGGAAAAGGTCCATGACAAAATCCATTAGATCTGTGCCTTCTGCCTTGAATTGCGCTCCTCTGACTTGGACATTGCTTCAACAGGACCTATTTTCAAGATCCTAAGAAAGAGCTTGTAGGTCTAGTTGCTGATCACAGAGCTGTAGAATTTCTTTCTGCAGTGCCTCAACATCTTCCACATGGCCGTTGCTCTGGTCCTCAAACGTGGAGAATCCATATTTCTACTGAGTTCCTGTATGTTGGTAGAGAGGTCTTTTTAGACTTCTTGCAGATCGTATCAGAGGGTTGTGAAAATGGATTCAAGGAACGAGTGGGTCACTTGCTCTTTCTTCCTTCTACCTCTTGCATGTGCTGTGTGACAGGTGCTGGGGGACAGTTTATAAACAACAACGGTACCAGAGGGTCTCAAAGGGTGTGCCCAAAAGAAATAGAAAGCCAACCAATCCCTAGAAACCAAAGGGATGCGTCACAGAAAATTCTCAGCAGGATGAGAAAAATACCCATCAGTCACCATACGGATCCGCCCTTCATCATTTGGGATTTTATCGGTGTGTGCTTAACATACCAAGGTTAAAAATCAATGCAACCTAAGGCTATCTAATTATGTAGACCACCTGAGGTAGAAATGGTCAGGTGGTCTACATAATTAGATAGCCTTAGGTTGCATTGATTTTTAACCTTGGTATGTTAAGCACACACCGAATAAAATTGTTGTCAAGTGCTTTTTTCAAACCAATTTTAACACACTCCCTTTTGGTTTTCTCACTCCTTCACTTTTTCTAGCACTGCACACCCCAGTCCCATGTCTCTGGCCACTCATAAACATCGAGTGGTATACCACACTGTCATTGCCTATACCTTCTGAGGAACCCCCTTACCACCGGGTTGACCTCTAAGTGTGGCACCGAGCTTCTCAGACGGGTGGTACGGATAAAATCCCAAATGATGAAGGGCGGATCCGTATGGTGACTGATGGGTATTTTTCTCATCCTGCTGAGAATTTTCTGTGACGCATCCCTTTGGTTTCTAGGGATTGGTTGGCTTTCTATTTCTTTTGGGCACACCCTTTGAGACCCTCTGGTACCGTTGTTGTTTATAGGCTTTCTTGGGGATTGTATCCAGAGCTTGGTCTGTAAACTTCCCCTACGTCCCCCCCTACTGTAGTGTTTTTGCTGGGGGACAGTTGCCAGATGGGCATCATGTCAGCCTAGAAAGCCTTTCCTTCAGGCTACAATCCTTTTTAGCTCTGGCTGCAGCTATCCTGGATCATCAGCAAAGGTGTACCACAAGGCCCTGATTCATGGGATTGTCTAAAAGCTCTGTTAAAGGGATGCCACTGTCCACTGGCCATTCAAGTCCCCATTGGGGGGGGTCGAGGTGTCTGTTCCCCAAATGTCTCCTATCTCCTCCAGAGGTGCCACTGCACTTTGGGTTGTGCGTGTCTAAGACAGAGGCCTTGAAATGACACCGTGCCCACCCCTGGTCTCTGCCTCGAGGCTCAGACCCCCCTCAGCAGAGTCCTCTATGCAGGCTCAAGCCTGTCAATGTGGGAAGGACTGATGTTGGGCTAATGCTCGTTGTTGTTAGTGGGGAACCTTTGTATTATCTGCTGTGGGTGAGGTATCTGATCTCCCCACCCCTCCCCCACTCTGTACAAGTAGGACTCTATTTTTTTTACTTGGGAGCCCCGCGTAGGAGAGCCTACTGGTGCCTGCAAGGCCTCCAGGAAGGGGTGCTGGCCCAGTCACAATCATACTCAAGTGCTCAAAGTCTAGTCTGCTAAAAGCAAAGCATGGAAGGCCAGTGCTTACCATAATTGTTGGGGAACCTTCGTCTTGTCTGCTGGGGGTGGGGTATTCGATTTCACAACCCCTCACTCCATACCGGTAGGCCTGCTGTACTTCCCTTGTGGGCCCCGGTTAATAGAGCCTTCCACTGCCTACTCGGCCTTCAGGGATAAGGGATAGGCCCAGGCACAATCAGGCCCTAGTTCTCAAAGTCCAGTCTGCCAACAACTTGTGCCCAAGCTCCAAACTCTTGGGGTGATGCTGGAGCCCCTGGGCATAATACATTATTGGTGGTGTAGCACACCTCCCCAAAATGATGCTGGTCACAGGGACCTCATCCCCTGAGGCCCAAAACACTAATTAGGGGGAGGGGGTGTGAGTCCCCCTCCCTGAGCCTTTTAATGGCCTAGAGATCTCATCCCTAGGGCAAAAATCAAAAAAGTGGATCACATGAACACCCCCTCTTCATGCCGTAAAGGACCCCAGCGATACCATCCACTGGTGCCAAAAACAACTTTAACTGGGCCCCAACCACCCCTCTGACTCTCTTAAGGCCAGAGGTTCCATTCCACCCACAGCCAGCAGTTTCTGTGGGCTCCTGCCTGTGGGAACATGTTTAGATCTTCCACAAGGTGAGGTCAAACATTCCAAGCTTAGGTTGGAAGAAGTTGGGAGATCCACGCAAGCCACACGCCCCTGGACTCCCCAGGGTATCTAGTTTTCAGAAATGCATGGGGTTGGTAGACATCCCTAGATGGCCGCCGAGCCTGTGGCCAAAAACCCAGGTGCCCCCCTTGCAAAACCAGGTTGTTTTATGACAGGTAATTTGATATCTCCTCAATACATTTTAGGTACTTGCTTGTCACGGGTAATTGGCCCACACACACAAGTGAGAGACCTGTGGTAATTCTGAGTGGTAGGAGATTTGTATCAGCCCATTGATCCCACAATTTTCCCCCACAAAAATCTGGGAAAAAGTTGAATTTTTCAATTAAATGTGAGCTTTGGAGGGAATTTTGGGAGGGAAAACATTGGGGAGTCAATGCAAGCCATACCTCCCTGGACGACCCCAATTGTCCAGTTTTCAGAAATGTGTGGGTTTGGTAGGCTTACTTAGATGGCCACCGAGTCAGGAGCTAAAAACCCAGGTGCCCCTCTTGCAAAACCAGGTTGTTTTGTGCTAAGTCATTTTAACGCCTTCGCCACAGCGTGAATTTTGACGCAGCGCGTGGGCTAGGGGGTGAGCACGGAGCTGCAGTGCTCATGACAAAACCACACCGTCATGAGTCACGGGCGGCGTGTGCTCATGACGGCGTGATTCTGTCATGCCCCGCCCGCTCATTAATTCCGCTGCGGGGGACTTACTGGTGCCAACAATGCTGGTTCTTGGCCCCAACAACCTTCAGCACAATGTGTACTTCATTCCACAACCAGTAGTGCACCAGGAGGTGTGTTAGCACAGTGTTTGAGAAAGCACTTCCACTGTGGGAGACTTACTAATGGCAACAATAGGAATTCTTGGCCCTAAGGGCCCTCAGCAGCCAAGGAGACTTCTTTCAACAACCAGTAGTGTGCCAGGAGGCGTGTTTGCAGAGTTGTTAAGAAAGTGAGTGGGCCCTCCAACTAGGTCTCAACGGTCCCACTGTGTGGGCTTTACTGGTGGCAACAACAGGGGTTCTTGGCCCCCAAGGACCCTCAGCAGCTAAGGGACTTCATCTCCTAACCATTATTGCACCAGGAGGCATGTTTGTAGAGTGTTTGAGAAAGGAGGAGGGGCCTCCATTGAGGCCTCTGCAATCCAACAATGGAGGACTTGCTGGTGGTAACAGGAGGGGTTCTTGACCCCTAACTACACTCAGCATATAAGGGGGTCCTATTTAGGGGTAGCAGAGCAATACTCCGCCTGCTCATGGAAGTCCATAGAATTTGGCAGAATTTTCATTAACTTCCACAGTGTGAAACTCCACGAGCTCCTCCCATTACTAGCAGAAAGAGGAAAAATAAGAGTCAGCAACAAGCTGAAAGAGGGAAAATGAAAGTCATAAGTGAGCAGAAAAAAAAGGCAGAAAATGAGCAGAACACACTCTGGCATTCATACACCTACTCGAGACAACTCAGACACTCATACACCCACTAATACACCCACTCAGACACACATGCACCAACTCACAGACTCACTCAGACACTCAAGATCAAAGATCAAAAAGTACTTTAGTCGGTTAAAAAAGCAATAACCATAAAAGCAACAGACAGTCACATTTCATTTACAGTTCTGAATGGTACAGCAATTGAAAGGAAGATATTAATATAATACATAGTATTTACACTGTTACAGTTCGTTTAAGCAAATTGATTTCCTATATTTAAAAACCTGTTTAAAATACTCCGATAACAAGGCAACAGTAAAAACATTGTCCATTTTTTGCAATTCTAAAAACGCTGGGCGACATCTGTACAAATTCATCTCCTTTAAAATAGGGACGATCAGTTTTCTACGGGGCAATGTATAAAATTTACAGAAAAATAAAACATGAATGTTAGATTGTACAGATTTTTCATCACAAGGGCATGCGGGCAATTCCTTGGACCACGAGTTCATTTCAGGGAAGGTAAATAATCTAAAAACAATATTAGCTCTAAAACGATTTAGAAAGAATCTGTCATGATTGGGCATGTGTAAACTTAGGTATGGCTGTAGTTTGTCACTTATTAGGATTAACTGGTGAGAAGTGACAGAGTTTTTCTTAGTCTCTACAAGCTGTCTTTTATCTCTAAGGCAGTCCATACAGAGTTTTTTCAGTGCTTTTCTGGGGATGTGTACCATGGAAGACGGATCATCATAGTATTGCGAACGGTCTATTTCCTTCAGGAATGTTTTAATATAGTTTAGCCATTCGACTCCGTTTACTCTCCCCAGTTTTAAGACATCCTGTAATATGGCACGATTTAATACACATTCATTCACAGTCCAGACTCTGTGCCATAGGAGAATGGGTTGTACTCTAATTGTGTCAGTAATGTAGGGCAACCCCAACTCGTCATGGCAAATAGAAGTCGCTATACTCTCTGGTAGTGATAAGATGTGCCTTAAAAATGTATTTTCAACAGTTTGAAGTGCCTTTGTATTAGAATAGCCCCAGAGACCAGCTCCATACAATGCCACAGATACACACGTTGCGTTATAAATGGTTAAAATTTCCCTGATTGGTTTCTTTCCCAATTTTCGTATAAAACTCTTCAGTGCCATGATGGTCTTGGAAAACAAGAGCATTCTTGCCTTCACCGCACTTGTCCAGGAACCAGTTTCATGGAACGAGATTCCGAGATAGGGGAAGGTGGATGTTCTTTCTAGTGGGGCGTTGTTTATATACATCAGTTTCATTTGTTTTTTGATGCGTGTGCCACAATTCATGGAAAAAGTCTTACTGCAATTAATTTGTAAATCGAGATTGAGCATGAACTGATTAAAAGATGTTATAATTTTTTGTAGGGCCATGGGGGTACGAGCCATTAAAACGGCATCATCTGCATACAACAGTGCAGGGATGAATCTCTTTCCAATCTTAGGCATGTCCCTACACTCTTGCAGCAGGTGATTCTCCAGGCCATTTATGTAGATAAGGAATAAGAAGGGCGCCAGGACACACCCCTGGCGCACTCCGCGCCCTATTCCAAAAGACCTACTACATTCTCCTCCTTTGCCATAGCGCACGACGGCAGTTGCTCCTGAGTATAACTCCCTTAAAAATTGAATTATCGGTTTTTCCACGCCCAGTCGTGACATCAAGTCCCATAATTTGTGGTGAGACACGCAGTCGAAAGCCGATGTAAGATCAACAAATGTAAAGTACAAACGCTCCCTTTTGATCACAGTGTATTTCTGCTGGATCAAAAATAAATTTAGACCCTGCTCTATTGTTCCTATACCCTTTTGAAATCCAAATTGTAAATCACTAATTGCCCCAACCTCCTCCGCCCAGTTTTGCAATTTAGCTAAAATCACTCTGCCAAGGATCTTTATTGATGAGTCAAGTAAGGATATTGGCCTATAACAGGCACAGTCTTGTCTATTTACCTTCTTATAGATGGGTACGATAATTGATGTGAACCAAGAAGGACTCAGTCCCCTTATAAGAGCTGCATTTAAAAGTTGTACAAGTATTGGGCCCCATAATTCAATATTTGCCTTGTACAAATCTGCCGGAATTCCATCTGGGCCGGCCGCCTTGCTGCCCTTTGTGGCTCCCAGACTTACAAGGATCTCAGGAAATGTTACCTTCAATTCATTTACATTCTCTACTGATTCGCCTTCTATGTTTAAATCTATTTTTTCTGCCTCATCTACGGGCATGTACAGGGTGGAAAAATGCGCGACCCAGTCATCCTCATTAATAGCAATTTCCATCCGAGCTTTAGTATTTTCATATGGAAGGGGGGCGTTTACCACCCTCCAGAAGGCAGATATATCTTTTGTTTGTGAGGCTGTGCAAAGTTCTTCCCATGCTCCTTTTTTAATGGCATTTCTTCTATCTTTTAGGGCCTGGTTATAACCTTTCCTTAAGATTCTTATCTGTGTAATATCACGTGGATCCTTATGTAATGCGTGCTTGAGCTCTGTGAGGGCCTTAGTACAAGTCCTATCAAACCATCTTGTACCTTTCTTTAATCCATTTTTTGACACTAATTTCAGATTCTCTTTGATAGTGGATGCAATGATGTTAAAATGAGCTATTATGCTTTCACTATCGGAATCTTCATCTAGGCAGGTTTTAAAATTTTCACAGCAACTATCTACCAATTTTTTAAGAAAATCTTCCGGTACCACCTTACTCCACTTGAGCGTGTACCCATTCTGCCTCCCTAATGTGACATCTGGGGCAACCTGTGCGGAATCATTACGACGGGGCAAGAAAAGGTTCTCAATCTCAAGTATTTGCGGTAGGTGGTCACTCAATGGTGCATCCAAAATTTTAAAACTAGCTAACTTATGACCATAACCATTTGAACAAAGGCTAAAGTCTATGGTAGTGGATGCTCCCCTCCCAATAAAGGTTGCTTGAAAAGGTACAGGTTGCTGGATCATTTCATTGACAAAACCCAAATCATAATCAAACAATAATTCATTCAATAAATCCCCGGCCTCTGTATGTTTAAAATGTGGTAAATTAACGTCCTGCTCCAACATTAGACCACAAATGCCTTTAGATCCTTTTGTACATAATGGACAATTAAAATCACCCCCCCATAAAATCATTACTTCCTTTCCACTCCTGTCTAACTCACGCTGCAAATCATTGGCTAACATTTTCAAAATGTTTCGTGACATATTGCCTGGAATGTTATTATAGAAATTTATAATTACAAAGCACAGTCCAGTTTTGGTATCTATTGCTAATTTATGGTAAAAATCACACTTAGAGTAAAAACGTACCCTCTCATACCCTAAACCATTCAAGAGGTACGTAATCAAACCACCCTTCGGTCTTCCATGTGTAGCACCTACTGCTGGAGTACAAAATGTTTTGTAACCATTTAAATGTATCTGATCTGTAGCCCAGGTTTCCTGGAGAGCGATAATGTTCATATCATTTGTGACAGTCTCCCAGGAAGGATTTGTAATTTTTGTTTTCAGTCCTGCAACATTCCAGAACATTGAAGTACATATATCATTGTTTCGGTCAGTACTACCATTAGACCTGATACCTACTCCATTGGATTTTTTGCTCTCGTTCTCCAAGATATTAGTCACATTTAATGTATCGTTTGCAATTGATACGTTGTTGCCGTTTTCCTGCCTTGTACTCATGTCAGAAGGTAAAATGTTCCCAGCGCTATCCAGTGGCTTACTTAGGGTGGATAAAAATGAGGAAGATTCTGGTGCCTGGTTGTCTAACTGTCAATCTACTGCCTCCAAATCGCTAAACCGATTGAAGCAGGGGATGGAAAACGGAACATATTGTGGATCCCTCCATTCTGCATGTCGATATTGATCTGGATAATGTGTTCCCCCTCTCCTACGTTGAATTGTAGACCATCCATCATTTACCCCTTCCCCCATGTATTGTGGGATAGATCACGACGGGTTTCGTGACCCCACCCTCCCCGAGGATAGTTAGGGCCTCTCATCCAACTCCATCTATTATCCGTGGGCTGTGTTGGCACATAGAAAAAGGAGAGCAGTTTTGCCATGATTGTCGCTCCGTTATTTCTCTTGGCCCTTTGGCAGATATAATCCACTGATCTATGATCATCGAATGTTACCACCACACAGTCTCCTTTTAGTCTTTTTGTAGTTTTCCCCACCCACGGGACCCGCTGCATCATTAAAATGTTACTGGTTATATTCGGTGGGAGGGGGTGGTTAGAATTCAACCAGTGGGACACTTTATTTTTAAGTGCCCAAAATGATTCTGTAACCTGGGCAGCTAGTTCAGGGACTCCAGTTAAGATTACCACGAAAGGACAAGCATCTGGTGGTAAATTGATCCCTCTACGTTTTTCCGTTTTGTCTTGGGTGGGTTTCTCAGCAGTGTGGATAGGGGTATTTGGGATGTATGACGTTACTCCGCATACCGTTACAACTACCTACCATTACAACGCGACCATTACAACGCATACCATTACAACGCATAGCGCTTTGGGGTGCTGGATAGTGGTAAGTATAATTTACTATTCTAACTCCAGTCCCCGTGGACCCTAGGGAAGGTGTTGGATAGTAAATTATACCATTCCCTATCCTATAGCGCCCCCCAGCGCAATGCGTTGTAATGGTATGCGTTATAAAAGTCGCGTTGTAATGGTAGTGCGGAGTAACGAATGCGTTGTAACAGGTGCATACCGGGTATTTGAGATCACTGGTTTATTTTTGTTCACCTCAGTAGGTGGAATAGGTTTAATTACATTTTTACTTGACACAGGGGCGCAAGGTTTTAGCAGAGGAGTTTTAAGGGCAGATTTAGTAACTTCAGCTAAGGTTGTGTTTGTTATTTAAAACTTATTTAGAGGAAGGGTTGGCTGTGCTAATTTTTCAGTCTGAGTCGGGCGCAGGGCTTCTATATCCTTGTGCATAATTTTTTGTTGTGTTTCTATTGCCAAAAGCTTGTTTTCCAAGGGAGATAGCAGAGATTTGATAAGTGTTTTTAATGTCAATATGAAGGGATCTTCCCTATCTATATTAGGATCTTCCCTATCTATTTTAGTGGCTGTACTATTGGGTGTGGAGCTATTATTAAAAATATCCGCCAGGGTGTCATCTAGGGTAGAGTCGGCAATGGTCAAAGGCATCGTTAGTGGACCAACTACTTCTTTCCTAGTGTCCTCTCCAGAAGCTCCCCTTGTTAGCTCTATACTATTTACTGGTCCCAATTTATGTACAGGTGTCGCATTTGTCTTTTTAAGGATGGGAATATTTTTAGTGTGCCTATTTTTAGGGATTGCTCCCTCCCTTTTCCTTGTAGCTCAATATTACTCCTTTCCACCTGGGGATCTAATTGCGTAGAAATCAAGATATTCCCAGATGGTGCCAGGAGCTGTGAGTCTGAGGAGAAAGAGTCCCGAAGTTCTGGCTGGGTAGTCATATTATTATGGACCTCTACGAGTATCTGCTCAGAGGTGGTCTGGCCCACGACGTTCTCAGGGCTACGGGCCTCAGCAATGTGGCCCATAGAGGACCTCTTAGCAAATGCTAGGTCCTGAGACACCCTTCTCTCCATTAGGACAATTCCCTGGTCTATTAATGTATTTGTGCGTATGATGAAATCATCAAGGGTCCCAATAAGCTTTGCCCCTCCAGCAGCAGCCTTACTTCTGGTTTCACTAGGCATTACATAGCGTATAATAGCTCAGGAATGGTGCTCCTATGGTCAGACTCAAAATGTCCAAAAGAAGTAGAAATTAAATGAATCATAAATGAATCGTAAATGAAAGCCTACCGGTCCAGGATACAGCAGGCGAAAAGGACAGAGTTTCGGGCCCAGCCCAGCCTCCTCCGGCCTCAGACGGCCTAAGACGGCCCACCCTCTGCCCGGGCTCAGCCCGGCGCAGGCCTGCGCGCATTCCCGCGATGCGGGGAATGCGTGCAATTTCAAGCTCCTCCGGTGGCGGGAAAGACGATGGCGGCTCCTGCCGCAATGCCCCCAGGGAGTTGGAGTTCAGGAAGCGCCACTCTCAGTCAGGGCGCTATGTGTCAGCGCTTTCAACAGGTGGGTCCGTAGCAATAGAAAAACAGCACCAAGGAAGGGAAATGCCTCTTAAAAACGAAAATCTCCTGTGCACGCCGCAGTTACCTCAAGCGCAGCGGCACCCGCGTCAGCGGGTGCGGCAAGCTGTTTTCAAAGCGCCTGAGGCTGCGGGCGTGGCGATGGTCCGGGCCAGGTGGGCTAGGCCACAGGGAGTCCTGGGACTTGCAGTCCCCCACAGGAAAGAGGTTGGAGTTCAGCAAGCGCCACTCTCAGTCAGGGCGCTATGTGTCAGCGCTTTCAACAGGTGGGTCCGTAGCAATAGAAAAACAGCACCAAGGAAGGGAAATGCCTCTTAAAAATGAAAATCTCCTGTGCACGCCGCAGTTACCTCAAGCGCAGCGGCACCCCAGACACTCACACACCCACTCACACACGCAGTGAGACACTCATGCACTCACTCACACTAACTCTCAAAGGTTATAGGATACAGTTAGGAAATATCATTTAAAAAGCTGTAGACATTCACTGAAAAATCAAAAGGTTACAGGGATGTTATAGTTAGGAAATAGAATAAACCCAACCTTAAAAATTCACAGAAAAAACAAAGGTTACAGGAATGTTATAGTTTGGCTCAGATTTCACTTGGACCAGACCATAGTTATTCAGCA
Source organism: Lissotriton helveticus (assembly GCF_964261635.1). Classification (NCBI taxonomy): domain Eukaryota; kingdom Metazoa; phylum Chordata; class Amphibia; order Caudata; family Salamandridae; genus Lissotriton; species Lissotriton helveticus. Next base: position 2,086,039,109 of record NC_136063.1, read on the forward strand.
GTTATAGTTACGTGAGTTAACTATAATTACATCACTAAAGTGCACTGATTATGACCTCACATAATACATCACTCATGATATGGTTGTTTATATTTGCCCTGGGGAGGGGAGATGGTGATATCAAGTATGTGTAAAGAAGCAGGAGTAATTAGGAGGCAGTTATAAATAAAACAATAGTGTTTGAGTTGTGTTGGCATCATGTGAGGTCTTCCGAATTTTAAGCCATAATTTCTTCCAAAACGGAAAAGGTGTGAAGATCTGCTTCCCATTGTAATTATAGGGTTAGTTTTTGTTGATCAACTGGGGGAGAGGTAAGGTGGGTATATCTATAAGAAGCAGTAGGGGCAGTTAGCAGTAATGCTGGTATAGGTGAAAAATAGGAGGAGGGGAAATGGGTAACGAATAAAGTAAAACATATCTGGTAGAAATAGAAGAGATCAATGACTGAAATTTCTGTTGATACGAAAGAGGAAAGTGAAAGATGGATTGCACCTGTGAAAAAGAGATAGGTGAGTGGTTTTGTATCAATCGATGAGTCCATAATAGATCTTTATCTCTCCAGGCTTTCCAAAAGATAGTTTTATTCTTCATTTTAATTAATGTATTATACCTGATCGAGGATTGAAGCAATTGATCAACAGGTGAAAGTAAAGAAATATAAAATGAACGTAATATTCTGCAAGCATTTTTGGGAATAGGAAGAGACATGAAAGAAGGGAGTTGAGTAAAGGACAAAAAGTCTGCAAATGAAAAAGGTTGACTAAAAGACAACTCCAATTCTGACCATATTGGAGATGGAATTGTGGGTGGGCCATCTTGAAAATGTATTGACTGTTTTAAAAAGAAAGCATTTTGATAAGAAAATTAGTAAAATGAAGTCCCCCTTGCTGCTTTTGCCCTTGTATTTTGGACAAAGGTAGATGATTCTTTTAATTATTCCATACAAATGCAGTGGAAATTGTTTTTTTTATAGTAGAGGTGGTAAAATTAATTGGAATTGCTGAGAGAGTGAAAAGAATGATGGGAACTAACATCCTCTTAATAGAATCTAACCTATCCCCCCAGTAGTGAAATAGCAGATTCCATTGTGAGGTATGGTTACATAGTAGACAGTAAAGTAGTAGTGTTGAGTGATATAGTGTGTTTTATAGAAGTAGTGAACCAAAGGACCAAATATTTAATTTTTGTCTGACTTTAAAGAATTCCTGAAGGGAGGAAATTGTGTTTGATACACCATTTGTTAAGTGGAAGGATTTCACATTTATCAGAATTAAGTTTATAACCTGAAAGTGAGGCAGCAGTGGAAACTGCATTTAAAAAGGGTTGTAAAAAAGATTCAGGAGAGGCAATATTTAAAAGAATATCATCAGTGTAGACTGAAAAGTGTATTTGTTTACCTGCATATTTGAATACTTGTTTAGCACTATTTTGTCAAATTTTAAATAGGAAAAGGTTTGAGAGCGAGAATAAAAAGAAGAGACAATAGGGGATAGCCTTGTCGTACAAGGAGAGGAGATTAGGCCATAGATAAATATAGATGCGGAAGGAGAAGAATATAAAAGCGAGAATAAGTTATTGAACTTTTCCCCAAAACCAAACCATGAAAGTGTAGAAAATAAAAATTTCCTGTGTATTTGATCGAAAGCTATGTCAGCACCCGAGGAAATGACTGCTAAATAATGTTTATAAGCTTTAGATTTACTCTGAACGTCTAACTAATACCTGGTATAATCAGAAAGTTGTCTACCTTTAACAAAAATAGCTAGTTCATGACCAATTGAATTGAGGAGAAGAGGATCAAGGTGTAACTTCAGAATCTTTTCAAAGATCTTGTAATCAGAATTAACTAAGGAAATAAGTCTATCGTTTTTAATAACTTCTGATCTTTTACCTTTTTTAACTTCTGATTTTTACCTTTTGCTAAAAGGTGTATTGAGAATACTTGAAATGTCCCAGTAGCAGAATTGGAGGATGTAAAGAAAGTAATTAATCACTGTAATTTAGAGATTAATAGTTTAGAGAAAGAAGGTAGAATTAAATATGAAAACCATCAGGCTCTGGAGCTTTACATCTTCTAATAGAGTTAATGGCAGTACGAATATCAGAAGTTGTGATTTCAGAATAAAGGGAAGAAAAATCAGGGTTTAATCGAATTCCTTATAGATACAAGAAAGATATGTGTTAATGTCACATTGTGGAGGTTCTAACTCAGGTATTATTTAGATGTTAGTAAAATTTAATAAATTCATTATAGATATAATTGTCTCTAAAAAGACTCATGGAATCACCTCCTAAATAGTTTCTGTTTTAGTTAGCTCTTTTTAAATTTTAAGATAGTTTGTCAAGAGTTTACCTGCTTTATTTTGACCACCATTGTATCTGAAACTAGATTTAAAGAGATACGAGTTAGCCCCTTCTTTGGAGAGTATATTGAAATCAAATGTATCCCTAATTAAATTATCTATACAAACGAAGTAGGGTTGTTCTAAGGATTTAATATGTTTCATTAAACCCTTTTTTGGTGGGAACATAGGTACTGCTAAAATGTCTAGAAGCAGCATTGAGTGTTTCCCAAATAATTGGAAATGATAATTCAGGATATTCATTCACAGCAAAAAACTCTGTTATAAAAATATCACAGCATTGTGTGAAAGAGGTATCCAATAAATGACAAATATTGAACTGCCAATGGATAACTTTTGGGAGGAAGGTGAAGGTGGTCTAGATCTAGAATTATCGGTGCATGATCAGAAATGAAAAGGCTGCCTATCTCAGCTCGTATCTCAGCTCCTAAAAGGTATTCAGCTAAGGGTTTAGAAACAAAAAGGTGATCAATCATAGTTTGAGAGAAATATACAAGGTAGAAAAAAGTATATTCTTGTAAACAGGGGCAGAGGTCAATTGTTTGTGAATGTAAGATGGTACAAAATAAGACACGGGGGAGCAATTTAAAAAAGGATCCATTCGCAGATTGCAATCTCATCAGAAATAGACATCAGTTTGGGTGTAATTGAGGGTCAAGAGGTTATATATGGATGTGTGGGTGCGCAAATATTTAGAACAGATATTGATCTTTTGTTTACCTGTAATCTTCCGAGAAGCCATCAACCTTCTTGATTTGGTTCTTGTGATAACAATGTAACATGCAAATATATTTTACACAGAATTGCAACTCCATTACTTTTCCCTTCATCTGGTGAGGAAAATGCACATCCCACCCAACGTCTGAAAAGTTTTTTTGTCTCCAATTCAGTAACATGAGTTTACGGTAACATACCAATATCAGCATTTAATGTGTCTCAATGAGTAAGAACTCTTTTTGTTTAACCCCATCACTGCTAGGCCATTTCCTCCCCTGTGCTAAGCCTTTTTTTTGGCTATTTGGGGTGGTGTGCGCGTAGGTCTCTGTAACTTTGTGTCCACATAAGGTATCCATTCCAAATTTGCGTCTTTTTCTTCTGTCATGGGGATTTTAAAGGTGCCCAGGGTTTGTGGTTCCCCTGAACAGGACCCAGAAATTAGCCAAAATATAGCTTAATTATTTTTTCTTTTTAAATGGGGAAAAAGTGCTACAGAAGAAAGCATCTGTTTTTTCCCTGCAAATGATATCAACAAAGGGGTTGTGGTGCTAAAAGCATCATCTTCCAAGCTTTTAGGGACAGGCAGACTTTTGTCAGAGAACCACCATTTTTTACACAGTTTTTGCATTTTACTGGGACATAGCCTTTTTTTGCTACTTTTTGTGCTTTCAACCTCCTTCCAGTTAGTGGTAGAAATGGGAGTGAAAGCAAAAATGGATCCCAGAAAGCTATACATTTCTGAAAAGTAAACAAATTCAGAATTTACTTGAGAGACCAAGGGAAACTCGGGGTGTGAGGACATTTGTACTGGCACGGTGATCCTGCATAGAAATATGAGGTAAAAGCGATTTTTTTCAAATTTGAGTTTTGCAGGGGATTCTGGGTTGGGAAACTTTGGGGGATCCATCAATCAATCAATCAGGGGGTTTATAAAGTGTGCTACTCCCCCGGGTCTCTAGTATTCAGAAATGTGTGGGTTTGTAGGTTTCCTAGATGTCCGCCGATCCCAGGGCCAAAACCCAGGTGACCCCCCCTTGCAACTAGGTTGTTTTAAGATTAGTAATTTTGATGTCTCCACAATATGTTTTGGGCCCTTGCCTGTCGCAGTGACTTGACACATCCACACTAGTGACATATCATTTATATCGGGAAACCTGGGGGAATACTGGGTGGTCGGAAATTTGGGTCAGCCCATTTATACCACAACTTTCCCAAACAGAAATTTGAGAGAAACGTGATTTGTTTTAGCTAAATTTGAGGTCTGCAGGGGATTCTGGGGAGGAAAAGTTTGGGGGATGCATGCACACCATACCTCCTTGAACTCCCTGGTGTCTCTAGTTTTCATAAAAGTGTGGGTTTGGTATGTTTCCCTAGATGGACGCAGAGCCCTGGGCCACAAACCCAGGTGAACCTCTTGCAAAAACAGGTTGTTTTCTGGCAGGTAATCTTGATGTCGCCACAAGAAATTTTGAGCCCTTGCCTGTCTTGGCCACCCACATGAGTGAGGTACCATTTTTATCGGGAGACTTTGGAGAATGCGGGGGGGGGTGAAATTTTGTGGATCCACACAGATTCCAGAACGTTCCAACACCAAAATGTTAGGAAAATGTGTTTTTTTTCTCAAAGTTTGAAGTTTGCAAGGGATTCTGGGTAACAGAACCTGGTGAAAGCCACACAAGACACCCCATCCTGGATTCCCCTGGGTGCCTAGTTTTCAAAAATTTATATGTTTGCTAGATTTCCCTAGGTGCCGCTAGAGCTAGCGTTTAAAATCTACAGATAAGCAATTTGAAAAAAAGGATCAGTTTCACTGTAAAAATGTGGTGAGCCCATGTTGCATCTGGGCCGATTCCTGTCACCGGAACTAGGACTACCCACACAAGTGAGGTACCATTTTTATCAAATGACTTCTGGGTATGAGGGGTGGGTGGAATTTTGTTGATGCACGCAGATTCCAGAACTTTCCATCACAGAAATATGAGATTTTTTTAGGTTTGCAAGGGATTCTGAGTAACAGAACTGGGTGAGAACAACACAAGTCACCCCATACTGGATTTCCTTGTGTGTCTAGTTTTCAAAAATGTACAGGTCTATTAGGTTTCCCTTGAGCTAGGGCTCAAAATCTACAGCTAGGCACTATGGAAAAAATGGTCCGTTTTCACTGTAAAAATGTAGCGTGTCCATATTGCACTCTCGCGGGCACTGTGACTACCCACACAAGTGAGGTACCATACTTATAAGAAGACTTTGGGCAATCCACTAGCAAGGGGTGGAAAAGGGAGATTCTCCATTGATACCTCTCCTGACATTTTACGTGCTCAGGGGGCTGAGATAGCCCCCTGAGCAGATAGAAAGTGAAACTAAAATGAGCCTCTAGGCTCATTTCAGTTTCGGTTTCTATGAAATGACGTCAGCGGAATGTGCATACTCATCGCCATTTCACTGAAACCAAGTAGACAGCCTCTGGAGCTAGGTTCCAAGGCTGTTCTGGGAAAAGAGAAATCCCTCTGGTGCCAGGACAAGAGTGATTTCCGGTGTCCTGAACACACAAGCACTGTGGCTTAGGATGGCTCACGGCCATCCTGAGCACCAAAAAGATTGATAGTTGAGCTGAATCATTTTACATATCAAGTCATAATGCGTAAAGTCATGAATAAAAAATTACAGTGAAATTAGTGTACTCTATAAGTGAAGAATAACAATTACCTACATTTTTTAATTTAGTAAAAAATTTAAACCATGCATTTCTTAGCAGAGAGAGAAATATAACAGAATATAGCACACTGAAAGGAAAGGAGCAAGATGAAGAATATGAAACATAGAAGGGAGAAAACATATTAGAGAGTATGAAATTAGAAGGAAAGGAATGGAAATGCAGATAGATAAAATAATACTTGAAAAGGATAAAAGAAATGACAGATACAAAATAAGACAAATGGGGGAGTGGAGCCTTGAGACGACGACTGCGGCAAATTGGTGTTCTTGGCTGCAGCTCAGCGCCCTGTGGTGGTGGGAGCAAATACCTTGGAGGCTCCATGGAGACTGAGGGGGCCCACCTTATCTTGGTCCTCGGGTCTGGCCTTGAGTGGCTGTCTCTACTGCAGAGGTTGCACAGTGCAGAGCGGTTCTCTGTCCTGCGAGTCGGCCAGTGCCCTCCATAAGTGGCATCCTGAGGATCTCCCCATGGGGCCCTTCCTGACTGCTCCCCATGGTTTGTTGCGGCCCTGTGCTCGGAGGCCTGATAGGATCGCATAGGGCTTGTATGCGCTGTGCTGAGGCTCTCTACACCGAGCATCTACATATCCCCATGCTTCGCAGGAGGAGCAGCTTGTCGGACTGGCACGGGTGTTGGACAGGCCTGGTAGACACTATGACATGAGACAATATGGGTGGTGGCTCGGCTAAGCAGAGCACGCTCGATAAATACATGGGCCCTGGGGCCGCGGCTGAGGCGCCGACAGGGGGACAGGGATTGGGCACTGAGATACAGGACAATGCAGCGCTCAAGGCCACAATTACGCAGTCTATAGATGTCCTGGATGCTAAGATCAGAGCGGTGGGCTCGGGCGTCATGCTCCTCGGTCAGGACCTGCGGAACGTGGTGGCCTGCATCACAGAGACTGAAACGCAGGTATCGGGGGTGGAGGACGAAGTTACCACTCTACAGAAACGTGTGGCCACTCTCGAAACTGCAAACACAACAATGATGGACAGAATGTGGATCAATGTCACACATTCACCCCAGTCAAAAGATCTGGGCCCAAATCCATCGTTTTTCCACTCCACACCACCCTGGGTTAGACAATGGCGATATGCAAATCAGCGCTGACCCTGTTGCCCCATGGGAACAGTCCAGTCCGAACTACAAAAGCCATGTCCTTCCCAGAACGGAAACAAGCATCCGAGGACCGGACCGGTTTTGAGGTAACACCTCTCATCAGCCCGGCTAGCTTGATTCCAGTGGTGTGGAGTGTCTGGGACTCACGTCTGAGCATCCCCAGTACACTTAGAGCGGTAACTGCAAACACAACAATGATGGACAGAATGTGGATCAATGTCACACATTCACCCCAGTCAAAAGATCTGGGCCCAAATCCATCGTTTTTCCACTCCACACCACCCTGGGTTAGACAATGGCGATATGCAAATCAGCGCTGACCCTGTTGCCCCATGGGAACAGTCCAGTCCAAACTACAAAAGCCATGTCCTTCCCAGAACGGAAACAAGCATCCGAGGACCGGCCCGGTTTCGAGGTAACACCTCTCATCAGCCCGGCTAGCTTGATTCCAGTGGTGTGGAGTGTCTGGGACTCACGTCTGAGCATCCCCAGTACACTTAGAGCGGTAACTGCAAACACAACAATGATGGACAGAATGTGGATCAATGTCACACATTCACCCCAGTCAAAAGATCTGGGCCCAAATCCATCGTTTTTCCACTCCACACCACCCTGGGTTAGACAATGGCAATATGCAAATCAGCGCTGACCCTGTTGCCCCGTGGGAACAGTCCAGTCCGAACTACAAAAGCCATGTCCTTCCCAGAACGGAAACAAGCATCCGAGGACCGGCCCGGTTTCGAGGTAACACCTCTCATCAGCCCGGCTAGCTTGATTCCAGTGGTGTGGAGTGTCTGGGACTCACGTCTGAGCATCCCCAGTACACTTAGAGCGGTAACTGCAAACACAACAATGATGGACAGAATGTGGATCAATGTCACACATTCACCCCAGTCAAAAGATCTGGGCCCAAATCCATTGTTTTTCAACTCCACACCACCCTGGGTTAGACAATGGCGATATGCAAATCAGCGCTGACCCTGTTGCCCCATGGGAACAGTCCAGTCCGAACTACAAAAGCCATGTCCTTCCCAGAACGGAAACAAGCATCCGAGGACCGGCCCGGTTTCGAGGTAACACCTCTCATCAGCCCGGCTAGCTTGATTCCAGTGGTGTGGAGTGTCTGGGACTCACGTCTGAGCATCCCCAGTACACTTAGAGCGGTAACTGCAAACACAACAATGATGGACAGAATGTGGATCAATGTCACACATTCACCCCAGTCAAAAGATCTGGGCCCAAATCCATCGTTTTTCCACTCCACACCACCCTGGGTTAGACAATGGCGATATGCAAATCAGCGCTGACCCTGTTGCCCATGGGAACAGTCCAGTCCGAACTACAAAAGCCATGTCCTTCCCAGAACGGAAACAAGCATCCGAGGACCGGCCCGGTTTCGAGGTAACACCTCTCATCAGCCCGGCTAGCTTGATTCCAGTGGTGTGGAGTGTCTGGGACTCACGTCTGAGCATCCCCAGTACACTTAGAGCGGTAACTGCAAACACAACAATGATGGACAGAATGTGGATCAATGTCACACATTCACCCCAGTCAAAAGATCTGGGCCCAAATCCATTCTTTTTTCCATTCCACACCACCCTGGGTTAGACAATGGCGATATGCAAATCAGCGCTGACCCTGTTGCCCCATGGGAACAGTCCAGTCCGAACTACAAAAGCCATGTCCTTCCCAGAACGGAAACAAGCATCCGAGGACCGGCCCGGTTCCGAGGTAACACCTCTCATCAGCCCGGCTAGCTTGATTCCAGTGGTGTGGAGTGTCTGGGACTCACGTCTGAGCATCCCCAGTACATTTAGAGCGGTAACTGCAAACACAACAATGATGGACAGAATGTGGATCAATGTCACACATTCACCCCAGTCAAAAGATCTGGGCCCAAATCCATTGTTTTTCCACTCCACACCACCCTGGGTTAGACAATGGCGATATGCAAATCAGCGCTGACCCTGTTGCCCCATGGGAACAGTCCAGTCCGAACTACAAAAGCCATGTCCTTCCCAGAACGGAAACAAGCATCCGAGGACCGGCCCGGTTTCGAGGTAACACCTCTCATCAGCCCGGCTAGCTTGATTCCAGTGGTGTGGAGTGTCTGGGACTCACGTCTGAGCATCCCCAGTACACTTAGAGCGGTAACTGCAAACACAACAATGATGGACAGAATGTGGATCAATGTCACACATTCACCCCAGTCAAAAGATCTGGGCCCAAATCCATTGTTTTTCCACTCCACACCACCCTGGGTTAGACAATGGCGATATGCAAATCAGCGCTGACCCTGTTGCCCCATGGGAACAGTCCAGTCCGAACTACAAAAGCCATGTCCTTCCCAGAACGGAAACAAGCATCCGAGGACCGGCCCGGTTTCGAGGTAACACCTCTCATCAGCCCGGCTAGCTTGATTCCAGTGGTGTGGAGTGTCTGGGACTCACGTCTGAGCATCCCCAGTACACTTAGAGCGGTAACTGCAAACACAACAATGATGGACAGAATGTGGATCAATGTCACACATTCACCCCAGTCAAAAGATCTGGGCCCAAATCCATCGTTTTTCCACTCCACACCACCTTGGGTTAGACAATGGCGATATGCAAATCAGCGCTGACCCTGTTGCCCCATGGGAACAGTCCAGTCCGAACTACAAAAGCCATGTCCTTCCCAGAACGGAAACAAGCATCCGAGGACCGGACCGGTTTCGAGGTAACACCTCTCATCAGCCCGGCTAGCTTGATTCCAGTGGTGTGGAGTGTCTGGGACTCACGCCTGAGCATCCCCAGTACACTTAGAGCTGTAACTGCAAACACAACAATGATGGACAGAATGTGGATCAATGTCACACATTCACCCCAGTCAAAAGATCTGGGCCCAAATCCATCGTTTTTCCACTCCACACCACCCTGGTTTAGACAATGGCAATATGCAAATCAGCGCTGACCCTGTTGCCCCATGGGAACAGTCCAGTCCGAACTACAAAAGCCATGTCCTTCCCAGAACGGAAACAAGCATCCGAGGACCGGCCCGGTTTCGAGGTAACACCTCTCATCAGCCCGGCTAGCTTGATTCCAGTGGTGTGGAGTGTCTGGGACTCACGTCTGAGCATCCCCAGTACACTTAGAGCGGTAACTGCAAACACAACAATGATGGACAGAATGTGGATCAATGTCACACATTCACCCCAGTCAAAAGATCTGGGCCCAAATCCATTCTTTTTTCCATTCCACACCACCCTGGGTTAGACAATGGCGATATGCAAATCAGCGCTGACCCTGTTGCCCCATGGGAACAGTCCAGTCCGAACTACAAAAGCCATGTCCTTCCCAGAACGGAAACAAGCATCCGAGGACCGGCCCGGTTCCGAGGTAACACCTCTCATCAGCCCGGCTAGCTTGATTCCAGTGGTGTGGAGTGTCTGGGACTCACGTCTGAGCATCCCCAGTACATTTAGAGCGGTAACTGCAAACACAACAATGATGGACAGAATGTGGATCAATGTCACACATTCACCCCAGTCAAAAGATCTGGGCCCAAATCCATCGTTTTTCCACTCCACACCACCCTGGGTTAGACAATGGCGATATGCAAATCAGCGCTGACCCTGTTGCCCCATGGGAACAGTCCAGTCCGAACTACAAAAGCCATGTCCTTCCCAGAACGGAAACAAGCATCCGAGGACCGGCCCGGTTTCGAGGTAACACCTCTCATCAGCCCGGCTAGCTTGATTCCAGTGGTGTGGAGTGTCTGGGACTCACGTCTGAGCATCCCCAGTACACTTAGAGCGGTAACTGCAAACACAACAATGATGGACAGAATGTGGATCAATGTCACACATTCACCCCAGTCAAAAGATCTGGGCCCAAATCCATTGTTTTTCCACTCCACACCACCCTGGGTTAGACAATGGCGATATGCAAATCAGCGCTGACCCTGTTGCCCCATGGGAACAGTCCAGTCCGAACTACAAAAGCCATGTCCTTCCCAGAACGGAAACAAGCATCCGAGGACCGGCCCGGTTTCGAGGTAACACCTCTCATCAGCCCGGCTAGCTTGATTCCAGTGGTGTGGAGTGTCTGGGACTCACGTCTGAGCATCCCCAGTACACTTAGAGCGGTAACTGCAAACACAACAATGATGGACAGAATGTGGATCAATGTCACACATTCACCCCAGTCAAAAGATCTGGGCCCAAATCCATCGTTTTTCCACTCCACACCACCTTGGGTTAGACAATGGCGATATGCAAATCAGCGCTGACCCTGTTGCCCCATGGGAACAGTCCAGTCCGAACTACAAAAGCCATGTCCTTCCCAGAACAGAAACAAGCATCCGAGGACCGGACCGGTTTCGAGGTAACACCTCTCATCAGCCCGGCTAGCTTGATTCCAGTGGTGTGGAGTGTCTGGGACTCACGCCTGAGCATCCCCAGTACACTTAGAGCGGTAACTGCAAACACAACAATGATGGACAGAATGTGGATCAATGTCACACATTCACCCCAGTCAAAAGATCTGGGCCCAAATCCATCGTTTTTCCACTCCACACCACCCTGGTTTAGACAATGGCAATATGCAAATCAGCGCTGACCCTGTTGCCCCATGGGAACAGTCCAGTCCGAACTACAAAAGCCATGTCCTTCCCAGAACGGAAACAAGCATCCGAGGACCGGCCCGGTTTCGAGGTAACACCTCTCATCAGCCCGGCTAGCTTGATTCCAGTGGTGTGGAGTGTCTGGGACTCACGTCTGAGCATCCCCAGTACACTTAGAGCGGTAACTGCAAACACAACAATGATGGACAGAATGTGGATCAATGTCACACATTCACCCCAGTCAAAAGATCTGGGCCCAAATCCATCGTTTTTCCACTCCACACCACCCTGGGTTAGACAATGGCGATATGCAAATCAGCGCTGACCCTGTTGCACCATGGGAACAGTCCAGTCCAAACTACAAAAGCCATGTCCTTCCCAGAACGGAAACAAGCATCCGAGGACCGGACCGGTTTCGAGGTAACACCTCTCATCAGCCCGGCTAGCTTGATTCCAGTGGTGTGGAGTGTCTGGGACTCACGTCTGAGCATCCCCAGTACACTTAGAGCGGTAACTGCAAACACAACAATGATGGACAGAATATGGATCAATGTCACACATTCACCCCAGTCAAAAGATCTGGGCCCAAATCCATCGTTTTTCCACTCCACACCACCCTGGGTTAGACAATGGCGATATGCAAATCAGCGCTGACCCTGTTGCCCCGTGGGAACAGTCCAGTCCGAACTACAAAAGCCATGTCCTTCCCAGAACGGAAACAAGCATCCGAGGACCGGCCCGGTTTCGAGGTAACACCTCTCATCAGCCCGGCTAGCTTGATTCCAGTGTTGTGGAGTGTCTGGGACTCACGTCTGAGCATCCCCAGTACACTTAGAGCGGTAACTGCAAACACAACAATGATGGACAGAATGTGGATCAATGTCACACATTCACCCCAGTCAAAAGATCTGGGCCCAAATCCATCGTTTTTCCACTCCACACCACCCTGGGTTAGACAATGGCGATATGCAAATCAGCGCTGACCCTGTTGCCCCATGGGAACAGTTCAGTCCGAACTACAAAAGCCATGTCCTTCCCAGAACGGAAACAAGCATCCGAGGACCGGCCCGGTTTCGAGGTAACACCTCTCATCAGCCCGGCTAGCTTGATTCCAGTGGTGTGGAGTGTCTGGGACTCACGTCTGAGCATCCCCAGTACACTTAGAGCGGTAACTGCAAACACAACAATGATGGACAGAATGTGGATCAATGTCACACATTCACCCTAGTCAAAAGATCTGGGCCCAAATCCATCGTTTTTCCACTCCACACCACCCTGGGTTAGGCAATGGCGATATGCAAATCAGCGCTGACCCTGTTGCCCCATGGGAACAGTCCAGTCCGAACTACAAAAGCCATGTCCTTCCCAGAACGGAAACCACCATCCGAGGACCGGCCCGGTTTCGAGGTAACACCTCTCATCAGCCCGGCTAGCTTGATTCCAGTGGTGTGGAGTGTCTGGGACTCACGTCTGAGCATCCCCAGTACACTTAGAGCTGTAACTGCAAACACAACAATGATGGACAGAATGTGGATCAATGTCACACATTCACCCCAGTCAAAAGATCTGGGCCCAAATCTATTCTTTTTTCCACTCCACACCACCCTGGGTTAGACAATGGCGATATGCAAATCAGCGCTGACCCTGTTGCCCCATGGGAACAGTCCAGTCCGAACTACAAAAGCCATGTCCTTCCCAGAACGGAAACAAGCATCCGAGGACCGGCCCGGTTCCGAGGTAACACCTCTCATCAGCCCGGCTAGCTTGATTCCAGTGGTGTGGAGTGTCTGGGACTCACGTCTGAGCATCCCCAGTACATTTAGAGCGGTAACTGCAAACACAACAATGATGGACAGAATGTGGATCAATGGCACACATTCACCCCAGTCAAAAGATCTGGGCCCAAATCCATCGTTTTTCCACTCCACACCACCCTGGGTTAGACAATGGCGATATGCAAATCAGCGCTGACCCTGTTGCCCCATGGGAACAGTCCAGTCCGAACTACAAAAGCCATGTCCTTCCCAGAACGGAAACAAGCATCCGAGGACCGGCCCGGTTTCGAGGTAACACCTCTCATCAGCCCGGCTAGCTTGATTCCAGTGGTGTGGAGTGTCTGGGACTCACGTCTGAGCATCCCCAGTACACTTAGAGCGGTAACTGCAAACACAACAATGATGGACAGAATGTGGATTAATGTCACACATTCACCCCAGTCAAAAGATCTGGGCCCAAATCCATTGTTTTTCCACTCCACACCACCCTGGGTTAGACAATGGCGATATGCAAATCAGCGCTGACCCTGTTGCCCCATGGGAACAGTCCAGTCCGAACTACAAAAGCCATGTCCTTCCCAGAACGGAAACAAGCATCCGAGGACCGGCCCGGTTTCGAGGTAACACCTCTCATCAGCCCGGCTAGCTTGATTCCAGTGGTGTGGAGTGTCTGGGACTCAAGTCTGAGCATCCCCAGTACACTTAGAGCGGTAACTGCAAACACAACAATGATGGACAGAATGTGGATCAATGTCACACATTCACCCCAGTCAAAAGATCTGGGCCCAAATCCATCGTTTTTCCACTCCACACCACCCTGGGTTAGACAATGGCGATATGCAAATCAGCGCTGACCCTGTTGCCCCATGGGAACAGTCCAGTCCGAACTACAAAAGCCATGTCCTTCCCAGAACGGAAACAAGCATCCGAGGACCGGCCCGGATTCGAGGTAACACCTCTCATCAGCCCGGCTAGCTTGATTCCAGTGGTGTGGAGTGTCTGGGACTCACGTCTGAGCATCCCCAGTACACTTAGAGCGGTAACTGCAAACACAACAATGATGGACAGAATGTGGATCAATGTCACACATTCACCCCAGTCAAAAGATCTGGGCCCAAATCTATTCTTTTTTCCACTCCACACCACCCAGGGTTAGACAATGGCGATATGCAAATCAGCGCTGACCCTGTTGCCCCATGGGAACAGTCCAGTCCGAACTACAAAAGCCATGTCCTTCCCAGAACGGAAACAAGCATCCGAGAACCGGCCCGGTTCCGAGGTAACACCTCTCATCAGCCCGGCTAGCTTGATTCCAGTGGTGTGGAGTGTCTGGGACTCACGTCTGAGCATCCCCAGTACATTTAGAGCGGTAACTGCAAACACAACAATGATGGACAGAATGTGGATCAATGTCACACATTCACCCCAGTCAAAAGATCTGGGCCCAAATCCATCGTTTTTCCACTCCACACCACCCTGGGTTAGACAATGGCGATATGCAAATCAGCGCTGACCCTGTTGCCCCATGGGAACAGTCCAGTCCGAACTACAAAAGCCATGTCCTTCCCAGAACGGAAACAAGCATCCGAGGACCGGCCCGGTTTCGAGGTAACACCTCTCATCAGCCCGGCTAGCTTGATTCCAGTGGTGTGGAGTGTCTGGGACTCACGTCTGAGCATCCCCAGTACACTTAGAGCGGTAACTGCAAACACAACAATGATGGACAGAATGTGGATCAATGTCACACATTCACCCCAGGCAAAAGATCTGGGCCCAAATCCATTGTTTTTCCACTCCACACCACCCTGGGTTAGACAATGGCGATATGCAAATCAGCGCTGACCCTGTTGCCCCATGGGAACAGTCCAGTCCGAACTACAAAAGCCATGTCCTTCCCAGAACGGAAACAAGCATCCGAGGACCGGCCCGGTTTCGAGGTAACACCTCTCATCAGCCCGGCTAGCTTGATTCCAGTGGTGTGGAGTGTCTGGGACTCACGTCTGAGCATCCCCAGTACACTTAGAGCGGTAACTGCAAACACAACAATGATGGACAGAATGTGGATCAATGTCACACATTCACCCCAGTCAAAAGATCTGGGCCCAAATCCATCGTTTTTCCACTCCACACCACATTGGGTTAGACAATGGCGATATGCAAATCAGCGCTGACCCTGTTGCCCCATGGGAACAGTCCAGTCCGAACTACAAAAGCCATGTCCTTCCCAGAACGGAAACAAGCATCCGAGGACCGGACCGGTTTCGAGGTAACACCTCTCATCAGCCCGGCTAGCTTGATTCCAGTGGTGTGGAGTGTCTGGGACTCACGCCTGAGCATCCCCAGTACACTTAGAGCGGTAACTGCAAACACAACAATGATGGACAGAATGTGGATCAATGTCACACATTCACCCCAGTCAAAAGATCTGGGCCCAAATCCATCGTTTTTCCACTCCACACCACCCTGGTTTAGACAATGGCAATATGCAAATCAGCGCTGACCCTGATGCCCCATGGGAACAGTCCAGTCCGAACTACAAAAGCCATGTCCTTCCCAGAACGGAAACAATCATCCGAGGACCGGCCCGGTTTCGAGGTAACACCTCTCATCAGCCCGGCTAGCTTGATTCCAGTGGTGTGGAGTGTCTGGGACTCACGTCTGAGCATCCCCAGTACACTTAGAGCGGTAACTGCAAACACAACAATGATGGACAGAATGTGGATCAATGTCACACATTCACCCCAGTCAAAAGATCTGGGCCCAAATCCATCGTTTTTCCACTCCACACCACCCTGGGTTAGACAATGGCGATATGCAAATCAGCGCTGACCCTGTTGCACCATGGGAACAGTCCAGTCCAAACTACAAAAGCCATGTCCTTCCCAAAACGGAAACAAGCATCCGAGGACCGGACCGGTTTCGAGGTAACACCTCTCATCAGCCCGGCTAGCTTGATTCCAGTGGTGTGGAGTGTCTGGGACTCACGTCTGAGCATCCCCAGTACACTTAGAGCGGTAACTGCAAACACAACAATGATGGACAGAATATGGATCAATGTCACACATTCACCCCAGTCAAAAGATCTGGGCCCAAATCCATCGTTTTTCCACTCCACACCACCCTGGGTTAGACAATGGCGATATGCAAATCAGCGCTGACCCTGTTGCCCCGTGGGAACAGTCCAGTCCGAACTACAAAAGCCATGTCCTTCCCAGAACGGAAACAAGCATCCGAGGACCGGCCCGGTTTCGAGGTAACACCTCTCATCAGCCCGGCTAGCTTGATTCCAGTGGTGTGGAGTGTCTGGGACTCACGTCTGAGCATCCCCAGTACACTTAGAGCGGTAACTGCAAACACAACAATGATGGACAGAATGTGGATCAATGTCACACATTCACCCCAGTCAAAAGATCTGGGCCCAAATCCATCGTTTTTCCACTCCACACCACCCTGGGTTAGACAATGGCGATATG
Source organism: Lissotriton helveticus (assembly GCF_964261635.1). Classification (NCBI taxonomy): domain Eukaryota; kingdom Metazoa; phylum Chordata; class Amphibia; order Caudata; family Salamandridae; genus Lissotriton; species Lissotriton helveticus. Next base: position 2,086,055,877 of record NC_136063.1, read on the forward strand.
CAAATCAGCGCTGACCCTGTTGCCCCATGGGAACAGTTCAGTCCGAACTACAAAAGCCATGTCCTTCCCAGAACGGAAACAAGCATCCGAGGACCGGCCCGGTTTCGAGGTAACACCTCTCATCAGCCCGGCTAGCTTGATTCCAGTGGTGTGGAGTGTCTGGGACTCACGTCTGAGCATCCCCAGTACACTTAGAGCGGTAACTGCAAACACAACAATGATGGACAGAATGTGGATCAATGTCACACATTCACCCTAGTCAAAAGATCTGGGCCCAAATCCATCGTTTTTCCACTCCACACCACCCTGGGTTAGGCAATGGCGATATGCAAATCAGCGCTGACCCTGTTGCCCCATGGGAACAGTCCAGTCCGAACTACAAAAGCCATGTCCTTCCCAGAACGGAAACCACCATCCGAGGACCGGCCCGGTTTCGAGGTAACACCTCTCATCAGCCCGGCTAGCTTGATTCCAGTGGTGTGGAGTGTCTGGGACTCACGTCTGAGCATCCCCAGTACACTTAGAGCTGTAACTGCAAACACAACAATGATGGACAGAATGTGGATCAATGTCACACATTCACCCCAGTCAAAAGATCTGGGCCCAAATCTATTCTTTTTTCCACTCCACACCACCCTGGGTTAGACAATGGCGATATGCAAATCAGCGCTGACCCTGTTGCCCCATGGGAACAGTCCAGTCCGAACTACAAAAGCCATGTCCTTCCCAGAACGGAAACAAGCATCCGAGGACCGGCCCGGTTCCGAGGTAACACCTCTCATCAGCCCGGCTAGCTTGATTCCAGTGGTGTGGAGTGTCTGGGACTCACGTCTGAGCATCCCCAGTACATTTAGAGCGGTAACTGCAAACACAACAATGATGGACAGAATGTGGATCAATGGCACACATTCACCCCAGTCAAAAGATCTGGGCCCAAATCCATCGTTTTTCCACTCCACACCACCCTGGGTTAGACAATGGCGATATGCAAATCGGCGCTGACCCTGTTGCCCCATGGGAACAGTCCAGTCCGAACTACAAAAGCCATGTCCTTCCCAGAACGGAAACAAGCATCCGAGGACCGGCCCGGTTTCGAGGTAACACCTCTCATCAGCCCGGCTAGCTTGATTCCAGTGGTGTGGAGTGTCTGGGACTCACGTCTGAGCATCCCCAGTACACTTAGAGCGGTAACTGCAAACACAACAATGATGGACAGAATGTGGATCAATGTCACACATTCACCCCAGTCAAAAGATCTGGGCCCAAATCCATTGTTTTTCCACTCCACACCACCCTGGGTTAGACAATGGCGATATGCAAATCAGCGCTGACCCTGTTGCCCCATGGGAACAGTCCAGTCCGAACTACAAAAGCCATGTCCTTCCCAGAACGGAAACAAGCATCCGAGGACCGGCCCGGTTTCGAGGTAACACCTCTCATCAGCCCGGCTAGCTTGATTCCAGTGGTGTGGAGTGTCTGGGACTCACGTCTGAGCATCCCCAGTACACTTAGAGCGGTAACTGCAAACACAACAATGATGGACAGAATGTGGATCAATGTCACACATTCACCCCAGTCAAAAGATCTGGGCCCAAATCCATCGTTTTTCCACTCCACACCACCCTGGGTTAGACAATGGCGATATGCAAATCAGCGCTGACCCTGTTGCCCCATGGGAACAGTCCAGTCCGAACTACAAAAGCCATGTCCTTCCCAGAACGGAAACAAGCATCCGAGGACCGGCCCGGTTTCGAGGTAACACCTCTCATCAGCCCGGCTAGCTTGATTCCAGTGGTGTGGAGTGTCTGGGACTCACGTCTGAGCATCCCCAGTACACTTAGAGCGGTAACTGCAAACACAACAATGATGGACAGAATGTGGATCAATGTCACACATTCACCCCAGTCAAAAGATCTGGGCCCAAATCCATTGTTTTTCCACTCCACACCACCCTGGGTTAGACAATGGCGATATGCAAATCAGCGCTGACCCTGTTGCCCCATGGGAACAGTCCAGTCTGAACTACAAAAGCCATGTCCTTCCCAGAACGGAAACAAGCATCCGAGGACCGGCCCGGTTCCGAGGTAACACCTCTCATCAGCCCGGCTAGCTTGATTCCAGTGGTGTGGAGTGTCTGGGACTCACGTCTGAGCATCCCCAGTACACTTAGAGCGGTAACTGCAAACACAACAATGATGGACAGAATGTGGATCAATGTCACACATTCACCCCAGTCAAAAGATCTGGGCCCAAATCCATCGTTTTTCCACTCCACACCACCCTGGGTTAGACAATGGCGATATGCAAATCAGCGCTGACCCTGTTGCCCCATGGGAACAGTCCAGTCCGAACTACAAAAGCCATGTCCTTCCCAGAACGGAAACAAGCATCCGAGGACCGGCCCGGTTTCGAGGTAACACCTCTCATCAGCCCGGCTAGCTTGATTCCAGATGTGTGGAGTGTCTGGGACTCACGTCTGAGCATCCCCAGTACACTTAGAGCGGTAACTGCAAACACAACAATGATGGACAGAATGTGGATCAATGTCACACATTCACCCCAGTCAAAAGATCTGGGCCCAAATCCATTGTTTTTCCACTCCACACCACCCTGGGTTAGACAATGGCGATATGCAAATCAGCGCTGACCCTGTTGCCCCATGGGAACAGTCCAGTCCGAACTACAAAAGCCATGTCCTTCCCAGAACGGAAACAAGCATCCGAGGACCGGCCCGGTTTCGAGGTAACACCTCTCATCAGCCCGGCTAGCTTGATTCCAGTGGTGTGGAGTGCCTGGGACTCACGTCTGAGCATCCCCAGTACACTTAGAGCGGTAACTGCAAACACAACAATGATGGACAGAATGTGGATCAATGTCACACATTCACCCCAGTCAAAAGATCTGGGCCCAAATCCATTGTTTTTCCACTCCACACCACCCTGGGTTAGACAATGGCGATATGCAAATCAGCGTTGACCCTGTTGCCCCATGGGAACAGTCCAGTCCGAACTACAAAAGCCATGTCCTTCCCAGAACGGAAACAAGCATCCGAGGACCGGCCCGGTTTCGAGGTAACACCTCTCATCAGCCCGGCTAGCTTGATTCCAGTGGTGTGGAGTGTCTGGGACTCACGTCTGAGCATCCCCAGTACACTTAGAGCGGTAACTGCAAACACAACAATGATGGACAGAATGTGGATCAATGTCACACATTCACCCCAGTCAAAAGATCTGGGCCCAAATCCATCGTTTTTCCACTCCACACCACCCTGGGTTAGACAATGGCGATATGCAAATCAGCGCTGACCCTGTTGCCCCATGGGAACAGTCCAGTCCGAACTACAAAAGCCATGTCCTTCCCAGAACGGAAACAAGCATCCGAGGACCGGCCCGGTTTCGAGGTAACACCTCTCATCAGCCCGGCTAGCTTGATTCCAGTGGTGTGGAGTGTCTGGGACTCACGTCTGAGCATCCCCAGTACACTTAGAGCGGTAACTGCAAACACAACAATGATGGACAGAATGTGGATCAATGTCACACATTCACCCCAGTCAAAAGATCTGGGCCCAAATCCATCGTTTTTCCACTCCACACCACCCTGGGTTAGACAATGGCGATATGCAAATCAGCGCTGACCCTGTTGCCCCATGGGAACAGTCCAGTCCGAACTACAAAAGCCATGTCCTTCCCAGAACGGAAACAAGCATCCGAGGACCGGCCCGGTTTCGAGGTAACACCTCTCATCAGCCCGGCTAGCTTGATTCCAGTGGTGTGGAGTGTCTGGGACTCACGTCTGAGCATCCCCAGTACACTTAGAGCGGTAACTGCAAACACAACAATGATGGACAGAATGTGGATCAATGTCACACATTCACCCCAGTCAAAAGATCTGGGCCCAAATCCATTGTTTTTCCACTCCACACCACCCTGGGTTAGACAATGGCGATATGCAAATCAGCGCTGACCCTGTTGCCCCATGGGAACAGTCCAGTCTGAACTACAAAAGCCATGTCCTTCCCAGAACGGAAACAAGCATCCGAGGACCGGCCCGGTTCCGAGGTAACACCTCTCATCAGCCCGGCTAGCTTGATTCCAGTGGTGTGGAGTGTCTGGGACTCACGTCTGAGCATCCCCAGTACACTTAGAGCGGTAACTGCAAACACAACAATGATGGACAGAATGTGGATCAATGTCACACATTCACCCCAGTCAAAAGATCTGGGCCCAAATCCATCGTTTTTCCACTCCACACCACCCTGGGTTAGACAATGGCGATATGCAAATCAGCGCTGACCCTGTTGCCCCATGGGAACAGTCCAGTCCGAACTACAAAAGCCATGTCCTTCCCAGAACGGAAACAAGCATCCGAGGACCGGCCCGGTTTCGAGGTAACACCTCTCATCAGCCCGGCTAGCTTGATTCCAGATGTGTGGAGTGTCTGGGACTCACGTCTGAGCATCCCCAGTACACTTAGAGCGGTAACTGCAAACACAACAATGATGGACAGAATGTGGATCAATGTCACACATTCACCCCAGTCAAAAGATCTGGGCCCAAATCCATTGTTTTTCCACTCCACACCACCCTGGGTTAGACAATGGCGATATGCAAATCAGCGCTGACCCTGTTGCCCCATGGGAACAGTCCAGTCCGAACTACAAAAGCCATGTCCTTCCCAGAACGGAAACAAGCATCCGAGGACCGGCCCGGTTTCGAGGTAACACCTCTCATCAGCCCGGCTAGCTTGATTCCAGTGGTGTGGAGTGCCTGGGACTCACGTCTGAGCATCCCCAGTACACTTAGAGCGGTAACTGCAAACACAACAATGATGGACAGAATGTGGATCAATGTCACACATTCACCCCAGTCAAAAGATCTGGGCCCAAATCCATTGTTTTTCCACTCCACACCACCCTGGGTTAGACAATGGCGATATGCAAATCAGCGTTGACCCTGTTGCCCCATGGGAACAGTCCAGTCCGAACTACAAAAGCCATGTCCTTCCCAGAACGGAAACAAGCATCCGAGGACCGGCCCGGTTTCGAGGTAACACCTCTCATCAGCCCGGCTAGCTTGATTCCAGTGGTGTGGAGTGTCTGGGACTCACGTCTGAGCATCCCCAGTACACTTAGAGCGGTAACTGCAAACACAACAATGATGGACAGAATGTGGATCAATGTCACACATTCACCCCAGTCAAAAGATCTGGGCCCAAATCCATCGTTTTTCCACTCCACACCACCCTGGGTTAGACAATGGCGATATGCAAATCAGCGCTGACCCTGTTGCCCCATGGGAACAGTCCAGTCCGAACTACAAAAGCCATGTCCTTCCCAGAACGGAAACAAGCATCCGAGGACCGGCCCGGTTTCGAGGTAACACCTCTCATCAGCCCGGCTAGCTTGATTCCAGTGGTGTGGAGTGTCTGGGACTCACGTCTGAGCATCCCCAGTACACTTAGAGCGGTAACTGCAAACACAACAATGATGGACAGAATGTGGATCAATGTCACACATTCACCCCAGTCAAAAGATCTGGGCCCAAATCCATTGTTTTTCCACTCCACACCACCCTGGGTTAGACAATGGCGATATGCAAATCAGCGCTGACCCTGTTGCCCCATGGGAACAGTCCAGTCTGAACTACAAAAGCCATGTCCTTCCCAGAACGGAAACAAGCATCCGAGGACCGGCCCGGTTCCGAGGTAACACCTCTCATCAGCCCGGCTAGCTTGATTCCAGTGGTGTGGAGTGTCTGGGACTCACGTCTGAGCATCCCCAGTACACTTAGAGCGGTAACTGCAAACACAACAATGATGGACAGAATGTGGATCAATGTCACACATTCACCCCAGTCAAAAGATCTGGGCCCAAATCCATCGTTTTTCCACTCCACACCACCCTGGGTTAGACAATGGCGATATGCAAATCAGCGCTGACCCTGTTGCCCCATGGGAACAGTCCAGTCCGAACTACAAAAGCCATGTCCTTCCCAGAACGGAAACAAGCATCCGAGGACCGGCCCGGTTTCGAGGTAACACCTCTCATCAGCCCGGCTAGCTTGATTCCAGATGTGTGGAGTGTCTGGGACTCACGTCTGAGCATCCCCAGTACACTTAGAGCGGTAACTGCAAACACAACAATGATGGACAGAATGTGGATCAATGTCACACATTCACCCCAGTCAAAAGATCTGGGCCCAAATCCATTGTTTTTCCACTCCACACCACCCTGGGTTAGACAATGGCGATATGCAAATCAGCGCTGACCCTGTTGCCCCATGGGAACAGTCCAGTCCGAACTACAAAAGCCATGTCCTTCCCAGAACGGAAACAAGCATCCGAGGACCGGCCCGGTTTCGAGGTAACACCTCTCATCAGCCCGGCTAGCTTTATTCCAGTGGTGTGGAGTGTCTGGGACTCACGTCTGAGCATCCCCAGTACACTTAGAGCGGTAACTGCAAACACAACAATGATGGACAGAATGTGGATCAATGTCACACATTCACCCCAGTCAAAAGATCTGGGCCCAAATCCATCGTTTTTCCACTCCACACCACCCTGGGTTAGACAATGGCGATATGCAAATCAGCGCTGACCCTGTTGCCCCATGGGAACAGTCCAGTCCGAACTACAAAAGCCATGTCCTTCCCAGAACGGAAACAAGCATCCGAGGACTGGCCCGGTTTCGAGGTAACACCTCTCATCAGCCCGGCTAGCTTGATTCCAGTGGTGTGGAGTGTCTGGGACTCACGTCTGAGCATCCCCAGTACACTTAGAGCGGTAACTGCAAACACAACAATGATGGACAGAATGTGGATCAATGTCACACATTCACCCCAGTCAAAAGATCTGGGCCCAAATCCATCGTTTTTCCACTCCACACCACCCTGGGTTAGACAATGGGGATATGCAAATCAGCGCTGACCCTGTTGCCCCATGGGAACAGTCCAGTCCGAACTACAAAAGCCATGTCCTTCCCAGAACGGAAACAAGCATCCGAGGACCGGCCCGGTTTCGAGGTAACACCTCTCATCAGCCCGGCTAGCTTGATTCCAGTGGTGTGGAGTGTCTGGGACTCACGTCTGAGCATCCCCAGTACACTTAGAGCGGTAACTGCAAACACAACAATGATGGACAGAATGTGGATCAATGTCACACATTCACCCCAGTCAAAAGATCTGGGCCCAAATCCATCGTTTTTCCACTCCACACCACCCTGGGTTAGACAATGGCGATATGCAAATCAGCGCTGACCCTGTTGCCCCATGGGAACAGTCCAGTCCGAACTACAAAAGCCATGTCCTTCCCAGAACGGAAACAAGCATCCGAGGACTGGCCCGGTTTCGAGGTAACACCTCTCATCAGCCCGGCTAGCTTGATTCCAGTGGTGTGGAGTGTCTGGGACTCACGTCTGAGCATCCCCAGTACACTTAGAGCGGTAACTGCAAACACAACAATGATGGACAGAATGTGGATCAATGTCACACATTCACCCCAGTCAAAAGATCTGGGCCCAAATCCATCATTTTTCCACTCCACACCACCCTGGGTTAGACAATGGGGATATGCAAATCAGCGCTGACCCTGTTGCCCCATGGGAACAGTCCAGTCCGAACTACAAAAGCCATGTCCTTCCCAGAACGGAAACAAGCATCCGAGGACCGGCCCGGTTTCGAGGTAACACCTCTCATCAGCCCGGCTAGCTTGATTCCAGTGGTGTGGAGTGTCTGGGACTCACGTCTGAGCATCCCCAGTACACTTAGAGCGGTAACTGCAAACACAACAATGATGGACAGAATGTGGATCAATGTCACACATTCACCCCAGTCAAAAGATCTGGGCCCAAATCCATCGTTTTTCCACTCCACACCACCCTGGGTTAGACAATGGCGATATGCAAATCAGCGCTGACCCTGTTGCCCCATGGGAACAGTCCAGTCCGAACTACAAAAGCCATGTCCTTCCCAGAACGGAAACAAGCATCCGAGGACCGGCCCGGTTTCGAGGTAACACCTCTCATCAGCCCGGCTAGCTTGATTCCAGTGGTGTGGAGTGTCTGGGACTCACGTCTGAGCATCCCCAGTACACTTAGAGCGGTAACTGCAAACACAACAATGATGGACAGAATGTGGATCAATGTCACACATTCACCCCAGTCAAAAGATCTGGGCCCAAATCCATTGTTTTTCCACTCCACACCACCCTGGGTTAGACAATGGCGATATGCAAATCAGCGCTGACCCTGTTGCCCCATGGGAACAGTCCAGTCTGAACTACAAAAGCCATGTCCTTCCCAGAACGGAAACAAGCATCCGAGGACCGGCCCGGTTCCGAGGTAACACCTCTCATCAGCCCGGCTAGCTTGATTCCAGTGGTGTGGAGTGTCTGGGACTCACGTCTGAGCATCCCCAGTACACTTAGAGCGGTAACTGCAAACACAACAATGATGGACAGAATGTGGATCAATGTCACACATTCACCCCAGTCAAAAGATCTGGGCCCAAATCCATCGTTTTTCCACTCCACACCACCCTGGGTTAGACAATGGCGATATGCAAATCAGCGCTGACCCTGTTGCCCCATGGGAACAGTCCAGTCCGAACTACAAAAGCCATGTCCTTCCCAGAACGGAAACAAGCATCCGAGGACCGGCCCGGTTTCGAGGTAACACCTCTCATCAGCCCGGCTAGCTTTATTCCAGTGGTGTGGAGTGTCTGGGACTCACGTCTGAGCATCCCCAGTACACTTAGAGCGGTAACTGCAAACACAACAATGATGGACAGAATGTGGATCAATGTCACACATTCACCCCAGTCAAAAGATCTGGGCCCAAATCCATCGTTTTTCCACTCCACACCACCCTGGGTTAGACAATGGCGATATGCAAATCAGCGCTGACCCTGTTGCCCCATGGGAACAGTCCAGTCCGAACTACAAAAGCCATGTCCTTCCCAGAACGGAAACAAGCATCCGAGGACTGGCCCGGTTTCGAGGTAACACCTCTCATCAGCCCGGCTAGCTTGATTCCAGTGGTGTGGAGTGTCTGGGACTCACGTCTGAGCATCCCCAGTACACTTAGAGCGGTAACTGCAAACACAACAATGATGGACAGAATGTGGATCAATGTCACACATTCACCCCAGTCAAAAGATCTGGGCCCAAATCCATCGTTTTTCCACTCCACACCACCCTGGGTTAGACAATGGGGATATGCAAATCAGCGCTGACCCTGTTGCCCCATGGGAACAGTCCAGTCCGAACTACAAAAGCCATGTCCTTCCCAGAACGGAAACAAGCATCCGAGGACCGGCCCGGTTTCGAGGTAACACCTCTCATCAGCCCGGCTAGCTTGATTCCAGTGGTGTGGAGTGTCTGGGACTCACGTCTGAGCATCCCCAGTACACTTAGAGCGGTAACTGCAAACACAACAATGATGGACAGAATGTGGATCAATGTCACACATTCACCCCAGTCAAAAGATCTGGGCCCAAATCCATCGTTTTTCCACTCCACACCACCCTGGGTTAGACAATGGCGATATGCAAATCAGCGCTGACCCTGTTGCCCCATGGGAACAGTCCAGTCCGAACTACAAAAGCCATGTCCTTCCCAGAACGGAAACAAGCATCCGAGGACCGGCCCGGTTTCGAGGTAACACCTCTCATCAGCCCGGCTAGCTTGATTCCAGTGGTGTGGAGTGTCTGGGACTCACGTCTGAGCATCCCCAGTACACTTAGAGCGGTAACTGCAAACACAACAATGATGGACAGAATGTGGATCAATGTCACTCATTCACCCCAGTCAAAAGATCTGGGCCCAAATCCATCGTTTTTCCACTCCACACCACCCTGGGTTAGACAATGGCGATATGCAAATCAGCGCTGACCCTGTTGCCCCATGGGAACAGTCCAGTCCGAACTACAAAAGCCATGTCCTTCCCAGAACGGAAACAAGCATCCGAGGACCGGCCCGGTTTCGAGGTAACACCTCTCATCAGCCCGGCTAGAATGATTCCAGTGGTGTGGAGTGTCTGGGACTCACGTCTGAGCATCCCCAGTACACTTAGAGCGGTAACTGCAAACACAACAATGATGGACAGAATGTGGATCAATTTCACACATTCACCCCAGTCAAAAGATCTGGGCCCAAATCCATCGTTTTTCCACTCCACACCACCCTGGGTTAGACAATGGCGATATGCAAATCAGCGCTGACCCTGTTGCCCCATGGGAACAGTCCAGTCCGAACTACAAAAGCCATGTCCTTCCCAGAACGGAAACAAGCATCCGAGGACCGGCCCGGTTTCGAGGTAACACCTCTCATCAGCCCGGCTAGCTTGATTCCAGTGGTGTGGAGTGTCTGGGACTCACGTCTGAGCATCCCCAGTACACTTAGAGCGGTAACTGCAAACACAACAATGATGGACAGAATGTGGATCAATGTCACACATTCACCCCAGTCAAAAGATCTGGGCCCAAATCCATCGTTTTTCCACTCCACACCACCCTGGGTTAGACAATGGCGATATGCAAATCAGCGCTGACCCTGTTGCCCCATGGGAACAGTCCAGTCCGAACTACAAAAGCCATGTCCTTCCCAGAACGGAAACAAGCATCCGAGGACCGGCCCGGTTTCGAGGTAACACCTCTCATCAGCCCGGCTAGCTTGATTCCAGTGGTGTGGAGTGTCTGGGACTCACGTCTGAGCATCCCCAGTACACTTAGAGCGGTAACTGCAAACACAACAATGATGGACAGAATGTGGATCAATGTCACACATTCACCCCAGTCAAAAGATCCGGGCCCAAATCCATCGTTTTTCCACTCCACACCACCCTGGGTTAGACAATGGCGATATGCAAATCAGCGCTGACCCTGTTGCCCCATGGGAACAGTCCAGTCCGAACTACAAAAGCCATGTCCTTCCCAGAACGGAAACAAGCATCCGAGGACCGGACCGGTTTCGAGGTAACACCTCTCATCAGCCCGGCTAGCTTGATTCCAGTGGTGTGGAGTGTCTGGGACTCACGTCTGAGCATCCCCAGTACACTTAGAGCGGTAACTGCAAACACAACAATGATGGACAGAATGTGGATCAATGTCACACATTCACCCCAGTCCAAAGATCTGGGCCCAAATCCATCGTTTTTCCACTCCACACCACCCTGGGTTAGACAATGGCGATATGCAAATCAGCGCTGACCCTGTTGCCCCATGGGAACAGTCCAGTCCGAACTACAAAAGCCATGTCCTTCCCAGAACGGAAACAAGCATCCGAGGACCGGCCCGGTTCCGAGGTAACACCTCTCATCAGCCCGGCTAGCTTGATTCCAGTGGTGTGGAGTGTCTGGGACTCACGTCTGAGCATCCCCAGTACACTTAGAGCGGTAACTGCAAACACAACAATGATGGACAGAATGTGGATCAATGTCACACATTCACCCCAGTCAAAAGATCTGGGCCCAAATCCATCGTTTTTCCACTCCACACCACCCTGGGTTAGACAATGGCGATATGCAAATCAGCGCTGACCCTGTTGCCCCATGGGAACAGTCCAGTCCGAACTACAAAAGCCATGTCCTTCCCAGAACGGAAACAAGCATCCGAGGACCGGCCCGGTTTCGAGGTAACACCTCTCATCAGCCCGGCTAGCTTGATTCCAGTGGTGTGGAGTGTCTGGGACTCACGTCTGAGCATCCCCAGTACACTTAGAGCAGTAACTGCAAACACAACAATGATGGACAGAATGTGGATCAATGTCACACATTCACCCCAGTCAAAAGATCTGGGCCCAAATCCATCGTTTTTCCACTCCACACCACCCTGGGTTAGACAATGGCGATATGCAAATCAGCGCTGACCCTGTTGCCCCATGGGAACAGTCCAGTCCGAACTACAAAAGCCATGTCCTTCCCAGAACGGAAACAAGCATCCGAGGACCGGCCCGGTTTCGAGGTAACACCTCTCATCAGCCCGGCTAGCTTGATTCCAGTGGTGTGGAGTGTCTGGGACTCACGTCTGAGCATCCCCAGTACACTTAGAGCGGTAACTGCAAACACAGTAGTTCGGACTGGACTGTTCCCATGGGGCACAGGGTCAGCGCTGATTTGCATATCGCCATTGTCTAACCCAGGGTGGTGTGGAGTGGAAAAACGATGGATTTGGGCCCAGATCTTTGGACTGGGGTGAATGTGTGACATTGATCCACATTCTCTCCATCACTGTTGTGTTTGCAATTACCGCTCTAAGTGTACTGGGGATGCTCAGACGTGAGTCCCAGGCACTCCACACCACTGGAATCAAGCTAGCCGGGCTGATGAGAGGTGTTACCTCGAATCCGGGCCGGTCCTCGGATGCTTGTTTCCGTTCTGGGAAGGACATGGCTTTTGTAGTTCGGACTGGACTGTTCCCATGGGGCACAGGGTCAGCGCTGATTTGCATATCGCCATTGTCTAACCCAGGGTGGTGTGGAGTGGAAAAACGATGGATTTGGGCCCAGATCTTTGGACTGGGGTGAATGTGTGACATTGATCCACATTCTCTCCATCACTGTTGTGTTTGCAATTACCGCTCTAAGTGTACTGGGGATGCTCAGACGTGAGTCCCAGGCACTCCACACCACTGGAATCAAGCTAGCCGGGCTGATGAGAGGTGTTACCTCGAAACCGGGCCGGTCCTCGGATGCTTGTTTCCGTTCTGGGAAGGACATGGCTTTTGTAGTTCGGACTGGTCTGTTCCCATGGGGCACAGGGTCAGCGCTGATTTGCATATCGCCATTGTCTAACCCAGGGTGGTGTGGAGTGGAAAAACGATGGATTTGGGCCCAGATCTTTGGACTGGGGTGAATGTGTGACATTGATCCACATTCTCTCCATCACTGTTGTGTTTGCAATTACCGCTCTAAGTGTACTGGGGATGCTCAGACGTGAGTCCCAGGCACTCCACACCACTGGAATCAAGCTAGCCAGGCTGATGAGAGGTGTTACCTCGAAACCGGGCCGGTCCTCGGATGCTTGTTTCCGTTCTGGGAAGGACATGGCTTTTGTAGTTCGGACTGGACTGTTCCCATGGGGCACAGGGTCAGCGCTGATTTGCATATCGCCATTGTCTAACCCAGGGTGGTGTGGAGTGGAAAAACGATGGATTTGGGCCCAGATCTTTGGACTGGGGTGAATGTGTGACATTGATCCACATTCTCTCCATCACTGTTGTGTTTGCAATTACCGCTCTAAGTGTACTGGGGATGCTCAGACGTGAGTCCCAGGCACTCCACACCACTGGAATCAAGCTAGCCGGTCTGATGAGAGGTGTTACCTCGAATCCGGGCCGGTCCTCGGATGCTTGTTTCCGTGCTGGGAAGGACATGGCTTTTGTAGTTCGGACTGGACTGTTCCCATGGGGCACAGGGTCAGCGCTGATTTGCATATCGCCATTGTCTAACCCAGGGTGGTGTGGAGTGGAAAAACGATAGATTTGGGCCCAGATCTTTGGACTGGGGTGAATGTGTGACATTGATCCACATTCTCTCCATCACTGTTGTGTTTGCAATTACCGCTCTAAGTGTACTGGGGATGCTCAGACGTGAGTCCCAGGCACTCCACACCACTGGAATCAAGCTAGCCGGGCTGATGAGAGGTGTTACCTCGAAACCGGGCCGGTCCTCGGATGCTTGTTTCCGTTCAGGGAAGGACATGGCTTTTGTAGTTCGGACTGGACTGTTCCCATGGGGCACAGGGTCAGCGCTGATTTGCATATCGCCATTGTCTAACCCAGGGTGGTGTGGAGTGGAAAAACGATGGATTTGGGCCCAGATCTTTGGACTGGGGTGAATGTGTGACATTGATCCACATTCTCTCCATCACTGCTGTGTTTGCAATTACCGCTCCAAGTGTACTGGGGATGCTCAGACGTGAGTCCCAGGCATTCCACACCACTGGAATCAAGCTAGCCGGGCTGATGAGAGGTGTTACCTCGAAACCGGGCCGGTCCTCGGATGCTTGTTTCCGTTCTGGGAAGGACATGGCTTTTGTAGTTCGGACTGGACTGTTCCCATGGGGCACAGGGTCGGCGCTGATTTGCATATCGCCATTGTCTAACCCTGGGTGGTGTGGAGTGGAAAAACGATGGATTTGGGCCCAGATCTTTGGACTGGGGTGAATGTGTGACATTGATCCACATTCTCTCCATCACTGTTGTGTTTGCAATTACCGCTCTAAGTGTACTGGGGATGCTCAGACGTGAGTCCCAGGCACTCCACACCACTGGAATCAAGCTAGCCGGGCTGATGAGAGGTGTTACCTCGAAACCGGGCCGGTCCTCGGATGCTTGTTTCCGTTCTGGGAAGGACATGGCTTTTGTAGTTCGGACTGGACTGTTCCCATGGGGCACAGGGTCAGCGCTGATTTGCATATCGCCATTGTCTAACCCAGGGTGGTGTGGAGTGGAAAAACGATGGATTTGGGCCCAGATCTTTGGACTGGGGTGAATGTGTGACATTGATCCACATTCTCTCCATCACTGTTGTGTTTGCAATTACCGCTCTAAGTGTACTGGGGATGCTCAGATGTGAGTCCCAGGCACTCCACACCACTGGAATCAAGCTAGCCGGGCTGATGAGAGGTGTTACCTCGAAACCGGGCAGGTCCTCGGATGCTTGTTTCCGTTCTGGGAAGGACATGGCTTTTGTAGTTCGGACTGGACTGTTCCCATGGGGCACAGGGTCAGCGCTGTTTTTCATATCGCCATTGTCTAACCCAGGGTGGTGTGGAGTGGAAAAACGATGGATTTGGGCCCAGATCTTTGGACTGGGGTGAATGTGTGACATTGATCCACATTCTCTCCATCACTGTTGTGTTTGCAATTACTGCTCTAAGTGTACTGGGGATGCTCAGACGTGAGTCCCAGGCACTCCACACCACTGGAATCAAGCTAGCCGGGCTGATGAGAGGTGTTACCTCGAAACCGGGCCGGTCCTCGGATGCTTGTTTCCGTTCTGGGAAGGACATGGCTTTTGTAGTTCGGACTGGACTGTTCCCATGGGGCACAGGGTCAGCGCTGACTTGCATATCGCCATTGTCTAACCCAGGGTGGTGTGGAGTGGAAAAACGATGGATTTGGGCCCAGATCTTTGGACTGGGGTGAATGTGTGACATTGATCCACATTCTCTCCATCACTGTTGTGTTTGCAATTACCGCTCTAAGTGTACTGGGGATGCTCAGACGTGAGTCCCAGGCACTCCACACCACTGGAATCAAGCTAGCCGGGCTGATGAGAGGTGTTACCTCGAAACCGGGCCGGTCCTCGGATGCTTGTTTCCGTTCTGGGAAGGACATGGCTTTTGTAGTTCGGACTGGACTGTTCCCATGGGGCACAGGGTCAGCGCTGATTTGCATATCGCCATTGTCTAACCCAGGGTGGTGTGGAGTGGAAAAACGATGGATTTGGGCCCAGATCTTTGGACTGGGGTGAATGTGTGACATTGATCCACATTCTCTCCATCACTGTTGTGTTTGCAATTACCGCTCTAAGTGTACTGGGGATGCTCAGACGTGAGTCCCAGGCACTCCACACCACTGGAATCAAGCTAGCCGGGCTGATGAGAGGTGTTACCTCGAAACCGGTCCGGTCCTCGGATGCTTGTTTCCGTTCTGGGAAGGACATGGCTTTTGTAGTTCGGACTGGACTGTTCCCATGGGGCACAGGGTCAGCGCTGATTTGCATATCGCCATTGTCTAACCCAGGGTGGTGTGGAGTGGAAAAACGATGGATTTGGGCCCAGATCTTTGGACTGGGGTGAATGTGTGACATTGATCCACATTCTCTCCATCACTGTTGTGTTTGCAATTACCGCTCTAAGTGTACTGGGGATGCTCAGATGTGAGTCCCAGGCACTCCACACCACTGGAATCAAGCTAGCCGGGCTGATGAGAGGTGTTACCTCGAAACCGGGCCGGTCCTCGGATGCTTGTTTCCGTTCTGGGAAGGACATGGCTTTTGTAGTTCGGACTGGACTGTTCCCATGGGGCACAGGGTCAGCGCTGATTTGCATATCGCCATTGTCTAACCCAGGGTGGTGTGGAGTGGAAAAACGATGGATTTGGGCCCAGATCTTTGGACTGGGGTGAATGTGTGACATTGATCCACATTCTCTCCATCACTGTTGTGTTTTCAATTACCGCTCTAAGTGTACTGGGGATGCTCAGACGTGAGTCCCAGGCACTCCACACCACTGGAATCAAGCTAGCCGGGCTGATGAGAGGTGTTACCTCGAAACCGGGCCGGTCCTCGGATGCTTGTTTCCGTTCTGGGAAGGACATGGCTTTTGTAGTTCGGACTGGACTGTTCCCATGGGGCACAGGGTCAGCGCTGATTTGCATATCGCCATTGTCTAACCCAGGGTGGTGTGGAGTGGAAAAACAATGGATTTGGGCCCAGATCTTTGGACTGGGGTGAATGTGTGACATTGATCCACATTGTCTCCATCACTGTTGTGTTTGCAATTACCGCTCTAAGTGTACTAGGGATGCTCAGACGTGAGTCCCAGGCACTCCACACCACTGGAATCAAGCTAGCCGGGCTGATGAGAGGTGTTACCTCGAAACCGGGCCGGTCCTCGGATGCTTGTTTCCGTTCTGGGAAGGACATGGCTTTTGTAGTTCGGACTGGACTGTTCTCCATGGGGCACAGGGTCAGCGCTGATTTGCATATCGCCATTGTCTAACCCAGGGTGGTGTGGAGTGGAAAAACGATGGATTTGGGCCCAGATCTTTGGACTGGGGTGAATGTGTGACATTGATCCACATTCTCTCCATCACTGTTGTGTTTGCAATTACCGCTCTAAGTGTACTGGGGATGCTCAGACGTGAGTCCCAGGCACTCCACACCACTGGAATCAAGCTAGCCGGGCTGATGAGAGGTGTTACCTCGAAACCGGTCCGGTCCTCGGATGCTTGTTTCCGTTCTGGGAAGGACATGGCTTTTGTAGTTCGGACTGGACTGTTCCCATGGGGCACAGGGTCAGCGCTGATTTGCATATCGCCATTGTCTAACCCAGGGTGGTGTGGAGTGGAAAAACGATGGATTTGGGCCCAGATCTTTGGACTGGGGTGAATGTGTGACATTGATTCACATTCTCTCCATCACTGTTGTGTTTGCAATTACCACTCTCGAAACAACCCAGCGGGGCCTGGCGACACGTGTGGAGGACGCAGAATGCCGGGCCAGCCGCAACAACCTCCTCTTTGTTGGTTTTCCCAAAGGGTGTGAGGGAAGTACATTGACCAGTTTCTTACTCGATGGCTGGAGGGTTGGCTACCCCCTGAATCCCTGTCCCGCTGCTTTGTGATAGAGCGTGCTCACCGGGATCTTATGCAAACATCACCGCCTGGTGCTCGTCTGAGGCCTGTCATTGCAAAGTTGTGGAACTATCATGATCGTGACTTCATCCTTAAACAGGCTAGGGCCATGGAACCTCTGCTTTCTGAAAATGCATGTATATTGATTTTTCCTGAGTATACAAAGCTAGTTCAACAGCAGAGTCAGTCATGCTTGGCAGCTAAAGCACGTCTCAGAGATCTTAAGCTTCCATACATATCCGCCCGGCTGCAGTTGGTATATAGGTCCCGGACCCATTTCTTTGACACGCTGAAAGAGGTGTTTCAATGGACGGATGAGATGGTATGAGTGCGCCCCCACTCACTGCTTCCAAGGGCTCTGACTCTTCCTCTAGTGAGGCTGCTCGCAAGCATTCTCAAATGAAACGTAAAAATCGCTGGTGGTCCAGATCCCAACGCCAGTCCCGCTCCTGCAGTGTGGCGTCCAGGGCCGGTTCAGCCTTCCAGCAGATTCCTTCAAGCTCCTAATCAAAGGAGGAGCCCGCAGTCCCTGATAATTCAGATATTGTCATATGGATCGGTAGGGTTCATGTAAAGTCTGGCTCCTCAGTTGGGCTTCCAGTAGAGGGGTTGCCTGCCGATTTTGGGCTGTACATTGGGGATTCATTGGCCGAGGGGTGCCGGGACTCCCAGTTGGGTCTGGGGGTGACACTCACCGCAACAGATGCTTCAGTGTTATTGGAGTATAGGGAGGGGGATTAATTAGGATGTGGTGGTTACTGTTTATGTTTTTGTTACCAAGTTGCACTCCATTGCTCCACTATTGAGCCACTAGACTTAGGCCACACACTCTTCTCTGCACCCCACCAGTCTAACAGGGTCCTACATGGCCAGATCACCTGACTGGGCCCTGGATTCCTCTGAGGCTCTCAGGGTGGTGAGCTGGAATGTCAGGGTAAACCCTGGATAAAATCAAGCCGGGTCTATCCTCCAATATGCTAAGAGGGCCCATGCAGATATACACATGTTACAGGAAATGCATCTTATGGGTTCGAAGACCCTCTACTTTCAGCGATATGGCTACACATGTGTTTCATTCTGGATTTGTGCGGGGGTCACAGGGGGTACTGATTTTAATTCTTCGCAGAGTCCCATATACACATGCTAAGACGTGGGGCGACACCAAGGGGCGGTACTTGTTTCTGCAAGGTATGATCAGGGAAGAACCAGTAGTATAGGGATGTGTGTATGCCCCCCTCCTCTTTCCTGGACACTGCTGGAGCAGCTCATGGCACTATGGGTGGGTATGTCGGATGGTTTGTCTGTAAAAGGGGGAGACTGGAATCATGTTTTAGACATAAACTTGGATCGCTAGCGGCCAGGGGAGGGCGCTGTGATGGGTCCAGTCACGAAACCTTCCTCCTTAATATCACCACTTGACTGGGTAGACCCCTGGCGCCGGTTGCGCGGACAGGCCCAGGGCTACATGTTTCTCTCTGCATTTCATAATTCCTTCTTCCGACAAGATTATCTGTTCGTTCCCCGGGGGGCTGCGGCTCAGGTAGTGGAGGCAGATATTCTCCTGCTGGGTCTTTCCGACCGCTCACTGGTGTCTCTTATGCTGCAAATGGGCTGGGCGAGGCAGCCCTTCCGTTGGTGTCTCTTGACGTGGAATCTCCAGAAGGCTGACTACAGGGAGTGCCTAGAGGGTGTGCTAGATCAATACTTGGCGCTTAATGTGGGGTCGGTTTCCGGGGCAGAACCTATATGGGAAGCAATGAAGCCCACCCTGCGGGGAGTGGATATCTCCTATTGCGCTGCAGCTCGTGTGACTGGGAGGGAGGCCCTGCTTCTAGCTGAGACAAATATTGGTGAACTTGAGCATCGCAGTCGAGGAGAGGGGGGACACGTTATACAATGGCAGCTGCACCTGCCGCAACAGAACTCCTGGATGAGGCCCATCTTGCCTGGTTGGCAACGCGCAACTGAGTCTATCAGTGAGGGGATACATCCAGCAAGATGCTTCATAGGCTTTGTCAGGGGATGTTTCATTCTCAGCTCCTCCCCGGGATAATGGGCAGGGATGGAGGGCCTCTCACAGACTCCCTGCATATCGGCGAAAGCTTTTCTACATATTTTGCAGAGCTGTACGCCCCCACAGAATGCCTCCATGAGGATTTGATAGGCTGGTTCCTAGATGACCTCCCGCCTCTTGCATTATCTGATGAGGTGAGCATGGAGCTGGATCTCCCGTTCACGGTGGAGAAATTGGGAGCAGCCCTGACAGAATTGAACTCTGGTAAGGTGCCGGGGCCTAATGGGTTCCCCTGTGAGTTTTTAAGAAATTCTACTTGCAGCTAGGACTTCACTACCTCGGGGTTGTAGAAGAGTCTTGTGAGCGGGGTTGCCTCCCCCAAGATTGGAGACAGGCTGAGGTGGTGGTGTTACATAAAACGGGCAGACCCCCAGACCAACATGCTTCAAATCGCCCCATCTCACTTTTAAACGTGGAGGCCAAAATATTGGCCAAGGCATTGGCTAACCGCTTGCGGGCCCATATCACCACCCTTATTCACCCTGATCAATCTGGGTTCATGCCCCAAAGGGCGACTTGGCACAATATACGCTGTGCGCAGGTGGCTATTGCAGCCATACAAGGGCGTTGTGACCAGGCGGCGCTGTTGTTAGCAGATATGGACCGGGCCTTTAACTCCCTTAGCTGGGTGTATCTCTTTGCTCTTCTGCAAAGACTGAATCTCGGCCTGCGCGCTATGTCCTATCTCTCCCTGCTCTATACCGATCCTACTGCGTTGGAACAGGTAGAAGGCTCTACTTGCTCCACTTTCTCTCTTGGGCGGGGCACCCAGCAGGGCTGCCCATTGTCCCCGTATTTATTTGCCTTGGTAGTCGAGCCGTTGGCCGCCTGGGTGCGTATGAATGCACAGGTGACAGGCATTGAATGGGCACACAGATTGTTGCATTACATGCCAATGATGTGTTATTTTTCCTTATGAATATAGACCGGACAGGCTGCTTTGCATGATGCAGATCTTGGGGGAACCATCTAGTCTTTATCTCAATTCCAGAAAATCTACGTTATGGCTTTTGGGGAATTCGTTTGGTGAGAGCGATTGGGAGGCATCGGTTCAGGTGGTTACAGACATGAATGAGGTACCTTGGTGTGTTCCTATCGGACTCCTCCACGGCAAACTGGGAGCGGAATCTAGCTCCGGTGTGGGAATGCGTGCATGAAGATTTTAAGTTGTGGTCGCGTATGCCACTGTCTATTTATTGCCGATCTGCCATTTTTTTAGATGGTTGCACTTCCTCGCCTACTGTACCAGTTGCAGAACCATCCCTACTTGATCCCCCATACATGGTTTAGACAGGTTAACTCAGTCTTGGGACAATTCTTATGGGCAGGTGGCGCGGTGTGAGTAACCCTGCAAATATGTTTCCTCTCTACGTATTTTGGCGGTTTGTTTACTTCTGATATCCTATCCTACTATATGGCCTCATATGTACTCATCTTAAATGAGTGTTGGTATATTGATCGGGACGACCCGGCCTAAGCGGTTGAGATACTCCTCATGGGGGATCTCTCTCTCCACACGATTCTGTTTTCTGCACCGATGCCAAGGGCCCTGCAGTCGGCGACTCAAGTGGTCTTTCAGACATGGAGACAATCATTGCGGGGGACGGGTGGTAGAACACGCTGACCCAAGAGACCCCCTTGTTGAACAATGGTCACTTGCCACAACTAGCGGCTCTGTCAGGGTTTCAGGGCTAGGACAGGATCGGTATCTCTACCCTCGGAGATGTTATGAGGGGACTCATCCTAAAGTATTTCCAAGACCTACATGCCTAAATCCCAATTCTATAAACACCTCCAGTTCTGCCATGCCTTCTCCCCCAGTATGGCAGGATAGGAGCCATTAGCAGAATTCAGCCCGGTGGAAGCCAATTTATTCATGGGGGATCTTCAGGACCACAGTATCTCCCCACATTGCAAAAACCTGTAGAGGCCTGGGAGGGGGGTGTTGGCTCGCTTGATGAGGTGGACTGGACATAGACTCTCGCCTCCCCGCGGGGGGTGGCCATAGCGGTACGCCTACGCCCTATCCAATTCAAATATCTCCATCGGGTTTACTTCACCAGGGTCTGGTTGTGGAGGGCAGGGATGGTGGCTTCCCCAGTATGCCTGAGGTGTGAACGTGAGGAAGGTACCCTGATGCACACTGTTTGGCATTGTCCTTCTCTGGCACAATTCTGGAGAGAGTTGATGTCTTGCCTCTCAGAGGTGCTGGGCTGGGATCTGCCCTGGTCACCAAAACTAGTATTGCTTCATGTTATGGAAGGGATCGGAGGCAACATTTATAAACGACATGTAATGTTGCTGGGGTTCACATTGGCAAAGAGGGACATAGCTAGGGTGTGGAAAGTACCTACGCCACCATTGGTGTTGATAGGGAAGAAGGGCCTGGACTTTTGTATGGGTTTAGAGCACCCTATTTTTATAGCTAGAGGGTGCCCGCAGAAGCATTTTAAAATATGGAAACAGTGGGCTGACTACCAGGGGTTGCTGCTGGAGCTGGTTGCTGAGTGGGGAACCCCTGGGGGACTGATGGTACCCCATTACCGCCAATGCTGATAGACTGTATAAATGGGGGGGTGGATGCCAGAGGTGTGGGGTGGAGCCATGTTCTAGCTGGGTCTAGAAGGGTGTTAGTGCGACTACAGGGGGGAGGAGCGAAGTTGAGGAGGGGGTTTCTAACAGCCTTTTTTCACATGTATTGCTCTTTCTGTATTCTCATTTTCCTTTTGAAAAGCCAAAGTCATGATGCTTTGTATTGAATGTGCAGAGGTCGCCGGGGAACAGTGCCCTGCTCTACATTTGTCATTTGATGAATAAAACCTGTTTTCAAATTTTTTTTTTAAATAAGACAAAAGACATACCCGACACCCTGGCTCCCAAGACTGTGGTCAAAAACCTTGGAATACGGCTTGGACCAGAAATTGATAATGAAGGAGCACATTGCAACCACCACAGGCTCCTGCTTCCATGCGCTAAGCCTTCTATGAAGGGTATTTCCCTTCCTCCCTCTGACCACTTGGAAAACACTCATTAAGTCATTAGTGCTGAGCCGCCTGTACTACTATAACACGCCTCTGATCTCAGCAAATGAGTCATCGCTGAGCAGACTACCAGTAGTCCAAAACACTGCGGCCCACCTTGTTTCAACTGCCCCCCTCCCCCCAGAACTGCCTCTCTCCCGCTCCAACAGCAACTTCATTGGCTTCTGGTACATAAATGGATCAAATTTAAGATATGCTGCATTGTGCATAAAATCCAGAATGGCAAAGGTCGCAGTTATCTTGCAGAAAAATTCATTCAATACCAGCCACCCAAGTCCCTACGCTCAGAAACAAAATCTCTAATCCTTGTATCACGTTTCAAAAAATACCACTTGGGTGGAAAAGCTTTCTTTCACCTAGCCCCATTCTATTGAAATCAACTCCCTATCCATCTTCGCCAATGCCCTGATCACCTTCAATTCACAAGACTCCTCAAAACTGCACTGTTTTAATCTTGTCTCTCTTCTCGGCCTGATGCAGCTCATCCACAGAGCGGAGCTACCCCTTCAGGGGTAATTCGGGTACTTTATAAATTAGTACATTTCAAATAATAAATACCAAACACCAGGACAAAATAATCAGGAGTGGTGGGACAACAAATGTGAAGATGACAACAACCAGGTTCCAGAGGTAGCCAGAGAGGAGCCATCCAGACCATAGATATTGGTATAAAAATAAGAGAATTTGGTGGACATGACACAATAAGAGGGTACTTAAGAAGTGAAGGAAAAGAGATACATTATTATCTTATACAGATATATACATTTAAAAGACTAATTAAACATGAAGTTAAATAGTAGGTTAACCTAGACATTACAAAATACAGCAACAATAATGTGAAACATAAAAAGAAATTAATATGAAGCCTTCAAGTAAAAGGGTAATTAGAAGTGTCCATTGTTTCCATTTTTACAGCAGTCAATACATTTCTGCATGATAGAAGGATCTTTGTACGTTGTCATTTTGTTATTGTAAGTTACTTTAAATTAGCACAGATGGAAAAGACCAAATCTGGCTCCAAGGGAACGTAACATAAGTTGCATGTCTACAAATTTCTTTGATCTGTCTGCTGTAGCTTTAGCCAGCTCTTGAACAAAATGTAATGGATTTCCATACCAAGTAACATGTCCTTTGGTTTTTGCTGATTTGATAACTGTGAGAAGATCCTGATAATCCTGAAAAAATATAATGAAACTGTTGGAAGCCGGAGTCCCCGCCCCGCACCACTGTAACCACATGCGAGACCCGGGACTCCTCACTCAACGTTAGGCCAAGTAAAAACACTGTTTGAGATAGCCCTGCTCACCCCCTTAGTAGCTTGGCACGAGCAGCCAGGCCTACCTCAAAAGCACAGGTGTACAGTATATACAAATACGCCACAGCAACCCCCTGGTGACACCACAAATGGACTCCACACAAGTTTGATAAAAACAAGTATAAACTTTATATGAAAAGATATACGAACAGACCACACAATACAAAAGCCAACATATAATAAAGGGTAATATTCCTTCCGGCTGGCTGGTAGGTACAAATCCCAACCACTGCTTTCAAAATGCTATGCTGGTCGCAATGGTAGAATCACACACGTTGCAATGGACAAACAATAGTGCACTGCGTAACGATACAATCCTGTGCTGGGAAAAGGAAAAATAATACAATGCGTAACGATACACCCCGGTACCTTGCAATGAGAGAAATATTGCAATGCGTACCGCTACAATCATGTACTGCGCAATGAAGGAATAATGCACTGCGTCACACCCCAATCATGCACTTTGCAATGAAGAAATAATGCAATGTGCACTGCTAAAATCATGTACTTTGCAGTTCAGGAAGAATGCAATGTGTAACTACAATCATGTACTTTGCAATGAAGAAATAATGCAATGCGGGCCGCTACAATCCTGTACTTTGCAATGGAGAAATAATGCAATGCTTAGTGCTACAATTGTGTACTTCGTTATGCAGAAATAATGTCAGGCGTCATAATACAGTCCAGCCGTTCGTTAGAAGCAATATTGGCAATGTGTTATACGACAATCAGCCTCTTCAATAACTGTTGCCCCCCACACTTTTCAATGATGACATAAAGTACAGCTTCTTACTCTGGCCCTTTTACTGCCACTTCTTTCATCAGTAACAGCCCCAATCTGAGCCGAAGGAAAGGCTCACGCCATCAGACGGACTGAGAGGCCTCCTCCTTCTTCAGCTAACTGGGCATTCCGTGCAGAACTTTCTCAATGGGCCGCAGTGGCTAGGTCTGGCCAGGCCACAACTGTGAGGAAGGTCTCAGGCGGCAACAGAGCACACATACACCACACCCCCGAGATTACTTTACTCCGGGTCCACGTTCACCACCGCACCCTCCTGGTCTCCTCTGGCACGAAGCCACACACACAGCGCTGATGGGACTCCTCATCTAGTCCGAGTGCATGCTCACCAGGCAATCCTTCCTATAGTCTAAGTAGGCACCAAGACACACACACCGCGCTGTAGAGACTCACTTTCTTCTGATGCATAGGATGAGTAGCCGATCACCTCCACAATACCAGGTTGCA
Source organism: Lissotriton helveticus (assembly GCF_964261635.1). Classification (NCBI taxonomy): domain Eukaryota; kingdom Metazoa; phylum Chordata; class Amphibia; order Caudata; family Salamandridae; genus Lissotriton; species Lissotriton helveticus. The sequence continues at coordinate 2,086,080,907 of NC_136063.1, forward strand.
CCAAAGCACGCACACTGCTTTACTGAGACTTACTCCAACTCTGGTGTCCCGATATCCAGGCACTCTTCACTAACGCCTTCGGCCACACCACAAATTGGTCACCGTGTCCGAGCTTCACTTCTCCTTTGGTGCACTCAATAACCAGGTGCTATTCACCAGCACCTCTGGTGCGCCTCGACACGCACCCTGCGCGTTCCGGACTCATTTCACTTCCGATGCACATGTTGATCAGGTGCTCCTCACCAATGCCTCCTGTGCACCACGACACGCACCCTGCACCTCCGAGACTCATTCCGCCTCCGCCTCCGATGCACACACCAACCAGGCGCTCTTCACCAGCGCCTGCGGTGCGCCACAACATGCACCCTGCGAGTGCGAGTCTCACTTCAGCTTCGGTGCACAGATTGACCAGGCGCTCTTCACTAATGCCTGTGGTGCACCACAACACGCACCGTGTGCTTCCGAGACTCACTTCACCTTCAATGCACACGCTGACCAGGCGCTCTTTACTAACACCTCCTCCGCACCATGACACGCACCCAGCACATCCAAGTCTTACTCCTCACAGGGCAGACCTTCTGAGGGTCTCAAGCTGCCACAACACGCACCCACCGCGTCGCTTAAAACTTCTCTGGAAACTTTTATGTTCCTGTGTTTCCAAACAGGAAGCCAGCTCATGTCCGGCCCTTGAGGTAACAAGACACAGCATAAAGCACTGTCTTCGTCAAGCTGGGGGACCCATCGCACCAAGCACAGTCCCAACAGCCTCTCCCTTGGTTAAAACAGCAAACTGCAGACCCGCCCCAGACCACGAAGCAAGGTTTGGTCCTTCCCCAGCAGTCTTATCTGTTGTTCCTTCCTTAGCAGAGCTTCCTCTTGACCACAAAATGGATCCAAGCCTTTTCAGTCTCAATCCATTTCTGTTCCATTCAAATGTTTAGTGGTATCAGCTCTCATAGTTATACCCCTAGATGTCTTTGAAGTTTGTTGTGCTCAGGGATTCCTGACCACTGCCTAAATCAATTCTGGGTGTCTCCCTCCCAGTGTCACCTTTCTCCCTTTGATACTGGGGGTCTGGATCCTTAATCACTCAGCAGGAGACGAGTCAAATGTTTTATTGCAGCAACCCAGGCCTCTTCACCTCCCGGGGCTTCTCCTCGCCTACTCTCCAGATGCAGGTCAGCCTGGTGCCATCTCAACCCCTCCCTGGGGTCAAGACCTCCCCCAGCTCCTCTCACCTCTCAGATCCAGACAGTCAATCCACATTCAGCAAAGAGACACACAGAAATGCTTAATGCACAGAACTCAGCCACTTTCTCAAAGAGTGGTTGCTGAAACCACAGTGACAAAACCACTTTCAGAGAAAGATGTGTTATGACATTTGCATTACTAGCACTGGCACACACAGTGCACATCACTAGGGACTTTACTAGTAAGGCAAACATACCACTCATGGCCAACCAATTACCATTACACTTTACATAGGGAACACTTTTGACACTGATCAGCAGTGGCAAAGTACCCAAAGCCTTTAGATTGGCAACTCTATGTCAGGAAAAAGGTCTTGGGGGAAAGCAAAAAGTTCAGGGAACTTTAGCCAATAAGGCCAAGTCCTACAGACACCCCAAGGTGTTTTTGATGAGGAGGCATGTTGAGATCGATCACCAAGTCTATGAGCATGTTGTATGTTAAACTTCATGAATTCTGGCATGTCCAAAACATTTGGTAGAACATTTTGGAAATAGAAAATAGGTATCATATACCCTTTGACCTTGATAACGTCACAAAATTGACCTGCCTTGTCCTTCGCTCAATATAAGCATCTAATCTCTCGCCTAATAGATATGAGTGCTTTATTTCATGATTCTGGACATGCGTGCTTAAGAAGTATAAGTAATTTACAATGTGAAAGAATACCGTCTTTGCACACGATATGGTAGGACTAAGCATAAATGTACCTAAATTTGGAACGCAAGTTTACTAAAACAGAGATAGGCCTAACTATGAAGATATCAGTGGTTGATGTCTGTGTTTTAGAAAAAAAACAAGTACTCATTATGCTCCATAGAGACATTACCTTTGATAACCAGTCCAACTGTGATATACCATAATACTATTATTTCAATATCTTAACTTGATGAATATAAAGAATGAATGAATTCATGGATTCATTTCTGGTAAAAGAAAAGGTGTATTTATAAAAGGAAGGACTAGTTACCCTGGATTTTACTTTGCAGGCTTTTACTTCACAAAAATGTGCAAATGTGTATTCTGTTTTTCTACAGACAGCATTTCTTGTATGTGAGATCCTCCACATACAGAGTGCTGAAGGTTTCAGATTTATAGATTACACCAGTATTTACTTGATTTGCATGGTTTATAAGAAGTTCTTTTTTTTTTTTTTTTTTTTATTGAGAATTGACACAATATAAAAAACACAACAAAACAGATATACATTTATAATACATCTATAAAATTTTACAAAATTCATATATCTAAACAACCTGTTGATACATAGCTACATCCTTTAAATTCAGATTTGTTGTTGCCTAACTTTATGAAGGTATAAAAAATAATTAATTACAAATATATATATACCGCTGTTTAAAAAGATTTGGCAACATTCAAACTGAAACAGTAATAAATTACATAAAAGCACCATTGATAGACCTACCCTCCCTCCATGCCTTCACAGGTGCCCACATTTCAAGGCCAAAATCCCGCAATTTTTTACCTTTATAAGAATACAGAGAAGATTCTATGTTATGTATGGTGAGAAATCTGGCCATCCACATTGAGAAAGTGGGGGGAGAGGGATCCTTCCAAGCAGCTGATATCAGAATTCTTAAGACGGCTGCTGCTAAGAAAATTAAAGCCTCCGCCTCTCTCCTTCCACTCAGCCCTAGTTTACTATCGATCCCAAGTATCATAACAGTTGGGGATAGGCTGATGTTTAAGCCTAGCAGCCCCTCCAAGAATTTCTCTATCTCCATTTTAATTGTCGCTAGTTTTTCGCAGAGAGAAAACATATGAACCAAATCGGCCGAATCCTGCTGACATCTGGGACATTTACTGTCTTCTCTTATCCCCCATTCATGTAGCTTATCGGGAGTATAGTAAAGGTTGAACATAGTCATAAAATGTTGGGCCTTCAGATTAGAGGACCTAAGTACCTGCCTATCCAGAGCTAGGGCCTTATCAAAATCTGCATCTGGGTCCTGTAATTTCATAGCCCAGGCTGCCTCATGTTTCTCGAGGTCATTAGGCAACCTGCCCATTAGCTCCTGGTATACTACCCTTATTCTATCACCATTGTTCACTACATAATCAAGGATGGGGTTAGGAGCAAGTGAGCAAGCCGCAATTACATCTGCTCTAAAAGTTTGTGCGATTTGGATGTACTTAAAGCTATGACCTATAGATATGTCATACTTCTGTTGAATAGCTACAAATGGCATCAATTTACCACTGCAGACGATATCACCTATCGTCTGAATGCCGTGTTGCTCCCAGATCTTCCATGCCCCATCCATGCTGAGGTTCGGAAAAAGGCTTGATTTCCATAACGGCGAATGTCTATTAATTCTGGGAATCTGCAGATATTTCTGAACTCTTTTCCAAAGATCCCAAGCTCCCAGTATAGTCTTAAGCCTGGTTTTTTTTAAAAATCTGCGGCCATTTTTTCTCAGTAGGGCACCTACGGCTTCCTGCCCCATAAGGAGCTCATATATTGAGGGAGGAATATACATATTATCAGTTGGATCCCTAGTATAAGTCTGCCCACCACCAGCTTGAAATAAAATAGACATCTGAGTTAATAGACATGCCCAGTGGTAGAATCTTATATTTGGGGCACCCAAACCTCCGAACTCCTGGGGAAGAGACATATACTTAGCTGCTCTTCTGATCTTGCCATATTGCCAAAGGAAGCTATTAAATATGGATTCCGTCTTTTTTAACATTTGTTCCTCAATCAGAAAGGGTATAGATCTATATAAATACAGTAGTTTGGGCAACATTGTCATTTTCAGAACATTTGTTCTTCCAATAATAGAAAGATGTAATGCATCCATACGTTTTAAATCTCTTTCTATTTTCTTAAGCAATGGATTAAAATTATCCTGTATAATTGAATCTGTCTCTGCCGTGATAATAACCCCCAGATATGTGGCAGAATTAACATACCGTTGATCTATTTTTATTATATTCCTTGAACAGATCACCTGTGTTTTCTCCTCATTTAACCTATAACCAGAATGGTATCCAAATTGTTTGGTGATCTCTATTAGTATTCGCATGGACGCTGCCGGATCAGGTGTCATAACCGCAAGGTCGTCCGCGTATGCCAGAATTTTGCTCTCGAACCCATTAGTAATAACTGGTTTTATACTATTGTTTACTAATATCTGTCTGATCAATGGATCGATATACAGGGCAAATAAAATCGGTGAGCAGGGGCAGCCTTGGCGGGTGCCCCTTTCTATCTTGATCTCAGCCGAGCTTAGACCCATCAATTGTATATGAGCCATTGGATCTCGATACATGGCCCTGATGGCTTTCAAGATTTTTGGACCGAAGCCTCTCCCCTGTAATACATCCCAGAGATATTGCCATCTTACGCGGTCGAATGCCTTCTCGGCATCGAGGAGGATCATAGCGACCCCCTCCCCCCCGGCATGAGCCTCAAATATAGATATAGCTCTTCTCACATGGTCCGTTGTGCCACGACCAGGGATGAACCCATGCTGCCATGGGGAGACGAGGCCAGCAATGACCCTCCCCAACCTTGTAGCTATGATTTTTGCGTACAATTTATTATCAGAGTTGATAAGAGATATTGGTCTATAAGAACCAGTGTTCTCTTTGGGCTTACCTTTTTTATGAAATACCACAATGTTGGTATCCCTCCAAGTTTCTGGTATTATACCAGTGCATATAATGCCGTTAAAGAGATCTAGCAAGTATGGAGCTATCTCGATCCTCAGATATTTGTATATCTCTAAAGGTATACTGTCAGAGCCGGCAGCTTTACCTCCGGCTAGCTGAGACAGTGCTGCTAGTATTTCTTCCTTAGTTATGTCACCCTCGAGGCTTACCATTTCATCTGGGTTTAACTTGGGGCCTACATCTGGGTAATGCCTCCCTAAAATATCTGGAGGGGTATCCCCTGCATCTTCCCTGTATAGATTCTCGTAATATTTTTCAAATACGGATACAATTTCTTGGGGTTCAGTGTAGTCTCGACCCTCATCCTGTATTCATGTTATGGCGTTTTTAACCCTATCCTGTCTAATTCTTAAGGCTAATGCCCTCCCGGCCTGCTCCCCTGTCTCGTACATTTTCTTCCTATGGGTCCAGTAATCTAAAGATGCCCTATCTGCCAGCTGTTTCTGTATCTCAGCTTTGATCAGACAGATCTTAGTTTGGCTCTGAGCACTCTCCTCCCCCGAAGTTAATGCCAGACAATGCTGTTCCTCTGCTTTAGCCAGATCGACCAGGAGTCTATTCTTATTGTCCTGTTGTTTTCTCTTAAGCAGAGCTGAGTAACTGATTACTTCCCCTCTTAATGCTGCTTTAAATGAATCCCAGACCGAGTTTCTGGAGGCACTGTATTGATTTGCGGCAAAAAACTCGCATGTCCAGTTTCGTAAATATTCAATAAAAGCAGCATCGACTAATAATTTGCGGTCAAATGTCCAAGATCTTCTTTTCCTCTTAGGACCCAAACCACTATGACTTATAATTAACGGATTATGATCCGATAATATTTTGGGAAGCTTTTTGATATTGACTTTCCCAATCTCTCCTGAGGAGATTAGAGCATAATCAAGTTTGCAATACTTCTGATGAGGACAGGAATAATAAGTGAAACCTGGGTCGTCAGGATATTTTGAGCTCCATATATCGACCAGACCATGTGATTTCATCATAGATAGGAGTGCCCTTGAAACTCTGGGTTTTCTGCCACTATAAGGAACATTACTAGAGAAATCAATTGTTACGTTAAAATCTCCACATACCAAAATCGGTGTGGGCCAGCTTGACAACTCGCTTTCGACCACTTCAAATATTGTGGGGTCGTCAAGGTTTGACCCATAGATTCCACAAATCGTTAACCCACAACCTAATTCTACAATGGCCCATCTCCCTGCTGGGTCTGATTTAGCCCGTTTAGCCCCTCCCAAAGTTGCCTTTCCCAGAATTGCCACGCCTCTTATAGTTGAGGTCTGGGTAGAACATGTGAGGATCTCAAACCCGCCAAATTTTAACAGCTTCCTTTTAGCCCACGAGAGATGCGTCTCCTGTAAACACAGGATATCTATAGGTTCACATTTAACAAATTCTGTGAGTCTGGCTCTTTTTCGCCAATCGTTCAACCCCCCTATGTTGATCGAGTAAATAGTTAGACTAAGCATTATCAATTTTTATGCATCTCCTTCTTTTTAAATCTGGAATTTGGTTGTTAATATTAGTCATACTGTATAGATACCATATAAATGTAATTTCTATAACGTCAATTCTCAATTTTTTTTTCCCCTTTTCTGTTTCTGTGCTTTCCCCCCCGCTCCCTCCACCACCCTTAGAGTACATGACCCTCCCTTGGGTCATCCCTCCCCCCCCCCTTCCATCCCACCCTTCCCCCCTAGAAGCGCTCAGACCGAGGTCTGTGCGTTGATGGATGGATGCAGCAGTGTGGTGTGTGGATGCACTTGTGAATCAACAAAAAAAAAAAAACTCCATTTAAACAAAACATTACCCCCCCTAAATGCCTCCCCTCTAAATCTATTCCCTCTTAAAAGAGAGAGAGCAGAGGGCAATTAAACTTATCACCCTAGTGTATACAACAATCAACCTGTAATATATCTTTTTCTGGACGCGTTTCAAGCCACTTCACTATTACCGGATATTTTATTTTATAGTTTTTTTTTTTTTTTTTATAGTGAGTCCAGGAACTCTTTTGCCTTGACCTCAGATGTAAAAAATTGTGTCTTGCCCTCTCTCACAACCTTAAGTTGTGCAGGATTCACCAGATAGACCTGCATATGTTTTTCCTGGAGAGGTTTGATCAATTGACGGAGTCTCCAACGCCTCTCGACCGTTGCATGGCAAAAGTCCGGCCTTACAAAGAAAGATATGCCCTCGCTTGTTCTTTTGGCATCCGGTCTGGCTTTATCAGATATAGTTTGTCTGAGAATGAAATTTCCTAGAAATATAAGGACTGCCCTTGGTCTTTCCGGGGTAGCACCAGCTCGTACCTTAAATGGGGTTCGGTGGGCTCTTTGGATCTCAGAAGACCAATTCCAATCTGCCAATTCAGGGAATGCATTTTTAAAAAGGTTAATAATGAAACCCCTCATGTCCGACCCCTCAATCCCCTCCGGGACCCCTAGGACGCGCAGGTTGTTGCGTCTCAGCCTATTCTCCATGTCTTCCAGCTTCCACTGGATATCAACAACCTGCGCCGCCTGAGAGTCAACTTTGAGTGATGCAGAGGCAGCCTCTGACTCAGTCGCTACAATCCGTTCTTCTAAGTTCGTGACTCTATCCCCCACATTAGCATGTGCTTTTGAAAGCTTTCTAACAACAGTTTGTAACTTACGCATTGCAGTTTGCGACTTCCTCGTGTCCTGCCTGGCTTCTTCTCTGTGCGTAAGCATTGTCTGATATATAACATCCAGAAGTGGAGGATGAGGGGCCTCGGTCTCCTGGCTTCCCTGTAGCGGTGTCGTTGAGGAGTGATCCCAGCTCAGATCCCTATGCGCCTGACCGTGAAATTTAGCATTACCATCCAATCTTTTCGCTGTGCCAGGAGTAGTTAAATCGGGATCACTGTCTGACTCAATGTTACTATCTTCTTGAGAGGAGCTCCTTTCGTCATCGGACCACCCTGCCTCTTCGGTTACTGAATAGAAGCATTCACTGCTATCCTTCTCCTTCTCTTGTTCGCTTTCCACTCCTTCTGCCGAGGTCACTGTAGCCGCGGAGAGACCTGATATATTGACCTTTCTCCTACAGTCAGGTTCTTTTAAAGTGACAGGTTCTTCTAGGGTAACTTTTAAAGTGTCTTTCTGTATGTACTGGATAGCACTGGATTTCGCAGGTTCAGTGACCATCTGATCCTCCATATACACAGGAGTGATCAGAACACCCATGTTTGCTACCCCGTCTGAGTTACCCCCTTTCCTGCCCCCATCGTTTAATTGTCGCTCCTGGTCGAGCAACTCCATTCGGGGAGAATCTGTTGTCCGCTGTGTCACTCTTTCTCTTTCGTCTTCTCCTTCTCCCCTTATGTTGGCTGAGACCATACCAATTTCCGCATCAGGTGGAATAATTGCTTGTGATACTTTCGCTTTCACCGTGGTCGCCATTGGGGGTGTCTTTGCACCAGAGTCAGTTTCCAGCGCCCCCTCCAATACTTCCTCTGATACCCCCTCCTTATCTGTAACGGGAGGAGATGGGTTCATGGTGTTTTTTAAATTTTGACCACTGCGGGCGAAAAGCTCAGGTATTGATGCGACTGATTTCGATTTTGCCCCCGGTTCTTGCACTACTCCAGCTCCAGCTACCTCGGTTCTGCGTGTTGAGTTCACCACCTCAGCAGTGGCATGTGAGGCAGCCCTTACAGCCTGTGCTTTCTTTTTAGCAGCCGCTGCCTTGGGTGCTATACCGGCGGCTATTTTCGGGGCCATTTTCGAGTTTGTATACCCTCGCAGCAATCCACAACCGCAACCACGGGTATTAACCCAGAGCCTCACCCTCCGCCGTGTCACAGAGGCGGCCGGGTAACGGGAGGCAGACTTGACAGAATGGATGCACTGCAGCTGCAGCCAGGACGTGAGGATAGCCGAGACCAGCCAGAGCGCGCCTGCGATCTCCACCCTCGGTCGTTGACTCCTTTGGGCTGCCGCCACCACTGCCGCCACCACTGCTACTGCGGAGCTCCCTCTCGCATGGTCAGAGACGCCGCCGCCTTGCATCGGGGGTAGAGTCGGGATGAGGTCGTCGGAAGCTACAGGCTCACGCGCGGTATATTAGCCGCCCTTAATTCCGCCAGCATATGGTAAGAGTTCGAGGCATCCAGGGGTTTGTTGCACCACACCACACCCTGCTGCTCCGCGGCTCCTCACACAGCCGCCATCATGCTCCTCCGGAAGTCGCCGGGTCACTCGGTTTATAAGAAGTTCAGTGAGTGGGAACTACAATGTTTCATAATTCAAAACACAACTTTTTCAGTTGGTACCCAAGTCCGGTAAATCTGAAGGCAGTTCCTGCATTAATACTCCTATACACAGGTAAAGCTATATAAGTAGAAAAAAACATGTTCATGTCTTTTTTGGCATTCTGTGATGCTAAACTACAAGGAAATTACCTACACACGTCCTCAGAGAATAATAAGTACTGTTGTCAGCCCTTACCAGCAAACAATAGCATGTGGTATGGCAGTAAATTACTTCCCTTAGCCAATCCAGTCAGTTTGATGGTGCTTACTGACCTTTTTACAGATTTCTTTATCAGTCTTGGATTGTGACCAGTGTCAATGGATCTTTGAAGTGTGGTTTGAGTTTCCAGGTTTGACTTTGGATGCCAGATTGCTAGCTTGTCTCTGCTGCTCATAGAATGTTGAGCTTTATTCCCTCAGCAGTCACCATAACACTGACCTCCCTTTTCCCCCGTGTTTACAGATACATGGCTGGATTCCTAGGAGTTGTAAGAGAAGTGTTTTGAAACTGAACCTTTTTTAGGTCGAGCCAATAGTGGCAGTGCGCATGTGCAGCTCGCTATGCAAGGCATGCAGTAATGGAGTATGGAGTGAAAGTTCAATGGAAGCTCCGGCCACTCTCCGACCATGTTGCTAGTTGGCTCATGTCATTGTCCTTTGTAAATGCTGCCTCTTATTGATTATGAGCCTTGTTTGTCCCTCCTTAATATGGCCATGTCATCATTTGTGCCCTCCCGTTGATTTGTCAGTGGGAGTAAAATTTATGGGGGTATGTCAGTGGGGCTATGCATCCTTTTGAGAGACACTTATGTCATAAGAAGACACAAGCTTGTTCCTCCTGCAACCTGAAAACTTAGGACCAGATTTACTAAGAGATTGCACTGCCCTGGCAACACGCAAGGTGACACAAGGCAACACAAACCATTAACTGAGATTTACTACGCCATGCAAAACGACCTTGCATAACTCTGCATGGTTTTGTAGATCTAAGGTAGCACAAGGCAGTGCATTTTGCTGCCTTACTTTACTTTGTGTCTTTAGAGGCGTTCCAAGGGTAGAGTGTGGGCATTCCCATGCATCCACCTATGGGATTTGGTGCATTCCCAGGTTAGCAAAGAGTTGTAAACCTGTGATTGTGTCAAAATGGTACTCCTCACAGTATCAGGAGTAACAAGAAGAAATATATTTATTCTTCTTTCTTAATTTTTCTAGTTATGATACATTCTGCATCACACATAGAAAAAAGAAACTAACTTTAAGGATTGTTTGGTGCAGAAAAGTTTCCATTTGTGCACAAATACAATCCTGCTCAGAATGCAGGCACTTTGACCCTTGGTACACGGGTGCCTGCATTGGCACTGGACAGCACATAGTGCGTCAGCAGAAATGTCAACAAATTGCTTAATGATAATGGACTTTCAATAAACATATCTCAACAGAACTTCAAAAACAAAGTTGTGATCCATTAATATAAGTACATATAACACTGCATTAGAATACATCAGTACAACCTTAATGCAGGTAGGGAGCGGTTCACTGAGGCATATATATGCATGAGTAGTAGTAGCGCAGGCATATAAAAGCAGAATATGGTATCCTAAAAGTTGTGCTCCAAAAATATTATTGGCTAATATCCACAAAAAATATTGGGAAGATAAGTATAAGTAGTAAATACGTATTTACTGTTCTTAACTCCACATATATGTTACTCTTTGATAGATATATATCTTTAAGGTCTGTAGATGTGGAGTCAAAGAGTAGTTAAAGAGTAGTAAAACCATACTTACCTGTATACATTTATCTTCACAAGATGTTTCCTATCAATATTTTTGTTTCAATATTTGCGTGGCACAACTGTTTTTTGTGGTTGCTACTGATATATACAGAGCCATATTGATGGCAAAGTAATGCAACACAGCTCAGCAGGCTACTTTTCTGTACTGCGTTAAAGGGAAAGGACAGGAATGTGCTGTATTTAAAAGACTATGACGCATTCCAGTCCTTGTCCCTACGCTGGCGAAGTTTTATCTGCCCTTTGCCAATGCAGGCAGAATTGTTTTTGTGCAAGGACAACTTCCTGCACATAAACAATCCTGAGAGGCAAATTCCTCTTTCTATGTGTGATACCTTTTTCACGCATTCCCAGGTTTACCAGTACCAGTAAATCTGGAAATGCGTCAGAAACAATGGGAGTTGCATAGGAACACCCAAGCAATGCCCATGGAATGCCTCCATTAGGCAGGGTAAGGCAACACAAGAATTTGCGCTGCACTGAGTTGCTTTACTTGAGATTTATGAAGCCCCTCAGGGACAAGCAAGGTGGCCTTCCCTGGCTTCATACATTTTTTTTTTAGTTGAGTCGCTCTTACACCGCATTGCGTAATGCAAAAGCGACGCAACAGGGTTAGTAAATGTGCCCAGAGTCCCTACCGGGGTGGTGAAATGTCCCTGCAGACTTTAAACACAGGTAGATCGAAATGACAACACTGACCTTAAAAATGAGTGTTTCTCTTTTGAGATGGAAATGAGCTCAGGAGGTAATGTCAGTCAAGTATTTCATGAATATATTTCAGCAGCTGTGAAATCTGATTAGAGGGTAATGCAGGCTTATTACTTCACAGGGTAGGACTGTAGTTATACGGTCAACTAATTGTGAAATTGTGATTTTCCTTTATAATTACTCCTGATGCATCGTTAAAGAAGTGATTTCTTCTATATTTAGGAGCAGATGTGTGACCATTCAACTGTCATCTTAGTTTTGCACTTCATATAATTATCTTTCGTCTTATCTCAAGGGCGTGAAAAGAGATTCGCATTAATTAGAAGGTAAACAAGATGGCATCTTTTATCATAGGCTGTACTACTTCTCACCTCTTTTTTGCTCTAGAGTCTAGTTTCTGTCCATCTCTCACCTGAAGGCCTTACAGGGATGATAAAAATCCTCGACATGGTGGGGTACACTATCCAAAATGTTTCCCTTCCCAGGCACATAATTTAGGGATCTGTTTTCATAATACCAATAATCTATTTTATAGCCGCTAAGAACGATTCAGAAAACGCAATTATATTCTAAACCACATGCGCACAACACAGACCCCACAGCCCCTCAGGAAGAATATTTCAGGAGGAAGTCGCCGTCATGCGATTTTTTTGCTCTGGAATTCTCACTGATTAGCTCTAATGCTTTTATTAATAAGTAAAAGAAAAGAAAAAATATTAGAACGAAGTCAAAGCGAAAGGCAGTGCGACGTTGAAATGTACTTTACTATAAACCTAAGACACTTATTTGTCAGATATATTCAGCAATTTAACAGTCACAAATTCATTTCTGCCATTCTTTTGTTTGATGTAACTGCCATTTTTGAGAGAAACATCATGGGAGAGAATGTATGGCCAATGATTATCAATATTACAAAGAGGAAAATAGTAAAAAGAAAGTCATCGATAGCCAACATTTCCCCTGTCACACTCGTAGGGCTTTATTATAGTATCTTACGTCATGTTACCTCATGTTATGCCATGGTGAGTAATGCTATGCTTTGCTATGTTCATTAATGCATTGAGTGACAGTATTCACCATTGTGATAGAACGAGTAGCAGTTACCGACACTGAGGGTTTAGGATAATGTGAGATAACAGCCAGATCCTACCTTGTTGCCGAGAGTGGCAACAACAGGTCTGAGCAAGTGGTTCTTCCTAGATTTTTTGAGAATCCTCATTTAGCTGAGGAAAAGGGTCTTGGCACTCCAGATGTTATTAGATAATTAAAAATGTATCCGATTGCGTCCCTTTTGATTTAGTCATTCTAAAAAACTCTTTTCAGAATTTTTTTGTGGTTCAGATAATGGGTAGAAGAAATATTCTTTGACAATAAAGTAGTGGATTAAATCAGTGATTGCCCTAGCATTCTGTTTTGCTGATCTTCCTATACCCATGTGCATCAAAAGACGCTCTGAAGACGCTTAGCAGCTTCTTGGATGGACTTCAGTGCAGTTCTATCAACTGACATCTGTAATCCATTCTTTCTTTGATACTCCTCATAAGTAATGATTGGGATGTGGGGCATGGAGGCAACGGACCGATTACTTAAAAGACATTTTTCCCCATTTTCATTCATAATCATCCCAGTCATTATGAAACTGACATTAAATGACCTTCGTCTACACTTGGAATTTCTGGAGGATGCTGTGAATGAAAGTCAGTTTATGTGTACACTATGGGGGCAGGTGTGCATTTTCAGAATGACTGAGTCAGAGTTGTAGACGAGGGTGGTAGTGGTAATATAGAGGATTATCCACATGTGACAAAGACCCCCCAGGATTTAGCGGCATGGATTAGCAAATTTAGCGGCACAAAAATGGATATTTAGCGGCACAAATATGGAAATTTAGCTGCAATTTTGCGGCATTTTATTTGGCCATTTTTCCTACAACAAACACAGATATCTTAGTTTTTTTAGTTATTTAACAACATGAAGCTATGCATATTTGGTTTATTTAAAATGTAGACACTTTGTTTCCCTCGAAAAGCAAAAGACTGCCCGTCAGCAGCCCAGGGCAGCAAAACAGCATTATAGGCGTCCCGCGTTGCGTGCGGCAAGGCGGTGCTTCATATCGCGGTGTCAACGCCTCCCCAATGCAGCAGCTGTGCCCAATTCAGTGGTGGTGCACCCTGGGACCACAAGTCCCATCAGGGCTCAAAAGGTTTCCAGGTCCGTGCTTGAATTATCAACTAGTCCAGATTTTCATTTTGCATGTTGGGATTTTTAGCTCTGTAGTTATAATAGGGTAAACGAACTACAAGTTCCAAAACCCAAAGAAAAAGCTTGGTATGTATGACTCACTCACCTATGGGCTTGTAAACTAGAGAGCTCTGCTCACACCACTGGAAGATAACGTTTTGGTTAAACATCAACGTTTGCACACATTCTCTCAAATGTTACTCTTCTGGGCCTTTTAAACATGAGATAGCTGTAAAGTAAAAGGTCATACTTGTGTTTCTGATGTCTTCATTAGCTGCTAGGCCGAGTTATTATAGCACACTGCCTTTTTAAAGTGCTGGCTCCGTGTTGCTTCTGGGCCCAAGCCACACTCTCCACATTCATTTTTAGAAATAACAGAGGGTTGTAGTCTCAGGCGAAATGAGAGGCTTGTTCTGCAAACACGCCTCCAGTATACATTGTTTAGCCACATAATCCCCTTGCTGACAAACAAATGTCTGTGGTTGCCGAGAGGAAACCTCCTTTCTTGATTTGGGAAGAGGAGGGCTGACTGGCTCTTTTTTTTTCCTTTTCCTTACGCTCTTGCTTAACCAGTTTATCCTTCTCTCTGTTGCTTGTCCTGCTCCTTCTTCTTCTGGGATTCCTCTCGAAGGGATTCTTTTTCCAACCTCCTTGCACAGAGGACGTCTTCTACATTTGTATTTTTAAAGAGAGATTTTTCCAAAGGGATGGCCACAATTGGCAGCTGCTCCTTTCTCTTCATCCGCTTCATCCACTCCATCAGTTATGTTGGCGTACTGTGCCAAGACAGCAGCCTTCCTCTGTTTCTCTTCCTCTGAAATTTCCTTCGGTTTCACTACAATCTGGGCCTGCTTCTCCATCATGCTTGCAATCGCTTTGATCTCATCTTCTTTCTTCTCCTGAGATTGTGATGATTTTTCAGCTTCACACCATTTTGTGAACATTTCTTGACAAACATCGTCTAAGGAAACTTCCTCCAAGAAGGCACCCAGAACGCTCTGCAATGCATCCAGCCTGTCCTCGTTGCTCTCCTCTTCCCGCAGCAGGCCCTGACTATAGGCCATGTACACAGCGCTATCTATCTCCAGCGTGTCCAGCCTCCATCCAGGCCTCTCCTGGAAGCTAGACGACTCCATTCCACACTGGGACAGTGCTCTGACTGCCGGCCAGCCTCGCCGCCTTTGCAGTGGATGACCTGTTGACAGCCACTGGAGACAGAAAGCATGCTCGGGCTTAGAACTTATATGTATTATGAGCCTCCGGTTCTGACACTTTCATTTATTGTTTGGCATCATAAGGGCTTGAATTATTTGAAAATGAGAAATATGAAATTGGAGGTAACAGGTCCCAGGGCCCCAAAAATCCTTCAGAGGGTCCTGGCTGGAGGAAGGTTTGCTCGCAAAACTTGGCGGCCACAATGGGATTAAAATATACAGCTCCTGGTGAGGCGCGCTCCATCCTCATCTGAATAAAGTGAAGTGGTATTTAACAGGCTTTTAGAGCGGGTAATCATAACAATGAGAATTAAACAAGCAGGCTGCTTTAAACTGGCGCCCATTAGCAGCGGGGGAGCTGGGCCTTACCTTCCAGGCAATGGACCATCATCACAGGGGGGGCCACGTGCCCCAATGCATCGCTCGCCTGGCTGAAGCCCGCCATATCTCACCCAAAACTTCCCATGACTGGCAGAGGCCATTTAACCTCCACTTAGCGGGAAATTAAGCAGACCCCCCAGGATATAGCGGCATGCATTATCTTTTGTAAAAATGCTGCGATTTCTACAAAAGTGCCGATTTCGCGGGCACTTTTGTAAAAATCGCGGCATTTTTACAAAAGTGCCGATTTCGCGGCAAACCGCGAAATCGCGAAATCCTGGAGGGTCTGGACAATGTACAGGTGTTAATGAACTCGCAGGTCATTGCAGTACTTGAATGGAGGGAAACTGTCATAAGATTTATGACATTCCTGGAATAATTTCTAAACTCAATAGTCACAAAATTTTCTCTGAATGTGTTTTTGATTGATCTTGCTTCCGCTATATTCATTACACATCTGCAAAATCAAAGCCCATGCTAGAAATGTGCATTTGATGAAATATGAATTCACCACTTATTGCATGTCAATAACACCTGTATTCAAACTGAAATAAAAAAGGGGTCTCTCTTTCCAAAGGATAAGTGGCTTGAAACAAAGCATTCTTATGTGAGGCACAGACTAGATCCAGTAGCATCGAGGAGGCAGAGATTAAGGCAGCAGTAGAGGTGGAGTAATCCAACACCAGAACGTGAAGAAGGACTTCACTTTAAGCCTCCCTATATCATGATCTTGTTCCAGGCCACCTATTGTAGGAGCAGGTTGCTGCTGCATAAGCCTCAACTTCTTCTTTCTTGTGCACGTTGATGGTTTAGAATGCTAATACTTTGGTAAGAATAGATGTGTTCACTTGTGCTAGCTCGGCAACACTAAAAGGAGAGCGAGAAGCAAATGCGATAATAAAGGATGTCACTGGCAGTAGGTAACGATTTGTCGACGTCCCTTTTTTTAAGTAATAGGACAGGTCTTTAAATAAACATTTTTCTAAAGTCTTGAGACAGCAAGCTAAAGACACTTTGTGGTCTGAAATAGGCAGGGCTTAACTTTTCAGGCTCTAGTGTTGTGTAAATACTGATATGCTTTAATGCCCTACATACTACATTTTCAGTTTAGTTACGTATGACATACCTATCGTTGCCATATGCTAATGTCTGACTTTTCAATGATTTTGGCGGTCAGTAATTTGGTGATTTTAGACATTTAGGTTGTCACTTTAAATGAATGGAATTTGTGCATAGAGCACCATAAAAATTCAAATCTGTAACTTTTGCCATGTAAATATCTGTGAAATGTAATTATGTGAACTCCTGATTATTGCACACTATCTTTCATCGTCTTCTGCCCACACTGAAGTACAGATCTTTATTGTTGCTCATTTAGGTATGACCTATGGAAACACCAACACATAGTGATCAACAGTATTCAAAGAAAAACTTAAAAATGTGTCAAAGTATCAACACATAGTGATCAACAGTATCTGAAGTAAAACTTGATAATGGTTCAAAGTTTTTTCATTACTGTATGTGTGCATATTACACAATATGTACTATCCTAAATTACAAAATTTGTAATAACCTTAATTCCTAATTAAAAAATAAATACACACTATTTCCTATATTTTGATCATTATGTTAGTTATTATTTTTTTCATCATTTTAAATATATTTTCTATGGGCGGGTGTTGCCGTACTAATGATTGCAACACAATGGAGGTGAGTAACCTGCACACCATATCTAAACAACAATCTTCAATCAACTTGACAATGAGTAATTCAGATCTATAAAATGGTGCGGTCCTTGGTAAAGCCTGGTTAGCCCCTACCAGGAAACAAAGTATACAACAGATGTCAAACAGAGCCTGTTTGAGCCCAAGAGCGCACTGTTCACAAATCCTATAAGGTGTGACTGTAGTTGAACTTCAATAAACTAAGCTTAGTGAATATAAATCAACCATATTTTTCAATGCTTCACATCATTTTTCAATGTATATTGCTGATCCAAACACCCAGGGAATCAAAAGAACATTGTTTCCAAACAATTCAAATCAATACAAAATCCAAATGATATATGAACAGTTCCAAACACTGTGTTTGCGTTTATTTTCATATGTAGAGTTTCATTTCTTGTTGCGCCACAGAAATGGTATTTCAAGAGTCCCAATGCATTTCGGTGCAAGCACCTTCAGGGGAATACTGCAAAAATATATACATAGAAGAATGTATTTCTAATAATCGTGTATTCACACATATACATACAAAATGCAATTTTAGACAAAAGATCTTTAAGGTGCAAGGCGTATTACAGCCCAAAACCACTAGCTAAGTGTTTGGAAAACGATCTAATCAGTAAAAAACATATGTGGAAATGTTAGGAAATCAAAAAGACCACTGTGAAAAAGAGTGTTCAAAACACGCAAAGAAAACAATGTGACTTAACCCTGTGTGTCTCCGAAAAAACTTCCAAGAGAATAGCATGCCAAAAACTATTGTAAAAAAAAGGTATCCTCGCTCACCTATAGGAATGTCATACATCTAATGAAGAGCCTTCAATGGTGTTAGTACAAAAAACAAAAACCTCTCACCGAAAGCTAATTAAAGATAGGTAATATATCCTACATCAATTCAAATAATGACATTGTCCCACAAACAGAAATTATTGAAAAACATTCTTTTTTTATTTACATAATTTTCTGATAAGTTAGAACATTATGGCACAATCACATGACCATGATACTAATCAATGGTGACCCATATTGCAGAGCAGCACTACTGTTAAAGATTGCAGGGATTTGTTAGCATGAGCTGAAAGCCATTTTGTATTTTGGCAGCCATTTTAGGTAGCCATGTGCTCGCCATATGCTGTTTCCTTCTTCAGAGCCTTGCACATGCTCTGAGAGGCCTAGCTAGTAGAATGCACCTGCTTCTAGTATGGAACTGTCAGGCTATTTGTTGAGCAAGCAGATTGTGTATGCCCATTGTTGGACTTGGCCCTTCTGGCAGGTTCACCCCTAATCTTTTTGCTTTTAGTATGTGATCTGTGTTAGTGATTTTTGGGTCTCTGCGCACTTTTTCCCTGTGGCACAGAGTAAAGTGCCTGCGTGTAGAGAGGCTGGCCTGCCCTCCCATAGGAATGCATGGGGAATGTGTGTGTCCATGTTAGTTCCTGATGTGTGGGGAGTGCAGGCTCGAGTTTGGTATGTGCGAACTCGTGAGAGTGAATGCTGTGCGATGGTATGTCCGGCTTGTATGTGTCTAGTGGGGAAGTGCCACTTCTAGACATTGATGTGTGTGTGCAGTGAGGGTGCTGGAGCGTGATTGGCTGGAGCTGACAGGCAAGCCTGGCTCCAGGAAGTCTGGATGGGTCTGCCCAGGAGTGAGTGGGGAGATCAGCCTGAGTGATGTGAGGGAGGGCTGCACCTGGTTCCTGAATGGGGCTGGGCTTTCCCCACACAATGCTGGCTCCGCCCCCTGTGGTGCGTCTAACGACCCTAGCCTCCCTAGTGAATGAGAGGGGTGGTTGAGCCATCAAGGGTGCTCCAAAACCAGCTGTGACTGGTTTCTCCCCCACCCTGCACCTACAAACAAAGGATTTACCTCTATAAGAACGGGCTGTGTCCCCTTACAAGTTGTTCTGTTCTGTTCCAGGATCCTGAGGGGGCTGCTGCTGTTGCTGGGGCCAGGAGGACCGCCACTTGGATTGTCTCCCTGCCTGGAGACCCAGTGAGCTGGCTCTGGGCCCAGCCTTGCCCCCCTGCCTGCCTCCAGACCTTGCTGGTGCTTTGCTTTTGGGCCATAGCCCGGAGAGCGCTTTACTTTTGCCCCAAGCGCTTAGGAGCGCTGTATTCTTGCTGCTAGCGCTGGGAGCGCTTTATTTTTCTCCATAGCGCCTGGGAGCGCTGTACTCTACCTCCAGCGCCTGGAAGAGCTCTGATTGCCGATTCTAAAGTCCCCTGGCAGGTGCCCACCCCGCCAGGGACCTTGCTGCTATTTTTGCGCCCTTCGAGTGCCCACCTCGAGTAATTGTTTATTTTAAACGAGCCGGTGCCCACACGGCATTGCCCCGTGTTTTCACCGCCGCAGCCCAGGACAAAGAACCGCCGAGAGAAGCTTGCCGGAAGAGCCGCGCTGGGATTGGCCCAGCCGGCCGAGCCTCCCGCCGCGTCATCGGGGGAGGAAGGAGAAGCAGGAAGCAGCCTGCGTTGACTGTCCCGAGGCTCCCGAGCGAAGGGAGAGCAACGGGAAAAGAAAACAGTCCAGCCGCCGCCCCGGAAAGTCCCGAGGAGTGGGAGCTCTCCGCCTACTGCCGCCACCCAGAAGAGCCCAGCAGAGAGAAGCTGACGCCGCGAGGAGCTGCCGCCTCCAACAGCCGGGGAGTGCGAGCGGGCTCCGGGTCGCTCCTCTGCTCGGGGAAGTGCTAGGGTGGGAGAGAGCACGGCGAGCGGCAGGGTCCCCCGAGAGGGACTTCAGTGGAGTTGAGACCTTTAGAGCGGCCCCGGTTGGCAGCGGGCCGCTCCGACGCCCTTGGGCATTTGTATTCGAGCTTGCAAGGCTCGAGGTGCCATTCCTGTTTGAGCCCACAAGGCTCCAACGACACCCACATTTTGTGCTTTAGAGACCCGAGAGGCTCAGTGTGCCATTTTTGCTTTACGAGCCCAGAGAGGCTCGAGGGGGCATTCATTATTACAGAGCCTGAGAGGCTCATCGCCCACGTTTGTTTTAAGAGCCCCGAGAGGCTCGAGGGCCAGTTCTTTCTTCAGAGCCTGCAAGGCTCCCACGTTGGCCCCATCACTGTTTGCACCAGTTGCCCAGCACTTTGTGGGCAACTGCCACGTTTAGCTCTGTGTTCTTTGCTGCCTGCGCAGCCTGCCCTGACATTTTGGACTAAGGGCATTTCAGCCCTGTGAGGCCAGTTGGCCTGGGGGACAGTTCTAGTGTTGTGCTATGTGCACGCTGCGCATTTAAGGAGTACTTGCTTTTATGATTCCTGCGCACATGTTCTACCTGTACCTCTGAATGTGTTTTATACCTCATGTGCAATATGTTTTATGTTTCTTCCCCTTTGCTAAAAGTGACTTGCTTAGGTGATTGTTTATGTTCCTATAGGTCCTAATAATAAGGTCCTAGTTCCCTGCGTGATTTTCCTACAGTGGTTAGGGTTACGTAGGAGGTATTTACCCATTACCAGTAATTACTGGTTGTGTGCTACATTTACTATTTTGGTGCTACAGTCAATATACGTCTATGTGCTAAGTGTTATACCTACAAGTATTATTTCTACAAAGTGCCTACCCCTGACAGTGGTCCAGGTGGCCCTGTCCTGTACATAATCCCTTGTAAATTCTGCCCGTGCCTGTTGGCACATTGTAACATATGTGTTTTATCTAATGTGTTTTTATTATAATACAAAGGCTATTTTTGATATAACCTTGTGTGGAGTTTCCTTTGTGGTGGGCCTTGGGTGTTGTTGCTGGTGGTGCGTGCGCAAACACTTAACTCACATCGCCTCCAAGTTTAGCCTTGCTGCTCGCGTCACGTTACCTAGAGGGTGAGCAGGGGTTATCTTGGTGTGTAACTCCCTTGCCCTGACTTAGAAATGGTGATCCCTGACTGACTTTGGCGTGAGCCTTGGCCAGCCAGAGGTCCCGTCTCTAACACCCATATTAGGCATTTTGCATGCTTTCATTAGCCAGGACTGCCCTTTGGTCTTATGCTGACTATGTAACCCTAAGCATATATAAGGCCTCTGTTTTCTGTACTCCTTAGACTGCCTCATTCATTTGCTAAGGCTTCTGTGTGACGTAGTCTCCCACATTTAAGGTTATTAAATATGTTACTTTTATATTACAGCTTCTGTGCCAATTTCTTCTTTGTTGGTTTAAAAGGACCAAGTATCAGTGAGACCCCCGAGAAGGTTTCTATGTTCTTCAAATGGTGCTCCAACGTGGACCTCATCAGAGAAGTGGCTATCTAAGGGAGTGATGTTGTCAGGAGACAGAAATCTACTGAGGAGGACAGGACAGGACTCTACTAAGGAGGTACTCTGTGCACAGAGAATCTGGGGATACTCTGTCTCTGCGGCCCAGTATATTTCTGGTCTTCCTGATTTTCTTTCTCCACATGATGTTTACCACTCCTGACTGAGAACTTTTTTGGCGTGCGTATTCTAAAAAACGACTGTTAGGTCATTCAGAACTTGGCAGTTAGAATTTGGATACCAAGTGATTGGTAAGGGTTGTTTTGATGCAACACTTGCTGTTGGTTTTTGATGCCTGGGATTGGTAAGGTAGTTTAGTAACGCTTACTGTGGCTTTGGATTTGTATGATTGGCCAATATTTGTATTTGGAATTTGTAATATATGAATTGCAATTTGTGTAGGCAGGTAATAAGGATCATTTTCCCTGTTTTGAATTGATTTGAACGACGGCACACAGTACAAGAGTACCTTAAGTGCTACTTTGGTTAAAATATTTACATATGTTGGAATATTTTTGGCATGCCTGTTTCAAGCACACATCGAAGAATGTGTTGCTTTTTGGAGGTACCAAAGTGAGATGTGAATTAAATTAGCCCGCTCCCCTGAGGGAATACCTAAATAGGTTTAGGTATAAAAAATATATTTCTTCATTAGTGACTCTGTACCCCAATGGAATTAAAATATGACAATAATACAAACAAGGATCCTTTTCTGCTCACTTTTATAAATGGAGATATACGGAGCGATTTTTGGGTGTTCTGCCAGCCAAAGGTAGTGAGTTGAGTGTATTTTGGCTTCTTGAAAATAAAACAGTCTGTTGGGCTGTTTTTTGCAGTCTTTTGGAATACTATTGAGAAGCTCTTCTTGTAAATAAGACCTACAACTAGTATTTACAAATGGTTTGTTTTAAGTGCAGTCTGTGGACTGTCCTTTGTTTCTGTCCTAAGTGTTGATCTGTGGGTTAAATGTGTGTTTAAATGTCTATGTGATTCATGGTTTCACATTAGTGGTACTTCTGTGAGTAAATAGCGTTTGTGCTCTTTGTGAAATAATGACTAGCCTTAAGCGCGCTGTATTTTATGTTCTGTGTATGACCCCTTCTGTATATGTCTGGAATGAGCTCAATGTGTTTGTTTGTGTTGTTTTTTTTGCTGTCAACAGTCTGTTATGCAAAATGTCATTTAATTAATATTATATAACAATAATAAAAATCCAGAAATTAACCATATGATATACTAAATAAGTATATGTTACTATTAAATTTATAGAGTAAGCAATTATGCACATGTAAAAATGGCCACAATGCTTAAAAGATAAAATTAGAATTCACATTAAATAAGAATAAAATAGGCCTCAAAAACGAAATTGTGTGTTTTGCAATAAATAAACAATTATAAAATGTTACAGCATTTTCCTTAGATACATTGTATTAGATATTAACCCGTTCGCTGCTGCCGTCGGCCGTTGGACGTCGCGCGAGCTACCTCCCTGGTGCTGCGCACGTCCAACGGCCGACGCGGCCGCACCCGTTTCTTCGAACGTTCAGCACTGGCGCTGAACGTTCGTAGCAGCAAACGGGTTAACAGGCAAACACATTATCTGAGTAAATTGGATGTTGCTGAACTAAACACATATTATAGAATATGCATTGAAATGCCTCAGTTTTAAATAGACTGTCATCGTGCTTACATTTCAACACTAAAAAAGCTTTCCAACAGCTGTGTTTTAACTGCCACTGAGCAGCAGCTGTCGTTTTGATTGTAAGCCACGGAGATACAGGAATGTTGACTCAGCTAGGATTTTTTCAGTGCAAACATGGTGTAAAACCCTGCATTTCAGACTGCGGTTTTAAAAAGTTACAAAAATCAGGTTCATTATTTTGGATAACAGGAACACATTTAAAGTAAGGACTTCCTTTCTTAATGCCTTTTTACATACGCATATCCGTAGTTCTGATGTTAAATAATGATTGTCCTTTTATAAAGTGGTGCAAAATTTTTCATGTTTGAAGTTAGGCCTCTGTGCTTAGGCTTATGAATGAATGCGTCTAAATATGATAGGCAAAGAATGCAGCTTGCTTTTCCTATGTGGTATTATCAAAATGATTGGTTTTATAAAAATAAAAATATATGAAAAAATATTTTAAAAAGTAGTGCTTTTAAATTAGTTTTAAAATATTTATAAACGTAATACTCATGCTGTGATCGCCTAGCATTACAATTTAATTTAAGTTGTACCGCATAATGAGGAAATTTGCATATGAAGTATCACTCTGCACAGGCGTAAAAAACTCATTTTTATAAGGGTATACATGATATATTTCTAATTTCCCACTTCTGGGCTAGCTAGAGAACACTCTGGGAATTCCTATTATGCAAACAAATTATATGATATTCATTTTTAAGTGTCCCAAATATCAAAGTCGAAATTGGACAAAATTCACTAATTTAAAAACAAATTCTGCCATTCTGAGCAGCTTTTAAACTGCCTTAGGCTTCAGTAAATGCGTACATTTAGGTATAATACAAACAGCTGAATTCTATATTGTTAGAAAAGTATACTGCATACTGCTTACAATTGAAAATATGTATAAAACCAGCAGAAGTTATTCTCTTAACTCTAAACTGACAAACAGGGGGATAAGTGCTTTCCAGATTTCTGTCTCTAGGGTGACTTATAATTGGGACGGCCGCATGGAAACCCTTGCATACAGAATAGGACAGCTGGGAAGAGTTAAAAGTCAGTTCTATATTTAGATTCCTATCAGGTCTCCCAGAGCAAGGTCTGCTTTGACATTTTGACATCTGAAACCTTTTGAAAGACAAGATGGCAACGCAGGGAAAGAAGGAGGAGTTGTGCTTATTTGTTTGGGGCAAAAGCAAGCACTTTATGCACTCATATGCTAGACAACGATATAATGGTATATGTGAACTTTGATTAACAGATAAGCTTTGCCATTTTTATACAGCACTAATGCTTTTAGTCTGAGGATTACTGTACACAAGCTGAGGGAATGAAATTTAGTTTGACTTCATGTGCCCTCATGTTTCACTTGTACATTTGCTAAAAGGATTGGGGTTTGGGTAGTCATGTTTTTGTAGCCCTCTCAAAAGTGCTATGTACCTCCTATAACTAATGGGGGAAGGAGACTGGCTCCTCTACAAATGAAGGGAAGGTAAAATGTATGTTACTCTCTCTTTTTCTCAATGTTTTTTAGCCTGTCTAAGCTGTCTGTGAAATAGCAATGAGACATTTAATTGGCTATTCAGTAATACTGTTTTAAACACTGTTAACATTCATAAAATGAATAAATATATATGTTATGTTACTGCCCATCCTGTTTGATGAAATTACTACAGGATGATTAGTCTAGATTGTTGTTCCCTTATTTTGATCTTTAAGGGGAGCTAGATGTGGGTAGTTTTTGTTCTACAAGTCTTAGGTGATAACACCAATATTATATATTATTCTCATGCTACATAGTTTTGCAAGGACATTGCTAGTTTTTTTTATTAGCTAGTCCGTGTAAATAAACTGACAGTCCTTATTAGAGCTGATGTTGCATAGTTTGGATCATGAAAAGTAGAATGCAGGGAAGATGCACATGTGATCCTTAGCAAACATTTTTGAAGGGAATATTGTTTTATAGATAAGAACCCCTGTTAAATTAGCAGTTTTAGATTTTTTGCTGCTGCTCCTATAACATGAGTGCATGGTCATAAGCATACAATGTAGGAGCTTTTATTAAGAAGAATTATTTTAGAAGTGTCTGCAGTCCTGTACAAGTAGTTTAAAATCTATAAGTAAAAGTGTAGGACATTTCCTTTTTTATCTTGAGGGTTTTTCAGATTAGTACCCAGGAATACACCAATGTAAGGATTTAGGGTATGTCTGTGTTGTTTTTCCTCTTTTCCTCAGAATTTAGTAAATTAATACAGACTTCCTTCGCTGCTTGGGATTGTGTGATGTATTACTCTTGTCAGTTCATCAAATAGTTTTTTTTATACTTGCCAATAGGTCCAGGCTGTTGTTTTTTTTTTACTTTCACATAGATAGATGGAAGTGGTTCTTAGGTGCTTTGCTAATATATGAGGCGTCCCAAGACTAGGAAGTATTCTGAGACTATCCTCTCTGTTGATAGACTGTTTCTGTGCCTGGTCTAAAGACCTTTTGTTCTGTCCACCAATAGATATTTGTTGCTTTACAACCATTACCAGAGGGGCCCGGGCATCAGAATCAGTCTGGGGAGTCAGCGTCAACACCAGTCCAGCTTGAAGCCAAAGTGAAGGTAACCAGCTCAGGCATTGGTGGCAATTAGGGCCTTAGTGAAGGCGGAAGCCCTGGGATAAAGTGTGTATCAAGTTTTTGATGCCCAGCTGAGAGTCACAGACCGACCAGAATGGCGAGTAGGCTTTGCTTGAGGTGACCCCTTTTAAAACAAGGATTGCTTCGGAGATCCTAGCATCAGGCCTCTGAATCCTGGTCCCAAAGTGAATGCAAGTTTGCTCATTTGTTTGTTGGTCAAGACATACTTGAGCACACTGGATGCAAATGTGTGGCCCCAATGAATGAGCAGTGCGCCAGCAGAGCAATACAGGAATTAAGGAAGGACTTGAGTTTAGGGTACAGGTGCTGTGTCTCTGGTGCCTTTTAGATTAAAGTGAAGGAAACTGGTGCACTGCCTGAGACACTGGACAGGATCGCTAAGAGCATTTGCCCTGATGGGTCACTGCCCTATCCTGAAAGAAGAGACTTTTTCCTTGAAACTGAGCTGTGATTCTTGAGTTGCGAGTTGTGCAGCTCCACTGTGGAAACAACAAGAGCCTGCCAGGGAGGCTAAAACGGACACAGGGAAAAGACTCCCCTCTCGCTTTGTTGTACAGCGGCTTCAATTTCCCCAAGAACTTCTTCATTTTGTCAATAAAGTACCCCTTTGGATGTCCCGTTTTTGAGGAGGTGCAGCCCTTTGCAGCTCTTCGTCCTAATTCTTATGGCCCTGTGTGTTCCTCCTGGTACCAAATATAATTGATGTTATAGCCCTCATAAAGGGAACAATGGAAAAGTTTACTAAAAATGTTTTATTAGATATGTTCTGTTGGCAATTCTGAAATTACAATGGATGGTCACTGAAATGCATAGTAGCCCTGAAAATGTTTTTACTAGACGGTTTTAGTATTTGCTTAGGACTTGGAAAAATGATAATTCTGTTAGTTATAGTGGTCATTACTCTCTTTTGCAATCTGTATGTTAATGATGACCCAATGCTCCGTTCCCTTTGTATTCCTGCTTATACCTCATATATACCCGCTTAATGAAATGTTTAGAAGGGAAAATGCCCACCTAGCAATGAATTAGGATATTGATAAAATTATGAAAATGAATGTGCAAATATTTTTTATGTTCCTACTGGATCATAGGAATGACTTCAGCTCATGCTAAAAGGACTATCTGTTAAAGATTGCAGGGATTTGTTAGCATGGGCTGAAAGCCATTTTGTATTTTGGCAGCCATTTTAGGTAGCCATTTGCTCGCCATGTGCTGTTTCCCTCTTCAGAGCCTTGCACATGCTCAGAGAGGCCTAGATAGTAGAATGCACCTGCTCCTAGTATGGAACTGTCAGGCTATTTTTGCTGCTGTATGGAGAAGTAACTCTCCTCCCACTTTGTTGAGCAACAGCTCTTGTAGGCCTGTATTAGGCATTTTGCATGCTTACATGACCCAGGACTACCCATTGGTCTTATGCTGACTATGTAACCCTAAGCATATATAAGGCCTCTGTTTTCTGTACTCCTTAGACTGCCTCATTCGTTTGCCAAGGCTTCTGTGTGACGTAGTCTCCCTCATTTGAGGTTATTAAAGATGTTACGTTTATATTACAGCTTCTGTGCCAATTTCTTCTTTGTTGGTTTGAAAGGACCAAGTATCAGTGAGACCTCTGAGAAGGTTTCTATGTTCTTCACTACTATCGATAAAAAAAGAGAATAAACCCCCGTGAGCAGTGTGCTGCTTATGGCATTACATGAACCTCAACCCAGACCCTTAATCAACAGTACTGCATACCTGTCGGTTCCGGTCGAAGCTCAAACTGTATATAGTGCAAAACATATATCAAAACCTGTGCGTTAGGATGTTAATAAAAACATATATTCAGCGGGTCTACCAAAGGCTCTGAACCGCTCTAGTAGTAACACCTATCCTAACACTTACCGTAAATGGTAAGAACCATAACGAACTCCACTTTCTTCTGCTCGATGCAACTCGCATAACTATTGGAGCTACCTTTGAATTACAGAACGGCGTGCGACGTCCGACAGTACACACGACGTCCAAACTGCAATAGGAGACATCAACATAGGACTAATACATAAACAAAAGCTCCCGAGCTAATCCTCCATAATAATTCTACATCCCTATATGCTAAACGATCCCAACTCGTGACAGCTGAATATCACTAAAAAGAATTCAATAAACGGCATGCGTGTGCAGGAATGATAAAGCATGTGCGTGAATTTATAAAAGTTTATGCAGAAATAAATCCAACTAAAGGAAACAGCCCCTACACAAAAGTGAGGCATAATTCAGTGATGTATGAAAAAATTATAAAAATAATATATAAAAATAATGTGTGAAAAGAATTGTAAGATGAAGTCCTCTAACTAAACGGTAACATGTGCACTAGCAACGTGTTGACCAAAAATCGGAAATCTTTGTGTGTTTTTAACATTGAGATGGTCTTAAAAATATGTACAAAATCTAAATATATTGAAATGTATCACAGCTAAATCATATACCGGGATTAAATGCCAATAATATATTCACAAGAAGCAAGTAAATTAAATTTTGTCATTCAACCCACAAGGCTGCATAGTATTTAACAACCGAATCCAAAACGTTTCTCTTTGCGCCAGATGTCTGGCGGCGTCAACATGTGGTAAAACTGACACCTGTTCCAATATGGTAAAACGTAACTGAGCAATAGTATGTTTTTTCTCCACCCAGTGTACCGCTAAACTAGATTTGACATTAGCCGTGCGGATCATACTTTTATGTTCAGTGAGTCGGATTTTGATTTTCTTGTGATGCGCCCAACATATACGAGCCCGCACGGACACTTTATAGCATATATCACCATGCTAGTGTTACAGTCAGATGTGTGTCATAACAAAATATGTTTCCCAGTGTGTGGGTCTGCGAACTTGTCACCTACGATCACTCTACCACAATGACCGCAGTTGTGGCATTTTCGCATATCCAACGGTGTGGTGTCCTGGCGTGCTACAGCTTTTGACGTTAGGAACTCCTTGAGATTATTTTTTTCTTGAAAAGGCAAAAATCAGGCAGCCCCTGAAGACTTCCTTAAAGTCATTTTCTTTTCAATATTCTCCCTATGTTTTTTGATGCTACACTTTATGTCTCTTGCAGCTGTAGAGTATTTAGCACACAGATCTCTCTGTTTGTTACAGGTTTATCAGATTTTTTTAATAATCGTGCTCTGTCTAGGTTGGGAGCTTTCTGTTTAGCTGCTTCCACTATCTCATGCGGGTAATCTCGCTTTAAATATTGGCTTGATGTGTACTCAATGTCAACTCTTCCCTGTGCATCAACAGAACAAATCCTTCTAACCCTGGTAAATTGGGAACATTTCAAGTGATTTTTTAAAGTAGATGGGTGAAAACTGCTATAATGTAAAACGTTATTCCTATCTGTAGGCTTTCTGTAAACCCTAGTTGCCAAATTGTTACCTTTTTTTTCTCAATGCAAATGTGTAGGTAATTAATGGAACTAACATTGATTGAATGGGTAAATTTAATTTGAGGATGACAATTGTTAAGCAGCAGCACTCCCTCTGCTAGTTGTTGTTGTGAGCCCTTCCATAGTATGAGAATGTTGTCAATGTACCGTAGGTACAATAACAAGTGGTCAGTCCATATTGTGTTGTGTAGGATATGGGTCTCCTAGAAGTTAGCCATAAAAATGTTCGCATAAGCCGGTGCCCCAATAACACCCATACTGGTACCAGTTTTTGCAAGTAGAATTGTTTTTTCCAGGAGAAATAGCTGTGGTACAAACTAAAGTGGAGTAACTCTAGTAACAGTTTGTTGAGTGTTTCTTCATAATCATGTTTCAACAGCAACCATTCGACGGCCTCAATTCCTTTTCCGTGTGGAATGGATGTGTATAATGCCGATACATCAATTGTACATAGCCAGACTTCTGCATCTTCAGTGATAACAACATTTTGTAATTTGTTCAAACAATCCGGTGTAGACCATTTCTGAACCAGCGGTTGTAGGTAATGGTCAAGAAACTTCCCAACGGGTTCGTGTAATGACTGACAGCTGGCCACAATAGGGCAGAATGGAGGGTCTACAGGGTCCTTATGCATTTTAGGTAGCATGTAAATATGCAGTCTTTTTGGATGTTCAGATATCAGGAATCTGTATGTGCTATCATCCTGTGATTTAAAGGTAGCTCCAATAGTTATGTGAGTTGCATCGAGCAGAAGAAAGTGGAGTTTGTTACGGTTCTTACCATTTACGGTTAGTGTTAGGATAGGTGTCACTACTATAGCGGTTCGGAGTCTACGTAGCATTTGGTAGACCCGCTGATTGTATGTTTTTATTAACAGCCTAACTCACAGGTTTGGAGACATCTTTTCCACTATATTCAATTTGAGCTTCGACCGGAACCGACAGGTATGCAGTACTGTTGCTTCAGGGTCTGGGTAGAGGTTCATTTAATGCAGCAGCATAAGCAGCACACTGCTCACGGGGGTTTATTCTAATATTTTATCGATAGTAATGCTGATCTGCCATGTGGGACACCATCGCAGACTCTTCATTTGATGTATGACATTCCTGAAGGTGAGCGAGGATACCTTTTTTTACAATAGTTATTGGCATCCTATTCTCATGGTAGTTTTTGGGAGACACACAGGGTTAGGTCACATTGTTTTCTTTGCGTGTTTTGAACACTCTTTTTCACAGTGGTCTTTATGATTTCCTAACATATCCACGTATGTTTTTTACTGACTGGATCGTTTTCCATACACTTGGCTAGTGGCTTTGGGCTGTAATACGCCTTGCACCTTAAAGATCTTTTGTCTAAAATTGCATTTTGTTTGTATAAATGTGAAAACATGAATATTAGAAATACATTCTTGTATGTATATTTTTTTTAAGTATTCCCCTGACGAAGGTGCTTGCACCGAAATGCATTAGAACTCTTGAAATACCATTTCTGTGGCGTAACAAGAAGTGGAACTCTACATATGAAAATAAACGCGGACATAGTGGAACTGTTCATATATCGCTAGGATTTTGTATTGATTTGAATTGTTTGGAAACAATGTTCTTTTGATTCCCAGGATATTTGGATCATCAATATACATTGGAAAATTATGTGAAGCATCGAAAAATATGGTTTATTTATATTCACTAAGCTTAGTTTATTGAAGTTCAACTACAGTCATACCTTATAGGATTTGTGAACAGTGCACTCTTGGGCTCAAACAAGCTCTGTTTGACATCTGTTGTAGTACCAATGATTGGTCTTGTGTAGTGCTAGACTTACTGCAAAAGTGTTAAGTTACTACAAACTTGAAGATTGTGAATGCTGACAGGTAGTAAACATACTAATAACTGGGAGTAACCTATGTGAATCAGGCCCTCTGTATCAGCATGCAAAAGGGTTGTTCACTTACCTATTGCTGTCCACCAGGACAAGAAGGTAACACCATCTAAATTACGGGAAGAGGGGCCAGGAAGTGGGCTGCAGGAGAAGTTAGAAACAGTCTGGGGCGATCACACAGAACTACTCGTCTCGACCAAGCAGAATGGGAAGGTCAGGGGGCTTAAAATGCCCAGCTGAAAATACGGAAGCATTGGTCGAAAACATAAAAAAGGCAGAGAAGAAAAGAGGAACAGAGGAACTCTGGTGGTGAGGAGGAGCAAGAATGCCAATGAGGTGAGGACTGTGAGGACAGATATACCTCCTTCAGACAGAGAACACAGGTTATCAACTTTTCTTAATGCGCACAATGCTGGAGAAGACACCCAGGAGGCTGATAGTGTGGAGGAGGAAAAGAAGGAAAAAAGGCACTGGTAGTTCTTATCCACCGGCTAGGTGGAGGTCATCCAGTCAAGAAGCAGGACATCGTGGACAGGTGAGTACTGCATCCTGGATGTGGTCAAGAAAGAACAAGGCTGAAACCAATTTAGAAATACACGCAAAAGCTTTTTACCCTTGTTTTTTATTTGGTTTGGCATAAAAAATGAAAAGAAGATTGAAGTGCAGAAACTCAGTAGCGGCTCCTACTGACAGGGATGGTGAGGAGGAGAGGGGGAGGTTAACCGTCAACCATTGGCCACCACCTCTTTTTCTCTGTTCTCCACTCGTCAGGAAGCACACAGCCTCCCAGAATCCCTTGACGAATCACAACACTGCCTTAGCAAAGTTGTGATTGATCTGAGCACTGTGTTTCGGCCCTCAGACAGGGGCTGGCAGATCGTGCATGTTCTTCACCCAAGGCTGTAATAAAGCCTGTGTTGAGAACGTGCAGAGTGTGCATGGTGCTTTGGCTGGCCCTACACAGCCGCTCAAAGTGTCATGCGCACTTTAGATGCTACCAGCACTCCTCACCCTGTGATGCAGGGACAGGGCGGGCTTTAGTACTGGGGTTGCCCTGTGAGACAATGTTTGTAAGCGCCCCCTCTATGACCTTCTCAACACTGATTCCCTCACTACCACCTTTTTACAAAGCCCCCCAAGTCTGTATAACCACTATCTCTTAGATTGATTTCATTTTATAGCACCACTCATACCAGTTCAAGGTGTTGGAGCACTTTACATCACACATACATTGCACTGAGACAATCATACGTGTGTAAATCAGTGTATAGGAAATTTTACATAAGACACAGGCCTACAAGGTGTAGGAGTCACTTTCCATCCATCCTGGTAGGCAATATAGTTTACCAGTGCTTGGTCTGGAAAAGCACAAATTCGGAATTTAAAATGTAACACCACTGTTAGGGGTTTTATTAAATAACAAGAATTTATTTCTACCCAAAGGAAACCATTTGAAATATTAGGATAAGGAAAGACTGGGCAAATACAATGTAGCTGTAATATATTCCTTGTAGTTTGCATGCAGCTATTTGAGGACAATTAATAGCTCACTGTTCTAAATTAGGAATTTAACGTTTAAACTGCAAGTAACAAAAGGATAACTCTAACAAAAGGGATAACCCATTGACCTATTTATAGTGTTTGCACTTTTGTGCACTGAATAGGACACAGGGGCATATTACCAACAACTAGCGATATTTATCGCTAAATGGGCTTAGCAAGTTTTTTTTTTTTATCGCCAAGCATCGCCGGATAATATTGCAGAGATAACGTGCTATTAGCAACGTTTATCTCTAAAGCGATAAAATATCCGGCGATAGCGGCGAAATGCGTGAATATCGCTGAGAATACAGCGATATTCACGCATTAACGCCAATAGGGTCTTAGCCATAATATCCACCTCCCATTGGATATAATGGCTAAGAACTAGTCTGAGCAGGCGTTAGCTTTTGGAGATATTCACGCTTAGCGCAAATATTTCCATCGCTACGCCTGCGTTGATAATAGGCGATAGCGATGTTAGCAACTGTTTTTAGTCGCTAACAGGTTGGGTACGCCCACTTTGCATGTCATTAGCGATAAATATCGCTGACATGCCAAGCGGGCCCCTAACTGCTCGCTATCGCCTACAAGCTGTCGCTAACTGCTGTTAGCAACAGCTTGTTAATAGGGCGATAGAATTATCGCCGCTTTGCGGACGAAAACGGCCGCTAAAGCGGTGATAATCTCTTATCGCCCTCCTTGATAATATGTCCCACAGTTCTTTGCAGCAGGCATATTTCTTTCTGCGCTATGATGAGTCAAAACTTCAAATACCAGACAAAGCTCTAGTCTCTCCAGGAAGAGCATTAACCACCGGAGTGCCCGTGAAAGGTGATGCTCGAAAACTACAGGGACAAATAACGTGGTATCTGCTGCTTTTAAAACAATGAACATGGTGCCCCCACCCCAGGTCAGTGCCCGATGCGGTGCCACCGATTACATCGCCCTGGAGCTGCCCACCTGGCTTCAGCTGCAAGCTGAATACAAAAAACAAAATGATGACATTATTATCATTTTATTTTTTGTATTCATCATGCAGCTGAAGCAGTGGGGTAATGATCCTCCGCCTTAGCGAAAGAGCTGCCTCCATACAAACTAAAGGTTTCCCTGAGAAAAGGCAGGAAGAACAGGAAACGGACTACTATGATTACATGAATTGTTTTCCTTACAGTATGTAGATGCGGGAAAGGTATAGGGCTGATATAACAATAATTGTGAATGTGGAATATAGTTGAACTACACCTTATTTCAGTCTGGAGACCAATAGAGGAAATTAAAAAAAATACCTAAGATACCTGATAGATTAACCACTACATTCTTAAAGCTATAAATAGAGCTAATGTGAGCACTTACACACTCTGTTCATCGCTCGATGTGCTGGAAACTCCTGGTTTGGTTGAAGGTGGAAACTTGGAGATGAAATTGGACCATCAACACTGCAAAGGAAGTACAGATTTACTTCGAGTAAAGCATAGAGACATTTGAATTAATAATTCTTAGACCATAAGATGATTAAAGCACTGCCTTTAAATTGAGGGAAACTATCGAATTTAAGAATACTTTCCTGTGACCGTAAAACAATTTTTTTTGTTTATTTATTAACTTTCCGGCATAAGCAAGTCTTTCAGGGATCATCGTGACATATAATTATATAGTATGTGACATACAATTAAACCCTAAATGCTTTCAATATTGATAAAACCTTAATTAGAAGTGCATTACTGGATAAAACATCTCCATTTATATATGAATATTTCTCTAGAAAGCAGAATACATTGCATGTTGAAACATACTTACATGGATATGCATGAATACATTGACAATAAGTTTCTTTGTTTCATACTGTGAAATATAAATAGAGTAATTAGGCTGATTATATTATGGCCCTCGTTATTCTTTGCCTGTGAATACCTGATTGGAGAAAACAAAAGAAGTCACGCACATTTTCAATATAAGTCATGCAGTAATTTAAGTTGCAGTATTACCCCGCGTGGAATTACTGTGGAGGATTCCTAGGACGAATCCTTCGAAGTAAAGCTAGAAGAATGTGTCCACGCAAAAAGGATCATGGCCAGATTTATTAATATTTGATGTATTGCAGGACAACTTGCAATGCTGTGCTAAATCAAATGGAGAGTGCAATAATGTGCCTTATTTACTGACGTATTCTGCTCTCAGTCTATGCAGGCAACTGTGAGCTACCTAGCACCAATGCAGGAACGCTAGTGCCAAGGTGAAAAGGTGCCTGCTTAGGGGGCAGGATTGTTTTTGTGCAGGAAGGGGCTACCTTCCTGCAGAAAAATAATCCTTATTAGAGGAGGGCTCCTGTTTCCAAGTGTGCTGGAAATGCAGCACTGTTAAAAAGAGAAGCAAACGAGGAGAAATAGGGATATTTCTCCTCGTTATGCCTCTATCTGGTATCTGATGCATTCTTGTTTTGGTAAATCTGGGAATGTGCCAAAATACATTGATGGATACTTGGGAGCACCCTCTCTCCACCCACGTAATGCCTTCCCGGTGCAGAGTAATGACAGGCAGCATCTTTCACTACCTTGCGTTACTCGAGAATAAGAAAGCCACGCAGGGCCATGCAAGCCGGCTTTGCGTACCTTGATAAAGCTGACTTAAGGATTTGGCTGCCCTTGTGTCACCTTTTGTGGCACAAGGGCAAAGCAATTCGTAGATAAATCTGTTCACAAATTTCAGGAAAGCAGAAACTGGTGTAGCAACACAAATTTCAAACGTTATTCTCCATTCCATACATGGATGAATTATTTTAAAGTTATTCTGAATTTCTGAGTTACCAATGCAAGCTGTATCTGCAACTCTTGATGCATATTTACAACACTGCAATTACTGCAATACTTGTAATAGATGCCTATATTATACCTTTAAATCTCTTGGGTCAGAAATGAAGGTGAAGTCGGTTGTTTAAGAGTTCTCCCATTAAAGTCAATGGGAATGAACACTTCTTTGGAGGGTGATATATTTTTGAAAGATGGGCTACTCCATTAAAACCTATGGAGGCATTGTACTAAAAAAGCAGGTGAAAAACAAATGGGTGACACCCTCCGAATGTGAGAGAGTATACAGGTATGCTAGACTGAAGAAAAATGCCACTTTGGACATGGTCCCCCCCATGTTTTGCCAGATCTGTTGTTGATTTTTAACTCTGCACACCAAGACGCTTCTATCCAGTGCCCAGGGTATGTGTTCTGACCTGTAAAAACATGTGTAATGTCAACACTCCTGGCTGGCACATTTAACTTACATATAAGGCCCTAGTTATGATACAAAGTTTACCCAGGGCCTGTAAGTCAATTGTCACTAATAGAACGCAGTACTCACTGAGCTATCATGTAAGCTGCAAGGCAATACTTGCTTGCAGGCCTGTCACAATTAACTTAGTTATGCATGTGTATACTGTCAATTTGACCTGACAAAATAACCCCTTTTGACAAAATAATAAGTCTCCTCCAAGTAGGCCTTCAATGCCCATGAGGTAATGTACATCATTTTTGAAAGTAGGACATGTAAAAGTTTAATGTTGATCATTCCCTTACAGTAACAGTGCTGTAAAATGTATTTCCACTGTAGCTGGCCTAGTTGATCCTTAGAAAAGCACGGCGATATGTTATCAAATGTAATAAAGTCATCTCCACCCAAAAAGCTGGTAAAAAAGTAAATGCTTGGACTTTTTGAAATATATAATACAAATCAATTTCATTAGTAAAGTCAGACTTGTGACACATATTTTACAAATCAGAGTTTAAAAAAATACATGTAACCTGCTTAAAGTCTGAAGAAGCCCATTTGCCTGACCCTCCAACTGTCACCCCAGATTTGAGTAGTTCCTTGATGAGGTGTAAATTTGCTCTTAGAGCTGACACAAAATGCGCTGGGTGTGGGGAGAAGTTACTTTCCCCCAACAGGATGGCTATGGAGCTGTGCCAAGTTCCTTGCATATCGTCATAGGATGCCTAGCCTGACATAGGCAGATATAGCTCACACCTGGGCCTGTACCCTCTATTGTCCTCCTGCCAGTGAGGCACCAATCCCAGAGAGAGAGGAGCTGCTTCCAGAACTGGTTTTGAGTGACCGTAGGCAAATGTTAGCTAACTTCCCTGGCCACACCTCTAGGGTGGGCACAGGAGCTCTACATAGGGGTAGAAGGGTTCTATAAGGCTGATCAAGGATTGTTTACAGTAGGGGCACAGGAACTGATGCAAAAGTGGCAATGGTCATTCCTGGGAACTACATCCATATTGATTAGGGATGTGCCAGGAGACACCTCCAACGCACAGCCTAGTAGCAGGCATAAATGTGGAACCCCTGGGTAACTACTGGGTCTGTTGAAGAAAGAAGGACTCAACCTGCTATTGTAGCATGTGAGGAGAAGCCTAAGGGCTAGATCTGCTCCCACTTCTATCCAGGACAAGAAATGGACTCCAAGGGTCAGTTGGCTGATCTCATGGTAAGCTACAAAAAGCCAATTTTCCTGGACCAGTCTCAAATGGACCTGCACTGGACACTGCTTGTGGCGTCAGTGCAGTAAATCCAGACCTCTAAGTGCTGTTTCTCAGACCCTAAAACCCTTTCCTGGTGTCAGTGAGTACTCTTGCTGCCTACACTAAAACCTGGGACTTAGAAGCTTTTTCAATGATTTTTGCTCAGATATTAAACAGTAGACTAGGACCATCCTGCTAAGCTGATCACCCGAGGGTGTATCACTGACTTCATCATAGCTCCAGATAAATTCTTCTCCGTAGCAACAAATCCAATTCAGCGGACCCGACTCCCTCTGGAATCCAACAACGTCAAACTCTGTGGTTAGAGTCTTACCATGCTAAAGAAATCCAATTTCCAGAAAAGAGTATAAGTCCAAAGGAACAAATCTTCAGTGGACCTAAAGCCAAGCAGCAGTCGATTGGTATTGAAGTCTTCCTTGGCACAAATTCCTGACTTAGCCCACTCTGAGATTTTTCCACCTTAGTTGATGGCTTCACTGATCATCAGTGATGCCGTCTTTGGATCAAGCCTACTGACTTGCCACGCTGAGGACTTTACTTTACTTAGTCAGGAGATAACTCTTCGATTGGAACCAACCTGGTCCTTGTATCCCACTCATTCTCCATCACAGTCAGCCTTAAAACTTATCTGTGCCCCCAACTAGCGCGACACTTTGCCAGCCATTGGCATTTTTCTGTTTTCTGGTGCTAATTTTATCCGAAACTTTAAAAAGAAAGCATATCTCCACTTCTCTTTATTGGATTCTCATTGCATTTGTGTCATTATGTTCATTAAGATAGCCTCTATATTAATAAAAAAAGTTTTTGCTGTGTTTTTGATTTTTTAAATGCATTGGTACATATTTTCTTAGGTTAAGCCTATCTTGCAGGGATATAGCTGGTAGGGGTGGGGCTGAGTTATGAATAACTGCAATGTTTTCTAGACCTAACAGGAATAGCATCCTTATTACTTGTGGTGGACTGACACCCAGCGCAAATAAACAGCCACTTTCTCACATGTGCTTACAGTCAAATATTGAGTCAAACATTGTGTGCGCTGTACAAAGATTTCTAGATACCCTGTAAACAGAATGGCACTTACCGTGTAGGAAGCAAGACGGAAGCACCTTAATTGGAGAGGCAATCATCCTACAATCTCACTTTATAAGCAAATTATGAAAGTGCCCTTATTAAAAGTTCTTAAAATCCTAATTGTAAAAGGCATCATCTGCTCCACTTATTTGTTCATACAATTAGTCAACTATCATTTATCACAACCCATTTGACTCTTTCCTGTAGATATCCTGGAGCTTGCCCATTTAAGATATTACCCTTGGTCTACTCGTCCCTCTTGTTGAAATAACCTTCTTGAGGACATCGAGTAGTACTTAAAATTGTCAATTTAAGTTCCAGTCAATAAGTATAAATTCCTGCCTATTTGTTTTGGCACAACTATGTGTGCCTTATGATAGGTGAAAGTTACACAGTAAAGTGCTATGCATTCTCTTACATTCTAGGGACCATATTCTGCACAATCCAAGAGACACTGCTGCTTGCTTTTTGCGTCCAAACTCTACATCCTGAGCATAGCCTGATACTAAGATAATTTTATGAGTTTACTCTTAAATAAATTAATCTATACTAATATAATAAAGAGAGAGCCAAAACCTTTGAGGCGAGTAATCTCAGGAACCACAGCACCAATCACAACACCCAATACAGCGTTGGAAAGGGCAGTTGCAGCAGAAGGACATATGCTATGCAGACGCCCACCATATATATTTAAAAGGTAAAAGAACCGTGCCAGCAAAATAGTCCCTTGCGGGCGTGTCTGCGTTGTGCTGTGGGCGTGTGCTGGGGGCGTGACAAATGCTGGGGGCATGTGGTACGTTCCGCCCTTCATGCCATGCTCATATCGTGTGCTAATCCCACCCTGCTCCCTTTAAATACCCCTGCACCCCATAAACATAACCCACCCTTACTCCTTAAAATACCCCAACACCCTTAACACTAACCCATCGTAACCCTATAAATATACCCTGTACCCCAAAACCCAAACCTATCCCTAAACCCTAAAAATACCCCTGCACCCCAAAACCGAAACCTAGCCCTGAACCCTATAAATACCCCTGTACCTCAAAAGCCAAACCTACCCCTGAACCCTAAAAATACCCCTGTACCCCAAAACCCAAACCTAGCCCTGAACCCTAAAAATACCACTGTACCCCAAAACCCAAACGTACCCCTGAACCCTAAAAACCCCTGTACCCCAAAACCCAAACCTAGTCCTGAACCCTTAAAATACCCCTGTACCCCAACACCCAAACCTACCCCTGAACCCTAAAAATACCCCTGTATCCCAAAACCCAAACATAGCCCTGAACCCTAAAAATAACCCTGTACCCCAAAACCCAAACCTAACCCTGAACCCTAAAATACCCCTGTACCCCAAAACCCAAACCTAGCCAAAAACCCTAAAAATACCCCTGTACCCCAAAACCCAAACCTAGCCCTGAACCCTAAAAATACCCCTGTACCCCCAAACCCATACCTATCCCTAAACCCTAAAACTACCCCTGTACCCCATAACCCAAAACTATATCTGAACCCTTAAAATACCCAAACACCCCAAAACATATACCTCAGTACCCCAAAACATATACCCCTATACCCATAATTACCTTATCCAAACATTAAAAAAAAACATGCTTTTACCATTCATGCATTTACAACAAATTTCGTTGTAAATGTATTTGTGGTAAAAGCATATAAAATGTAATGCCATGCGTTATATTGGCATTGCGGAGTAATGTTACTTTTGTAATGAAAGTATGCGGAGTGATGCTATGCGGAAAGAAAATTGCGGAATAATGGGTGTTTACCCTCCCCCGGTAAGTACATTGGTGGCACGGCGGCCCACATCTCCAGCAACATACTCATATTTTTTCACCACCCATTTGAAAAATGCACAGGTCTCTCTCATTGATGGCCAGCACCGACATACACTTTTAGACACACCTCCGGCCACAAGTTCTAGAATTGCGAACTTTAGAGCTGGGAAACTACGTTTGAATCTCGGCATCAGCTCAACATCCTGTGATTCCAGGGAAATCGCTTTGTCTCCCCGTGCCTATCACAAATGAATGTGTTCTTCTGTAATGTAAATTGTGCTCATGCCATGTTGTCGAGTTCGCCCTATATAATATTGCAAGGAAAAATAAAGTAGGGAAACTCGAGTTCACACACTACTGAACGCGCACTCTTAAGTGCATCAGCAGTGCACTGTGAATCGGAGCGTTTCACAGGCCTGTCACAGATAAGAAATGCTACTAAAACGAAATCCTACAAAACAATATACTACTGGCCGGCAGCAATTCATACCCGGACAACGTCGGGACGGGCTGCTAGTATATAATAAATGTACTATCCTGCTTTATTCCATATAGGTCCCCTATATAGGCGCAGGTAACACTGCAACCTTCCATCTATATGCTTCCTTACATTACATGCATAACGGTACATAGGGACTGACCTTTTACCTAGATACGACACTGCATTCAGAATGCAGGTTTTCCCTAGTACGAAACTCATACATTATGCATGAGGCTTCCTAGAAGCACAGCAGGACTGACAGCAGGACAAACATCTCCTGTATATTATCTCTGTATAAATTCCTGCCCGGCGTCATCCTTTAGGCCGACACAGTAACACAGCAAGGTAGGACCCCTGGGGAGACCTGTGGGTATATATACATCACATCTTGCTTTAGAAAAACAGAGGAGACCGTGACTTTCCAGCTGACACACTGACCAGAGACGCTGAGGTTCCTGCATGCAGACACTCCCGCTCGCTTTGGTCTAACATCCCCGCAGGGTGTCCAACTCGAGACCAGGACGGGTCCCATAATCTCTCATTCTCAGGTAATGAGGTTGACTAGATCCTAGAGGGATTCTTGGCATAACACCTACACAGATGCTAGGTACCTTTAGGTACATCTAGTTAGGGAGGCATTGTAGGATTACACACTTTTACAATGTGTTTTATATACTTGTATGTATTCATGATTATTGCAAAATTGTAAAAATGTACCATCCCGTTACATTCATGGTACTGCTAATCATATATCTCTGTCTAATGGTTGTTACAGCTCATTTATTCTACACTAGAATAACAACTGTTGAATAAATTATTATTGAAACGCCCACACTGTTTATTTTGTGTATCTCTGAGACAAACTAAGTGAGCATGAGTGACTGAGCGAAAAGTAGGATATTGTTTCCACGATTCTGAGGGATCAGGGTTGTCATGTTCTGAGGTTGCCAGAAACTATTATCTCCCTGATAAGAGGAGATTCTAGTGGGACTGTGAGCTAGCTGATACAGACAGGCTAACATATCCGGTGGGGGTATACGGAACCATTCTGCCACCAATTCCACAGTTTATGTTATCCAAATGTGCAGATCCTGTGTAGGGTATATAGGAACTACACGACAATCCCCATATAAAAGATTTCCTAAATATCATCTTCAACCTAACACACGTATTAGTAAGTCTTGGCTTCTGAGGGTAACATAACAAATCCTTGGGGGCAGAGCTAGCCAAGACCCAAGATGGCCGCCATCTGAGTGAGCTACTTCGGTCATTAATTAATCCTTCAATAATCCTGCATTCCAGTGTGCCTCCAGAAGCTAGACACCCCGAAAAACATCATCAGAACGTTGTGCCTGCCGATCGACCCAAGGTTGATGGAGAACAATGACCGGGCAGAACCGGAACTGCGCTGAACCCTGTACAGTGTTGGAGAGGCTGCATCACACGGACGAGACACGTAGCCACCAGCTAGAGTGGAAGAAGGCCGTGACGCAGAGCACATAAGTGGCAAGATTGGCCCCATGACTGCTGCAGTAGTTGCTGATAGAGGCCCACGTGAAGTGCGGGAGAAGAAAGAAGCTGTGTCAGGTGGAAAATGGAAAGTGAGTGCAACGCTCGTGAGTGAGCTCCGAGCCCCGAGACCGGCGAATAAACTCTGCCGCAGAGAGGACTGCATGGACGGCAGGGCGGGTGACGGGTGGCGTGAGCCGACCTGTTCAAAGGGAGACTGAAAAGCAAGTGGCGGTACTGCTTCTGCAGTGACACCTAACTACACCAAGAGTTCAATCAGGGCGACACCGTGGATCGATGTACGTGATTGCAGCCAGGGCATGGATGGCAGATAATGACGTAGTGAGGCCAGCGGTCCAACGGCCGTAGTTAATCAGACAAGTGGGTGCGCAAACTTAGAAACACATGCAGCGGAAGCGGGAGAGTGGGGGACGGGCGCAACTGTTACAACAATAGACACAGCTGACCCACTGCTCCCACTGTAGGGTAGCCTGAAGCCTTACTGCACTGCTGCGAACCTGGATGTGGCCCGTATGCATTTACAGAACAAGGGCCTGAAACTGCGCTCTGTACCCCTGAACACGAGAATGCACGTGATAAGATCCCAGTGTGACTGAAGGGCTGCGGATACTGACTTGCAGGACCGTGAGATACCAGCACAGGGCGATAAATGTGCAAATTGGCATGGGCGGCGCAGTCTGGAGCTACCTGATAAGAAACCCCCAAATGGACCACCACGTAGAGGGCTGTATACAGCAAATCGGATGAGAGTAAGGCGGCTTTTCAAGTGTTGAGTGGAGAATGGACAATATCTGCCCTCTTTAACATGACGCCTAGAGGTAGGAGTTTTTCATGGCAGGTGTGACCTTATCTAGGCTCTGAGGTAAGACACGGAGTGTGGTGTGCCCCACCCTGACAGAGACTCCTCTGGCAGCTACGAAGTCAGGGAAGGAAAAGACAATAATCTGCGTT
This sequence comes from Lissotriton helveticus, assembly GCF_964261635.1. Classification (NCBI taxonomy): domain Eukaryota; kingdom Metazoa; phylum Chordata; class Amphibia; order Caudata; family Salamandridae; genus Lissotriton; species Lissotriton helveticus. Next base: position 2,086,123,968 of record NC_136063.1, read on the forward strand.
TCTCTGAGGAGTAGAATTCCAGAAGGGCCCAGGATCGGCCCCTCCCCGCGTATTCCTGACACAGAACTATGGGAAAATGAGACAAAAATCAACCGAAGTTGCAATTTGAACACACGGAGCGCATAGACATGGCCGAAAGAAGAATCTCTGACACTGAAGATATGCAACAACAACTGGATCAACCAGAGGGCAAGATGGACAAAACTCTAATGGCCCAAATGGCGAGAGCTGAAGATTCTAAAGTTCGATCCCTCAGAAGCAAACTACGTTACAGGGGTATTGCTGAATCAACAAATACAGGCTAGATGGAAAAGTACATTGAGGGGTTGTTGACGACTTTGATGGGAAGAGACACGTTCTCCTTGGTATTCATTGTCAAAAGAGCTCACAGATCACTCGCCACATCACCGCCACCTGCAGCTAAGCTTAGGCCGATCATAGCTAGACTTTTAAATTACTGGGACCGCGATGCAGCACTACGCTGAGAACTAGCAAGTCTGAAGCTCGACGGCATGGAAATCTCAATATATCCTGACTTCACACAACAGGTTCAGGAGGCCAGAAAAAAGTACTTACCTATAAAAAAAGAAGCTTCGTGAACTGTCCAACCCATATGCCATGATTTATCTGGCGCAGTTGCGGATAACGGATGAAGGTAAAGGTACAGTTTTTAATGAGCACAAGGATGCTCTCAAGTTTCTTCAACATAGATCCCAGCCTCCCCGGAGAAGATTGCCAAGAGGGGGCCCAGACGAACAACAGGCCACCTCAGATGTTGAGTGAAGGGATCTCTTTTTTGCAAGGACTGAATTGTGAGTGGTACTCAGTTGCACAATACTAGACTGGGGACATGGCCACGGCCTGCACAAGTATGTGTAAAATTGCAGATAGTTGAATATTAGTGAGGTACATTATGTGTTTCAGTTAGAAAAGGTTAGAAATGGCATTCGAAAATTGAGTAAGTGTTTGAAAAGGTGACGAGTAGGCGCTCTATATTAAATACAGGCCACTGGGTGCATAAATCATAAACATCTTTTATGAGGGACCATCCGTGCGATTACATATCGCAAGAACATTTGGCTGGTAGCTCCCACCAACATGTGTGCACCACACCAAGTTCGAGTTTCCAACTTGGGATTGGGAAGGAGGGAGGGGGAGTTAATTGGTCAATCGGGCAAAGTCTTCACAGCAGGTTGGGAGCTGACAAAGTGGGTGGGGGGAGGAGGGGGAGTAAATTTGAAAACCCTGGTCAGCAGGTATATATCAGATGGCATACAACACATCAACGTCCATTACAGCAGTCACAGGCTAGTCCATATTGCGGATAATGCTGAGTATGGATAATAGGACTGGTTACACTAGACCATTAACATTGCTGTCCTGGAATGTTAGGGGCCTTCATGAAAAGGGAAAAGTACGGAAAGTTCTGGCATACTTAGACAGGCATAAGATAGATGTTACCTGTTTGCTGGAGACACATCTTACAGACCTCACTGAAAAGCGGATAGGGGCGCGTTGGGCCTAGTACTGCATGGTGCCCTCTTACTCTACTTATGCCAAGGGAGTCTTAATCCTCATCCGCTTATTGTGCTTATTAGCACCCTCAAGGACGATCAGGGGCGCTACGCTATAGTACAGGGTAACTTTGGAGGCACTGCTTTAACCATAGTCATGACATATGGACCGAACACGGTCAAACCACTGTTCTTTTCACAAATATGAGCCAAACTGCGTGACTTACCACTGACACCCATACTATGGGGGGAGATTTTAATACATGTCTAGATCCTGCCATCTATAGGTCAAAAGGTAATGAACGGTATGGGAGACAAGGTGCAAAAGCACTCAGAGATGATATGATAGAACACATGATGCTTGGCCTGTGGCGGCTAAGAAATCCGGGGAGGAGGGAGGGCACTTGTAATTCCACGGTACAAAATACATGGTCGCGAATAGATTATTGGTTAACTGCACAAGATGTTAGTGCATGGACAACTCAGATAGGACACATGCCTATGACACTTTTAGACCATGCACCAGCCAGACTAGAGCTTGCATTCCCTCACATACTCCACGGCAGTTTACATGGCGGCTAACGCTGGAAGCACTCCTTGAGCAGGTCTTCCATTGAGAACTACGGCAGGCTATAGAGGAATACTTTGAATTCAACACAGGATCATTTAGTAGCATGAGGACATTATGGGAGGTGTTTAATACAACCATAAGGGGACACTGTATAGGAAAGCAGGCAGGCATACTAAAGGATATACAGCAGCAATTAGCTATGGCAAAAAAGGGATACTAGGAGGTTAAACGAGGAATTTGCGGATACTCTAGATCCCAAAACCCTAGCAGACATTAGACAAAGGGTTGACGTCTATAATGGGTTTGCAGATGACAAGCTCAAATATATCTCACATAGGTACTCAGCATGCATATATGGGAAGGGTGGCAGGCCTGGACGTACGCTTTCATCTCGGATACGTGCACCAAATGCATCTACATATATAACGCAAGGGATGCGCAAGGGAACCCTTCGCTTGACACACCCTACTCAACGACAATATCAGTGAACCCTCTGGAGATCTGCCAATACTTAGATTACATTTCCCTGGCATGGTTATCAGATAGCCACCATGAATACCTGTATCATCATATTACCGAAGCTGAGATTAAAAGGCGATAAATATTCTGCCAAATAACAATGCGCCTTGAGTGAATGGTACCCCCGGGGAGCTCTATAAAGCGTTTAGGGATTTGTTGACCCCACACTTAGCGAGATGTATGAAGAGGCATATGAAGAGGGAATGCTGCCAACCACGCTGACGGAGGCTCTACTAATTACCCTCCCCAAGCCTGGCAGGAATCCCTTCAAATGCGAGTCCTACTCGTCTTTAATTATTATAGACACCACATTTTTAGCAAAAAAGATTGCAACGAGGTTACAACCTCTGATGCAGAAACTAGTACTGCCGGATCAGGCTGGCTGCATATCCACTAGATCCACTACACAAAATCTGAGGACCATATTCTCAATGTTTCATCAACTGCATCCGGAATTGCCAGCAGCCGCAGCCCTATTGGACGCATATCATTATACGCGGACGACATGGTTCTATATGTTCGACATCCGGATACTCATTTAAACCCATTCATTAGGGAATATATTCTGTTTGAGAGGTATTCAGGGCTTAGATTCAACTGGGACAAATCGGTGGTCATACCACTTATGCTAGCCACAACACAGCCAAACCTGGATCATCCGTTACAATGGCAGACTGAACTGATAAAATACCTTGGATTATGGGTACACAGAAACCCAGAAACGGGGATTTGGGGGAATTATGGCAGAGCACTGCTGTCCCTAGCCGACAAAATAGCTTTACAAAAAAAGGTGATATTGACAATATTTGTATACTTATTTATGAATATACCGATCTGGCTCACACAAGCACTGTTTTCTAGGTTGCGCACAGCTATGCAGCGCCTAACCTGGGCCGGGAAACAGGCAAGAGTAGGCTGGAAAGTTATAACCAAGCCACATCATCAAGGGGGATTCGTTGCACCGGACCTCCAACTATATTTTTATTGTGCTCAGGCCCAACAGGCCCACAACTGGACACAACCATATGCACATATACCGCACATAGCTGTGGAATGTGAAAGCGCGCTGCCCACACCACTGATTACATTCCTATCTGACCCGAAAAAATACCCCCCGAGGGGCATGATAAACTCTGTATATGCAATCAAGGGCATGAAATGCTTTAGCGCAGCACGCAGAGAAACTCCCGATATATGCTCCGGCACTGCCTCTAGCTCACCATGCACATATCACTGTTGCGCAGGAGACAAACAAGCTCACTTATCCGGAGACTATGGGTTAACACACCATGAGTGATATTTTTCCACACAATCGTTTTATTTCACTGGACGACCCATCCCTCAGTGCTCATTGTACACCATTGAAGATATTTGCATATCTTAGACTGCGGGCTGCGGTGAGGGAACTGTACACAACATTCCCAGACAAACCCCCATCTGAATGCATTACAGATACTACTAACATTATCTACAGGACAACGCTTAGTGATACAATTATATAACGCTCACAGGGAGAATTGAGTTCGGGCCCAGACAAATCGCTACAGCGGTGGGAAGAGACGGTAGGAACTACTATAGATAGAAAGGACTGGGGGCCTCACTTATGAGGCCGTGCGTCACTTTTACGCTGCCGGTGCGTCAATTTTTCTGACGCACCAGCAGCGTAACAAATGTGCCTTGTTGCACCATATTTACAAAGTGACGCATCTAGGTAGATGCGTCACTTTGTAAACCCCTGTGCTATATTATACCTACGCCAGGTATAATGTACGCAGGGGGGACGTTCTGACGCAAGACAGGGTCATAGAAGTGACGCAGTGAAATCTATAAGATTTCACTGCGCCACTTATAGGACACAAATGCGTCAATTTCTTACGCCTGCCTCACAGCAGGCGTAAGACTGACGCAGGCCCTTTCACATGGGGCTTGTCCCATGTGAAAGGACACAATGCTGGAGTTGCGTCACTTTTGTGACACACTACAGCAATGCGTCACTTTTGCGCCATACAGATACGTCAGAAATACTGACGTATCTTAAACTCCTTGCGCCATGATGCGTCATACTGTAAATATGACGCATCATTGGTCTCGCAAGGAGGGCGCAGTGAAAAGTGACGACATCGCTGTTTTCACGCAGCGATGCGTCACTTTTCATAAATGAGGCCCTGGGACTTTAGTTGCACACAACTGCAACTGCTGACATCAAACTGCAATCTGCAAATTATTCATTTTAAATGTCTGCATCAAATATACTACACCCCAGTAAAATACATAAATGGGACTTATACCAGACACTATATGTCACGGACGTGGGTAGGGAAATGCAGATTTTCTTCACTTGGTATGGGTGTGTCGTCAACTTACATCATACTGGCAGGAGGTCACCGATACCCTTGCAGCGATGCTCGCTGAACAGATCCCAAACACTGCACTGATCTGTCTGTTGGGACTCTACAAGATTAGGCCAGCCAAAATACGCAAGCTGTAGCTGTGGCACTTCTACTGGCTAAGCGCCGGGTGGCGATGTGCTGGGGTAGCAAGCGCCTACCGTGCTACAAGGACTGGTTGAAAGATATGACTTTTTGTAAAAAGACGTTGGAAACGTATGCAAAAAACATACCTCAGGCCTCCAGACCTACAGACTTCTGGAAGCCTTATGTACAATATCTTTAATCCTTGCAAGTTAATGACTAACGAAATGTAATTGGACACAGAGATAGTTCAAGAAACGCAAAAAAAGGGGATGCTGTGCAGGGGATATATATGGCAAAAGAGTGCTAAAATAACGGACGCAAGAATGTGTGGAGGGACGTATCCTTTCATGCTTACTGTTTTGTATACTCTGTGGTCATATGTGTGGTGCTGATGAATCTTAACAATGTATAATTTAAATGACGTTAAGCTGTGTAACTTCGCTTTGCTGTGTTTGTCTGCTGACCAGAATAAATAAAAATTAAAAAATTTAAATAAACTAACAACTCCTTGACTCCCAAACTCTGTAACAAGCAGGGAGTGGTTGTAGCCTTACCGCTATAGCGGTTGACTTCGAAGTTGAGGAACCGGGTTCGAGTCTCGGCAACGACACTCAACATCGATTCTGGGCAAATCATTAATCCCCCCATGCCTAACAAAAAAATGAATGTATCCATCTGTTTCACAACTCAAAGTCTTCTAACAATCACCATGCATATAAGGAATGACTAAATCACGATAGACAATCTTGATCTAATATGCATCATAGAAACATGGCTAAATGAGTTCTCAAATCTCATTCTTCATTCCTTAGTGCCACCTAATAATGAGATTATCTGCAAAGACAGACATATGAAATATGGGGGATGACTTGCCATAATAGATAAAAAACTGCCAAATCAGCAATCCTCAATTTAGGCCCACTTTGAAGCATTATATGGCCCACTTTGAAGCATTATATGGCCCACTTTGAAGCATTATATGCGGAGGGTGGATGGGAATCAAATAGTGATGGAGCTACAACTATACCAATCCCCCCAGATGTCCCCATCACTGAAAAGGAGGTGAGGGAGGCCATTAAAGGGCTGGCTGCCGGAAAAGCACCGGGGCTGGACGGGGTCCCGGGGGACCTGTTCAAACAGGAACCAGGGATATGGGCACCGTATCTCACACTATTATTTAATGCTATTTGGGGGGGAATGATGGTGCCTGATACTTGGAGGGGAGCAGAGGTTGTCCCAATTTACAAAAAGGGATCCCCCCTGCTCCCTTCCAACTACCGGCCCATCAGCCTGATTGACATATCCCAAAAACTCTTTGGCAGATTGATCTTGAATCGTTTGCAGGCGTGGATTGAAGAAATGGACATCCTATCTCAGTATCAGGCAGGATTTAGGGAGGGAGTATCGACCACAGATCAAATTTTTAGGCTCCACCTTCTCTACTGGAGAACAGCGGTAATCGAGGGCGGCAGTCTATATACCATCTTTGTAGACCTGCGTGCCGCCTTCGATTTAGTCCCCAGAGCAAGGTTTTGGAAAGTCATGGAGGATCTGAATGTCCCCGAGGATATTTTGGCAATCCTGATGATACTTCATTCCAACAACTACGCCCGCGTAAGGTGTGGCAAAGGTGGCAAACTAACCGAAAGGTTCCCCGTTCGCAGAGGTGTGAGACAGGGGTGCGTGCTCGCACCCACCCTGTTTTGCATCTTTGTGAACGGGGTTTTTGCCCACCTGAACAGGATTGCCAACTCCGACGCCCCAAAGCTGACTGGCAACAGGGTGCCTGCAATTATGTTTGCATATGACACCCTGCTGCTGTCCAAATCCCCGATGGGGATCCAACGCATCTTGGATGGCTTTTTAGATTTCTGCTCTGACCGGGGATTGGAAATAAACCCACAAAAAACAAAATTTATGATTTTAAATCCCAAATCTCGTAATCGAACCCCTCCTATGCTAGGCACCGCCCAATTAGAACGTGTACATAACATCGAATATTTGGGGATCATCATAAACGAACAGTTCACTTGGACGTCGAACCTGGCCAAAGTGACCATCAAACTGGCTCAGTTGGCGGGTGGCACTTTGCGCCTGGCAAATAAATCACGCCATCGACCCTTTACCCCAATCATTCATATATACAAAACACAAGCCCGGGCGGGGGTCACTTACGGGGGTGAGTTGTGGGGCCACATCCAACATCCAAAGCTACTGTCCACTGAAAACAAGTTTTTGAGACAGGTAGCTGCCCTCCCCCAGAGCACTCCATTACTACCCCTTAGATTAGATCTAGGAATTAAACCCATAACAGAGGAGTTAGGACTTAAACCCTTAACATTCTGGAGGCGTTTGTGGAGCAGCCCAGATCTCATAAACTATAGAGAGGAATTACAGGAATTCCTGGAACAAAGGAACATAAAGAAGATTCCGTGGTTAACGTACGTAAAGGGGAGGTTTGAGGAATTGGGCTACCCGGAATTATGGACGGACCCTTTGAACTCATGTATTAGGATTCCAAAAAAGGTGATTGTGAGTGCTTACTATGACCTGATGCGTACAAGAGCAATTAATGACACTCGAGAAGGGTCCTTGTCAAACCTATTTCTCCAAGTGAAAGATTCCTATTCCCTTGAAAAAACTTTAGACGAGATCGCTCCTCCATTAACGAGGAAATTGTTTTTACAGTGGCGATATGGTTGCCTTCCACTAGCTTCATTTACAGCGTCCTGGAAATCCTGCTCCACCGTATCATCTTGCCCAATGTGTGCACACCCGAAGGAGGACGACGTGCACGCGGTCTTCTTTTGCAAGGGCTACGAGCGGAGCAGGAAATACTGGCTAGTCCCGCTACTTAGGAACTTGGGATTTAGATCTTATCAAACTGCCTACAGAGTTTTAAAATCAGACCTTTCTCCCACTGTGGTTTTTGCAATTTCAAAATTTTTAACGTCACTGTGGTTTTGCCGCAGTCGAGCTATGAAAAGACTGGTTTAATGGTCCACACTAAATAGATTTGTATTTATTGTTCTACATGTATTTAAATTCATATATCCTAACTACTTGATCACATTGGTTTAATACGTTTTTAATTGTATATATAGTTATGTATCTTTTATGATCAGTGATCGAAATAAAGATTTTTGAAATGAAATGAATGTATCCATCTGTTTCACAACTCAAAGTCTTCTAACAATCACCATGCATATAAGGAATGACTAAATCACGATAGACAATCTTGATCTAATATGCATCATAGAAACATGGCTAAATGAGTTCTCAAATCTCATTCTTCATTCCTTAGTGCCACCTAATAATGAGATTATCTGCAATGACAGACATATGAAATATGGGGGATGACTTGCCATAATAGATAAAAAACTGCCAAATCAGCAACCCTCAAATGCCTCGAAGTCGGTCTTGAGATCTCCTACTATATCCATTTCCATGTCACCTGGCTACTGCCTAATCTTAAATTGGACTCTATACAGCAAATAGTAGAATTTTGTCATTGAACACTATCCTTTAACAACACTTTCCTTGGTGATGTCAGCATTAACTGGTGTAATAACAAATTACATCTTTTTGATTCCATGAATGCGGTTATTCAAACTCAAGAGCTAAAACAATGTTATTTCCTCCCCACCCAGAGTAAAGGTCGTACCCTTGTCCTCATCATAACCAATGTCAACACAGTCCATAGTCAGCCCCCAATAAAGTTCGACTGCTCCCACCACTATGCCATCCTGTTTTCACTAATTCTGACACATAGTCATATAAGCAAGGTGCACACCCATAATTATGAAGCAATCCTTCAAAAATCGTTCTCCTAATTTGATTGAGGACCTGATCTTATTTAAACTGCACACTCTTTCTGATGACACTGATATCAAAGCAATCCTGAAATATACAAAAATATAACTTACATTGAAACCAAAATGTGTAAGTGTAAAAGACTTTTGTTATTTTCTCTTCCCTAAGCCATATAAAAAAGTAAAGCAATGCAAATGTTAAAAAACGCAAGGAAGACACTCCAACTCACCAATAACTAACAAAACGCATACATCAATAAGAACGTTTTATAAACAGTACATTTGACGTGCAAAATACAACTTACTTGTCATATAACTGCAGACCTCATAGAACCTTCCCAGAGCGCTGCTTTAATTCGTCCACTCCAATGCTTCACCTACTGCACAAACTGTCACCAACATCTCCTCTAATTTATGAAAGAGCTTCATGAACTTCTTTCCAACCCAATCTGTCTTTGGTCACTAAGCAACTTCCTATGTGGCCTCTCATACAATGATCACAGCCAAAGCAGCAAACACCTGGAAATCTTTTAGGCCTATTCTGCAGAATGAACTCTTGTTAAAAAAACCCATACCTCCCAATACTATTATGAAAACATTGCTACTGCTCTCATTAAATTGAACTGTATATTGTTCTCTGAAGTCTGGGGCAAAATCACCAACTCTTCCTTCTCTCAAAGATCCTTTCCTGACTCCCTCAAATGTGGGTGAATATTACCTCTGTTCACAAACTCGTCCTCAATCCCAACCTACCAACAAAATTAAAACAGAAATCTTTAATCTCTCCTGGCTAGGAAAGAAAACACCATTGAAAAATGTGTCACCCATCAACTCACTAATTTCATCAGTAATGGACTCTTACTAGCAGCCCCTCAATCAGGATCCACAGCTGGTTATGAAATTGAAACTGCATCTTTAAAAATCCTGTATGACTGACACCAAGTACTGATTCGGGGTGAATCCTGCCTGCTTGTTTTTCTGGGCCTAGAAACATTGTTGACACCATTTATCACTCCAGATTGCTAAACTGCCTTGAACATTACTTTGGATTTAAAGACGCAGGGGAATATTCACAAAGAAGTGGTGATGAAAGGTGTTAGCCTCCTTGGCTTAACACCTCTCACTGCCACTTCAGAAATGCCAGGCTCCACCCTATTCACAAGAATAAGGAGCAGCCTGGCATTTCCCCCATCAACAGCGCTAAATCTCATGACTGAACTCCAGAACAGGCACCCTTGCCCCAGAGTGCAAGGGTGTCTGCAAGCAGGGAGGTTTGTTAATGCACAGGAAGGTGTCCCTTTCTGTACATTAACAAACCGAAAATGCAAGGGTGCTTTTTCCATGTGTGCTGCTACATGCAGCACACATGGAAAAATCAATAACGAGGAGAAATAAAGGCTTTCTCCTCACTTAGCCACATTATGACGTGATTTTTCTAGGTCTTAAGTTTGGAGCTGCCACCTATTATCACCGTCCTTGATAATAGCCGGTAGCGTCAAACTCAATGGGTGTTGCGGTGGTACGCCCACCACAACACCCACTGCATGCCCCCTTTTTACGCTAAGTTTAGCGTTAAGGAGCCCTATTCTCAAGGCAGTGTTAAGTCACTTAATGTGGCTTTGAGCCTTTTTAAGTGCGTTAACGGTGCCTTGAGAATAGGGCTCTGGCCCTTTCGCCATGGGAACATCAAAAAAGTGACGTTCCCGTGACGATAGGGTATTGAGAATATGCCCCACAGTGTTTATGATCCAGGACACATCATTTGTGCAGTTTCTCAAGGATCCATCCTACCCCCAATGCTCTTTAGCTTTCTGTAAAATCACTATCCAACTTCTGTAAAGATGTCTCTATGCACCAATGTGCAGACATCACTCATATTTACCTGCAAACCTCAGATTTCAGTAACATCCTCACCTAAACATTGAAACCTCGATAAAGTAGAATTTTCTCACACTTAACCCCCAAAAAACAGATTTATTCTATCCTCACCTAACGCTAAAAAGGGATTCAACCAAGATTTCCTACAGCACCTCAATCAGCCAGTTTTCACCTCCACTTAATCCCCATCAATCTCCTCCCATAGATCCATTCTAGACCAGTCTCCGACCAAAACAATGCACAGTAATAAAATGAACAAAAGTGCTAATTTCCAACTTCAGATACTCAAAGAAACTTAACCAATCCTGATCACTGAAAACATGTTTTCAATTAAACTTAGGCAATTTGTTTCTAGCAGATTCATCTCAAGTTGCACTTACACGATTAACAGTCATCTTACATGCAGCAGCCAGGCTACTCTTTTTGTCAAGGAATATCGAGGATATAATCAAATGCAAGCTGCTTTGTCAAGCCTTCAAAGCAATCCATGTAAAAGCTCCATGTTAATTGACCAGCCTACTGAAGTTAACATGTGGAAACAGGAATCCTAGAAGTAAAGAAAACATATTAGTTGGAAAACCAGTGATGTCATTAGAGATGTCATCAGTGATGTCACTGACCATGTCATGAGTGTTATAATATGTGATGTCATCAGCAGTGCATTGTGGGTGCGTGAGTTATAGTTAGCTCAACTAACTATAACAGGCGAATTTCTCTGGTTTTATAGGAGTCAAATGTAACTACAACGTCCCTGAAACCTATGTTTTTTTCTATGAATTACTAAGGTTTTTTAAATGCTAATTCCTAACTATAACGTCTGTAAGACCTATGTTCTTTTCTGTGAATTTGAAAGGTTTTCTAAATGCTAATTTCTAATTATAATGTTCAATAAGCATATCTTTTTTAATTATCATCCCATTCTCAACCTGGTAAAAACTGCAAACATCACCACTCTTCCATCGATACCTTCCACCACCAAAATCGCCACAAACCAGAGCCACAACTAACATTAATGATATACAAACTTGTGGGGTTTTTTCCCATGCAAAAAACCCCACAAAAACACCACTTCCCCATATTTTCAACAAACAGCCTAATCTGCAATGCTACCTAAAAACAGGCGATAGCCCCACTTACCAGTAACAAATTAACATCAACCTTTAACTGGTGTAAGAAGGTCGACTATCTACTGCGTGAATTAGACCCGACTCACACCCATATCTAAAGACCAACACGTGATAGAGGTACTAATCATGCAGCTCCGACACCCAACAAGGCCACAAAACCCAGCGCCACCACCACCAGAACCTCCCCCCCGGACCACTCCCCCCTACTACCACAGAGGCAGCGCAAAACAGGACAACGGACCGTCCCAAAATACCATATCCCCTCAACCGCATAATAGCTGAATGTTCGGAGATGTGGCTACCAACTATGAGTGAAGTAGGCAAGTCGACCATCAACAATAATTCACACAATTCCAAGTGTACCGGTAATGAGCTGCAGAGACCTCACTATACAAACCACAAACCTCTCCATGTGGAGATATAGTATTGAGAGAGTGACTGCAACCATATTACCTCAGACACTGGGAAATATCTTGGTCATGTAGCTGTGTTGTCCCCCCTTTGAAGCGGATGCGGAGTGGGCTTGTCCAACGCATGCAACTCCAGAGTAAGAGTATAAATAAATAGGCCACGCCCTGGGCGTGGTTCACTTGTGCGAAGACAAACAAGTCTGCCAGAGCGGCGGCCCTCACCCTGGCATGTGGCTGCTGCCATGACCGCGGGCCTCCTCGACACAAGATCCCTGCAAACCCAGTACCTAAACACCGCAGACTTATGTCTGTAGTGACTACTGCGTTTGATCTACACTGCAGATTGCAGGGTTCACAACTTGAATTCAGCCTTTATTTATTAATTACACAGAGAACTGTACTCTATGTCCTCGGATTTTGTGAAGAAGAAGTGACAAAAAGCATTCCTCAATGTCTATGCTAACTACTGCCTTCGATCTGCACTGTGTACAGCAGGGTTCACAACTTGAATTCAGCTTTGGATCTACACTACAGACAGCATTGAATTCAGCTTTGATTTATTAAATGCAGAGAGAATTGTACTCTATGTCCTCGAATTTTGTCAAGAAGAATTGACAAAAAGCATTCCTCGATGTCTATGCTAACTGCCGCCTTAGATATGCACTGCGGACAGCAGGGTTCATAACTTGAATTCAGATTTGGATCTACACTACGGACAGCATTGAATTCAGCCTTGATTTATTAAATGCAGAGGGAATTGTACTCTATGTCCTTGGATTTTGCCAAGAAGAAGTAACAAAAAGCATTGATCGATGTCTATGCCAACTACTGCCCTTGAATCTGTACTGCGGATAGCAGGGTTCACAACTTGAAGTCAGCCTTGATTTATTAATTGCACAGAGAACTGTACTCTATGTCCTCGGATTTTGTCAAGAAGAAGTAACAAAAAACATTTCTCGATGTTCATGCTAACTACTACCTTCAATCTGCACTGCGGACAGCAGGGTTCACAACTTGAATTCTGCCTTGATATATTAATTGCACAGGGAACTACACTCTATGTCCTCTGATTGTGTCAAGAAGAAGTTACAAAAAGCATTGCTCGATGTCTATGCTTACTACTGCCCTCGATCTACACTGCGGACAGCAGGGCTCACAATTCAGATGCAGTGGAAATTGCAGATGACACAGTCCAGTTTGCAAGACACGTTGCTCCCACTGCAGACCACTGAGACCACCACTCATTGCAGCATGCGCACACGCTGTGTGCTTCAGGTGCTACTAACTCACAGCACCATAAGTCATCTCCATGTGGCCTTATCAAGTCAAGACATTGCTCCCAGTGCGTACCTCTGAAACCACGTACCAGTGCAGTGTGTGCAGATGCCGAGTAGTCCACGTGGCACTAACTGTGCAGCTCAACTCAATGCCACACGGCTGTGCGCCCATCCTGACCATTGCCTGCGCCCTACAATGGGGTTACACGTTTCACAATACAAGATTAGTAGCGACCCAAATTGTATAGGGGACTATAATGGGTTAAAAAGAACAAATGATCCCAATCTGTGCCTGGTTAACTTGTGGGATGACCAACGACTCTGCCAGAGCGGCGGCCCTCACCCTGCCATGTGCCTGCCTCCATGACTGCGGGCCTCCTCGACACAGGCACCCTGCAAACCCAGCGGCACTGCACCTGTCTGTCTCGACTACTGCCTTTGATCTACACTGTGGACAGCTGGGCTCACAATTCAGATGCAGTGGCGATTGCAGATGATACAGTCCAGTTCGCAAGACATGTTGCTCCCTGTGCGGCCCGCCCGGACCACGCATCATTGCAGGGTGCGCACACGCTGTGTGCTTCAGGTGCTACTAACTAAGGGTGGGCGTAGTTCGCGAAGTAGCGCTATGCGAAGCTACGCGAAGTGCACTTCGCACTACGCGAACTTCAAGTAGCACTACGCGAGCTGCGTAGTAGCAAGTTCGCACTGTGCAAGATGCATTTTCAATGATTGCACAGTGCGAACAAGCATCCGGCACTGTGCAGTCATTGAAAACGGCATCATGCACAGTGCGAGCTATAGTTTTCTGCCGCTCGAGTACATTTTTACTCGAGCGGCAGCTTTCTCAACGCGAACTGGTAGTTTGTCATTGCAAGCGGTCGCGAGCATGCACGACCACTCGCAATGAGAAACCTGACCTACCCACGTTGAGAGTCTCGCCGGGATGTTATTTTGCTTGCTCGCGGTCGCGAACATGATGTTGAGGACCACGAACAAGCAAAAAATGACAGCTGCACTACGCTACGCTGCGCTACGCGTGTTCGCACTGTGCTACGTGCAGCTCGCGTAGTTGCGCAAACTTCGCAAACTACGCGAGCGTAGCATAGTGCTTCACCCAGGGTTACTACTAACTCACTGCACCATAAGTCATCGCCACGTGGCCTTATCAAGGCAGAATTCATTAGACAAAAGACATTGCTCCCATTGAGACCCGTCTGGACCACGCAGCATCACAGGCTGCACACACCGTGTGTGCTTCAGGTGCTACTAACTCACTGCACCATAAGTCATCGCCACGTACCCTTATTAAGGCAGAATTTATTCGACAAAATACATTGCTCCCAGTGTGGCCCACCGGGACCACGCATCACTGCAGTGTGCGCACACGTTGAGTGTTCCAGGTACCACCAACTGTACAGCTCAACTCAATGCCACGTGACTGTGCGCCCATCCTGACCGCTGCCTCTGCCCTACACTGGGGTTACACGGTTCAACAATTCAAGTTTAGTAATGATGCAAATTATGTAAGAGACTATAATGGGTTAAGAAGACCAAATGCTCCCAATCTGTGCAACTCAAGTCAGCGTCACCTGCCTGTGGACCTTTGCTGACCGCTGCCTCTGGCCTGCACTGTGGAAGGCCGACGACACGTGGTGCCAACTAACCCTGTTTAACGCAAGCCGATCCCACATGTTTAACTGGTTCCAGAGTCCTGAATGGCAGCAACCCCAACTTCGTGGCAGCGACCACAGCACCATACTCCCTTTAAGCAGTGAAGGATATTTGCATATGGAAGGCCAATGACACATGGTGACTAAGCATGGGCGGATCTAGCGGATCTCGCGTACGCGAACTTGCGGATTAGCGGATTCGCAATCCGCGAAGATCCGCGAACTCTAGCGGATTTGCGGATTTTCCCGTTTTTTGTGTTTGCGCGCGTTCGCTGTAGATTATGGTGGTTGAAAAAAGCAAGCACACCTGCCCTTCTTCAACTGCCATCAATTAATTAGAGTTTCATTAATGTGTCAGTAATTTTGAAAGTTCCAGTCTGGCTGGCACCTGCTTCCTTCCTTATCTGTAATTTGCTTTTTGTTGCAGTGAAATTTTTTTTTCACAGGACCTTTATGGTCTACTTGTAGCTATTCTATGAGCCTGCTGTTTGGGTCATAGCAGGGTCATAGAATAGTTGCAAACTCTGGAGGGGCCCATCAGGAAGCACTACCTTGAATGTTACTAATGTTAAGTTTGAACTTTTGCACCTGCTCATTGCTTTCAGTTTAGCTAAAATCGTTTTTTTCTGCAATTTCGCGCGTTTTTTGGGGCGCGAATCCGTGCGAGATCGATTTCGGAAGCCGCGAATACGTGTGAATACAAAATTGTTTTTTTGCGACGTGTATGTTCGCGTGATCTTGCGCGTGTTCGCGAGGCGCTTCTAGCTATACGTTTGCCAAGTTACCCTATCGGTCGTACACGGGCGCGGCCATCTTGTTTCTCATTCATTGCTATGGTTCTGGGCATGCTTTCTCTATCCTCTCTCAATCTCTGCCATCCTTTGCTTGTTTGAAGTTTTTTTGATCTAATTTTACTTATTATCTATCCCTCTATTTTTCTAGCTCTATATTTTTGTGTTTTCTGCAGCTTTTAGTTACTTTTAAACTACTTTTTTAAACTCTTTTCTTTTCTTCTTCACTATTCTATTTCTTGTTTATCATTTAACTCTATTTCTGCCCAGACCATGGTAAAGGGAGCCGGGAAGCACCCTGAGAAGGGGAAGGGTCCCGCACCCCGTGCCCGGCTCCCGTGCGGGCGTTTAAGGGGGGAGCAAGTGGTCCCGCGGGAGATCTTCAGCGCGGAGGAAGTGGCGGCACTGATCTTCCACGTCCAGCGCCGCCTCCCCAAGACGATCCTGGGAGGCGGCAAGATCGCGACTGGCTATGGCATCCGGGAGCGTCGCAAGCGGTGGGAGAAGGTGTGCCGGGCCATGTACAAGATCTCTGGGGTCCGGCGCACATATAACCAGGCCACCCACCGCTGGACCGATGTCATGGACCGGGAGCGGGACTTGCTGGACGCGCTCGGCGTAGAGGTCCCCGGGCTTGGTGAGTAGTAGTAGTAGTACATTTACTACTCTGTTTTATCCTGCTCTGTTATTTGCAAATCTTTGTTCTTTACCAAGAGCAATAATGCTGCCGATTACATTGAGGTAAATTATATTTCAAAATCTTCTATGCATTTCAGGTGCACTGCTCTCCTTCTCAGTAGCCTTGCTTGCTACTATGCTTCTTTGTTTTGTATGTTGTGTTCAGAAGCATTTCATTGGCCTGAGAAATTATGTATGAGTGTAGTGTAAAGATAAGAACTGCGTAATGCTAGACAGTAAGGGTCATATTTTCAATTACCGGCGCATCCCTGCAAAGTAGCAGGGATGCGGCAGTAATTGTGTGCCATGCCACCACCACCCATTGGCCCAAAACGTCACAGAAGCCTTACGCATCTGTGCCGTAAAGGCAGCGCATTGCTGGAGTTGCGTGCCAACGATGGCGCAGCTCCAGCAATGCTCTGGGGTACCCTATCTCCCCAATGCTGCATCAAGCCGTACGTCGGCTTCAAGCGCGCAGGGTTTGAGTCATGCATCATTGTCCTAAAAGTGACTGATTGACATCTTGTAGATTTCCCTCAGCCACTTTTAGGATTCGTTCCTGCGCAGGTACGTCCTCCCTTGCGCCGGAACGCCCCCTGATGGCGCAGGGCTTTACAACGTGATGCATCGCCCATATGTGTTTTTTTTTAATATATACGCCGCACCAACACCATGGCGAGTCTTTTGTTCTGCCGCTGCGTCACAAAAGGCACGCAACAATGGAAGAAAATGAGCCGCAACTTCCGCAAGGGACTTCTAAATAAGCCCCAACAGACTGAAGTCCAGTCCTTCCTTTAGACACATGGCTATAAGAAGAAATAGTGGCGGTGGTGGCGGGTGGATTGATAGTTTGAGTATTCACTGATCTGCAAGCAGGATGGACTTTGTCTGTCACTTCGCGTGCTGCGCACTGCTGCCTGCAGTGCCAGGCCTAGGCAAACCTCTTTAGTAGTCTGTTTATTGAGTTACATAGGAACTTTCTAAGTCAACGTTCCGCAAATCAGGCAATACGAATAACGTAGTATACCACATGAGATAGATCCCGTGGAATAGTTGTCTATCTATTTGCTATTTTTCCAAAATATTTTGTTATTGTTCTTTTGAAATGTTTGATTTGGTTGAAAAATCTCATCCATGTTTTCTGGTTTTTCTTTCTTTCATGTTGTACATCAGCTCCCCCCAAGGGCAAGAGGACACAGGAGGAGGGTGCTGAGGATGCAGGCCAGGATCGGGCAGGCGAGGGCTCCTTTGCTGGCCCCAGTAAGTTTACATTTTAATAAACAGTACCTATTTTTTCCTAGCGTTCCTCATTCGATTTTTTCTAAATCGTCTTTGATCTTCTTGTAGACTGGATATAAATTCTTATCCTGCCTCGAATATGACTCCCTGTGGTATTACTAGACTATTCTTATTAGTCTGTCTGTGTAGCTAACTAAGATTGGACATTTGGCAATTCCATTGGACTCCCATTCTATTCAGCAATAGCTCTATGCACTGTCTCCTTACTGACTAGATAGTGTGGCAGAGTCATTCAGCTCCCGAAGTCACCGATTATTGATCCCCAATGATCTCTAGATTATCGTACGCAGGACAAGAGAGTACGGAGTCACAGCACAGTCAAGAAGTGTCAGAGGCACTCATGCTTGCAAAAATTCCAAAACCTTTAGCTCATCCACTCTAGTCTGGAGGAACAAAAACCACAGAGTCTATTTAAGTTTAAAAGCTTTATTAAAAGTAAACACATTTATTAAAATCTACTTTGTCATAAAACTATTTAACTGAAAACGGAAAAGTGGTTAGTGCTGACGATTAATTGGACACATTTCTTGTGGTCGAGCCGAGCTCTCACCTGGTTTGAACTTGATCCTGGTCGTGTTCTTAGGAGTCAAGCTTCTGTCTGTTAGGAGAAAAAGTGGTGCGTGTTAAAAATCAAAAGCAAGCATTCATCAGTTGTGCATAAAAGTGCAGCAAGACAACAGCCTTCCCTGGAAAATGGGACATTTTTACTTTGGAGTAGACAGTCACAAATTATTACATTGTATTCAGTTTTTTTAACATTTCTCCTAGAGCAAATATTATATAGTAGTGAGTGGTGTATTCTAACATTCTTAAATGTACTTTGTAGGTGTAACATCTGGTGACGGGGCCAGCGCGGAGGTGGCTGTGTTGGGCGAGGACTCGGCGGACTCTGGGGAGGAGGCGGTGCAAGAGACGGCGGACGGTCCTGTGGGGGTTCAAACGGTGGTGGCGGAAACAGGTAAGCTATATATTCCTTACTTATTGAGATTGAAGACTGCATAGTGTGCTTTCTGCACGGGTGTATTACAAATCAACCAGGTAGTAGCCTCCTCGAAATGTACTTCGACTTAGCTGTGAAGTTTTTGGTGAGAAGAATCCCAATAAGTTCTTAGACGAACGTGATGGATGGGATGAACGAAAAGCGAAAGAAGGGTGTAAGTAAGTGGGACGCGAACTTGTATGATGGCTGGCAAAGAAGAACGATATGTGTTTGCTTGGCCCCCGAGGTGGCTGGGAAGGAAAGAATATGGTATGGTGCATGGCTGGGTCAATGATGAAGCAAGGATGGGTGGAAGGACAGCAGCCTGGGTGGGTGAAACAGAAACTGTATGTGTGCGTATACTTTGACTGAATGGATGCCTGGAGCATGGTATTCTCTGACTCTTAGATAGCACATGTGTATCTAGAGAGAGTAGATGGTCGCCAGGTGAAGTAAGTGTTACCTTGAAGAGCATGTACCACCGCACCCGCACGTCCGTTCCAGTGCAGGGAAGGCAAGGAAAAGAAATTGTAAATGTGTCCAATACTATCATGAATAGTAGCAGTACTTTGTATTGCGTTTGCAATCACAGCATATATCTGGTTATTACGGTGGACACTCCGTACCTCTCTTAATAACTTTAGTTTACTTGTAGTACGTCATTCATGTGTGGGTGTATCACTGTTCACTCAATATTAAGCAAAGCACCTAAAGTCATCTCATATGTCATCAAATACGTCCCATGTGAAGTGATAGATAATCAAATTAGTTAGCTTCTTCATTTTCCTTTTCTAGTACTCATTTGCACTGTAGGGTGAAAGGTAAATTAATTAAGCAGTAGCCCTTGTAACAGAGTATTCTCAGTGCCACCCGTAATAGAAAAGTAATAGCTTCACCACCTGCATGTACTGTACCGGTACAGTAACGCAAGTCTGTCTCACTCATCATGGTGTGCAACTTTTTTTCTCGGGTGCAAGTTCACTGTGCTGTCCATGTCATTCTGCCGGCTTGCATAAGATAACGTACCAATTTCCCTAAACAAGAGAGAAGAAGAAGAATAAGACTGGTGTACTGTCATAGTCGACTGTAATGGAAGTCCATAGTGGTCGTAGAATTTGTTCATTAAACTACCACTAATGTTAGTGCAAGGATGCAGAAGTGGGAGGTTACATAGATACTGTCCTCAATAGTTATGTACTGTGCTTACAATTTGCTACTTGTACTCTGTGACCCAACTTTCGGCTCAATCACTTTGTGTTATTAATAAGGAGCATTGGTTACAGACTATGTCTTTCTTTCTTCATATAGTTGCTCCTTCCAAATCAACAACACGGAGGGAGCAGGCTAGATTGGCCCGGCAACGGAGGCTGGAGGCCACTGTCGCCGAATATCGGCGGCTGGTGGCCCTGGAGGAGGAGGAGGACACGCAGTCGAGCGGGGCAACAACGACATCCTCGACTGTGACCACTGCATCCTCCTCCGTGACTAAGCCAGCGGGACCGAGCCGGGCTAAGAAAGACGACCGCCACCGCCAAGCAACCGAAATACCAGCTGCCCCCCACAGGAGCTGCAAGGAACGCCAACGCCGCCTACGAGTCCGCATGTCCAACCTGGAGCAGGAGGTCCTGAAGTATAAGAACTTGGTTAAGGGCCTCCGCTCCGAGCTTGCCACCCTCCGCAAGGAGTATGATGCCCATGCCGCATCATGCACCAGCACCAGCACCCTCCAGTAGTGGAGTGTCCCTTGCCCTTTTTTTATAGACTTTTGGGGGGTGGGATTTGGGAGTTGGGATCGTTTTGGGACGTTTCAAAGACAATCGTTGGGGTTAGGGTGGGTGAGGGAGATTATTTTGTTAGGGCTAAATAAATATATTTTTAAACTTTATCTGACCATACCTGTTTTTTACTGCTTTTCAGTCTGGTGGGTGGGGGGCGGGGGTGTAACAGTAACTTTGTTTTCCTGAACAGTCGTAGGACTTTAGTAGTACAACCGTCAATCTCTTGTCTACTCCGAAATAATACTCCATTATACTACCTCCCACCAAACGCTTATCTTACCTGTAATTTGTGTTAGAAATTAGTGCTAGGCCCAGGGCTGGCTCCAGGTGAAATGGGGATTAACGTTGTCAATCCTGGGCGGGTGACATTTCCTCATTGCGGTGGTACTAGTGGTGTGACACAGTGGCAGTTGCATGCCTATGGAAAAAAAGAAAACGAAACCTTGTTTGTCCTCCTTACTGTAGCATTACAACGGTTACGGTACGATCGAGAAAATAGCAGGTGACAGTACACTAGAACAGTGCCATAATGTAGCCTAACAAATGGTAAAGTATTTGCTTGCAAGTATAACTAGTACTTGCGTTGAATTTATTTGACATTGGCTACTACTACTAGAAGATATAGTACTGAAGCTGAGTAAGTCTAGAAGATATCCTCGTATTCCTTCACCAGCCTGTTGCTATGACCTTATCCTCCCCAGCAAGTGTGTGGAATTATTGATGTCATTTTAGTCAGACATCAAGCAAAACAACACAGCCCGGGGGAAGAGGGTTAGGGTTTGTAAAATGGATGGGAATGGGGGTTTCTTTTTGGGTAGGTTTTGTTGAGAGAAGAAAAAAAAAGCAGAGCATGGACAAACAATAATTGAAGATACAGACAATCTTTGGTTACAAACTAAAGGTAAGCACATGCAGTCACACTCATAGAATAAAAGACAACAATGGATACTGTATCTGTATTGCGTATGTTGTTGGAGTTGTCCTGTTGAATTTGGTAAGTAAGTTGCATGCAGCAAACAATTCCTCTTATTGGCGGCACTCCTCCATTCCAGCTGACGCTTCGTCCATCAATGTGGCTGGTGACCACTGACAGAAGACACCCTGTCCACTGCCTGCCTGGCGGATGTTGACTGAAACCCGGCCTGTAATTATTGAACGGAAAACAGGAAGTGCTATTACAATACCACTGATAAATAAATAAAAGGTATGTACGCTGTGTGGTTCAAAAAGTGACACTTTGATTTCCCTAATAGACAGTACAATATTTTTGAAATTGCGTGCTCTGTCTGAGTCACCTTTTTAAGGATCAATAAGTATGGCCAAAATATTATAGCGGATCTTTCCCCTCAAGGTAGGTGTACTGTAAACTGTGTTTTAGAACAAAATTTGACCTTCCCAGCAATGCTCCCACCAAGACCCTTACTAAAGCCAGTTGCAAAAATGTAGAAGAACCCCAATCAGATCTCCAAAAACGATGCCTAGCAGAAAAATGGTTACAAAACGTACTTTGAAAGTAACAGTAGGCCCAAATACAGACCGTGGATTGTATTCAAACCACTTGCAAGCAAGCAAAAGTATCCATAGCCAGCATTGCTCCAACAGTGCTCTACAACAACAGAACTGCGTTGCAATAGAACCCCCCGAAACACATGCAATCCTGCTGCTAGGGCTAACCCTAACGAACCCTAACTTACAAAAAGTGCCAAAACTGGTGTTTCCTTATGGATTTTGTCCAACAAACTTCTAGCCGGTATTAGACCTTCCCAGGAATGCCCCAGGCAAGACCCGCCAACCCACCCGCAAAAAAACACCCGACAACACCCCCAAACAGCGAAAAAGCTAAATCTCATACTTACAATGTCTCTCGGCCTTCGGTCCAAACGCGGCGCTGTGCAGCTAGGTCATCATCATCATCATCAATCATCATAACTCCTGTTTTCCACCACGGATTTCCTGAAAAGCAAATGCAATCAAGATTAGACTGTCGCAGCAGTGCTTCGACAGAGACCCCGGCCGCAACCCACCCACGAACAGCAGGAAGCCCCCCAAAACGCTACATTGAGCAAGATGTCAGAAGAAATAGCAAAAAAAAAGGCTGTTCCTTATGGATTTTGTCCAAAACACTTCTATCCGGTATTAGACCTTCCCAGGAATGCCCCAGGCAAGACCCGCCAACCCACCCGCAAAAAAACACCCGACAACACCCCCAAACAGCGAAAAAGCTAAATCTCATACTTACAATGTCTCTCGGCCTTCGGTCCAAACGCGGCGCTGTGCAGCTAGGTCATCATCATCATCAATCATCATAACTCCTGTTTTCCACCACGGATTTCCTGAAAAGCAAATGCAATCAAGATTAGACTGTCGCAGCAGTGCTTCGACAGAGACCCCGGCCGCAACCCACCCACGAACAGCAGGAAGCCCCCCAAAACGCTACATTGAGCAAGATGTCAGAAGAAATAGCAAAAAAAAAGGCTGTTCCTTATGGATTTTGTCCAAAACACTTCTATCCGGTATTAGACCTTCCCAGGAATGCCCCAGGCAAGACCCGCCAACCCACCCGCAAAAAAACACCCGACAACACCCCCAAACAGCGAAAAAGCTAAATCTCATACTTACAATATCTCTCGGCCTTCGGTCCAAATGCGGCGCTGTTCAGCTAGGTCATCATCATCAATCATCATAACTCCTGTTTTCCACCACGGATTTCCTGAAAAGCAAATGCAATCAAGATTAGACCGTCGCAGGCTCGCAGCAGTGCTTCGACAGGCACCAAAAATTACCCACAAACACCCGGAACCCCGCCAAAGAGCACCTCAAAGGCAAGCAAGTCAGCAAAAACGGCAAGAAATTTCCACCTCATATTTGGTACAAAACACTTTTGTCCATTATTAGAGCTTCACAGCAATGGGCCCAAATCCGTCAACTCACCCGCAAAGAAGTACAACACCCCCACAAGTGCTGAGTCTTTCTTCATTGGGCGTAATCCAGCACTCTGCTTGGAGGGAAATCGCAGTCTGGAGGAGGAGGATAGAGGAGCATGTTCTTCAGAACTTGTGAACCTGAGGAATGTAGACTGCGGCACCTTCAAATCAATAAGCAAACAAGTGAAGACAGTTCTGATGATGGTCTTGTTTTTGGGATGAGGTGATTAAAGTTTGAATTAAATTAACTGTGCAAAACAAAGAAAGAGAGACACAAAGCACACAGGAATAAAAGTGAAAAGGACGAAAAAGAAAGTTCTTGATTGATTGTCTCATTTTCAGGGCTCGGTGTCAGGGAATAAGAACAAGATTTCGTCATCATACTCTGCGAATTCAGGCTGGATGAGGTCAGTGCCACCGAACAGAGAACAAATCCCCTCATCTACGTTGCCGTCCTCCTCGTCTTCATGCGGCGTGCTTTCTCGTACTTTGTAATCTGGTGGTATGAGGTGCTGATTCATCTTGATCATTGTCAGCCGCTCCACATTTTTGGGCGAGAGGCGGCTCCGTTTGGGAGTTACAATGCCACCAGCAGCACTGAAAACACGTTCAGAAGACACACTTGCGAGTGGGCAAGACAAATAGTTTATAGCCAGGTTGAAGAGCTGTGGCCACAATTGTTTTTTGCCATGCCAATACTGCAATGGCTCATCATTAAGAAAGACCTCTGTTGAGTCATTCAGATAGTCCTGCACCATCGACTCAAGGTCATCAACGGTTCCTCCACTTTGCTTACTTTTTGCTGTGGCTGTGACATTTTTTCGAGAACCATACCCAAGCAAACTTAGCCAATCCTCTACAACAGCCACTGTTTTTGTTGTGTGTGGTGCAGATGATCCAGTTGCCGGTGTCTTTAACGGCTGAGAGGTCACTTGTGCCCCAGCCACAGGTGCAGAAGTGGATTCTTGTGACTGGGGATGGCCTGCTGATGCTGATGCTGATGTACTGGCTTCTCCTTCAATAACCTGCCGTTCTTTTTCATACCTCTTGGCTGACCAGGCTAACCAATGTTTGTACTTTTGAACATCTGCATCAGCAAAAGGAAAGAATGCTTTGCCTGCCAGCGCCTTTTTGTAGCGTGGATCCAGAATAGTAGCACAAATGTAATGCTGATCTGACTTGATCTTTTCAAGACGTTCATCACCACGTAGGCGCTCTAATAATTTCTCAGACAAAATAAAATGGTCTTTTTTTTTTCATCTTTTTCAAACTCAGAAGACACCGCCATCAGTTGGTGCTCCAGCATGCACAACAATGGGATAGCTTTTCCCAAATTACAGTCCTCCTGGCTGACTGCACGCGTGAAGAACTCAAAAGGACGAAGCATGTCTGTCAGGCTTTTAACTATGTCCCATTGCGCCGCACTCATCCGCAGGTCCTCCTTCTGAGATGTACCCTCTGTGAAGAAATAGTGATCGAGTACCGTATACTGCTCATACAGACGCTCAAGCATGTAGAAGGTTGAGTTCCAACGTGTTGCCACCTCCTGGATGAGTGGTTTCACTGGCATTCCACGTATAAATAGCAGTCTCCGCAGATGCTTCCGGGCCTTAAAAGAATGGCTGAAATGGTTGCACATTTTGCGGCAGGTGGCCATTACCTCGAACGCTGTACTCTGTTTATCCATCAAGAATTTTTGAACTACCAGGTTGATACAGTGCGCCAAACACGGCACTCTAACATGGTCACCCTTCAACATGGCCTTAACTACATTGGCGCCATTATCCGTGGAAACATAACCAATCTTGAGTTTTAGGGGGGATAGCATTTTCAACACCTTTTTGTTAAACTCTTCCAAAAGGTTTTCTGCTGTGTGACTTTTCTCCAAGCCAAACATGGCTAGTGTTGCATGTTTCCGAGCAGCTTTGAAAACTTTGTCCGGGTCAACACCTGCGTTTAGCTTTGCTATAACACCTGAAAAAGAGACCCAGTGTGCAGTGATGCACATGTAATCAGCGCCTGCGCCACTGGTCCACATGTCTGTTGTCAGATGTATTGTGTGTACAGCACTCTTCTGCAAAGCTGCCCCAATCGCCTCCAGCACATCTTCATGTAGTGCTGGAACCGCAACTCTGGCAAAATAGAACCGGCTCGGAACCTTCCATTCCAACCTGAACTCCTCTGAGGCGGAAAGCCGGAGGTATTTTGTAACTATTCGCTCTGTTTTTAAAAATTTATTAGCACTTGCACTAATTTTAACCCACAAAAGCCAGCCAGGCTTACCTGTGCCAAAGCGCTGATTCCTAGCGCCACCAGACCTCAGACTCGAGCAAACGCCCTCACCGCTAGCGCGGCAAAGGTGTAGCCACG
Organism: Lissotriton helveticus; assembly: GCF_964261635.1. Taxonomy (NCBI): domain Eukaryota; kingdom Metazoa; phylum Chordata; class Amphibia; order Caudata; family Salamandridae; genus Lissotriton; species Lissotriton helveticus. The sequence goes on from NC_136063.1 coordinate 2,086,150,042, forward strand.
CCCCCTGCGAGGCCACGCCCACCAATCACCTCGAGTATATAAACGCTTGACAGCGCAACGATTCCTCACTAACCTGAACTCCTCTGAGGCGGAAAGCCGGAGGTATTTTGTAACTATTCGCTCTGTTTTTAAAAATTTATTAGCACTTGCACTAATTTTAACCCACAAAAGCCAGCCAGGCTTACCTGTGCCAAAGCGCTGATTCCTAGCGCCACCAGACCTCAGACTCGAGCAAACGCCCTCACCGCTAGCGCGGCAAAGGTGTAGCCACGCCCCCTGCGAGGCCACGCCCACCAATCACCTCGAGTATATAAACGCTTGACAGCGCAACGATTCCTCACTAACCTGAACTCCTCTGAGGCGGAAAGCCGGAGGTATTTTGTAACTATTCGCTCTGTTTTTAAAAATTTATTAGCATTTGCACTAATTTTAACCCACAAAAGCCAGCCAGGCTTACTAATTTTAACCCACAAAAGCCAGCCAGGCTTACCTGTGCCAAAGCGCTGATTCCTAGCGCCACCAGACCTCAGACTCGAGCAAACGCCCTCACCGCTAGCGCGGCAAAGGTGTAGCCACGCCCCCTGCGAGGCCACGCCCACCAATCACCTCGAGTATATAAACGCTTGACAGCGCAACGATTCCTCACTAACCTGAACTCCTCTGAGGCGGAAAGCCGGAGGTATTTTGTAACTATTCGCTCTGTTTTTAAAAATTTATTAGCACTTGCACTAATTTTAACCCACAAAAGCCAGCCAGGCTTACCTGTGCCAAAGCGCTGATTCCTAGCGCCACCAGACCTCAGACTCGAGCAAACGCCCTCACCGCTAGCGCGGCAAAGGTGTAGCCACGCCCCCTGCGAGGCCACGCCCTCTACAACCAGCACAAATGTGCCGACCTCCCCAGCGCAGCGGACGAGCGCAGCGGGAGCGCCGTTTGCGCGCCAAAGGCGCGCCTAAGGCAAGCCCGTCTGCGCCCGTCCGCGCACGACCGGGCCTAGGGCCAGAACCCCTGCCTGATTCCCTCCTCTCAATCATACGGTATTCCCGCAGAGACCTTTTGAGCCTCAGACCTCCCCCGCAGTCCTGTGATTACATCCATAATCCCAAGGGACCCTTCATTAGCTGCCCCTCATGCAAACCAACGCAGCTTACGCTACCCGCGAGACCCAGCAAGCCTGCCACCCTCAACCTAGCCTCTCTAAACTGCCGCTCTCTTCCCAAACACGCGACTCAGATTGCCGACCTCATAGAGGACCATGAAATTGATATATTTTTCCTCACGGAAACGTGGCTCGGCCCTCACTCTCAATCTGACATGGTCTTAGCAACCCCACAGGGCTATTGTATTCAGTCCTTACCCCGTCCTCTAGGTAGAGGAGGAGGGATAGCCATTATCCATCGAGAACACCTCCACTTCAAAACCTACGACGCCCAGATTACCGACGCAGAAAGCCTGCATTTTTCTGTCACACTCAACCCAACTACCTCCCTTACAGGACTCCTCATTTATCGCCCTCCCGGCACTCCGGGTCCCTTCATCTGTTCGCTTCTGGACCTAATTACAACCCAAGCCCACTCCTTCTCTAACTACATGATAGTCGGAGACTTGAATATCCACCTTGAAGACCCGGCCAACGCAGTAGCCCTTGATTTGATTCAAGATCTAGCGGCTCTTGACATCCGGTTACTAAACTCCGGAGCCACCCACAACAAGGGCCACCTCTTAGACCCCGTACTTACAAACTCACCTACTATGTCAGCCAAAGAGGCCTTACCCCTCCCCTGGACAGACCACTTTATGGTCTCCTTCCAATTACCTGTAACCTCCAAGAAAAACCGCACACCCCCCACCTTTAGCAAGGATAGGACCTGGCCCAGACTCTCCACGGACGAATGGACTCGGACCCTGGAAAAAAACATCCCTACCCAGGCAGAAGACCCAAATACAGCAGACAAAAGATTCAGAGATTGGATTACCGCCTCCCTAGACCTCATACTTCCACTCAGAAACAGGGAAAATAAAAACGGCAAACATGGCTCAGCTCCATGGTATTCCACAGAGCTAAGAGCACTCCGTAAAAACTGCAAAAAGGCTGAACGTCTTTGGAGAAAGACCTGGCAACATGCCAACAAAGAAGACTACCAGGCTGCGGTCAAAATTTACAAAGAGGCTATCAAATCAGCCAAAGCTTCCTACTATACCACTCGTATACAAGAAGCATCCAATTCAGCCCAAGAATCTTTTTTAATCGTCAAAGAGCTGACCAAGGTCCCCACCACCTCCTCCTCTAACACGCCCAAAGTTGACAGAAGTAACGAGTTAGCCATTTTTTTCAACGAGAAAATTACCCGTATCCTGGCCTCCCTCCCTCCCTCCAGCCTTCCCAGCCTTACGGAAAGCAATCCTGTCCCCAAAATGTTTGAAAGCATCTGTCGTCCTTCGCTTAAGACCTTTCGACCTGTCACCCCTGCAGAGGTTGAGCGAACCCTTGTAAAAATGAAAAGTGGATCGCCCCTGGACCCAGCCCCTATCAGGTTCCTTAAGACAGTAGCCCCAGTAATAGTTCCTACCATTACGGACCTCATCAACTGTTCGTTTTCCCATGGCATCGTCCCCGACAGCTGGAAGAGTGCGGTGGTCAAAGCACTCATAAAAAAACCCCAGCTGGATCCAGCAGACCTGACCAACTATAGGCCAATATCCCTACTCCCTGGCATTAGTAAAGTCACCGAGAAATTGGTAAATATCCAATTATCTCAGTTCCTGGAAACAAACAAACTACTCAGACAATCCCAGACCGGATTTCGCCCAGGCCACGGAACGGACACCGCACTGCTTGCGGTGATTGAAGAGGCAAGGGGCTTACTAGATTCAGGAGGATCAGTGGCAGTGATCCTCCTGGATCTAAGTGCAGCCTTCGATACGGTTAACCACCGTGTCCTTCTGAACAGACTGGCGAAGGCAGGACTTACCGGGACAGCTATCGGATGGATCGAATCCTATCTTACAGGACGCACCTTTCAAGTCTGGGATGACAGTCACCACTCATCCACCCTCCCACTCACTTGCGGCGTCCCCCAGGGCTCTTCCCTAAGCCCCACGCTCTTTAATGTCTATATGGCCCCCCTCGAGGACGTGGTAACACCATTTAACATCAAAATGGTGAGTTACGCCGATGACACCCAACTAGTCGTCTCCCTGTCCCAGCTGATTGACCATCCTGAAAACCTGACTAACTGCCTCATAAACATCCACAATTGGATGAACGAATCCTCTTTGAAATTGAATGGGACAAAGACAGAGGTAATGTTACTCGGTAAGCAATGGACAACTATCCCTCCCACGATATGGCCCGATGTGTTCGGTGAAATCCCCTCCCCCAAATCTGAAATCAAAACACTTGGGGTGTGGCTAGAGCCACAACTCACGATGAAGACCCAGGCTACCAAAACCTCGGGCACATGTTTTGGGCTCATGCGTAAGACTCGTAAAATCCTGCCCCTACTCCCTCCTATGTCCAGAAAGCTCCTTATCCAGGGCCTAGTGCTGTCCCGCTTAGACTACAGCAACCTAGTCTATCTGGGAGCCCCCGAGGCTACCATCTCGAAACTCCAGCGGACACAGAATGCGGCAGCACACATGATTACCAACACCCCCTCCAGAACATCTGCCAAGCCAGCCCTTAAAACCCTACACTGGCTCCCTGTTCGCCAAAGGGTGCACTTTAAAGCAATGTGTACTACACACAAGCTCTACAACGGTTCCGGCCCAGCGATCCTCAGCAACATGATTAAACCCTATACAGCAACCAGAGTGCTACGATCGCAAAATGAGAATCGAGTCCACATTCCCAGATTCAAAAAAGTCCGCACAGGAGGCCGTCAATTCTCCGTTCAGGCGGCCAAAGGCTGGAACGCACTCCCCCTGGCCCTCAGATTGGAATCCAACTTCCTGGCGTTCCGCAAAAAACTTAAGACCCATTTGTTTCCCAAGTAACACCCCTCAACTACCTCCCGTCTCAATAGGTTCAAGTTACATAGCGCGGGGATACCCTTGGGTCACCAGGCGCTGTAGAAATCGCTAAAATAAAAAAAATAAAATAGGGCAGAGCGTTGCCACTAATTCAAGAAAACCTACCGCTTCTACAAAAGAAAAAGGTAGAAGGTCCACAGCTAGCATTTTAGCCAGCTTAGTGTTATACAGACGCGTCAGTGGGTGGTTGCGTTCATATGGCACGTCTGAAGTAAGCATTGTTCTAATGTTGCCCTGGACCAAGCATTTACGGGCTGATAATGACTTCGTTGACCCAATTTTGCTCGCTGGTGAACTTTTGTGCGTTGGTGTCTCACTCGCTCCAACACTCTTAGTGTGCCTCACATTGGGTGTGCTGCTGACAGGGGTACTGGGTGTAAGGGAAGTGTTTGACACGTCTTCTTCCTGCTCGTCATCATCAGATGAAACATCAACGTTTCCTTGAATTTGGCCTTTCTTGATCGCATCTAGGTGCGCAAACCATTTGACAGTGTGCTGTCTCCTAAGATGACCTCTCTGGCCTCCGGTACCATAGTTGGTACCTGGCTTACCACGACTAACTGCTTGCTTACAAATGGTACAAATGGCAAACTTTGGATTTTTTGGACAAACAGTAAAGAAGTCCCAAACTGGGGACTTGAAGTGTCTGTGGGACATGGAGGAGGCGGCGATACTGGTGGTGGTGGTCATGAAGCTAATGCCAGATGAAGTGGAGGATCTGGATTGCCCAACTTTTGTACGTTTTGCACTTTCACCGCCACTAATTAAGGTCGAGGTTGACGGAGGTCTCTTCTTGCCAGAAAGAAATATGGAAGCGGGACGAGTTGGTGTACTACTTAACTCCAATGATTGTGGTGTTTCCACTGCCTCCTCATCGACAACATTATCATCATCATCACACTCAGCAGCTCTTCGGGCTAGGGTCAAAATGTCTGTTTGCTGCATGCCCGCTGGGGCTGCAGTGACCTTTATGATGACTGGGTCGTCGTTGGCAGAGTCTTCATCAGCAGCAGTATCCGCCACTTCTTGTTGAGACTCATCACACTCCATAACTCTGAGACTTTGGACGAGCTTCCTTTTACGCTTAACTACCTTTGTCGGATCATGGTGTGCCTCACTCTCAGACGGCTGTGGTGCTGGTTCCCAAGTTTGATCCGTATCATCAGAAGGAGGTGTGCTTGAAGAAGATGTAGACACCACCCTTGATCTCTTCCTTGCTAGGGGTGTGGAAGACAATGAAGGATCATCAGGAGGAGTGGCTTCCTCAAATAATACCTCGCCTTGATTGTCGATTTCCTGATGTGCCCCTACTTCGGGAGGAACAACTATTGTGGGCACTTGTGACCCTCCATGCACCTCTGCTTGCGCATCTCCTTGCGCTGCCTCTCCTTCCACATGTACTTGGGCTTGTACTTGCACATGTGATTGTTGTTGCGGCTGTGGTTGTTCAACACTCGTCAGATGAGCTACAACAACCTGTGTTGATTGAGGGACATTGCTGCTGCTTTCTTGCGATGAGCCAACATCACTGGTCGATGGTGATTGAACAACTATACTGGCTGCCTCTGCAGCACTCAAGGGCTTGGACTTAAGTTGGCGTGGTGGTGGTGGTGGCACTGAGCCCAATGGAGCGGGGGTGCTGCTGCCAGCTTGGTCCCCAGCAGATCCCGCTGCTGCTGCTGCAGGCATACTTTTTTTTTTACTCCCAAAAAAAGGGGCGGGCAGCACACCAGTGTCCTTGGTAACTTGCTTCTTCTGCTCCTTACTGGCACCTTTCTTGCTAGAGGAGCTACGGGTTACTTTTTTGGGGGCCATCTTCTTCAGAGCAGGTCAGCACGGCAGCAGTTGCACGAGTTGCAGAGGGTTCTGTGTCCAGACGTGACGTCGCGTGACGTTATGCTGCACACACACACCGCTGCAGGACTTCTTCCTGGCACTGGTGGTTCTCTTGAGTCTTTTTGTGCACCTAAAAGCAATGGAAGACAGAGGAACATCAGTTCAGTTATACACCCCAAAAAATCGACAAAGCACAGAAAAATGAGCACAATCCCATGCCATCCATGATGTTTACATTGAAGACACCCCACAGAAAGACTAGGGAGTGGGACATGCAAGTATGCAACACTCAGTCACTACCCCTGGGCATAATGGATGAAAAGTAGGCAAAATAAGTGCAGGCCTCAGACACTGCCTCTCCTCAAAATGGCCCCTTACACCCCAAGCACATGTTGCCTGTACCAGCCAGCACTCAAGATGGCCACCACCACCACCCACATGGCCAGTCCACATCAACAGTACACCCCCAAAAAACAGAAAAACAGCCAGAAATCACCACAATCCAATGCCATCCATGATGTTTACATTAAAGAGAGTGAGACCACACCACAGGCACACTCAGTCCATGCACCACCACCCCTGGGCAAAAGGCCACACCAGCAGCCCCCCAAAAACGACAAAAAACAATAAAATCAGCACAATCCCAGCCCATCCATGGCCTCAATGGTGTTTAAATTCAAGAAGACACCCCTCAGAAACACTAGGCCCATGCACACTCACTACCCCTGGGCATAATGGATGAAAAGTAGGCAAAATAAGTGCAGGCCTCAGACACTGCCTCTCCTCAAAATGGCCCCTCCCTTACACCCCAAGCACATGTTGCCTGTACCAGCCAGCACTCAAGATGGCCACCACCACCACCCACATGGCCAGTCCACATCAACAGTACACCCCCAAAAAACAGAAAAACAGCCAGAAATCACCACAATCCAATGCCATCCATGATGTTTACATTAAAGAGAGTGAGACCACACCACAGGCACACTCAGTCCATGCACCACCACCCCTGGGCAAAAGGCCACACCAGCACCCCCCCAAAAACGACAAAAAACAATAAAATCAGCACAATCCCAGCCCATCCATGGCCTCAATTATGTTTAAATTCAAGAAGACACCCCACAGAAAGACTAGGCCCATGCAACACTCACCACCCCTGGCCAAAGGGCCCCACCAGCAGGCCCAAAAAAACGACAAAAAACAATAAAATCAGCACAATCCCAGCCCATCCATGGCCTCAATGGTGTTTAAATTCAAGAAGACACCCCTCAGAAACACTAGGCCCATGCAACACTCACTACCCCTGGGCATAATGGATGAAAAGTAGGCAAAATAAGTGCAGGCCTCAGACACTGCCTCTCCTCAAAATGGTCCCTCCCTTACACCCCAAGCACATGTTGCATGTACCAGCCAGCACTCAAGATGGCCACCACCACCACCCACATGGCCAGTCCACATCAACAGTACACCCCCAAAAAACAGAAAAACAGCCAGAAATCACCACAATCCAATGCCATCCATGATGTTTACATTAAAGAGAGTGAGACCACACCACAGGCACACTCAGTCCATGCACCACCACCCCTGGGCAAAAGGCCACACCAGCACCCCCCCAAAAACGACAAAAAACAATAAAATCAGCACAATCCCAGCCCATCCATGGCCTCAATTATGTTTAAATTCAAGAAGACACCCCACAGAAAGACTAGGCCCATGCAACACTCACCACCCCTGGCCAAAGGGCCCCACCAGCAGGCCCAAAAAAACGACAAAAACAATAAAATCAGCACAATCCCAGCCCATCCATGGCCTCAATGGTGTTTAAATTCAAGAAGACACCCCTCAGAAACACTAGGCCCATGCAACACTCACTACCCCTGGGCATAATGGATGAAAAGTAGGCAAAATAAGTGCAGGCCTCAGACACTGCCTCTCCTCAAAATGGCCCCTCCCTTACACCCCAAGCACATGTTGCCTGTACCAGCCAGCACTCAAGATGGCCACCACCACCACCCACATGGCCAGTCCACATCAACAGTACACCCCCAAAAAACAGAAAAACAGCCAGAAATCACCACAATCCAATGCCATCCATGATGTTTACATTAAAGAGAGTGAGACCACACCACAGGCACACTCAGTCCATGCACCACCACCCCTGGGCAAAAGGCCACACCAGCACCCCCCCAAAAACGACAAAAAACAATAAAATCAGCACAATCCCAGCCCATCCATGGCCTCAATTATGTTTAAATTCAAGAAGACACCCCACAGAAAGACTAGGCCCATGCAACACTCACCACCCCTGGGCAAAGGGCCACACCAGCAGGCCCAAAAAAAGGACAAAAATCAGCACAATCCCAGCCCATCCATGGCCTCAATGGTGTTTAAATTCAACAAAACATTTGTATCATGCACCCCTAACCAACCCTGGTCCTACTGGATACTGTGGCTACCCACAATATAATTTATTTAATGTTCTGAAAAAGTTCCCAAATTTTACTTGCAGCAACTGTAATGCCCCAAACAAACTTACTTGTGAAATTTGATTTCTAATCCAAAAGTGATCCAAAGACAGTCAAAAAGGCCTCAAATCCAAATATCCAGCAGCACCCACAAAAAGTAATCCTTCCAGCTCCAGATCCAAATGAAAGTGACCAGGAGATGGACAAAGCACTGGGAGGAGCCTGCTGGACAGGAACAGGAAGTTGGAGACTGTGGGGCACTTCCTTCCTCCCCCCCCCCCAAAATGGACTCCTTGCAAAAAAAAAGGCCATGCAAATGTCAACCTGAGGAGTGATTCTGATAAAAATCATAATTTTCTGAAGGTTTATCCTGTTTGCTGGTGATTTTCTTGTGCGAAATTGCAAAATCTCTATTTCGCAAGTGCGAGATTGTTCCTTTCCGCCGCAACTACGTGGTCGCAATTGCGAACTCTCGCGAGGTGTGCTGTGCAAGGTGGCAAGCCGCGAGTACGTATTCGCGGGCGCTAAACTCCCGCGGGAACACGCAGCAAGATCTAAAATGGCGCGTCACTCGCAAAGAAAAACAACTCGGCAAACACTAAATGACGGAAAGTGAACGCCGTGCACCACGCCGCGTGCCGCAACCAAGCAAAAAATCCGCCGCGAGTGGATTCACGGATTTTCGACAAATTCGCGAGAGTTCGCGGATTGCGAATTTGCCGAAAATCCGAAAAATCCGCGATCGGAGCGGATTTTACGCCCATGCTTAATGGTGACACAAAACCTGTACAACACAGGCTGGTGGGGCCACCAATGTATGCACATGGCTATGAGCCCTTGCTCACCGCTACCTCTGACCTACACTGTGAAAGACCGTCGACACATGGTGCCACTAACCGTCTTCAACACAAGCCGATCCCACATGTGTAACTGTGTCCTTAGTCCTGAATAGCAGTGACCCCCAACTCCGTGAGACAACTACAGCAGCAGACTCCCTTCAATCAATGAGGCATATTTCCATATGGAAGGCTGGCGACACATGCTGCTACTAACTATGTTCAACACAGGCCAATCCCACATGTGTAACTGGTTCCTGAATCCTAAATGACAGCGACCCCAACTTCGTGGCTCCGACCACACCACCAAAATCCCTTTAATCAGTGAATGATATTTGCATATGGAAAGCCAGCGAAATGTGGTGCCACTGAACCTCTACTACACAGGCCGGAGGGGCCACCAACATATGCACGTGGCTGTGGGCCCTTCCTCACCCCTACCTCTAACCTACACTGTGGAAGACCATCGACACATAGACAACTAACCGTCTTCAACACAAGCATACTTGTCCAACTGTGTCCTGAGTACTAAATAGCACTGACCACAGCACCAGATTCCCTTCGATCACTGAGACATATTGCCATATGGAAGGCTTGCGACACATGCTGCCACTAACTCTATTCAACACAAGCCGATCCCACATGAGTAACTGTGTCCTGAGTCCTGAATGACAGTGACCACAACTTCTTTGCAGCGAGCACAGCACCAGAATCCCTTCAATCACAACCAAATTTCCATATGCAAGGCCGGCAATACTTAGTCCTACTAACCCTCTGTAACACCAGCCGATCCCACATATGTAACTGAGTCCTAAAAAGCAGCGACCCCAACTTCGTGGCAGGGACCACAGCACCCCCGTCCATACAATTAATGAGGAGTATTAAGAGATTGAAATCTGCCGACAAGTGGTGCCACTGAATCTGCACTACGCAGGCCGGTGACCCCACTAACGTATGCACAAGGCTGTAGGCCTTTCCTCATCGCTACCTCTGACCTACACTACTGTCAGCAGTTCTCACAATTCAGATACAGTCCCGATTCCACATGACGCAGCACAGTACGCAAGACACATCGCTCCCAGAGCGACCCGTCCACATAAAACATCATCAAAGGCCCCACACTCTCAATGCTTCTGGTACCATTAACCCTATTTAACACAAACACATCCTACATGTCTAACTGTGTCCTGAGTCCTAAACAGCAGTGACCCCCAACTTCGTGGCAGCGGCCACAGCACCAGACTCCCTTCAGTCTTATTTGTTGTTCTTTTCTTTAAATATTTTTTTTATATGTAAATCTATATATGACCAAGATTCTTCTTTGTTCAACCGCACAGGGATACTTCTGGGCCTAAGAAGGTTGTTGGGGTATGTTTGTGATGTGAAAAAAGAGTATGTTACCTCCTAATGTGGTAGAGGGAGCGTCCAAAGGGGTATCACTCACAGAAAGATCTCCAATATGTTTTCACAAATGCCTCAGACAGATGCCAGCTGACGGACTGAATCACAAAATAGTTTTTCAATACTTATGTTGTGTGAGCTATGAACAGTTCGGACCAAGGCTCGCACAGCGACTGCTGCGGCCCGTCCGTTCGACTGACAGATGCAGTACTACGAGCCGTCCGCCTCATTGTATCGATCCCTGCCCTGTTCTGTCATATGTCACGCCACTCCGATTACGTTCCGCGTTGGCCCACATAGCTACCTGTCGCAGGCGTACTCGCTGTTGGTGTGCAGGTCAGTGGCCTAGTTCTCAACATCTCACGGCAACTCCCTGAGGACAGGTTTGCACACTTATCCAGCACATGTAGCACAGGCCATGTGACCACGCAAATATAATAGATCGACAACGTCACATCCTTTATTGCCAGTGCTCACTAGCTGTCGAACGGTCCACGCGTCTCAACCATAAAGACTCCACAAAAACTTGCACATAAGGTTAGTCGCACCCACAACCATATGGCTGTCAGCAGCCTACCATCCCCTTCGTGCGGACTTCATATGCATAGAGTTACTTCCACCCCAAACTCATGTGGCCATCAGGAGCCTACCACCATGTGCCACTAACTTGAGTTCCACAAGCTTAGAGGCACAAAACCCTAAGGGGCTCTCCGCCATTGACAACTTATGACTCAGCGACATCTGTGAGATATGCCAGGCCGCGCAGAAGTTCAAGTGGTCTCCACCATACACGACTCAACGACATCTATCAGAACCACAAAGAAGCTAATGTGGCCTTCGCCATCCAAGACTCAACGACATCTGTAAGATGCCCGCACAATGTGATGTGGTGTCCGCCATTCAGAACTCAGGACTCTGCAACACATCTGAGATCGGCTGGGTTTTGACAGGCACGTACAGTCCGCCCACCGTTGCACACTCCGCTAGCACCAAGTAATTATTTGCTAATCAATGCGCAGGGGAAACAATCTCTCTCACTTCCCTCTCTTCTCTCTCTCTTACGTTCTTCATTCCTTTCCTTCTATCTCTATCTCCCTTCTCTCTTTCTTTCCTTCCCTTTCTTTTTCTCTCTGGCTTGTTTTTCCTTCTCTGTTTCTTTCTCTCAGTCCTTTCATATGCACATTACACACGTCCTTATTGTGTGCTTTATTTTCCAAGCTCTGTCGTCGACATCCATGGTCCCCAGAAGAATCGTCCACCTTGTTGTTTTCTATTATATTTGTAAAATTTCATTTATTGCTTTATTTTTTATAAATATATTTAAAAAAAACTAAAATTTGAGAATAGTTTATGGTTTATGTAACTTTATAAATAAATCAAATTTGATCAACCTTTTTGATTGTTTTCTTAACTGCTGTGTGACTTTTTCTTGTTCTTATTACTGTTATTTGGTGGTATCCATCATGATGTTACATTTTAGAACACTTATAACGGGAATACTATTAATCTCTTCAGTTTGCACCAACTTCTAAGTACTGTATTAGATTTATCTCAACTTTAGTTGCATTAAAGTGCTAATAATGAAATGCAGATTAGCAGTTCCCGTGCAAAAAGACACAAGGTGCACCTTTGCGATTTATTCTAAATACTAAAATCCTATATTGAATTGCACTGAGGTAGTCCCTGCACTTACAATGTACACGGAAAATCAATGAAGAAATCTCATTGTATTTATTTTGATTTGATTTTACACATGCTCTCTACTAGTGTTAAGCAGGACGACTACCTGCAGCATGAAAAGAAACACAGCGAAGAGACACACCAGAACACCCACAGGTGCCATAGAGTCAATGAGCATGATACAGGCATGCCCATGAGGTCCACAAGACTCATCGCAACAACCCCAGGACCACCAACGCCCACCAAACCCGCATCTGAGCAAGTGTGTCCGTGTGCTCATTGTGTTAGCATGATAAGCAAATGTCCTACAACATCACATTGTGCTTTCTTCAGCAGACGTTCCCATGTCACCTCAGCGTTAGCCGTGACCCTGGACATGTAGCTATGCATGCATCCTCCTGCAAGCACAACACACGTGTGCTGGTCCAGCCTAAACAAGTCAGCGCATGGGTATGCCTATCTGGCAAAGGAAACAGGGTGTCTCCCACATGTCCGTGTGCAGGAAGTACAGTAAGTGTGTCTCTGTGTTCTGATGTAGCCAGCCACAAGGACCGCAGCAGACAATGTTGTAAAGTGGCATCCACCACCACCAAATGGCACTCTCATGGTGTAGTTCAACTACCGCACAACATGCTGAAATACGCACTACAATGCTGTGCCGTACAAGTGCACAGGATACAACAGCGCACTGTACAAAAGTATGGAGGCTCCAGGAAAGGAGGAGCAGCTGTCTGGCAACGTAACACACAATGAACCCACCGTCTCTTTTTAGAGCCACCCTATAGCTTACAACTTAGGCCCATTATTTTAGGACCACATAATGGCAACTCCCGGACCCCTGCCATAACTTTTTTCTCCACACAGCTGTGGCGCAGCAGCCAGACCATCTCACTTTCCAGCACACAGCTCTCGATCCCCGTCTCAACTCACCCATAGGGGTGAGTAGTTTGTGCTTTAAAAATACTGTGTTGATTTACCTTCGCACTCCCTATAAAACACCACCTAAGCACCATATACAAGTTGGACAGGTGTGACACAGCGCCCAGAGTACATGACTTCACAGCACAGCACACACAGTTTAGGCTCATGGTTTCATCCCCCACTCCAGCAGCAGCTCAATTTAACAGCATCACACTGTACGCAATACCTCACTTAATTTCGGTACCCTGCACTTTCAGACTGGTAGGGGTCAGTAGTTCAACAGCTTTGCCCTGAGTCTGTCAGCAACTCAGTTTACTCCCCCAGCGCCATCAGACCCATAGGAGTAAGTACTTAGCACTTCACAAATACCGAATTGATTTGATATGCGCAAATTTACCTTCGCACTCGCTCTATAACACCCCCTAAACACCATACACAAGCTACAATATATGAAACAAAAGTTCCTCTGAGTAGCTATGCTGACACTACTTGGACAGATGTGGCACAGCGACCAGAGCACATAACTTTACAGCATATGACACATAGTCTGGGCTCATGCTTTCATCCCCAAGTCCGGCAGCAGCTCAGTGTAGAACCAGTACAGGTCAGTAGTTCATCCTAGTAGGTATAAACACATACTGATACTACCCCCACAGGTATAGTGCAGCGGCCACGGCACATGAATTCACAGCATAAGACACACAATTTGGGCTCACGCTTTAATCCCAGAGTCCCGCACCACCTCACCTTAGCAGCATCAGACTCTACGCAATACCTCACTTAATTTCCGTAGCCCAGCACTTTCAGACCGATAGATATTAGTAGTTTGCTTTGCACCCCCTGTATACCACACCCTAAACACCTCACAGAGGTTACAGTGCTCCTGCACTTTCAGACTAGTAGGGGTCAGTAGTTCAACAGCTTTGCCCCGAGTCTGTCAGCAACTCAGTTTACTCCCCCAGCGCCATCAGACCCATAGGAGTAAGTACTTAGCACTTCACAAATACCGAATTGATTTGATATCCGCAAATTTACCTTTGCACTCGCTCTATAACACCCCCTAAACACCATACACAAGCTACAATATATGAAACAAAAGTTCCTCTGAGTAGCTATAACTACATTCTGACACTACTTGGACAGATGTGGCACAGCGACCAGAGCACATAACTTTACAGCATATGACACACATTCTGGGCTCACGCTTTCATCCCCAAGTCCGTCAGCAGCTCAGTGTAGAACCAGTACAGGTCAGTAGTTCATCCTAGTATGTATAAACACATACTGATACTACCCCCACAGGTATAGTGCAGCGGCCACGGCACATGGATTCACAGCATAAGACACACAATTTGGGCTCACGCTTTAATCCCAGAGTCCCTCACCACCTCACCTTAGCAGCATCAGGCTCTACACAATACCTCACTTAATTTCCGTAGCCCAGCACTTTCAGACCAGTAGATATGAGTAGTTTGCTTTGCACCCCCTGTATACCACACCCTAAACACCTCACAGAGGTTACAGTTCTCCTACCCTCCTCATTCCTATGTATTTGCCCTTTTTTCCCCTTACTCGCTTCAACGAAATCACAAAATGGCGGCCAACACTTCCTAATTCCATGAGACTCTAGACAATACCTCACATATTTCCGTATCACAGGACTTTAATACCAGTAAGGGTCAGTAGTTTATCCTACTAGGTATAAAGACATGCTGACACTACTTCCACAACTGTACTGCAGCAGCCAGGGCACATGACTTCACAGCATAAAACACACAGTTTGGGTTCACGCTTTAATCCCCGAATCACGCACCAGCTCACCTTAGCAACATCACACACTACCAATACCTCACTTAATTTCCGTAGCCCAGGACTTTCCCACTGGTAGGGGTGAACACTTTGCTTCACACACCCTCTATAGCACACCCTAAACACCCTACAGAGGTTACAGTGCTCCTACCCTCCTCTTTCCAACCTACTCACTACAACGGAATCACAAAATAGTGGCAAACACTTCCGAGTGGCAACCGCTCGCAGTGCTCGTAGCCAATCAGCAGCAAGCTCGTGCTTGTAACGCCTCAGCCAATCAGATGTCAGAATTTCGATACTTCTCAAAAACTACTGAACGGATTTACACCAAATAAACAAAAGCGTGCTTTCTAGAAAAATATCCTTCTCCATGCCAAATTTGGGGTAATTCTGTTCACCCATTCGACCTGTAGCCTTGTCTAAAGTTTCCCATGTAAATGAACATTGAAAAAACACGTTTTGGGACCGCCCTTTTTTTCTCGGCCCCCCTTGACGAATCACCCCCAAACTTTCAACATAGGAGCTGATCTCAACAAAGAATTTGTTTTGAAAATTTCGCGAAGATTCGTCAATTCGGCGCCAAAGTTATTCAGAAGAGGAAATCTGCAACATTCTATTTGGAATAACTTTGCCGCCGGTTGATGAATCTTCACGAATTTTTCAAAACAGCCCCAGGGACCGCGCTCCCCCGGGGCTATGAACTAAATGAGTGGGGGGCTCAAAGGCTACCCCCCTGCAAATTAATGGTTGGGGGATCAAAAGCCCCCCAGCCCTAGGGACTGCTACCCCCCAAGGGCTTTAAAAAAAATGGGTTGGGGGACCACCACCCCCCGGGGCTTTGTATGTTACAGGAGAGGGGTGCCTGGCCATCCTCCTGGAGCCATCGAGTACCTTGGGGACTGCCATCCCCCAGGGCTGGTTCCTGCAGTGTCTCGGGGTACCAACCCCCGGGACACTGCTGTTTGTTATGGCAGGGCAGGAGCCGAGGCTCCCGCCCTGTTATAACAAACTTGGTTTGAATTTCAAAAGAGAGAGCAGGGAAACCTGCTTTCTCTTTCAAAATGCAAACCATATTGCTTTTCCACACGGGGAGCTGCATGTTAGCAGCTCCCCATGTCGAAAAGCAATGCCGGCTCCTGAAGGACGCGGGGAGTCTGCTGGGACCATGGGGAAATCGGGGCTCCTCCCACGGTCCCCAAAGTTGTATATAGGCCCCGAGTGGTGGGATCTTCAAGGAGAATAGAAATTAGTGATAGGTGCTATTTTTTTTTTACGGTCAAATTAGGAGTCACGCACCCAGCGCGGTGCTCAGCGCGATCCCCTAATGTATGTTCGTGTTGGGTGCACGACTCATAACGCTTAGGGTGAGTGACTCCTAACGCATTGAGTGCACAACTCCTATCGCGTTGGGTGCACGACTCCTAACACATTGGGTGTGCGACTCCAAGCAAAAAAAAAGTAATATTTTTCAGATATACATCAAGCTTATGTGTTTAGATCTTGGGTGGCTCTAAAAAGAGCCTTTGTGTTTATTGAGATTTTAGTTCCTATAAGTAAGTACCCATGCAGAGTCTAAAGTTGATGAGGTAGACTCTGGTACCCTCATCTGTAAAATGTACACCATCTCTCCTATAGATGCCATCCATATTGAAACGCATATTGTTGTGATAAATGGACCTCATCCTATAATCTCGGTGAAAAGCAGAAACAGCTTCATTGACATGTTTTCTAGCTTTCTCAATCTGTGGACAAAATTGATTGGACCAGTTCCATTTATGCCTTTGGCATCTGTTAGAATATACAATGGCAGTTTGGGGGAAAAGTGACATCAATTCTCCAAAGGTGTTCTTCATAAGCATTTCCAGACCTACCCCAGTCAAAGTGCCTAGGTCATTGACACCACAGTGCACAATTATGAGGTCAGGGTGTTGGAGATGCAAAAAGGATTTAACCAATGGCATTAATTTGGTGCCACTTTAATCCTCTCTGTCCAATCAATTTAATGTCTACATTTGGCAAAGCTAGGTCTTTGTCAATGCCTCTGTTTTCTTCACACCTTTGGCTCCAGAAAATATACCTGTGTCCCACAATCCACACTCTAAGCATCTTGAAAGGATGTCTGGATGCACTCAGAATGTTTCTGTATGTGAAATGGCAGTTTGAAAACTAAGATTTTTCTAAAATGGTGGATAAGAAGCAGTTTTGAAAAAAGAAAAGAAATGATTGGCTGTTTGAGAACATTCTATACTGAAAAGTAGGGTGTATGTTTCTGTTTTTTAAAAGCATGTTTCTTATTGGTTAACAAAAACTGTTTGAAATGAACATTACATAGGATAAGGTGATATTTTGAAAAGTCAAGCACACTTGCTGTTTGGATTAGCAACATTGTGTGCTGAACTTGTGACCTGTGTGCTCAGTTGAGTGTTCCATGAATTGTTACTATGGTAACAGGCAGTAAGCAGATTGGGGGTAGGGCTCTAACGTATGTCAACTGGAAAGGGTTGAAATGTGTAAGCAATAGAAATGTGTGTTAGCTTTTGAATTAATGTGGGAAGCAATGTGATTTGATATTTGCATGTATATGTGTGCAGAATGAGAGGGCCAGTTTGGTTTTGCTAAGAGCAGTGCAGTACAGGGATTCTAAATAAGAAAATCTGGTATGTGACTGACATACTTCTTAATCTTCAAATCAATTTGAAAGGTGAATTATTAATTTGTGAGGGGTTGTATGTAGTGCCTTTGTTTTTATTAAGATTAATGTGTTTCTCCTGGAAAAGTCCAGGGAGTAGTGTTGCTTGTCTAGAATCAAACTGTGAGTCTATCTACATTTGGACAACCATTGTGAGAGAAGCATTTAGTAACTTCATGTGTTTGCTGACAGATTACTGCTTTAAAACCTGTCATGTTGTTAAGTTTTAGTAGCATTAGAAGCCAGTCATTGCTTATGCATTTGCAGAATGAGTCAGGCTTCCACACTAAAGTGCAGTTGTAAAATATGTAGAATGTGTGCAATCACCTTACACCTTCTAGACTAGTGAATGTATTTTGGTAAAGTCCAAGGGATAGTGTTGCTCATCTAGGATCACACTGTGAGTCTATATGAAATTGGGAACCATTGTGAGAGAAGCATTTGTGTACTTCATGTGTTTGCAGACACATAACTGCTTAAAAAGCTGTCCTGTTCACAAGTTTTGGTAGAATTAGAAACCAGCCATTGCTTATGTATTTTCAAAATGAGTCAGGCATCCACACTAAAGTGCAGTACTAAAATATGTGGAATGTGTGCAGTCACCTTACCTCTTCCAGACAAGTAAATGTGTTTTGGTAAAGTCCAAGGGGTAGTGTTGCTTGACTAGAATCACTCTGTGAGTCTGTGTGCATTTGGGCAACCATTGTGAGAGAAGCATTTGGTAACTTCATGTCTCCTTGTACTACTCTAATCATTCAGTCAGTATCCAAGTACCCATGCAGGGATTCAGGGCCTTAGCACATGGACTGCTACAAACTCTTATGCACTATGCAGGAAGTCTTCCTACCACCTACACACTTGTGTTTCAGGCCTAAAATTCCCCAGTCATTATCCATACACTGCTGCCAACACCCTGTTTCTGCTCTTGCACTCCTTTAGAGACCCTTTCACCACCATGTACTAATCCATTCACTGAAGTAAAACTCAACCAATTATAAATTCACCCAGTGTCTCTCCTTGTACTACTCTAATCATTCAGTCAGTATCCAAGTACTCATGCAGTGAGCCAGGGCTTGGCACATGAACTGCTTCAAACTCCTATGCACTTTGCATGTAGTCTTCTAACCACCTACACACTTGTGTTTCAGGCCTACAATTCCCCAGTCAGTATCCATACAGTGCTGCAAACACCCTGTTACTCCTCTTGCTCTCGTCTAGTGACCCCTTTAGCACCATGTACTAATCCATTCACTGAAGTAAAATGCAGCCATTTATAAATTCTCCCAGTGTCTCCCCTTGTAGTACTGTAATCTTTCAATCAGTACGTAAGAACTCATGCAGTGACCCAGGCCCTTAGCACTTGGACTGGTACAAACTCCTATGCACTATGCATGTAGTCCTCTAACCAACTACACACTTGTGTTTCAGGCCTACAATTCCCCAGTCAGTATCAATACACTGCTGCAAACACCCTGTTACTCCCCTTGCATTCCTATACAGTTATGTATACACCTTGAATAACAATTTCAATTAACGATGAGAAAAAAGTGGTTAAATGTTTTTTATATATAATGTGTTTGTATAGTAATAGAAAAGTAAAATGTATAAATGTATTAAATACATTTATTTATGTTTATTTTTTACATATATTGTTTATCATCATTAAAATAAAGTTATCATGCCTGAAAGATCAAGATAGAGAAAAGGACAGCAAAAGGACAAATATTTGAACAAAATCCAACAAGTATTGGATGACCAACATTACGCGGGTAAAAAAAAGAGGTCTTTCGGTACGACAGCAAAGGAAGTCATTAAAAAACTTTCAAAGTCTAGAAACAGTGTGCAGAATGTGCAAACTACTGAGAATGGTTTGACCAGAAAAAAGAATATGAATAACAGGAAAGCAAAAAAAGAAAATTTAAAAGATTCGATGTATGGTAAAAGAGGCAAAATCAGTATAAAGAAAACTGTAATTCTTTTTTATAATAGAGTGGTTCTTAACTTGGTCAAAAAGATGTGAAAAAATATAGAAAAAGAGCACTATTTTATAAGAAGAAGAAGCATATTGAATCTATTGTTCAAAAGGCTTTTGAAGTAAAAATGAAACTATTCATTTTAGTTTTAAACAGAATTTGATCACTAGATAAGATAAACCAATCCATTTAATGAAGCCCAAAGTAAGAGGAAAAGAGTAATTAACAGAACTAATTTTTGTGATTTATTTTGGGTGAATGAAAACACAGTTCAAGTTCAGAGCCTTTCTTTAATGAAGAGAGTTATTTTTTTACCAATATTTTTTTTTCTTTTTCCTCATTTGCCTCCAACCTCAGCTAACATGAAATCCATAGGTCTCCACTGTTACTCCAAAAGGAGAAGTAGACCCTGCACGTTGTTTCCGTCCTTCAGCTCTACCAGCAGCATACCCACTTCCTTCTAGTTGCTGCCCTGGAGGGTGGTTGCACTCTCTTCAGGAATAAACCGAGACTGGTATCGATGGCCATCCTTAGCTTAGACACAGTCTGAGAGTTTCCTTGAGGCTCAATCATAGGACAAAAACAAAAAACAAAACAAAAAAAAACCCTTCAGACTAAGGTCCAATTTAGTAGCTTGTTCCAGATGGTTCTCTTGTTACCTTTTTTTAATCAAGCCAAATCTGTTTAAGAGATTTTGTATAAAGAAGATAGCCACTCCGAATGTGTGGGAGGTGTTGCCTCAGCCCATCTCTTACATATTTCCCGTCTAGATAAAAGAATTTAAAAAAATAGAAAGTCTCTATCCGGGCGGGTGATATCGCTCCATATACCAAAAATGATGGTTTTAAGGGAAATTTGTATTGTATAGCTCAAAATTGATGTTAAGGAGTCTCCAACTTCTCTCCAGAATTTCTCAAGAGATGGGCAGGCCCAAAACATGTGTACATCCGGGGCGCTTTCCAGATTAAATTTTTTACACTTTGCCGGTGGGCCTTTGGACATTTTTAGAGAGCCTCGCCGGGGAGAAGTAAGCCCTATGTGCTGTAAAATAGTGGTTCCTCCTCAACCAGGCTGGCTTCACTACTGAAAAGAGGATATTATAAGAGGTCTGTCACAAATCCTCCCAGTCAGTTTCCAGAATGGCTTCCCCCCATAACTGCTCGGCTAGCTTCAATTCGCCATCAATGGCCTCTTCGACAGCCCAATAGAAAAAATAAATGTCTTTCTTCCTTACTGGTTTATTAACCAAATGATCTTCCAGGCGGTTCCCTCTGCCTAATGGAATCTTCAGGTTGTGTGACCACCTAAGTAGCTGCAGATACATGAACCTAGACATACCACCCTCCAGCTTGTCATTTAACGTGGCCCACGGCAAGAGAGTTCCGTCAACCGCAAGGTCCTCACATACTGCTACTACCGATGTTTTCAAAGGGGCTGCCAACTGATCCTTTAGGCAGCTGTGAGTTCTTGGGCTGTCCCACATGGAGGCAAGCCTTGAGTAGTATTCAAGACCTATTAGTTTTTTGATCCTAGCCCAATTTTGAGCCATACCACTTAGGACTTTCAGTCTGACCTTCTTAAAAAAAATGTTGGCCCCATAGTTAAACAAAAAGCCTTCTTGAGAAAGCCCCAGTTGTTCCAACATGGTTAAAAACATTTTACCTCTCCCTGAAGAGTCTGGGCATTTTAGCAACATTCTGGAATAAGATAACTGAAAGGCCCAAGCATAATATTGAATATCAGGAGGTGCCAGACCTCCTTTCTCCCACCTGCGTCTTAGCTTCTTCCATGATATTTTGGCAGGTTTTGATGCCCAAACAAAGGAGTTAATGGATTTCTGAAATTTATTGATTAGTGCTTTCTCGAAGTTCAAAGGGTTGGTGTTAAACAGAAACATTTTCTTTGGCAAGATAGACATCTTTATGAGATTTACTCTGCCCAAGATAGACAGTGGTAGATGTATCCAAGATTTCATAAGTGCTTGAGATTCCTTCAAAATATTAGTAAGACTAACTTTTGCTATTTGGTCTATCTCTTGAACGATTTTTACACCTAAGTAGCGCAACTCTTTTTTGGTTTGGTATCGGCACAGTGGCAATGACCATGGCAATGTCATTTTCCCGGTTTTGTTCTCATTAAACTCATAGCCAGAGACCCGGCCAAACTCCCTAGCTAATTCAATCACTCGGGGGAAGGGAGGAAACCAAGTCTGATGCCAAAATAAGAATTGACATACTACAGGGGCTGTCCAACAACCCTGAACCAGGGACAATTGATTATGACACCTAACAGAAGATTCAGGAGAAGACGTCAAAATAAACTACATACGTAGAAGGGAAAAGAGATAAGAAACCCTTGTGTAGGTATAGGCTTCTTTTCTTATCTCTTATCTTATAAAAGAGATAAGAAAATAAGCCTATACCTACACCCTTGTGTAGGTATAGGCTTCTTTTCTTATCTCTTTTCCCTTCTACGTATGTAGTTTATTTTGACGTCTTCACCTGAACCTTCTGTTAGGTGTCATCGCCAAAATAAGAATGTCATCGGCATACAGGGCTACCTTCCTCTCCCATGAGCCGCTCTTAAATGGTGTAATAGCAGGCTCCTCCCTAAGGTACTGAGCAAATGGCTCTATATAAAGGTCAAAAGGGAGAGGGGAGAGGGGGCAGCCTGTCTGGTTCCCCTTTCAATTTTGAATGGTCTGATTATTCTACCATTTACCACCAGCCTGACGGATGGCTCGCTATATATAAGGTGGATGGTGCGGCAAAATGTTGGCCCAAATTTCAACTTTTCCAAAACTGTCCCAAGAAATTTCCAATCCACCCTGTCAAAAGCTTTGGTTGCATCCAATGTCATTGCTGCCAGGGGCGAGAGAAAAAGTGGATGCAAGATCTATCGCGCCAATAAAGTCATGGGTGAGATCAAAAAGATTCCTACCCTAACAAATCCCTTCTGGTCAGTATGCAAAAGCTCACCTGCTATGCTCCCTAGTCTATCTGCCAATATTTTGGAGAAAATCTTGTACTCAGAATTTAACAAGGATATTGGCCTGTATGAACTACATTTTGTAGGGGGTTTACCTGGTTTAAGGATTAGAATAATTTTTGCTTCCCCCCAAGTAGCAGGAGGCTGAGCTCCTTCTATCAAACTTTTGTTAAACACCTCAACCAAAACGGGGATAACTACAACGCTCAATTCCTTGTATAATTCCGCAGGGAGGCCATCTGGCCCTGCAGCCTTGCCCTTTTTACCATCCAGAAGAGCCTTCCTACATCTTGGTACGATATTCCTACCTCCAGGCTTTCCCGATGTATTGTACCCAATAAAGGTCGTTCGATGGAATTTAACCGGCCTTGAATAGATGTTATATCAGAGTCACTTTCATCTTTATATAGCCCTTTAAAATAAGCGTGGAAGATCTCTCCCATCTCTTCCTCCTCGCTTATTAATGCATTCAAGCCTTCGTCCTCTATTTGTTTAATTTGATTCCTGACTCTGTATATTTTGGCTTTCCAGGCTAATAGCCTTCCAGCCCCTTCTCCATATTCAAAGTGAGCAAGCTTGCTCACCTCCCACCTGTTAGAAATTCTTGTTTGAATTATATTTTCCATCCGGGCTTTTAACATCTCTAATTCTGCCATTAGTGTCTCTTGGAGATCTTGCTCTTGCTCGGTTACCTGATTAATCCTTTCCTCCATCAACTTCATTTGGCACTCCACAGATGCAATCTCCTGCCTGTATTGTCTATTTTTATGGACAGTTGTATTTGTAATCAGACCTCTCAAAAAAGATTTCAATGCATCCCATATCACCATTATGTCTGTTGATCCTGTGTTGATATCCAAAAATGCTTTCACCTCCTGGATCAAATATCCAGTAACAACGGAATCTAGGAGAAGTGTGCGGTCAAACGTCCACACCCTTTGTTGTTCTCTGCCAGCTAAATTTAAATTAATCCAGACCGCTGCATGGTCAGACAAGTGAGGGGTTAAATACCCGATATTCTTCGTGCGGTCCCTTAGATCGTTACTAATCAAGTTATAATCTATTTGTGATTTATGTCTATATTTTTTGTTATAGAAAGATACGCCCAACTGTGTACCCGATCTCTCTCTCCATATATCACAAATATCATATTGCTTCATCATCGTTTTTAAAAAGACCGTTGATTTAGAGGAGATTGTAGCTCTGCTTTTTGGTGATTTATCCAATCTCGGGTTCAAAACTATATTGAAATCCCCTACTAGGATGGTTGGATCAGGGAACTCTAAGAGATTCAAAAATATGTTTTTTAAAGTTGTGGATCATCCTGATTAGGACCATGGTATCCAACAATTGTAATAGGGACATTCTCTACCAAGATCTTCGCTATCACCCACCTGCCACTTAAATCAGTTCTCACATCTTGTAGGGACGCATTTGGTTTTTTTTTTATTAAAATATTCACACGCCTGATATTAGCTGTCTGACATGAGCAGGCATAGAGTTCCACCCACCTGAGCTTTCCACAAATGTCACTCATTTCTGTTTTTTACCAGGTGGGTCTCTTGTAGAATAATTATCTGTGCAGGGGAGTCTTTTAAATATTGTAGTATTCTTTCCCTCGTACTTTTAACTCGCAGACCGTTCACATTCCAGGATAGGCTACTGCAGAGTTTTCATGGCGGATAAGGATTGAGACTGTAACATTGGGATTTCAGTATATTGCATTTTGCCCTGTTCCGATACCAAACCAAAGACAATACACCTTGAACTTCATCGAGATTATGAGGCAAATTATTTTTTTGATAATTTTTTACATACTAGGTAAGGCTTAAACATTCATGGGTGATCACTGTAGGCTATGTATACTGTAAGCACTAGCCACTTTATTATGAAATTTGGCAATTGTGTATTCTGAGAATTTTGTATATACTTCTAAATATTTTCCCATGCTAAGTATTATTGATTCCAAGAATGATATGGGGGTTGTAATTATGTATCTTTTTTAATGTTCTGCTTATATGGTTGTCATCACAAACCGAATAAAGCTTTTTGAACTAAACTGATTATTTTGTCCCTTCTGCCTCCTCACCCGTGTACTACCCCTCCCCAAACCTCCCCACCACCCTCCCTGGAGAACCCTACCCCCTTTTACCTGAAGTAGCCCAGGTTCTGCCTGTCCACTAGCATACTCAAAACTGCTCCATAAATTAATTCTTCTTACTCTACTGCTATTTCTTTAAGATACTACCTCTAACTGCAATTCTAATTGTCTGCTGAGGAAGGCATAATCTGTATAGTATGTAGAAGACTGGAATGGAATCAGGGTTTTAGGTTCACTAGAAGCTCATCCGCTTCCTGCAATGTTTTAACAAAATACATTTTATAATTAAACATGATTTTTAGTTGAGCAGGGAACTTTTATTGGACTGTTACCCCTAGCTTCCTAAAGTCGTCCATTCTTTTCCCCAGCTCCAACTGTCTATCTAAAGTCGTACGAGAGAGGTTGGATCTGATTTCAAAAGAAAAAGAAGAGTCTCTTGATTTCAGAGATTTCAATTTAAGGGCTGCTGTTAATATTTTTTCCTTAAGGGAAATAGTCAGGAAGTTAACTAAAATCTTTCTAGGCTTTGTCCTATTGGGCTGTCTTCTAAAAGGATCTCGCTGAATTCTCTGGATATCTCTTTTTAGATCATCTTCCGTGGCTTCGATCTGTTTTGTATCCCTAATGAGGTAAATAATATAGGATGTAAGATCCGCCCCCTCTTTCCCTTCTGGTATATTTAGGAGTCGCAGATTGTTATGCCCGGAATTATTTTCCAATAATTCCACTCTGTCCCGAAGCGCGGCTTCCTCTTTTTTAAGCATGGAAATATCCGTTCTGACTTCACCCAGGCCGTCTTTAATGCTTCCAACCTCACTCTCCAAAGCCGTCGTTCTTGAACTTAGATTGTCGATTTTCTTTCCAATGATTCACAGAAGAGTCGAAATTCCCCCTGATTCGCCTCTGAAACCGCGAATCCCTTTTTAATGTCCGTGGCCATTGAAAAAAAGAGGGATTCCAAGGAGACCCCCGAGGGACCAGCGTCACCCAAAGGTA
This sequence comes from Lissotriton helveticus, assembly GCF_964261635.1. NCBI lineage: Eukaryota > Metazoa > Chordata > Amphibia > Caudata > Salamandridae > Lissotriton > Lissotriton helveticus. The sequence continues at coordinate 2,086,175,766 of NC_136063.1, forward strand.
CAACTGGCCCCAACACGTCCCCACAAACCTCTAGTGCTCTTTCCGCCCCCATGTCCAGCTCTCTGCTGTCTTTTACTGCTCCCCCCATATTTACCAATGTAAGCTGGTTGACCTGGGTTCTAGCCAAAATCATAGAATATTCTGCTAAGCTAATTTGCTTAGCTTGTAGCTCAATTGGCCGTAGATCAAACCCAGAAGAATCTGAAAGCAACTCCAAAGAGGAATCAGCCCTAAACGAAGGGTCTAGTCCACGGTTCAGCTCAGAAGATGAGGGGATATGTATTGACGGGGGTAGGGTGAGACTCTACTCCATAGTTGAAGGTGCAAACATTTTTATTAGCCCAGAGAATTCCAAATCTTCCCTCAACACCCTTTGCTTCTTCCCTGCTTCCCCACTCCCAGCACTTGTGGGAGAACCTTAAAATAAGATCTCAAAGAGGGGGTAATTTGTATTTTTGCATCTGCTGGAAAACCCCTTTTCTCTAGTTTTTTGGTGCCCTTCTTTTTATATTCCCGGTATGGGGGATATCCTTTGTTGTCTTCTTCAGAGTCTAAAGTTGAATGGGCTATATCTGCTGATGTTGTCTTAGAAACTACATCCTCAATGTTCTCCTGAAATGTAAGTGCTTGAGAATCAATGTTTTTGCCTGCCCCCTTCCCACCTTTCCTACCTCTCTTTGCACCTTTACTTCTCTGTAATTTAAATGACCCAGTGCCTTTCTCAACTTCTTTGTTTTTTCCCTGCTGCTTCTCAATGGGCTGGACTCTTAAAGGGGGCGGCAAAAGCAAAGAAGACCACTTTACAGAAGTAGATATATCTACTGAAGAATCCCCCTTTCGGTTTAAATTGCGCAGTGAATATGGGGGAGAAGGCTTACCGAGCTTGAGGACCCCCCAGAGCCCCTGTACCTCGCCTCTGGATTGTCCTTCCTGCTTTGTTGCAGTGGGGCTTCGGCTGCCTCAGTGTCTGCCACCTCTACCGCCTCTCCCTCCACTGCTGCCGTCACTGCAGTCGTCTCTCCCTCCAGTGTGGCTTCACCGGCATTCGCCGCGTATCTAATTCTGCCCCTGCCTTCCGTTCTCCCGGAAGCACTCCGAGCGAGCCCACCTCAGAGCAGACCGCGCGTCGTGAGTCCCCGGCCCCACCTCAGCTGGAGAGCAACGCCGATGCACCGGGGGAGATCCAAGACCAACTCAACACACATGCCAGGTAGGAGAGCTCTGTATTTAGCAGATTTTAAGGCGCTATTTCCTCCACTTCAAGTCGATTTAAGCCATCGTTTCACCTTAGGAACAAAGGAGCAGAGGAGCAGCTAGCGCAGGCATGCAACCGCTTAGCTCACGGCCGCCATGTTCTCCCAACAAATCTAATCATAAATATTTGACCAATAATTTATTGCATGCAGTTGATACCAGTGGTCAAGCTTATGAGGTTAGTAATGGTTGTCCCATTGAGAAACAGAAGATGGTTCCCAGAAATGCAGAAGAAGTGTTAGCTGATGAAGTTCTAGGAACACGTCCTAAAGATCCACTGTACACTTGGGATTGCAGTAGTATTTGTAGTGTATAACAAGAATCTATTGATATTTTACACAATTTCTTATGAGCATATAGTAAAAAAAAAGTGTTAAACAAAAGATTAAGATATTGCAAGGACTAGACACTTGCAGAGTGAGAAACAATACTGGTTTTTCAAGGTCATTCTCTGGCTTGTCTTTCTAGAAAAGTGTGTCAAGGTGCTTTTCACAATTTCAGGATGTTAGTAGTACATCATTCTCAAATGCAGAAGTTAGTCAGGAGATTGTAATATGTGAAAAGTCCAGCACTAATGTTAAATGAGTTGAACAGCGCTCTTTTGCGTGGATCAGTATCAGATAAGAAGAAGGTGTGTGATGAAATTGAGTTTTGTTACTTTGGTCCTGAACAAGTGAGTTCAGAAACTGACACTTTAATAGAAGAAAATGTTGAAGAGAATGTGCAACATAGTACTACAAAAAATTTTGAAGAACAAATAACAAAGTTTAAGGTGATTTCAGGTGAAAGGCCAAATTATTCTTGTATTTGTTGTCGGTGAACCCACTATAAAAATCAGACTAGGACTGTTGATCTGTATTTAAAAAGTGAAAGGGAAAATAATGATAAGTGGAAGGAATTTGCAACTTATTTGATGGTACAGAATTGTTTTGATTTGTGTTCTGATCAGCGTATTTGTAAATATTGTTATAATAAATTAGATAAGAATAAAATGCCTGCTAGAGCTGCCCATAATAATCTAGAGTTGGTAACTATTCCTCCAGAACTGATAGATTTAAATACCTATGAGTCTATTCTTATTCAATGTGTGCACCCATTTCAGGCTATTGTTCGTATGGAGCCTAAAACGGGTAAATTGCCTTCTTCAGATTTACAGAGAGGATTAAAAGGAAGAGTTGTATATTTACCTCTAGATTTAAAGAAAAATATTGAAACTATGGTGTAGAGAATGTGGAAAATGAACGACTAGTTATTCTAGTTAATGGCGTTCCTTCTAAGAGTAAGAACATCTGGCAAGAATTAGTGGATGTTAGGAAAGTGCAAAAGGCATCATTGTATCTGATAAAAAAACAATGAGTACTATAAAAATGTGTATGTGGGAGAAGTAGAAATACTTGCAGCAGAAGATACTGAAACGTCAAGTGGACAAATTGAAAAAGTGGACATGTCCAGAAGTGAAGAAATCTATGAACATTACAGTGTACATCCACTTCATCCAAAAGAAGTGATGGGGCATAGTATTGAGTTATTCCAAATAAAAAAGCAAAGGGAAGTCCCTTGAGTGTATGGGAAGAAAGTTTGGAAGCTTGTTGTTTTCTGCAGTTGTTCCCAACAGGAAAAGGAAGACGATATGATGAACGGCCTGTGCAGATTCCTGCATCTGAATATCGGACAACAAGATTGTATGCAGAAGATCCAAGATTTTGACAATGTATCCCATATATATTTCATCTTTTGTTTGAGAGTGACTTGTCTGGACTTTCATATGCAGTCAATCACATATTAAAAACAGGATTACATATGCAAAATGTTGCTGCATAGGAATTTATGGATAAAGTACACCAGAGAGATGATCATTTAGAATCTCAGGTGATTAATCTGATGGCACGTCAGCTTGGCACTAATGAGTATTGGTACAGTCGTCATGGAGAACTTAAATGTATGCTAAGGAACTTAGGAACTCCTACATGGTTCCTTACCCTAAGCTGTGCTGAATACGCTTAAGATGATTTACTTGAATTGACTTTGAGAGGTACATTCAAATATAAAAAATATTGAATACAAGACATCTGGGGAATTGTCCTCTTTGGATCCTGTTAATGTATGCAGGTATTTCAATTAAAGATTTGAAGCTATGATGTCTTTTATCTGTAATAAAAAAAATCCTCCCCTTGGAGAAGATGTGGATTTCTTTTGGAGAAAGGAGTATCAAGCAAGAGATGCTCCTCATATACATATGCTGATAAGGATCAAGGATGCCCCCAAATTCGGAACAGATTCAGATGATACTGTTTTGTCTTTTATTGAAGAATATGCCACATATCCTATACCCAAAAGCACAGAAGAAAACAACTTAAAACAACAAGTCTTATGATTCCAAAGCCATTGATGTGGAAAATACTGTTGACGAAAGTACAAGTCTAAGGAAAAGTTTTATACCAAATGTCGTTTTGGATTTCCACGTCCTGTAATACCTAAAGGAAAAGTAAACAGTTTTATGTCAGCTATGCGATATACCATCACAAAAAAGTCTCCCAAAAATCCCTACAATTTGAGAAGAAGCGAAGAATCAAAATACATAAATGATTACAATCCGGTTACTCTGTCAATGTGCAATGCTAACATGGATATTCAGTACGTTGCAGACAATTCCATTGCTGTTGCTTGATATTTAATGCCCTACATTACAAAATCAGAAAAGACGGAATTGAAAGAAATGTGGGAAGAGATTTCTCATGAGAAGAAATTATACAGTTTTAGTTATCCCATCGAGAAATCGGAGTGTATGAATGCTCAGATTGGTTATCATCTGCAAGTCGATTCTCCAAATTTAGAAGAATCATTTGGGTGAGTGTAGGTCTTGCTGAAACGTGAAATCGAGTACTTAAATCTGTACAAGAAATCGAATATTTAGCAGAAAAAGATCCGGAAAGTACAGATATTATGAAAACAAATATGTTGGACACATATTATCCAAATAGAAGTCATCATCTTGAGAACATATGTCTCTATGAAGTGCTGCAAAACTACACTTTTAAACAGAATACTACAGAAACATCAAAGATGGAAAATATGCAGTGATTGATTCCGAAGGATATTTGGTGAAACAAAGGAAAGGAAATTTAATTATTCACAGGAAACTGAGTTGCAACACTCCTGATAAAAGGAAATTTTACTATTTAGCACTTTTGCAACTGTTCAAACCTTGGCGTTCAGAATTGGAATTACTTGGAGATTTTCAGAGCTATGAAGATTCCTTTAATGCTTGTAAAGATACCACAGAATGTACTGTTTTTGCAAATTATGTGAAAATGTTGAACGATGAAATTGATCAAGAAGCTACTATTGCAGCTGAGATTGCTAGAGACAGTTCTCAAGACAATCAAAGTTCTGCCTCACTGAGTCAAGATCCATTAGGACAACAAATTGTTGAAAGTGAAGCAGCAATCGCCATGAATGAGGTGGAAACAGCAATGCATCAAGCTCAAGAAGAGATTATGGACTTAGCAAACTTGGAAGAAGAATTAAATGTTGGACAGAAAGAATTATATCAGCAAGTGAGAAAACAGATTGGCCATGGTTTTCTTCATGAAAAGAAAGAATGCACATGCACATCATTTCAACCTATCCAACTGTATGTGAGTGGACAAGCTGGGACAGGAAAAAGTTTCTTAATTAAACTAATCACCAGTTATCAACATCTGGCTCACATTTGTCTTGTGTTTTAACTGCTCCAACTGGGTTGGCAGCACACAACATTAAAGGAATTACATTGAATCATTTACTTATGCTACCTGTGGATCTGGAGACGCTTGTTATGAAGTTTCAAGAGTGCTAAAGAAAGTGAAATTTCTGATTACTGATGAGGTAAGCATGGGCTCAAACTTAATGCTTTCTTTTGTGCTTTTAAGAATGCAGCAAATTCTTAAAACAGAGTGCAATGTCTTATTTGGAGGAAAAAATGTCATAGCTTTTGGATATCTGCAACTTACTCCCGTAAAAGAACAACCAGTATTTAAAACACTTGCGCATGAAGACACCAGAAAGTCTTTGGGTACTGTTGGAAACGTTAATATTTGGTCATATTTTGAATACAAAGAACTCATTACAAATATGTGACAGGCAAATGATGTTGATTATGGAACTATTCTTCAAGATATGAGAATTGGAATATTGACAGAACATGGCAAACAAGCTTTGCAGAGTTGATTACTTTCCAATTTGTTTCCAATTGAAAATATAGTTCCTGAGAAAATATATAAGAAAATTGCAGAATGCCAAGACTGCGTGAGTGTTCTATATTCAATGAACAACTTTTAAAGCTGGAAAATAAGGAAATAATAAAAATAGAAGCCATTGATAAAAAAGAGCATAAAGGAGTCACTATTATTTTGACAGAAAAAATTGAAAACAAAATTGTATTCTTTAGAAAAATCGATTTCTAAAACTGCTGCTTTACAAAAGAATCTATATGCTTGTATGCTTTGTTGGGTAATTTTAAGGCATACTTTGGATGTAGAAAAAGGATTAGTTAATGTAGCAATAGGCAAAGTTGTGAATTTTGTTAATTATAAGAATAAAGATGGAATTGAATTTTTTAAAATTAAATTTGATCAGATTTTGTTCAGTAGGTTTTTTGCTTGTTAAAGATTTATTTATATGTCCGTAAAAAACAGTTTCCACTTTCTCTGGCATATGCAGTGACTATTCATAAATCTCAAGGTTTAAGTGTAGACAGTGCTTTGGTGAACATTGGAAATACAGTGTTTAAAGATTTGATGACACAAAGGTTACTGCAGATGCAAACTGTGTAAAAGAGTATAATAGGTTAAGAAGAGCATATGCTCCCAATTTAGGTCAATATCCTGTATTTGAAAAGTGTGTGGTAGGTTGAAAAAAAAGATATGAGAATATCGGTAGTGAAGGTATAGAGAAGGGAAAAAAACAGGAAATGTGATTGCAAGCAAAAAGAAAAAGGACACTGTTGAAGAGATTGTTGATTATCAGTTTAAAAATAGTTCAGGTATCAACTGCTATGCTAATGTAGTGGTCGATGTTGTTCTTGTTCTTGAAAGTTTGCAACAGCAAATTATGGAGAATCGGGAAAAAAAATGTTGTTCCTTGTTGCATTCTGTTTATAAAAAATTGAGAGCTGATAAAAGTAAAATGCAAAGCGTTTCTGATATTCGTAATCTTCTGGCTATATGTTCTAGTTCTACACAATTTACGCAGAATATCCAACAAGATGCTCAGGAATTTCTAATGTATAGGCTTACCATATTGGAAAATGAAGGCATAGCAATTGAAACATTTGTTGGCCTTTGTTATGAATGGGAGCATCAATGTGAAAAGTGTATGTTTCCATCTAGCACTAACATAGAACCTAAAAGATTTATATATTTGACATTACAAGACTGTAAATCAGTGTCTTTCAACAAACTAGTTAAAGCAGAAAATTAAAACATGGACTGTAGCCAATGCAAATCAGAAATGTTATCAACATTATTTATAGAAAGATATGGACAATATATAATTTTAATGATGCAACGTTGTACAGCTCATGGAAGAAAATTGGAAACTTTATATAAAAATTTTGTAGCAAGTCAAGTATCAATATCAGGAAGAACTTTTGTAGCAGTAGCAAATATTTTCCATGATGGTCCTTCTACAACATCTGGACATTACACTGCCTATTTAAGATGTGATAAAGGATGAACATATTGTAATGATGCTAAAGTGGTTTTTAATTTTTTCAAGCCAAAGTTTTAGGAACATAATTCGATCTCTGAGGAATTTATTAATATGTAATAAAACGATTACTATTGGACAATTTCAATATAAAGGAGTTCAAGAATACTATTTGGCCTACAGGAAAAGTATATATTTGAATTAAGGACTTTTTCTTGCACATTCTGTCAGCATATATTTGTAAAGAACATTATTTACAGTGTATGGAAAGTAAAAAAAATGTTCATGGTATTATTATTTGAGTTCTTTCATATTCAAGTAAGACATTTCTCTTAGAAGAAACCATTTTACATGTGTGTGATTTGTATTACATGGTTTGTAATTGAGGATGTAGTTTTTGTGGAATGTTCAGATATAGTTGGGTGTATGATAGATATGTTAGATGTAGTTTTTTTTTTTAAAACAATCTTATTGATTGGGTTTTTTTGCCCGCTGTTATGTGATGAGTACAATTGAAATCACTGTTTCTAGTGAAATTCAGTATATTCTGAGAACAGCAAAAAAGGCAAAGAAAATAATTTATAAAATGTTTAAATTATGCTGTGTTGTAAAAAATATAATATTATAACTGTATTTTTTCTTTTCTTTCACAGATCCTAATTCTAAAATATGACATTTTCAGAAATGTAAATTATAAAAAACAACTGAAAAAAATGTGTAGCATTATTTATTTCTATTACTGTGAAGGTAAGATTAACTAAGTATTCATATGAACAATGGGCTGTGTTTGCACACTGGTGAAGAAAGGGGGGATGGACTGAGTAGATATGTGTGGAAAGATGCTATGTGGGCGTTTTAAGTTACGGGATAACGTTTTCTTGAATCCTGAGTGTCGTTGTGTGCCAAGGAACCCACCAGATATGTGCTGAAAGTGCCAAAGAGTTGCATTGCAGAGAGGTGTAAAATGGGACATGGCTTCGGACCACCTCTCTGCAATGCAGCTGTAAGGTGGTCAATAGAGAGACATGGTCCCAGGGACTTTCAGGATTAAGACAGACTAAATTCTTTAACTCAAAACACATCATGGAGTGTGTTTGCACATGTCACATGAGGCCCCATCCATTCCCTTCAACACTCTATAAACATGTCCTATCACTTTGCCAAAACTTAAGTACTTATACATTTATCTTGTTCTCTCTTTGCAGTACTGAAATTACTCTACTTATTACTCATATAGTTAAGAATTGGCCTAGCCATTAACCCTAGTACAAGTTAATTTCTTTATATACCATGCAAGCAGACCTGCAAGAAGCTACAACGTATTAATACTGTCTTCAAAACTCTCAGTTTATACCTATGTAGTTTAGGAATCTCCCTGTCTTAGGATATCGTGTGACCTGAAAAAAAAAGATTTGATTGGTTCATTATATTTCACATTGTACCTATTGAAGGACTGCAATCATTTCAATCATTCTTCTTTGAGCATTTTTGGAGACATAACTTTGTGCTTACCTCATGTCACTCTCATGCAATTTTTTATACAATTGACTAGCAATATGTTCCTATTGTAACTGTCTGTTAATACCTACGCACTTATGGGGCAAATTTAGAAGCATCCTATGCCAACAAAATGTCACTTTTTGTAACATACTTATAGCGCAAGACACTCTTTCATATTTACAAAGAGAGGAAAAGGTACTCTGTGTACCTTTTCTTCTCCATGTAAATATGACCTCATCATACACACCACTTTGCGTTGAAAGGGCGTTCTATAGGTTTTGCTGTGCATGTTTGCACAGAACACTCATAGAACGAGACACATCTCCAGATTTATCATAAATCATAAATCTGGGCATGTGTGTGAATGGTGCACCATCTTCCAATTGGTGTAGCAAGGCACAAAAATGAGAATTGTTTTCATTTCTCCTCATTTTTTTTCTTTCAATATATGCTACAATGCACAGCATACATTAAAGGAGGAAAATGTCTTCACTGATTGTTTTTGTGCAGGAATGGGTGTTTTCCTTCTCATTTAAACAGACTCCACACAACATAGATATCCTTGCACCATGGTGCAAGGGTGCCTGTGTCACCACATGGCTGCAATTTAAGCAGCAGTGCAGAGGGAAGCATAGACTAACATATTTATGTACATATGTTGGATCCCTGTGCTTTGGAAGTACCACAGCACACTGCACATAAAGAGCTTACTGTGTCATGCTGCAGCACTTCCTTATAGTTCTGCACTTACACATTCACCATACACTACTAATGTATTCTTTCAGTCAATTATGCAGTACACATACATTCATCTAAACTTTCACTTACTGTCATACAAATATAGCTCTTTTTTAACCAGAGAAGTTAGTTTTGAAAATAACTTTTTTTGTTTTATATTTTTTTGTGCTTTTTTGGACAATTTTATAATTTTTTTGGTTTTGTTTCAAAAGGAAAAAAAGGAGAACTGGAGGAACAAAACAAAGGGGAAAAAAAGAACTCTTGCACCGATGGTTCACTTGTGCTCTGCAACTCAAATCCACGGACTGCTCTCCGTAACTGAGCAATCTATTGCACTTAATACAGTGTATTTTGACTTCGGCGAACTGTGGACTTATGTCCAGATGTTGTGATGACAAAGCAGTGGCAGAGGTGCTTGCAACTGCAGCTGGAGGGTTTTCGCTCAATCTTCTGCATTCCTCCTTCACAAGGTTCACAGGGTGCTGCGTCTTCAGATGTTTTAGCATACCTGCGGTCCCGCAAGAGTACTTTTTCGTGGGGTCACCTCTTGACAGGACCCTTTTCCAGATCTTACAGGTGACCATCATTGCGTTCACTTTTTTTGTCCCTGAAGTATCGAAAAAAACTTCCACACCACCGAGGTGTATCTCTCAGGGCGTGGAGGTTCTTGAACAAATTCTTCATCCGAAGAGTGCTCAGATTCAGATGGCGGATGCTGTCCTGAAGCCATTGTTTTCCAATGAAAAGGAACAGCAGGTGTGTATTTACCAAAAAAAAGGTTCTTCTCAGTAGAGAGTTGTTCTTCCAAAGAAGGTCCAAGAAGAATGATTTAAATGGGTGGGGTCCTTCAATAGTTAGAAGAGGAAGTGTTATGAACCAATCAAATCTCTTTTTTTCAGGTCACATGGGGTCCGTGGACCATGCGCACAGGCACCCAATGCAACTTTGCAAAATTGCATTTGAAAGTAATGTAGGTTTATTAAAAGTAAAAGAATATTATTTTTATGATTAGCCCAGATAATGAAAATGTATCTTAAATACATATTTATATATATATATATATATATATATATATATATATTCACTGAAAAAACCATAGGTTATAGACCATATATAGTTAGGAATTAGCATTTAAAAAACCTTATTTTACTCACACAAAACCATTGAAATTACATATATAGTTAGTTGCACTAACTATATATCGCGCACCTGCAATCCACTGCTGATGATGTCACATATTACATCATTCATGACATGGTCAGTGACATCACTGATGACATCACTGATGACATCTCAAATGACATCACTGATGACATCACTGATGACATCTCATTTGACATCAATGACCACATCACTGATGATATCATTCATATGACAATACAATGCATCTCCTCACATTTTAATATAACCTCTGTTTCACCCAGTGTTAAATACAGAATATAATTTTTGAAACCATTGACACACCAATACTAGTTACTACATACGCACTCACTGATTCCTACGTCTACACACACCTTCACTCATTCACCCATACTATCATTCATACATACAATCACTCATCTTTACAACACTATCATATGCACTCATACACCTATACAGACACTCACAGTCTGCCACTCATCCATGGAGTTACTCACACACCTAGTCAGTCCTGTAAAGAATCAATGACACTTCCATTTTCTTGTCTATACAGTTAAACATAGAGCACCTTACATTTTCAAACATATACTAACACATACTTACCTTGTTATACAATCATTGATACAAGTACACATTGATCTGCACAGAGTCACACACCTCCCAGCCAGCCACACACACACTCAGTCTCCCATACAAATACTTGGACAATCAATCAGTAACCCATATAGTTAATTATATAGCTACTGATCAAAACATGCAGCAGTTTACAGAACAACAGACATAATGATGCACAAATTAAGACACTTTAGTCACTAACCCATGCACTCAGTGAGACACATTTAATCACTCACTCATGCATTCAGTCATGCACCTACTAAATCCTTTGTCCAGACACTTATACTTCCACTCATTCTTCAATATGTAAGACACATTTTAACTTTACAGAAACATACAGTCACTGGATGTTGTCATCAGTGATGTCATCAGTGATGTCATTTGAGATGTCATCAGTGATGTCATCAGTGATGTCACTGACCATGTCATGAATGATGTAATATGTGACATCATCAGCAGTGGATTGCAGGTGCGCGATATATAGTTAGTGCAACTAACTATATATGTAATTTCAATGGTTTTGTGTGAGTAAAATAAGGTTTTTTAAATGCTAATTCCTAACTATATATGGTCTATAACCTATGGTTTTTTCAGTGAATTTTCAAGGTTTTGTAAATGCTAATTCCTAACTATATATGGTCTATAACCTATGGTTTTTTCAGTGAATTTCAATGGTTTTTTAATAGCAAATATCATAAGCTGTCGAATGTCAAGTACGTGGTAAGTGAAAACATTTTCGTGTTTATGCACACTGATCTGCTTTGAATGGTGCCCCCCCCCCCTCATTTCTATTAGGAGTACTCTCTCTTTGCAGATAGTGAAAGGTAGTTAACGCAGGCCTTTGCCCCCGTTGTAATCCGTCGTGCCTGCTTCTCTCTCCATTTGATTGATTGTTATCCAAGTATTTACTGTTTTAGAATTAGTTCTCTTTGGTTCATTCTCTATTTACAAACAAACACAGAGTCGCAATACTCTGTTTAGTCTTTGCAGATAACGAAAAATCGTGTAAAAAAAAAGAAAAGGAATCGAGCAAAATCAGTAGGCCACTAATGGGATCTCTTTTTGACCTCGCTAAAATAGAAACATTAGGAACAACCCCTCATGACAAATACAAAACTAGTGAGATGAACTGAACTCCACACAATGATGGCTGCAAAACAGCTCGGCTCCGCCACCCACCCCGCCCAAAATAACGATAAAGAGCGGCTGCCATGATTGGTTGCGGAATGGCCACGACGGAGCTACGAAATGATGCTGCTCTCATGCTAACCCCAGCTTCAGTCTGAAACATCCAGAAACACTGTAGACTACCAATTCGATCAGTTCCGGTAGCGCCCCAATGTAACCCGGTAGAGAAGAACTAGCCCTCCCCTCTTTCACTGATGGTTCTTGTTGCCTGTCCCTTCTGTTCTCATTTAACAGAACTATTTAGCCTGCTGAAAGGGGTTGTGTTCCGACCGCTGGTTGGTGGAGACATTTTGACTATATTCTGGACCTGCGTTGTCGCGTAATGCGTCATATGACGCGCCGCGTTAGCGCATCCGGAAGTCATCCGGGGCGCGCAGCGCGTAACGTAAGCATAACAAGTCATGTGACTTGTTAATAAAACTTTTCATTGGTTCATTTTACTTTTCTTATTGTAATGATGAAAGGCTTGCTCATATGACCTAAAAATTACGCTTTTCATTACTTCCGAACATTATTTTTTCTTAAATATATGTTATAATGTTCCAGGCTAATGTACTTTCCCGGAAATTTTACAACTGTCCTGCAAGTAAAATATATTCTTTTTTCGAGAAAAAGAGCGTTTCTTCGTCCCATGATGGAGCCGTTGAGCAAAAGAGGGTCGACCTGCTGTCTTAGTCGCCGATACGCCTGAATATGAGATTCTTATCGATCACTTTATGTTGCAGGAATAGAAAACACAACAGCCCTTGACCATTTATCTTTACTGCGTTCCTTCGTATTATACCTTTTACCCTTCATGTAATTGGTCTGCTTTATTTCACTTGCCTTTTAATGATTCTAAAACAGTGACTATTATTACAAACTTTACCAATGTATATACTACTACCATGTTTTCTTTTAAAAACCTTTATTGTGAAAATTTCATTATACAAATACGAGCCTATAACCACGTGGGCCGGCCACGGAGCAAACTGTAATCGTATGTGATGAGTAGACATTTACACTGTAGAGGAACGTAACGGGCGGGCCATTAGGTTGCAAGAACTAAGGTGTCTAACAGTTATGGAATCGGTGAACGTACATTTTATAATTAAAATACGACAGGGCCAGTTACAATAAAATTATCTAGATATACATTTGCGGGCAAGTACCATGGGTGACGTTAATTCGAACTTTCAACAGTACAGTAATCAATAACACATCAGAACTTAATATCAATAGGGATGTCGAAATATTCAATCAATTCTCGTCCCCGCCCGCCATGTGCTTCAAAACTGCATACGTATCTCGTGATTTCAAGGTTCTGCAACCAGTACACAACAAGGAGTTACGAGTCCCATTTATTCCGGCGCCATTTTGGGCGAGGACGGGCAGGTCCAGGATATAGTCAAAATGTCTCTACCAACCATCGACTATGATGATGTTCATATGCTGTATTTATTAGAGTAACACTCATCTGCCCACATGAAATTAATTTACCACAATCTAAACATGTCATTTTAATCTTTCCAAAGTTCTTCTAAATATTTGGGACCGTTTCCCTTGCCTCTGAAGCTCTCAGTGCCACTTCTTTGATGAATGTACTAGCAGGTCAGGGGTTCTCCTCCAAATCTCTCTTTTATGCAGCACTATAATTAATTGGTGCCACCTCTCCATATGACGATGCATGGTATAGTTACCACAACTATATATTTTTTCGTTTCCTCTGGAGAGTTCATCGTGGCAGATGAAGCGTGTAACATACCGGGCATTTACCTTTTTTTGCATGTACAGGAAAGGAAAAAAAAATCGAGCGTTCGAGTTCTTAGGTGTCCCAGGGCCATTTTAGTGGACCAGGCCCAAATCCAAAGAACAGCTATCTCACAGGCTAATGGGGCGACCCACGCCGAGTTTCAGCATTGTAGGATGACCACACAAGTACAGCAACTTGCTAGACATCACCTCGGTGCCATCCGGATCTCGGCGCCCCACTGCAGATGAAGTGCCTCTCAACTATGAAACCACCAGAAAACGCTTGAGTCAGCTTTGTGTGAAGCCGCCATTTTGATTCAATCAATAGCGTCCCCCTGCACACATTCAGGGACCTGGTCGTGTCTTCAGGTCAAACGAATTTGGGACAAGATGCAGAAAGGAAAAGGAAAAAAGTTCCGCCGGACCCCGGGAGGTGGCCGCCTATGTCATGGGCGATCTTAGGCCACACCAGGGCAATAGTGAAGCTGCAGCAGGTGCAAATAAGCTTCAGACAGTGTTACAAGCGCTGCTCAGAACTCTCAACTATGACACCACCTCGGTGCCATCCGGATCTTGGCGCCTTGTGCTGGTTCCGGCCTATTCACACATCGGTCCGCTACTGACGCCACCTCACAGGCCAACGGGGCACCCCACGCCGACTTTCGGCGCAGCATTGTAGGATGGCCACACCAGTGCGGCAAATTGCTGGACACCACCTCGGTGCCATCCAGATCTCGGCGCGTTGTGCTGCCTTCGGCCTATTCGCCACAAGTGCGCACGCAACTCAGCTGCATAGCGAGTGAAACACCAAGGGGCGCCCCACTGCAGCCGAGGAACCTCCATCTTGGGGGCGACGCACAGCATCACATTGCTTTCCAATGCAGTCAGATCCTCAAACAGCCCCCACTGACTGACGCGAACTCACAGGCCAACGGGGCGCCCCACGCCGACTTTCGGCGCAGCATTGTAGGATGGCCACACCAGTGCGGCAAGTTGCTGGACACCACCTCGGTGCCATCCGGATCTTGGCGCGTTGTGCTGCCTTCGGCCTATTCGCACATCAGTCCGCTACTGACGCCATCTCACAGGCTAATGGGGCGCCCCACGCCGACTTTCAGCATTGTAGGATGACCACACCAGTACAGCAACTTGCTAGACATCACCTCGGTGCCATCCGGATCTCGGCGCCCCACTGCAGATGAAGTGCCTCTCAACTATGAAACCACCACTGTGACATCCGGATCTTGGCGCGTTGTGCTGCCTTCGGCCTATTCGCACATCGGTCCGCTACTGACGCCATCTCACAGGCTAATGGGGCGACCCACGCCGAGTTTCAGCATTGTAGGATGACCACACCAACTTGCTAGACATCACCTCGGTGCCATCCGAATCTTGGCATCTCAACGCCTAGTGGTATCTTCCATACAGAAAATATTGTTACGCTACCTTTGGCCCCATTCGCACATCAGTCCGCAACTTAGACATCACCTCGGTGCCATCCGGATCTTGGCATCTCAGCGCCTTGTGGTGTCTTCTCGTCAGAAAATATTGTTGCGCTGCCTTTGGCCCCATTCGCACATCAGTCCGCTACTGACACCATCTCACAGGCCAACAGGGCGCCCCACGCCGACTTTCAGCATTGTAGGATGGCCACACCAGTGCGGCAACTTACTAGACACCACCTCGGTGCCATCCGGATCTTGGCGCGTTGTGCTGCCTTCGGCCTATTCGCACATCGGTCCGCTACTGACGCAAACTCACAGGCCAACGGGGCGCCCCACGCCGACTTTCAACATTGTAGGATGGCCACACCAGTGCTGCAACTTGCTGGACACCACCTCGGTGCCATCCGGATCTTGGCGCGTTGTGCTGCCTTCGGCCTATTCGCACATCGGTCCGCTACTGACGCCGCCTCACGTGCCAACGTATTTTCTCCGCATTTTATACCCTATGCCGCATAACAGGTCATGTAACTTGTTTATAAAACTTTTCATTGGTTCATTTTACTTTTGGTTTCCTAATGATGGAAGGCTTGATCATATGACCTAAAAACAACACTTTTCATTGGATGAAAACTTTTTTTTTTTCCAAACGATGAAAGCCCCACCTTGTTTCTGGATGTTTCAGACTGAAGCTGGCGTCAGCATGAGAGCACCACCATCTCGTAGCTCCGTCGTAGTCATTCCGCGAGCAATCATGGCAGCCGCTCCCCACCAGAAGCCTGCAGGAGTCGGGACCCCCAAAACTTTTGATGAATTCTCAAGGCGGAGGGGACGCTTTCGAGAATGGGGTCCAAGACCTAGCAGACAAGCGTCCGATTTCCAAGGTGTCCCAGGGCCATTTCAGTGGACCAGGCCCAAAAAGGAAAGAGCCTGCCGCCATTTTGAGAGTCCTGTGACAGCCGCCTATCGCTGCACCGCAAGAGTGGGCGCAACTCAGCTGAATTGCGGCTTTTGACACAGTGGACCAAAAACGGACGGAATGGCAACTGAAACGGTAAAGGGGCGCCCCACTACAACAGATGACACTCCACCTGGAGAGGCCCGTTCACGCCGCCTCCCCCGGGGCGCCCCACGCCGTTATTCGGAGCAGCATTGTAGGATACCAAAACCAGTGCGGCAACTTACTGGACATCACCTTGGTGCCATCGTTCTGCTGCCTTGGAACTATTCGCACAACAGTTTGCTACTGAAGACCCACCCCCCGCGACGCCCCACGCCGTTATTTGCTGGGTGGCAACTTACTAGACATCACTTTCGTGTCATCTAGATTTCAGCGCGTTCTGCTGCCTTGGAACTATTCGCACAACAGTTTGCTACTGATGACCCGCCCCACGCCGGAAATCTGGACGTTGTGCTGCGTTGGGACTATTCGCACAGCCGACCGCTACTTCGTTGTTTTTCCCTAAAAATGTTTATATGTTATTACTATTTTTGTTTTCTTGTATATATTTATAAATTATTAAAGTTTTATAATCTTACTACTTTGTCGGAGTGCTATATATTTTTAATGTGACACATAATTGTAAAAACTTTGATGTACAAAGAGTCATCCCTGGAATCTTCCGCTTCACGCTCGGTCCCCTCCCCAATCACAATACAGGATGGTTTTCAGATAATAGCAACGCTTCTGCTGTGACGGATCTCATCGAGTGTGGGCCTTGATCTACTATAACTCCTTTGAAGAGGGGTGAATCTTTACAGCTGTGGCCATAAACTACATCTGCAGGGCTAGCTGATACCCTAGGACCAGCCTGGACAATCGGACACAGAGGAAAAGGAGTGTCAGAGGGTGCAGTAGTGAATAGGGCGAAAGGGAGGTGTCGGGCGGGCACAGGGTGTGATTCTCAGGAAAGAGCAGCGCAGATGGGGGGAGGTTTATTACCCATGCATAAGACAGAGAGCGGGGGTGACCACTGCCTGGGGGAGATGCTTGCGAGGGTGGGGAGCCATGCTAAGGATCGACAGCGTGCACAGAGTGGGTCTGGTCAAGGCATCTAAAATGGCTGCCGTGCACGACAAAAGTGTGGCATTTGAAAAAAGACAAGATAGCGCAGACAATGTTTTTCAACACTTCCTGATTTCCTTCGAATCGAACGTTAACAGACGTTGGGGCATATTACCAAAGTTAAGCGATATTTATCCCTAACGATGCATTGCAAAGATTTTTTTACCGTCAGAAATTATCGCAGATAAACCTTGCTATTATCAAAGTTTATCGCAAATACGATAAAAACCGACCGCAATGCATTAATATCGCTGAAAACTCAGCGATATTCATGCATTACCGAGCTAATCCTCTTAGCCATGTTATCCACCTCCCATAGGATAACATGGCTAAGAACTGCTCAGGGCAGCTGTTACTTTTTGGAGATATTCGCGCTTATCTCGAATATTTCCAAAAGTTGATAATAGGAGATAGCGATGTTAGCGACTGTTTCCAGTCGCTAACATCTTGGCATGCCCACTTTGCATGTCATTAGTGATAAATATCACTCACATGCAAAGTGGGGCCCAAGATGGTCGCTATCTCCTACTAGCCGTCGCTAACTGGTGTTAGCAACAGCTAGGTAATACAGATATAATTTTATCTCCGCGAAGCGGAGCGCTGTTACAGATATATATCTTGTTTTTGAACGTTAATTTCTCAAAATGCACTGAAGCACATATATTGAGACCTAGCAAAGGCACATCGGGCTACCAGTCCCTAATATTTTACCAAGTTTCGTGCAAATCCATTCAGCCGTTCGATTATTATTATTATTTATTTTTTTTGCCCCGCGGGGCCCTTTTAAAACCTCCACATCAAACCTAGGGGATCAGCGAGGATCTACTATGCCCCCTTATGGTCATTTGCCCCTTCGCTTTGGCCTCCTCTTGTCTCTCGATCCTACCGAGAGACAAGATGGCGGCCGCTACGGACTGTTTGGAATGTTTACAGACACCGGAGAGCCAATCAGCTTCGCTTCGCAAAGCTCCGTAACGCGAAAAGTACGCGAAGCGGTGCGCTGTTACAGATATATATCTTTTTTTGAACGTTAATTTCTCAAAATCCACTGAAGCACATATATTGAGACCTAGCAAAGGCACATCGGGCTACCAGTCCCTACAATTTTGCCAAGTTTCGTGCAAATCCATTCAGCCGTAAGATTATTATTATAATTTTTTTTTTTTGCCCCGCGGGGCCCTTTTAAAACCTCCACATCAAACCTAGGGGGTCAGCGAGGATCTACTATTCCCCCTTATGGTCATTTACCCCTTCGCTTTGGCCTCCTCTTGTCTCTCGATCCTACCGAGAGACAAGATGGCGGCCACTACGGACTGTTTGCGGCCACTACGGACTGTTTGGAATGTTGACAGACGCCGGAGAACCAATCAGCTTCGCTTCACAAAGCTCCGTTGCGCGAAAAGTACGCGTCCTAGGCCGCTGCCCGGTCCGCGCTTACAGATATATATCTTTTTTTAAACGTTAATTTCTCAAAATCCACTGGAGCACATATATTGAGACCTACAAAAGGCACATCGGGCTACCAGTCCCTACAATTTTGCCAAGTTTCGTGCAAATCCATTCAGCCGTTCGGTCTAAAAGTGAGGCCAACCGCCCTATGGAAATTAACATGGGAAAAACGCGTTTTGGGACCCCCCTTTTTTCTCGGCCCCCCCTTGACGAACCCCCCCCAAATTTTCAAAGGCTGCTCAGAAACAAAATGTGCCATTTTCCTGAAAATTTCAGCCAATTCCGTCCACAAACGGCAAAGTTATTAGACATAGAATTTTCAAAAATCCCATAGAGAAAAAATCCTAACTATATATACCTACTGGCGACCGCCAGTAGGTAATATATATATATATATATCTTTTTAGACATAAAAAAAATTCGCGGGAGTCGCACATCCACTGCGTCGAACACGCATATGACGTCACGCGGAAGCACGCGAGCATTGCATAAAGTAATACGTATATGTCGCGTATGCGCTTGGAGTCGCATACCGGTCGCATAGCTATCGCGCACCAAAAAATATACACCCATAGCACACCCTACGCGGATCTTACACAACAATCCTGAAATGGTGACTAGGTTTCGCGCACTGATCAAAAAGGTACGCTTTGGGTGAGCGACTCAAAAAAAACTTTGAAAAAAAAGCAATAAAGAAAATAATATAAATATTTTTTTTAAAATTGGAAAAAAAACAATATTAGAATTTCAATATTTTTAAAAACATTTTTTTTCAATTCATATTAAAAATATGTAATGTAATTTAAAAAATAATATATCTAAAAATAAATATTTTAAAAAAATGTAGTAAATCAGTATCAAAAAATAAATATAACAATTAATACATTTAAAACCGTCATTTAAAAAACCTTTGAAATTCACTGAAAAAACCATAGGTTTCATGGGTGTTATAGTTAGCTGGACATTTCACTAGTACAAAACCATTGAAATACCTCCGTTATAGTTAGGTGTACTAGCTAGAACTGGCGGGCCTGCAATCCACTGCTGATGATGTCACATATTACATCATTCATGACATGGTCAGTGACATCACTGATTACATCACTGATGACATCTCATCAGTGATGTTATCTGTTTTTCTCTCAATGATGGGCTCATTGGTAGGATCAAAGGAGTCTCAGATATGAATTTCCTGTCAATCACAGCTGTCTGGTGCAGCTCAGCGGTTCAGTAAAAAGACAAGCATCAAATCCTCAGTTCTGACTGTGAGGAGGGCCTCAAAGTCTTCATCAACGGCTTCTCCGTCAATGTTGAGTTGGGTTCTACCTGGAGCTTTTCAGCTGGACAGACCAGCAAGGTTGATGCGAACAGTGAGTTGTCTCATCCTAAAGCTTTCCAGCAAAACTTTGCAGAAAGATTGCAAAATTTTAGTTCTTGGAGTTTCTTGGTTCTTTGGGGATAACAAGGGTACAGTAGAACCAGCCAAGGGTTCAGAGACTCTTGATTGCCTCTTGGAAGCTAGAACGCAATTTCCCTCAATGCACCAGCACAATCCAGGAAATATCCAGCTACAACTGGTCCACTGGGGTGACCCTCTTTTTGGCATGGCAGATGACTTCTTTCAGCTCTGTTGTACCTGTTTCTGATCAGGGAGTCTACTACTTTTCCTTTGAGTCTGGCATAGACCTTTCGTTCTGAAGCCCTGTGAGTGCAGCAGGTGCATTCCTTCTGTGTCCTTGAGTGTAAGCCTTCTGTGGCGCATTATAAGGGTCCAGCAGGGCAGTTATCATGATGCTCTAGGCATTGATTCGAGAAGCTCCTGTAACTCTCCCATATGTATCCTCCATTTTGAGATGGCAGGAGGGGGACACCCTAACCAATAGGGGTAAACATACCTGCTTCTGCTATTGACCCAGGATGCACTGTTCTTCCAAAAATCAAAATGGAGAAATTCTCTCCTTGGTGTGTGTGTCTGTGTAACCCAACCGAGGGATGTATCTAACATCTGCCTACACTCCCCTTACTTGTCTCTCCCCTAATCTAATTAGTGGGGCTCCAATCTGGCTTGGGATCAAGGAAATGGAGACTGGCCTTGGTCCTATGACATCTGTTCTTTGGCCTTTGAAGTCCAGCTTATCTCCCCAGTATGTTCCTCTCCATATCTTCACCAGGAAGCAAATCCCCTTCCACCCTGTTGCTTTATTGTATCAGCCCCAGCCTCATGCAACTGCAGGGTTGTAAAAGAGGCATTTACATGCCTGCTTTAGTTAACTGCAGGATAGTACGTTCCGAAACTACTTTCCTTTAACAATTATAATAAATCGGACTCTGGCAAGTTGTTGGATTTATTTTAACAATTATTTTGTTACTTTGAATGATATGTCTAGCTATCTATCTAGCTACAATCAAAAGTTAGATTGTATTACGTTTAATAAAGCCTTCCCATGTTGGCCTATGGATCTAACAGCACTGCAATAAGGAAAAATAACTTTGGCTGTTTATGCATACCAGGGCTTATAAAACATATCTTATATTGTCCCTGATTTTTATAACACTGCACCCTACCCTTGGGGTACCTAGGGTAATGTAAATGTAATAAAAAGGTAGTTTTAGACTTTGTAAGTACCTTTAATGCCAAAGTAAAATTTGGACATAGTTTTATTTTGAACCTTTCATAGCGCGACTCCCGTGGCGGACACCTGGCGGAGCTAGTCGCATGATATCAAGTTTTAAAATTGCATCTGATTTTAGCCGCTGATATATTTTACTGTGTTTTTGTGTGCTTATGGTACTGGGGACTACCCGCTACTTCTCCTTTTCTCTGTCCTGAAGCGGAAGCCGGGAGATCTCCTTCTGTTCTGTGCTCTTCTTGGAGGGAGCCTGCCTTTCACCTCTACGGGGCAGCGGGGCGCTTACCCGTTTTCCACTGACTGCCGCGCTGATCCTTCTGTGCAGAGCCCATCTGTCTGCCCCCTCTCAGCCGATTGAGGAGCTGAGGGGCATTGTGGGATCTGAAGGCTGCGCTGTAGTTCGGTGGCCATTCTAGGTGAGGCAAGCTCGCTAGTCGGCGGACTAGCCTTGATGACTCACGGGCGGGAGCTATAAAACCAGTTTCCTTATTGAGGCCGGGTTAGACCTTTCATAGCGCGACTCCCCTTGGCGGACGCCTGGCGGAGCTAGTCGCATGATACCAAGTTTTAAAATTGCATCTGATTTTAGCCGCTGATATATTTTACTGTGTTGTTGTGTGCTTATGGTACTGGGGACTACCCGCTACTTCTCCTTTTTTCTCTCCAGAGGCGGAAGCCAGGAGATCTCCTTATGTTCTGTGCTCTTCTTGGAGGGAGCCTGCCTTTCACCTCTACGGGGCAGCGGGGCGCTTACCCGTTTTCCCCTGACTGCCGCGCTGATCCTTCTGTGCAGAGCCCATCTGTCTGCCCCCCTCTCAGCCGATTGAGGAGCTGAGGGGCATTGTGGGATCTGAAGGCTGCGCTGTAGTTCGGTGGCCATTCTAGGTGAGGCAAGCTCGCTAGTCGGCGGACTAGCCTTGATGACTCACGGGCGGAAGCTATAAAATCAGACGGGGATGGCTCCGCGCAGCGGACGCGTGCAGCGGGCGCGCCTGTCCCGCGCAAAAGGAGCGCCTAAGGAGAGCCCGTCTGCGCCCGTCAGCGTCCCGGAGGCAGACAGGGGCGGACGTGGGGGCGACCCTCAGTCACTGACATTCATGTATTCTGTTATGCAATTGTTGAGTTTAAGAGGCAGTAGAAACAGCGCCTGTTCAGTGCACAGCCGGGGTTTTAGAGGGAACTGTCTCTGCAAGGGGTGCGGTTGGTCTATGCTTGAGGTATGGGGCAGGCGAGCCCCGGCTAAGTTAGGACACTCGAACGCTCCTATGCCGGGTCAGGGACCGCCGGTGCGCAATATTTCCTGTGCTCTCCTGAATACTAGGTACGTAAGCAAACACGCGCAGGACCTCTTTGACCTTCTTTCTGCCTCTAAGCCGGTGTGTCTTTTCTTAACAGAAACATGGCTGGGCGAGACTTCCGGTCCGGATATTGCTAATGCTCTGCCCCCTGATTACCTTATGCTGCGGAAGGACCAGGGCACTGGCAAAGGTGGGGGTGTGGCCTTGGTGATCGACCGTCGCTTTGAGTGCTATATTGTCCCTACGGATGACATCCCCGGGGCCGAAGCTCTGGGTTTCTGCCTGACTATTTCACCAGCTCAATCCTGCGCGGGCTTGTTAGTGTACAGGCCACCTGGACCTATTGGGAACTTTCACGAGGGGCTATATTCTGTGATTTCAGCCTTAAGTGTGCAGTTTAAGCACTGCATACTTCTAGGTGATTTCAACATCCCTATGGATAGGCCAGATGAAGCTGACACCATCAAGCTGCTAGACTCAACCAAGCCGCTTGGCCTGCTACCATGTTTGGCTTCCCCCACCCATAACAAGGGGCACATCCTCAACCAGATCTTTTCTACAATTCCCATCACAGTTGCTTCCCCTCAACCTGTGCTCTGGTCTGACCATTTTTTGGTCAATTTTGATATTCCTTACAAATCAAGCCTTTCGTCCAGAGGGACCTGTCGTATCCCTTGCCTTCGTATGCCTTTCATAATATTTCTCCCGACATGGTCGCGCAGTATTTACTGTCACATCCATGCCAGCCAATAGGCCATCTGGAACAGGACTTGGACCTCTTTCAAACATGGCTAGCTCACTGCCTCAAGGAGCTGGCCCCTCCTCAGCGGAAGGTTAGGAATTCTCAGCGTGCCTCGGCGCCAGCCGTAGGCTCTGTAAGAAGGCTGAAGGAGCCTGGCGCTCAAATTATGATGAGCCCCTTAAGGAGGCTTACAGGCAGTGCGTGAAGGCTTACCACAGTCAATTTTTGTAGAAAAGAAATCATACTTTGCCAGGAGGATTGAGGAGGCCTCTAATTCCAGCAAAGAAATTTTCCTGATTGTAAAGGAATTCACCTCTCCGGCCTCTATCACTCCTAAATGCTCCTTCTCGAAGGCCTGGGTTACTCAATTGGCAAGTTTTTTTGCGAATAAGATCATCAGTATCCAGGCAACCTTCACTCCTGCTGCAGGAGACCATTCTCCTAAGGCGGAAAGCCGGGAGCACGATCTTCTGCTTTTAAAATTTGAGTGTCACAATTTAGTGTGGTGTATTTTAATCCTACCTGATCTTCTACTATTGCACTTTCTTTCGGGGCCCAAACACGCTCCTGCCTTGCCCATGCAGCGGATTTTAGCGCTGCCACGGGATCTCAAAATAAACAAAACAACCCGCCGCCATCACTGGCGATCACACAGGCCACGCCCCCTTTTGAGGCCACGCCCCCGCCGTCTCCATTTAAACGACGCTGATCACAAGCGCCATTTAGAGACCATTCTCCTGAGGCGGAAAGCGGGGAGCACGATCTTCTGCTTTTAAAATTTGAGTGTCACAGTTTAGTGTGGTGTATTTTAATCCTACCTGATCTTCTACTATTGCACTTTCTTTCGGGCCCTAACACGCTCCTGCCTGGCCCGTGCAGCGGATTTTAGCACTGCCACGGGATCTCAAAATAAACAAAACACCCCACCGCCATCACCGGTGATCACACAGGCCACGCCCCCTTTTGAGGCCACGCCCCCGCCGTCTCCATTTAAACGACGCTGATCACAAGCGCCATATAGAGACCATTCTCCTGAGGCGGAAAGCCGGGAGCACGATCTTCTGCTTTTAAAATTTGAGTGTCACAATTTAGTGTGGTGTATTTTAATCCTACCTGATCTTCTACTATTGCACTTTCTTTCGGGGCCCTAACACGCTCCTGCCTAACCCGTGCAGCGGATTTTAGCGCTGCCACGGGATCTCAAAATGAACAAAACAACCCGCCGCCATCACTGGCGATCACACAGGCCACGCCCCCTTTTGAGGCCACGCCCCCGCCGTCTCCATTTAAACGACGCTGATCACAAGCGCCATTTAGAGACCATTCTCCTGAGGTGGAAAGCGGGGAGAACGATCTTCTGCTTTTA
This sequence comes from Lissotriton helveticus, assembly GCF_964261635.1. Classification (NCBI taxonomy): domain Eukaryota; kingdom Metazoa; phylum Chordata; class Amphibia; order Caudata; family Salamandridae; genus Lissotriton; species Lissotriton helveticus. Next base: position 2,086,200,612 of record NC_136063.1, read on the forward strand.
AAATTTGAGTGTCACAGTTTAGTGTGGTGTATTTTAATCCTACCTGATCTTCTACTATTGCACTTTCTTTCGGGCCCTAACATGCTCCTGCCTGGCCCGTGCAGCGGATTTTAGCACTGCCACGGGATCTCAAAATAAACAAAACACCCCACCGCCATCACTGGCGATCACGCAGGCCACGCCCCCTGTTGAGGCCACGCCCCCCGCCGTCTCCATTTAAACGACGCTGATCACAAGCGCCATATAGAGACCATTCTCCTGAGGCGGAAAGCCGGGAGCAAGATCTTCTGCTTTTAAAATTTGAGTGTCACAATTTAGTGTGGTGTATTTTAATCCTACCTGATCTTCTACTATTGCACTTTCTTTCGGGGCCCTAACATGCTCCTGCCTAACCCGTGCAGCGGATTTTAACGCTGCCACGGGATCTCAAAATGAACAAAAGACCCTGCCGCCATCACCGGCGATCACGCAGACCACGCCCCCTTTTGAGGCCACGCCCCCGCCGTCTCCATTTAAACGACGCTGATCACAAGCGCCATTTAGAGACCATTGTCCTGAGGCGGAAAGCCGGGAGCATGATCTTCTGCTTTTAAAATTTGAGTGTCACAATTTAGTGTGGTGTATTTTAATCCTACCTGATCTTCTACTATTGCACTTTCTTTCGGGGCCCTAACACGCTCCTGCCTGGCCCGTGCAGCGGATTTTAGCGCTGCCACGGGATCTCAAAATAAACAAAACACCCCGCCGCCATCACCGGCGATCACTCAGGCCACGCCCCCTTTTGAGGCCACGCCCCCGCCATCTCCATTTAAACAACGCTGATCACAAGCGCCATTTAGAGACCATTCTCCTGAGGCGGAAAGCCGGGAGCACGATCTTCTGCTTTTAAAATTTGAGTGTCACAATTTAGTGTGGTGTATTTTAATCCTACCTGATCTTCTACTATTGCACTTTCTTTCGGGGCCCTAACACGCTCCTGCCTTGCCCGTGCAGCGGATTTTAGCGCTGCCACGGGATCTCAAAATAAACAAAACACCCCGCCGCCATCACCGGCGATCATGCAGGCCACGCCCCCTTTTGAGGCCACGCCCCCCCTTGCTGTCCTCCTTCGCATATAAAATATGTGCTTCTACAGGACGCGCAGCAGACGAGCGCAGCGGGCGCGCCTAAGGCAAGCCCGTCTGCGCTCGTCCGCGCCTGGACCGGGCCGAGGGCCATGCCCCTTACATCTCGGCCACAAAAGATCAGGCAATACAGCGCAGAAGCTCTCCTCAGGATAAGGCCCTTAGGAACTCATTGTTGCTTGCATACTCATCACGCTACAGAGCTACCAGTGATCTGCCCAAAATGTAAACAAATCCTCAAACCTATGCAGGTTAGTGATGCGAAACAGGATTACTGTATGTTTTTGTTAAACTGCAGGTCCCTGCCAAAACATAGGGTGGAAATTACCCTTTGGTTAGAGGAATGCATGCCAGATGCAGTATTTCTCACTGAAACGTGGCTCATGTCGGACTCCGACCCTGCCTTAGTGACAGCCCTCTCTCCAGGTTTCCAAATTATTCGACAGGACCGTCCTGATGGGAGAGGAGGAGGCCTAGCTATTATATATAGAGATCAATACCACTGTTGAGTAATCCCTGAAGTAATTCCAGACTGCGAGAGCCTAGCATTCACTCTGGAATTCTCCCCTACCAATTGCTTTTCAGGTACAGTAGTATACCGTCCCCCGGGCCCCCCCAAACAGTTTCACAATCTTCTTCCGTCGATTGTGGCTGAACGTATTAGCACTGCCTCTAATTACACCTTGCTAGGGGACCTCAATTTTCATTTTGATACTGCTCTGGATCATACAGCTAGGACTCTCTCAGACGACCTAGCTGCACTACAATTAGTTCAACGAGTGAAGGCACCGACTCACATTAAGGGCCACCTACTGGACCCCGTGTTCAGTAAATGTGCAGACCTTGTGGTTGGGTTACCAATCTCCCTTCCTTGGACTGATCATTTACTGGCGCCGTTCACCTGGACCACATTTAAGCCACTCCCCTCGAGACCCACCGTAAGGAATGCCAGATCCTGGGCGCGGCTACCAGTCAATGACTGGGCAAGTAGACTTGCGATTGACCAACCCTCCTATAATGAGGATCCATGTTTGGCCAACCAGGAATATGAAGACTGGATCACACAATCCCTTGAAGCCACTCTCCCCCTGAGTAAAATAACATTGAAACATTCCCAAAAAACTGCCCCCTGGTACTCAGAGGCTCTTAGGGAAAAGAAGTGCCAATGCAGAAAAATAGAAAGACGATGGCGTTTAGATTTCTCATTGGAGGAAAAAACTCGATACCGAGAGGCAATTAAAATTTACAAAACCGAGGTTAAATCTGCCCAATCTGTTTATTTCTCCAATAAAATTATACAAGCCAAGTCCAAACCTAAGGAAATTTTTCAAACACTGAAAAAACTCACAAAACTTCCCTCTCCTAGTTTGTATGAGGACAAAACAACAGCCCACTGTAATGACCTGGCAGAATTTTTCCACCAGAAAGTTAATAACATCTACTCATCTTTCCCCTCTATAGCAAGCGTTCCTACAGCTCAGGATCAAATAAATCTGGGGGACACTCCATCGGAACCCTTGCTAACACTGGACCACTTCCCTCAATTCGATCTTGAATCTCTGGATTCCATTGCTCGCAAGGTAAAATCTGGGTCTCCATGCGATCAGGCACTTCCAGAAGTCATGATGTTGGCATCACAGGTCACTCTACCAACTATCATGGACCTCCTGAATGCCTCCATCATCTCTGGCACTGTCCCTCCCGCTTGGAAGCGGGCCAAGGTCCGAGCTCTGCTAAAAAAAAACAACCTGGACCCCTCTGACTTTAGCAAATACCGGCCGATTTCTCTGCTTCCCTGGGTGAGCAAAATCCTTGAGAGATACATCAATCTCCAGCTGGTGAATTTTCTCGAGGACAACCAGCTGTTAGATGCCACCCAGACGGGGTTCAGACCTAGACATGGTACAGAGACTGCCCTTTTAGCAGTCACTGAGGAAACCAGAAAAATCCTAGATCAGGGAGGGTCAGTGGCAGTGATCCTCCTTGACCTAAGCGCGGCATTGGATACAGTCAGCCATGACACCTTGCTGCGCCGCCTCTCGAGTGTCGGAATAGTGGATGGAGCTTGGTTATGGCTCAAATCCTTCTTGAGTGACAGATCCTTCCAAGTTTTTGATGGAGATACAGTGTCCATGAGCAAACCTTTGAGGCTCCTCCTTAAGCCCCGCGCTTTTCAACATCTATATGAGACAACTGGCTGAGGTTGTTCGTCCATTTGGGGTTAAGATTATTTCTTAGGCGGACGACACCCAGCTGGTGGTCTCCTTGGCGCAGGAGGCCGATCGGCCGTCGTCAGGTGGGCTAATAAAGTGCTTAGAGGAGGTAAAGGGCTGGATGACCTCTTCGTCCCTTAAGCTCAATGGGGATAAAACGGAGCTGATGCTCCTGGGCCCCTCAAATCTCACCTTTTTCAACTCCCTGTGGCCTCCTTGCCTAGGTGCCCCCCCAGTACCCAAGGACAATATTAAGAGCCTTGCCAGGCCACAAAACTCTCGGCTACCTGCTTTGGACTTCTTAGGATGCTAAAGAAAGTTCTTCCTCTAATGCCTGTGGAGGCAAAGCAGGTGGCCATCCAAGGTTTGATACAGTCTCGTTTAGACTTCAATAATATCCTCTACCTTGGCGCCCCGGAATACATCCTGCGCAGACTACAGATAGTGCAGAATTGTGCGGCTCGCACACTGTTACAGCTACCACGCAGACAATCAGCCAAACCTGGTCTTAACAGTCTGCACTGGCTACCAGTACGACAAAGAGTCATCTTTAAGGCCATGTGTATTGCCCATCAGGCCTTTTGGGACACAGGACCAATGATTGCCCGGGACCTAGTAAAACAGTATCTACCCAGCAGAAACCTCCGCTCTGCCCAGGCCTGTATGGCTATAGTTCCCAGAATAAAAAAGGCAAGAGCTGGCGGCAGGACGTTTACTTACAATGCCTCTAAGATCTGGAACTCACTGCCTCTTCACCTCAGATCCAACCCTAACCTTTTCTCATTTCGAAAACAGCTGAAGACCTTTTTGTTTAACGCCCCTCATTAATTTCTGCAAGATACCTCTGTTAAGCAATTTCTATTCTGGTCTCTAGCGCTTGGACGCCTCTGGGCAGCAATTGCGCTCTATAAATTTACTTTTGATTTCATTTCATTTCATTTCATTTCATTTCATTTCAGGGGCAGCAACCTCTACCATGGCTCGGCCTCCCCCCAACCGGAGCTGGGGCAGCCCTTCCTTGCTAATTTCACCCCTATTGCTCCACAGGAATCACTGGAGATTCTATCTAAGATGCGATCTGGGTCACCTTGGGACCCATGTCCGGCCAAATACCTTGCCAAACTGGCACACGTGATTAACCCCATGGTTAATCCAATTTTAAACTGCTCCCTTGCGACAGGAGTCGTGCCCCTTGTTTGGAAGGAAGCTTTGGTCCTTCCCCTTCTAAAGAAGCCGGCACTAGATCCTGGCACCCATGCCAACTACCGTCCCATCTCGCTGCTCCCGGTCTTGGCTAAGGTGACTGAGAAGCACGTGCAGGCTGTCCTGGCTGATTTTGTAGAATCTCACGGCTTCCTTCACCCTACTCAGTCCGGTTTCAGGGCTAACATGAGCACGGAGACGGCATTGCTCGAAGCGATCAAGGAGGTCCTGGACAGGGGAGGAAAGGCATTGCTGGTGTTATCAGATCTATCGGCGGCCTTTGACACCGTTCCTCACGACCGTCTCCTGGCCAGACTCGTGGAGATTGGGCTAAGGGGAACGGTGCTTAGGTGGTTCGAGTCCTTTCTCTCGAATCGGCAACAGACAGTCTGGGCCCCGCCGTACTCGGCCGCAGTACCGCAATTGGAGGTGGGAGTCCCCCATGGGTCGATTCTAAGTCCCACCCTTTTCAATATCTATCTGTCCCCTTTGGCGGTGCTGGCCGAGGCCTGCGGTGCCCAGATTGTCTCATACGCCGATGACACCCAGCTGCTCCTCACCTGTAGCAGGAACAGGGATTTTGACGGAGAGCTTATTAAGAACTGCCTGGGCGCCGTGTTCGGCTGGTTTCATACAAACCAGCTGAAATGCAACCCAGACAAATCTGAGGTCCTTTTCTTCGGGTGTTCTCCTCACCCATGCTGGAAGTCCTGGTGGCCGGCCGATATCCACCCTCCCTCTGTGGAGACGGGGATGGCAAAGAATCTGGGAGTCAAGATGGACACTGCCCTGTCCCTTAAACCATAGATTTTGGGTCTGGTGGGTCAATGCTTTAGGGTACTGAGAATGCTCAGGAAATTCCTCCCTCTCCTGTCCATTGTCCACAGGAAAAGTATAGTGCAAGCCTTGGTAGGTTCCAGGCTCGACTACGCCAATGTGCTCTACCTCGGCTTCCCCGATTATCTTCTTTCACGGCTGCAGGTGGTGCAGAATTCAGCCGCCTGAGCTATCTTCGGCATTGGCCGGAGGGCCCATGTGGCTGTCCTGCTGAAATCCCTTCATTGGCTTCCAATACGGAAACGTATCGAGTTCAAGGCGCTGACCATGGCTTTTAAAGCACTCCATGGCACTGGCGCAGGGTACCTTAGGAAGCGGTTGGGTTTTCATGATCCATCTAGAGCGCTTCGCTCTGCTTCCCTTTCACTGACTACTATCCCGGCAGTTAGGCGTGCTCGGATCGGTGGTCGCTCCTTTGGTTACCTCGCACCCCGAGCCTGGAATGCACTGCCACTGTCACTAAGAAAATGCGTGACCCTACTGTCTTTTAGGAAGGAGCTTAAGACGTGGTTGTTCTGTAATTAATCCCCCTCTGCCATGATGGTTGTGTTGTGCTGGGTCTGATAACGCCGGGACACTCGGTCCGAGTAGCTGAGCGATTAACAAAACTCTATATAACATAACATAACATAACATAACATAACATAACATAACATAACAACCTAGCCTACATGGCAGGCCTGGCTTTAAAATAACACCAGACACCGCAGCAGTGCACACCTATGTGCATTAAGTACACTGGGGTCTCTAAACCTGCATGCCCTACAATATACTATGGACTTACAGGTATGTTGTTTGGCCAATTATGATCATACCTATTACCATATACCTTCAGAGGACATAGCATTGGCCCTGGGTCTGGTAAGCAAAGGCCAGGGCTCATTCAAAGTCAGTTACAAATAGAATTAGTCAAAATATTGGGGTGATTAGGGCAAAAGGATAACCTTCCTACAACCAGCTCCATAGTTGGCAGCTCTGCCCATTCCTGCAGTGATATTGATTTAATTGCCAAGATTCAGGATATGTAAACACCATCACATCCACTCAAGCTTGCCTATAAGTTGATTATTATATCTAAATATGCCCTTGAAGCCCAATAACATTGTTGTCATGGTAGTGTCATTGTTTGAAAATATGTTTGAACTATAAATCTCTGTTTGTTTGGATATTTTTACAAAGCACCACCTGTTTGCCCAGGCACCATAAACTATACGTTTTTTAAGAAGCTTGTTTATGCCTTAATATAAACAGTTCTTATTACTGAACACATATATCTCTGGACTGACACTGCCAATACATGACATAATGGAAGACAACTAGGTAAATAGGTAAATAGGAAATATCTATAGCTGGTAAAGTAGGCTGAGCTTTAAAGAATCAAAATATTAATAGCTACTAAGGAGTTCCTTAAGGATGCACAACAACAAGGCCACATCCCAAAACAGATGCAGCTGAAGCAAAGAATAATGAAAAAACATCAGGCAAGCAGATGATATCCAATAAAATCAATTGCAAATTTGCAACCATGTCCGAATGAAGTGCAGCCTTGAACCTCAGGAGTAGATGGTGGTGGTGTATTTGAGTCTTACAGGAGGATTTTGTCAGACCTGCAGAGGTATTACCCAGCACCATCGCCTGCTACTACTAAGCTGACTAAAACAACAGCTCAATACTTTTGGCTTCACTTTTAAAACCTGCAACGGATTAGTTTAATATGGTTTAAATCAAGTGCAAGGGTGCAGGCAATGCAAGCTGCGCAGATGGCAGCACCAATGACAATTGAGAAGATGGTCCAAGACTATCTTGATGACCAAACGGAAGAGTACATCGATCAAGGCATTGACTTATTGGCATGGGAAGAAGGAACAGTGGCCAGAACTCAGCAGGCACTTCCCCCAGCCGGTGCCTCTTTGGAGTGTGTGTTCAGTGCAGCTGAAGCAGTAATCAGGGTCAGAAAGACCTGTGGGTCTTCTTGAAACATGAAGACGCTGACAATGAATAAAATGATTACACATTTCATCCGTTAAAACTATCAGGTTCCAGAAGACACTTCCAAGTATAAGAGCATTTTGTGTGGTAAGCGATCAGTCTCCAGAGGACCCCCTCAGAGTCATATCATCATAACCCAACAACTAATATGACTGGTATATATCTATATATATATTCACTTAAAAACCAAGGGTTACAGTGACGTTATAGTTATGTTCCAAATTTACTAGCACGACGTTGGTGCTTGCTTCATCCAAGGAAACTTGTAAGTAGGACCTGTTTGGTCCTGTAGATGGCCTAATGAATTGGCCCAAACTTTGATTTTGTCCCTGTCCAGCACACCCTAAGTTAACCTTTTTACTGCTACTTGTTTGTAAGTGCATTACTGCATTTAGGGTCAGATGTCTGACCAAGCAATTTGCAAGTCGCAAAATGCATCGCAATAGCGGTCGCAATTTGCGAGTTTTCAAATTGGTATGTACAACAGTGTGTGCGACACTGATTGCAATTCCCAATGGGGTCGCAAATTGCATGCCTCTTGCATATTCACTCGCAAATTGCTTCTCAATAGCAGCTAGCACTTTGCGAGTTTTCAAACTGGTATGTACAACAGTGTCTGCGACACTGATTGCGATTCCCAATGGGGTCGCAAATTGCATGCCTCATGCCTATTCATGAGGCACTCGCAATTTGCGATCCCATTTGGAAAGGCTGGCCCTCCCAGGTATGGAGTCCTGCTGGGCTCAGCAGACCTCCTTGTATGAGACTGCTTTTCAATAAAGCAGTTTTTTTTTAATGCAACCCGTTTAAAGAAAAAATGAACGTTTTTGTTTCAGTTTTTAAGGGCAGATAGGAGTCCCTGAGACCACTGTCTGTCCATAAAAAATATTTTTAGTGGCAGTCACAAAGGTGAACCCTTTCCGTTGCGAGTGGTTTGCCATGCACTCATCACCAGCAGACTGGACTACGGCAAGGCCCTCTACGTGGGAATCAACAAGTCTCTTCTGCACAGGCTGCAGATCATGCAGAATGCCACAGCCAGACTCTTCCTCGGAACATAGCGCCAGGACCACATGACCCAACACCTACAATGCCTCCACTGGGTCCCCATCGAGAAGATGTTCACCTTCAAACTCCTCACCCACGCCTACAAATCTCTCCACAATTTCAGACCCAAATACCTCAATGAGAGAGTATCCTTCCACGTTCCCAAGAGAAACCTCTGCTCTGCCAACCTTGCCCTGGCAGAGGTACCCCGCATCCACAGAAACAGAACCGGTGGGAGAACTTTCTCTTACATCGCTGCCAAAACCTGAAACAAGCTCCCAGTGAATATCAGACGCTCCCCGACCCTGCACACATTCAGGAAGGACCTCAAGACCTGGCTCTTCAACTGATCATGAGCCACTCCCCCCAGCGCCTTGAGACCTTCAAGGGTAAGTAGCGCACTTTACAAACCCCTGATTGATTTATGGATTGAAAGTGGTGGTCCCTGCCTGGCTTTTTGTGTGTCTCGCATTTCTTCGTTCTATCTTGCCAACTGTTATTTTCGCCCATATCCACCACTAATTCTTTCACCACATGATATTCTTCCCCATCTTTTGCTTAGCAGACTGCCAGAGATATGCCTCGTACCTCCACCCAGGTTCTCTTCTCATGTATTTCAGGCTTCCTCTCCCCACCACATTTTCTTGTTATAAATGACTCTAGCTTTACTGCTTTTCCTTCCTCACCTTGTCTAACTTTCTTCTATCTCACTCAGATTTCCTGTCCTCCTATTGCATCTACCTCTGTCAGCATCCATTTCTCCTTCAAATATAAGTTCCTCATTTTTATCCAATGCTCCCTATAATCTCTGCCTTTATTTCTGTCACATTTGATCACACATCTGCAACACATCCTCTCACTGCTGTTTCTGCCAATGTTACTCTGTTCTGTATTATTCAAATCTTTACATCTCCCATTTGTTCACTGTATATCTGCTAGTTTGTGGTGTTCTTATGGCTCTCATTGTCACACCTTTAGAGATTCCTTTCTCATACCCCCCTCGCTCTATCTCTATGCCCTTAGTTCCTCTCTGACCTCTAGTTTTATTGCTCTTCCACAGGGATCATAATTGCACAATTCTCAACCAATGGCTCTATGTCTACCACTCTAATCTTCTCACCTCCAGGTTTTTCCCCATTTGCCACATGTATCCACATTCCTCATTCCGTGACAATAACCTGGTCTCTCTCATTGGTATATAATTTTCCTTATTCATCTTTCAGTTTGCATATTTAACTATTAGGCTCCCAGCTTATTATCTGAAGGAAGTGGTAAGCTGGTGTATGAATAAGTATACCATCCTGGGTGGGGGACTTTTGAGGAGTAGGGCCCAGAAGTATTTAATGGTTGCTTGTGAAATTATTGTTTTAATACATTCTGTGCTGGAGATGGCTTGGAGCCATCCTCACGGAAGATGGGTGTGTGGCGAGGATAGCTCCAAGCCATTCTCTCGCACGAGATAGGAGATCACTCCGGTGTTCACACCAGAAGGATCTCCATTTTTTTTGCCTAATGATCTGAGTGGCGCTTGGTGTGCTGATGTCATTATCAATCAATCAATCAATAAATCAGGTGGCTTGTAAAGCGTGACTACTCTCCCATAAGGTTCTCAAGGCGCTGGGTGTCTCTTATATTGAAAGTGAAGTGAGCCGATTGGATCATTTCACTTTCGCTGTTCCGGTGCTTTAAGGTATATCTCAGCACCCGAGCACCAAAGCACATGCGAGAGGTATCACTGGAAAGGAGCGAATTTTCCATTTCTGATTGTGCCTTTCTTTAGTGGATGCCTGCTTGGGGATCGCCACAGTCAGGGATCCACTCCACTAGCCACCAGAGAGCTAACTTTAGTTGTGGGTAGAGGTTCCTTGGGCAAGTGTCGCTCCCCATTTTTAAGGATTTATTTTTGTCACTTTCTGCCCTCCTGTTGCAGATCAGCCATATTATTAGGTCAATCTGCCCCAAAGGTGGCAAAAAAACACTAGCCACCCGGGATGTTTTAATTTAGATGTTGGAGAGCAGCACCTTGAGCAAGGTATACTCCCTATTATTGGGGGCAGTATTTGCACCATATTCTGTTCCACCTGGGGGCAGATTGGCCATATTTCAAGGTGGCCAGAAAAACCTTAGCCAGCAGGGATGTTTTACTTTAGATGTCAAGGAGCGGCCCCTTGGGGAATGTTTCAGCTCTTTTCTGCTCCACCTGGGAGCAAATTGGTCATTTTTGCAGCCAATATGCCCCCAAGGGGATCGAAAAACCACTAACTACCAGGGATGTTTTACTGTAGATGTATAGGAGCTGCCCACTGGGAAAGGAGCACTCTTTATTATTGGAGAATTATTTTGGCTGTTTTCTGTCCACCCGGGGCAGATCGGCCCTATTTTTAGGCAAATCCGCCCCAAGAGGGGAGTCCGAAAACTACCAACCCTCAGCAGTTTTTATTTTAGATGTCAGGAAGCAGCTCCTTGGGCAAGGGTTGCTCCCCATTATTGGGAACAGTATTTGGGGTGTTTTCTGCCCCCCCTTCCCTAGGAGCAGATTAGCCATATTTTTACACAGGGCAGAAGACCACTAGCCACCAAGGATTTTTATTTTAGATGTCAGGGAGCGACCCCGTGGGTAGGAATCGCTCCTGTTTATTGGAGAGCAGTATTACGGCTGTTTTGTCCCCCTCTGGACAGATAGGCCTTATTGTTAGGTTGACTTGCCCCCAAAGGGCAGAAGACCACTAGCCACCAGAGATTTTTATTTAAGATCTTGGGGAGATTTGCCTTAGACGAGGGCCACTGCCTAATATTGGGAGCCCTGTATTGGCCATTTTCTGTCCCCTCCTGGGGCAGATAGAAGAATTTTGGGTCTGTTATGGCCCCAACAGTGGGCAGAAAACCACTAGACCCCAGAGAATATGTTTTGGCGTGTGTGGGCATGAGATAGAGGTTGGCTGATGGTTGGCGTGTGCTGGTGCTTGGTTGGCAGAGTGTTAGACTGGTGCTTGGCTGATGGTGTGCTTGGAGTGTCATTTGACTGGTGGTGTGCGTGAAGTGGAATTTGACTGGCAGTGTATGTGGCTGATGGTGTGTGTGGACTGGCATTTTGCTGCCAGTGAGTGTGTTGTGACCAGCAGCAAGTCAATACACACATTCACTGCCACTGAAATGCCATGCCACATATTGCACCAGTTTCCAGGTGGTGTGATTGTTGTATTTGAACTGGCATATGGCTGGTAGTGTGCAGACTGGCAGTTTGTTGGTGCCTGGTAGCCGGTATGTGTTTGCAAGTTGTCTGAGGTTTGTGTGTATGGTGGTGTGGTTGGTGTGATAGTCATGTTGGCATATGAAAGCGATGGGCCCTGGAATAGGCCAGATTGTAAATGTAATTGCTGTATTGTGTTGAAATTTACGCTGGCAGTCTGAATGTTTTTCTGTGTTTGCCGCATAAAAGGCATGCAAATGGACTGTAAAGCAGTTAGTGCCTTGACATGGCTTTATAGCACATAAGCTGTAAGTCAGTCTATTTTGATGTTAATATTATTAACAATGATCTCTGTGGATTTTGTTTTGTAAACACATTGGTGAATAAAGATTTTTAGTGAACCGTTTACTTACCCTCCAGCCAAATCCAACCAGGATGCCTGTGAGTGACTGATGGATGTTTGTGAAATAATCTATAGTTTTTTTTTGCTTTTGCTTTCTTTGGTGTTTGCTTTTGCTTTGGTTTTTTTTACTGTCAGTGCATACTCTCTCTGTAGTGAACACCTTCTGTGCTCACATCTTATTAGAGACTGGCCACTAAGGGAATACTATGTGGCATGTGTTGTGTGGAACCTACAAGGCTTATTTACCCAGAAGTCCTTGTACATTGATCCATTGACTTACACATCTTTTTTACTCACATTTCTGTGTGGGAAAGTTGTGCGATGACTCCCGGAGCCCCTGATAACAATGCTACCTCACTTATGTGGGTAGGCCAGCTGCCCACGATAAGGAAGAGCCCAAAGCGCATTTATCTATTCCAAAACAACCTTATTTTGCAAGATGGGCAACTGCAGCCTGAATCAGTGTCCCACTGCTATGTCATCTTGACATTTAAAACCCATTTCCAAGCCTTGAACTCCCCATTTTACTACATATATATCACCAGTAAGGTCGGCCCTAGGTAGCACCAAGCGCAAGGTACCTGTGTAGTTAAAAGGTAGGACATGTACTTTTAGGTTTTGCATGTTGTAGTAGTGAAATACTCACATATTAGTTTTTCACTACTGTGCGGTCTATCCCTCCCATAGGATAACATTGGGTATTCCTTATTACATTTACTAAGCTGTAATTCCTAAATGAGCGCAGTTAGATATTGCATGTTTGATATCTATGAACATGTAAATGATGAACCCTCTTAAATGCCACTTTTGTTTCCAGTCCTAAGCTCTCTGTACCTATAGCCTGCCTTAGGTCATATGACTGAATGTAACTGACACTTAAGTCTTTGTGAATTCTCTCTAGACAGTCACACAATAGTGGGATTAGCAGAATCTGAATGCCCTTTTCACTGGCAGGATGGGGGTACAGCAGAGCACAGCCCCCATTGCAGTTGAATAGGTTGTGTCCTGTCACTACACAATAGGCTTAACAAGTATTGTCAGAACAGTCAGCTAGGAGATGGGGAGGCAGGAAACTCCGGTAACGTCAAAGAGCTTTTCTGGATACACCTTCTATAAGCAGCTCACCAGGGTATAAAAATAGGGCTTTCATACCCACTCTTCGGTTCACTACTTGATCTGTGAAAGGAATCTCAGAGGACTGCTTGCTGCTGTGACCTGCTTTGCACTGTACTAGACTGCTGCTGTACCTGGAAGGACAGCTTTGCTGTTAAACAAAGAGGAGCATTAGAAGGAAATGAAAGGCACAAGGGGTACCCTCCACGCAGATCCAATATAATACCCAGAAGCCCTTATCACGCATCACATATCAAGTAAATGTGTTTTTAAAAGAAATAGTCCAATATAATATTAAAACTTGTGGATAAAGGTGGTGCAATTGTTGTTCTTAATATTCAGGACTATGAAGCGGAGGTTCAGAGACTATCAGGGGTATGCACTAAGTACCACTGTCAAGGAATCACATGTGTAGGCTACAGGGCATTATAAAAAACATAAAAACATAGTAGAGGAGGCTAAGAACAACAAGTTGATTGCTGAAAAGGAAGTTGAATTCCTCATAGACCCCTCAACTAGGACCCTGCCCATTTACATCTTGACAAAAATACACAGAGCACAATATCCCCCACTTGGACGGCCAATAGTCTCTGGGATTCAATGTTTACTGCCCTTATTCCAATTTGCAGAACTTTTTCTTAGAGAGGCGGCAATCAGTCAGTCTGCCTATGTACGGGACACCACTGACATGCAGGACAATGAGTATGATCCCACACCTCTGTTCTTAGTCACTCTTGATGCTCAGTTGCTGTACAGCAGCATTTCGCTGTATACCAGCATTAGCAGCAGCTGCACATGTGCTTAGGGCCCAAGAATTGTTCTGTGACACCCCTCAATTGTTTGTACTCAAATGTATTAAATTGTCTCTGATGAGGAATTTCTTTTGCTACGAAGGATCATCTATTTTACAGGTCTCCGGGACTTTGATGGGGGCAACTTTTACCCCCAGTCTGGCCTGCATTTATGAAGGATTGCTTGACGAGAACTACATTTTTCATTCCACCAATCTTTTTCTACAGACTGCTCATCTTTGGGAATGCTAGATAGATGGCGTGCTATGTTTCTGGTCAGGGACAGAGGAGAAATTAATGCAGTTCCTCCAGTGGATTAATCGAGTGGACCCATGTCTCCATTTCATGTGGTCCATCAATAGGAGCACAGCAGTATACCTCGATCTGGATATTGCGGCAAAAGACCTCAGGTTACACGCTGCTGTCCATCAAAAACCTTTGGACAGACACTCCCTTGTATACTACTCTTCCTTTCCCCCCGGGGCTTTGCAAGATAACCTCATGGTCGGGCAATCCTTCCTGTATAGGAGGAACTGTACAAAGGATGGGACTTTTCCCACACAATCATCAGTACTGGTAGAGCCCTCCAAGAGAGGGCGTATCCTGTAAAAGTGGTCAACCAAGCATGTTAAAGGCATTGAATGCTCTTGTGCAGCCCTCCTGCAGAAAACTATGAGAGCTAACAATCCACATATCCCAGTAGTATCAACTTTTGACCCTCTGTCAACAAAGATTAAACAGATCATACAAAAAAACTGGCCCAAATAAAATGCTGCAGCCAAGATTTGCCTTTAAAAGGGTCAGAAGTCTAATGGATTGTCTTGTTCACACCTGCTAGATCGGCCTACTGAAATATGAAATCACTATACTATCTTGTCATTTTTTCCCCTTTAGAGGATGTATGGTTTGTAGACTAACACAGGCCTCCAAAAGCGTGGTTAGCAATTGCCGCTGTACTTGCCTTGAAAAAAGGTTCAGCAACTGCAATTCTAAGTATGGCATTTACAGGTTGACCTGTATGTGCAGCCTACATTACATTGACCAATCCACCAGGAAATTAAAAATCATAATTCAGGAACACATCTGCACCCTTAAGACAGGCAGTCTTATGACATAATTGGTCTAAAATTTACAGGAGCTGGGACACGGGCCCAAATACCTTAGGCGGACTATACTGGAAAAGGAGGACTTGGGTGGCATGGGAGCAGATGAAATTCTGTTTGGTTAGGCCACATCATTATTGAGTGTTATACTATGGCTGTACAAGATTCCCCCTTCACAACTCTGAAATGTTGTTGGGATGCTATGGGTATGAGTGCTCCCACCTGCTAAGGGATGCAGGGAGAAGTGTCTGTACACTGACCCAGAAGAAGTGTCTGTCAGATGACTTTGTTACATTATTTTGCATTTGCCACCATCTTAAAACAGATGAGTGTGGTGGCTGACATTGGGTTGCTCAGAAGTAGAAACGGTGAGCCAGGTGGTGAGTATTACATCCATCCTTGTATGGAAACCAGGTCAGCAGGGTTCTGGGGGCTAACTTCTTGAGATATGAGAAACTGTTTAACTAAGATGGCAATCTGCTACAATGAAAAATTATTTCTACCTGTACCATGCCTCAAGTTGGACTGGGCATGACATGCTTCCTGTCAATGATATGATTATCCCCTTGTGACAGTGTGGATAGTACAGTTGTCTATAGTATAGTATATGTATAATATTGTATACGTCTTGCACATATGCATTCGCAAGACGTACAATGTAGGGGTTATCACTGAAGAAGGGCGGCAAGGAGGAGGAAGGAGAGCAGCCATGGCAAGGCGGAGGCAGCCACAGCAGGTAAGTGCCTTTTTAATTACTTTTTCTTACTCTGGGAGGGTGGAGGTGCCGGTTAACTATGCTCCGCCACGGAGTCATAATTTTGCCTGAACTCCGTGTTCGCAATGGAACACAGAGAAGGGAAAACTATGTAAACTACGCTGGCAGGGCGTAGTTACCCGCCTGGGCTTACTTGATATGTGATGTGTCGTATTGTAGTTCCTAGGAATGTTAATGTTAATATAATAGGCACTTATAGAGCGCAACTGCTACCCGGAGGTGTGCTGGCGCTTTATATG
Source organism: Lissotriton helveticus (assembly GCF_964261635.1). Taxonomy (NCBI): domain Eukaryota; kingdom Metazoa; phylum Chordata; class Amphibia; order Caudata; family Salamandridae; genus Lissotriton; species Lissotriton helveticus. The sequence continues at coordinate 2,086,216,639 of NC_136063.1, forward strand.
ATATCCAACCTTGGCCTGAGTTGGAAAAGTGCAACTGGTCTTAAAGTGTAAATAGCCATGTTTTCAGGGCCTTCCTAAAATCCAGATGTTTAGTTGTGCTTCTGAGATGTAATGGGAGAGTGTTCCAAGCTTTGGCCGCTCCAACTAAAAAGATTTGTCCCCCCAGTTAACTTTTTTGGCAATGGAAACTGAGACTAGTTTTGTCTCTGATGACCGCAGTGTTCTTCTGGGTATATACCAGCGAATGCGCTTGATCAAATAAGAGGGTCCATGTCCATGAAGGGACTTATGAACCACACACATGGCCTTAAACAAGATCCGTTTTTTAACAGGTAGCCAATGTAGCCTTTTAATCTCAGCTGAGATTGAGGCGTATTTTGGAATGCCAGAAATCAGTCTGGTTGCTGCATTCTGCAATAGTTGGAGTTTTTTCATAAGCCCCTCCTGGATGTTTAGGTATAGGCGGTTACAATAGTCCAATCTCGACAGGGCCAGGGCTGTAATGACTATTTTTTGGCTATCTTTCGGTAATAGAGGCAAAATCTTTTTACATGACTTCAGTGTGTAAGGTGTGGCAGAGACTACGGCATTAACTTGATCCTTAAAGGAATGCTTGTAAGGAAAGCTTGTTGTAAATTATAATTCCTGCATTTGTTTTCTTCCCCCTAGGGATTGGGAGGGGTCCAAGTGAATCTGGCCACCATGCTGGGGTCCAGAAATGTGGGTCATTTCCAAAGAGAACCACCTCTGTTTTGCTGGAGTTTAAATTGAGGCAGTTTTTTTGCCATCCAGCTGCCCACCGCAATCATGCAGTCCTGAAACGCAGAAGCTGTCTTCTGTATTCACCCTAGAAGCAGAAAAACAACACAATCTGGGTGTCGTCAGCATATGAAGTAGGGTAAAACCCAAAGGATTCAATCAAGGGGGGCCAGTTGTTTCACGTAAATATTAAAAAGCGTTGGGCTTATGGATGACCCCTGGGGAACTCCACAAGGAAGGGAGAAGGATTTGGCAGTTAAGTTTCCCAGAGTAACGGTCTGTACTCTTTCGTCTAGGAATGATTTAATACGTTTCCAAGCTGTTCCGTTTACTCCAATCTCTTGAAGCTGGTCCATCAACAACACATGATGGACCGTATCAAAGGCTGCGGAGAGGTCCAGCATAATCATAGCCTCTTTACCTCCTTGATCCAATGCAGACCAGATTCCTTCCGTAGACTTGTGGAGAGCAGAATCGGTACTATGTCCCCCCCGGAAGCCATACTGGGTAGGGTCCAGTATCTGACCTTCTTCCAGAAATCGACTGAGTTAGATGTTCATTATTTTTTCAGCGATTTTAGCAGGGAGGGGAAGCCTAAATATGGGTCTAAAATTATTTTAATCATTGGGATCCATATTCATTTTTTTCAAAAGGAGAAGGACTGAAGCTGATTTCCATGCTTTGGGGAAATAGCCCTTTCCAAACTTAGCATTTATAATAGTTGTTAATGTAGCTGAAACTGCTAGTTTCAAGACTGATGGAGAGCATGGATCCATTAGTGAACCTGATCTGGCTTTCTCCATTAGTTTTTGAACCTCAGAAATTGTGACGGTTGTAAAGTTGTGAAACCGAACCACTGTGCTATTTACACTTCTTGGGTCTGCCATCTTAGCCGAGGATGTTAAGTTTGCAGTGTTTGAGAATGTGGAGAAGATAGCTTTGACCTTAAAAAAGAGGTATATAGCTATCTTATCACAGAGTTCTTTACACGCTTTTATGGGGGAGGGGGCTGGGTGATCTAAGGCTGTGCAAGGCTGTAACAGTTTTAAACAATTCTTTGGTGGAGTTTTTGCAGAGTTATTTTTAATTGCAAAAAACTCATGTTTTATTTTCTGGAGTAGTTGTTTATATTGAATCAGGCTATGGTTATATTATTTTTCATCAGTTTCATCATACTTCCTTCGCCAAATATTTCAAGATGTTTACAGGACAGTTTTTTCTCGCTAAGTTCTTGAGAGTACCAGGGTGAAGTTGGTCGATCCCTAGTATGGCGGAGGATTTTTTTGGGGGCCAACTTGTTACTTGTCGCTTCTAACCAGTTAGAATAGTTCAGTGTGGCTTCATCTAGATCGAGTGGAAGAGTAGGGGAAGTGGACATTAACAAGTTGTGTAGTTCGTCAGCCTTCACCCTATTCCATGATCGACCAACCACCTGCTTCTACACGGATTTTTTGGTACCCTGGTCGGGAGGTGTCACCATAAATATCACTGCCGTGTGATCTGACCAGACCACCGGGAGAATGTCAGTTAAAGAGAGCTGCTCATTATTCGTGAATATCCCATCAAGTGTACGGCCTGCCTTATGTGTGGCACCAATGACCAGTTACTTTATGTCAATGGTATACATGAGGTCTAATAGCTTTAAAGTATCTGAGTCATTTTCAGCTTCTAAGTGGAAGTTTAAATCCCTTAGTATCGTGTAGAAATTTGCACTCAACTCACTTTCCACCCAGCTGGCAGCTTGTATTATAAACCGTTTTTTCGGACCAAAAGGCCTACACACAAGAGTACCTTTAAAAGTATAGTGGTGTGAGAACTAGAAACTAAAGTCTAACGCGTCACACTCCAAATTAGATGAACTGTTAAAAGTCACACCTAAAGAGTCACAATAAATTATTGCTAAGCCGCCTCCTTTCTTAGCCTGTCTGTTTAACGTATGGCAGAGATAGCCCGGAGGTGTTGTTTTCACCAAGTCTGGACCGGAAGCTTAGTCCGTCCATGACTCAGTAATGATGGCGATCTTAATCGCTTCTTCCTCAATGAGGGATGCACATTCAACACTATGTTTGACTAAAGACCTTGCGTTCAGTAATAAGCTCCTAAAGTCAATCTTTTCCCCACATCCTCTTTTACATTTAGATGGTGTCTGTACAGCTTTCGCCCGCTGAAGGGTATGCATCTGTAACTTCATTCTACAGCCAGGACATGTCCTAATATAATTTAGAGGCTTTTTGTCAGGTGAAATACTAATACACAGAGAATTGTGCTTGATTTTTTTTAGCCTATGCAACGTGGTATTAGAGTGGACCCAAAGTCTAGACTCTTTAGTAATTAAATGGGCTGGCACGGTCCGCAGTCCGGGCTTGCAGGACGGGCTTGCATTTGGCGCCCCTTTCGCGCGGCAGCGGCGCGCATCCACTACGTGCTCCTGCTGGTGTCCGGTTAAGTAGGCAGGAAGTAACAACCACTAGTCCGTCAACCTGCCTCCTCCTCTCCAAATGTCAGTCTTGCGCTAGGACAAGCGGACCCCTGGAGGGAGGCTACAGTGTGTAAACTTGTGCAAATATAGCGATCACAAAGCAGCGATTAGCGATTAAAAAGCAGTGGCAATGCAAAGTTTCACCATTTTTTAAAAAAGGTTTCAAAGATTTCCTAATTAAGTATACCAGTTTAAAGCTACTCGTTGGTCCACCCGGCTCGAGCCTCGGGGGACATCAAATGCGCGCTTGTGCTGGCATCCAGTTAAGTAGGCAGGAAGTAACAACCACTAGCCCGTCAACCTGCCTCCTCCTCTCAAAATGGCAGTCTCAAGCTAGGACAAGCGGACCCCTGGAGGGAGGCTACAGTGAGTAAACTTGTGCAAACATAGCGATTACAAAGCAGCGATTAGCGATTAAAAAGCAGTGTCAATGTAGTTTCCCCAATTTTTTTAAAAAGGTTTAAAAGATTTCCTAATTAAGTATACCAGTCAAAAGAAAATCGTCCACAGGACTTGCGTGTTTTGGATTACCTAAACTGAGGGCTTGGCGTCCCAACCTCTTCCAGACACTCCCACAGGATATGTCAGCCATTAGACCAGCTAGCTCTAGAGTACCACTACCACCCCCTTGTATTCTACAGGGGTGTAGTTAGTCTCTGGCAACCACTGAACATGAAAACCATGATTCCTGAGGGATCGTGGAAAACAGTACAGTGCACTTCGCCACAAGACTCATGCTTGCTTATTTATTGGTCCAGCGACAATCTTATATAAAACATATGTGCTGCAGCAAGGGCTTCTGTGTGTGTTAAGGCTTTTTATTTCTGCCTGAACCCTGCCTTGAACACTCAGAGTCCCGCCCTATTGTTGGCCCCTACTTTTATACCTGCACCCAGGACTTCCAGAAGTGACTCCAAGGGCTAGTTTGCAAGCCTCCATTCAGAGCCACAGGGACATAACCAGCTCCCACCATCTTCAAACCGCACCAGGACCCGGCTTGAGTGAGACCTCAACCCCCAAGATGTCTCCATTCACTCTTGGACTCTTGGTTGTGGTGCTAAGGGTGGCAAGATGGCTAATTTCCAAAAACTGAGGACTTAGATAACCTTTAGCAAATACAATGCTTTGAGAATCAGGAGAACAGGACCAACTTGCTTGCCGATCCACCTGAGATGCTTTGCTGGTCCGATAGACTTTGCAGCTTCTCCCACGGCATTCTTTTCAGCAGTAGAAAATCCGTTTCAGCAGTCCTTCACCAGGGCATCTGACCTCATGACATTTCTTTGGTTACAGCCTTTTGCTTCATTCCGCTGAAAATGTTTGACTTCCATCTTGACCACTAAGTCCAAAGGTAAATATTTTTTCACTGGGGCTTCACTCCACGGCTATCCAACAATGATGTTCCCTCCTCGGACATTCATACAGCCTTGCCCCTCTGAACTTATACCTTCTCAGAGACTTTTTCTTCAAAAAATGTCCAAGTCCAAAGGTAAGCACTGACTGGGTCCAAACAACTTCCTGTATCCGAAATGTCCTGCCTCGAGGTAGCCTTAACTTTTTGCTTGGCCCCGGTCTTGCATGACCAGATGTCTGCGATCAGTGCCTTTTGCTTTTAGGAGCTATTTTGAACTTACAGATTTAAAAATTCATAACTCTGGTTCTACAGATACTTACTGTTCCTGTGCTTCATAAATATTTTACACTTTGTCTCTAACTTAAGCCTAATTACTTTTTGTGTCAAGCTACCCAGGGTTAAGCAAACATTCATTTAGTGACTTTTTGTGGTTCAACCTGCAAGGGATTGTGGCTGTTGCTTGATCGGGGTTACACTCCAGTCATCCAACATCCCCATTCCTCACAGGAAACCTATGAAACCCAAACATTTCTGAAAACTAATGGCACGGGGGAGTCCGAGGATTTGTGAGTTGCGTGGATCTCCCTATGTTTTTTACACAGAATACCCAGCAAAGATGTAATGTTGATTAAAAACCCTATTTTTCTATTCATTTCTGTGACATAAAACTAAAGGAATATATAGAGATCCCAAAAATTCCTACCACCCATTGTTTCCCCACTAAAAATGCTAACCCACTTTTCTGACTTGCCCTAGTGACCAAATCAGGAATGAATCACACAAGGGTCAACAGTAGTCCTCATGCAAGGACTTCTGTTGACCCTCATGTGATCCATTCCTGTTGTGGCTCTCGTCCCAGGCACATAAGTGTGGTGTTGCTTTTATCGAGACAATTGGGGGAATTCTAGGTGGTAGGAAGTTTGTGAATCCTTGCACAAATTCTATAGTTTACGTCACAGAAATTCAAGGACAAATAGAATTTGTATTCAATATTTCACTTTTGCAGGATATTCTGTATAGGAAAACATTTGATGATTCACACAAACAACACCTCCCTGTATTTCCCTGGAAGCCTACTTTTCAGAAATGTCTGGGTTTGATAGATTTCCTTACAAGGTTGCCGACCGTAGGACAAATTAGTACTCCTAGCCCAGTCATCATTATAACCACAATATGTATTGAACTCCTTCCCTGTCACAGGCACTAACAGCACCCACATAAATGAGGCAGCATTTTTATTGAGAGACGTAGGAGAATACTAGGTGGCAGGAAATGTGTGCCCGCCCAGATCCCTGCAGATTACAGAACTTTCCATTCCGGAATTGTAAGGAAAAAGTGTTTTTTAGGTAAAGGTTGAGGTTTGCAATGGATTCTGGGTAAAATAACATGGGGAGAGCCATGTAAGTCACCACATCCCCGTATTTCCATGGGTGGCTAGTTTTTTTTAAATTAACCGGCGTGCCCCAAGATACCAACTGAGCGAGGCCCAAAATCTACAGTGAGGCACATTGCAGCAATTGAAAGGGTCAGTTTTGAGTGGAAAAAACATTGCAGCAATTGAAAGGGTCAGTTTTGAGTGGAAAAAAGTGATATGTCCTTGTCGATTTTTGGTCCGTTTCTTGTCAAGGGCACTAGGCCTACCCACACAAGTGATGTACCATTTTTATCAGATCACTTGGGGGAATGCTGGGTGGAAGGTTTGTGGCTCCCCGCAGATTCCAGAACTTTCCATTACGGAAATGTGAGGAAAAATGTTTGCAATGGCCTCTGGGTACCCTACCCTAGATTCTCCTATGTGTCTAGTTTTCATAACTGTTCAGGTTTCCTCGTTTTTCCTAGGTGCTGGCTGAGCTAGGGCCCAAAATCCACAGCTCGGCACATTGCAAAAAAAGGGTCAGTTTTCAATGGAAAAATGTGATGTGTTCATGTTGCTTTTTGGGGCCATTCCTGGTGTGGGTACGATCCCTACTCATACAAGTGAGGTACCATTTTTATAGGAAGATTTAGAGAAACATAGAATGGCACAACAGGTGTTATAACCAATTGCATTTCTCTGATTTGTGCCTTCCAAACATAAGCCAGTGTGTAAGAAAGAAGAGATTTTAAGAAATGCTCTCAGGATCACATGCTAGTATGGGTGCTCCCAATTTGGAGATGTGCAAATAACCACTTCTCCTAAACTCCATATCTTGTGCTCATTTTGGAAATACATAGGGTTTTTTTATACCTATTTTTCACTCTTTATATTTTACCATATGAGTCGCTTTCTACCTGGTACACAATGAAAAACCATTGCAAGATGCAGAACAGTTATTGACTCTTGGTACCTCGAGTTCTTGGAAAACCCACAAACCCTATGCATCCATGCAACCAGAAAGGTCAAGCAGATGCTATGGTATAATGCATTTGCAAATTCGCCATTGTGATGAGAAAGTAGAAATGAAACTGTTGTCACAAATGGCTATTTTCCCACAAAGTATCAATATTATTTCATTTCAAAATTTAGTTTCTTTTGGAAAACCATAAAGGATCAATGCAAATGACCCCTTGCTGAATTCAGTATTTTATTTAGTTTTCAGAAATATATAGCCTCCAGGGATTCACCATGGGTTTCCCACTCGTTTCCACCACCACCTGGAAAGAGGTTGAAAGCAGAAAAGTAGGAAAAATCTGAAATCTCCCAGCTAAATACCAAAACTGTGTTAATTGTTTCGTTCAATCAAGTCTGCATGTTCCTGAAAGCTGGGAAGGTGGTGATTTCCATGTGCAAGAAAGAAAAACAGACACTTTTTCTGCAGCACTTTTTCCCCATTTTCCCTAAACCCCCCAAATGTAGCTATATTTTGGGTAATTTTTTAGTGCCCTTACAGGGGAATCCAGAAACCCTGGATATCTTTAGAATTTCCAATGGTGATGGAAAAGAAGGACACCAATTTGGCGTGGTTAGCTAAGGTGGAAAAAAAGGTTATGGAGGCCTAAGCATGAACTACCCGAAATTGCCCATACATGTCTTACTTAACACTGTGGAGGGGGGATGCCAAGCAGTGAAAATGTAAAACAATTTTCACATGTGCACAATCAAGCCAGTTATGATGGATTCCACACTCTCCCAGTAGGTGTGAGCACACACAAACACGCACATTGTATTTCAACAGGGCTGCAGTAAACATTTCAAAATGATGTATCGATAAAATGTTTCCGGAGAGGAGCTTTTTACAGAGAATAAAACTGTAAACTGTATGGTTATAACAATTACAAGTCATGTATGTCATTAACCAGTCCAAAAAAAGTTTGTAGTGCATGCATCTGTTTTCTATTTCTATTAATTGGTGCAAGCCATGCTTAGCTAAAGAAACACTAATTTTGGATATTTTAATGCATATGTCGAAGGGAAGTGAAGACCATTCTGTAATTACAAATATTTATGAAATAGTATAAATGAATTGAGGGATCAAGCAGCAACAGATAAACATGACTAACCAAATGCTATGAGATCTTAAACTCTTTTAAAGCCATAAGATCGGTAATGTTTGAAAAGTAATTTCTGGTACTGGAAATTATAAGCACGCTTTGGGAAGTTGTAGACAATCTAAAACAAATAGCCAAATCAATTACAGAAAAGTATTGCCGCGAGTGGAAGAAATTAAAATTAAAATCTCTAAAATCAGATGGCTTTTCAAAGTTTAAGAGCAGTAACTTGATTCTAATTCCAGAAAGAGCAGCTGTCACAGTGTTTATTGCAATTATCATGGAAAATTATAGATATGTAAAGAGGTCTGAAGAACACTCAAACCTAATTTCTTTACAGACAATTTATTTTTACTTTCAAAATAGTGACGTGCTCTTGTCTCTTATTCGCTTTAAATCATTTTAACTACCTAGGGAATATCGTGGTGGTATGATTTTTGGAGCACAAGTACCCCTTTGGGAAATGTTTCAATTAGACAACGAAACTACAAGTAGTTTCATTTGAGATCAACACTATTCCGTAGGCAATTGTTTCCTGGCTCATTTGGCGGACAGTAGTTCCTATGTTCAATGCACTGAAATTACATAAATTACAGACATGAACTGGAAATGTATTATTTAAAGGGTATATCATCCTCAAAATGTGTCAACCCTTCAGCGAATGGGTATTTTAAATGAGACATTTGCTCAAACTAGTATGTTGTATTTTCATTTAATTGTGTACAGTCAAAATCTGTTTCACAAATCCTAACCATATCTTCACTTGCATAGGTGAGGGAAAAGCTGAATTTCCAATGTACACCAATTAATTAAATTGTGTATAAAATTGTTATGTGATTGCATTTTGCAAAATGCATATGCGTATTCATAGGTGCATTCAGTGAATGAGATATTTTGCTGTACAACTCCCTTCAACACCCTTCAGAGGGGTATGTGAAAAGATGTGTGTGAGAAAGTGTTTTATTAGTTGAGGTGGATGGTAGTCCACCACAAGTAATAATGTCACTATTTTAGTTGGGTCCAGTAAAGTTTAGAACAGAGTTCAACCCTGGTGGAGAGCAGGCAGGCCTAACTTAAGAAAATGGGTAAGGCATTTAGAAGTACCAAACCAGTTAAAAAGTAGTAAACACAATAGAATTCTCACTCTGACCAAGACTTATGCAGGATTTGAGACCAACCTTAATGGAACAAAGATGGCTTCAGAAACCGGGTTAGACCCCGTCCAAAGTTTTATCTTCTGACCCAGTCTTTAATATAGCAGTTAAAAATCATCTGCAGGGCATGGCGTCAGGTTAGGCCAAGAATGGCTCCACAGGACAGGCTAGCCATTGGAAGATGACCCAATAAAATGGTTAACAAAAAAGCACTATGCAGGATAAATTCAAATTTCAGGCCCAAAAATGGTCACTCATCAGCCAGACACTTTTGGCACCTACGTCCGGTGAGGATTTCTATTTTCAGACGTGGTAATTTTATGATCACATTCCTTCAACGGGTCAAGGCTGCAAGGTTTTGCTGAGCAGGGCTCAAAAAAGACAGATATCATCTCTGTGATATCTAGTTGAAACAGGTTTGCTGTTGCAGAATCGTTTGAGCAGCAACAACCTGAATCTTTGGCCAGCAGCAACACACCTTCTACAGACTGACATGGAAATTTTGTTGTGGTCCTTTGGATGGATTTGGAGCCAAAAACGCGAATTGTTTCCAAGTCCAATGTTTTTGAAACTGTCAGAAGGAGTACACTTTGACACTGCCAAGGGCACGAGGACCTAAAGTACCACACTTAGGAGTCAAGGCTCACTCCAGCAGAAGCCACTAGCAGGGCTGGTCTAATTGGAACTGGTCAGCTAGTCTGTTCAGGAAAAGAAGCTTCATGCAACTTTTAGTAGCCTGTACCTTCACAAGAGGTCAAAAAGCTGACCCTTGGAGTACACTTCTTTGTCCTTGGTACAAATAGAAGCAGGTCAAGCATTTCATGTCTCCTCACAGGTCTCAAGAGCAGGTGCAGTTCTTTTTCTGTATTCCATGGGTCCAGTAGTGGTCTGAAGAGCGTGGAGAGCACTAGCCTTTGGGTGAGGGATGACTCCTGGCCCCTTCCTAAACAAATGAGAAAATATTCTCAGAGTTAACCCTACCTACGTTTTGAACAGTTTCCGTGTGCCCTACTGCAAACAATTCAACAGTGCCCCTCTCTTCCAAAATCCAAGATGGTGACAGCTTTCTTCCCTTGTGCACAGCCTGTGTCCCCAACTCCAGAGGTGTGCACAGTGGAATGAGTGACCTCTCCTCTGGGGTTACTTCAAACCAATTCTACAGGCAGCTCCCCTCCTACTGGGATAGGTTCATGCCTGACTGGAAAAACAAAGCAGGACTCTGTCCAGGTGTCAGCTAATGCTTTCCTGTGCCATGGTAGTTCCTGGACACAACCCTGGTGATTATCCTGCCTGAGGAACACAAACACCTCCCAAAACCTTTGTCTGGCTCTGGAAGCATTCTCTACACTGATCTGCCAGGTGACAGTTGGAACTCATTTAAATGGGCTTCCAGAATCTTTATGCGGGTGAAAAGGAACTTTCTAAAAGTATCCTTTCTGAATATTTATTAGAAATTCAATTTTACCAGGGAATTGGTCTTATAATGGGTGGCACATGCGGTGCTACAATCCATCAGTTACATTTAACTTACTGGTTATGGGAACAATTAGTAACACATGCTAGGGACTTGCAGGTAAGTTAAACTTGACAATAATGTGTATCGCCAATTTTGACTTCATTTAAGGGTTAGAGCACATACACAGGAGCAGCAGTGTCCCAGTGCACCGAGGCAAAACACCAGCAGCAGCAGTTCAAAGCAATGGTGATAAATAAAGAAAAATAGCCAATTTCCTACAATATTCACCTGACATGTCTAATGCATCTAACACGGTACTCTGCAGTCCTGCAGTGGGACAGAAATATCATCTATAAACACTGCATTCCCATGTACATGTGAAGGAGAAGTTCTCCAGGATTCATCTGCTGGTTGAAGTTCTTCTTAGAGGGCAGACTGGTGCTTATCTCCATCGGACTCCACCTCAGAAGGATGCCCTCTCAACAATGCAACTACACCTGCTATATGAACTGCCACTTCAGGACAGGTAATAAGGAGTATAGTCAATTAGCTTCTGTGGTGCAGTATAAGATCTTGCCCCAACTTTCTCTATCTTTCTAAGCACTCATATATGTCCTTCACCCATGCCTGTATTGTTAGGTGCACATAGCATCTCATAAACACCCTGTAACATAAGCTCTATAGAAAATATACTCATTGTGTTCAGCCGGAGGAGAGGGAGGAGGGAGGCAGAAGCCATTGCAACTGCAGCAGTAAAATACACAGGGAAGATCTTGCAGCACAAACTACCAACACAGAAAGGTATCTCTCTATGCTAACAATCTAACACTATAGAGGCTTCACCAGGCTTGTTTTAAAAAAAAAAAACATAAATGTCAATATGCATTTTGCTGTGTCTTTCAATGTTACTAAAAGCTCACCTTATTATCTATACTAGTACACTACTATATAATAATGCTTTTATGCTTTACATTTAATGCCCTGTACTGTTGTCGCAATTAACACTTGCTACAACATCGACTTCAGCTCCTAGCAGGGCAACAACACCTGGATTGGCACCACAGGGCAGACTGATGGGGCACACAGGAAAGTTAAATATTTGCTCTTCTGCCTCAGTATTTATTATATTATATATGACATCTTTTTCTTTCAAATTTCATCAGAGTCAACAAAAATGGCCCTGAAAGTTGGCAATGTGAGGGTAGCACCGTAAGATATTTTAGGCCTTCTTTAAATTTAAAGATGATCAGTTTTTTTGCCTGTCAAAATGAGTAGTGAAACCATGTATCTAGCATCCTGTTTTGGCTTACAATGACTTACTCCACTATACATGTCTCCCTTGTACTCTTCTGTCATACCACAACCCCTGGTGTCAACCTTGTTAACACAAGGAGATGATGGACGGAGCGCTAGAACTTTTCAAACACTCACTCCCAGTCACAGATCTGGGTTGAATCCCTCATTATTTTTTAGCTCACTTCGCTACCCCAGTTCAGGCCCAGCCATATGCAAATTGGTCTTGATCCTGTTCCTCATGGGAAGAGTCCAGCCAGAACTGCCAAGCCAGGTCTTCCTTGGACCAGAAACAAGCATCCCGGGACCAGTTTTGGGGCCAATGGCTTGGTTTGAACTCGGGTGGCGAAGTGAACTAAAGAACATTGATGGATACCACCCAGATCTGGGGGTGAGTGTCAACCTTGCAAACATCCACTACTAGGAAATGAAAAGACATCCTGGCAGCATCCTGGCAGCAGAAATGAGGCCTCTACAATTCATCTATCATGTAAGCCTGGAAACCTATGATCTTAAATTCTATATTCAATCATTATTATTTTCTGTTGGAATTGACCCTCTTGACTCCAAACTGTCTGCCTTCACCCCTTCTGTTTTCTGAATGTTGTTGTTGGCATTAGGACTCTGTGCTTTTTACCAGCACTAACTAGTGCTAAATTGATTGTGTTTTCTCCCTAAAAACATGGTAAAATTGGCTTACACAGGATTGGCATATTTAATTTACGTATAATTTCTTAGTATATGAAACTATATGTACCCAGGACCTGTAAATTAAGTGCTACTAGTGGGCCTGCAGCATGCATTGTGCTACCCTCTTTAGTAGCACATTTAAACATGTATCAGACAACAAGATTGCAGTCTGCTGTGCAGTTTTAAAACTTCCAAATTCAACTAGCAAGATAAAAATCTTGCCAAGCCTAATCCTTGATTTTATTACATAAAAGTCACCCCTAAGGTAGACCCTTAAACGCTAATAGGGCAGGATGTATTTCATTTACAAAGAAGGACATGTATTTTTAAGTTTTCTATTCCCTAGTAGTGAAGAACTCCTAAATTCGTTTTTCGCTTCTGTACGGCGTATTTCTTCCATTGGATTACATTGAATTGCCTTATTACATTTAATAAGTGCTAACGTTTAATTGGGAACAGATAGAATGGCAAGTTTTGGGTACATCAATTTAAAATCTTCTTTAGTGGTGAAATCACCCTTTAAGTCAAAATTCGGAAAATACTGCTTTTAGAAACTTGCCATTTTCTTCCTAACTGTTTGGTGCCTACTATATATAGCTTGGCTATTGACCTTTGTGTATTCCCCCAAGACAATGAGACAAAAGAGGGCTAGGTGTTACAGTTAAGAGCAGAGCTATTCCCTAACCCATTTACCACTCAAAGGGCTGCCTCCAGAACACCCCACCCAGCAAATGAACCAGACACTAGTCTTTAGTTACCCTAGAGTACATTTTTGCCATGGCAGGGAATGGAAGAACTTTCCAGAACCAGACGATGGGGTAGCCAGGAAGTCCCTCATCTTTAAGGCTGGCATTAGGTATAAATACTAGACCCTGAGAACAACTCGTCAGTACACTCCTGGACCTGTGGCACCAAAGAAAAATAACTGCCTTGTTCCCCAAAGTAGGCCAGGAAATCTGTTTGCGAATTTTGTCGAATTCGGGAACTCTGCATTCTGCTTGGAGCACGAAGTTCCCGTTTAATTCCACCTGCGACCACATTTCTGTTGGAGCATGCAAGACTTGTTTTGGCACATGCAAGAGAGTGCAACGAAATTTGCGGGCCGTTAATGAGCACGCGCGAGGCTCGGCACCACTAGCGAGGCTTCTAGTACTTTTTCCTGAGGTTGGCAAGTGTGAGTGACCACGGCTGCAGATTCTCTATTTGAGAAGCAGCTAAATCTACTTGAAAAGGCATTTGTGAGTAACTGTTCTCCGCTAAGGGACAATTCAAGGTATATTTTAGTGCTATAAGAATTTCTTTTAATTTTACTTTTATTTCCAGCAAGAAGTAAGTGCCTTAGAGACTCCAGCTTCCTGTTCCTGGATCAAATTGTAGGCCTACACCCACGAGCAACCAAACATGGAAACCATTCAGGCCTATTTTTCGATATAGATGTCACTACTGACCACCCCTCTTGTACCCTAATGATTGTTCAAGTTAAGAGACTCTGCCACGATCACAACACCACTTTAAAAAATAGCCATTGTTACAGATACCGGGAGGGGCTCAGGCTTACAAGACTAGATCATACCATATTACACAAAATTAGTTACTTATCAACAAGTATCATTCTGATGTACTAAGAGTCACTTAATGATGGTCCTTAAAAAGCTAATCCGCCATGAGTATTGTGACCCGTACCCTGTACACCCAAGTGCCTTTAACCGATACCCCATTTACTGATGAAACACATTTTCTCCTTTGCACTTCTACACTATTTCATGAGGGCTGCCAGACATACTTGAAGAGGGTTCTGATAGATATTCACTATACTTCATCTTCAATGCTGTATTCAATCAATCAATCAATCAGTAATTTGTAAAGCACACTACATACCCGCGAGGGTCTCAAGGCGCTGGGGGAGCCACTACTGATCAAACAGCCAGGTCTTGAGCATCCTCCTGAAGGTCAGCAGGTCTTGGGTCTGTCGTAGGCTCAGTGGGAGGGTGTTCCATGTCTTTGCGGTGAGGTGGAAGAAGGATCTCCTGCCGGTGGTTGTTCTTCAGATGCGCGGGACGGAGGCGAGTGAGAGGATATTAAGACGCCTGCCAGACGTGCACGATAATATTACCACCACATCCTGACTACCTTTGTCCTCAACACCACTTTAAGTTGGCCACCACACATAAGCAAGACCACTTGAGGCAGATATCAAATGTCTTCACTTTAACACCACTCCAAGATGGCTGTAAGACATGTGCAACATCACTCCAAGATGGCCACCAGACATGTGCGATGATGCACGTCTGGGTTCATGTGGATTCCGGTTTAAGCCCGCCAGGTGTATTCCTTTAAAACGGGAACCCACAGGTCCTGCATCCTCTATCAGGGGAAGCAGAGCATGATGGTAGGTGCGATGACCAGATCGCACTCAGAAACTGCGAGTACTAAAGTCGGTTGCTGAACCAGCTGACGCTGTTACAGCATATGTGATCCTATGGTTTGGATCCTCCTTATTTATCTTAACTACTTACTTCCACTTTAGCATGACTGAGCAGGCACCTCTACCACACCCGAGACAATGCTTTCATCTACAGTTGGAGGTAAGATTATGTGCCTCACGATGTACAAGAGAGTAATGGAAACACAACCGCGCTCCTGTTTTTAATACTGTGACCATTTATAACACTATGAAGACTTATGAGATAGCACGCACAATGGTGATCTCTCTTGTGTGTATACAGCAGTTGACTGCTACACAGGCAATCTACACTATTTGCACATTGGCATCACATTTATGAAAGCTTGTGCCTGTTACACAATAACATTTATTTTTCTTATACTGCATGCCATGTATTATTGTGATCTGCAGCAATTTTGTTGTATGGAGGTATCATCCTCTGATTCTTTCGGCTGGGAACTTCGCTGAAAGAAGTTCTAAATGCGAGGTATTCTCATAAATTGGCTCTTCACTCTTCCTATTTTTATGTTGTGTGTGTCTTGTATATTTTTTTATGTGTCTGGTTCGCAATAATGGACATCCAGGTCAACCTGACACTCTTATGCCAGGAACATAATTCTGTCTACTTTTTCTCTCCTGACTGGTTGGAAAGCCAACATCAAAAAGTAGGTACAACTAAAACGACACCACTTTTGACACATTTGTGGGGTAGGAAGATTCACTCACTATTCCTGTTCCGATAAATTGCCAAGGATCCTCCTGACCAAAACATGTTGACTGTCTTGCTGTATGGCGTTTTAGATTGCGTATGGATTTTCCCGATTCATGCCCTTATATAAGTACAATTCACGTTGCCCTTATATAGGCATAGATATCGAGCCCTTATTTAGGAATAGCCCATGCTACCCAAATACAGGCATGGCTACCTCCATCCGTTCACCAAACATCACAACGATTTCTTGGAAAACCAACTTAAGCCATTAGGGACTTCCCCTTGCTTGAAGATTGATTTCACAAAGAACGTAGCTATTTTACAATGAACAACAATTCTCCAGGGGTTCATTCATGACGTTTATATGCCCAACTTTATGTCAAACATGGCATTCCTAAACACCTTCAAGGTATAAATATACCTTCACTTGCTATGGCAAAGCACAGTGGTTCAGAGCAGTTCGAAGACCTACTTGCCTGACGCAGCTCGCTACAGCAAGTGCCGAAGGAAGCTGACTCTCCAGCTACCGCACTGATCAGGAACTTGCCCTTCTCTGCCGAGAATCCAGCTCCAGTGTTTCTGACTCCCCTTGCGGGGTGTTGGGAAATCAAGTCCTGAGACAGAGATACCAGACCTCCTTCATTCTAAGGTATGGAGCTGATTAGAACGTAGAGAAACCTTTGGTAGATTCTTGACAAAACTAAACCTATGCAAAAGACCATACTTACTTCTTCCCTCGTATTAGACCTAGGTTAGGTACATTGGGATATGCGTATTTTAGAATCACCAGTTGAGTATTTTAGTCTATCTTATTTGGTATGTATTTTTATATGGCTTAGAAACCATACAATGCTCTTACAGTATTATTTCATATTACTGTTTACGCTGTATGCATTATACATTCTGCCTAACGAGTGTAGCAGTTCACCTCTCTTGCATGAGTAAGAAGACTGTTCAATAAACCTTTTATTGAAAATGCCTGTCTCACTATTTCTCTGCAACTCTGTAGAAACGAAGCATGCATGATTGACGGAGTAAAATAAATATCTATTATTTCCATGACTCTGAGAGATATGTTCTTATTCTTGGGGAAACAAAGTTGTCATGTTTATGCGGTTGTCAGAAACTAATCCCTTCTTGTGTATTCGAGAAAGTTTCTAGTGACCTCTGAGCTAGCTGGCACTAACTATTAGGTTTAGTATATTCGATAGAGACCTATTGACTTAAGTCCTACGTCAAATCTATAGGATATATTAATCCAATGTGCAGAGCCTATTGGGAATATAGGAACTACACTACAGTCTACAGTTGGACCCAAAAGAGGGAACACACATCAGACTACCAGTGTACTTTATGACCCCATTGGTAGCATTGACCTATAAAGGTTTTTAATGTGACAGGGCGGTCCAGTTATTAAAAGTAGTTGGTGCCCTCCATGATCCATTTTAACCCACATCATCACACATGAGATATCACCCCACCTATACTCTACCTTGCATTCATCATACTGCATACCAATAAAAGATCTCCACCAAAATGGACCTTCGGGTAACCTATTGGGCATTGTAGCGCTAGCCCAATTGGAAGCAATAGCGCTATGATGAAGCATGAAATCCTTTTGGGATGTGTGAGGGCAACCTGAGAAAGTTCTGCTGACTGCCACCGTGCATATGTCCAAGTCCTACACAACCTGTTGATATCTTCTCTTTCTCTTTAGGAGCAGTAGCCCTAATTTTTGTTTATGAGTATAATAAATAGCCACTGGTGTTTCGAATCAGATGCTACCGAGCCCAGCTAGTTGTAGATGCTGTTTGGTTATCTGGCAGCTCTCACAGTGAACCAGCCAGCAGGCTTGCTGCCAATGGTACAGGGGCAGCCAGGTGTGTCTCAGGTTTGGCGTAGGGTATTCGGGCATCCAATTGCTATCAATGTTGAGTGAAGCAACACTGTGCAACCAGGTAGTAAGGTTGAGAACACCGAATCTTCCATGTTCATATGGGAGGGCCTTGAGTCCCAGCTGATCCGTGGTTGTCTGCCCCCACAGATGAGTCATGTGATGATGGTGCGTAGTGTTGCAAGGAAAACATTAGTCGGTGTGAAAGGAATGTTGTTGAAGAGGTACAGAAACTGGGGCAACACCACCATCTTGATGATAGCTATATGGCCTGCCACGAAAGGGGGAGCATGATCAAGTATTCAACTCAAGTAGATAGTTTGTCTACTGTCGGGCCGTATTTAAAGCGTAAGATTTGTTCCTTATCTCTGTGAATATGTATCCCCAAATACTCAGTAGCTGTGTCACAACACAGCAAGGATAATTCACTTTCTATAGGATCCATTGTTGCCATTAAAGAGAAGAACTCGGAATTTAACCTATTGATAGGCAGTCCTGACAACCAAATTATCTCCTGAAGGATCAGTGTCAGATTAACACTCGGGTATCGTATATAAAGGTTAATATCGTCTGCATAAAGCATGACTAATAGAGGGTTAGTTTTAAATTGCAGGCCCCTATGAAGATGGTGTGTATGTAGATGTTGAATTAGAGGGTCAAGAGCTTTAATGAATAACAGGGGTGATAAATGACACCCCTCTCTGGTTCCTTGTAATAAAGGATATGGAATAAAGGATATGCTGCAATTAATGTTGCGTTCAAGCAAAATCGAGCTGTAGGCGGCGTAGACAGCAGTTTAATAAGGGATGTAAAACCCAGTGGGAGTCCCATTTTTTGTAACTTCTTGTAGAGAAAAGGCCATTCCAGTGAGTAGAAAACGTTTTCAGTATCTGATAGTGCAACTACAGCTGGTGCCAAGGGAGCTATTCTATGTAACACCGCAAAAAGTGTGCTCAGGTTCAGGTTCGACCTATGCGGACAAATCCCAACAGGGCAGACAATACTATTAGCTCCATAAGGAGTAAGAGGGGGTCACTATCATTTTTGCTGATATTTTATTATCAAGGTTCAGCAACGGAAGGATCGATAAGATCCTCAGAGCTGTGGGTCCTTACCGGGTTTGAGGAGCAAATGATCACTGCTTACTGGAGAGTAGGTGGAAGTACTCCATGTTCCCGCGCCTCCTAATATAGTTCTAAGAGATGTGGGGCTAGTAAGTGCTTGTATGTTTTGTAAACAATCCTGGACAACCCATCTAGGCCTGGTGCTTTTGAGCCTGCCATGAATGTTATTGTCTGCATTATTTCCTCCTCCGGGATTGGCTCTCCATGGAATTTCTGGTGTGCAAAGCTAAACCGGACCATTGCCACTTCCTCCAGGCACTGAGTTCTATCAGTGGCATCCTCTAAAATTCTGCAAGTATAGAGAGCAGTTTAGTAGCGTGTCTTTCATTCTGAATCACTATTGCATCTGAGATATGTGTGCCTTCGTAGGGTGGATGCATAGGTTTGGCCCCTGGGGGTCGCAGCAGCTTAGTCAGTGTGCGTCCTGGCCTCGCTCTCTACCCATGTCTCTGGGCCATTGCATATTTCCCCAAGTAGTGGGCTTGTCCCTCAGCCGATTCCTTAAAATTGGACAGCAAAGAAGCTCATTGTTGGAGATGAGTCGGAGATTGGTGTAGTGCCTGGGACTGGTCTAGCACGGCTAGTTTCCTCCCAATTTTGGATAAGGTGTTGCATAAGTCATGCAAGATCCCCACGTATTAGGAGATATAACTCTCCATTTAAAGGTTTCCCACTGGGATGCCCATGAGTCGACTGCCCCTTTGTTTATTTCAACATCCTCTATAATGGCAGTGGGGAGTTCCGTTCAAAAGAGTTCCTCCTGGAGTGCCTGCCCAAGGAATCTCTACTGTCTTTCAATGCCACCCACTCTATGGATGTCTAGCTTCAGTATGACAGGGGAGTGGTCAGATAGTGTGAGTAGAAGATGTGATCTGGAGAAAATCCAGGTGGTGAGGGTAGTCTGTACGTAGATTGGAGAGGATTCTGATGACACCAGGCATCTACTAGTGTGTATATGTCACAGAGTTTCTGTAAAGTATGCCTTGCGCAGGGCTTGATGTGTGGGGCTTTTGCAGTGCTGTCCAGTCCTGGGTTGAATAATATGATAAAGTCACCCCATACAAATATGATCTGCATCATTTAAGGGCTGTCAGTATTCAGCGCATTTATATTTACAATTAGAGTGCTGTATCATAGCAGTTGCCACATCAATAATAAATACCTTCCCTCTGTGTTATCACAAAGCGCAGATAGTTGATAGGGCAGTTGTTATGTATCAGTATAAACACTCCCATGGCATATTTACTATAGCTGGAAAAGAAACAGTGCTGCCCCCACATGGATGTGAGAGTAGGTGATCATTTAGGGGTTCTCCTAGAAATAGGCAATGTCTGCCTGTTGTGGTTGCAAATATTGTACCTGTTTGCACATGCACTGGTTAGTCAGCCCTCGAATGTTCCATGTCACTAGAGTGATGACTTTAAAGGGGTGTACCTTATTGTGTGATGTCATTAAGTTTTAAATGTAAGGGAAATGTAGCTGTGGTAAGTGGTATAGTACTATATACAAACTGTGATTCCAAAAGCATCAAACATTCCCAGCAAGCCTAACGTTTCCCCTCTTCCACTCCCACCCACATTTCGTTGGTTATAGTCCCACCCCAACAGAATTACGAAATACATAATCCCTCTCAACAGAGACTGGTATCAAGCTAACTTACATATGTACCACACAAGGTGGTGGAAACGCCACATTGGGTCCCCACATACTGTAAGGAAGTGAAACAAGAAATAATGTACTGCCATATGGTGAGATAAACATTGTCCAGTTAGTTTTTAAGCCAGTCGGCAACAAATGTAGAGTACACGCTTGTCAGCCGGTGGCTATTTTGTGAAGCCATCCAGGGTGCTTTTGCATAGGCTGCATGTGTTCTTTGTTGTGGCCATGCTTCCTTCCTTGTTGCTTGACCATGTGATCATGGCCATTGTATGTAGCCAGTCAGTGTGCTTTTGCCATAGGCCTGAATGTGTTCTTTGTTGTGGCCATGCCTCCTTGCTTGATGCTTGACTATGTAGTCAGTGGGCATTTGGTGTAGCTAGCCAGTGTGCATTGCCATGGTCCATCATGTGTTCTTTGGCCATGCCTCCTAGCTTGCTATAGTTGTTTTACCATGTGGTTGGCGGTCATTATGTGTAGCCAGCCAATGTGCTTTTGCCATATTCCTGTTTGTGTTCTTAGAGCTGGCCATGTCTCCTAGCTTGCTGTTGCTGGTTGCCAATATGGAAATATGCATGCATTAGTTTGTTTACTTTTCCCTGATATTAGTTTAATATTATGCTCAAAGCTCACTGTAGTATTTGTATATTAACAGTTTTATGTTATATGGTTTTTGCTTTTTTGCTTTTTTCCCCATACTCTCTTGCCTCTCAATGGGTTTCTCATAGTCCCCTAGTATCCGCTAGTACACCAGTAATCAATTGTTGATGCTAATTTTATTTAATTTTAATGTTGTTCTTTAAAAAAGTATTTTATTAAAGAAATGTAATGTAATAAATATTTTTTTATTTTAATTGTATTTATTTATTCACATTTTCCCACCATCCATCCACCACCTGCATGCCATTGGAACACAACCACACAAAAGCATACATTTTATTAGTATGATTGTTCAATTTCCCCCTGGACCCCCTGCCTGCCATAGGTGCATAACACACACCAGCATTAATTTTCTACGGATTATTTAATTCCCCATTGCACCCCTGCATGCCATAGATGCACACCAGCATTAATTTTTTAAGCACTATACAATTTTCCCCTGCACCGCTCTAATTGCCATAGGTGTATCCCTTAGACACACACAAAGCAAACAGTTATTTCTGTATGTTGTTACCCTGATTGGAAGTTTTAATATTTGGTGGTATGGTTTGATTTTGAAATTATTTCGGATAATAAAGATAACTTAAGAAACCCAACTAAATGACATTGTCCGTTCTAATTCAAATGCCACTTTTCACTAAATGTGTTTCTTGCTTGTTTGCTTTTGGGTGCACAAGAGACATCACCTACAGTACTTCGAGACAGTCATATGGGTCCTCCAATCTCTTCCACTTGTGCAGAACAGAAGGTTTAGATTCCTGCTGAGCAGGAACCTCCTCTTTTACAACCACTGGCTCCAGAACTCCAGCAAGAAAAAGGAAGAGTACAGTCAATGTGGAAGCTGTCACAGAGGAGAATAACATTACTCCTCCTAGCATTCAATCTGCTCAGAGAGATGTGCCACCACCACTGCTAGTGCCAGCTGCTACATGTGTTATCTTAAATAGATGTGCAACCACCACTAGCTCAGTAGAAGAATGAGCTGCAGAGAGCCAATCATCGACACATCTGCCTACCTCCAGTCCTTCAGGCATCGGCAGTGGCACCAGTGGATCACTGAAAAGATGAACCTCCCTAGTATGGAACATCTTTAGGGATAGCAAGCAGGAGGACAATATTGCACAATGCTCCATTTGTGACACTAGTCTTCATTGAGGTAAGCTTGGTACACAATATGGTACCTGGAGGCCAAGCAACCCATTTGAGAAATATCACACACTCCACTGGGAGGCACACCTTAATCAACATTCTGCAAGTTATGGTGGTCAAGGTGATGTGAGAGGGGAATCTGCTCTGGAGCCTTTTATTAGAGTGGGAGATATAGGTAATGAGGAAGAAAAGGGTGACATTTTTATGAAAAGCCGCCCTCTCTCCAGCAGTGTGTCATTATCACCTTCCTTAGCAAATTTGCAATGGCACAAGAGTAAAATGGAGACACCACAACAACAGCATACAGTGACGGCCCCAAGACACACATTGAGTCTTGCACCTCCTGGTCCTATTCAGATGTCGCCTGCATTAGTGGCACCGCAAATGAAAAAAATTCAGGCAACTATTAGGACCATGTTTAGGGAGGAGAGGCCCTACAAATGCAATCACCCAACAGCACATTTGTACAATGGGAAGATGGATAAAAAGTTAGCACTTCACTGCCTCCCTTTTGTCTTTCGTGGAAGGAGTGCAATTTTTAGGGTTTGTCATGTGGCCATATTCCCAAAATGAAAGGTTCTCAGCAGGACCCACTTTGCCAGAGTGGCTGTTCTAGCACGCCATCACGATGTTCTGGAATTGGTTGGAAAAGCTTTGCTCAGGCTATCTATCTGATGACAGAAATGCGTACAAGTTGTTAAGCCACTGGTTACATGTGTATAGCTGCATACAGTATCTCTTTGGTGGGGGTTAAGCAACAAATAACTTCTGGTCTCAGTGCTGAAGATACTTTTAAGGGCATTCAGTGGCATGCAGCAATAGCCATGTTCACCATGGAGAAATCCGATACAGCTGCAAACATCTTAGAAAACTTTAATAGCAAGGTGTTTAGATGGCTATGACACAGTGGTCTCAGAATAGGGTGTGTTGCCACAGAAAATAGCAGTAATATGGTTAAGGTCATGGCAGATGGAGGCTGGTGATGTGTTTGGTGCATTGCATCAACATCATTATGCAGGACTTTGTCAAAAAAGAAGACCTAGTCAGCAACTTACTGACCATCTGGAGAAGAATGTGCTCTCATTTCAGCCAATCTTTTAAAGTCGGAAAGCAGTAGAGGATAACTCAGCATGCCAATAGAGTACCAGTTAAAGCCTTCATACTGGAGGTACCAACATGATATGCATGTAAGGATGTAACTAAAGGAAAGACCATTGGGATGGACAAATGGAAACTAGTTAAATGCCTGACAGAGATGCTACTTCCTTTTGATGTTTTTCACACTGGAAG
Organism: Lissotriton helveticus; assembly: GCF_964261635.1. NCBI lineage: Eukaryota > Metazoa > Chordata > Amphibia > Caudata > Salamandridae > Lissotriton > Lissotriton helveticus. The sequence goes on from NC_136063.1 coordinate 2,086,240,220, forward strand.
TCAGCAAGGAGGACAGCACGATGGGCCAATGTACCTTCTTGATATATTGGCAAAATAACCAGTTAAATAGCAGGTCTGACATGTTCGGAGCTGTGGGCATTGAAAACAAAGATGAGTATCCCTTGGTTCAGAGCTTAATCCTTCACTTGGCTGAGGATACAAGGCTGCAAAGAGAGATTATGTCATCTAAATAGTACATCTGTAACACAATACTGGATCCAGGTTACAATAAAATACTGGCCACTTTCATTCCTTTCATTCCTTTTTCAGAATTGTCAGAATTGAAGACATGGATTGTTGAGCGAGCCAGAGTTCCAGGGTGCCACCTTCAAGTTCTAAAGTGGGCAGTCCTGTTGTCTTACAGCAGCTAACACCAGCAGCAAAAACACCAGCAGTACCAACAACAGGAACACAAGAATCATCCACAACCTCTGCATTGACTTGGTATTAAGGGCAGGGCTTACGTCGAGTGCAGAGGCCAAGGCAAAAGAGCTCTAGAAAGTTGTAGCATCAATGACCATTGAGAGATGTTCCATGAGTACCTGGGTGACTTAAGAGAGTTCTATCTAGATCAAAATTCATTGGTCTACTGGTAAGCAAAGATACCCAATGGCCAACTATTGGGCATGATTAAAATAAAGTATCTGGCATTTCCAGTAGCCAGTGTGTCTGAAAAGTGTGTGTGTGTTCAGTGCAGCTGGTGCAGTCATCACAATGAGAAGGACCAGTCTCTCACCTCAAATCGTGGAGAGATTGATCATGATCAAAGTGAACCAACACTTTATACCAATGAATTACACAGTACCTGAAATACCACAGGGAAGGATGAAGAGGTTTGGTCAGACTCAGGTCAGAGAGTGTTAGCTGACCAACTTCTGGGCTAACCACCTGAGTTTGAGGATGAACCCTACTTACCTGACTGAGTAGGCCACCGTAGAACTTTTTTTCCTGAACTGCTTTGTCAAAATAAATAGATATTGCTAGGTGAACGTTATATATTTTGCTTGTTTGTGTCTGATGGACTTTTGCAGCCTCACCATTTTAGGCATATGTATAGCCGTAAAGGAGTTGGACTAGTGTGCATTGATGAAGCCTTACCCTATTACCTACAAGGACATTGGAGAGACATGCCTGCCTCCGTCCAGTACCTATTTTCTTTTTTCTTCCCCTAGCAGGACTACCTAAAAGACTGCCCAAGGTGTGTTGTGTGCATCAAAGAGGATCGACAATTGGATATCACAGTGCTGGGATTGTAACAGGTAAATAAGATATATAATGCATCAATGAGTGATATATCATTGAGTGATTGTGGGTGATGATTCATGTGGTGGCAGACAGTGAGGGGCGTGTTAATCTATAATTTGTAAGCTTGATTGGGATAGTTTTAAATGTTTGTGGTTTGATGGTCGATCATTTTTCCTGAAGATGATTGGCTCTTTCCCTTTGTAACTTATCGAGATTTGCTTGCCGGGTCAACTCCTTTTTGTTCTGGTTCACAAGCTTCAAAGACCAGACTAGTCCGTTTAGTTAACAAACAAAAATCTCTACAAAAAACCTCAATGTTTTTTTTTCTCGATCCTCAGCAGCAGCAATGCATTACAGCTCTATCTCTCTTGTTTGAGTTGGGAGTCATGATAGAGTTGGACAGATTCAATACTCGAAATCATGACGATGATGAATGGACTCAGGGTGAGACTACCCCAACAACAGCCAGAAGAAGGAAGTTATCAACTTCAGGGAAACCAACATGAAGATAACTCCAAGAGGCATCCTCAGCTCTGTAGACTGGTGAGAAGTGGTATGTGAAATTCAATGCTGCTTAGTGTGTGTGCCAGATGACTTACACCTGAATCTCCTCTAATATATGGTTGTGTGGTTGGGTTGGGTCCTGCTTTTGTAAGTAACTGTCACATCATCACATTATGCACAGGCTTGGATAAATGTTATGATGACATATGTGAGATTGTTCAGCCCAGTAGCACATGCAGCAACATGTCTGTGATTGGTTGTAATTTGCACCACTTCTCAGTTTATAGATCACACACTATTCATAAAATTAATGGTTGCAGTAGACTATGCTCTAGCTCTGCCTCAGAGTAATCTGGGTACACTCCTTATGAAGCTTACCTTCTGTGCTTCTCCTTATCTCTACCATATCATTTATATTTTACAATCCATAGGCCTTCTATTCTCCTGTCCAAAGTTTGCAAGCTCCATATGACTCCTGCTTATCTTACCAGATTGATTCAGTCAGGCACACAGTATTGACAGTCAATCCAAGAGGAATGCAGATGCACAGCCCAATTTGGCAATACAGTATCACTTTTTTTTTAAGAATCATTTTTTTAGAACTGTGTGATTTCACTTCACTCCTCCATAATTTGTGTTTTTCACCCCTATATGAGAAAACATTTAGATATATGTAATATAACTTGGGTCTTTGTGGCTGAAGGACTGTTTGCAATGCTTTCAACTGAACTGTGTAATACTCATCCCTCATTTCCTTCCACAACAGACTGATGATGATGTACTGCTCATCACCCAGCAGCCATCGCTTCATCTATTCAGGTAAGAGAACTATGGAGCATTGTTGTAGGCAATGGCAATCCCCCTAGTGGTCAATATAGTCCTGTAGGGTAGTAAGACAAGGGTACTGTATAATTCACTGGTATACACCTTTGTAAACAGTTTTAAAAAACAAGCAGTGCTAAAAGGCAGTATTGCAAAGTAAAACACCTAAAAAAGATTTGAGGTGTAAATAAAGTAAAATAATTATTCAATTCTCTTTTTGAAGAATAAAGCCAGGCCCTTCCACCCGCATCAGGCCCAACCCTATCCCCAAACACATTTTTTAATTCCCAACCAATGTCCAAATGTCCAACAAAAATTGCAAAGAAACAGTTCCTGTCCCAACTCTCATCCTAATTCCCACCCTCTCTACTGACAACAAGTCCCTCCAACCCCAAAATATATTAAAAGAGGGGCTAAAGAAGAGGGAACAATATGCGGGTCAAAATCTGCTTGAGGTGCCCCTTAGTGCATGCCATTTTACTTTCAAGATGGGCCAGACTCAGAAGGACGCGGCACTAGTGAAGGTGGTCTGAGCACGATGTGGGGCAGCAGTGGTGGTGTGATGGGTGACTGCCAGCGGCGCCGGTGTTACTCTTGCTGATAGGGTGGGGATGCAGGCAGGTGGCTGGGGTCCTGGGCAACAACAGCTGTCTCTTCCTCCTCCTTCTTCCTCCTCCTCAACCACCAGCTGCTGAAATTCAGCCCGTATGGCTTCCAGCCCATGCTGCTGCAACCAGGCTGCTGTCTCCTGCCTAATTGTTGACCAGCAGGAGTAGCTATATCAAGAAGGAAAAAAAGACAAATTGTCAACAATGCTCTGTGAAAAGCACTTGTTGAAAAATATATAGTGGCACAGGACCAGTACATTCCTGGTCCCCTATAACCAATACAATTTAAAGTGATTAGAGTCAGAGCCATTTTTTACCCACATATGCCTCACATAAAAGGCAAATGCACAACCGGCTGGTAGAAATTAGGGCGGAATAATAGCACGCCTGATTAAAAAAACTGATTTGTTTTCTTTAAAAGGATTTCTTAGTAAAAAAAAAACTATACAGACACTTAGGGGGCCATTATGATGGCAGGCAGATCGCCACCGCCAGACCGGCAGAGGCGATCTGCCCGACAAAACTCCCCGCTCACCATTTATTACCGCCACATTACCCTGGCGGTAATAATAATAATAATAATAATAATAATAATAATAATAATAATAAAAAAAAAATAATAATAATAATAATAATAATAATAATAATAATAAGACCATTTCTTAAGCGCCTGGTTACACCTATGACGGTGTGTCCCCGCGCTGAAAAACTACTGCTCCCAGATGAAACTAAAACCAAGTTACACTAAAATCCTAGAATGTATCAGGATACTATTTACTTGGGAAAGAGATGAGTTTTTAGATTTTGATCCGCGGCAGACCGAAAGACCGTCAACTGCTTTTCCGCTGGTCTGCAATCCGCACGATTGCCGACGGGTGGAAAAGGCACACAATATGGTGGCGGTGCCTTGCAGGCACTGCCATCCATATTATGATGCTGGTGGTGGGTATGCCTTTCCATGGCGGAGACTCTGCCATGGAAAGGCATACAGTAAATCAATTGTCTGGGCCTGTTTAGGCCCCCCTGAGGGTGTGGGGGGTGGGTGGCTGCACTTGGGGTGTACCTATGGTACCCCCCTTCATTGCCACACACAAGGTGGCAGGCACAGCACAGTGCCTGTCTTTTTGTTCATGGCAATGCACAACATGCCACTTTAACATTGCGGCGGGTGCTGCTTACAGCACAGCCCGCCGCAATGATAAAGATGCTGAATGCGACCGCCAGGGTGGTGGTCACATCCTAATTGGCCTCGTGGGACCTTCGCACCTCTGGCGGTTGGTCCCGGTTTCCAATACGGTAGCAGGCAGGCAAAGTCCGCCCACCATCGTAATGGGGCCCTTAGTGTCGAAAAATAAAAAATGAATTACCTCTCATTAATGAGTAAGGCATTATGCACTATGGAGTAAAATGTATTCTTGTTGTGCTAAATTAATGGATGCATGTTAGCTAATGCGAGGGTAGTCAGAACTTTGCAACTCTCTGCAGTCTGCAGCTGGGGCAGCTGCAACAGAAAATTATCTTATTCCAATGGCCATACTCTTCTCCAAAATGCCTTTCAATTTTACCCTGACTCCAAGGCAGATGAATAATAATGTGACAACATCAAACATGTAACGTAAAACATATGGAAATACTTTCTGCCGTAAGTAGACAGTGGAAAATATGAGGCACTGCAGTACAGAATAAGGATTAAGGAATGGGATATATGGATTATATTTGGCACGTAAATCACAAACTATCTGATGCGCAAACCTCCCAGGCACTTAATTTCACTTTACTCCCTGGCCTAGCCCTCCACCACAATTTATAATTATTTCTAACAAATACTTCCCCTGGACCGTAAGGACGGGAAACTTAATTTACTCTACTGTAGGTTAAGTAAGAGGCATAAGGCCAGGTAAGTAGATATTTCACTACAGGATAGTGGTGTGTCACTGATCATCATCATGTGCTTAGCCAGTCACTGTAGTTGACAAAAGTTGAAAGGGAAAAATTGAACAGGCATAAATCCGTTATGGGAGCCATGAAGTATTTAAATCACAAGGCCAGAAAAATGTGCCGGGACAGAACTTAGGAACGCATAACGGAGTGAAGTTGTAGTTGTCTTTCCAGAGCATGTATTCATTACTGTCTATTGATGTACGTATCACTGCTTATGATGTCACTGTCATAGTGATGGAATGGTATGGTTTGAATATGAAGAGGCAGTTGTTGGATTGCCCTAAAAACTGTGGCGACGAGTTGACCTGTTCCTCTCTCCACCCATGCGTACTGTACTGGAGTATCCTGTTCTCCATGGTCTGCTTCGGCTGCTTCTACCATTTGAATTCATGTTTGACACCAGCTTTGCTGGAAAACCCTCATTGTCGTTGGCCATGCTGTGGATATTTCCTTCTGTGCTGTGTTTCTCCTCAGAGTGAGGAAAGTTTTTGTCAGCCATCCGAGGAAGGTTTAGCTGGTGAACCGCCTTTCCTTTCAAGTTTGCTGATGCTTTACACCACGCTCCCTCCATTCGGCTCCTGAGCTGTGGTTTTATTTGAAGGTTTGCGTTCACATAAACCGTGAGTCTCCCTGATTGTCCCAGTGCTCTGTTGGGCTCTCAGCTCTATACTCTGTGCCTGAGTGCATCTGTTTACTCGAAGATCATTCTCTGTTCGTACCGTGACTTGTATGGTGACGCAATGGAATGTTGCAGCAGTGTTGGTGAATGCACATTACAGTATTAGTGTGTGATAGTTTCATATCAACCCATTCTTGTGTGTGTATTAACCCATGTTCCTTTTGCAGGTAGAGGCTAACTGTTTGTCCAGTTTCTTTCAGGCTTACTAAGTGTATTTCAAAGATGCAAAATGTACAACCTCCCCCTTCATTTTTACAGTTTCCAGGTGACCCACCAGTCAGGTGGAAGGTGTGGTACAGGGCTTTCCTGAAATATGGGAGGTATAAGATTTAGTGCTGAAAGAAAAAGATTCATTTTGGAGCATAATCTTGGGATTGAGGGTCAAGCAGTTCTTGAACTCCTACCTCCTCTTGATATAGTTGAGGTAGAAGAGGAGTTAAATGTATTTGATCAAGCTGTGAAAATGTTGGAGAAACAGTTTGATGTGGAAGGTAGTCTGGTTGTAGCAGACACAAGTTTTTTACAAGAGAGCAAGACACTGATGAAAGCGTTGTGACTTATGTTGCGGCTTTGGGCATCCTAGTTTCAGAATATGAGTTTGAACAATTTACTTCTCAACTAATAGGTGATCACGTTGTAGTTCATTGTAGGGATAAAATGTTTCAAGATAAATGACAGACCCCAAACCTCTCTCTGCAAGAAACTATTACCATTGTCAAGAGCATTGAGCTACAAGAGAGGTTAAACCTGAAAAGAAAGTTGTGGGTGTGGTTAAGGAACGTAGAGCTTAAGGTGATAAGCTATAGGGGGATAAAGACAAACAGAATGGGTGAACCAAAAGAGAGTAGGTATATTCCTTTCAAATCTGAGAAGAAAGGTGGTCCCTCAAAGAATGTGTGTACAAAATGTGGGTTTCCCTCCCATTTTCCTAATTACCGGATTTGTCCTGCTAGGAATGCTTCTTGTTCGGAAGTGTGGTAAACAAGAGCATTTTGTCAAGGTGTGTGGTTTCTGGGGTAATGTCAATGTTGAGTATTCTGAGGAGGATAAGGGTGATCCTGTGAGTGATGTTGTAAGTTCTTTAACTGATGTGATTATGGTTTTTAAGGATGACTCAGAGAATTGCATTGATCCTGAAGTTGATGTGACTGTCGATGGAAAGACTGTTCAACTGTTGGTGGATTCAGGAGCATGCATGACTATGGTTACAGAGGAGTTATTTGAGAGTATTTGAGGGGGGACACCTCTCAATCTGCCAGAGAGAAGTCATTTTTCTTACGAAGGAAGGAGGAGTTAAATGGGCTTTTTAAAACAACTCTTGTCTTCAAAGACAGACATATCCAAGGGAATGTCTATGTGGCAAAGAACTGACTTAATATTCTCGGTTGGTATCATTAGGGTTAGTTTGGCATGACCTTGTAAGGTTAAGCAAATCTTGGTGGTGGATGATACTTCTCAAGGTGAGAGTTTGGTCACATGGTCCAACAAATTCACCAGCGTGTTTGCAGATAATCTGTGTTATGTCAAAGGTTTCAAACACTTTATCAATGTGAAGGAGCAGGCTGTTCCTGTCAAGCACAACTTATCATAGAACCCATTGGGTTACCTCTTTGGTTGTCTCCTTTGGTCGTTGCCTGTAAGAAGAATGGGAGTCTGAGAGTGTGCATTGACTTGCGTAGTTTGAACAAGGAGATCTGGGTGAACTTCCATCCTCTCCTTCACATTGATGACATTCTTTCAAAGTCCGCTGGTGCCTGATACTTTTCTAAAATTTATCTTGACTCTGCCTACCACCAAGTGGAGTTAGATCTCAGTTGTGAGCATGTGACCACTTGTGAGTCTCCTGTTGTCACCTTTCACTTCAGAAGAATGCTGTTGGGTTAGCTTCAGCAGCCTCGGTTTTTCAACGCGCTATGGAGAAAGTCTTTGAAGGTGTCACAGATAGGGTCGTCTCTCACGATGACATCCTGGTTTCTGGAAAGTGCAGAGAGTAGCATGACAAAAATCTTGCCCAGGTTTGGACAGATTACAGGAGAAAGGGATTGTGGCTAACAAACTTAAGTGTGTTTCTGGTGATGGTATTGAACCAAGAGAAGGACTCATCAAGGCCATTGTGAATGCTCCTTGCGATACATCCAAAGAACAGGTCTCTTCATTTTTGGGTGTATGGGAATTTTACACAAAATGTATCTCTAATGTTGCTGCTAAAACTGTACATTTGAAAGGTCTACTCAAGAGAAAAGCCATGTTTATCTGGAATCAATTCTGTCAAGATGAGTTTATTTGCATATCACAACAACTGCAAACTTCTTACACCGTTTGATCCCCTCTACCAGTGTATTGTGTCAGTGGATGCTAGTTTGGATGGGTTGGGGGGATGATCACTCAGTTCAAGCATGGGTTCACCTCTCGAGTGTTATGTCCGAGTGAGAAGAACCACTCAGTTATTGAAATAGAGTTGCTGGTGTGTTGTTGGACTGTTGCGAGATTCAAGTGCTTTTTGTGAGGTAAAACATTTAGATTACTTACTGACCAAAAACATGCCATCCCCATCCTCAATGGCAACACATTTGTCAAGAATCACACTCAAAGAATAGCAAGGTTAAGTTCTAAATAGTTACAATATGATTTCGATGTCGCACAGATTCCTTGGAGGAAAAACAAGGGCTGATTTTCTTTCAAGGTCTCCCTTGCGGTTGGGAAAACAGGAACTCTGTGATGATGATGTGAATGAAGAATGTTTAATTGCTGCCATGGATGCTTGCAGTGTGAAATGAAATGAAATGAAATGAAAAAGGAACTTGGTTAAGCGCACTGTGGCCAAGCGGCTTCCTGGCGCTGGGGACTTGGCTAGACTCACAGAGGGGACCCAGGGAGGCTAACAGGGAAATGCCTGGGAAAACAGAAAAGTTTTGAGGGCTTTACGGAAATGGGTGTAGATGGGAATAGATCAGATGGAAAGAGGAAGACTGTTCCGGAACCGTGGGGCCAACACCGAAAAACGGGTGCCCCCAGTTCTGGATTTACGGAAGCGGGGAACATGCAGAAGGGAAAGGGAAGAGGAGCGGAGAGTGCGACTGGGGGCGTGAGGGGTGATGAGAGATCTGATAAAAAGGGGAGCTGAGCGGGTGTGGGCCCGAAAGGCCAGGCAGGCCAGTTTGAAAAAAGATCTGAGGTGCACAGATTTGTCAGACCTCTGAGGCGGAAGCCGGAGGTGTAATTTTGTTCGTTTTTAAAAATTGTGTGAAACTGTGTTTAACTTTGCTTTTAAATCATTGCACCTACCCTGAGCTACTTGCAGATATCTCCCGCCAAGCAGGCACCCACAAACAGCGGATCCTAGCGCTGTTGATAGGGAAAACATCACACGGACGCCATCGCAGCTAACACGAGGCCACGCCCACCCGCTAGGCCACGCCCACCCTCAAGCCTATGTAAGCGCTGATTGAGAGCGCGGTACTTTGGAATTGTCAGACCTCTGAGGCGGAAGCCGGAGGTGTAATTTTGTTCGTTTTTAAAAATTGTGTGAAACTGTGTTTAACTTTGCTTTTAAATCATTGCACCTACCCTGAGCTACTTGCAGATATCTCCCGCCAAGCAGGCACCCACAAACAGCGGATCCTAGCGCTGTTGATAGGGAAAACATCACACGGACGCCATCGCAGCTAACGCGAGGCCACGCCCACCCGCTAGGCCACGCCCACCCTCAAGCCTATGTAAGCGCTGATTGAGAGCGCGGTACATTGGAATTGTCAGACCTCTGAGGCGGAAGCCGGAGGTGTAATTTTGTTAGTTTTTAAAAATTGTGTGAAACTGTGTTTAACTTTGCTTTTAAATCATTGCACCTACCCTGAGCTACTTGCAGATATCTCCCGCCAAGCAGGCACCCACAAACAGCGGATCCTAGCGCTGTTGATAGGGAAAACATCACACGGACGCCATCGCAGCTAACGGTGGAGAAGTGTGGCTCACTGGTTAGAGGCGGCAGACCCTGAAGCAGAGGTCAGACCCGGGACCAGGGTTCAATTCCCGACGCGGCAGGGTCTTGAGCCCAAATATCTACAGACTCGATAATTCTCGTTTCGGTGCCTACTCGAGTCACAGGTTCACACTCTGCAGCTCTGGGCATTAGCTTGCTTAATCTCCACTACGGCCCCCCTGCGGCGGGATGCCTGGCTTTCACCTTGGGGATGCCCAGTATGGGTATCCCACAGGGAAAAACCAGGACGGGTTCCCAAGGCAAGCGCCGAGATGCCTACGGGTAATCGAGCGCTATATAAGAACACTTAATAATAATAATAATAACGCGAGGCCACGCCCACCCGCTAGGCCACGCCCACCCTCAAGCCTATGTAAGCGCTGATTGAGAGCGCGGTACATTGGAATTGTCAGACCTCTGAGGCGGAAGCCGGAGGTGTAATTTTGTTAGTTTTTAAAAATTGTGTGAAACTGTGTTTAACTTTGCTTTTAAATCATTGCACCTACCCTGAGCTACTTGCAGATATCTCCCGCCAAGCAGGCACCCACAAACAGCGGATCCTAGCGCTGTTGATAGGGAAAACATCACACGGACGCCATCGCAGCTAACGCGAGGCCACGGCCACCCGCTAGGCCACGCCCACCTTCAAGCCTATGTAAGCGCTGATTGAGAGCACGGTACATTGGAATTGTCAGACCTCTGAGGCGGAAGCCGGAGGTGTAATTTTGTTGGTTTTAAAAAATTGTGTGAAACTGTGTTTAACTTTGCTTTTAAATCATTGCACCTACCCTGAGCTACTTGCAGATATCTCCCGCCAAGCAGGCACCCACAAACAGCGGATCCTAGCGCTGTTGATAGGGAAAACATCACACGGACGCCATCGCAGCTAACGCGAGGCCACGCCCACCCGCTAGGCCACGCCCACCCTCAAGCCTATGTAAGCGCTGATTGAGAGCGCGGTACTTTGGAATTGTCAGACCTCTGAGGCGGAAGCCGGAGGTGTAATTTTGTTAGTTTTTAAAAATTGTGTGAAACTGTGTTTAACTTTGCTTTTAAATCATTGCACCTACCCTGAGCTACTTGCAGATATCTCCCGCCAAGCAGGCACCCACAAACAGCGGATCCTAGCGCTGTTGATAGGGAAAACATCACACGGACGCCATCGCAGCTAACGCGAGGCCACGGCCACCCGCTAGGCCACACCCACCTTCAAGCCTATGTAAGCGCTGATTGAGAGCACGGTACATTGGAATTGTCAGACCTCTGAGGCGGAAGCCGGAGGTGTAATTTTGTTCGTTTTTAAAAATTGTGTGAAACTGTGTTTAACTTTGCTTTTAAATCATTGCACCTACCCTGAGCTACTTGCAGATATCTCCCGCCAAGCAGGCACCCACAAACAGCGGATCCTAGCGCTGTTGATAGGGAAAACATCACACGGACGTCATCGCAGCTAACGCGAGGCCACGCCCACCCGCTAGGCCACGCCCACCCTCAAGCCTATGTAAGCGCTGATTGAGAGCGCGGTACATTGGAATTGTCAGACCTCTGAGGCGGAAGCCGGAGGTGTAATTTTGTTCGTTTTTAAAAATTGTGTGAAACTGTGTTTAACTTTGCTTTTAAATCATTGCACCTACCCTGAGCTACTTGCAGATATCTCCCGCCAAGCAGGCACCCACAAACAGCGGATCCTAGCGCTGTTGATAGGGAAAACATCACACGGACGCCATCGCAGCTAACGCGAGGCCACGCCCACCCGCTAGGCCACGCCCACTTTCTCTTTCCATAAATGTGCGTCCCACGCAAGCGCAGCGGACGAGCGCAGCGGGAGCGCCGTTTGCGCGCCGAAGGCGCGCCTAAGGCAAGCCCGTCTGCGCACGTCCGCGGCCGGACGGGGCGCGGGGCCACGGACTCTGTCACCTTCAAGTCCCACGAGAGGCGGTATGATAGACAGGAATTGTTGGATCTCTGCCCTATTACTGCACTCCCCTGTAAACACTCTATGGAGGCTATATTGCTACACAGCTGCAATGTGTGTCCCTTCACTCCTGATAATTGCCTCACTACTTCTAACACGAAAGAGCTGCTAAAAGCGGCATTATTGAATTGCAGATCCCTTAGGAAACATTATACTCAAATCTATCATCTCCTTGAGGATGAGAAACTCAATATCTTGTTTCTCACTGAGACCTGGTTAGATGAGCATTCTGACCCTGTCATAATTGAGGCCCTGCCACCTGGATATTCCCTCTCCAGACTCGATAGGAAGGATGGTAGAGGTGGGGGTATCGCTATAGCAACTAGGGCACCTTTAGAATGCTCCCTATCTCCTCTCTCGGTAGATCACAGTGAAGCAGGCTCCTTCACTATCTTAATAGGGCCGAAATACTCCCTCTCGGGTATCCTTGTATATCGACCCCCAGGAAGGCTTTATGACTTTACATCTAGCCTTATGGAGGCTACAACTCACTTTGCACTAAGAAAAACTATATTGCTAGTGTTGGGAGACATGAATGTCCACTTTGACAACCCCCTTGATAATGAGGCCTCTGACATAAAGTCTGATTTGCTCTCCTTACAGCTAGAGCTAAAAAATCAGGACCCTACTCACCAACTAGGACATTTGCTGGACCCCATTTTTGGGAACTGGACTGGAGTACTCCCTCTGGCCCCTCTACCGATACCCTGGTCTGACCACTTCGTCATTCAGATGCAAATTCAGATCGCTACTACCGAACTCAGCTCCGATACTACTAATCGCTATCAATGTAGAAAATGGAAAAATTTCTCCCTTGACTCCTTTATTAAGAAACTTGATAACGCTGGACCTCCAGGAGGGTATGATTGTGAGACAGCCTATAATCAGCTACAAAAATGTATCATAACAGCTTTAGATAGCACTGCCCCGACTCGTACGCTGACAAACACCAAGAGGGCCAGTAAAGCTAATCCGTGGTTTACTCAAGAACTACGTCTAGCCAAATCCGCATGTAAAAAACTTGAGCGGACATGGCGTATCAATTTCTGTCCAAAAATTAAAACCCTCTACAAAAAAGCTCAAAAAAACTATTATAAAATGATCAGAGCCTCCAAAGCATCCCACTATAACAAACGCATTATGGAAGCAGAGAATTCCTCGAAAGAGCTTTTTAAGATCTTTAAAGATATCTCAGTAATTACTTCCAACAATACCTCCCATAATGATTCGGTGGACACTTGCAACAAGATCGCTAAGTATTTTGCTGGCAAAATCACTGACATTTATGCCAACTTCTCGGGCAACATAAAACCAGGACATGACTTTGTTGAGAGTGAAGATGCCGCTCCCACAGATTTATGCCTACGTAATTTCACGGTCCCTTCCCCGGAAACCTTTGTAAAAACCTGCCAAAGCATTAAATCTGGCTCCCCTCGGGATCCGGCTCCTCCCAAAATAATAGCTGCTAGTCTGGCTGTTTTGGAGCCCCCCCTTAGATACGTGCTACAAATTTCCTTTTCTACAGCTTGTCTGCCTGAAGACTGGAAAAAAGCTATCGTGCTCCCTATAAAGAAAAAGCCCAATGTGAGTCAGGACACCCTAGAGAATTTAAGACCTATATCTCTGCTACCTTACCTAGCCAAAGTCGCAGAGAAGATAGCCAATACTCAACTCATGGCCCATCTTGAATCTCAAAATGCTTTACATAGCTCTCAGTCTGGTTTTAGATCAGGCTACTCAACAGAGACTGCGCTCCTGAGAGCGACCGAAACTTTACGGGAAGGAGCAGATGAGGGTAAGACCATGGCACTCATTATGCTGGACCTCAGTGCCGCGTTTGACACTGTAGCACACTCCATCTTGCTACAGTGTCTAAACAAAGCTGGGGTCACCGGGAAAGCATTGGGTTGGCTGAAAGCTTTTCTAACCAACCGGAGCTTTCAGGTTCAGAGAGGCAACTTTCTCTCGGACAGCATAGCTTTAGAACAGGGGGTCCCTCAGGGCTCTGCCCTGAGTCCCACCCTGTTCAACCTGTATATAGCCCCGCTGGCAGGGGTAGTCCAATCGTACGTCGTAGAGCTAGTCTCTTACGCCGACGATACCCAACTGCTGATCTCCCTGTCCCAAGCCCCCTCCTTGTCTGCTGAAAATTTTAAAACCTGTATGAGCGACCTTGCAGATTGGATGAACCAAAATTGCCTCAAACTGAACGGCTCTAAAACTGAGGTGTTAATAATTGGAGGCAAGGATACTAGCTGGACCAAGGAATGGTGGCCATCCTGTCTGGGGTCTTTACCCACCCCTGGCAGAGAAGCTAAGAATCTAGGTGTCTGGTTGGACACCAAACTCTCTTTTGACAGCCATGTAAATAAAATTGTAGGGAAGTGCTTTGGGGTCATGAAAATTCTCAACCGTACCCTGGACCTCCTCCCCTTGGAGGCCAGGCGCACCATGACTCAGGCCCTAGTAACCTCTCGCATGGACTATGGCAATGTACTTCTTCTTGGTACTTCGGAAAAGAACGTCAGGAGATTGCAGGTGCTACAAAACTCAGCAGCACGGCTAGTATTGAGACTACCCAGAAGAGTTGCTTCTAAGCCCACCTTGGCGCCCCTTCACTGGCTGCCTATTAGAAAGAGAATTCTTTTTAAAGCACTTCTTTTCTGCTATAGAATTATCTCTCATAAAGCACCGTCCTACTTGTCTGACCTAGCTGTTCCGTATGAGCCTAACAGAGCACTTCGCTCGATGAGAAAGGGCCTCCTCATGATCCCCCGTATAAAAAAATCCAGAATGGGAGGTCGGTCTTTCCGCTCCCTGGCAGCAATTAAATGGAACACCCTTCCCATCAATATTAGGCTAGCAAATAATGAAGCCACTTTCAGAAAATTACTCAAAACGTATCTATTTGCCCTTTAGGCTCTTCCCCTCCTTTGATCTCTGACCTTTTTTCACTCAGCGCGGGGATACGCCGGGAGGCGTCACCAGGCGCTTTATAAACCCCTTTATTATTTATTATTATTATTACAGGGAGCCAATGGAGGGACTGAAGTGCAGGGGTAATGTGGGAAGATTTGGGGAGACGAAGAATGAGGCGGGCTGCCTGATTTTGAATGGCCTGAAGGCGGCAGGTTTCATAAGCGGGTATGCCCACGTACAGGCCATTCCCGTAGTCAAGGCGAGAAGTGATAAGAGCCATGACGATGGTTTTAAGGGCGTCCGACGAGAAAAACCGGGAAATCGACTACGGACATGAGGGCCATCTTGGACAGAAGAGTACAAAAAGGAGGATCCGGTGTGTGTACTGGTGGCCTTCCATGTATCGCCAAGTAAAGGATGTTGTAGAGGGGTATGTGATGTGTTGCACCAGTGACAAAGTCATTAAGGTTGCTTCTCTCCCTATACAAGAGGTGGAACTTCCCAACTGACCTTGGATGAAATTAGCTGTAGATTTTGTGGGTCCTTTCAATGTGTCACTAAACAAATACAAATTTGCCTTGATTGTTGCTGATTACTTCAGTAAGTGATTAAAGGTTTAAATTATAACTGATCCCAAAATACAGGAGGTCATCACGTTTTTTCAGTGTCTCTTTCCCAGAGAAGGCTTCCCAAAAGAGACTGTCTACCTTCTTGAGTCACTCTGGGATCTCACATCGCCGTGTGACTCTGTATCACCACAGGCCAATGGTTTCATTGAGCGCACAAACTGCATTCTTAGTGAGTGTGTTCAATGGGCTGTTTCATCTATAGTTGAGATCAAGGAAGTGGTCCAGAGAATGTTCTGTGTGCATCGCACTACTCCTAGTACTATTATGGGTGCCAGTCTGTTACAAATGGGGTAGCGTGGTGGAGAGCGGGCGGGCCAAACTCCAGAGGAAATGTGTAAAGCATCCACGCAGTACACACAGGTGACACACAAGGCACACTCCAAAAAGAGACGCTACACAAGGTCGTGTAGGAATAACTTTTGTATTGTATAAAACACAAGATAATAATCACAGTGATCTCTGCACTGCGCCAACTGGTGCCAAATCAGTATTTACAGGGGATTATATACAGCGCAGGGCCAATCGGGCCTCTGCCAGAACCGTCACTAGATACCAAAAATAGGGTAAAGAATAAATTCAAAGTCCATCAGCTTTAACAATGGTAATCAGTCCGTACCTACGGATAGAATAATGAACTGAGCACAAGAGTGGGCATCAACACGTAAACATTAGGTATACCCCCCTTCGCATCACAGTAGACCTCAGACCTGAAGAGAAAAACAGGCTTCCAGGCCAGGAGGCCTCTCCTTAGCATAAAGACGGCATCAGGCCTTGGGGAAAGAATGCATTAACATGGATTGCAAAACCATCAGTAGTCAGCCTTAGGGGGAAACATTCTCATTAACATAGATCCCTAGACCGGAACACCTGTAATGAAAACATCATGGCATCACAATAGGCATGAAAACTCATTAGGCATCAGAACCCATAAGGTATATAACATTAGGTGTAAAACCATGAGTAGGGGCCACAACCTCATTAGCATAAAGACACTAGGTCAGGCATGAACATTCGCATGAGGCATAAAATCAACAGCATAAATCGAGGTATGAGCCCACCCTAGGCATATAACATATTATGCTTCATATCAGAAGTAACCCAAGTACATGGGACATAAATCACATCCTGCAGTAGGCCTGCACCTGAGGCATATTCATACGCAATAGGCATCCTTGTGGGCATCACCCACATAACACAACATCAGTCCTACTCCTTTTAGCGCAGGACACAATCGCGTTTGCAGTAATAGGCAGACCTCCCACAATGTAGTCCTTAGGGAGAAAATGTTATCATTAGTGCAAGTACTTCCAGCAGCGATCCGGCTAGTGTTAGGCCTACATAGATCATGCATGGAACTACATTGGCATTGCAGCAGGTAATGTTAGATTCTTACAGTAGGCAGGTTAAAGGGTCCCTGGTAATCTCCGACCAGAGCAGGCAACGTGTCCTATGCAGTGCTCGTGATACACCCATTCAAATATGCATCTCAAGGAACAACTTTTAGGCAGGTATGCAGTCAGTAAGGGCAACTTTCCTCCCACATGCATATATTCTGAGGCACAACCACATTCAGGTAACAGCTCTTATGTGTGTGAGGCCTCTACCTCTACTCAAAATGTGCCCCACGTTGCCACAGTGCACCAACAAGCCCCCCCCCCCCAGTTTCCGGTCAGGTATGCATCCCTCTCTTCCTCTCTCTCCTTCTCCATCTTAGCAAGCTCTAATCTCAATTGCCTCTCCTCCCTCCTATCCTCATACTCCTCTGGTGATGCACTCCTCCTTGACACCATACTGCCTGCCCCGGAATGTCTTCCTGGCAACACATTCTCACTAATGTCAATGTGCAGTAGGTCTAACTCCCTCTGAGCGCCTGCCTCCTCCTGTCCCTCATCCAATCTCCCCTCCGGGTGGGCCGTTATTCATGCTCTCAAGGCTTTCCGAAGCCCCTCTCTCTTGGTGCCTTGCCCGACGAACACCCCCATCCCCTGACAGAAGTCCCTCAGCTGTGCCACCATATACACTCTAGGTTGGCCAGCTCAAACTCCATCTTGACAGGTGGGGACAGAGACAATTCAAAGGAAAGAACACTAGGACGTAGGTAACAGGTCTAAAACAGGAGTCTGCGCAATCAATTAGACAGTGGAGGTCAACTTGTTAGGCCTGCATACAACCGGTGTCTAATTGCGGCGCACACTGAATCACTGGAGGGTGCTGCACAACCACAGGTCCTTATCCCGCCGCTGAACCCCAATGTTAGAACTGGAGTCACCAATTCCACTGCGGTAGCTTGGCTAGGCATCAATTCCGGTACTGAGTATTTCTTTAAACATCAGGCAACATTTCTGTAAATACCTTGCTACTATTTAGGACAAGCTAGGCAATAACACTTGTCATAAGCACGTTCATTATAACAACATTTCATAGGACCAGCTTCAGGGTAAAACATTTCTTAGGCATGTGGATAATTAGAGTGTATAACCCTCTGCTCAAATAGCACACCAGAACAGGAACACAGTTCCCTGCTACAGGGCAGGTTGTCAAGGACACTTCCCTAGCCGGGGGTTAACTTTAGGCATGAGAGAAACACAGTTAACAATTGTGGCTAACGCCCAGTTCAGTGGGGCCTTAGTCCCTTTTCCCCTTGCTCCCGGCCGCTATCTGGTTAATTAGGGCCAACTCGGCCCAACGGCAGTGTCAGGCAGGGGAGGGGCGGTCACTGGGCTGCTTCACTAATTTTGAAGGCCCCTCCGCAGCCCCGGCGCTGATAGAGCGCGGGTTCACCTGCCCAGAAATTTTACCGTACTCACCTGGGCCCATAAACACATACACACTTTGAACAGGTAAACCTACGCTATACCAGTTATTTAATTTTAACCTTTTAGGACCTATACCTTGACTTACCAATCCTTGTCACCGGTACCTAAAGTTCTAAGGGATCAAGGGAGTTAGTAAGAAAATAGGTAGCATTAAACATTGCACTCATAAAATAACCACAGGAAATATTTAAACGCTTTATCTAGATAATGTTTTAAATGTCAATGTCCATACTAAATTTGTCAAGGCTTGATCAATCTAAAATAATATCAAAGCAAGATGATGTGAGATTATCATGAAATGTTCTTTAAGCATTGAAATATAGGAAGGGTAAGAAAAGGTAAACAGCACAATGACATGTCTCTCTCAGCTTTATATTTACCTAGAATGGTGGAAAGACCAACCCTGGCCACGGGCTGGGATAAAGGACAGGACCCCCGATAATGCAGGTGCCAGCAGGATAGAACAGGTGTAGACCAGAATTAGGATAAGTACGGACCAAATTGGATCAGGACAGGACCACCGCAGGTCAGGACCGGCACCCACAGCTAAAGTGCAACGCCTGCGTCACACCCCTCTCTGCAGCTAACAGTCAGACCCCGATTGGGTTCATGAAACTCCTTCCAAGAACCCCGATTGGGTTATCGAATCTTCTGACAGAGTGCTCCGCCAGCACCTCTGCTCTCGATCGCCTATTGAGCGCGTTGGGTCAGTGACCGGTGAGGTTCTTTGCACATGCGCAGTTCCTCCAAAGATGGAGTTCAGAAGTACAAGTCAGGCCCAAAATACGATACATGCAAAAGTAGAAAAGAAACAGTTTTAGACCAAAAAAATAAATGAATGCACTGTATACCAACTATCTCTACTATATTCCCATTACTTTATTTTAACTAAAGCATTATTTGTTATGCAGAACGAACAACTTAGTAAAAGCAATAGTGCAAGCATTAGCATGTGAAAACACAGAGTAGCCATCTTAGTTCTAGTGCGCAGAAACAAGAATTCCCATCAAGCAGAGAGAATACGTCATTTCACGTCAGAGTGACAGACGCATGCGGAGAAAAGTTCCCGCGTTGCGGCGGCCATATTAGATCACTTGAGTTACTGTTAGTAAAAGCTTCTCCAGCTTACTAGAAATGTCGTGTTTTGCATTGTTGATAAGACTAAACATGTTTATTAGTGTATTACAGTTTATTTTGAGAGGGCTGAATCCAAGCAAGGCGCTTTACGTGCGAAACCTTGCTCCATCACGCCTCCCTAGGCTTTGGCCCTCCCCCGGGGTTGTTACCTTGATTTATAGTCCTTCGAGGGACCCGGGCAGGTAAAAAAAAACATTTTATATGCCAGATACACCTCCCCTTACTATTTTTCTTACAAAATGCACTACATTTGTAATGGAGGGGCAGAGCTAAGATGAGTATGAGTCACTGAAGTGCAATGAAGTTGGGGCATCATTGGTCAATAAAGGATATCTGGTCTTGGTTGGCAAATCCAATGGGACCCTCCTCATACTAGTTTCCAGGCATGCTGCACTGTCATTGAAACTGTTGGTGATGGAGCAAGGCCATATTGGGGGAGGGCAGGGTAGCGTTCCAGCTTTTGGATGACTCCCGCCCTCCCGATCTACTTAAGGGCTGATTTTCGGTCTGCCTGCAGACTATAGCTTTCTTTCCCCTGAGGCGGAAGCCGGGGGCGTTCTTCTCTTTCCCCTCATTTTTAATCAGAGTACTTGATTGTAGCAGGACACTATTTTAAATATTGTAAATATTTTACTTGGTGCTATTTTAATTTTCCTGGCAACGCGACCCGTGAAGGTGAGATTGACAGCGCCTCCAGGGTCTCCCTCACTACATTGCTTACCGGCGCAGCCGAATTGAGGTGCTGACACCGGTACGCACAGAATAGCCGCCGCCATATTGGGCGAGGGCAGGGTAGCGTTCCAGCTTTTGGACGACTCCCGCCCTCCCGATCTACTTAAGGGCTGATTTTCGGTCTGCCTGCAGACTATAGCTTTCTTTCCCCTGAGGCGGAAGCCGGGGGCATTCTTCTCTTTCCCCTCATTTTTAATCAGAGTACTTGATTTCTAGCAGGACACTATTTTAAATATTGTAAATATTTTACTTGGTGCTATTTTAATTTTCCTGGCAACGCGACCCGTGAAGGTGAGATTGACATCGCCTCCAGGGTCTCCCTCACTACATTGCTTACCGGCGCAGCCGAATTGAGGTGCTGACGCCGGTACGCACAGAATAGCCGCCGCCATATTGGGGGAGGGCAGGGTAGCGTTCCAGCTTTTAGACGACTCCCACCCCCCTCGTTATGTATAAAAATAGACTGACTCCCCGTCCGCGCAGTGGGCGGGCGCAGCGGGCGCGCTGATGGCGCGCCTAAGGCAAGCCCGTCTGCGCCCGTCCGCGCCTGGCCCGGGCCTAGGGCCAGTCCCCCTGTGCATTCGATTAACACGGGCTCCATTAGCTGGACCAGGGAGCAGCTTTTACATTTAAGTTCTGGTACCTGTACACTGTCTGCCCGTTGCCCTCCGAGTAATTTAGAGGGTCGCCCCTTTAACTGCCTATACTGTGGTTTGACTATCCCTCCTTGGGGTGAAAGTGCTCTTCCATCTCCCACCTCCTAACGTGCCCCACTAATATTAAGGGCAGGATTGGTTAACTGTCGCTCGCTCCCCCGCCATGCGAGCGAAATCTGGACTACACTTGTCTCACATGACTGGGATATTTTGTTTCTTACAGAATCTTGGATAAAAGATACCTCCAATCCGGACATCCATTTAGCCACCCCCCCTGACTATCGCTTCATGGGTATTAACCGAGAAGGTAAAACGGGGGGCAGCAATGCCATTATCTTGAAATCTTACTTGCGTCTGACTATTAAAAAACTTACAAATTTGGGGCTGATTGAAGCCATGTATTTTACCATTTCTGACTCAGCTGCTGTCTTTCTGACTGGCATTTTAGTGTATAATCCCCCTAGCGCTTCAGCCTCCTCATTAACTCAGCTTGTACATCTTATAGCGGATCTGTCGCTTAAACATCCGCACTTTATAGTGCTAGGTGATTTCAACTTGCATGCTGAAGACCCTTCGTGCTCCCAGGCTACTCAACTTCTAGACACCCTACAGAGCCTGAGTTTAACCCAATTGATCCAGGGCCCGACGCATTTAGCGGGCCATACTTTAGACTTAATTTTTTCAAACCTTCCAGGTACTACAGTTCACCCTTCCCTACCCCTCACCTGGTCCGACCATTACCTTCTCCCGTTCGATACATTGTTCCCTCCTGCACAGAGCTCGGTGGAACTAGGTATGGACTATAGGAGAAAATGGTATAAAGTCACCTGCTCTGCCTTAGAGCCTGTCTTTTCGTGCCCCTTGGATCCACTTACTGGAGACATCGATGCAAGCGTTGCACAGTTCAACGCACCCTTACTGTCTGCCATCGAGTCTATTGCTCCACTGCTGCCAGTTTCCTCTGCAAGATCCCGCCCTTCTGCCCCGTGGTTTTCTTCAGTCTTGCGTGAGGAAAAAAGCTGCTGCAAAAAATTAGAACGCAGCTGGCGACTCTCTTATGAGTTAGAGGCAAAAAGTATTTACAAATCTGCGTTAAAGAATTTTATTAAACTAAAAAAGTCCACAATGAGAGAATTCTTTGCCTTGCAAATCAAAAATGCAGAGAATTCTGCTAAAACTCTTTTTAATATTGTTAAAGACTTTGTTAAACCTCCCGCCATGACACCCCAGAACCTCTCTAGCCAGACCTTATGTAATGGTTTATCAGATTATTTCCAAGACAAAATTGAGAAAATCACTTCCTCCTTTCCATCCGCCTTTACACCTGCACCATCCCCTCCTACTGTTAAGAACAAGGACGATACCTTACCATCACTGGTAGCCTTTAAGGACCTCACCACTGAGACTGCACTTAAACTGCTCACTCAGTGTAAATCTGGTTCCCCTTTAGACCCTGTTCCGCCCAAGGTCATGAGTGACCTAGCTCCCCTGTTGATTGAGCCACTCATTTCTATCTGGAACTCTTCACTACATTTGGGCCAATTTCCAACGGCTTGGAAGGAGGCTATGTTGGTCCCCATCTTGAAGAAGCTGGATGCGGACCCGAGGCAATTCTGTAATTATCGCCCCATCTCCCTCCTCCCTAAACCAGCGAAGGTCTTAGAAAAGGCCGTACAACTACAACTTGCGGACTACTTGGAGACCAATTCCTTACTTCACGATTCCCAGTCGGGTTTCAGAACGGGTTTCAGTACTGAGACGGCGCTTCTGGAGGTCTCTGAGACCTTTCGAGAGTGTGTGGATAGGGGCGAGGAGGCCATGCTGGTCCTCCTCGACCTCTCCGCCGCTTTCGATACGGTGTTCCATAGGATACTTTTAGATCGTTTGGAGCAGATCGGATTGGGTGGTTCCGCTTTGTCGTGGATCAGCTCCTTTCTTAAAGGACGAACGCAGAGGGTTCTCCTTAGACCATTTCAATCTGAGAGTAAGCCCCTCGTCTGTGGAGTTCCGCAGGGCTCTGCGTTGAGCCCATTGTTTTTCAATGTTTATTTGGCCCCTCTGGCTAAGGTGGTTGAGTCGTGGGGGGTCAGAGTGATCTCTTATGCCGACGACACACAGCTAATGTTTTCTTTTAGATATCACTCTGACTCTAGCTTCGCCAGCTTCCGCCACTGTCTTGGCAAAATATGCTCTTGGATGACTGCTAACCATCTTAGGCTTAACACCGATAAGACGGAGGTCTTGTTCTTTAACCAAAAAATCACAATACCTCCGACTTTGTGGTGGCCGACTGTCCTCAATCCCCCCCCTGTTCCTGTTCGAACTGTTCGCAATTTGGGCTTTCAGTTTGATGATGCTCTCTCGTGTAGATCCCAAATAAACAAGGTTACTGCAGCCTGTTTTTGGAAACTGCGCATGATGAGAAATATTTTCCCATATCTGCCCGTGGATGCCCGCAGAACGGTTACTCACGCCTTAATAACATCACATTTGGATTATGCCAACAGTCTCTACGCTGGAGTCCCCCTATATCAAATTGAACGCTTACAGATCGTTCAGAACGCGGCGGCGAGGCTAATTGGCAATATCCCTTACCGACAGTCGGTTGCATCCTACCGCAAAGAGCTACACTGGCTCCCAATCTCCAGTCGCATCCAGTTCAAGATGCTGACTCTTGCCTTTCGGGCCCTTAAAGGGTCAGGACCAGGTTATCTACGAAAGAGATTGGTACTCTCCCAGTCGGTTAGATCCCTGCGGTCTAATAATTTACGTCTCATTACTGTTCCTAGGTTCCGTCGCTCCAGAATGGGCGGAAGAGCTTTTACAGTCACGACGGCCAAACTCTGGAACAGCCTTCCTTTAGACCTTAGGTTCATTCCGTCTGAATCCCTTTTTCGTAGCCGACTGAAGACTTGGTTATTCTCCTCTGCATAAGTACGCCTCTCCTTTCTAGCTTAAAGTCTATAGCGCCGGGACACCCCCGTTGGGGGTAGCCGTGCGCTCTACAAACTCCATAAATAATAATAATAATAATAATAATATAATAATAAGGACTCGTGAAAAAAGAGACTTGCTTGAATGCAATCCTTTCCCGTAACCCCTAACTGCGTATTAAACTTGTATTGTGGAAATAACATGCATTTATACAACATTTGATTATAAGATTGAAGCTTGCGTATGTGTTCTTCTAACCAGTAACTCAAGAGTGATTCTAAAAAAGGCCGCTAGCCAGATCTCTTTAGTGTTCATGCGTCTACTGCATCTACGTAGTATGACATATCTATGCTTGGAGGGAAAATGTCTGCACTTGCGCAGTAGCTAACAAAATGGCCGCTTGAAACTCACATGCTTGCCACCTGCTTGCTGAAAAACTAAACCCAGCGATTATACTAATGCTAATGCGGGAAGAATGATAGTAAGTAAATGGGATTATAGTAGAGATAGGAGGTATACAGTGAAACCATTTATTTTTTATTTTAACATTTGTCTTTTTGACTCTTTCAGTATTGCTTGTTACTGGTGTAGAGTCCTGAACCACATCCTATTCCCTCTCGTTCTACCACACATGCGCAGTGAACCCAAACTGAAAGGCGCAATGTCAACTTGAACATCCGCCAAGGCTGCAAACTGTTACTTTCATGGGAACCGGAACAACAGTCCACTGAAATGCATGAGAACTACTGTTTTTTTTTTCCAATATGTGACAATTACATTGGGAATACGGGTGGGAATAAAGATTGATGAATAAAACTTAAGGAGTGGGATTTTAAACAAGGAGCTGAAAAAAAATAATGGGAAATAAGTATGGTGTGATGCTCACCTCCCCTTGGCTGTCCAACAGAGTTAGGAGTTTTATAAAATTGAAACATTAATGGGTGGTACAAGCAAACAGAAAGGTATAATTGAGGTAGCATTAGTTAGTTTGCCGAGACACCGGGATGCCGTCTGAGAGCACAGAGAAGACCCACACTGAGATGCTGAAGAAGACTTGCATTACTGATCCAATTATCTTCAGCAAATCAATTTAGAAGAAGATCGCAGAAGAATCTCAAGGAGGAAGAGAGTGCTAGAGAAGGGTGCTACACAAGAGTCGGTGATAGAGAGGTCATTTGTCCTGTCCTGATTCCTGTCCTATTTCCTGTCCTCAAGTCTTTGTTCGCCAGACCTTTCCTGGGGGACCCTTTCCAATTCCAAGCCCTGGGAGTTGGTTTCCACACCATACTTGGTAATTATATCCATATCTGTAGATGCGCTTATGTGATTTTCTCTCTATCCTCTCCCTTTCATGCAGTGTCATTGCAAGGTATAATTGGATGCAAATTTGATTGGTTATATAAATCTTCCTTCCTGTGAGAGACGGAGTTTTTCTGTACTGTGTAAGGGGCTCACATGAATTTTAATCTGAGATAAAAATGTAAAAGACATCCCGACTCTGTGATCATTTCCAATATGTTAGTATATTGAAATATTATGTCATTTCACCATCAACTAGTTCCAACTAATGGTCCATTGACCAGAGGAAAGAACTTTGGATTAATGAAAGATTAGTTAGAGACTAAAGATACTAATCTAGATAATTACAAAATCATGACCCCAGTGGTTATTGCCAGTGTGTTGGGAATGAATTTATATGCACCGGTGAGTATGTGGTGTTGGATTACTTGTTGCTGGTAACCCGCTGGATCACTGGTATACCCAATACTGCATAAATGCCCACTCTCTAGTTTTAATTTTTGAGCAAGAAAAAGAAAGCCTTCTCATCAAACATCCGTAGAATAATAATAGCTTACTTGGGCTTGCAGTAGAGTACCTGTGCTATATTTGGTTCTATTAGTCTTACAGTACTAGTCCACAAGATATATAAGGGGACAAAGAAAGCTTTCTGACAAAGCAGAAGAAAGGAAGCTACATACAGACTAGTACAGGAACTTGAAATATAGAAAATAATTAGGATAATGCAAGGATAGCAAGAATTTACCAAACATTAGACAGAACGAAGAGGAAATTAAAAAAACTAGGAGACAGGCACAGAAAAAAATAAAAAAGGAAACATTATTCCAAATGTGGAGCAGTGGAAATTAGGGACACCTTTACCTAAACGTAACTGCCTCTGAGCGTGAGCACGGCGGAAATAGAAATATTTGCATAGAAAGAACACAACAAATAAATAACTACTCACCAAGCCCTGCAACCTCGGCACCCAGCAGGTCAAGCAGGGCTTGCTCCCTGTCCAGGATATCAGCCCAGAATCCCACAATTCCTGTTGGGTGTGCTGGACCTCAGAGCTCCAGCGCACACTTGGGCGCATCCTCCCCTATAGCAACTTACACTCCCTCAGGCTGTACCCATTGCTAGGCCTGCCGCCTGCTGCTACCTTGGAGGGGAGATGGTGCAGCCACCTCCACATCTGAGAAAATAGCACTCTTGGAACCAGTGCAATTAAGGGAATTTAGCCACCTGTGATAGCACCCAGGTCAGCTTTGGGAACCTCAGGGGTCACGGGGGCACATTGTAGCTTTGACAGGCTCGGTTGTCACCTTGGATACAGGAACTCATGTTGGTTTCCGTTCAGCACCATCGTTGCAATGGCAACTTGTGGGTAAAGGAAGGTGGGGCTTGAGTGAAACTCGCTGCTGTTGATCTGTATTCCGCAGGTGTAGTCATTGTCCCGGCAGCTATTTGGGAAAGGAATGCGGTGATTTGAGTGACTCACTGTCTCTTTATCGGGGCTCCGCCACCACTCAGAATGGAGTGTGGCTTCTGGGATCCATAGAGCCCTGAGCACAGAGATCAACTGCAGATTGGGGCAAGCGCTGGAAGTTCGGGTAGTATTTAATGCTTTTGGAAGAGTCAAGCACTGATCAATGCAGGACTCAGCTTCTGAACTCGCGGATGACAGAGTCCAATAGCCATGTAGATGAAAATTAATTGTTTGATGGACCTGAGACTTCTTGATCAGGGGGCAAGCCAACAAGCCCTTAGGCTTCTTCTAGAGGTTGTAGAGATATGGCTAAGTCATTTTCGCTGCCCAAGCAAGAGGTAGCAAGCCAACACATCAAAGCAAGTATCAAAGTAGCAGTTCCTTCTAAAGCATCCGCAAGCATCAGACAGCAGGCCAACACAGCAAAGCAGTTAGCAGAGTGGCCGTTGGAGAAGTGTGGCTCAATGGTTAGAGCGGCAGACCCTGATGCAGAGGTCTGGCCCGGGACCAGGGTTCAATTCCCGCCTCGGCGGGTCTTGGGCTCAATTTCCTCAGACCTGATCATTCTCTCCTTGGTGCCTAATGTAATCAAGGGTCCCACTCTGCAACTCTGGGCTATAGCTTGCTTAATCTCCACAACTGCCCCAACAGTGCTGGGATGCCTGGCTTCACCGTGGGGGTGCCCAGGAGTGGACACTTCAGAGGGAAAAGCCAGGAAGGGTTCCACAGCGGTATGCATACAGCGCCTAGAGGCCTCAGGGTATAAGTGCGTTATACAAGTACGAAGTTTACAGTTTCCTCTTCCTGACAGAGTCTCCTCAAGTCCTAAAAGTAAATTGAGTACATGGTATCAGAGGTTCAGCATTTTAGCCTTTGGAGTAGGGAGACTTCAAAGAACGGTGTGTAGTGCACAATACCCTTCCCTGGCTCCAGACCCACTACAGGGGTATGCAGTCCTTTGTTTGGTGCCAGAACCTAGCCCTTTCAAGTAGAAATGTTAGTCCCTCCCACGCAACATACTCAGACATTCCCATTAACATACAGATGACCTCTCAAGCACACATATCCTTCCTTTGTGTCTGTCTGTCTAGAGGGAATGCAGGATGCCAGCTGTCACCCAGCCCAGAGGTGTATTGTAGAGACAGGCAGAAGTCACGAAAGTGTTTAAGTAAGAAAATGCCATTTTTCTAAAAGTGACCTTCTCAGACCTTCAATTTCAAAACCAAATTTACTATAAGATGTGTTTTAAATTGTGAGTCCGGACACACCAAACTTACTTTCCCTATCTTTCCCAATTGATAGTTGCACTTCTAAAAGGTTACATGGCATCTTCAATGTTACCCTATGGGAGAAATAGGCCTTGGAGAACTAAAATACAAATATAACACATTTAATAGTATTTTATTACAAGGCCTTCTACAACTTAGAAGTACATGTCCCCCCCTTTAAATACACTGCACCCTGCACATGAGCTGTCTAGGGCCTGCTCTAGGGGTGAACTATATGGGCCCAATTCACAAAAGTAATCTGAGACAAAATCCTAACTTTACGACTTTTTGTATTCACAGAAGGCATTTAGGAGTACTAAAGTTATAATTTTGTCTTACGTTTTGGTCTTAAGTTAAACTTAAGACATACTTAAGTTTAACTGAAACAAAATCCTAGTCGAGAAGTTAGGATTTTGTCTCAGATTACTTTTGTGAATCGGGCCCTATGTAATTAAAGGGCAGCTTTGGCCTGGCAAGTAGGTGAACTTGCTAGATCGAAATGTCAGTTTAAATATTAACATGCAGGCTATGCAGTGGTAGGTCTGAGACATGGTTAAAGGGCTACTGAGGTGGGTGGCACAAACAGTGCTTCCGGCCACTAGTAGCATTTGATTTATAGGCCCTGTGCACAGGTAGTGCACTTTAATAGGGACTAATAAGCAAACCAAATATGTCAATCATAGATAAACATATTTTCATCACATTTTAGGTTTGGGGTGACTCTGCAGAAAGGGCCATTTCCAACAGTCCCAAACTAGGCCATGTATTTACCGGGTTAGAATGACCAAAGGAAGCCCTAGAAATATCTGTAATATTAACCCCATATTAAGCTACTTAACCAACTTACTTAAATGGTGTCTTGGGTATAATTTGCTCCATACCTGGATCTTAAAACTTTACAGCCGTAAAATGACCCTGCATTGTAACAAACTACAAGAACATTTTCTGCCAAATGTATACCCGTTCCAGTTCTAATCAGGTATCCAATACCTGACTTGAAGGTAATCCAAAAATAGTTTTCCCAAGAGGTTGAGTAAACATGGACTAAGGCAAGCTCTAAGACTCTGCTGTGTGAGTGAGCTGACTTTAACCCTAGAAACCCCAGACTCCATCCAAGACATAAGGGGTCCTGAGAAGTATGAGTCATCTGAAATGTATGTGTTTTTTACAAGGACGAGGTTACTATGGAGAAGAGAAGGTGCTTTTATTTTTTCCCATCACAGCCTCTCCTTTAGAAGGTATGTAAATATATTTGTAACTTAAAAAAATCTCATATGCTGAATATGGCAAATACAAGGTATAGGAAAATGGCTCTTTTCGCACGATCAGCCCTATTTTTTAGGGACTGGTGTTCTTGTTTTTTTTTACTCTTTACACTGGGACTCTGCTAACTAGACCCCGTGCATGTGATGTGACCCCTAAAACACAATAGAATTGTTTATTCCTCAAATTGGCATATTTAATGTACCCCTAAGTCCCGAGTCGCTCTGTGGCCTTTCAAAATATACCTTGACTCCACTAATAGCCTCTTTGAATTCCGCAGCCAGATTGATTACTGCAACAAAAAGAAAGGCTCACATATCCCCAGTCCTCAAATCTCTAAACTGGTTGCCTTACGAAGGAAGAATTCATCTAAAGATTGCCTGGTTGACTCACACAGCCCTCTATCTTAAGACACCATTTTATTTGGCTCAATAGTTTCAATTATCTGGAAGGGGTAGACTGTCACAAAGTGCAAGTTCACTGCTTTCTGAAACCACAGATTTTCCACAAAAAGAGAACGAGCCACATAGCTTTCTCAGGCTCTGCCCCGAAGATCTGGAACTCTCTATCACAGCTACTTTCAAAAAGGAAGTAAAAACAATCCTAATGAACAAGTTCTCACCTTAATTGGACATGACTCCACTCCTTACTCACTGTCCCCGGATTGTTTATTAGTTTGGTGTTCACCTTTAAATCACAGCCTCACCTGGTAAGCACTTTTAAGTGATGTATGTTTTTCTCCCAGTACTGTATATGTCTTACTCTTAATTTGATATACTCTGATTCCTCTTGGAACCTGCTTGTGTTTGTATTTAAAAGAAAGGTTGGTTCTTTCTAACTATTATTTCCTACCCATCCAAATTGTGAAGCGCTCTGAGACTCGCATGGGTCTTGTTCGTGCAATACAAAACTTTTTAAATAAATAAACTGTATATGGTACAAAGTATATCCTAGACCTGTATCTTAAATGTCACTAGTGGACTACAGCACAAGTTGTGCCACCCACACAGTGACTACAGGTCTACAAATGTAGACTGACTGAGGCAATTCTAATACTGCAATTAGACTTGTCAAAATAAACAGTTTTTGACAAGTCAACCCCTTCTTGTTTAATGTCATGTCATTTTATAAGCCCTAAGGCAGAGTAATTAAAAATTTTGGAAGCGTAATGATACATGTCCATAGGAAACGCTGGGTTAAATTATTTGATTTAATAATGCTAATTTCGATTAGGAAACAGCTAGAAATTCATAGACACTTTTTAATAGTTATTTCAAATACAATTTATTGGCAAACTTGAATTTGTGATAAGTATTAAGGAAAAGGCCTTTAATTTAGTTACTTTTTTCCTGCCTAAGGCCTCCAGAAGCACAATTGCATGGGCTGTTGATGGTTTAATGTCTTTCCTCCGATGGTCTCTACTGTTGACTGTCAGAGAAAGGTACTCCAATGACAAGGCCAATGGGGGATCCATCTAAGGAATACTTAAGGTACCTCTTCTCTAAATGAGGCAGGCCAACTGAGGGTTTCAGAGGCGGGCTACTTTGTCACGTTTGCAATGGAGTACTTTATTGCCAAACTCTAAATCAAACTTGGTGTAAATCTGTTCAGCGGTTTTGGCTGCAGGCATGTGAAGAATGTCATAGGGCAGATTTTTTTTCCCCAGTTGTATGGATCTGCACAAAAGATGACATGCCAGACCATATCTAAATACACAAGAGATTGCCAAATTCCACACAGATCCATCCATGGGGGTCTCCTGTCTTAGGCAAATCAAAAATTGAATTTTCAATGGAAAGTACAGCTGAACAATAGCTACACATTAAAGGCCAACACTGTGTAACAATAGTCAATACTTTAGTTAATTTTTATCTAGTTGAAAAACAATTACATTGAGAAAATCTATATTCAGTCTAAGATTGCTTCCTTCGTAGCAGAAAAGCTGCTTCAACGCCCAGGCACATGTTGTCAAAGACATTCAGCTGCATATAGCTTTATAGGCTCAGATTCACTGCAATGTTACCAAATAGTGTTGTACTTAAAATGTCATGGTGCAGCACATGGTAGTCCATTATATGAATTTAGGTACCATGTGTACAAACATCTTGGGTCTATGCTTACTGTCAACCCTAAAAAAAGAATACAATTTCTAAAATGACAGTGTCTCAACTTGGCCATGTGCAATTGAGTAGAAGACAGGATCCTGCTAACCTTACCAGGGTTACCTTCAAACAGACTCTATCTGGACATCATCTACACGCAGGAGGCAGTGTGGCTGTGTGTAGGGCATTACCAAAAAACCGAATTGCTAGAAGTGGACAGCTACCTCCGTTCCTTCTATTTCCTCACGCTACTGCATCACCTGCAACAAACGCAAACCAGCAGGACCTTTGCTCAGCAAGACTTGCACATATTAGTAAAAAGACTGAGGTCGAATTGAGTGCTCTACTGACCCCAAGCAAAGGGCCAGCTCAGGTCAGAACATGTGCGAATCTGTACATGCCCTTTTGCAGGGCTGGGAAGAAGAAGAGCTTAACATGTGTAAAACCAAGTCCCCAAACCCGACCGCAAACTCCCCAGTGGGACAGTCGGGAACTGCTGGTTTGATTTGTCTCGTAATTCTTGTAAATAATCTTCGATCGAATGACGATATGGGACTCCCTGAAGTGTTAACAGAATAGATGGCATTTGTTGCCATTCTTCCTTCCATCCAGAATACCTTTGTATTCTTCTGGTACAACTTGCTGTCTTTCTAAGGAGTATATTGACATTTGTTTCGCATGATACCGATGGCTATAATGCAAACTCACAACTTGCAATGAGGAAATAAATCTTCCATTCATTCAGTACGAGATGCCTAGATGAGAGATCGGCTGAACCACTGCAGGATGTTCTGGCCTACAGCCTGAATGTGATGAAGCACAAATATAGTACTGACTTGGCAAATATTATGCAGGCATTAGAAAATGCCTGTGCAAATTGTCAATTGTTGCATACCACGAAGAAATAAATCCAAGAGCCGTGCAGCAGAGTAAAAAAGTATTACTCTACTTCCAAGTCCAACCCCTAGCCCATACCAGGGTGATTCAATCTGTGCTGAATTATGGTGCTGTTCGTTTTAACCCTTAAAGGCAGCTAGAAAAAGGCTTATTGCTTTTCTAGCACCAATGATTTTAATTAGCATCCAGTGGCGGCTGGTACAGGTAAGAGCGGTGAGGCGGTCAGTGATTCTTCTGACACAAGGTAAGTTGTTTTATTCATGTTTTTGTTCAATTGTACCCATCTAGTGGTTTGTTGACTTACTCCACACGTCGCCCCATCGCCCAGCTGCTATTTCCTGGGGCGGCCGTCACAGTTAGCATCTGTATGACTTTTAATAGCGGACCCTAATCAACAAAACCTATTTGGAAACCCAGTTCCATTCTCATCTCTACTCTACATATGTATTAAACATACACAAGTTGTATTTATATCCGGCTTGCATTATGCATCTAGGTTCCTGTTACTACAGCGCTGGATAAGGACATACTAAGTAATATACCTCCACGTGAGTAACTACCATTGGGTTATTGAATCCAGTAGGGTGTAATCCTATTCTCTACTCCGGTATTGCCTGTATCTTTCCTCATAAAAATATGTATTCCGAATAATCACAGAGACGCAAGCATAGCATATCTACTTTTTCTGAAGAACCCTTTCTCATTTAGGGTCAGATATAAATGGATTGTCTTATTTGGCCTCACTTGCCACAAGGTGCATGAGCAAAATTTATACTGGGATGTTGAAAGAAAGCCTATTTTTCCCTATATGTCCTCCACACTCCAGTGTAGCAACAGATGCAACATGCAAAATATGATTGTGAATACCGGAAATTCTTTGTACTGGAAACAAAAAAGTTCAGGGTGAATTTCCCAAAACATTTTTTACTCAGGATAAGATTTAGTATTGAAAAAAAACATATCTAACACTTTTCAAGCAAAGATGACTGAGCAACTCAGCGGGAACTTGATTATTCAGCATCAAAAATGCACTTAGTGTTATGCTTATGAGACATGCTGTCATCACTCAATGAGATTAAAGACAGACTCCCCGTTGCAGTACAAAGGCAAAGATAATGTTCACATCAACCTGCCATCAGGCCAGCTAGATTCATTTTCTTTAAAGAATGTGATCTATCATTAGACTACATGAACTTCATTCCACAAAAGCCTTTCTTTAACAAATATGCCATATTAAGAATATGCTATGAAGTATAGCAATGGCTTCCAGTTCAACTTTCTGCTGATATTGTTAAAAGTCTTGTCAACACGAAGCTTGATTTTGTAGAAATGTTAATGTTTTAGTATTTTATAATTAGAAGAAGCAGGTAAGAGAAGAAAATCTCTATTCACTTTTATCGCATTCACAACTAAAACAATTATAACATTGGAAATGCTACATGTGTGGACTTACTAATAATACATACATATGACTGATAAATCGATTAGGAACATCTGACTATATGTTCGGTATTTTATTTCTAATTCGTCATCATTTAAGAGTTCCATATAAATGTATAGCGGCTCTAGAAAACTAATAAACATTTGAAGTGAAATGTAGAAGATGCAAGTAGGATTAAGACAAAATCGGTAAGCTCATTTTTGTTAAAAATGCGTAAAATAGGCCTAGTATTTTTATTTTGTAAAGTTTATTTGAGAGGATATCAATCATTTTATTTTGTTTCCCATTTTATCTCTGGCAATTTAGTGAAGTGTGCCTCAGCAAAAGAGAAGGCCTGCTGATCAAGCCGCTTCCACGTGCCATCTGTTTAAATGGGCACATGTTTTTTTGATACATTGCTTAGATTTTTTGATTTTAGAGTAGAACATCTCGTAGGTCATATTGTCCCAATCAGACAATATATCAGAGTCAGCTAAAATACTGGATAAACTGCAAACTGCCTCATCAAACTAAAGGCCTGATTTTGATCTTGGCCCCGTTCTCCACCAGAGAGACTCAGAAAATTACTCAATCGCCCTGACAGAGATGCACCACACTCGATTTATAAATGACCACCAGACTGGCGTTGGTCATTTATAAAGCATTGGCAGGCACCGCTGTCAGGGAGGTTCCAGTAATACATTTCATTTTCATTTCATTTGCCACAAACAGTTTTCTTTTTTGGGATTTTCCTTTTGGAAATAAAAAATGATAATACTCCCCTCACATGGGAGTCATTATTTCTTTCTTACTGTCCCTCACCACCAGTTTTTGCCTGGTGGTGATGGACACCTAAAAAAATGGTTATTTGTCCACCCATCATAAAGCCATTTCTCTGACTGCCCTTACACTGTTGGGCCATCTGAAAAGTCTGGCCATGGCAGTGACGGAAAATCTCTGCCGTGGACAAATGTGACTTCTGCTAGCATCAGAATCGGGCAGGCAGACCACCGCGTCAGCAGGGAGGGAACTCCTTGGTCACCGTTGCAAAAGAAGTACCTCTCCACCAACATATAAATCACACACTTGGGGGTCGATTAGGATGGCGGACGGAAATGGGTACTGTCCGCCATGGTCGGGGAAATTTTACTCCCGGCTGCGCCGCGGAGAATCCGCGGTTGCGATTAGGATATTCATGTCACGAAACTCCGACCGCGGCGGACGGATCATAACAAATACCGTCCGCGGTAGACGGAACACATCTAACTCCGTCCGCGGCGGACGGAGCCTAATGAACAGCCACCGCCGCGGACGGGAATGACCGCGGAAAAAGACACATTTACCGCCATACCTGTGAATACTCCGTGTCCGCAATTAGGATAAATCCGCCTGTATCACGGTACGCACAGCCATCCACGTCCGCGGCAGAAAGAATGCAACGATAAACAGTGCATCACTGCGGAAGGCCAACACGCACAACATCCCTAACGTCAAACAAATGTCAGAAAGTGTACCGCAAGTACAAAGCAAACATACGAACATTGACAACGCGCCCCCCGATACACCAACACCAAGCACAAGCCACCATGACACGCCCCAAGTACCCAATAATGCACACTAGTCAACACGCCCACCTACCACCTGACTGGCAACAACCATTGAGACACGACTATAAAATGACACCCACACACTACCACAATCCTTTGCATCACAGCATTGCTGCTAGCAAGAGGCCCTAATCGATATACAGCTTACTCAAATAGAAGACACACAACCACCACCCTACCACACCCACCACACAAACACCCACCACATCATTCCTACACATCACACACCACACACCTGCACCCCCCAACTCACTCAACCCACACACTGAGCACCACCCACCATGTCACCCAAAAAAAACCCTAAATTCACGGAGACCGAGTTGAAGGTAATGGTAGATGAAATCATCCGTGTTGAGCCCCACATCTTCGGGGCCCAAGTCCAGCAGACGTCCGTGGCGCAAAAGAACCACATGTGGGACAGGATCGTCAGTCGGGTGAATGCGTCAGGGACCGTGCCGAGGACGAAGCATGAAATTCAGAGGCGGTGGCATGACCTGAAGACCCGGGTGAAAGGCATCCGCGCCAAAAACTATGCAAGAGCCAATCATACTGGCGGCGGAACACCCCCGGAGCCCATACCCTACACCGATTGGGAGGAGAAGGTGCTGGTGATACTTCACCCAGAGAGCCTAGACGGACTTGATGAAGGAGAAGAGGCTGGTAAGTACAAACCAAGCACCACGATCAGTACGACATGGTCAGGCTCACACAACTGAGAAGACACATCTCCTACGCCCCAACCCATGCACGTCCGACACCTACTCACCAACATGTACATGGCTACCAACAAGCCCCCATGTTCACGGGGAGGGTGGTGGTGGTGGAGGGTGGGGTGTGTGAGAGCTCACAACTACAACTCCCAACAGGCCCCCATGTTCACGGGGAGGGTGGTGGTGGAGGGTGGAGGGTGGTGGAGGGTAGGGTGTGTGGGGTGTGTGAGAGCTCACAACTACAACTCCCAACAGGCCCCCATGTTCACGGGGAGGGTGGTGGTGGTGGAGGGTGGGGTGTGTGAGAGCTCACAACTACAACACCCAACAGGCCCCCATGTTCACGGGGAAGGTGGTGGTGGTGGAGGGTGGGGTGTGTGAGAGGTCAAAACTACAACTCCCAACAGGCCCCCATGTTCACGGGGAGGGTGGTGGTGGTGGGTGGAGGGTGGTGGAGGGTAGGGTGTGTGGGGTGTGTGAGAGCTCACAACTACAACTCCCAACAGTCCCCCATGTTCACGGGGAGGATGGTGGTGGTGGAGGGTGGGGTGTGTGAGAGCTCACAACTACAACACCCAACAGGCCCCCATGTTCACGGGGAGGGTGGTGGTGGTGGAGGGTGGGGTGTGTGAGAGGTCAAAAATACAACTCCCAACAGGCCCCCATGTTCACGGGGAGGGTGGTGGTGGTGGAGGGTGGGGTGTGTGAGAAGTCAAAACTACAACTCCCAACAGGCCCCCATGTTCACGGGGAGGGTGGTGGTGGTGGAGGGTGAGGTGTGTGAGAGCTCACAACTACAACTCCCAACAGGCCCCCATGGTCACGGGGAGGGTGGTGGTGGTGGGTGGAGGGTGGTGGAGGGTAGGGTGTGTGGGGTGTGTGAGAGCTCACAACTATAACTCCCAACAGGCCCCCATGTTCACGGGGAGGGTGGTGGTGGTGGAGGGTGGGGTGTGTGAGAGCTCACAACTACAACACCCAACAGGCCCCCATGTTCACGGGGAAGGTGGTGGTGGTGGAGGGTGGGGTGTGTGAGAGGTCAAAACTACAACTCCCAACAGGCCCCCATGTTCACGGGGAGGGTGGTGGTGGTGGGTGGAGGGTGGTGGAGGGTAGGGTGTGTGGGGTATGTGAGAGCTCACAACTACAACTCCCAACAGTCCCCCATGTTCACGGGGAGGGTGGTGGTGGTGGAGGGTGGGGTGTGTGAGAGCTCACAACTACAACACCCAACAGGCCCCCATGTTCACGGGGAGGGTGGTGGTGGTGGAGGGTGGGGTGTGTGAGAGGTCAAAAATACAACTCCCAACAGGCCCCCATGTTCACGGGGAGGGTGGTGGTGGTGGAGGGTGGGGTGTGTGAGAGCTCACAACTACAACACCCAACAGGCCCCCATGTTCACGGGGAGGGTGGTGGTGGTGGAGGGTGGGGTGTGTGAGAGGTCAAAACTACAACTCCCAACAGGCCCCCATGTTCACGGGGAGGGTGGTGGTGGTGGAGGGTGGGGTGTGTGAGAGCTCACAACTACAACTCCCAACAGGCCCCCATGTTCACAAGGAGGGTGGTGGTGGAGGGTGGGGTGTGTGGGGGACACAGAAATGTGTACAAATCTATATGAACATGTAATGTCCACATTACTGACCAGCTCTATCTTGTCCCTCAGGTGATCGTGAACTGACTGGGGAAACCAGCACCCGGCCGCAAGCGTCGCCTCCCACACATACCGGACTCTCTGGGTGTGTGAGAGCTCACAACTACAACTCCCAA
This sequence comes from Lissotriton helveticus, assembly GCF_964261635.1. Classification (NCBI taxonomy): domain Eukaryota; kingdom Metazoa; phylum Chordata; class Amphibia; order Caudata; family Salamandridae; genus Lissotriton; species Lissotriton helveticus. The sequence goes on from NC_136063.1 coordinate 2,086,277,597, forward strand.
CAGGCCCCCATGGTCACGGGGAGGGTGGTGGTGGTGGGTGGAGGGTGGTGGAGGGTAGGGTGTGTGGGGTGTGTGAGAGCTCACAACTATAACTCCCAACAGGCCCCCATGTTCACGGGGAGGGTGGTGGTGGTGGAGGGTGGGGTGTGTGAGAGCTCACAACTACAACACCCAACAGGCCCCCATGTTCACGGGGAGGGTGGTGGTGGTGGGTGGAGGGTGGTGGAGGGTAGGGTGTGTGGGGTGTGTGAGAGCTCACAACTACAACTCCCAACAGTCCCCCATGTTCACGGGGAGGGTAGTGGTGGTGGAGGGTGGGGTGTGTGAGAGCTCACAACTACAACACCCAACAGGCCCCCATGTTCACGGGGAGGGTGGTGGTGGTGGAGGGTGGGGTGTGTGAGAGGTCAAAAATACAACTCCCAACAGGCCCCCATGTTCACGGGGAGGGTGGTGGTGGTGGAGGGTGGGGTGTGTGAGAGCTCACAACTACAACACCCAACAGGCCCCCATGTTCACGGGGAGGGTGGTGGTGGTGGAGGGTGGGGTGTGTGAGAGGTCAAAACTACAACTCCCAACAGGCCCCCATGTTCACGGGGAGGGTGGTGGTGGTGGAGGGTGGGGTGTGTGAGAGCTCACAACTACAACTCCCAACAGGCCCCCATGTTCACAAGGAGGGTGGTGGTGGAGGGTGGGGTGTGTGGGGGACACAGAAATGTGTACAAATCTATATGAACATGTAATGTCCACATTACTGACCAGCTCTATCTTGTCCCTCAGGTGATCGTGAACTGACTGGGGAAACCAGCACCCGGCCGCAAGCGTCGCCTCCCACACATACCGGACTCTCTGGGGACGATGACACAGGCAGCTCCGGTGCGGAGGATGGAGCGGGCCCAAGCAGACAGCCAGGGCCATCTGGCTCACAGGGACTCCCGGGCCCGACAACCGTCGCATGTGTGACTCCAGCGACACCTGCCTCAGTGATCTGCAGAGTCCCCACCACCACCACCACCACCACCAGTACCACCAGTACCATGACTCCTGCCTGTGCCACCCTGCCTAACCCAGCGATACAAAAGGGGATGATGGACGGAGCGTTTGAACAAATCAAACACTCACCCCCAGTCAACTGATCTGGGTTTAATCCATCACCATTCTTTAGTTCACTCAGCCACCCCAGTTCAGACATGGCTAACACAGCGCACGACGCAGGTCCATCGGCCTCACACCCAAGCAGGGTGAGTGGGCCACAAAGGAGAGAGGCGACGGCACATCAGGCAATCAGGCGACCCACACTCCGCCGCACTGAGGAAGGACACCTACCCCATCCTGTCGCAGAGTCCCTTGAAGCCCTAGCCAGGTGCCAGGCTTCATACGACCGTTCCCAGGAACATGCAGATCGTGCACACCAGGACTCGGTGGACAACACGAACATGTTGTGGGAAATTTCGGGGTACCTTGGCCAGATAGTGCACATCATGGGCCAGCAGACAACAATGTGGAGGGAATGGATTGGCCGGAACAACCCCACCCCCCCTCCACCAATTGTCATAGCGCCACCGCCACCGTCACCTCCACCTCCACCGCCACCGTCACCTCCGCCTCCACCGCCGCCGCCACCACCACCACCACCTGTGCCCCTGGCGACGGATGTGACCCACGAACAACCTGCACCCCCAGCTGACTCAGTTCCACATCAGAGACGGAGGGGCCGCCCGAGGCTGGAAGTGGGTGAGAGCAGTGTTGGAGCGCCATCCACACGCTCCAAGAGGGGCCGCCAATGACTTTGTCACTGCCTGTGCCAGACATTCACCCTGCAAAGTATCCTGTCCCACATAGACAATCATTGCCACTGGTCTGCTGGACTAGCCTGACACCCCCCAATGTGGTGTCAGCACAGACATTTCATCTGCCATTACCTTCAACTCCAACTCCCTCCCCCCCACTTACTTGTAAATAATCACCAGCACAAATGCACAACCTGTAAATAAATGTCACTTACACACTCAATGATGTTTTGCCTCCATGTTTATTCACATGATTGCCTTCAGAAACAGACGTAAACAGGTTCAGGGATCCTAGTCGTACATGATCATGGCGCTGCGGGAGTGACCTAGGGAAAATCAGAGACAGCAAACACACGTCAGGAAACAGATTCACAGACATCACAACACACTGCACTGCAACATTACACAAACTACACTCATCACAAAAGCATGGGATGAGAGGACACACATCATGGAGACTTGTATGTCCAAAGAAATGAAGACACACATATGCAACCATCACAAACAATAACACACAGCTGATGCACCCCACATCCACACAACACCAGCAAACATACATAAGGCATTGTCAACTGGCACAAGAGGTCGTTACTCACATTCAAGGGAAGTAGCGATCAATGAGCTGGCGCCTCTGGTCCACACCTTCCTCCTCACCACTATCCTCATCAGTCGACATGGGTGGGATGGGAGGCCGAGGAACTTCTTCGTCTTCAGGGTCCAAGAGCAGTTCAATGTCATTGCGCACGGCCAGGTTGTGGAGCATGCAGCAGGCAATCACGATCCTGCATACTTTTCCTGGTGAGTAAGGCAGGGCCCCTCCGGTCTTATCCAGGCACCGAAACCTAGACTTTAGCAGTCCAAAGGTACGTTCAATCACTCTCCGTGTCCTTCCATGTGCATCATTGTAGCGCATTTCACCCGCAGTTGTTGGATTACGTATGGGACTCAGGAGCCAGGGCCGGTTTGGGTACGCCGAGTCGCCTATGAAGGGGGATGACAGACACAAACATCACAACAAGATATGGTGGGTACCCCATGCCACACAGAGATCAAAAGAGTCCCCACTGCACACTCACCAACAAGCCACGCTTGACCGGGTCGCAGATTTGCCATCAGTTGGGGGACAATGCTGCTCCGCATGATGTGGGCGTCATGTGCGGAGCCAGGAAATCTTGCACACACATGGGAGATGATGTTGTTTGCCAGGCACACCACCTGCACGTTCAGCGAATGGAAGTGTTTGCGATTCCTAAAAACCTGCTCACGTGCCCGTGGTGGAATGATAGCGATATGTGTGCCATCAATTGAACCCACAACGTGTGGTATGTGGCCCAGTGCATAGAAGTCTGCTTTGACTGCTGGCAACTCTTCCGGCCGGATGTAGTCATTCTTGTACAGCATCATAGCTGTTAAAACATCCCGAAGTACCGTGCTGAACATGGACTGTGACATCCCCCCGGCATATCCAACTGTGTACTGAAAGGTGCCAGTAGCAAAGAAATGTAGTGCCGCCATAACCTTTGCAGTGGGTGTAATAGAACCAGGATACGTCCTACGTGGCTGCAGATGAGGAGACAATTGGGCAACAAGCTCCATCAACCGACGTCGATCCAGCCGGAATTTCCTAATCACCTCCTCGTCAACCATATCCTCCAGCACAGTGTATGGCCGATGCACATTTGGAGCCCTCCTGTGTGGGAGAGAAATGTAACTTGAGTCAACTTACAAACGACACATACGTGTGCAACTCCATCACATGTAAGCCAACATTAGCAAGAACAACATTTTTAGGGAGAATGGTCATATGTGTGACATCTCTGATAGTCTATACAATACGGAGTGGCCCTTTAACAAAGTGCAGCCACTTGCAACAGGAAGTGTGTCAACACGTACAGCACAACGTAGTCACATGTGAACCTTACTGACAATACGTGTGTCTTTACCCTAATGTTTAGTAGCCACATCACAGACACACATGCAAGTGCATGCACACAAACGATAATGATACACACACACCATGTCATCATGCACCAATGCCAACACCAATAATGTTGTGCATACGGTAATTACATGCATGGTGACACAACGTCCAAAACACATACACTGAATGCATGTGTACCACCACCATTGTAGTCACCTCGCCAGAACCACACACTGACAACAGATTCATAATTTGGCCATACAGCCGTGATGTACTGTGTAGTTGTGAAGATGTAATAACGTCTGTAGGGTCACACCCGACGTCAACACGTCCAAATGCACATCTGTTGCCCATTGTGTGCCCACCGATGGGCATAGTATGGACACACATGCAATAGTGAATGACATATGAACTTTCCCTATCACGCTCACAACCCTCATGACGCAACTGCAGACAACACATCATGGTGCAGCGTCTGACAAGATAAAATAATTCCCAATGGCCATACGCGGCCAGCGTCCCTCTTCCCATTGGCTGCATGTGCACGGACCGTCACGGGCACACATCGGCAACCGCACGTGCAAGCTTCAGGCACGGATGCTTCAGTTGCAACAATGTTCTATCACTGGCGCCACCATGGCGGTGCACGTACTCAGCGGGGGAGGTGCAGGCCTATACACCCTTTAGATGTACTCAATGGACATGCCAGTTCATGTCCCCTCTTACAGTCACATTGCATCATCCACTGTACACCTAGGACGGCCGTGCCGGCCATGTACACAACCGCCGTGCCGGCCATGTCCACAACCGCCGTGCCAGGCCGGGCCTAGGACGGCGGTTGTGTACATGGCCGGCACGGCCGTCCTAGGCTCGGCCTGGCACGGCGGGTGTGGACATGGCCAGCACGGCGGTTGTGGACATGGCCTGGCACGGCGGTTGTGGACATGGCCGGCACGGCCGTCCTAGGCCCGGTCGCTCCGGCCGGTGTATGGTGGATGATGCAATGTGACTGTAAGAGGGGACATGAACTGGCATGTCCATTGAGTACATCTAAAGGGTGTATAGGCCTGCACCTCCCCCGCTGAGTACGTGCACCGCCATGGTGGTGCCAGTGATAGAACATTGTTGCAACTGAAGCATCCGTGCCTGAAGCTTGCACGTGCGGTAGCCGATGTGTGCCCGTGATGGTCCGTGCACATGCAGCCAATGGGAAGAGGGACGCTGGCCGCATATGCCCAATCGAAAGTAGCGGAAGCAGTGCACCGCAACACCAGGGCCAGTCATTGGCCCATTTCACGAACACGCATCCAGGGCTGACCAATTGCTGGCGACGTATGCCACTGACACGTGCTGAGGGCCCTATATATGTGTGTTGTCCAAAAGCACACATCCTACCCTGGGGACCAGTGCTGCCTGTTCACCTCGACCTGCTGCTGCTGCTGAGCTGACCACCGACTGCTGCCTGTGACCATCACCTCGACCTGCTGCTGCTGCTGAGCTGACCACCGACTGCTGCCTGTGACCATCACCTCGACCTGCTGCTGCTGCTGAGCTGACCACCGACTGCTGCCTGTAACCATCACCTCGACCTGCTGCTGCTGCTGAGCTGACCACCGACTGCTGCCTGTGACCATCATCTCGACCTGCTGCTGCTGCTGAGCTGACCACCGACTGCTGCCTGTGACCATCACCTCGACCTGCTGCTGCTGCTGAGCTGACCACCGACTTCTGCCTGTGACCATCACCTCGACCTGCTGCTGCTGCTGAGCTGACCAACGACTGCTGCCTGTGACCATCACCTCGACCTGCTGCTGCTGCTGAGCTGACCACCGACTGCTGCCAGTGACCATCACCTCGACCTGCTGCTGCTGCTGAGCTGACCACCGACTGCTGCTCTAGTGCCATACTCCGTGATCTTGCCATGTCGAGAGGCAAAGAGATCCGGTCTCGTCCCTTCACCGCCGCGGAGCTTGATGTCCTCATGGACGGTGTGCTCCGCAACTATGGACGCCTCTACGGCGCATCCGGACAGGTGGTAAGTGCAGTGTGGGACATGTTGGTGTGCATGAGGGGGCCAAATAATCCTGCCTACTGCAATCTTAGCTGTGTAGTGTGGGCTCGACATATGTTCCGGATTGTGCATGGCTGCTGACAGATACGTGTTGCCCCTATCTGTGTGACAGGCCAACTGTCCACTGACTTACACCCTTTTGTCTCCCATCATGGTAGGTCAAGCTGCACCTTCGCAAGGACGTGTGGAGGAGCATTGCACGTGAAGTACGGGCATTGGGGGTGTGCAACAGACGACATACACACTGCCACAAACGCTGGGACGACATTTACAGGCTGAGCAAGAATGTAGCGGAAGTGACACTGGGGATGATTCCAAGGACGCCACGTCTGGCCGACGCTCCATGACCCCTCTCATGCACCGTATCATTGCAGTGACGCATCCTGAACTGTCCGAACGTCTGAGTGTTGATCAACAGCAAACTAGCGGTGAGCATACTGTCTGTGTAGGAAACTTGTGAGTGCAATGCATGTATTGGTGCACAGACACAGTATTGAGTTCCGTGGTGCGTATGTATCTCTGTGATGCCATGTTGGTCCCATTGGGTGGGTGTCATTTGACATCCAGGTCCGCCATGTTGACACGCCACTTGCTTAGTAGTTGAGTGTTGAAGCACATGCCCTAGTGGTCCGTGGCCCCATGGCAGGAAATGTGTGCAGATGTACGTGCTCCTGCCCTGTCCGCATGCTGTACATGTGTCACGGCCACCAACGCTTATGTAATGTGAGGATGACTGGTAGAGGTGGGCCGTGTGCAGGATGGGTGCTACAAGAACTTTGTCAGCTATGGAATTTGGGAATCCTTGTCCTTCTGTACGTGAGTGTGCCCATGACTTACACCTCTTTTATGTGCATTTCAGCTATGACAGAGGACACTCAGCCACAGACGGAGGAGATTAGTTGAGGAAATGAGTCCGGGTCAGACTTCGCACACACGCAGACTGACACAGAGGAGGGCAGCGCCGGAGAGGGGGACAGGACCGCGCCTGAGGACTCGCATGTGGAGACACCATCGTCCTCATCTTCTGAAAATCTTGGTGAGCCTGCACTGTTGTCACAGACTGGGAGTGGGAAATCATCACCTTCTGTCGGAACACAGCACACAGGGCCCACACTTCCGCCAACTGCACCATGTACTGTTCGTGCCCGCAGGAGTAGGGGAGCAGAGTGGCGTTCGGTGCAGGCACCGCTGCCCCTGCCACAGTGAGCCAAAATGCACTGTATGCTGAGGCCGTTGATCTGCTGCGACAGCTGTGTGTGGGGCAGACCAATATGACAAATGCTTTCCAAGACCATGATAGGAAGTTGGGGCAGGTGGTGGCATTCATGGAAGGGATGCATGGCGATCTTGCTGGTCTACACAGGACAGTGCAGTCATTGGCAAGCAGTGTGTCGTCTGCACTAGTACAGTCGCATGGACAGGGTGCTACTTCTGTTTCCCCATCTACACCACTGGATGTCTCAGGGGGTAGTGATTATTCTGAGCAGGACTCAAATACAGGTTATTGCACTAGAAGCAGCGTCAGACAGCACGTCAGGGCACGCCGGGCACAGACCCCATCCCCTAGGTCAGCAAAATCTGTTCACGAAGACAACGTCAGATACACTGGAGTACACACACAGGATCCACAAGTGTTGTTGGGGGACATGCCTTCAGGAGCTACACAGGCATTCAACACAAAAGGTACTCCCAAGGCAAGAGATACTCACAAGTCCATGGACAGTCCCTTGGACAAGGCCACTCAAAAGACAAAGGCACCTCAAAAGAGCAGGGAAAGTCCCAAGGGCAGGCCCACAACAGAGGAAAGGGCCACTCCCAAGGACACTGACAAGGACAGTCAAAAGAGAAAGGCACCTCCTAAGAGCAGGGAGACTCCCAAGGGCAGGCCCACAACAGAGGAAAGGGCCACTCCCAAGGACACGGACAAGGACAGTCAAAAGACAAAGGCACCTCCTAAGAGCAGGGAGACTCCCAAGGGCAGGCCCACAACAGAGGAAAGGGCCACTTCCAAGGACACGGACAAGGACAGTCAAAAGACAAAGGCACCTCCTAAGAGCCGGGAGACTCCCAAGGGCAGGCCCACAACAGAGGTGAGGGACCCTCCCAAGGACAAGGACAGTCAAAATACAAAGGCACCTCCTAAGAGCAGGGAGACTCCCAAGGGCAGGCCCACAACAGAGGAAAGGGCCACTCCCAAGGACATGGACAAGGACAGTCAAAAGACAAAGGCACCTCCTAAGAGCAGGGAGACTCCCAAGGGCAGGCCCACAACAGAGGAAAGGGACCCTCCCAAGGACAGGGACAGTCAAAAGACAAAGGCACCTCCTAAGAGCAGGGAGACTCCCAAGGACAGGCACACAACATAGCAAGGTCCATCTCCCAAGGCCAGGGATACACACAGAGAGCAGGTGTGTACTGGAGACAGGTACACCACAGACGACAAGTCTGCTGGCAGGAACAGGGCGCCGACCAGGGCACAGGCAAAATCCAGAGACAACACTCCACCTAAGGATAAGGCACATCCTACGGACAAGGCTTCTACCATGGACAATGGCGCAATCAAGGACAGGCATACTTCACCCCTGGCTGCACTGAGGCTGATGTTTTTGACTGAACGCCAAACAGATGTCTCGGCGGCGGAGTCCCCCCATACCTCCACTCCCATCCAGGCCAGTCAGAAGCAGAGGAGGGAGTCCCCTGTTGTTGCATCCCCCATTACACATGATTCTGAGTCCAGACGGCAGGCACACAGCAAACGACAAGCAGGCTCCAGCACGTCCCCAGAAACCCGATCCCCAGCTGCAGATGCTCCACCTATGGTGGGTGATATTTGTTTAGAGTCACCACCACTTGCCAGTCCTGTCCTGTCCAGGGTGCACTCACATATCCCTAGGAAACGCAGACACACACCATTGACACTTGCCCACCCCGATGTCGCTCAAGGTCAGCTATCCCCAGCTCCCAGGGCCACCCTGCCTCCTGGCCCATACAGCCCTGTGGCTCATCATTTCAGTGGTCCCAGTGGCGTAGGTGCAGTTGACTCTCATGAATCAGATAGTGGCACTGTGTGTGTTGTTTGCTGTCATGCATCATGTAGTGGCACAGTCTCAGTTGTGCCCTCTCCTGTTGCAGGTCCTGGCAGTGTATCTGGGTCTATGGCTCACGTGTCAGTGAGTAGATCTGTGGCTGTGTTGCACACTCCTGTTTCTGGTGCTGGCAGTCTGTCTGGGTCAGTGGCTCACGTGTCAGTGACTACATCTGTGGCTGTGTCTCACATTCCTGTTGCTGGTGCTGGCAGTGTGTCTGGGTCTGTGGCCCATGTGTCTGTCACTCGGGCTGTGGCTGTGTCTCACACTCCTGTTGCTGGTGCTTGTAGTGTGTCTGGGTCCGTGGCCCATGTGTCTGTCACTCGGGCTGTGGCTGTGTCTCACATTCCTGTTGCTGGTCCTGGCAGTGTGTCTGGGTCTGTGGCCCATGTGTGTGTCACTCAGGCTGTGGCTGTGTCTCACACTCCTGTTGCTGGTGCTGGCAGTGTGTCCGAGGCAGGTAGTTCACGCAGTCCACCTGATTCTGTGATGTGAGGTGCTGATCACTTCACTCACATGTTATTTCACATGGTGTGTCCATTGTCCATTGAGAACTGCGTTGCACTCTTGTGGTCCCTGGGACGGCTTGGTTGGGACACGTACTTGTGCTGCCTCTGATGTACCTGCTCTGTACTCCACAATGCCCTGTTGATGTTCTGATACTGCATTGTGCCCTCTCACGTGCTGCCTCTGATGGACATGTTCAGTGCTATGGACTGTTGATGCACTTGGCCCCTCTCACGTGCTGCCTCTGATGTACCTGCTCTGTACTCCACAATGCCCTGTTGATGTTCTGATACTGCATTCTGCCCTCTGATGTGCTGCCTCTGATGTACCTGCTCAGTACTCCACAATGCCCTGTTGATGTTCTGATACTGCATTCTGCCCTCTGATGTGCTGCCTCTGATGTACCTGCTCTGTACTCCACAATGCCCTGTTGATGTTCTGATACTGCATTCTGCACTCTGATGTGCTGCCTCTGATGTTCCTGCTCTGTACTCCACAATGCCCTGTTGATGTTCTGATACTGCATTGTGCCCTCTCACGTGCTGCCTCTGATGGACATGTTCAGTGCTATGGACTGTTGATGCACTTGGCCCCTCTCACGTGCTGCCTCTGATGGACATGTTCAGTGCTATGGACTGTTGATGCGCTTGGCCCCTCTCACGTGCTGCCTCTGATGGACATGTTCAGTGCTATGGACTGTTGATGCACTTGGCCCCTCTCACGTGCTGCCTCTGATGTACCTGCTCTGTACTCCACAATGCCCTGTTGATGTTCTGATACTGCATTCTGCACTCTGATGTGCTGCCTCTGATGTACCTGCTCTGTACTCCACAATGCCCTGTTGATGTTCTGATACTGCATTGTGCCCTCTCACGTGCTGCCTCTGATGGACATGTTCAGTGCTATGGACTGTTGATGCACTTGGCCCCTCTCACGTGCTGCCTCTGATGGACATGTTCAGTGCTATGGACTGTTGATGCACTTGGCCCCTCTCACGTGCTGCCTGTGATGGACATGTTCAGTGCTATGGACTGTTGATGCACTTGGCCCCTCTCACGTGCTGCGTCTGATGTACCTGCTCTGTACTCCACAATGCCCTGTTGATGTTCTGATACTGCATTCTGCACTCTGATGTGCTGCCTCTGATGTTCATGCTCTGGTGCCCACTTTGCCCATGCTCACGCATACACTGTGATTATACCCCTATTATGTGCAATAAAGGTACTCTATCATGTCTCGTGGTTTGTCGTTGTCATTCATGTTTGCGTACTACAAATGTGTATTTCTATTTGCTTCTAATCAGTGGTTTCGGTATCATGACACTCCCCCTCCCTACGTCACGACCCTTGCAGGTATTCCCCTCCATGCAGCCAATGGTTTGGGCCTTACCTGGGCCGGCATCGATGGTGGGCCAAGACTAGGACGTGGTGGATCGCGAAGAGCATCGGGAAAGCGTGTAGCGCTGGGTCCATGGTGGCGAGCAGCTTGTGGTGGGTCTCTCTGCTATGTATCTTTTCTTCGCTGTGGGGAATCCGCCGTGTTCAGACAGGTTGTTTTTCCGCAGCGGTTTTATGTGTATTTTCCGCCATCTTGATTTGGGGGACGGTCTTAGACGTCAGTACATACGGCGGAGCCTCCGGATGTGTTCCGTCCGCCGCGTGGTCGTGTGTAGTTCGGCGGCGGTGCGTGCTTTTCCGTCGCGGAAGGAAATTTGACACGTTTTCCTATCCTGATATGGCGGACGGAGTGTCCGCGGCAGGCGGACCCGGAAAAGGCATTTTCCGCGTACTCCAGGGCCGCGGTGGCTCTTCCGTCCGCCATCCTAATGAGCCCCTAAGTTTGTTGTACTGAAGAAATGATTGGTTTGAACAGAGCAAATGTGGAAAGTGAGTAAATCCATAACTTTAGTTTTAAGTAGATAAGAGAACACCCCCAGTACCTGAGATTCACAATGTTGAAAACAGCAGTCTGTGGGTGGAAAAACAATCACATGGACAAGAATAGTCTATACCTTAGAAGGGTATGAATCATGCAAATTGTTAAACAAAGAACCATAAGGAGAGCAACATTTTAGACTCTGGAGTTTGTTAGTGCATTGTCTGGCAAACCAAGCTAAAGCCTCTGGCAAGCAATATTCTAACTGGGAAAGGATGTATATACTCACCAATTGCCTATGCACGGTGTAGCATATGCAAACCTAAAAAACATGGCAAAGCTACATGGCTGATTTCTTAGCCTAAGGAGAGGTCCTTGTCAAGGAGAACCCCTAAACATCTCAACATTTGTGCAGTTTGTGTACGGGATCCAGGGAGGTGGCCATATTGTGCATTACTACCTTTATGTATGTTAGTTTATTAGACCTGTCAGCTTTAGAGTGGTCTTCCCCCAAACATTGTGCCCTACTTCTCAATATCTTTCAGATCTTAATTTTTTGGAAGTGCTAAAGTGTGTTTGTTCACTCATTAAAACATGCTAACATTGCCTTATCCCCAATTGGCATATTTCATTTACTTATAAGTACCTGATAAAGTGCTACTACATGTGCACAGGACCTGTAAATTAAATGCTACCTGTGGACCTGCAGAACAGTTTTGTGTCACTCATTTAAGTAGACTTGCTAACTTGTCTCAGGCCTGCCATTGCAACCAGTGGGTGTAGTTGTAAACTGCCATTTTGACCTGGCAAAAAAAAACGTTATGCCAGGCTCAAACTAACACATTATATTACATATAAGTCACCCTAGGGTAGGCAATAAACAGCTCAAAGGAATGGGCGCAATGTCATTATAAGTTTTACATGTCCCGGTAGTAAAACATGTTTACATTTGTTTTTCAATACTCTAAGGCCTACTGCTTCAATAGGATAACATTGGAGTTACCTTATTACATTTAAAACACTGTAACTTCCAAATCAATGCAAGTAAATAGTGTATGTTTGATGTCTTTTGAATCGTTAGAGGGTATCCTTTTTCCTGGTGCAGTCAGATTTCTGAAAATGCCACTTTTAGAAAGCTTTATGAGAAACAGAGGAACCCACACTCAAAATCTTTCACACCATTTTGATTCAGGATGAAAAAGATAAACAAAACTTAATATGTTTATCTCGGCAATTACTTGCGCCGTTTTATTCAAGAATTCTATCAGAAGTAAAAAGCAATTTATATCAAGAGAAGTATCAATGCCTTGAACTTACTGACCAAACACGTAAAACTATACAAAATCAAAAAATTACGTGAATGCACAAACATGTGGAGGGATACATATGAATTAAAGACTCAAATCAAAAGTGGCATAATTGCGCAAAAATTTGACAAAAACAAACATTTAAATTATGCAGAACATAAGACTAATATGCACTACAAAAATAAGTGCAAAGGGAATATTCATTACATCATCATACGGTATTCAAAAATATTTGACCAAAATTAAGCCTTTTGGTGTGCTTCCATATAACAAAACAACCTCTCGGTAGCAATGTTAACAGGCGTAATGTTCCTAACAGTCTTAACTATTTCTAAACTGGCTAGGATTTAATCCTGCACGCCTACGCGTTTCGAGTTTGGGAGGGGTCTTCTCAAACTCTCTTCAGGGCCAAATGTATTCCATTCCCCATTTGATGACCTATTGATAAAAACACAAAAATTGAAGGTACTTATTACTGAAAGCTCCCCTCAACCTGCTCAACCTTTCTCGTTTGTACAACAGTAAAATAGACGTACCTCTAGGGATTTGAGGTAATTCAAATCGTCCAGAAAAATCTTGAAATTCAATACGGTCTGTGCGGTACTCTAAAAAGATTTGCACAAAATTTTATGAAACTTGTGAAAATGTATATACATTTTAGTATTGAATTCAATGTGAAACCGGCGTATAATTCATACCTGCTTAACAGGTACAAGAGAAACCAAGTTCGGCTGTAGTTCTCATGAATGTAGATATCCGTTTTAAGCCTGGCGCGCTGTGAACAAATTGGGCGCATTACTTATATTTTCAATGTGGTTCATAATTGAGCTGTCCAGAAAATTGTGCGTGTTAGGGTCATGACTTACTAGTAGCGCTCCCACTGTTTCAAAGTTCAAGGGTCTCTTGGTCCGCGGTGGAATCAATTATTATTCTGGGTCCCTTCTTGGTAGTTTTCTCACTTCCGCGGTTCTGTTTAAACAAACGCGGGTAATTGTTTAGAGAGCACATTACGTGTTATACACGGTTGAACGCGTGCTGGCTATTTGCTAAAACAAAGCCGCGGTGAGGCTTAAGATAAATATAATCGGCTGACATTTCCGAAAATAACATGATTAAATAAGCAAAAACAAGGGGGCAAGCGCTGCAAGGAACAGCGTGGCTGCTGGCCCTGCTGTTTGCAGTTTGTCGTACCTGTCAGCGCCGCAACCAGCGTTACTATCGCATTCCATCAAACAGTGGATGCACGTCGATTCTCTCAGGAGCATGAAGGGACCCACCTCTTCTGGCTAAGCCAATCAGAGAGGGATTGGTTTTGCGGTACCATAGTGGGGCATTATGGGACATGTAGTGAAACAAGCTAGGTGACCAATTCATGTCACCTGAAACTATCACAGCATTCCCGGGCTTGGAGTCAAATCCGCTGTGGTGCGGGGTTTAAAGCCTAGACAGCTCACTCATTGAATTGAGGCCGGTATTGATGGTATCAAACCGCATTATTAGATATGCCTCTTTGCGCAACAAGGCTTGCTCTACGTTAGGCGATTTGTGCTGTGGATCCATTCCAGCCAGAACGGTCCATTTAAAATCAGTTTCTTTATGATTTGCGTTAGCAAAGTGCTCAACCATTGGTGCATTTTGAACTTTTTTCTTAAGCCGTGAGCGATGTTGGGTTATCCGGACATTCACCTGTTGGCATGTTTTGCCTATATACAGTTTATTGCAAGTGCACAGGATCCCGTAGACTTTTAGAAAGCTGGAATTTTCCTTTCTTAGCTAATTAGTGCCTGCAACCTGTCTCTGAGTCACGTGACTGGGTGTAGTTGGCAGTAGATCTTTTTGTTTTACTCCTGGACAGCCACATACAATAAAGAGCTTAGATGTGCCTTGATGGGACATCACTGGCAGGATGGGAAGGTGGAGTTAGGCACAGCCCCACTTACATCTGAATAAGCTGTGTCATGCCTTCACACCAAAGATTGCATATTGCCTGTAGTTAGTCTGGATACAGGGCAAGGGAGGCAGGAAATCTGTGTTTTTCAAAAGATAAGCTCTGGAAGCTTCTCCCACTTCAAAGGAGGCATCAGATATGAATATTACCCTCATACACCAACTCTTCAGTACACTTCTGGATCTGTTGCTGATCCTGCCAGTAAGAAGGACTGCAATGCTTCTGAAAGGACTGCAACTCTGCTGGAATGCTGATCTGAAGTACTGCTGCCTGTTGTTCTGACCTGGAGCCCTGGTGCCCTCTTTCCTGGGTGAGAAGTGCTGGACCTGCAACTTGTACCCAGGGCCACAGAGTGACTCCAAGGCCTACTCTCTTGTAACCAGCACCTTTGTAAGTACTACCCAGCCAGGTGGTGCCACCACAATCTTGGAGCTTTGGAAGTGTGCCTGAAGGTGCCAGAACAGAACTGATGCATCGCCACTGCTATGGGAACTTCTCCATGCCAGAACTTTATATCACAGCCTTCGCCCTCATTGGAACCGCCACTATGCGACACATGTTCGATTCAGGCCCTCGCGTCTCAAGTCCTTCATTACCAGCAGCCTCGACGGCAATGCAGGAATTTCCATCGGAACCCCCAGAGCTTCTTTAGAAACAGACAATGCGTGGCAGATCCTCGATGTAGGACTTCATATAGCAAGCTCCCTTTCATCTACTGCCTCCTCAACAACGACACTAGAGCTTGCATCTCAGTCTCGCTGCTCGCTGCTTCCTGGAATCGACGTTGAGTGATGCATCCTTGACCTGGGCCTTGCATCACCTCACCTGCGCCACGCAACCTGGACATGGATCCTCACACTGCTCCACACCCATGATTTAAGTTTCTCTTGTTCAATCGGCCTTAATGGGTCTCTGTAAATGGCCTGCGCTCCATCATTGGCAACCCGAACTTGTGACTTTTATCCTGGTCGAGCACAACTAGATATCCACAGGTGCTTTGTGCTTTTTGCCTCTATTTTCAATTAAATCTTTAAAATGTTTTATCTCCTGTTCTATGTATTGGATTCTAGTAATTTTGGTCTTGTTTTATTTATTAAAATCAACTCTGTTGTTCTAATCTGTTGTGGGATTTTTTCTGTTGTATTTTCACTTTATTACTGTTTGAAGTGCTTCATTAATACTTTACAATTTAATTGAATATAATCTTTATTTGGCCTTGTGTGGCCATGAAAGACAATCACAATACAGAATAGTTAAATTATCCTAAAACACATTTAAAAAGACACCATCGATCACAATATCATTACTTGACATTAAACACAGATACCCCAATGACCATTGAACATAATAGCTAACACTTGGCGAGGTAAAAACTACAGCACATATGTCAATTAAAACAGTTTGAATATAACGTGATTAATGCAACTATAAGGTGTAGCCTGATCAAGGACAATAAATATCTAAAACTACAGTAATGATCCTTTGATGCAGGCGTTATTGGTCATCCATTGATTTCCTGGCTCGAATAGGAGCTTTAAGAAAACAACTCACCCTGACAAAAATATTTGGGGTATCAAGTGATTGCAAGATGTGCAAATCCTGTTCACAACTTCGATGCCCCAAAGATTGTAACAGTGGTTTGGGAATGAGTCTATGAGCATAGCTCAATTAGTTACTAAAAAAGATGTCATGCATTAATGATTGTGAGGAAACCCTGTTGCAGGGACAGACCCGTGAAGTGCCTCCCAAGGCATCAGTTGGCATTGTAAAACTCATAAGCAGCCATATTGTGCCTGATCCAAATTGAAAAAAGAAAGACTTTTTCCATTGTGTTAGTTCAAAATAAAGATAAAAAACGGGCTATGGGCTAGAATGGATCCGATAATAAGCCATAACAGTGCCCTTTACCAACTCCTTCTGCAATATTTCCTCAGCACAATGTTACAAAAAGGAGCTCTTTACCTGTGTTTGTCTCCTTTCTGTAGACTAGTAGGAGACAAAAACTGCAAAGACAGCCCCATTCCCTGAAAAGCTGTGAAGCTGTATTTTAATCATGGAGTAGAGCCCCAGTTATTTAAAATGAGACAATTTTAAATGATGTCTCTACAAAGTGTGACTTAGGGATTTGTCCATATATTGACCTAAAGAAGCAAGGATACCATGTGGACACTATCCTCACTCAATAACACATTGCTTAAGCCCTGTGTGTAGGATAAAAGCATAAGCTAAAGGTGGAATCTGTAAAACCCTTCAACAAATGCGATCTTCCTCACGATGAAGAGGGGAACTCTTATGGAAACCCAATGAGCCTGCCCCGTACATGGCAGCCAAGACACATTAAGCATCACAGATTTTTAAAAGAGGTAGAATCATTCACTTTCCCCTTGTGCTAGAGAAATTGAAGATGGTTCCCTCCGACCTGCTGAGTTTAAGACTAGAGCTGTGCAATTGAGGCTGCCAGGAACCCGTGGAATTAAAAATAACACCAAGATAGGTAAAATCCTTTACACAATGCAGGGACTGCCCCTTTGTGAGTAATCTGCTGCCTACAATTCTTCCTGGTCTACAGGCCATAATATGGGATTTGCAGTAGTTGGTGACTAGGTCTAGACAATCCATAAACTGGATGATCAGTCCACCGGCCCACACAGAGCAATGGGGGTCCAAGCAAACAGGACTCTACCTGTGGGCTACTGAGTGTCTGCCAGTCTAGGGATGTCTACCTGAGCAGAGGTCAGGTGAAGGAAAAGATCATTCATATTTAAGATGAACAATATAGGGTCTAGGATGCAGCCCTGGTGCACATCGGGCACATTTCACCATTAAAGTTGAGGTGCACTTTAGCCACTAAGTCAAAGTGCAAATTAAGGAAAAAGTTCACGAGAGGCACTTCCACCCCCATGTCCAGAATCTTTAACCTCAACCACAGAGTCGAACTTCGTTGAGAGGTCCATAAAGGCCATATAAAGGGGACAGTGTTTGGCTGAAATGTACTTACTAGTTATTAAACACAGACTCAAACACTGTTCAATCATTCCTAACCCTGTTCAGAACCCAAATTGGAACTTAAACAGGATGCACTGTTCCTGAACCCATATGGCGATGAGGTTATACATTTCCTAACCAATAATTTAAACAGTACTATCTAGTAAAGAAATGTGTCTTTAGCACTTCAGAGACATCCTATCACCCTTCTTAAAGATGGGTGCAATTGTAGCCAATTTCCATGACGTGGGAATATGCATATTTAGTGAACTGTTAAAAACGTTTGTAATCAAGGGCCCCCAAAGATCAATACTGCATTTTATTAGGCCAATGGGGGTCCCGTCTGGACCTGGTGCCTTTTCACCAACACTCTCCTGTATCGCTAATTCAACTTCTGACAAGGATACGATAACTGGAGGGGCATTTCCTAATCTCCCCTGTAAGAAGTCTGTTGCCTCCTCTTCATCTAGTTGGTAAAAAGCCGCAAAGTGGACCACCGATCAGAAAGCAAAACTGTGCATTGCAGCAAGGAGTTATCAGGGTCCGTTCTTAGTCTAATTCCCATTTAAGTCATATCAGTCACCCCTAAGGTAGGCAGGGTGCATTGTAATTAAAAAGTTGAACATGTACTTCTAAGTTTTACATGTCCTGGTAGTGAACAACTCCTAAATCTGTTGTTTGTGACTGTGAGTCCTACCTGTGCCATAGGAGAAAATTGTGTTGCTTTATTAATTTTCTTAAGTGTTAACTTTTGGTTTGGAACAGGTAAGCATTTCGTTTTTGCTATCTATGAGATTGCAAGAAACATCCTCTTCAATGATAAAGTCAGTTTTTAAATAGCAGTTTTGAAAATGCTACTTTTAAAAAGCTAGATACGAGACAAGGGTTGCGGGGGCGGGGCGTGCCCTGGCGGCCGCAAGCCGTCCCGTCTCGGCTCCCGGTCCAAGCATGGTCTTGGTGCTGAAAGGAGCGGCTGCGGACATCTAGAAGCGCCGCAAACCGAGCCCACCAGCGTGCAAAGATGTGAGGCACCAGCGGAGGTCATTTCTACACTTTGGCCGCCGTGGGAATATCCCGTTTGGAATTGCTATTGCCGAGGGGGGTAGACACTGCAGAACCAAATGGCGGCGCAAATCCTGCGGTGATGGGAACCTTCCCCGACAACGCGGATGTAGACCCCCCATGTGAGGAGAGGAACAGCGTTTAAGGTAGCGCTTGGATTGGGGGTAATAGCGGCAACAAGCGTAGCTTTCTAACTCAGCTTAATGCTTCATACCCAGCCTATGCCTGACCTCAACATGGCGGCCGCTCTTCTCCAAATGGCGGCAATCTCCAACATTCCCGACTTGAGCTCCGGAGTCGCCCGCTGTTTCCGCGTCGGAGGACCCATCAAACACAGCAATTAGCGCTTCCTCACCTACAAACCCCATGACGCTGGCACATATTTGCAAACGGTCTGATTGCTTGAGGCTCTGCCCTCCGGTGGCACCAGGGGCACCGGCCGGCGGGGGCCCGAGCTCAGAGCAGCAGCTATGGAGCCTCGGTTGGGGACCTGCCCACCTTCCGACCCCGGAGACGTCGCCTGCGCCTGGAGCAGGCGAGGGTGAGGAGGCACTGCAACACGAAGCTCCATGGAAGATGCACAGCCTTCCACCCGGGGCAACTTTCTTCCCACATGAAACTCTGTTGATCACTCTGGTGAGAGGCCTCCTCCTCCTTCCCTTTAAACTTTGTTTTTGATTTTGCTGCCTCCAGTTTTGCGAACAGCTGCCTTGGCGCCTGTGGTCTTTCTTCCCTGACCCCTGGTCTCCGGTTCGAACTCCTCTGCCCCAGCTCCACATGGACGATGAGACTGTGATTTTGCTGCAGACTCCTTTTCTCCCCCCCGGTTTTGCTGGCTACTGTAGCCCTCTTCCTGGACTTTCGGACTTGGACCTTTATGCTCCCCACCATTTTCTTTTTATAACTCGCTTCTTCTACCTTTCTCCTCCGCCACTTTAGCGATCTCTGACCTCCCCCTCTGTCCTAGCGACCTTTCTACTGCCTCTCCTGTTGCCTCTGACACACTCCCCACTTTTACTTTTCCTTCTGTCCTGCCCGCCATTTTGCTGCTGTTCTCAGGTGTTTTTCTCTGGTCCCCGGCCTGTCTTCTTGTCCATTCCTTCATCTTTTACCCTTTTCACTAGTTTCCCACTTGATGTTCCTCAAATGTGTCTTCCCTTTTCTGCTTTGCCTTCTCTCCTTACCCTTGATTCCCTCCCACCCTTCCTTGGTGTTGTGACCACGTCCCCCTTACGACTCCACTTAAAGGAACTCTGCCTGAGGGAATCTACAATGTGTGTATATATATATATGTATATTGGGATAACTCTAATCACTAGTATATGCAGTAGACCTTTGTACCATCTACCGTTCCTATGTGAATCTTAGAGTATATCCAGTCATATCCCTTCCCTATGTATATAGAGATAACTCTAATCACTAGTATATGCAGTAGACCGTTGTGCTCTCTTCCATTTCTATGTGACTCTTAGAGTATATCCATTCGTATCCCTTCCCTTTGTATATAGAGAACTCTAATCACTAGTATATGCAGTAGACCCTTGTACTATCTACCATTCCTATGTGACCTATGTGACTCTTAGAGTTTCTCCTTAAGTATCCCTTCCCTATGTATATAGAGATAACTCTAATCACTAGTATATGCGTAGACCTTTGTACTATCTACCATTCCTATGTGACTCTTAGAGTTTCTCCTTAAGTATCCCTTCCCTATGTATATAGAGATAACTCTAATCACTAGTATATGCATAGACCTTTGTACTATCTACCATTCCTAAGTGACTCTTAGAGTATATCCATTTGTATCCCTTCCCTATGTATATAGAGATAACTCTAATCACTAGTATATGCAGTAGACCTTTGTACTATATACCATTCCTATGTGACTCTTAGAGTAAATCCATTCGTATCCCTTCACCTATGTATATAGAGATAACTCTAATCACTAGTATATGCAGTAGACCTCTATACTATCTCCCATTCCTATGTGACTCTTAGAGTATAGCCACTTGTATCTCCTCCTTGTGTGACTTTACATCTTGTACATTTGCAATTTTTTCCGTGTGTATCTTTTTTGTAACGCATGTAATCCTAAGTCCTTATGTTTTTCAACTGGTGCTTATGTAAAGCGCTCTGACACCTTCGGGTAAAGTTCGCGCTATAGAAAAACGCATAAATAAATAAATAAATAAATGAATAAGGACAACCAATAAACCCATGGGATTTGGGTACACATAAATCATTATAAAGACAAAGTCACGAGGGACTTATTTAAAGTCAGAGTAATCATCCAATGGAATGCAGGCTCTGAATTTTACTTCTTCACTTACAATATAAAGTTAATTTAAACCACAACTTTTCTTCAGTGTTAATTCCTTAAAGCTGACACATTGATGCTCAGTAAAATACAGACTGGACATGCAGAATTTGCGTCATACATATATTATTACAAATGAAAATAAACACAGGTGTAGTGTAAAAAAGTGATTCAATAGTGCAGATGACGCAGTGCTCGCACAACACATAGAATAAACCCTATTTACAAAAGTGTTTATTGTGAGAGACTAGGTTTTGTCCTGAATGATTGATCAGACTTGTTCAAACTGAGCGGTGAACTCTACAGGTTTTTTAGAACCATGAGGTCATAACACTTTTTTTAAGAATAAACCAAAAACGGAGTCAACGGAAAAAAGGGAATTGCAAATGCCCTCGCACTTTGATGCTTTAAACAAGTTGGTACACAACACTAGTATCACACAGTATCACAATTAAACAGGCCGATAAAGAGGGGGGCATTGTCATTCAAGATACCTTTGATTACGAGAAAGAGATTCACAGACAATTTAGAGACTACAGACATTATGACTGAATGAATTAAACCCATTATAAAGTGCACTGCCGCTCACTAGGAGCATCCTGTGGAGGTGCAAATTATGAACGGATAACCCTGAAAAGCTAACTAGATGAAATATTGCATCGGGGCCAAACAATGCCACATCTTTAACTGTTTTTTTTAAGAGAACTTTAGATTCTATAAATCAAAGATGACTGAGGAGCTGATTCCATGCATTAGCTCCAAGTACTGAAAAAGATTTGCGACCACGCATTTTAAACCTAAATGAAGGGGACTTAAGAATGTTCATGAGGGAGGATCTGAGGTTCTGAGGGTTGTATAGTGCGAAGATCTGGCCATCAAATATTTGGACCAATGGTTTCGAAAGCTCTGAAAAGCAGTACAATACCCTTAAAGAGGTTTTGTTTGTGTACTGAGAGTCGTTGTATGGCTTTCAGAGCTGTAGAGACCGAACTACGTCTGGGGAGCTTCAGCACCAGTCTGGCTACAGTATGATGCACTATCTGAAGTTTATGGAGAATGTATTTTGAGAAGCCTGCAAAAAGACTATTGCAATAGTACAGTCTAGGGGTGATAAGGGCAAAAGCAATGGTCTTCCTGACGGCCAAGGGGAGGAAGTCAAAGAACTTCCTTAAACTGTTAATTAAATTTAAACATGTCCCTGCCACATCAAGGGCTTGTGAACGAAAGGAGAATGAGATGCCGAATTTTACTCCAAGATTTCTAGCCACTTTAACTGTGGCAAGGAGAGGAGCTACTGACGGTGGTCACCAGTGCAATGGTGAAAAGCATTTGGATTTGCCAAATAGTATGATCTCTTTTTCATTTACAAGACACATTCTGTTAAACAATTTTGGAAGTTCAGATCGTGAGGACTCTTTATCCATTGAAAGAATCAACTGCATGTCATCAGTATATGAAGATGTAGTGATTCTCAAGAGTGGCCATATATATGTTGAAAAACACAGGGCTAAATGACGGGCCCTGTGGAACTCCTGATTCGACTAAACTTTCTACCAGTGAGACAGTTCTAGAGAGACAACTTGCCTCCACCCAATCAGAAAGGATTTAATCTGTGTCAGCGCGTTTGGGGGAAATACTGCAGTCTTTAAGACATTGGAGAAGTATCTGATGAGAGATTCCATTGAACTTAGTGAAGAGATTCAGTAGCATCAATACTGAATTGTTTCCCATGTCCAAGATGAACCTTATGGTCTCAGAAACTTCCAACACTACTGATTCTGTAGAATTTTTAGAACGGACACCAAATTGCTGAGGATGGAGTACATTCAAATTTTTAAAAAAAGAGGTTAATTGCTCATCGACCAATTTTTCAAGTATCTTGGTGAGAATTGGAAGCACTGAAATGGGAGTCAGATTAGACAAAGTAGCCAGATCTACCATGGGTTTTTTGCAGGGTTTTACCACAACCAATTAACAGTCTGGGGGAACATCAGCTGTAAATAATGAAGAACTAAGAACAGTATTGATAAATGGGTTTACTGTTTGAATGACAAGGGGACAGGGATCTTTGGGAGAACCCGACTTGCAAGAAAGGATAGCTTGATGTGATTATGAAAAGCAAGCAAGTGGACGCTGTCTCCTCCTCCTGCTTCAACACCCTCCGCATGCCCCGCAAGATCTACAGACAGAGCCCCACCGTTACCAGAAGGACAGTCACCCAGGCCCTCGTCAGCAGCTGCCTGGATTATGGCAACGCCCTCTATGCAGGAACCTCAGCCAAACTCCCAAAACGGCTCCAACGCATACAGAACGCCTCTGCACCCTTCATCCTCAACATCCCCGCCACAGCCACATTACAGCCAACCTAAAAGATCTGCACTGGCTCCCCGTCAACAAGAGGTTCACCTTCAAGCTTCTCACCCCCGCTCACAAAGCTCTCCACAACACCGGACCAGTGAACCTCAATGAACGGCTCTCCTTCTACACCCCGAACCGCCAGCTTTGCTCCGGTGACCTCGCCCTCGCCACAGTTCCCCCCATCTGCCGAGCGACCGCCAGCAGCAGATCGTTCTCCCACCTCGCCACAAAACCTGAAACTCCCTACCGATCCACTAACAACAGACCCAGGACCTGCTGGCCTTCAGGAGACTCCTCAAGACCTGACTGTTAGAGCAGTAGCAGCAGCCCCGCCACTACCCCAGCGCCTTGAGACTCTCACGGGTAAGCAGTGCACTCTACAAATGCACTGATTGATTGATTGATTGATTGATTGAAAAGTGTAAATTCATGACAAGTTGTCAAAGTTGTAGTGCCTTCTTTTGAGGTAATACCCAGTAGATTGTCATTGGTAGGGAGACAGGTCCTAGGGAAGTCTTGTTGAATTATGAGAAATCAACAACAGACCCCTTGAGAAAGATTCAGGATGAAATCAGACAAATTACTTTGATGGCTCTGGATGACGGTACGATCTCTATGGAGGAATATACCAACCTTAGCAAACCACGCCCAAGTACACCTGTGATTTATACATTGCCTAAGATTCATAACGATGTATCTAAATCTCCTGGGTGTCCCATAGTATCTGGATGTGGTTTGATATTGCAGTCACTTTGCCTACTTATTGCCCAATACATCAAAGAAGAAGTCTCAAAAATACTGTCCTATGTTTTGGACAGCATGCTGTTCATCAATCTGGTAGATAGACTGGACTTTGGACATGACACTGACTTGTTATTGGTACTGAATTTCAATTCATTGTATATGTACATCTATCAGGAGGGAGCAATAGAAGACAACAGAAATTCTGTGAGACAGACTGGTTTGGACAAGGCAAGGCCCGAGGTGATTACACTACAGAAGAGTTACATTTTGTTTAACAGAGACTTTTACATCTAAAAGAAGGGAGTAGCCATGGAAGCTTGTTTTATTTTCTCCAGACGTGTTGACACTGTTTGTGATTGAGTTTAAAGAAAAGGTTATATATGGTAACTCTAACCCATACCAAGCTTACAACAGGAACTCTAGAAAGCATATTGATGATGCCTTTTTCATTTGGCATGTGGGAACATGAACTGAGGGCATTTGCAACATGGCTAAAAATCAGAGTCAGGACTTAGATTTCAACATGCATACCAGCAGCCAGGAGAATAATTACCTTGATCTCTTGATCAGACATATAGATGGGAAGCTGTATACCATATTGTACAAGAAACTCACTGATACTATTTTGTTTCTGTGCTACAATAGTCACCATCCAAGGGCACTGAGAGACAGACAGTTCCTGGGTATATGCAGGAGTACACATAAAAGCAAGTATTTCAATGAGCCAGGACTACTTAAACAGAAACTGTTAGACAACGATTGCTCCCAAAAAAGTAATCTCAAGGGTAATCAAGATAGCATGGTTCTGCCCACGTGAGAGACTACTGATTCCCAGACTAAGAAACGAAGAGTAAAACAGACTAGTGATGGTTACTAATTTCTCCCCAGTGAGCAATGACGTTAAGATTTCAATAACAGGCACTGGAATTTATTGAGTGACACATGTGAGGAAGTCAACCTCTTCACATTCTTAAGGAACAAAAACATCAAGGATTATGTGGTTAGAGCATACAAGGAGCCCACCAACAAACCCACCAACATACAGCCCCAAATCTCCAGTGCCCTGCTACACCTGGTAGAGTCCCATAGTGCTCTTAGAGCACTGTGGTGCTCTACCAGGTGTAGCAGGGCACTGTAGATTTGGGGCTGTATGGTGTGCAAGTTCACAGGGGATGCTAAATCTTGGTCATTAAATAATAGGGTAATGTATTGAGGGTACTGAGATTGTTTTCTAATTCCAATAAATGTAATGTTATTCACATATTCGAAATGCAAGTTTATGTAAGTCAGACAAGAAAGATTGTGTTAAAAAAGAATGCACAAAGTTCCCCTAGAGAGTGATATTAGAATAGAAAAATTAGTGATCCTTCCTCTCTCCGAGTGTGGTTGGATGTGAAAATCAGGGGCAGGTGTCCCTTGTCGGAACTAGGCATGCCTCACACAACCGGTAGGTTTAACGACTGCTGTCATATCACCAGCCAATTGTCACGTATCATCATCGGCTTCCTGCTCCTACGTCAAGCCGGCGCTGCAATGCCTGACGGGTAGCACTTAGTGCTACACTTTAACGGAGATCTTTTGTTCCTGGCCGTTTGATTGAATGAGTGTGAGGGACCCTAGTGTGGTGTTGGGTTCAAATCAGGCCTACATACTCTGCTAAACCCATAGTTCACAAAACAATACTCTTCGAGAAAACAACACTAAGCGGGAAAAATAAAAACGATGGTTCTGAACCGAGGCTGCCGTTGATTTGTTCTCCGGGATTCAAGACGGGTGTCGCTACACTGGGCAGAACTGATCCCCCCCCCTTGATATTCCCGGCTTCCGTTTCACAAACCTCAGAGCGGTTACCAACCAGTTTCAAAAACACAAAAGGAATCTTATTTCCTGGGGCGTAGATTGTACTTCACTTTATCAGAAACAACGTGGTCCGGGAAGGCTCCCTCCAATTCATCAGGCGTGACAGCTGGGCTCTTTTCTGTATCCAAAATCTTTCTGTAGTCGGATAGCACCACAGGGCTCACCAGATCCGGAGAGACACGTCGGCAGTGCGTTGAATGTATCCACCGCTTCTTGTTAGTGACTCTTACAGCAGTTCGCGTAGCCAGCAGCACTTGCTCAGGGCCATGCCATCTCGGTTCCAAACTGCTGGATCGTTCAAATACTTTGACCATCATGTGGTCCCCAGGGCGGAGATCGTGAGCCTCACCAGTGGAGTTATCAGGGAGCGCCTCTCGAACCTGTTGATGGATAGAAAGCAAATCATTTGTTAATCGTGCCAGATAATCGTTCATCATTATACAAGGCATATCATGTATCAAACGAGGTTTTGGAACTCCCCAAATATTCATAGGCCTTCCAAACACCACTTCGTAGGGTGTGAGGCCAGATCGAGAATGTGGCACTGACCGAATGGACAGCAATGCCAGAGGCAAAGCGTCCGGCCATTTCAGAGATGTAGATGCCACTATCTTTGCTAGCTTCAGCTTCAGAGTTGCATTGTATCGTTCTACTAAACCTGCTGATTGCGGATGAAAGACAGCATGGAATCGTTGCTTGATTCCCAATCCTTTCAGGACGTATTCCACTACTTTTCCAATGAAATGAGGGCCATTATCACTCCACATAAGTTTACAAACACCGTAGCGCGGGAAGTACTCCTTGAGTAACACCTTAGCTGTTGTCAATGCTGTATTGTCTTTCGTAGGGTAAGCCTCAATCCATTTGCTGAAGGCACACACCACTACTAGGACATATTTGAGATTATTACAGCGTTCCATCTGGATGTAATCCATTTGTAGTACTTCGAATGGTGCAGTAGGTGGAACAAACCCTCCTTTAGGAGTATGAGTCCCTTGTCCAGGATTGTGCTGCAAACATATCAGACAGGTCTGCACTACTCTCTTAGCCGTGCTAGCAATGTCAGCATTTTCCCAAACTCGTGTAAGCAATTTAGTAATTGCGAGAGCTCCAATGTGTGCCAGCCCGTGTGTCATTTGCACCATTGTTTGTAAATAGGCCATGGGTAGTTTCCATCTCTCCATATCTTTACTACGCCAGCAACCCTCATCATCCAATACTCCTTCAGTGGCCCATTTCATACGTTCTGCCTCAGATGCTGACTTCTGTATATCTAGTATTTCTTCTCTAGCATCATGCCACCGCTCAGCTTGTGACTTCACCACATACATGGGGAAATTATTTTGCAGCATAGCGGTCTCTCTCGCAATGCGGTCTGCGAAAGCATTGCCTTGCCCTATTTTGTCCGTCACCTTTTTGTGTGCACTACACTTGACTATTGCAACTTTCTTTGGGCATAACAGTGCATTCAGGAGATCGCGTACCAACTCTCCATGCATGATGTGTACTCCGTGTGAAGTCAGGAATCCTCGTTCCTTCCAAAGTAGGCCAAAATCATGCACTACTCCAAAAGCGTAACGACTATCCGTGTAAATGTTCACACATAGCTCAGCACTTAACTCACATGCTTTCGTTAAGGCTATCAATTCAGCTGCTTGAGCCGATTTCTGGGGTATTCGTGCTGCTTCTACCACGGTCTTAAGTGTCGTGATCGCATAAGCTGCGGAAGTCGTACCATCTGGTAACCTCACACACGATCCATCAACCCACAGTTCCCCATCTACATCTGGAAATGGCGTATCCTGTAAATCGATACGACCCTTTGTCTGTTCCTCAGTCAGAAAAACACAATCATGTTGTTCTTCCTTCTGGGTCTCAGCAACAGGATCCGGCAGTAAAGTAGCAGGATTTAGTGTCGCACATCGCTTTAGTGTGATGTGCGGCGCCAACAATGTTAGCTCATATCCTGTCAAACGGGCACTGGTTAGATGCTGCGTTTTTGTTTGATTCAGTAACGCATCTACCGCATGGGGAACTAGCACCAACAATTTGTGTGACAAAACTATTCCCTCACTTTGTCGTATCGCAACTGCTGTTGCTGCAACTGCTCGAAAACATCCAGGCAATCCTCGAGCCACAGGGTCGAGTACCGCCGAGAAGTATGCACAAGGCCTCTGTTTGTCTCCGTGTGTCTGCACTAACATTGACAATGCGCACCCATCCTTCTCGTGTACATATAATGTAAAGATCTTCGTGTAATCAGGTGTACCCAACACTGGTGCAGAACAAAGAGCTTGTCTCAATTGCTCAAAAGCATTCTGACATTCATCCGTCCATTCAATGGGAATCGGTGTATCTTTAGACAACAATGCCAACAATGGTTTAACGATATGTGAAAAACCCAATATCCATTGCCTACAAAAAGACGTCAAACCTATAAAGGCGCGAACATCCTTCTGAGTGCGAGGGACTGGAGTATCTAGGATTGCTTGAATTCGATCTGGTGTCAATGCACGGCCCTCCTTAGACAAAAGATGACCGAGGTAGGTCACCTTTGGTCTACAATATTGTAGCTTTTTCTTCGAAACTTTATGATTATGTTTGGCCAGGAAGGAAAGCAAAGAAAAGGTACTCTTCTCACATTGTTCTGGCGTGTCTGCAGCAAGTAAGATATCGTCTACATATTGAATGAGAACCACTCCCTCTTGTAAGTCAAAGGAATCAAGCTGTCTTTTTAATGCCTGACTATAAATGCTAGGACTTTCAGTATAGCCTTGAGGAATTCGACAGAATCTGTACGATTTATTATTTAATGTAAAGCCGAATAGATATCGACTGTCAGGATGTACAGGGATCGAAAAGAAGGCATTCTTCAAATCGATGACTGTAAAAGTAGTTGCCGTCGATGGAACCAACGTAAGCAACGTGGTGATGTCAGACACCACCGGGTACTGAGGCACTACTATCTTGTTTATTTCCCTCAAATCAATAATGAAACGGTAAACCTTAGCATCTGTATCTCTTTTAAGAATCAGTAAAATTGGGCTATTGCAAACATTATAGGGGACTTCCTCAACTACTCCTGCCAAAATCAAATCGTTCACAATGTGCATCAAAGCAAGTTCTCCTTCTCTGGAAATCTTATATTGTGGGACACGTGGTAGAGATACTCCCTCCTTTACAGTAATACGTACTGGAGGGATTAACATCTGCCCCACATCCGTGTCAGAAGTGGCCCACAACGTGTTTGGTAAGGAGGCCAATACTTCAGATTCATGGAGAAAACACACTCGCTCAAAGTCTGGGTAATTCTCATTCAACACAACTCGCACTCCTTCTGGGGCACAGCGAATAGTAGCTCGAAAGTGTTTTAACATATCGAGTCCAATAATATTATCTGGTGTATTTGGAGACAACAAAAAGGGACATGGGGCAGCAAATTTATCAACATGAAATGCAACTGGTTGAGACAATGGGCTAGAAGTAGGTGTTCCATCGAACCCTATTGCTGTAATTACCTCGCCAGACAGGGGAGCCCTTGGAACCAAGTATTTGGACAAAGCGCTACGAGTAGCTCCTGTATCGACCAGAAATTGATCAGTGGAACCCAGCACATGTGCTTCTATGTATGGACCCCTTTGATCAACTGGTACCTAAACCGATTCCACACCCCATCCGACGCAATCCTATGCATAATGCTCATCCCGTGGTTCAGCAGGACCACCCTCATTTATCTGATATTGATTGCGGTTATCAAACGTATTATAATCAGACTGACCACGACCCCTTGCTCCATATCCTCCACGATCATTCGTACCATAGCCTCCTCGATCATTCGTGCCATAACCTCCTCTTGACCCTCCATAATAATTCCTAGACCTTCCACTTCCTCGTCCCCTCAAATTACGCTGCTCTCGAAACACCGGACAGTCTGCAATCCAATGCCCAAACTGTTTGCAGTATGCACATTGATTCACAGAAATGTCAGAACGAGGGGGAGGAGCATTACTGTATGATCCTCGCCCTCCTCTGTTATTTCCTCTCGTAGCCTGAACCTGGGCTAACATTACCTTCGTCTTCAAATCCTTTGCTTTCTTTTCACTACTTTCTTTTGCCTCTAATTCCTGTCTTTCATAATATTGAGCCATAGTCAATAAAGAAGCAGGGGTTGCTGTGGTCCATGAACTTTCACTCGCTTTCAATCGTTTCGCAATCTCCGGTAGGAGATTAGCCACATACTTATCAACGAATAAATGCCTGCCAGTATCTTCTGTCAATAATTGACCACTGTAATCATGGAACGCTTCCTCGAAGCGAGAGAAAAAATCGGAAACTGATTCATCCGCTTTCTGCTTACAAGAGGCTAATATAGTCCAATCAATCTTTTTAGCGGGAGCAAGAGTCTTTAGTTTTGTTAGTATGGCCCCTGGAAGGTCTAATATTAATTGACACGGCTTACATGCTGGTTCTCTATCTAAATCAGCCTGAACAAGATCTTTCCAAGTGGCCCCGAGAGTCGTGAGGTCATCAAACCTACGAATCGCTCTCCACATATCAGGGGGCAATATCAACCCGAAAAATAGATCAATATCAACTAACGTCATGATACATGAAGAAATTGCACTTTCAACATTTTCATAAAAAGCCGCAGGGTTTTTACGGGGATCAGGTAAAGCATTCTTAAGCGCCATGACATCTGCTCTATTCCAAGGCGTATAAACCCAATTATATACAAAATACCCTTTCGCGTCTTTGGATCTTTTATCATCATCTGTGCCATCCCCTTTATGAGGGACATATAAAGGCGCAGCTTCTCGCATAGGTCTAACATTAATCGCAGCGATCTTATCTGTTTCAAAGATAGGGCATTCTTTGGATATCCCCGTCGCTCCGGACGTAGACGAATTCTTCGACTTTTCCAACTCCCGTAGTCGTGTCGCCTCATTACGCAGTTCAATCAAACGCTTGAAGAAGTCGTCCGCATCTGAAAGAACAAAAAGACCTTTACGAAAATTCTCACGACCCTTGGATATCTCCTTTGGTTCTAACTCGAGAGAATATTTTCTATACCGCTCAACAACTTCATCTCCAAAATGATCTAAAAAATACAGTCGTTCCTTATCAGGCCATTGTTCCATTTGTTCAGTAACGTCAGAAACAGTAACAGTATTAATATTTAGTTTTCGTGCAAATGAACGTAATTCCGCAGCTCGTTCCGCATGTAACCTGGTACGCTGTGTTCGATCACTATCCTCGTCCGAGTCCTCGTTCGGAGCCGTAGGTACGACGTACGGAGGCGGACAACGATCTAGTAATGAAAAATCATCTGTTTCATTAGTAAGGACTGGATAAAGAGGACGCCTGATAGGGAATTGACCATTAACCTGTAAATTGCGTTCTCGTCTCTCCCTCACTTTCTTTTCCTGTAATTCCTTCTCCTGTAGCTGTAAAGCTTTGTCATGTGCAGCCTTCCGCTGCACTTTCTCCGCCAAGGCTTCCTCACGCTTCGCTCGTTCACGCACCTCTTTCTCCCACATACGCACACAATCAAACATATCTTGTCTAGACCTTCGCTGAAACAAACACTGCTCTACATACTGTACCTTTCGAAGGTCAAACGACCCATATAGCGGCCACTGTAATTCACGATCAGTCTTAGTATACTTATGCCATAATGTACTATACATTATAGGTGGAATACCGAATCTGACATACATTTCACGATTTGGAGTCCCCTCTGGGGGAGCCGGCTGCTTTTCACTTAATCGATAATTGGTACCATTTTCAGAACAGCACATCCTACGGAGTGTGCTAAAAACAGGCATGTTCCAAAAAGTACCACGAAAATGTGATACTACAAAAATGTCACCTAACGCGGTGTACCGTTCAAATCAAATAAATCAGAGAAATATCCCTACATGCCTGCCTATGTGAGGTGCACTTCACATATTCAAATTCAAATTCAAAGATTCAAAACGTCAGCTAACAAATTTCAAATTCAAATTCAAAGTTTCAAAAAGCCACAGTAAGTGTCAGTAGACTACCTCACCGCTCAAAAGCTTACCAAATATTTTCAAACGTCCAAAGTCCAACTGCCAAGTTCTGTGGTCAAATCAGCCAAAACGGCACATCACGACAATCCAAGATCAGAATCTCAGTCGAGGACCGGCGCCACCTGGAAGGTCAGATCGGAAGGAAGGGAAAACACACCGTGGGTGCCAAGACTCGGGTCACTCAGTGGCAGCGTACGCGTCCATGGCGAGTTTCCTGACCTTCGTCACGACCTCTCCTTCGGGCATCCGAGTCGCCGATGAGTCCCTTCGTGGTCGCCAATTGTGGTGTTGGGTTCAAATCAGGCCTACATACTCTGCTAAACTCTCGAACGCCTTAGTATAGAAGTTGGCACGGACACTGGAAAAGGTAAAAGACAAGTTTATTAAGACCCCATGGGGTGGTGATACATTCCTACAGCACCCTTCGGCAATGTAAGAAGTAGCACACCGAACATCGGTGCGCGACCTCTTTTATATAGTTTAATAGCAATAAAAAGATAGGCGGTTACAAGTTACACATTTTAGGTACATATAAGGTCATTTTTGGAACACAGCCAGCACGTGGGAGGAGTTCAACGGCACTGGTCAGTTAGTGTGAACATTCCTAAAGAATGACCAGTTGATGCATAGTGCGCATGTGCGCTTGACCAGTACTAAAAATAGCCTGTTGCCGAGCAGAATAGTGACCATGGGTATCGAGAAAGGACGAAAGGGCACACTGACCACGAGGCAGCGTGTTCATAGGAAACGGAAGTCAGAGGGATTCAAAATGGCCCCCGTTCGTTTTGGTCAAGTTAACAGAAAAGACCGAGTAGCTGAGCTAAACGCTAACTCAGGAGCTGCCAAAACACGACACTAGTGGTAAAGTAGTGAGCGTGAGGTGAGGTGTATTAAAAAAGGTTAATGTAGTCTACTTTGGACACTTTATTCATGTAACTAACTACCTTGTTTAAAATAAGATGAGAGGGGTATGGGGGCTCAACCAAACTATGGGTGGGAGACCCGTTCAACCCTCATTGGTGATCAGGTCAACATGTTTCATGCCATCATGGCAATTCGTCAGGACCTAAATAGTGCTCATAAACTAGAAAGGAGCCCTAGTTGGGCTGAGGGGTCAAGCAGATACAACCTGATACAACCTGAAGGGTCAAAGACCGGAACAGGGAGAGTTCATGTGTTGCAATCCGCCCTAGAAAAGATTGGAAAAATGGACACATAATAGTTACTGCACTCCAAGGGATTTAACAACCCATCCTAGAATCCAAGTGAATACCGCTAATTTAACGTCCACCCGGAATGTGTGTGTAACCCGTGAAATGGAGAGAGGTGGAAAAATATCAACAACTCTAGTGATTTTTGGTTGGTTATAATATACCATGTTGGGATACCAACAAACATATACTCAGGTGACATTGTGGTCGGATACATTTGGTTGGTAAAGGGAGGAGATACCATAATAATAATCATAAGGCCGAAGGAAGAACAAGAACTGTAGGATTAAAAAGTCATTTAATTTGGACTTACCCTCGGTAGCTGTAGGGGGTCCCCATAGACTGCTTGGGTGGGAACAACGCCCTCAACGAATAATCTAGGGAAATAAGGAAGGAAGCGGAGGTCTTAGTCTCCTAGAGGAGAACTATAGTCTATCCTCATGGTAAGAGTGTTTATTGCAGTGGAGAAAACCACCAGCTGGTCTCACTGAAGTTGTTCAGACCGACCGGTGGTGTCGACGAGAGCAAACCACTCTGGTTGAACTGCAGCCACAGCCGGAAACCTAGTCGGTTAATCCTGGGTCACTACAGCGACACCAGCGCCACGCCACGTGGGGGCCGCGATGCCCCCAAGATGACATGCCCAGCCAGGACACATATCCCTCATAATGTTACCTCACATCCTGTCGATGTAAGTGGCGGGTCGCCGGTACAGCGCGGCCCACAGGCATAGCCACCGCTGCCGCCACAGGACCCGGGCACCCCAATGGCCCCTTAACCATGCCTACAGCCCTGTAGAGGGCCGCTCCCCCGTCACCTCCCGGCGGCAGGAAACCCACGGTCAGCCGACCACGCCCTTAGGTTTTTCTGCGTCCTGCTGAGGTCTGGAAACAGTGTCCCGCCCAATGATCACCTTACCTTGGAGGCGCGAGGACGTTACCTCTGAACCTAAACCCACATCACCGGCACGGCTCGGTCGCGAAGCAGCTGGTAATGCGGTCATAGTTCACAGCGCCCATTTATCCCAGTCGGTGTTCGTGGTTAAGGGCGTGTCAATTAGACGGTTGCTAGGATACGCCTCAAGCGGGCGCGGAGATGACGACTTATATGTGTCATCGTATCTGTTCAGGCGCCATATTGGAATGGGATATAAAGTTATAGGAACAGGATATTTATAGCATGGATATATTAGAGCATTCTGATTGCCAGATCAATTATCAAATAAAGAAACTGGCCTCAAGCTTTGAGGGTTGGCGTGGAATGGGCATTGGAAAGCCGCCCTGGCTTCTGATGCGAGTATAGCTCTGCCTGACATATGGAGCGCCATTTTGGATTGGACTGGCGAGCCAAAATCGGGCGCCCTTGTTGATTCCTCGTCACTGTTTTGCAAGGTATAGGGGTCACAAGAATGTGTTCCAATGCTCCTAGTGAGATACCAGAGGCGATGAGGTAAATGTAACAATTGATGTTTGCGGAGTTAGTACACCACAATCGCTGTGGTTTTTGGGGCATAGGTCATGTTGGTCTCATGAAGGTGTCCCAGGTCCCCAGTGGGGAAGGTGGTCTTAAAGGGAGATGGAGAGAGAGTGTGTGTGTAGCGATATGGCTTGCACATCTCTGGGTTCTTCGTCATGTCTGAAAGGCTTTATATAATTCACGATGTGGTGTATGAACATGTGAGTCATGGACCGTGCTCAATGTGAGAGGGTCCGGGTGGGCATTCCTCTCAGCCTGTCCAAGGGGGGATTTAGGACATAGTGAGGGGTAAAAACCAAGCAACAGATATCAACCTCTCCGGGGTGTAGGCATGCTAGGGTATGTAGTCAGTGCATCTCTCACATAACCAGGGCGTGTATCTTGTATAGGGGTATTCAACACCAATGGCTAAGATATGATAGCCCAAAAAGGGGAATTCATCTAGTCAGTGTGTTCCATGGGACGGAATCATTCAATCCCTCAGTATCTAGATGTAGGCGGTGAACCCATCTCTGTTCAATTCTAAACAGAGCCTGCTGATTTGATGAAGGATGCCACTCCAATATCACCCACTGTATGTCCTCTGCGGCATGGCCATGTTGCTTGCAGTGTTCGTACAGGCCAGTATGAGTCTTATGGCAGCGGATATTACTGTTGTGTTCCATGATGCGTGTCTTAACTGTCCGTGTCGTCATTCCAATGTACTTCAGGCCACAGGGGTAGGTCAACATGTAAATGCACTTGCTGCTGTTGCAGTTGGTATGTCTGTTTAAGTGCCAGGTGAAAGTATCTGAGAATTGGACAGATTTCGTTTGAGTGGTTTGTGGGCAGACGACACAGTTGCCACATCGGTAATGCCCCGTCACCGGGGGCAGGTTCCAGAGTGTGTTCCGTGGACGAGTACTAGTCTTTTTTGGATGGGTGTGGACCAGTTGATCCTTCAGGTTGGTGGTTGTTTTGAAGGCGAAACGTGGGCGGGGGATGTCCAAGTTTACTGAGGTCAGTATACCCCAGTGGGAGTTCACTGTTTTTTTAATGAAGGAAGAATTCTTCGTGTAGGAAGTTACACATGTAATCAGATCTTCTTTTTCTTTCGTGTGGGTTTCTAGGAGGGATTCCCTGTTATTGTTCAGGGCTCTCTTCGCTGAACGTCGCAGTAGTCTCGTCGGGTACCCCCTCTCTTGGAGCTTGTGTTGTAGAAGGGTCGCTTCCTGTTGGTAATTGGAGGTAGTGGCACAGTTTCTGCGAAGCCTTAAAAACTGCCCGAAGGGGAGGTTGTCCCTTAGTGCCCTTGTGTGATGACTATTATAGAGCAGGAGGCTGTTTCTATCGGTCTCCTTTTTGTAGAGGGTGGTCGAGATCTCTGAAGGACCCAATACAATGGTAAGGTCCAGGTAAGGTATGGAGTGTTCAGAGATAGCTCCTGTGAATTTCAAATATGGATCTTGATGGTTGATCCATGTGCAGAACGCCAGGCAGCTGGTCCGGTCTCCTTTCCAAAAAATCAGGATGTCGTCAATGTAGCGACGCCAGAGGGTGAGGTTTTCACGGAATGGATTGTGTTCTGGGGGATAGATGTAGAGTTTCTCAAAGGCGGCCATATAGATGCAGGCTACACTCGGTGCGAAGGTCGAGCCCATAGAAGTTCCACGGATTTGATGGAACAGTTCTGATTCATATTTGAAAAAGTTCTCTGTAAGGGCTATGTTGGCTAACTCCATAATAAAAGATACCGGAGTGGGGGATGACCATTCTTCCAATCTCAAAGTAGACTCCACTGCCTCTAAGGTTGCTTGTTGGGGGATGTTCGTGTAAAGGGCTTCCACGTCTAAGGTCAGTAGGAGGTCAACATCTGTTCTTCCATCCACATCATTTATCAGACGGAAGACATCCCTGGTGTCCTGGAGGAAGGAGGGAATCTTTTTCACTACTGGTTGTAGGAAGACATCGCAAAACTGGGACAGAGGTTCCAAGAGAGATCCTATTCCGGAGACAATCGGTCTGCCGGGGACTGGGGTGATGCCTTTGTGGATTTTAGGAAGAGTGTAGAAATATGGTATTATGGGTTCAGTTGTGATGAGAAAGTCGGCTTCCTTCCTAGTGATCCACTCGTTAGTTTCGGCTTCAATCACCAAACTCATGATGGTGGTGGTCAAGCGCTTGGTGGGATCCACAGGTAAGGGCCTATAATGGGTGGTGTTGGAAAGTTGCCGTCTACATTCGAGATCGTAGTCGTGGTGATCTTGTATGACCATGGCTCCTCCCTTGTCTGCTTGCTTGATGACAATCGTGACATCATTACCTAATGTGTCTACGGCATGTCTCTCAGCCGTCGTCAAGTTGTTGAATTGTTTGATGTTAGGTTTCTTTTTTAGACTTGTCAGGACCGCTCGCTCGAAAGTGAGGACCTCAGGGGGAACCATCCCATCCGTGGGGGTAAAGGTGGAAGGTTTCTTAAGACCGGTATGCTGGCTAATTGACTCAGAAAGAAAGATTGCCAAGCAGTGAATGCCGCAAAACAGGAGCCAGATACAATTGAGATGGAAGGTATCCCTTTGGTGAAACATTTCATGGTACAAGACCACACGGCAGATGACATTTACTGGCAAACCGTGGAAGTGATCATCTTGTCAAGGAGGGGAAAGGACATCGCTAATCAATTGAACAGCAGAGAATGTAAATGGATGGACGTACTTCACAGCATCAATAATGGACTCAATGGCATCAATGACATGAGGCTATTATCCTTGGTACATTTTTAAAGGACTTCGGTTGACATTTCATGTATGAGCTATCATAAGTTTCACTGTACCATGTGTGTAGATCTACATGTGTGACTCTTACCATTGTCCTTCGGTATGGCACAAATTAAATGGATTTTTGATCATGCATAACAGAATTTGAAAGCTGTTTCCACTGTTTGAGCAGGTCTGAATTTACAGTCCTCTTTGCATGAATTTGATAGTTAATAGGTCATACCTTACATGTTCTGGAGAGTATCTGGCTGATGTGATTTGCATTCACTGCCCTTGTTTCGAGATATTAAGGTTTCTGGGCCCTTTTGTACGCTAGTGAGTAATCATCATATGTAGATCAGGATAGCTGACCTTGAAACAATGTGAGCATTTTCTGATGGCAACACAGGATAGAAGTTCTCCTGAGTAGAGAGTGGGAGGTCAGCCCAAATATAAGGAGAGTAGGCTTAGAAATAACCCCAAGATGGTGGCTTCCAGTTTACAGTCTAGTGGCCAGAATTAACAGGAGCAATGATAATGGAGCCGCATCTACTGTGTTTTCTTGACACATTCAAGACAACGGTTGCATAGAATTGAGGAGCATGGAGGAATCCTGTTGGTGAGTTTCTCTCTGGATTTCATTGCCCACTATGTGGTGAGTGGAATAATTAACCAGGTTTGACACTAATAGGTGTGTGATTTGTCCACCTAACAGAGACAGCCACTTACTGGTGCCGATGGAGGTTGTTCAAGTCTTTTAAAGAGTGGTTGCATTAAGTTGAGGAGTACGGTAGTCTCCCACAAGTGAGTTTTTCCCTTTAATTTGCTGCCCACGTTATGGTGGGTGGCAAACACAACAAGATCAGGGACGGAGTGCTGAAACTTTTCAATAACTCACCCAAAGTCACAGATCTGGATTTACATCCATTGTTCTTTTGCTCACTGTGCCACCCCAGTTTAGACCAAGCCATATGCAAATCCGCCTTGAACC
This sequence comes from Lissotriton helveticus, assembly GCF_964261635.1. Classification (NCBI taxonomy): domain Eukaryota; kingdom Metazoa; phylum Chordata; class Amphibia; order Caudata; family Salamandridae; genus Lissotriton; species Lissotriton helveticus. Next base: position 2,086,315,894 of record NC_136063.1, read on the forward strand.
TGTTCCTCATGGGAACAGTCTACCCCGAACTGCCAAACCAGGTCCTCCTTGGAAGGTTACAAGCATCCTGGACCGGTTTCTGGGTACTACTTCTCATCAGCCAGGCTAGCTTGAATCCAGTGGCACAGTGAGCAAGGGCCCCACACCTGAGCATACCCATGGCCACTTAAGGTGAACCTAGCAAACTCATCGTGATGGGTGACTTAACAGACAAGTTTTGCCCATATTAGAGTTGTGGGTGTAACTTGTCTGTCTTATTTGTAACTGTCTCCACAACACCGGACCAGTGAACCTCAATGAACGGCTCTCCTTCTACACCCCGAACCGCCAGCTTTGCTCCGGTGACCTCGCCCTCGCCACAGTTCCCCCCATCTGCCGAGCGACCGCCAGCAGCAGATCGTTCTCCCACCTCGCCACAAAACCTGAAACTCCCTACCGATCCACTAACAACAGACCCAGGACCTGCTGGCCTTCAGGAGACTCCTCAAGACCTGACTGTTAGAGCAGTAGCAGCAGCCCCGCCACTACCCCAGCGCCTTGAGACTCTCACGGGTAAGCAGTGCACTCTACAAATGCACTGATTGATTGATTGATTGATTGAAAAGTGTAAATTCATGACAAGTTGTCAAAGTTGTAGTGCCTTCTTTTGAGGTAATACCCAGTAGATTGTCATTGGTAGGGAGACAGGTCCTAGGGAAGTCTTGTTGAATTATGAGAAATCAACTACAGACCCCTTGAGAAAGATTCAGGATGAAATCAGACAAATTACTTTGATGGCTCTGGATGACGGTACGATCTCTATGGAGGAATATACCAACCTTAGCAAACCACGCCCAAGTACACCTGTGATTTATACATTGCCTAAGATTCATAACGATGTATCTAAATCTCCTGGGTGTCCCATAGTATCTGGATGTGGTTTGATATTGCAGTCACTTTGCCTACTTATTGCCCAATACATCAAAGAAGAAGTCTCAAAAATACTGTCCTATGTTTTGGACAGCATGCTGTTCATCAATCTGGTAGATAGACTGGACTTTGGACATGACACTGACTTGTTATTGGTACTGAATTTCAATTCATTGTATATGTACATCTATCAGGAGGGAGCAATAGAAGACAACAGAAATTCTGTGAGACAGACTGGTTTGGACAAGGCAAGGCCCGAGGTGATTACACTAAAGAAGAGTTACATTTTGTTTAACAGAGACTTTTACATCTAAAAGAAGGGAGTAGCCATGGAAGCTTGTTTTATTTTCTCCAGACGTGTTGACACTGTTTGTGATTGAGTTTAAAGAAAAGGTTATATATGGTAACTCTAACCCATACCAAGCTTACAACAGGAACTCTAGAAAGCATATTGATGATGCCTTTTTCATTTGGCATGTGGGAACATGAACTGAGGGCATTTGCAACATGGCTAAAAATCAGAGTCAGGACTTAGATTTCAACATGCATACCAGCAGCCAGGAGAATAATTACCTTGATCTCTTGATCAGACATATAGATGGGAAGCTGTATACCATATTGTACAAGAAACTCACTGATACTATTTTGTTTCTGTGCTACAATAGTCACCATCCAAGGGCACTGAGAGACAGACAGTTCCTGGGTATATGCAGGAGTACACATAAAAGCAAGTATTTCAATGAGCCAGGACTACTTAAACAGAAACTGTTAGACAACGATTGCTCCCAAAAAAGTAATCTCAAGGGTAATCAAGATAGCATGGTTCTGCCCACGTGAGAGACTACTGATTCCCAGACTAAGAAACGAAGAGTAAAACAGACTAGTGATGGTTACTAATTTCTCCCCAGTGAGCAATGACGTTAAGATTTCAATAACAGGCACTGGAATTTATTGAGTGACACATGTGAGGAAGTCAACCTCTTCACATTCTTAAGGAACAAAAACATCAAGGATTATGTGGTTAGAGCATACAAGGAGCCCACCAACAAACCCACCAACATACAGCCCCAAATCTCCAGTGCTCTGCTACACCTGGTAGAGTCCCATAGTGCTCTTAGAGCACTGTGGTGCTCTACCAGGTGTAGCAGGGCACTGTAGATTTGGGGCTGTATGGTGTGCAAGTTCACAGGGGATGCTAAATCTTGGTCATTGAATAATAGGGTAATGTATTGAGGGTACTGAGATTGTTTTCTAATTCCAATAAATGTAATGTTATTCACATAATCGAAATGCAAGTTTATGTAAGTCAGACAAGAAAGATTGTGTTAAAAAAGAATGCACAAAGTTCCCCTAGGGAGTGATATTAGAATAGAAAAATTAGTGATCCTTCCTCTCTCCGAGTGTGGTTGGATGTGAAAATCAGGGGCAGGTGTCCCTTGTCGGAACTAGGCATGCCTCACACAACCGGTAGGTTTAACGACTGCTGTCATATCACCAGCCAATTGTCACGTATCATCATCGGCTTCCTGCTCCTACGTCAAGCCGGCGCTGCAATGCCTGACGGGTAGCACTTAGTGCTACACTTTAACGGAGATCTTTTGTTCCTGGCCGTTTGATTGAATGAGTGTGAGGGACCCTAGTGGTAAAGTAGTGAGCGTGAGGTGAGGTGTATTAAAAAAGGTTAATGTAGTCTACTTTGGACACTTTATTCATGTAACTAACTACCTTGTTTAAAATAAGATGAGAGGGGTATGGGGGCTCAACCAAACTATGGGTGGGAGACCCGTTCAACCCTCATTGGTGATCAGGTCAACATGTTTCATGCCATCATGGCAATTCGTCAGGACCTAAATAGTGCTCATAAACTAGAAAGGAGCCCTAGTTGGGCTGAGGGGTCAAGCAGATACAACCTGATACAACCTGAAGGGTCAAAGACCGGAACAGGGAGAGTTCATGTGTTGCAATCCGCCCTAGAAAAGATTGGAAAAATGGACACATAATAGTTACTGCACTCCAAGGGATTTAACAACCCATCCTAGAATCCAAGTGAATACCGCTAATTTAACGTCCACCCGGAATGTGTGTGTAACCCGTGAAATGGAGAGAGGTGGAAAAATATCAACAACTCTAGTGATTTTTGGTTGGTTATAATATACCATGTTGGGATACCAACAAACATATACTCAGGTGACATTGTGGTCGGATACATTTGGTTGGTAAAGGGAGGAGATACCATAATAATAATCATAAGGCCGAAGGAAGAACAAGAACTGTAGGATTAAAAAGTCATTTAATTTGGACTTACCCTCGGTAGCTGTAGGGGGTCCCCATAGACTGCTTGGGTGGGAACAACGCCCTCAACGAATAATCTAGGGAAATAAGGAAGGAAGCGGAGGTCTTAGTCTCCTAGAGGAGAACTATAGTCTATCCTCATGGTAAGAGTGTTTATTGCAGTGGAGAAAACCACCAGCTGGTCTCACTGAAGTTGTTCAGACCGACCGGTGGTGTCGACGAGAGCAAACCACTCTGGTTGAACTGCAGCCACAGCCGGAAACCTAGTCGGTTAATCCTGGGTCACTACAGCGACACCAGCGCCACGCCACGTGGGGGCCGCGATGCCCCCAAGATGACATGCCCAGCCAGGACACATATCCCTCATAATGTTACCTCACATCCTGTCGATGTAAGTGGCGGGTCGCCGGTACAGCGCGGCCCACAGGCATAGCCACCGCTGCCGCCACAGGACCCGGGCACCCCAATGGCCCCTTAACCATGCCTACAGCCCTGTAGAGGGCCGCTCCCCCGTCACCTCCCGGCGGCAGGAAACCCACGGTCAGCCGACCACGCCCTTAGGTTTTTCTGCGTCCTGCTGAGGTCTGGAAACAGTGTCCCGCCCAATGATCACCTTACCTTGGAGGCGCGAGGAAGTTACCTCTGAACCTAAACCCACATCACCGGCACGGCTCGGTCGCGAAGCAGCTGGTAATGCGGTCATAGTTCACAGCGCCCATTTATCCCAGTCGGTGTTCGTGGTTAAGGGCGTGTCAATTAGACGGTTGCTAGGATACGCCTCAAGCGGGCGCGGAGATGACGACTTATATGTGTCATCGTATCTGTTCAGGCGCCATATTGGAATGGGATATAAAGTTATAGGAACAGGATATTTATAGCATGGATATATTAGAGCATTCTGATTGCCAGATCAATTATCAAATAAAGAAACTGGCCTCAAGCTTTGAGGGTTGGCATGGAATGGGCATTGGAAAGCCGCCCTGGCTTCTGATGCGAGTATAGCTCTGCCTGACATATGGAGCGCCATTTTGGATTGGACTGGCGAGCCAAAATCGGGCGCCCTTGTTGATTCCTCGTCACTGTTTTGCAAGGTATAGGGGTCACAAGAATGTGTTCCAATGCTCCTAGTGAGATACCAGAGGCGATGAGGTAAATGTAACAATTGATGTTTGCGGAGTTAGTACACCACAATCGCTGTGGTTGTTGGGGCATAGGTCATGTTGGTCTCATGAAGGTGTCCCAGGTCCCCAGTGGGGAAGGTGGTCTTAAGGGGAGATGGAGAGAGAGTGTGTGTGTAGCGATATGGCTTGCACATCTCTGGGTTCTTCGTCATGTCTGAAAGGCTTTATATAATTCACGATGTGGTGTATGAACATGTGAGTCATGGACCGTGCTCAATGTGAGAGGGTCCGGGTGGGCATTCCTCTCAGCCTGTCCAAGGGGGGATTTAGGACATAGTGAGGGGTAAAAACCAAGCAACAGATATCAACCTCTCCGGGGTGTAGGCATGCTAGGGTATGTAGTCAGTGCATCTCTCACATAACCAGGGCGTGTATCTTGTATAGGGGTATTCAACACCAATGGCTAAGATATGATAGCCCAAAAAGGGGAATTCATCTAGTCAGTGTGTTCCATGGGACGGAATCATTCAATCCCTCAGTATCTAGATGTAGGCGGTGAACCCATCTCTGTTCAATTCTAAACAGAGCCTGCTGATTTGATGAAGGATGCCACTCCAATATCACCCACTGTATGTCCTCTGCGGCATGGCCATGTTGCTTGCAGTGTTCGTACAGGCCAGTATGAGTCTTATGGCAGCGGATATTACTGTTGTGTTCCATGATGCGTGTCTTAACTGTCCGTGTCGTCATTCCAATGTACTTCAGGCCACAGGGGTAGGTCAACATGTAAATGCACTTGCTGCTGTTGCAGTTGGTATGCCTGTTTAAGTGCCAGGTGAAAGTATCTGAGAATTGGACAGATTTCGTTTGAGTGGTTTGTGGGCAGACGACACAGTTGCCACATCGGTAATGCCCCGTCACCGGGGGCAGGTTCCAGAGTGTGTTCCGTGGACGAGTACTAGTCTTTTTTGGATGGGTGTGGACCAGTTGATCCTTCAGGTTGGTGGTTGTTTTGAAGGCGAAACGTGGGCGGGGGATGTCCAAGTTTACTGAGGTCAGTATACCCCAGTGGGAGTTCACTGTTTTTTTAATGAAGGAAGAATTCTTCGTGTAGGAAGTTACACATGTAATCAGATCTTCTTTTTCTTTCGTGTGGGTTTCTAGGAGGGATTCCCTGTTATTGTTCAGGGCTCTCTTCGCTGAACGTCGCAGTAGTCTCGTCGGGTACCCCCTCTCTTGGAGCTTGTGTTGTAGAAGGGTCGCTTCCTGTTGGTAATTGGAGGTAGTGGCACAGTTTCTGCAAAGCCTTAAAAACTGCCCGAAGGGGAGGTTGTCCCTTAGTGCCCTTGTGTGATGACTATTATAGAGCAGGAGGCTGTTTCTATCGGTCTCCTTTTTGTAGAGGGTGGTCGAGATCTCTGAAGGACCCAATACAATGGTAAGGTCCAGGTAAGGTATGGAGTGTTCAGAGATAGCTCCTGTGAATTTCAAATATGGATCTTGATGGTTGATCCATGTGCAGAACGCCAGGCAGCTGGTCCGGTCTCCTTTCCAAAAAATCAGGATGTCGTCAATGTAGCGACGCCAGAGGGTGAGGTTTTCACGGAATGGATTGTGTTCTGGGGGATAGATGTAGAGTTTCTCAAAGGCGGCCATATAGATGCAGGCTACACTCGGTGCGAAGGTCGAGCCCATAGAAGTTCCACGGATTTGATGGAACAGTTCTGATTCATATTTGAAAAAGTTCTCTGTAAGGGCTATGTTGGCTAACTCCATAATAAAAGATACCGGAGTGGGGGATGACCATTCTTCCAATCTCAAAGTAGACTCCACTGCCTCTAAGGTTGCTTGTTGGGGGATGTTCGTGTAAAGGGCTTCCACGTCTAAGGTCAGTAGGAGGTCAACATCTGTTCTTCCATCCACATCATTTATCAGACGGAGGACATCCCTGGTGTCCTGGAGGAAGGAGGGAATCTTTTTCACTACTGGTTGTAGGAAGACATCGCAAAACTGGGACAGAGGTTCCAAGAGAGATCCTATTCCGGAGACAATCGGTCTGCCGGGGACTGGGGTGATGCCTTTGTGGATTTTAGGAAGAGTGTAGAAATATGGTATTATGGGTTCAGTTGTGATGAGAAAGTCGGCTTCCTTCCTAGTGATCCACTCGTTAGTTTCGGCTTCAATCACCAAACTCATGATGGTGGTGGTCAAGCGCTTGGTGGGATCCACAGGTAAGGGCCTATAATGGGTGGTGTTGGAAAGTTGCCGTCTACATTCGAGATCGTAGTCGTGGTGATCTTGTATGACCATGGCTCCTCCCTTGTCTGCTTGCTTGATGACAATCGTGACATCATTACCTAATGTGTCTACGGCATGTCTCTCAGCCGTCGTCAAGTTGTTGAATTGTTTGATGTTAGGTTTCTTTTTTAGACTTGTCAGGACCGCTCGCTCGAAAGTGAGGACCTCAGGGGGAACCATCCCATCCGTGGGGGTAAAGGTGGAAGGTTTCTTAAGACCGGTATGCTAGCTAATTGACTCAGAAAGAAAGATTGCCAAGCAGTGAATGCCGCAAAACAGGAGCCAGATACAATTGAGATGGAAGGTATCCCTTTGGTGAAACATTTCATGGTACAAGACCACACGGCAGATGACATTTACTGGCAAACCGTGGAAGTGATCATCTTGTCAAGGAGGGGAAAGGACATCGCTAATCAATTGAACAGCAGAGAATGTAAATGGATGGACGTACTTCACAGCATCAATAATGGACTCAATGGCATCAATGACATGAGGCTATTATCCTTGGTACATTTTTAAAGGACTTCGGTTGACATTTCATGTATGAGCTATCATAAGTTTCACTGTACCATGTGTGTAGATCTACATGTGTGACTCTTACCATTGTCCTTCGGTACGGCACAAATTAAATGGATTTTTGATCATGCATAACAGAATTTGAAAGCTGTTTCCACTGTTTGAGCAGGTCTGAATTTACAGTCCTCTTTGCATGAATTTGATAGTTAATAGGTCATACCTTACATGTTCTGGAGAGTATCTGGCTGATGTGATTTGCATTCACTGCCCTTGTTTCGAGATATTAAGGTTTCTGGGCCCTTTTGTACGCTAGTGAGTAATCATCATATGTAGATCAGGATAGCTGACCTTGAAACAATGTGAGCATTTTCTGATGGCAACACAGGATAGAAGTTCTCCTGAGTAGAGAGTGGGAGGTCAGCCCAAATATAAGGAGAGTAGGCTTAGAAATAACCCCAAGATGGTGGCTTCCAGTTTACAGTCTAGTGGCCAGAATTAACAGGAGCAATGATAATGGAGCCGCATCTACTGTGTTTTCTTGACACATCCAAGACAACGGTTGCATAGAATTGAGGAGCATGGAGGAATCCTGTTGGTGAGTTTCTCTCTGGATTTCATTGCCCACTATGTGGTGAGTGGAATAATTAACCAGGTTTGACACTAATAGGTGTGTGATTTGTCCACCTAACAGAGACAGCCACTTACTGGTGCCGATGGAGGTTGTTCAAGTCTTTTAAAGAGTGGTTGCATTAAGTTGAGGAGTACGGTAGTCTCCCACAAGTGAGTTTTTCCCTTTAATTTGCTGCCCACGTTATGGTGGGTGGCAAACACAACAAGATCAGGGACGGAGTGCTGAAACTTTTCAATCACTCACCCAAAGTCACAGATCTGGATTTACATCCATTGTTCTTTTGCTCACTGTGCCACCCCAGTTTAGACCAAGCCATATGCAAATCCGCCTTGAACCTGTTCCTCATGGGAACAGTCTACCCCGAACTGCCAAACCAGGTCCTCCTTGGAAGGTTACAAGCATCCTGGACCGGTTTCTGGGTACTACTTCTCATCAGCCAGGCTAGCTTGAATCCAGTGGCACAGTGAGCAAGGGCCCCACACCTGAGCATACCCATGGCCACTTAAGGTGAACCTAGCAAACTCATCGTGATGGGTGACTTAACAGACAAGTTTTGCCCATATTAGAGTTGTGGGTGTAACTTGTCTGTCTTATTTGTTCTTGTCAGCACAATCAAGACAGCAACATATATATGCCCTGATGGATTTTATTTGAATACCATAACTTTACTGGTAAACATGTAAGCAAAAAGGTGTGGCATGGCTATATTTGCTCACATTTTTTGATGACATATTTGCTTACATTTATTGGGTGATAAATGTCATTAGAACAGTAATCTAGGAAGTGCATGGATTCACATGTAGCAGTAACCGCAGAACGGTGGAAGCACTTAACTGATATGGCAAAGACGTACTTATTGACATGGTTTCCCTGGTGAGAGAGTTGCATCCTGGATGTAGTTGGAGGATGTTTGATGATTGATGTATGGGCACCAAGGTAGACCCATGTGAGGTAATTATGAACCTCTTTTTGATTTTTTCCTAGATTGGAGATAGGATACTTCAACACCATGGTGGTGAGTTGAGCGGTGTGGCCATCATTGGCTTGTGAATATGTGAATGTATGAATTGAGACAGCTGGTAACTAAGTTCTTTTACTTTTTACTTCATATGTGTGTGAGGTGGACAACGGCATCCTGAGGTGACCCCCCTCAATGTTATTGGAGTTGAAAGGTCAACAAAATTTACCCTGAATGTTTGAGAGCTGGAATGAGCAGAAGCAGCTGTCTAATTTAGAAAAGCGTCCTAAGATCATTTAAACCCTTAAAAGTGTATATGACCAAGTTCAAGTTCAGGCATTTATATAGCGCACTACTCACCCAGAGGGTCTCAAGGCGCTAGAGGGAAGGGTTCATTGTTTATCGAAAAGCCAAGTTTTCAATTCTTTTCTGAAGGAGATGTGATTTTGAGTGAGGCGGAAGTGGGTGGGGAGTGAGTTCCAGGCCTTGGCAGCCAGGAAGGAGAAGGATCTGCCGCCCATGGTGGTTTTTCGGATGCGCGGGACTGCGGCGAGGGCTTGACCGGATGATCTAAGTTGGCGGGTGGGATAGTAGAAGGACAGTCGGGAGTTGAGGCATTCTGGTCCTAGATTATAGAGGGCCTTGTGTGCGTGGGTAAGAAGGCGGAAAGTGATTCTCTTGTTGACGGGAAGCCAGTGGAGGTTTTTTAAGTGTCCGGTGATGTGCTCTTGGCGCGGGATGTCTAATATGAGTCTCGCTGATGCGTTTTGGATGCGCTGGAGCTTTTTCTGTAATTTTGTTGTAATTCCGGCGTAGAGAGTGTTGCCATAGTCCAGTCGACTTGTGACCAGTGCATGGGTGACAGTCTTTCTTGTTTCGAGGGGGAACCAGCGGAAGATCTTTTTGAGGATGCGAAGGACGTTGAAGCAGGAGGACGATACGGCGTTGACTTGTCTGGACATTGAGAGAGAGGAGTCTAGAATGAAGCCAAGGTTACGTGCATGGTCAGTGGGAGTGGGCGCTGATCCCAGAGTGGAAGGCCACCAAGAGTCGTCCCACGCTGAGGGGGAGGATCCAAGGATGAGCACTTCAGTTTTGTCTGAGTTGAGTTTTAAGCGGCTCTGTTGCATCCATTCGGCTACTTCTTTCATGCCTTCGTGAAGATTGTCCTTGGCGGTGTTGGGGTCTTTGGTGAGGGAAAGTATCAGCTGGGTGTCGTCTGCGTAGGAGATGATGTTGAGGTTGTGTCGACGTGCGATGGGGGCGAGGGGACTCATGTAGACGTTGAAGAGGGTGGGACTGAGTGAGGAGCCTTGAGGTACGCCGCAGATGACTTCGGTGGGCTCTGAGTAGAAGGGGGGGAGTCGGACTCTCTGGGTTCTCCCGGCTAGGAATGAGCTAATCCAGTCTAAGGCTTTTCCTTGTATGCCGATGTTGTTGAGGCGTTGTATGAGGGTGCTGTGACAGACAGTGTCGAAGGCGGCGGAGAGGTCGAGGAGAATGAGGGCCACTGTTTCACCGTTGTCCAAGAGTGCACGGATGTCGTCGGTCGCCGCAATGAGGGCGGTCTCGGTGCTGTGTTTGGCTCGAAAGCCATTCTGTGAGGGATCCAGGGAGTTGTTGGATTCAAGGAAGGCTGCGAGTTGGCTGTTGACGGCTTTCTCGATGACTTTGGCCGGGAAAGGGAGGAGGGAGATGGGGCGGTAGTTTTTCAGTTCTGAGGGGTCTGCTGTTGGTTTTTTCAGAAGGGCGCTGAGATCGGCGTGTTTCCATATTTCTGGAAAGGAGGCTGAGTTGAAGGAGCAGTTGATGACATCACGGAGTTGGGGAGCGATGATGGAGTCAGCTTTGTTGAAGATGTAGTGGGGGCAGGGGTCAGAAGGTGAGCCAGAGTGGATTGAGTTCATGAGGCGAATGGTGTCTTCAATGGTGATTGGGTTCCAGGAATTGAGGTAGTTAGTTGGAGGGGTGGGATCGGAAGGGGGTGGGGTGAGTTGGTCATTGGGAGTGTTCTTGAAGCTGTTGTGGATGTCGGCAATTTTGTGTAGAAGAAGGAGGATAGCGCATTGCAGAGGTCTTGGGAGGGGGTGATGTCGTTGGATGCTGCGGGAGGGTTGGTGAATTCTTTGACGATATTGAAGAGTTCCTTGCTGTTGTGAGAGTTGTTGTCGAGACGGTCCTTAAATGCTGATTTCTTTGCGGAACGAATCAGTTGGTGGTGTTTGCGGGTGGTTGTCTTGAGAGAGGTCATGTTGTCTGAGGTTGGTTCTTTCCTCCAAATCTTCTCGAGGGTGCGGCAAGTCTTCTTGGATTTTTTAAGGTCATCATTGAACCAGGGAGCCTTTTTGCTGAATGATTTCAACTGGTGTTTTTTCAGGGGTGCTAGTTCGTCTGCGCTGTGTGTAATCCATTGCCTGAGGTTTGTGGCCGCTTGGTCTGGGTCCGTTGTTAGGGTGGGAGTGTTTTGGCTGAGGGATGTGAGGAGTTGGTCGATGGTGATTTTGTTCCAATTTCTTCGGGGTATGGGTTGTGGACGGTTGTGGGTCAGGGTTGTTTTGTAGCTGAAGTGGACACAGCTGTGATCCGTCCAGTGGAGAGCTGTAGTGTGATCGAAGGAAATGTGCTTGCTGGAGGTGAAGATAGGGTCGAGCGTGTGTCCGGCGGTGTGAGTGGGGGTGTCAACGAGTTGTTTGAGTCCGAGATTGGACATGTTGTCCAGGAGGGTGGTGGTGTTGTTGTCGAGAATGTTGTCTAGGTGGTAGTTGAGGTCTCCTAGAAGGATGTAGTTCTCGGAGGCGAGGGCGTGCGGGCTGATGAAGTCAGTGATGTCGTCGCTAAATTGAGATCGGGTGCCTGGGGGTCTGTAGATGAGGGTTCCTCTGAGGGTGGTTCTGGGGTCGGTGTGGATCTCAAAGTGGAGGTGTTCGGCGGTTGCGAGATTGTCGTCAGAACTGGTAGTAATTTTGATGGTGTTTCTATGAACGATGGCGATGCCTCCTCCAGTTTTTTTAATGGTGCGGTCTTTTCGAATGATCTTGTAGGTGTCCGGTATGGCTATGGCGATGTCGGGGGCAGAGGATGCGTTCATCCAAGTTTCAGTGAGGAAGGCGATGTCAGGTGACACAGTGTCGATTAGGTCCCAGAGTTCGGTTGCGTGTCTGTGGACCGAGCGGGTGTTCAGTAGGATGCATTTCAGGTCGTTGGGTTCGGAGCTGAGTGTGGAGGGAGTGTGTTTGGTGAGGGTTCTGCAGCAGTTGAACTTACAGGAGAGGCAGGAGAATGGGCCGTGGGTACGTCCTGGGGTAGCTACGCAGCATAGTGGGGTGCGTCCTGCGTTGAGGGCGAGGAGAGTAGCGGCATCATAAGCGACTCTGGGGGGTTGGGAGCGGTGTAGGGCAGGGGGACGGGCGCTGGGCGCGGTCCAGGCGCGGACGGGCGTAGACGGGCTTACCTTTGGCGCACCTTCGGCGCGGCTGCAGCGCGTGGACGCTGCGCGTTGGAGCATCAGGCATAAATGAAGTGTGGAGGGGGCGGAGCGTGGGAGGGTCAGCTGGGAGGCGGGGTCTGGGAGGAGACACGGGTGAAACAACAATCAAGTCTAAATGGCCGCCGAGAGAGAAATCGAAAGTGGGGCACAGCCGAAGCTTCACTCAAATAATCTAGTTACTAAGTGACTAAGGAGACGCTTCACCGACAAACACAATCGCCGCTTTAGACAATTAATTAAAATTAAAATGTAGCAATGCGCGCTCTAACGCTAACAAGCGCTCAAACGTAATGTAATTAATTCGGAAAAGCAATGCGGGCAAAAATGATACCAAGCGCAGTGAGATGATGTATGCGCTGTAGCAGGACGGCAGTCAGCAGGAATTCTGGCAGGCAAGGCAGGCAGCTAGCACAGGGCTTCTGTGGAGCGAGTGGAGAGCTGGGGGAGCGACCGTGATGGATGGAATCCAGACGGGGACCATTGGGGATTATACAGTGCATTGGTGTTGTAAATATTCCATGTATTATGCAGCACTGCATTGTGTGCACTATTACGTCACTTTTTCATACTTATGTTGTAAGTGAAAAAGTATAGTTCAGAGCCCGCACACTATTGGATGATTACTCTTTCTTAAAAGAAGTCTCATGTGACTTTCTCTAGATATTGATTATAGAAAGCTGACATTTTCCTGCCCTTGTTATTTGATTCCTGCAGTTTGTCCTAGGGCATATGACTGGGTGTAATTGGCAGTTGGACTTTGTTAAGTGCTCCCAGACAGTCACACAATAAAGGGATTAGGTATGCCTGGATGAGCCATCAACTGGCAAGATGGAGGACAGAGCTGGGCACAGCCCCACTTGCAACTGAAGAGTGTGTGCTATGCCTTCACACAAAGGACCTGTCACCATACCATAGTCCCTGCAGACAGCCTGGTGCCAGGGCAGGCAAGTCAGGAAATTCCAACACTGCAAAGGAAAACTTTTTGAATTTTCCTCCACATCATAGAAGGGACGAGGTATAAAAATAGGACCCTCAGACCCACTCTACAGTTCACATTCTGGACCTGGACAAGGACTCTCACTAGACTGCCTGCTGCTGTGGCCATATGTGCACTCTACAAGACTGCTTGCTTTCCTGCACATGGAGCCTACCTTGATCCCTCAGAGGGTTGCCCTGCTGCTTGAGTCCAGATTCATCCCCTGAACTCAGGAATACCGAGCAACTTCATGGGCTAGTTTTCTGGCCTGGAGGACAAAAAAGGCATCCACCATTTTGAACATGCACCTGCACCGAGCCTGAGTGAGTCCTGAACCCTCAAGTTGTGCCCCTCCAGTCCTAGACCCTTGGTTGCGGTGTTAAAGGTGTCCAGAGAGACAAAATCACAAACATAGGTCTAAGACATTTTCTGGCTACAAACTGCTCTGAGAACTTCACAGCAGCTCCCACTATGTTCTTCTCCGCAGCAGCAAATCCTGGTCTGCAGAACCTGGGCAAAGTGGTATCAGACCTTCTGGATCTCTCGTTGGCTACAGTCTCTAGCTTCATCCTGCATAAGATTTTTGACTTCCAAGAAAGAGACCAAGGAGCATATTTATGAGAAATGATGCACCACTGTGCCAAGATAGAGATGGGTCAAACTTATTTGCGTCTGCGTGAAAACTCCTTACGACGCCATGGATGTGTAGTATTCACAATCATGCCGTTTTTGCTGTAGTTGGTCATAAAATAGACTTAACTAAAGCAATGCAGTAAAGAACAGAGGCGATGCATCAGTTTAGACTAACACAGGTATCCTACTGTATGTACAAGGGTGTAAAAAGGTAAAAAAAAAACCTTGCTTTCTATTACACTGGTCCTGAAAGTCACACATGCAAGTGGGCATAGTCTACTTATGTGTATCACTATGCCTATTTATGTGTGACATAAGTCAGTAATGGTGTGTAATGTGTGATCTACTGTGTTACCTACCCTATGTGTGTACTTACCTGTTAAGGGGATATGGCTCAATTGCAGATTACACTGTTTCAAGTCACTCAGCTGGTTAAATCCCTCTGAAACAGCAAATGCGTCATTCCCATGCCTGGGTTTTAGAGGCATGGGAATTTTGAATCATCTCTACCTAGGGGCCCGCCTCCCAAAGATGCTTCATCTTAGGGAGATGTCATCAATACCACTGAATCAGTTTTACAGGGATTTTTGGTGGGCACGCCTACCTTGCGTATACTAAAACTAAAGTCATGCAGCCAATTCCAACGAAGGAAAAAAATGATGCAGGCCAACAAAAAGTGACACATCACCCTAGATGCGTCAACTTGTAAATAAGGAGCAATGACAAGGCTGCGTCAAAAACAATGGTGCAGCAGTGGCGCAAGCTCCTTGAATTATATGCCTCTAACTCTGAATGTAGACATTTTTATTGTGAGTTTGTAGAGCGGCTCCCCGATGATAACACTCCCTTCTCGGTCACCCACTGCAGCCTTGCCCCACTGACCTTTATTTTCTCCAAACATTTTTCCAAAATTTCTACTAATGCAAAGGTAATCACTGACTTCCAAGCCAATTCTTGTATCTGACCCATGATCCATCACAGTCGGGTATATATTTCAATTTTGACCTGGTCTTCCACTACTAGATGTCCACGGTTGGCTCTTTGATCTTTTTAGGAGCTAGTTTTTACTAATACTTTAAAAATTAATAACTCCAGTTCTAGTCATTTTAATGTCAAATAATGTATTAAAATCTATTTTTCTAAAGTGCTGTGAGATTTTTCTTGTGTTGGGTTTTCACTTTATTTCCGTTAGTGTGCTACATAAACACTTTACACATTGCCTCTAAGTTAAGCCTGACTTCTTTTAGTGCCAGGCTGCCCAGAGTTAAGCACAGAATAATTTAGTGACTTTTGTGGTTCACCCTGTTGGGGATCGTGGTTGTTGCTTGAACAGGGGTCACCCTCATTCAACACCGAATTTTCTCACACAGTATCACGGTGGTCCCTGTTAATGTTTTTCCCACTTTGGAGCAGAGCTCCATCAACATGACAAGATTTTGTTTTGAAATAAAAAAGATAATGACCTCTCGCTAGGGGAGACCTCTAACATCGCGAGGGGGGAATTTTTTTGTTTTTTACTGCCCTTTATCACCAAAGTTTACCTTGTTGGTGACAGGCAGTAAAAAAAGGTTATAAATCCGCCCATCCTAAGTGGGCAGTCAGACATATAGCCACTTCTCCAACAGCCTTTACTCCACTGGGCCATCGGAGTAGTCACCTCCGTGTCCAAACATTAAGGTCCATGCACATTTCAATCTGGAGGTTAGACCACTATATTGATGGGAAGGGAACACCATCACCGTCATGCTTGAGTTCCTTCTCTACCAATATATAAACTAGGCCCTAAGGCTTCACTGAGTCTCAGAAAGGCAGAAAATAATGCATTTGTAGACATTTTGCAGTCAACAATACATCTAAATAAATAGGTAGAACATAGTAATTTTAGAAACCAAAAACCAAAACGACTTTGGAAAGAAAAGGTCTATTGAGTAATACAATTAATTGTCTTTCACTACAGATAACTGTACATAAAGAAAATATAAAAGGTTCATCATATGTGTTTTTCGGTTGATTTCCTAACGAAGGAACGAATAGTGACTACCAAGTACGATGCACAGACTGAAAATAATAAAACTTTGTGACAAGGTCCTATGCATTTCTTTATATAATTTGTTGTCTCAGAAAAATGCGTGCTTACAAATAGTAGTAGTCATAGATAACACATATTCTGTATCAACTTGCATATTATTGAATAGAGGAGGATCCTAGGGCATTACTGAACAATTCAGCCTTCTACACAAGTTGTTATTCATTTGTACATTGTATGATGTTGCAATATTATTTGTTCTTATGAAAAATATGGATACATTTATATCTATGTGTATCTTTGTGTATGCATGTATGCCGTGTTTTGCATAGATTACAAAAGTTCAGTGTAGATTACAATGTTGGTAGAACAAATCAAGTAGCTAGATCAGTGTAACCAAAGATGCATCTCTGCTTCTTTATTCAATCAACATTTTACTGTATCAAGACAAAGAATCCAGGATGTCCTCTTTCCCTGTTTTAACCTCTCTCTTGAGCCCTTTCTCCAGTCTCTACGGCATTCCCCAACGTTCCAAGGCTTTACACATAAATCTCTGATCCTTCTTCGTCTATGCTTGCATTTACCGAACGTCTTTCTTCTTTTGCGACCATGTCAGTCTATAAATTAAACTTCTCCAAATTTGAAGTACTTCCCTTAAATAAATTTTGTTTAAAGAGCATGTTCGAAAGTATTGATTTTAAATGGAATACTACTGGTTAAATCCTCTTCTACCCTTTCAAAAACGATTCAGGTTAATCTGGATGAGGTTTATCAAAAGTACACAACATGGCTGATAAGTGGTCTCCCCTTTTTCTGTCATGGAGGGGTAGACTGGACTCCATCAAAATGATGATGCTTCCTGTTATTACCTTCCATTATCCATGTTACCGGTTAAAATACCACTGACATTTTTTAAAAACCCTTAATGGAATTCTGAGTAAATTTTTATGGAACGGTAGGAAGGCTCGCATTATCTTTGCGCTTCTCTCTGCCCTTAAAGATCGGATTGGTGTTCATTTTCCCAACTTTCGACAGGATCATTCCTCTTTTTTAATTCGCCAAATGTTACCTTATATATCTACTTTGGGAGGAACTTCTTCTTCTGCATGATATAGACTGGAGAAATCTCTGATCTCTCCTTTCCCTTTTCCCCTTTTAGCTTCCTTCACTCATCCCCCTCGTTCTCTTAACCACCCAACAATCTCAAAATTCATCTCAACTTTTCATTCTAGTAAGTGTAAATCTCTTAGTCCTTTACATATATTTTTGCACTCCCCTCTTTGGCATAACAAGAGTATTAAAATCTCCAATTGCACCATTTGTGGGAAAACATGGGCCTCGAAAGGGGTCTTTCAGGTTAATCAACTAATACAGGATTCTCATTGTCTTTCCCTACAAGAAGGTCAGTCAACATTTGATCTACCTCCTTCCTCATTACGAAGATATGAATATTTACGAACGCTTCTCATGGATCAACTTTCTCTACTCTCTAGTCTTCCACTTCCTTCTCCAGATCCTCTGATTGAGCCTTTATCCACTTCCCATTTTATTAGAGCCTCTCATGTCTACAAATACTTGCATTTCTCTTCTCCTAATCGCCCTAAAAGTAAAATTGAGCTCTTATGGGAATCTGAGCTACAACCTCATGTAACTCAAGCATTTCTCAGACTCTTTATTATTTTTACTACAGACTATTTTTAACTCCAGTAGCACTCTCCAAGTTTAGTTCAAACTTATCCCTCAATTGCTGGGTATGCCCTACTACTCCTGGCTCATTTATGCATTCCTTTTTTCTTTGTCCTGTTATTGTATGTTTAAGGTTTGTGAACCAATATCCTCTATTTGTAACATTACATTTCCCTTTGACATATACTCCAATTTTCTGGGTAGTAATTCCACCACTAACTCGTTGGGTTCTCGCAAGGTTAGCAAATTTGTTGATTTGTTAATTGCTATTGCCTTTCAGGTAATTACTTCTAACTGGAAGGATGCTTCTAAGGTCTCTTTTTCTGTTTGGTGGAACCTTCTTTTATCACCACAGACTGGACAGAGCTTCTTCCAAAACTTCTCAACAACTCATTCGTAAAGAAGCCCTCTGGTCTCCGCTTACCAATTATTTATCTTCTTCTGCACTTCGTAATCAAGATAGCTCCTTCTTTTTTCAACCTCCATAAGTATTGTACAATTATCTTTTATTTCTTTTTGGGATCCAAAAATGATGTATATAATTTCAATGTTTCAATATCCCAACAGTTGAAGATATTGCTGTGTCTTTGTTCTCCCTTTTTCTCTTTTTTTTCTTTCTTTCTTCCCCTTCTTAGTTCTCTTTCTCATCTAACTTTTTTGTTTTTCTTTTCTACTCCTTTTTCTTCCTTCTTCCTTCTCCTCTTTTCTAGTTCTTCCTTTTTTCTGCCCAAAATTCTAAAATGTTAAATGCTATTTTGTCTCTAGGTGCAATTCTTTTATTAATGCTTTCCTTTTTTTGGAATTTTTGTTTATCTAAGATAGATTTCTATTTGTCATTTATTCCATCAAATCATCTATTCAGTCTGTTAATCTAATGCTATTTTTTATATAAGCCTTGAATATATTGTACCCATATTTCTAATATTCTCATTAAAGTTCTTTAAACTAAAAAAAAAAGACAGAGAATCCACAGTATACCTTTGCATAACTGGTGTAATTTGTGGTTGTCTTCGCTAGGAAGTTTGGATATTTGGACAATAGCAAAGAAGTTGAATGTCTTGTAATGATCATGACATTTTGTGTAGTTTTCAGATTGAGGTTTACCATGATCTTTTATGGCAATGCTCTTGAATATGAATTGTCAAGGATGAATTGAACTTCCCACATTCAGGGGCAAATTATTTGACACAGATTTACTTGAACAGATCATCTTGTTATGTATCTTGGATTTGTTCAAGTGTTGCACTTTTGTGTTATCTCCTAGTTTTCAGCCTGAGGAATAGTGGCAAGTGGAAAACAATTCTTGCATATCTGAACAATTAATTGTAATTGGCTTAAGTGACATCAGAAATAAGTGCTCATCTGAAACCCATTGGGGTTTCAGTAATTTATGTCTGTTAGGGTGGATGTTTTTCTGCAATAGGTACCAATGCTCACCTAAATATTTTCTAGCGTATGGGAATCCATAGTGGAATATTGTCACCAATCGAATTGGCTTACTGTTGGATGTTTTTGGTACTGGTTAACAAGAATAATCTGTTTGTTGTTTACACTTCGATTGTTTTCCCCATTCCATCGGGGTCATGTCTTTTTTGTAATAGACTCACTATGAGTTATTTAGTTTTGGCTGTAAATATATTGTTTCACTGCAATTCCTTCTGATCCTCAGGGCTTCCCCTCTGGGACTTTGGAGTATGGAGTGTCAGCAAGACATTAACTATGCTTCGGATTATATTTGTTACTTATTGTTGTTGGAGGGTGGTCTTGCCTTGCTACATAACCCATAAACAGGCATGTGCACGGTGGAGCCAGATCTTTAGTTTATAAAAATAAAAAATTGTTTGAGGATGTGTTATTGTGTAACAAAACACAAGGATTTCAGCAATCAGATTGATTACACCCTGTATTGTGCTGATCATGGGCTCGCACCCTTCTAGTAGGATGAACGTCGTCTAAATTTCTGATGGAAGTAAAGAGGCTTGTCACATCTATGGTTGATAGTGTAAAGTCTTGTACCATTGGATGGAATAGAGTTTAATGAGATGTTTCGTGATCATGTTAAGCCTTTCTGCTTGAGCTAAACCGAGTTAAGTTAAATCAAGAATATGTTTTTATGGGTACAACATATGAAACGATAAAAAGAATGAGGCAAACATCAAAAGGTTAAAACACATTATGAAATTACATTAGTCAAACTCCCATTACAAAGTCATAACCAAAGAATAAATCATTATCTAGTAAAAATAGACGTTACTATAAACTGTTATACCACAGTGGGACCCATCAATCGTCTGTAAAGTGTGTATCAGATTTAGTGGTTCCTGCCTTACTATCATCTGTCACAAGGAGCCAAAAACCCTTTCCTCTTTAGCTCTTACCGCATTAAGTAGATCAGACTTTTGTTATACATTTTTGCTTGAAGCAATCATATTTTTATCCGACGATTTATTAAACAATATAATCTGTTCTATTAATAATTTGATGATGAATGCCATTATTTCTGCCAATGTTCAACAGAACTTCCTTCCTGTCCTGACGGTCAGCTCTTTTATCCAACTTCAAGGTCAGCACAGATAACTTTTAGTTCCTGGGCCAACAGAGTAGTAGATGTAAAATCAGATTTACAAACATTTTGCGATGTTGATGCAAACCAGCACAAGAAGTTTTTTGTTATGTACTTTCCGTGCAAAGCTTTTTTTTGTGCTGGAGCATTGCCTAAAAGTAACACAAGGCAGTGCATGTCTCTGCTTTGCATTTCTTTGCTTCAAGGGGGCTTTACATGGGTGGGACAACATGGGTGTTCCCATGCAACCACCCTATCGCCCAAACATTTAAGACATGGTTTGCATACAAAATAAATACCATTTTTAAAGTAGGTATTAATTTCCCCCTTCTTTTCCAACTTAGCATATGTGCTGCACTGTACAGCACACATACACAGTAGAAAACAATTTAAAAGTTACCCATGCTGTTTGATGCAAAACCCAATCTTACCAATAATTTGAGACAGGGTTTTGCAGCAAACATAATGCCATTTTGAAAGCAGGTATTCATTTCTCCTTTCTTTTTCAACTTAGCATCTGTTCTGCACTGAACAATACACAAACAAAGTAGGAAAAGATATAAAAGTTGCCTTCCAGTGCAAAACAAAAACTATGGTGCACAGGTGTGTGCAATACACCTGGCAGCAAAATGATGTGCCGGCGCTAGAGAGAGGGGAGATCCATATCTCTGTTGATATGGTGCTCTTCAGCTCTCTCCTTCTCTCACAACATTTTTGGCTGTTGTGTTGTGTGAGAATTTAGTCAATCTGGCTAGTGGTATTTAGCTTTTTTGATGCAGCATGCATCATCTCTGTACTGTCTTGAGAATATGAACAGCAGGACCCTTATTGTCAGCGAGGAACTGCGTAGGAGAATGACACACTCAGTTGGCTGTGTCTGGGTGTTGTTTTTTTTAACAATTTCTTTTATTGATTACCTAGTACAGATCTTCAAAAAATCAATATACAATAATCATAAAACCACTATACACGTATCACAAATTTAAAAAAAGACAGGTATAAATTCATTCATTTACCAAGGATATACCAATACATAAGGAATACAAAAATTCATCTAAGTCAGAGATCCAATCAATACAATCAGATACCACATCAAAACATCCCGGTTTTATATTATCAGCAAGATTCTCTCCAATTCCTTAATGGGGCCCATAGGTTTTGCCCTAGTGCTCTTATTCTCCTACCTCTTCCCCTATATAGGGCTGCCTCAATGTTATGAATCCCTAGCAGGTTAGAGAGCCACATCTGGAAGGAGGAGACCACAGTATCCTTCCAGCCTGCCGCCAGAATAATCCGGAGGATAGCCATAGACATAAAAACAAATGCTTCTTCTTCCTTATTCAAATTTAAGTTACTATCATGCCCTAAGATCATTAGGGTAGGGGATAGGATGGTCTTAATACCTAGCAGCCCCTCCAAACACTTCTGGATATTGATAAAAAGCTCTGATAACTTTTGGCAATGATAACACATATGGGCAAGATCAGCTGACCCCTCAGAGCATCTAGGGCATTTGTCGTCTTCCCTCTTGCCCCACCCAAATAACTTAGCCGGGGTAAAATATAAATTAAATACTGTTTTATAATGTTGGGCTCACAAATTTGTAGAGCGAAACCATTTCCCGGCTAGTTGCAGAGCCTTATCTAGATCAACATCTGGGTCCCCTAGTTTCACCATCCAAGCCGCTTCAAATTTATCCACATGATTTTGGAGAGTTGAGATTAGAACTTTATATATCGGCCTAATTTTAACACCCCCACCCAAAACATACTCCATCACATTGATTTTACCCCCTGGAGTAACAGGTGGTCTGATCCTTAATAACGTTTGGTGTATCTGTAGGAATTTAAACCCTTGCGAAGCTGAAATTCCATATTTTCTCTGAATCTCATTAAAACTTAACATCGTACTTCCACCAAACACATCTCCCACTCTTCTGATTCCTTGACCCTCCCACGATCTCCAAAGTCTATCCATACTAAAATAAGGAAACAGGCTAGAGTTCCAGAGTGGGGTATAATAATTAATTTTCGGAATTCCCAGATACTTCTGGATGGATTTCCAGACCTTCCAGGCACTTTCCAATACCTTATATCATTTTTTATTAAAATAGCGTAACGCCGGCAGCTTCCTCACCTAGCAGCAGTTCAAAAATAGAAGGGGGGTATCTTAACCCTAAGGAAGAGTCAGACACACTTGATACGCCGTCTAATAAAATAGCCATCTGACTGAAAAGACATGCCAAAAGATAAAATCTGATGTTAGGAGCCGCTAGCCCCCCCTTCTCCAATGGGAGTGAGAGATATCTCATACACCGTCTAATTTTCCCATACTTCCAGATAAAATTCGCAAATGCTGCCTCTATAGATTTAAGCACTTACTACCCCACCACCAATGGGATAGTACGAAAAAGGTACAGTATTTTGGGGAACATGGTCATCTCAATGACATTATTTCTGCCTATGGTACACAGGTGAATTTGGTCGATTCTATTCAGCTCTGCGGTAATGGACTTAAGTACTGGCAAGAAATTTCTCTTGACAATTGTATCTACCGTAGAGCTGATCCTAACCCCCAAATACACTGCTGACTCCAGATATCTACCATTCCGCTTAGGAATATTATTTGAACAAATTATCTGAGTTTTTGATTCGTTAAGGTTGTATCCCGATTATTGACCACATTCCGTAGTAATCCCTATGAGGGCCGCCATAGCCAGCTATGGCTCTGGCGTTGTTATAGCCAGGTCATCTGCATACAATTTAGTTTCAAACCCATTGCACACCACTGGTTTAACACTCTCACAGTCAAAGATCTTTCTAACCAGTGGGTCAATGTACAGGGCAATAAAATTGGTGAGCAGGGGCACCCTTGCCGGGTCCCTCGACCTATGTTAATTTCCTCAGAACTACCACCCATTAGTTGGATTTTTGCTACTGGCTCGACATACATGGCTTTTATAGCCCTCAAAATATTAGGGCCAAATCCCCTCTGCTCCAATATCCCCATAAATAGCTCCAAGTGACACAATCGCAGGCCTTTTCCACGTCCAGAAGGATCATGGCGATCCGAACCCCCACAGCAGCCTGGGCATCAAATAGCGTGATTGCCCGCCTGATGTGATCGGTGGTATCATGACTGGCACAAACCTGTGCTGCCATGGGGAGACTAGACCGCCAATGATCCCATCCAACCGCTTGGCCAAGACCTTCGCATAGATGTTGGTGTCTGCATTTATGAGGGATATTGGGTGATAAGAGCCTGGGTCTTCCTTATTCTTGCCCTTATTATGAAAGACAACAATATTTGTACTTTTCCAGGATTCAGGGACATTTCCAGAGCACATTACACCATTAAATAAATCCAACATAAACGGAGCTAACACATCCTGCAGGCATTTGTATACCTCAATAGGAATACTATCAGGTCCTGTAGCCTTCCCAGCCACTAGAAACTCCAGAGCTTCTTCCAATTCACTTATAGTCAGGTCTCCATAGAGTGTTAGTTTATCCTTATCTGATAGCTTATGGCCAATATCACCCAGCTCCACACCTACTGATGCTACCCTATCCTCCTCACTGTACAGTTGTTGGTAGAAGTTCTTAAACACCCTACGAATATCAGCTGGCACTACTAACTCCTGATCCCCATCATGGATTTTAGAGATAATATTCCTACTGAATCCCTGCCTGATTTTCAATGCCAAAAGCTTTCCAGCCTGCTCCCCTGTTCCATACATTCCCCCCTGTGCACCTGATATTCGTCTGCATTTTTCTGTGCTATCCATTTATTTAGATCGGCCTTAATAGACAACATTTTTTGAAGGCTTTGATCGGTCTCATTCCCCCCTATAATATCCCTCACGTGTTGCTCCTTTGCTTCCATTAGCTGCCCTACCAATTTCTCGTGTTCTTTCCGAGCTTCTTTCCTCTGCCTGGCAGAGAAGCTAAACGTCTCCTCCCCTAATGCTGCTTAAAGGCATCCCAGACACAATTACGGGTGGCATTGAACCTTTTTGCATCAAAAAAATCTCCAGCCCATTTCTTTAACTGCTCTATAAATTTAGGGTTCACCAACAGTCTCCTTTCAAATGTCCATCTGGAGCTAACCTTCGGGGTTTTATCCGTTTCATATAATAAGACCAAAGGATTATGATCCGAGATGAGTTTCGGACGTTTTTTAATCCCCAATCTCAACAGCTCTGAAGATGAAATAGGAAAATAATCTAATTTAGTATATTTCTTAAGCGGATATGAAAAATATGTGAACCCTGGATCTTGTTCCTCTTTTTGCCCCCAAACATCTAATAGACTGTATGACCTAATCAGAGAACACAAAGCTCTCTAAACCCTGGGCTTACTTCCCCCATAAACACTAGTTCCATCACTATCAGTAAGATCTGCAGAGATATTAAAGTCCCCAGAGCAAATGAGGAGGGATGCCCAATTCACTAATTCTATTTCTAGATTGTTAAACAACTTTGAGTCGTCCTGATTAGATCCATAGATTGCGCACAGCGTGACCCCGATCTTAAGTTCTACAATTACCTACCGCCCCTAGGAATTTGCTAAACAATGGATAAAACCCCCTAGACTCAGTTTCCCCAGGATTGCCACCCCTCTTATAGTAGATGTCTGGGTAGAGCATGCCAGCAATTCAAAACCTTTCATATTTAGTAGATTTTTTTTGCCCACGGTAGATGGGTCTCCTGCAGACATATTACATCTAGCTGATTTGTTCTTGCAAAATAGCCCAATCTTTGCCTCTTAGACCAATCATTCAGTCCTCCTACATTAATGGAACATATCTTAAGCATCCCCATTACTTCTTGGTACAAAACTACCTAGCAACTGTCTCCTTCCAACACAATATGATACAGATACATATAACATAATCAAAAAATAGAAACCATAGTACCATGTAACCTTCTTTTGCCTCCCCATAAGAGTGCACCCCAACCCCCCTCCAATCCTCCCACCGCCCTTATCCCCCCTCATCACTTGACACCCCACCCTCCCTATCTTGTTTCACCCCTCCACCCCACAGGGACGCTTACACAAAAGTCTGCATGTGATGTATGCTGTGTAAGTGGGCAGTGGCTACCGCACCGTGAATATTTAATCCTATCAGACCCTTAAATCTTCAGAAAGAAAAACATTATCATACCTAACCCAAAAGAGAAAACGCTCACATCCAGCTCCTACTTATAAAACCTGTCCCCCACCCTACCCCTTAAGCTTATATGTATTCCAACATGATACCATTTCCCCTCCCCCTTACTGCCCCCTCATCATGGCAAAAAAGTCAGTAGAACATCTCTATTTGTCTAAGGAATCCAAATACTCTTTGGCTTTAATCTCCGATGAAAAGTACAGCGTGATGCCTTGATTTATTACTTTCAGTTGCGCTGGGTTGACAAATAGACCTGAATTTTTCAATCTTGAAATGGTTTAATGAGCTGTCTCAGCCTCCAGCGTCTCTCAACAGGTACATGGCAGAAGTCAGGCCGGACGAAGAAAGATACCCCACCAGGTGTTCTTTTCGCATCTGGCCTTGCTTTCTCATAGATCGCTTGTCGCAAGAGGAAGTTTCCAAAAAAAACTAGTAAAGCGTTGGTGTTCGAGGCTTAAGCGGAATACGGTGTGCTCTTTGGATCTCTGCCGCCCAGTTCCATTCTGATAATTCTGGGAAGGCCATTTTAAAAAGATCGATTACATACCACCTGGTATCGGATCCTTCAAGACCCTCCTGTACCCCCAGCACTCGAAGATTATTTCGTCTCTGCCTGTTCTCGGACTCTTCAAGTTTCCACTGAATATCCTTAATTTGGGCACCCTGATCTTCCACCAGAGACACGGCATTAGATGCATCCGCTTCCTTCGTGATAATCCTAACCTCCAGGTTGGATACTCTATCTTCCAAATTTGAAAATGCCTTGGACAGCTTCCTCACAGCCCCCTGCATTTTCCTCATCCCCGCCTGGGCTTTCCTGCTATCTTGTCTGGTTTCATTTCTATGAGCTAAGATAGCTTGATGCATTATGTCCAGAGTGGGGGGGCACCTTCCTCTACCATAGGTGTCTTCCTTGCAGAGCTTGTGAGAGGAGTAACTGCTGAATGATCCCAAGTCAGCTCGTGTCTGCCCTTGATGTGGACCCCGTTATTGTGGTTGCCGTTCTGCTGCATGGATTTTACAGCTGTTAGGGGGAGCTTCACTGTCTTCCACATCTGACTCTAGGCTGCTCCCCTCTTGTGAGGCACTCAGTATATCATCAGACCACTCTGCCCCTTCAGATAGAGAAAAAACAATCACTAGACTATTTTTCTCCCTCATCTCTATCCTTTTCCTCTGTTAACTCACCTGTGGGGTACCTAAAGTACTAGGTAGGAGCTGGCTTCCATACTCCTGGTGGTGCCCGATAATCTGAGTCTCCAGACCGTTATTTGCAATACTTTCAATGCTCAAGTCCTTATTGCAATTCTTGAGAGCTTTAGCTGTCCCCTCTAATTGTGCTCGAGAAATACTGGTTGTTTGCTCATTGGGGGACAGACCAATGGTTCCTACCATTATTTCGGAAGAGAAAGTCCCGGGGAGTGAAGGGGGTAATCCACTACCCACTTCTCTTTCCTTTCCCCGCTGTCCAACTCGATAGTGTTTTGGGGGGGCCCTGAATAGATGCTTGGCTCACCTTGTAACGTAGAGCACTGCTCCTGTCATCCACAACGCCACTAGCCGGCCCGGGAGCCACTTTGTCGTTTGCCCTTTGCAGTAACTCTATGACCGAGGGACCCGGCAGTCGGCTTTTCGACGAGACTCCACCTCTTCCCCTCCTCAGTACTGGAGAATCCGGGGAGAGAGCCTGGCTCGCTTGCGGCGGGGAGCTCTCATTCACCGCCGCGAGATAGCGAGTGCCCTCCGCAAGAACCTGGCAAGCAGCCGCTACCGCAGTTGCCTTCGATGCCGCCGCAGCTGAGACCGTCTTTGGCGCCATCTCGGATACTCCTCTGCTGCTACTTCCTCCGAACACCTCGGCAAGCAGTCTCCGCAGGTATTCCTTAATGTAGCCTTTCAGAAAGCTCAGGGTTGAATTTAGGCGTAGTGCCCCTAGGGCATCATGGCAATAACATTTCAAGAGCATCTAGAGTAGAGGGGAGTCAGGGGGTCAAAGTCGGGGGGGGGACAATCTATTGCGGTGATTTCTCCTTTGAGTTCTGCATCAGCACTGGGTCATAAACGCTGACCTGCCGCCACTGCCCACCAGCTCAGCAGTCGACCTACTGCACGATTGCCATATTGCCCTCGGCTGTGTCTGGGTGTTGTTAATAAAGTTTATGATGCAGGGGCCGATTCTCATAAGTAATCTGAGATAAAATCCTAAACTTACTACTTTTGGTATTCACCGAAGGCATTTAGTAGTAGTAAAGTTATTACTCCTAAATTTAGTACTACTAAACTGAGACAAAATCCTTAGTTTACAACTTTCAGTATTCACAGAAGCTCCGTGCATGGCGTCATCATTTGCATGCTACAGGGCTGCAGCGAGTAGGGGCTACATGCCAGAAGAAACCAGACTCCTCTCATTGGGAGTTTGCCGAGATCATGCTAACTTCTTGTGCATGTCACATGCATCTAAGGAGAAGTGAAGCAGGCCACTGAAGGTGTATGTGTAGTCAAAGTGCCACTCCAGGTAGTGCAGTATTTTGAAGAAAGCAAAGGCCCTACGGATAGGCCTATTCACAGTCAGCCTAGAGCCTGCTGGTAAGGGCAAAAGAAGAGGTACTGCAGCACAACGCACCACAGAGCCACCATGTGCACAGAATGATAGCTCTATTGCCAGCAACAATCAAGTGCAGAGAAGCAATGAAGGCAACGACAGCCGGGTGCAAATGTGAGTCAAAAGCAGAAGCATTCAGTCACAAAGAAATGATGAAGTCAGTGAAAACTGGATGAAATGCAGAAGGTTGAGAAAGGTGACAAACTTGTGCAAGAGACAAAACCACTACTCACTGTCAAGAAAGAAGATAGCATCATACAATATCAGCCTGAGAGTGATGACCCAGATCTAAGCACACGGATGATGTTATCAGAAGGTGCGTGTCTGAGTGAGCAGGAACCGTCGATGGGACAGGATATACTCTCAACGTCAGTAAGTCCCAACATAAGTCATGATGCTGCTATGTTCCTGAAACCACCACCACCATTAAATACAGCCAAAAAGACGAATATTCACCCCATATGAACTGCATGTATCAAAACATTCAAAGATTTCATTGACGCGCTAGAAGAGGCAGATGAAAAAATATCATCCAATACTTAAAGAACCTTTCAGGTGATTGAGTGAAAGAAATGATAAAGAAAATACCACACGCTGATAAAATCTCTTGCCGCCAAATTAAGGAAGCAGATATGAAGTGCAATCCAATGCAGAATGTGGTTTTCAAAGGTACATTTTCAACCAGACAAGACAGCAAGCTGGTGAAACAATGGAGGAGTCTGTCAAAAGACATGATACCCTCATCAAGCATTGCAAGTTCCACTAATTCAATGATGAAAAAACTACATATCCTAGAGTCATCAATGGTTGCCTGTCTGACTCATTCAGATGACCTATACAGAGAGAGATAATCAGTATAGAAAAGGTATTCAGGGCTGCAAGTGCAGACACTCGTGCAGATCGACAAGCTGCTGATATGAACGCTGGACCGGCCCAGAGTGAAACAGCATTGGGCATGAAAACTAAGCAGAAGCACAAGGTTAAGGGCCATAAAGAGATGTATCATAGGAAAAATTATATGTGTTTCCGATGTGGTTTTTCATTCCTACACAGAGATAAATGTGGGACCCCTGCAAAGTAAACTAGAAATAAACAGCATCACATTGAGAAGAGAAAATGGATGCCAGAAAATTCCAGAAGCACTCTAGTGAAGCCAAAAGACCAAACTGCTACATCAATTGGGGAAATGTGCACTAAATGAAGTCAATCGTCATCAAAGTCGTCCTCTAAAGGCTCTTCAACGTCATTGTCGAGTGACAGTGAAGAAGATGGCTACGCGATGATGTTGTCAACCACTAAACAATGTGCACATGTAGGTTTGGTTGCATGCAGAGAAGAGTCATGTCCAAGAGAGATCGCCACATGGAACAACCAAATTCATTTGGACAGTGCCCTAAGATCACACTAAAGATTGATGGTTTCTCCATACCTTTTATCATCGACAGTGGAGTATCGATAAACATCATGCTGACAGAAAAATACTACAAACTGTCTCCGTGCCCCATCCCACACGATTGAAAATTAAGGTATACACGTGGGCTGCTTTCATGCCATTGCAAAGTCAAGGATCATTTGTAGAAACCCTGCGACACAAGAAGACGAAAGTACAGCTGCCAATGCATATTCTTAAAGGTACTTTGTCTAGTGCATGTTTACTCAGTTTCAGTACTGCTGCTGACATGGGGCAGATCTCGATCAATTAGAACCTGAACGCACATGCTGATATATTGAGTCAGTTCCCGTTGTTGTTTGATGGACTGGGAAAGCTTAAGACAATGAAAGTGCAACTTTACTTTAATGAGGACCTTCGTCCTGTTGCTCAACTACATTGCAAAATTGCTTTCCATCCACAGGAATCTATTGAGAAAGAGCTTGAAACTCTGTTGAAGCTTATGATTGAATGCGCCTCTGGTATGAAGTCATGGGTTTCGCCCATAGTAGTAGTGCCAACAAAGGAAAGTGGAAGTGCTGTGCTTATTTGTGTTTCTATGCACCAAGCTAACAAGGCAATCCAGTTAACCACTTCTAAGCAATAGTAAAGTACCTGTGCTTCACCTCTAACCTACACTGAAACTCCCTACTTTATCTATTTACTTTCCCTATCACTCCACTGTCAAAGGTGTTTAAATTGCGCCAATGCAGGGCAAGTTAAATGTCATATGTGGGCTGCAGTGTGCATATACATGAGCAACATAAATGATAAAATCATGTCTGCCAAGAAAACCACTGTGCTCTGGGTTGGCTCTAGTTTAAACTTACTGCAGTGATATAAGTCAGGGAAAATGATCATGTAACTCTTTCTATACATTCATAAAACACCTCTACAGTGTGTTTTGTAAGCCCATGGGACAGGGTACTAATATTTAAAAATTGAGCACACTACATATTGGGGTTAGTATGCCCTCACAGAAAAATAAAAATTGAAAGGTATTTCACTGTATAGGTCTTGTAGATTACCAATTAGTAATCTGAGATGGGATTAAACTCTTATTTTCTATTCTCCATTTAGAAAAAGGCTACAAAAATGTTTCAAAGTTATTTCCTACTTCCTTTTTTAATGCAGAAAAGTGAAGTTGTAAAACTGTACTTAAGGTTACCTGAACCAGAACTGCCCTAAAACTAATGTTACCCCTCACCTCACTGGGGGAGAACTGGAATACCGGAATACACATCCTAGCTGTGTCAGTTACTAACCCCAGCTCAAAGAAGGACATTGACCTGTCTCTCAGGCCAGGAAAACCTAATTGGCATTAGCTGAAGACCATGTAGAAGGGATTAACTATCTATGAGTAAGTAGGAACAGTTGGCAGAATAAATGTCAGAATTTGTGTTAACTTTTGTAACTTGGAGATGCCAAGGAGAACGGCTTCTTTATATTCTCAGAATCCTTGCCAAAAGTCAGACTCTAGTCTCAGTAGAAGAGAAAACCACTTTTGCCTCGAACAGGTAGAAGGATTCTGGTCTTCCACACTCCTACATCACCAGCCTTGACACAACAACAATCTCCCTGAATTCATCTACAAATTGAACAACTGGATCACCAACTGCACTTCAAGCAACTTGAAAGCAAATGGAGACTTAGTCGGAATGACACAAACCAGAGCACCACCATATTTGCCTTCAGATGCTACCATCGGCAAATCAAAGCCAACGAACAATTCACACTCACCGACCTCATTGAAAACAGCACCAACTGCGCTAAAGAAATCTCTGCCATAGTGAAAGATTTCACCACCATAAGCCCCTAATAGGATCTCTGCACTACTTAAGAAACAGCACCAACCATGTAATCCATACACTCTGGAGCACCCTCAGACCTCTGCCCTCAGCATGTCTTCATCAAAAGACTGTACCCCATCAACGCAGCCCTTACCTTGATCTTAAATGACTCCATCATCATATTTACCTACGCGGACACCTGGAAACATGCCACCTTACTCTCTTTTCTCAAGAAACCCCCATTGGACCCGAAGATGCTATCCAACTACTGGCCTATCTTCCCACTACCCTACATGACAAAGGTCCTGCAAAAGATGATAAAGAAATGCCTAGCTGCACACCTCACAGGAAATCCTGCTCCTCAACACCAGTCAATCTGGATTAAATCTCAATGACAGTAACGAGACAGCCCTCATCGCTGCCACAGATGACATCCATGTGATCATCTATGAGGTGGCACTGAGGCCCTCCTCCTACTGGATCTTTATGCAGCCTTTCACACCATCACTCACTCCATCTTTTTCTAATGACTTCACAAAGCTGGTGTCCAAGATCCCACACTCTGCTTGATTTGCTTATTCCTAACAGACTACACCCAGTCAGCCAGACAGCCTCCCTTGGCCTCTTATGCCATCAACCTCTCTGCGGAGTTCCACAAGGATCCTCAATCAACCCCACTCTGTTAAATGCCTACATGACCCCACTCACCAGCATCACCCACACCCATGAAATCAACTTCATATCCTATACTGATGACACAAGGCTTATACTCTCCCTCTCTGACAAGATGCCAAACATCACAACCAATTTCTCCGGCTGCATGACCAAAGTTGCCAAATGGATAAAACCCACTCGCCTCAAGTTCAACACAGACAAGATGGAAATAGTAACCTTAGGCAAATACAGCTTTGCTCTTGGACTCCACCTGGTGTCCTGCTGACCCCAGACCCATACTCTCCCCACAATCCACTCAAAAAACC
This sequence comes from Lissotriton helveticus, assembly GCF_964261635.1. Classification (NCBI taxonomy): domain Eukaryota; kingdom Metazoa; phylum Chordata; class Amphibia; order Caudata; family Salamandridae; genus Lissotriton; species Lissotriton helveticus. The sequence goes on from NC_136063.1 coordinate 2,086,347,963, forward strand.
ATGGAATAGTAACTGGCAACCAACTCATCATGACCAGTCAAGTGTATGCAGACTCTTTCTCCTGCTTCCAACCCCTAAAACTGCTCAAGAAGGTCATCAAATGGGTCCTCACCAACACTTACAGAATCGTCACTCATGCCCTCATCACCAGCAATCGCCCTAAGCCAAAACACTCTATGCTGGAATAATCACTCAACTGACCAAAGGACTAAAGACCAAACAAAACGCAGCAGGCAGGCTCAACCTTAACCTCCCACAGAGCACTCACATCACCTCGTAACTCACAAATCTCCACCAGCTCCCAATCCACAACCAGGCACTCTTGATGCACACATACAGAGCTTTATACAACATTGGTCAGATGTACCTCAATAACTGCATACGCTTCCACAAACCACCAGATACTTCACTAAGCAAGACTCCTGATTATGCTCAACCAGATCCAGTTGTCTCAAATCTCACTCTTAAAGCCTGGAACAACCTGCCCCATCACATCAGAGTGCTTCCTCTTCAGTTCTTGAATTTTGTAGGAAGCTGAAAACATGGCTCTTCACTTAGCACATCCCCTGACTCACCCTGTTTAGCTTCTGCTTCAGAGCTAGGATACCCTCCAGGGTGAGCTGTGGAGAACAGGAACAACGTTGAATGGTAATCCCAGGGAGGTCATACAAAAGGCAGATGTACTTTGTGGTGAAGGTATATGGGCCCTAAGGAGCCCTGCCTGGCTACCATCTCCAGCCTTGTCCTGCTGGAAGATTTCACATTTTTAAGAGGTGATTACGTCCAGTGGGAAAACTTTTGACTAGGGTGAGGCTGTCATTATTTGCAACCTGTGACGTAAACTCGCTGACTCTGAAACTCAGATTTCTCCTGCTCTGAGGCATTGAAACAAACTTCCTCAGAGAAAGCTCAACAATGACATCTAACTTCGAGAGACACTCGCCAATTGCATCCTTGATACCTTAATCATTGGAAGATTTTGACTTTCCTAAAAAAGACTATATGGGTTATTTATATACAGGAAAATGCCTACCTTTCCTGCATGGGAACGGAGTAAATTATTCCATCCCCATGATGGAGAGAATAATGATCTAATTTGGAACTGATGTCAAAAAGGCAGTCATAAGCAAAATCATTGGCAGGACCCACTGTCGCAGTGCTACCTGTTAACCAATGCATTTTACTCTTTGTTACAGGTATGCTGCCCTGTAGCAGAGAATACATTGTATGTCTTAACCAAAGGAAAATACTCAAATGGGATTTTCGTTTTGTACAGAAATAAAAACGCTCCCTTCGCCATGGGAGTCTTCCCCCATGGCTGGTTAGCATTAGAATGTTTTTACTTTTCCTTACTGCCAGATTCCACCTGCCATTAAGGAACAATAAAAAAAAAAGAATACATGTCAATGCATCTGAATTGAGTGGGCGGAAATGTAACCATTTCACCAATGGCCCTTGCTCCCAAGGGCTGTCAGAGATGTTTGGTTTCCACTGTGGCAAAACTGAAGGTCCACCCTCATTTAAATTGGACATATCTTCATGTTGGCATATGTACTCTCCATTGCTGTTGATATGGAGTATACCAACCCCCAACATAAAAATCACCTCCAAGTCAGGATTTAAAAACAATGGCCTACTTTCTGCATCTGACCCCTCCCCCCTCCATTGTGGTTGGCCTGCAATTGCACCTGGGACCCGGTCTACCGCAAACAGTACATTTTGATTCATGCTTTACTTTTTCTTGGTGCTTTTCCCTAAAACTTTCCGAATTCATATCTACGTTTCACCTTAAAATAACTCCTTAAATTATTTTGAGGATCATGTGTCTATCTACTCTTGTTTTGTACCTTCTTCTTAATTGATTTGGTAATTGTATTGGATTGATTGCTTAACATTAAAATTATTAATGCTGCTTAAATTTAGCACACTTCATACTCATAATCATACTTTGTATTGTGCACTATCTGGCTGCCAGCCTCTTAAGGCAAATACAGTAATGCAGCAAATGCTTTTGAATGCAAAGTGTTTTTCTCAATCAGGGTTACTTATATTAGGTTCATAAATGTTCCAAGTCACCGAATGTATGATTGATTTCTTATTCGATGTAGGTTAGGAAGAACACTTGGCAGTTTCTCTGCTTGTTGTGTATAAAGCAAGAAATCGCCTCAGTTCATTGGCCTGTACGTGACTCTGCTGAATAAGTGGACATATAATCAGCTGTGATGCGATGTATCGCTTTAAGGCCTCATAGAAAGCAAACACGTTATAACTCGTAGCATGTATGGTTCATCAAGTTGTCATCTAAAATACAGTAGGTGGATACATGTATTTCCCTACCCATGGCTCGCTTCCTCTCTGGCGAAGTGAGCCGTGGAACTCCTTAACATATGCAGAATATAACTTCCCAACACACACTTAATTACAGTTATGATTACTAATTAAAACTGAAACGCTACTGAAATTCACAAGTTATGGTAAGCTCTGCCTTGGGTTACTCATACAACGTCCAGGCAAACATGTCCCCACGTGTCAGCCTCGTTTGACCCAGGCATCTCTGATAAAGGTTGGAAAACTTAAGAATTAGCAGCATGGTGTTTGCTTCTCATCTGACTAATTATGCCCAGCGTATTATATGCAACTGCTTTTCAAAATCCATGCTATTTGGTGTGGAGTTCCTGAAGGATCCTAGTGATTCTGGAGTTCGTATATGGATTGGCTCAGCTCACTACTTAAACAGTCAAATGGTTATTTTCACCTCTACTTGGATGACACATAGCTTTACCTCGAAAGTAGCCTCTCCGAATGACATTGTAAACTTGGCTCACACCACAAATACATTCTCCCTTCTTTGATGCCTCATCAGCACATCAAACTGAACCCTAAGACGATTGAAGTCATCCTCACGTGACTCCTGGAAGGGTCCAAACAGTTATATCTGGCTAGAGGCAATAATTTTGCTGGAAGGCAATATTTCCATTGTGGAAAATGCTAATTCTTAAAATGTTACCCTGAACAAAAGCTACAAGATGCATATGCTCACCAACACACCATTAAAAGGAACATGCTGCCAAACCAGGGTTGTCAGAAATTGGGTTTCTGGTTGGCAGAGGCATGTCCCAATTACTTACCGGTAATCTTCATTACTCCGAGTATAGTCTTCCTCGCCACATGACTAACAAAGTGAGCTTCAGCTCCACACCAGAACCCTCCAAAGCAAAAGGTCAGCCTCCCATGCCTCCCATCCCTTCCCAATATGGCCGACCCATTACACCCCTGACCTCTATAAGAGGCGGGCCGGCCCAACCCATCAGCCTGAAACTACCAAGCAAAAACATGAAGCTGATAGCCAGACAGGGAGAAAGGGATGGGAACTCATGTGGGGAGGAAGACTATACTCGGAGTAATGAAGATTACCGGTAAGTAATCGGGGCATTACCTCCTCATTAGTCTTCCTCGTCACATGACTAACAAAGTGAGCACATAGCAGAGCCAAGCGGCTTCATGGAAACTCACAAGAAACCAACGGACCAGAATTGGACAACCACGGAAGAGGACAAACCAGACAGGTCAGACGAGCGGAAGAACCACCCAAGAGAGGCAACCACAAGCCAGAAGAACCAGCTCGGGACCGAAAGACAACGGAAGGGCCGAAAACCCAGACCCCCGAGACACAAAGCGCCGTCAGAAAAAAGTGTCCCCAGGAAAGACCAAAGGAGGACAGAGAATGTACGGCACAAGACAGCACAGAGTCAAAAGCAACAGCAACAGGCCCCAGAAGAGAAAGCAGCAACCCACCAAGACAGCCCAATGGACAGCCAAAAGTGAGAGGGGGGCAAGAGCCCATGACACAGATGGCAACCCCACCACAGTGAGCAACAAAAAATCCACTGCAGCAAGAGAGACGCAGTCCGACAAATACAGCAACACTGCAAGGGAGGCCAACACAAGGAACCCCCGGAAAGGACCGTGACTACGAGAGAACAGAGGCAGGCACCAGGCCAAAAAAAGACCCAGGAAGGAGCCGGAAACGACATCGAAGAGACACGGCCACCTAGGAAACCCATCCAGCCAACCGAGCAAGGCCCAGAGGCCCGCCCACGGAGGCCGAAGGGCGGAAGGGACCAGGCCAAGCAACCAGAAAGGAAGCAAACGGCCAGCAAAAGAAACCAGAGGCGCCTACCTCCGTACAGGAGGAAAAAGAAACATCTAACACCTGGAACCGAACACTCTACCCTGAGGGGAAGAGCACAAGACCACAACTAGCAGGCCACAGCGACTCACCCAGAGGACTCTAAGCAGAAGAAAAAACACAGAGCCCGAAGGAAGGAACACGCAGTGGGATGGGCCGAGACCGCCGCCCCAGCAATGCCCCACAAAGCGAGCACCCAGAAGAAACAGGGCGAAACAAGCCCAAGCCACGTCAACACCCCAGAAAGCCACTGAGCCAACAGTCCCCAGAGCCCCAAAACCAGGGACAAAAAAGTGAAGACACAAAGCCACACCGAAAGCGCAGGAACCCGCCAGGGAGAAGAGAACCGGGAGCAGCACCCCCGGGCACCCAACAGCACCGCCTGGAAACAAAAACCAGCAAGGGAAAGCCAGAAAGCAGGGGTAGGACATGAAACCAGCGCCCACATAGGCCCAACACGGACCAAAGAGTAACATCTCCCAAGACAACCATCGCAGCAGCGGACGCCAAAGGAGACACACACAGGCGAGCATCATCAACCGGACAAAAACCCCGGCCAGGCCACAGAGTCTGAAGACCCAGAACCCCTGGAAGGAAAAGGACCTCAGGAGAGGGCAAAGCCGGGATCCCGAGGAGAACCCGAACCAGGCACCAAGAGGCCCGACCCACAGGCCGGCACGGATGGAGCCAGAAGAAAAAAGACCCAGGCAAGGACAGCACCTTTGCGCCAAAAGGACAACCCCGCACAACACCCCAGAGCACGAAGCAGGGGAGAAACAGCCCAGGAGAGCAGCCAGAAGCCCCCACAGGCGACAGAAAGCCGACCAACCGACCCGGCACCAATCGGGAACCCCCGCACACCCCAAAGGGAGGCAAAGACCTACCGCACCCGGGAAGGACACAGACCCCACAGGAGAGGCAGCCCAAACCCAGGAAGACCCAGGCAGCGACACACAAAGGAGCAAACCAGGCCAGATCCAGCCAACAACCCAGAGCAGAGGAGGACAGACGCACACAGGGCAAGAAAGCCATGGGACCCAGGAAGACCAAGGACAGGAAGCATGACCAAATGGCAAGGCGCAGTACCAAAAAAAGGCTGCGCCAGTCCATAGAGCAGCAGAGACGATACCTGCGAGGGCGTCCCAGAGAGGAAGCAAAGGCCCCCAACACCCAGGAAGGGGAAACTAGAACAGAAAGACCACCCGACCCACTGGCAGACAGGGTGGGAAGGGAGCCACCGGGGCAAGAAAAAAAGGGACACAGGGCACAGAGATCCACCGAAAGCGAAGGATCCCCAACGGACAGACGGTGAAAACACTGCAAGACAAAAAGGCACCCAAAACACTCACTGCGGAGGGTCCACACCAAGGGGAACAACGCGGACAGGAACAGCCGGGGCCATAAAAAAACAGACGAAGGGGGACAGCCTCCCAAGGGAGGAGACCCACCACAGAGCCACAGCACGATGGACTGACCCAGGGAGCCCAACAACCGACAACCGGCGGAGACCCAGCAGAGGCAATACACACCGTGTAAGTGCAAAGCGCACTTATCACCCAAGGGCCACAAGGGGCCGAACCACAGGAGTCACAGGCCACCCAGTGGAAAGGCACGCAAAAATGTGCCCCCAGACGGAGGAAAAGACAGAGTAGACCCACCAGGAGAAGAATCTGCGACCACGAGGGCAAACACAAGCCATACCAGCGGAAGACGGAGACCACCGTGTCAACACACCCGGCCATGGAAAAGGACCCCAAGCAGAGCCCCCAACCCTCAGGAAGCGAGGGAAACACAACCGGGAGGGCAACGCAAGGCCGCCAATCGAGACAGGCAACCAGGGACACAACCGCCAAGGGCTGGAAAAGAAAAAGGCCAGACTCCAAGAGCAGCAGCAGCAGAAAAAGCCCACCCGGAGACCACAGAAGCAGCCCAGGGAAGGACGGGCAGGGGCAGACAACGGCCCGGCCCCATAAGACCCACCGTAGTCCTCGGAAACCTCTAACCAAGAGAGGGAACCCAACGGAAAGGACCAAGGGACCAAGAACGAAACCACAGAGGGGGACCTCATGAACAGCACTCAAACGCACTCTCACTGAGCCACATTCCCCCCCCCCCCCAGTGTCACAGCATACAGGACGGAGGAACCGCAGGACAATGCTTGCAACAGACAAGGCCAGGAACAGGCACCCCACCCGGCAAGAGGACACCGCAAGAGTGACCAATAGCCAGGCGAAGGCAAAACCACAGGTTGAAAACAAAAACCCGAAGGTGTCAAAGCGCTGGGGACTCACGGGAAGATGAAGCGAGCAACTGCCCAGAGACAAACGGAGCAGAGCTGATCTGCTGCCATCAGGATCGAACCGTGAGCCCCCGGGTCCCAATGCCAGTCGCGCTGGCCATCGTACCACAATACTCCCCCAAAAGGAAGAGCGGATGACCACTCCACAGCACCCCTCACAGCAAGCGCAGCCCAAAATGCGATAAGCAGCACACGCTCAACAGGGAAAACCAAGAGCACCCACACCCAGAAGGGCATGCCGGCGCTAAAAGATGTGGCCAACAAAAATAACAACAGCGACATCAATTACAGGACAGCGTGTAAGTAAACACAAATGAATACCGACAACTGCATATAAGTGAAGAACAGACCCATATCCCCGATCAGGCACCGACAGCCAGAGGAACAGGAGACTCAACCCACAGGGTCCCCGGAGAGCCCTATCAACCCCCCCCCGCACCAGACACCTGGGGTGGGCCATTCGAGGATGAATGAGGGGAAAGAGAAACCCTGACTCCCATGGCGCCGAACAAAGGCAGCAGACACAACCGCCCGGAAACTGCCCCGGACGGAACATACGGACAGAGCCTCAGGGACCGGAACCAGCCCCTACCGGTGCAACCCCCAACCCAAAGCGGACATAAGGAAAGACCGTATGACCTCTTCCTCGGCTGCAAGTCAAACAGCCCAGAGGGAGAAGACATCAAATGGAAAAAACAAACCAACAGCAGAGGGAGCCCAGCAGAACTGCACCAGGAAGCGCAGAAAAACACGCATCTACCCGCCCCTGGAAGCCGGAACGAGACCAAGCAGCAAGGAACACCGCTGGGAACATCCGGAAGCACAGAATGCCGTGGCGGGCGCTGGACAAGTGCAAGAGATGGTAAGTGCAAGGCAGCATGAGTGAGCGAGCGGGATACCCAGAACAGCACAGCCGCCACAGCGCCGTCCCCAGCGGGGACGCGGTCAAAATAGAGAGCGGGGCATACATACAAAAGCAGCAGACAACTGTGTAATGGGCCACCGCCGCTTAGCACAGCCGACGCCTCCCGCAACACCTCGCTCGGCAGGCGGGATGCGAGATCAGAGAGCCGGAAAGAAACGCCACCAGACGAGGGGGGGAGCGGGAACCACAGCCCACCCCGAAACAGGGAAAGAGAACCCACGAGCTGCTGAAGCCTGCGAAATGGTAAAGGCAGCAGCAGGAGTCTGAGTCGGGCCCCAGGCCCGGACACCAGAACCGGTCAGATCATAGCAAAGAGCACAGCCGCCCCAGAAGCCTGGGACCGGAAACACACCCTGCCCGATCCTACAGAGACGGGCAGCCAAACGGCAAATCCCAAACCCCAGAGCCCGCCATAGCAGGGCATCAAGGCACAAAAAGGGAGGGGGGGCGGGAGGAGCGCAGGGTAGCCCAAAAGCCCGCAAACACCAGGGCCGTCAGCGGGCGCCTCGCCACAAGAGGGGGCAAAAGCCCGCCAGAGGCTGAGACGGGCCGAGGAACACAGTAACCGGCAGGCCGGGGCCTCGGACTGACAAGCAGCCAACCCACTTGGGGACGGCAGGGCCCAAATAGGAAGCCCGCTAAAGCAGGGCAGAAAGCAGAAAATGGAGGGGGCAGAACCCCCAAGAGACCGCGAGAGCAGAGCTGTGAACCCCAAGGGACAGTGCGAGGGCCAGGAGGCGGGGGAACCAGAGAGTGAGCCCGCTGGAGCAGGGCCTCCCCCCCAAGGGCACCGGGGCCTGCTGGAGCAGGACCTCAACCCAACTTACCTGAACAGAAGCTCTGGAGAATCTGCAACGCATAACTAAAAAAATAGAGTGATGGGTTGGGCCGGCCCGCCTCTTATAGAGGTCAGGGGTGTAATGAGTCGGCCATATTGGAAAGGCATGGAAGGCATGGGAGGCTGACTTTTTGCTTTGGAGGGTTCTGGTGTGGAGCTGAATTTCACTGTGTTAGTTATGTGGCGAGGAAGACTAACGAGGAGGTAATGCCCCATGTCCGATCAGGAACCACAATCCAAATAAGGGTTTGTCACTACACACCCTAAATTATCCTGCTCTCACCGTCTGGTAGCTTGGCACAGAGCAGTCAGGCTTAACTTAAGAGCTAATGCGTAAAGTATTTGTGCAAAACATTAAACAGCAACACGGTGAAAATGCCAGAAAAAGACACCACACCAGGTTAGAAACATAATGAATACTTTTATAAACAAAACAGGACCAAAGCGACAAAGATCTAACAAGCAGAACTCGAGATATGAATTTTCAAAGAATGAACTGTCAAATACCACTAAAAAGCAATAAACTCTTGAATGGGTTATCAGGTCGTGCTAGACCGGGGCAAAGTAAAAAATTCATTCTGGACTCGATAAAGTGTGAGCCGACCTAAATGGACTCATTTAGGACCCGCTGAACAGTTTCTTGAATAGGCTTTGCATTTACGTTGAGATAAGTCGAGCCACGCAGTAGGCAAGAAGCTTTAAGATTATCCAAGCAATGGCAGAGATGCTTCAGTTTCTGAGTGTGATGCGCTGGTTCTGAAAGTGATGCACGGCTACTACTTCCGTAGCAGGAGGTGCATCGATTCCGAAGGCGATGCTGTTGTTCAGAGTGCTATGTACCAGCTCCGTTCCACACTTCGACGAGAATGCTAAGGTTCTAGCCCACGCAAAGACAATGATGCTCCGGGTCTGAGGAGAATGTGTGGATTCGCTTAGGAAAGCTGGGGGGTGGAGTGGGGAGCTTGCGGAATTGCATAAAAACATAGTGGAATCCTGCGGAATTCCAGAGTTCCACGAGTCCAAACCGTACTGCCAGGCAAGGTCCTCCCTGGACCGGAAACAAGCATCCTGGGACCTGTTTCAGCATATGTCACCCTTCTTCAGCCAGGCTAGCTTGAAACTCCTGGGACACGAAACTGATGCAGCGCTTCTCCGGAAATAATTTCTAAATCCATGTCACCTTTCCCTGAAGTATAACTTCTTACATTCTACTTCATGGATCGGTGAAATTCAAAGGAAAAACTGTTGTGGAGTTTTAAAACTAAAATTGAATATTTATACTATTTACACCTGCAGTGTAAATGCGTTTACCATGGTTTTCATTAAATACAGCATTTTATTTAGACACACCACCATTGAGACCAATGGATCTGCTAGTAAAAATTTAGGCGTAGGAAAACTCAAGACCAGCTTAATTCTCCATTTATCTAATTTTTATTAAGAGCAAATTCAACATGTCTAAGATTTTTTCACTTTATTTATTTATTTATTTATTTATTTATTTATTTTAAAAGATGACATTTAAAGAATAAGAGTTTAAATTCAAGATAGCTAGATTCATTTAACGAAACTCGAAATTAGACATTTTCATTTTATTTTAATAAAGCATGTATTAGCAAAAGACAGATAGTTCCCAAATAATCACTTTTTCTCCTAACATCTCTAGCTAATCTCGCAGCTAAAGGGCATCTCTTTGTGAAAGGAAATTAAAAAAATTACTCAGTCTTACGTCTCAGGAAAATCAGCATTCCAGCAGCATCTCTGGTAGAAATCGAAGAGAAATTTTTTCTTCAATAAAATCAGCACTTTTCATACATTTTTCACTAGCTCTATCTATCTAAAAGTGTAACTTTCAGCCTAAATGTGAGTTCTGATTGGACAATTTTGGGGTGGATGAGCATCATCTCGTCATCATAATATTACATTTTCCTTCCGTCCGCAATTTTCTCATGGGTCCTTTGTTTGGCCCAAGTCCGGCCTAGTCCTGTTCTCTACTCGCAACTTTAGCATGTATTCCCACGTTCTGAACCATTGTGCTCATCCTTTTGGCAGCCATCTATACTTCCAGGCCATCATGTCCTTGAACCGTAGTCACTCCAGGCAGAAGCAGCTAGCATTCAGACTTTTCTATTGCAAAGACGTGGGTCCTGCGCTCACAGTGCCACTGGAATCAAGCTATCCTGGCTGCGGAGGGGTGAAACCCCAAAACCGGTCCTAGGATGCTTTTTTACGGTCCAGGGAGGACCTGGCTTGGCAGTTCGGGCTGGAATGTTTCCATGAGGCACAGGGTCAAGACTGATTTGCAAATGGCCAGGTCTAAACTGGGGTGGCATGGTGAGCAAAAGAATGATGGATTTAACCAAGCTCTCTTGACTGGGGGTGAATGTTTTGATTTGTTCTGCATTCCATCCATCAATTGTGTGCCTTTTACTTAACTGAGGCAGCAATTTGAAGCACTCACCATATTCAATGCAAACAGCTCCCGCATAAGCCTCTTCCGCTGTGGGGCCAGTCCTCTTCCTCCTGTGAACTGAGCTCTGCTACACTTGCAGCCAAGGTAGAGACCCAGGCCATCAGTTTCTTTTTGCCTGCTCTCTCGGATTCTCCCAAGTTGGCAGCTCCCATGGCAGCCACGGTAGGAGGGAGAGGGGCGCGAAGGAGGGGGAGGCACCAACTGCAATTGTGCATGCCCAGTAAGTTACTCTGAGCCACGGACTTTCTGGCAGCATCACCTCCTTCTTGGAAATCAGAGCTTTCTCTAACTAATGCAGTGGGGAATCGGACTATTTTGCTGAACTCTGCACTCCGAGTGGAGTGCAGAGTTGCAGAATCATATAAACAGCATCCGCGTAGTGGAATTAATTGCCCATCCCTAAAGAAAGAAGCACATTGTATCTTGGTTGATAATATTAGGTCATAATTAAGCAAAAATGAGCCTGGAGGGGAGAGAGGGAGGGTTTGTAAAGTTGCTATTATCAGGGAGGGGGGTATTAGTTTGTTTAAACGGACACATCTCCTGAACACAACTGCAAATAAGTCTTCCGACCATTAACAAGTTATAAATGTATAGTATCTACTCTGTTTAATTGTAACAATTTATGGTGTTCATAACTGTAAAACCAATCTTTTTAATTCTACTTGTGTTTTTTTTAAATTATGGGAACATATGATCATTTTGTGTATCTTCGGTTTTAAATAAAATGATTTTTGATAGTTTCTTGGAGTTTCATTCTATTCTTACATTTTTTTTGGTTTGGAAGTGTACCAATGGGAATGGAATTGCTTTTTTCATGGATTCACTATTATTCTTTTTAATTCTTCTTGCATTATTTGGGATTATTTCAATTGTATGTCTTTTTGATCTTTGTAGCAATGCTGGGAGAGATTTAAATGTTTTATTTAATTATTAATGTTTCACTGTAAATATGTGTTTATTTATGTGAATATGTGTTTATTTAATATGTAATGCTTCTTTTGTGTTAGTTTTTTAATTATTTATGTTTATTCTTACAGTATTTTATTTTCCCTAATTATTGTGTTTTTTACTTTATCATGTTTGTTTTAATCTTAATATTTTTGACAGATGTTTTGATAACTGTGCCTTGTGGTTAGGTTTGGTTTACTCGTTTAGTGTATTTCTTTTATGATGTGAGTGTTTTATAGTAGCATGTAATTCATGATTGTTAGGAAAAATAAGTATTTTGAGTTGCAGCTCATGCATCTGTCTTGTTTGCCTTGATATTTCGAGTTTTATTTGTGTCAGATATTGTGTCATCCTAACTCGAGGCAGTTTTTTTCCTTATTAATATCTATGTAAAATGATGAATTGTTAGGTGGCTCATTCCAAAAATTCCCAGCAGGGAATTGTCAGTCGCTTGGGTTACATACAAAGCTAGGGATACATACAGTGGTTGGTCCAAGGGAGCGCTTACCTTTGGACTTAAAAGGCATTTTGAAGTAAAAGTTCTTAGGAGGTGAAAATCAGTTGGCGAGGCTGCAGGCAATGCCTGAGAGAGAGGCATTACGTCTGGGAGACACTGGACGAACTTGCGGTGATGAATTCTACATTCGAGTGTAGGCTCTTATTGGAAGTCCTAAATCTCCAGCAGGACAAGGCAGGAGGCTGTAGCTGATGAGAGTTACAGTAGGTCAGATACTTCTTTGACGAAGGCAGGCTCTAGGCAGGAAAGTAGTGTTTCCACATGCAACAAGGCAGTCTTGTGGAGTACACATGAGACCACAGCAGTAGGCAGTCCTCTGAGAGTCCTTCTACAGGGCCAGGTAGTGAACTGAAGAGTGGGTCTGAAAGGCCATGGTTTTGTACATTATACATTCTTTGAAGTAGGAGATGTTTCTAGAAGAGTTCTTTGAAGTGTTTGGAATTGTCTGAATCTCCTGCCCTGGCTCCAGGTTGGCTGCATGGACAATGTAACGGTGGCAAGCGCTTAAAGTGAAGGAAGAACACAGCCTATTCTGTTGCAAGTGGTGTTGTGCCCAGTTCTGCAATCCCAATTCTGCCAACATATGGCCCATTCAGGCACACCTATTTCCTCTATTGTGTGATTGTCTAAGTAGAAGTCACAAAGTATAACTGTCGATTACACCCAGTGATGTGACTTAGAACACTCGGAAGGCACCAAATGGAAAGGGCAGCAAAATGCTAACTTTTGAAAGGTTGTGTTTTCAATACTGTTATTAAGATCCAACTTTACCATTAAGGAGGATTTTTTATTATAATGTCTTAGATGCCAAACATGAAATGCTTACCTGCTCCCAAACAAAAATGAGCATTTAAATGTATTAGGGCAACCCAATGTAGGAGCAGGTAGGCCTCACAGTAGTGAAAAATGAATTTAGGAGTTTTTCATGAACAAGTCATGTAAGTCTTGAAAGTACATGTCCAACCTTTAAATAACAATACACCCTGCCCTAAGAGCTACTTACGGCCTAATTTAGGAGTGACTTATAAGTAATAAAAGTGGTGTTTCCAGCTTGTTAAAGGGGGTATACTGTTAAGTTAATTTGGCAGTATAAATATCCATTCAGGCTGCATTGGCAGCCTGAATGGGTGACATAATAAATGCTGCAGACCCAAAGGTAGCATTTAATTTAGAGCCCCTGGGTATATGTCATACCACTCGACAAGGCAATAGGCATAAGCCCTTTTTACCATGTTTAGGCAAGCGAGTACAAGCACTTTAGCACTGGTTAGCAGTTGGAAAGTGAACACTGTTCTAAGTCTAATAAAAACTAGTTTCTGCTAAAATTGTGGGAAACAGGTAAAGACTTTAGGGGAAGGCCACCTTTAGGCTGACAGGTCTAACAGTATCACAATAAAATATCAAAATACTTTTGTTGTTGATATTATGTCAAAGGTCAAAATTCAACTTTATTCGATTTTTGTCAGTTAAAATGTCACAATGTTAAAATCAGTTAAAAAATATTTCCATCGCGTTCATGTTACATAACGTATATTGGGAGAACATGTCATGTACCACAACATACACGATCTCTCCCCCATTTCATAATGTATAGTGGGATCATTTTAATATATATAGAAATAAAAGAAGATGTAAAAAAAGGAATAAGCATATTCAGAAAACAACAGATATCACAGAGCAGTGACAATCCTTAGATAAGAGGTGACTGATTTCATCACTAAAGGTGATTCTAATGTTTTCAATCTAGAGAAAGCAGCAAATCACCCTCTGATGCCCCAGGTCTTTAGAATTGGTATCAAGAACTTTTTCCTGGAGATAACATAAAATTTGCAAAAGAGAATACAATGAATGTTAGTCTGGGATGACAATACATCACAGGGGCATTTCTCTAGGTGAGGAGACCAATCGTTACATTTAGGAAATGTCACTAGACAAAAGAAAGTGTCCACGCGCAGCCTGGTCAGCAACATCCTCAAATATGGGCTAAGCTCTAACAGTAAATAGGGTTGTATCCCGACATGGGTGATCAGCAGCTGATAGGCCATAGCAGATTGCTTCTGTTTTTCTTTATGCCACCTTTTCTTAGCTAGGTGTTCCATAATAGATCTTTTAAGAGCTTTTTTCGAGATTTTTTCTAGACACGATGGATTGTCTAAGTATTCTTTATGGCCCAACTCGACTGACATTTTCTTGATATAGTTGAGCCATTTAATTTTTCTTACCCCGTCTAGAGATAAACAGTCTCGCACAACTTCTCTATTTAGCGATGCTTCATTAGTCACCCAGATTTTATGCCATAGAAGAAGAGGGGACGATTTAATAATATCTTCTATATAATTTAAGCCCACTTCCCCATGTGAAAAGTATGTGGACATTGTTCTTGTACCGACAGCCTCTTTCCAAGAGCCTCTGCTATCAAATGTAACCCCTAAATAGGAGAAACAGCTAATATTTTCAATCCTTTTGGCTCCCAGATAGATGGGTCTACTTGTTTTCTTCAGGGTACTACAAGTCATAGAATAGGTTTTTTCCACATTTACTATTAGGCCGCGGGCACCCATGTATTCAGAGAATTCGGTAACTGCCCTCTGTAGGCCGACAACGGTGCGAGACATTAAGGCAGCGTCGTCGGCATAGAGGAGGATGGGGATAGACTTCCCCCCCACAGCCGGGTAGTCAAACTGAAACTTCCTGAGGTGGAAGCCCACCGAGTTGATGTTTAGTGTAAATAGGAAGGGTGCAAGGATGCACCCTTGCCTCACACCTCTTTTGATGTTAAATTTGTCCGAGCACAAACCCCCCGCCCCATAGCGTACTCTAGCACCTGCATCTCTGTACAGCTCCCTGATAAATGTCAAAATCCGCTGGTCCACACCCATGTCAGATAGAATACTCCACAGCATCGCGTGGACAACACAATCAAACGCGAATGTTATGTACAGGCTTTCCTTCTTAGCCTCAGTATATTTTGCTGTTAAGAGTGCTAGATTCAAGCCTTGTTTGATTGTGCATTTCCCAAAACAGAAGCCATATTGCAAGTCCGTGATAATATCCCTTTCCTCAGCCCATTCTTGAAACCTGTTAAGGATGATCCTTCCCACCACCTTCATAAGAGCATCCAGAAGGGAGATAGGACGATAACAAGCGGTGTTATTTCTATCTCCCTTTTTGAAGATGGGTATTACCACTGCCTCTGACCATGTTGGAATGAAACCAACTCCATTTGCATGGTTTAAGACATTAGTAATCAGCGGGGTCCAGAGTGGTAGCACAGATTTGTACAGGTCAATTGGGACTCCATCCGGTCCCGGAGATTTCCCAGCAGGACTTTCCTCGATTGCCTTAACGACTTCTGCGTGTTCAAATGTAATCTCCAGGGGAAAAATGTCTGCTCCATCTGTCTCTAGCTGTAACATCGGTTGATTAGTGCTAGAAATGATTAGCCCAGGTTGGTTACTATAAAGATTGGTAAAGTACTCAACCCAGGAGTCACCAGAAATAGCCATATCAATAGAATCCCTTTCTTTATCCTTTAAAAATGGGGCATTGACTGCTCTCCAGAATGCAATGTGGTCATTTGCTAAACATGCGTCACGGAGATTTTGCCATAATGCTACTTTTAACTCTTTTTTTCTTCTATCGATGGCTACCCGATAAGCTCTCCTATTATGTCTTACACGTTCGATAGATCTAGGATCTTCCTGTAAGGCGGATTTCAGATTACGGTGTGCCCTACTGCAGTTTTTATCGAACCAGCCCTTGTGTTTCTTAATCTGGATTTTGTATTGTCTAGACGGATGTATGACGTTTCAACGCAGGCTATTACAACGCCTGCCTTTACAACGCGGTTTTTACATCGCAATCCATTACAACACATAGTGCTTTTGGGTGTTGGATAGTGAATAGTTTAATTTACTATTCCAACTCCAGTCCCGGTGGACACTAGGGAAGGTGTTGGATAGTAAATTAAACGTATTCCCTACCCTAGAGCGCCCCCCAGCGCAATGCGTTGTAATGGTTTGCGTTGTAATGACCGCGTTGTAATGGTAGTGCATTGTAAAAGTTTCGTTGTAAAGGTTGTTTACCTGTCTAGACAGATCTTTTTTTATCTCATTTGTGATCTTACCAAATGCGTCAAGTACTTGCCAGTTTCCCACAGTTGTTGAAAGGCAGATAAGTAATTGGTCATACACTTTCCTAACCAGTTTTTTAGTAAACAGGTTGGGATCTACCTTAGCCCATTTAATGGTGTAACCATTTGTGCTAGCTAAACTAATGGGAGTGGGATATAAGATTTTAGTAGTTGGTACCAGGCCAGCTATATTCAATCGAAAGGAGATAGGGTAGTGATCACTCATGGCAACACTGAGTGTCTCCCAGGATACCATAAGTGATTGGTATCTGGGCGATAGTACAGTGAAGTCGATTAGCGTATTGGCCCCTCTGCCAAAAAAAGTCGGCTTAAAGCTCTCTTCTGGTGAGCAGCATTCATTAATAAAACGCCGGTCAAAATCATATATTAGAGCATTGAACAAATCCCCTAGCTTGGAGTGGCCAAAATGTGTTAGGGATTTGTCTCTCTTACCCATCAGAGGGCACATGCCTGAGGCGTGTGAGGTACAGAGGGAGGAATTAAAGTCACCCATCCATAGTAGTAATAGGTCCCCCTCACTTGAATTTTTTAACTCTCTAAGTGAGTTTCTAAGGTTGGTAATAATTTCCTCCCAGGTGGAGGAGTGAGCATTGTTGTAGAAGTTAATAATTGCCGCTCTATACTGGCCAGGCCAGCTCACTATCAGAATCTGGTAGCAATCTGCTGATATGAAGTTATGAACTATTAGATCTGAGGTGGTTGCTATGTAGGTACATAGGCCCCCTTTATTTCTTCCATAGTAGGTAGCAATGGTCGGGGTATTAAAGGTTTGGTAGCCCAATAGGTTAAGCTCTTTCACCGACCAAGTTTCTTGAAAGCACAAGATTTTATATTTTTTTACCAAATCTAGCCATTTAGGGATATCCATTTTATCCTTTAGCCCTGCTAGGTTCCAGTACAAGTGAAGGGATTCCCTATGTCCCGCATGGCATCAGATGCTCCTGCTTCCTCATTTACGGATAGAATGCCACCAGGTACGGATTGAACGTGAGCCACCTCCAGTTCTTTTGTCCCAGTTGGACGTCAATCTACTCCCTCCATTCCCTCGAGTGTGGCAAACCTATTAAAGGTGGTAACATTGAAGTTAGAACCTTGCATTCTCTGGTTGGACTGATAGGGGGGTCTGTAATGTGTCCCTATCAAGGCACAAGGGTAAAAATAGCTTAGGTCCCTGGTGGATATGTCGCCCCCATATCCCTCAGGAAACCAGTCTCTAATGTAATTAGTTGCCCTGCGGTCTCTAAAATTAATAATAATACAGTCCCCCTGTATGTTCTGTGGCCTCCTTCCTACCCACCCTAATCGTCTGACAAGCAAAATCTCGCCATTGATTTCGGGTGGTAGGGGCCTGTTTTTGCTTAGCCAGTGTATTACCTTATTTTTCAAGTCCTGATAGGCCTCATATTTCCCTGATGACAGTTCTGGTACACCGGTGAGTACAATTACATAAGGCTCTGTCTGTGGCGGGAGGTCAATGTGCTGATCAAGTCATGGTGGGTTATGTCCTATGTGGGATGGATTTGAATTTTTAGTCTGTTGCGGACCTTGGTTACTTTTTAACCCTCTATCACCAGTTGCCGTCTTTTTCGTTAGAACCCGGGAAGTGGTCACTGGCTGGGTGGAGGGGGTAACATTTCTATTGGTAAGCACGGGTTCGGAGTTTTGTAGGGAGACGGATTTGACCGTTTCTGGCGTTGGGTCAACAGGTTGATGTTTGTTAATATTAGCTACTGTTTTAAGCAGTTCTGTATTCGCTACATTTACCTTATAAAGAGACCCCAGTTGCTCCGCCAGCCTTTTGACCCTTTCGACAAGTGGTATAACCAAGGATTTAATCAGTTTCTCTAAGTCACTCATTAGATCTTGTGTGTGGACTATTTTAGTACATGAGTTACACTGCTCACATTTACTTTCCACTGGGGCTTTAATGATGGATGGGTTCGTAACTAATTTAACTCATTTGGTGGGTCTACCCTTACGTCTGATTCCCCTAGCATGCCTTTTGGATGATTGACCTGCTCCTGGGAAGTTGGTTAGTGTATGTGTTTCCCCATTGGCTACTAGACTTATCTGTTCCCCTAAGGAAATATCAGTTTGTGAACAGGAGCTAGTATCCACCTGATTGGTTAACCTAACTCGTGTTGGAGTTTCTGACCTATCTTGAAGCTGTAATGGTATACCAATATCAGAGGAGGAATCCGAGGACAAAAACCGGTCAGGAGGACTATTTATTGTCTGTATATGACCCAGGGAGGAGCGTTTCTTCTGCAGTTCAGAGGATAAGCGCCGCTCGGTAAGAGCAATTTCGCGCTCTAAGACCGACGACGCCCTTGTGATGAATTGGTCTAGTGTTCCCTGAACGGACCCACCCACGAGGGATTTCCTGGCCAATATTTGCAGAGTGACCATATTTATGAGTAAGAAAACACGTACAGGTATATCTAAAGGACAGAAAAACTATATTAAAAGAAAATATGAAGTCTTACACATAAGTCCAGTAAGTCCAAGTATGTACGGGAGATAAACCATGAGGGGTGGCCCAGCCCAGCCTCGGCCAGCCCCGGACAGCCCCAGACGGCCCGGCCTTAGCCCGGCACCGCCCGCACGCGTCCCGCTACGCGTAGGGTGCGTCGGTCTTTTGTGCGCCTCCGGGCACGTAGTTGGACGTGTGTAGGCAGTACAAACCCGCTATGTCTTATGGGAGGTGTAGTCCCCCCGCTCTGCGGCCGCAGATGGTCCATTGACCGGCGGCGGGGGAGACTAGAAGATGACAGAAGTAACTCTCCCAAGGCAACCCAAGAGAGAACCCTCCAAGTCAGCAAAGTTCCGTCTGAGCAGCAGCTCTATCTCCCGCGGCCTCTCCTGCGTCACCAAGCAGCAAAGGTGAACAGGTTTTAGGCAGATTCTCTCAATGACTAGCTGAATTAAGACCGCAGCAGCGGATTTGTGCGTGGGGAAAGTGGGGGTCCTGAAGAGATGTACGGGTTGCTCGTCTCTAACCGATAGCGGGACATCATATATTATACTTGCGCGACAGGCACTCCATCCACCCGTATTATGTCATACAACTGTGAATATTGTAAGGCCCTTTTACTCCTTTGATGTCACAGCTCCTCAAATCATATACCCAAGTCACCCAACAATGTGTTAGAGATCAATATTAAAGATTAGAATCCCACCAAACAAAGTGTCTTTTTTATTTGTTATATCTTTTTTTGTCTAGCTCTGTAATTATAAGTTCAAAAACATACAAAGCTCTCTGGTATCCTCATTGCCCTGCTTTTGCTGTACAAATCTAGAAAGAAGGACATAAATGTGATTTTCATAGCTTTGATGACAAGAAAGTTCACTTTTTAAGCAACTCTGGGGTACTATACACTCGGTTAATTGATGATATATAACCCTTATTGGATGTGTTAAATTGAAGCCTCCTAATATTATAGTGAACTATTAAGGGAAAAAATCTGTAAGGGTGATAGGATGCATTAGGGATTTCCAGGAATTAAAACAGGGGGCAATCTTGGACTAAGTGAACATTGTGAACGAAGAGTCTAATTTGGTAGGCTTGTTACAGTAAAGTGATTTATCAGTCTAGATCCCAATGACTTTTTTTGCCTTTAACAGTATCCACCATTACAGCCACTGGTGTATACTGAGATCCTCTGCCATACTGCAGGAGATAATTCTTCTCATCGAGAGCTTCTATGATCATTTTATCTACAAGGTGTTAGATAACTAGTATAGCTTTAGAGTCGAGGGGCCCAACTCACAAAACTATATTACGACAACATTCTAAACTTACTACTCGTGGTATTCACAGAATGCACTCACTACTGTCCTAAGTTTACATTCCGCCCCCGGAGTGTAAGCTCCGCACCTGGAGTGTAAGCTCCACACTCGGAGTGAATTTCCACCATCAGTCCGGCATAGTCGCTTCCGGGCTGGAATACCCACAATCTGGTGTTCATTGAGTATATCTGATGCATTGTTGGCATTCTGGACTGGAAGAGGAGATTCCGGCCTGATGGTGGAAATTTCGCTCCGGGTGTGGAGATTCCACTCTGAGTTTGGAGCTTACACTCCGGGTGCGGAAATTCCGGCCCGAGTGCGGATGTAAACTTAGGACAGGTCTGGTGACTCAGTGGACTAATGCATCCACTGCAGGGACCTGCGTTCGACCTCATGATCACAGGTTCATATCCCGGCAGGTCCACTCAGCCTTTCATCCATTTGAGGTCGATAAAATGAGCACCACTGAGTTGGGTAACGACATACATCTGTTGTTTTAGCGCCAAGGTGCCTCGTCGCTGGGGTGAATGTGCGCTTTACAAATACACGTGTTATGTTATGTTTAAGTGCATTCTGTGACTCCGATGAGTAGTAAGTTTAGGATTTTGTCATAAGTTAGTTCTGTGAATCGGGCCCAAGATCTGTGTGAGACAGGAATGTGTAATTTCAGCATTACATTGACTCGTTGGTGCGTTGCACAACTGGAAGACCGAGGAAGAGGCATCAGGTGGTAGTTATTCTTTACAGTGGAGGACCTTAACCAGGCAGATTACCTAGTCTAGCTCTCGCACACACACACACACACCCCAGCATATGCAGGAAAAGAAGTCCCACCTCAACGTCTATGCACAGCAATTGAGCCTGAAGACCTACACAAAGAAATCAGAAGTCATGACACTCAGTATCCCAAACCCTTCACCAGTCAAGGTAGATGGAGAGGATCTTGCCATGACTGATTAGTTCACCTACCTAGGCAGTACTAGAAGACATGATGGAGTTGCAGGCAGTGACATCAACAGCAGACTGAACAAGGCCAGGAATGCCTTCAGAATGCAGAATATTGAGTGTAGGCCATCTCTGTACAGTGCCAACACCAAGCTGAGCCTTTACCAGAGCTGCATTCTGTACATATTGGATCAGAATGCTGGTGATGACGAAAAGTGACATTACCAAACTGTCATTCTCCAACACCAGTAATCTGAGAAGAATGTTGTCCATTTTCTGGGCTTTTCCATCCAGTATTTGATCACCAAATACAAGCAGGGTGCATGGACACCATCATTATGAGAAAAATGGAGAGAACTATGGCACACAATCAGAGGAGAAAAAGATTCCATCAAACCAACAGCTCTCCTAAGGACTCCTAAAGGTAAACAGAAATGGGGTAGGCCAGAGAACACATGGCAGTGACATGTGGAAACATAAATAAAAACTCTGAACCACAGCTCCGGTACCATATAGAAATTTGCCCAAGACAGACCGGAGTGGAGGTCCTTCGTTGCTACCCTACATGCCAGTTTTCATATTCGGAAGTAAATTAGTAAGCATCCGATTCATTTTGATCAGGTGTTAGGGTTTGAATATTATGTGATGAAACTAGGTAGGTGAGTTCTTGAACAGGATTGGAAATTCAATTCAATTCAGTGAATCCTTAGGGCTGCTGATTGAATTTGTAGATTAAGGGCCCGATTTTATTCTTGGCTGTCTTACCACCATTCCGCCGTGGTAGTAGCCCAAGTATTCCGCCGAGTTGACAGTCTTTCACCTGCCATATTTAAATGCATGGAGTGTGCCTCGCTGTCCATGTCCACAGAGTGTTTCCTGCTGCGGTCGCTGCATACCTACGCCAATGCGGTGGACTCCAATGCCAGGCAATACTGCGCTGCTGCCATCAGGACGGAGGGGTCCTGCTGAGCTGATTTTGATTTCACAGTTGTGCTGGCAGTCTCCTGGCAGCGGTTCCCTGGTGGAGGGAGTTCTTCATGGTACAAGCTCAACAATGCATTATTACCGTTGGATGGATGCAAGTATAATACACCTGATGGCCATTGGCCAAATGGTAACACCTGCATATCACACTATAAAAAAAAAGAAATTTGAGACCATGTTTGTTTGCTTTTTCAGCTCCACTATGAAACGTTCATACCAATCACGTCCATTCTACTTGTCTCCTGTCCCTTTATACCCTTTCATTTAATGCATTGTGGTAAATTATTCATTTAATTTCATTTTTTGCACAATGCCAGGCCAAAGAATGTTCATATTTTACAGATAAAGAATTGTCAGTCATTATGGATGAAATCCTAAGATTTGAACCTCAACTGCTTGTCCAAAATACAAACCTATCTCAGAAAAGGCAAATTTGGGACAGAGTGAATGCTGTAGCAAACAACCTGCATACACAGGAGGAATTTAGGAAGATGTACAACAACCTGCAGGCTAGTTGTACTATGCAAAAATGCTACAAGTTAGGGTAATATGTGCAATACCACTGGAAGCTATCATCCCTATAATCTCTAATAAGTATGGGCAAATTTTGCGTATTCGCAATTCACGAAATTGCGCATTTATGGATTCGCAATCCGCAAAATTCACGAACTCTCAAGAATTTTTTTTTTGTGTTCGCAAGGGTTTCTGCCAGTTTGCGAGGGTTTTTTACCAGTTCGCAAACGCGAACTTACTTGTCGGGTCGCAACGGTCGCGACCATGTTGTTTCTACGTCTGGTTCATCACAGCACCCTCTGTTTCACCACTGCCACCCTCTGTTTCACCACTGCCACCCTCTGGTTCACCCATGCCACCTCTGGTTCATCACTGCCACCCTCTGGTTCATCACTGTAGATTATGGGGGGAAAAGCACACCTGCCCTGCCACAACTGACATGAATTAATTTGGGGCTGATTAATGTGTCACTGAATTTGAGCTGGCACCTGCTTCCTTAGCTGTAAGTGCTTCCTGATTAATGATGAGCTTGAACTTTTGAACCTGCTAAGTGGTTTCAGTTTTGCAAAATTCATTAGCACACTTGCCCTGCCTCAACTGACATGAATGAATTAGGGGCTGATTAATGTGTCACTGAATTTGAAGTCCCAGTCTGGCACCTGATTCCTTATCTGTAATTGCTTTCTGTTGCAGTGTAATTTTTTTTAACAGGACCTTTGTGGCATACTTGTAGCTATTCTCTGAGCCTGCTGTGAGGGTCATAGCAGGGTCATAGAATAGTTGCAAGTAGGCAGCTGAACTCTGGAAGGGGCCCCTCAGGAAGCACTGAAGGGAATGGTTACTAATGATGAGCTTGAACTTTTGCACCTGCTGAGTGCTTTCAGTTTTGCAAAAATCGTTTTTCTGCAATTTCGCGCGATTCGCGGGGCGCGTATTCGCGCGAAATCGAATTCGGAAGCCGCGAATTCGTGCGAATATACGATTTGTTTGTTTTTGCGGCGTGTTAGTTCGCGTGATACACAAAAATCACCACAATCCAATGCCATCCATGCCCTAAATGATGTTGAAATTCAACAAAACAGTTGCATCATGCACCCATAACTAACCCTGGTCCTACTGGATACTGTGGCTACCCACAATATATTTTATTTAATGTTCTGAAAAAGTTCCAAAATTGTAGTTGCAGCAACTGTAATGCCCCAAACAAACAACATCAACTTACTTGTGAAATTTCTAATCCAAAGAAAGTCAAAAAGGCCTCAAATCCAAATATCCAGCAGCATCCACAAAAAGTAATCCTTCGAGGTCAAGATCCAAATCAAAGTGACCAGGACATGAACAAAGCACTGGGAGGAGCCTGCTGGACAGGAACAGGAAGTTGGAGACTGTGGGGCACTTCCTTCCTCCCACCACCCCAAAATGGACTCCTTGCAAAAAAAAGTGCAGGCAAATGTCAACCTGAGGAGTTATTCTGATAAAATTCATCATTTTCAGAAGGTTTATGCTGCCTGCTGGTGGATTTCTTGTGCAGAATTGCAAATTTAGCAATTTCGCAAACGCGAGATTGTCGCTGCCCGCCGCATCTACGTGTTCGCAAGTGTTTACTCCCGCAATGCGTGATCACGGGCCTTTATGACGTACTGGCGTTGACAAACTCTTGCTGTGCAAGGTGGCAAGCCGCGATGACGTAATCGCGGTCAACAAACTCCCGCGGGATCCTGCAGCAAGATCCAAAATGGCGCAGCACACGCAAACATGGAGAAAAACAACTCTTCAAACGCTGAATGACGGTAAGTGAACGCCGTGCGCCGCAATATTGTATTTGTCAAGCGCGACCCCAAGCAAAAAAATCCGCTTCGTGCGAATCTGCGCATTTTCGGTAAATTCGCGAGAGTTCGCGGATTGCGAATTTGCCGAAAATCCGCGAATTCTGCAAGCGGAACGGATTTTACGCCCATGCTTAATATCTACCTCATTTGTCTTCTAGGTATCTACATTGGTTGTCTTTGAAAATATGAACGTACAATACACCCTTTTACTAATAAGAACGTTCTTCATTTCTCAATAGGTCCCACTGGTCAAGCATGTTTGCTGTGTCCACTTAGAACAAACCTCCACTTCTGCCAGAGACAAGTCTTCAGTGATTACAGCGCTCCTGGTGGAATTGAGGAGCTTGAGGGGCCTGTTGGATCCGGGCAGTCTGGGCAGACAGCTCCAATACCACTCCCTGCTCCTACAACACCTCAGCAACCCGAACACTCCACTTCCTTTGTTCCTTCCACTGTGAGACCAATTGTATGCCCCCCTAGTCTTGGGTGATGTTGAGACCCACCACCACCATCTTCAGCTCACCCAGGAACCAGTTGGATGGGGCCACTGGCTCAAGTGCACAGGGTGGTGGATGAAGGAGCCGTGGGAGTGTGTGTGTGGGCCAGCATACAGAGTCCACTGCTGTAACTGCCACCCAGACCATGTCTTAGGAACCTACCATTAGTCCCAAGACATGACGGGCCAAGTACTCACCAGGCTTTGAGACAGGAAGCAGCTGCTGAGGGAGTACAACAACTAAATGGAGGCCCATAACTCCAGTATGGGTTCCATGATTGGGGTGCTGCGGGACATTTACACCCACATGTGCAGGGCTTTCCAAGCACCATCCACCTCTTCCTGTGGTCCTACACCATCTGAGCCCTCTACATTGGTTACAGAAAGGGAGGATTTGCAACCAGAACAACCACCTACAGCGTCCAGGTACCTGCAGTTGTAGATCTCCCCTGCCAGAGGTGGATACCACCCAAATTTCCAGGAGGTAGGGATGGCTAGACATCTAACACTGCCAGCAAGAAACATTGATGCCAATTGTCTTCAGTGTGTGCCTACCATTCACCATGTGGACCATTTCTGGAACCAGTTGCCTTTCTAATTCCAGTTGCATGTTGGGATTTTGACTTCTAACAATTCTGGCTCGACAACTATGGTTTCATTGACCACGACTGATTTCCCCAGTTTTTGTTTTTTTCTATTGCTATGTTCACTCCCTTCAATTTGATAAAGTTTAACACAATATATTTCCAAGTAAAAAATTCATACAAATTAAACTCTATCAATTAATTTGCTTCCTTCCATCATAACTTGACCATGATAAAAACCTGTGTGATCATAGATGATTTTGAAGTCAGCAATGTTTATTTCATCTTCACTATCATTATTCCAAATGTTTCCATTTCATCCAATCATCATCACCATGTTCATTCCATTGGACTAGTACTTTTCAGGGAACATCTGCAGTAACATTGCACTCATATTCAGCGCCACTTTGTACGTTTCCAGTTCAAGCCCTTGCCACCATTGAAGAAGGTGATATGTCCAATACAATACTATAGCATAGGCAAATTACTATTGATTCATGTCATGAGCTGCTCACATTGAAATCCCACCTCAAAAACACCACGAGATAAAACCAATGCAGTACTACATTCAGTAGACACATGTTCATTCCAAGCCAGTGTTCCTGCATCTGAATATCACAACCACGTTACAGTGGTGCTCCACAAGCAGTATCTCCCACAATGATGTAAAACATCAACACATACATGCACTTTACACACAATGAGGATTTCACCAATATGAAGGGAGATTTTCATGATTGGCCTCCACTACCACATATGTGTCAGGCAAATGATGGCACACATATTGCATTAGTGCAAATACACAAAAGAGAACAAGTCCAAAGTAATCTTCCATTAGATGACAGTGTAAGTTGCCTTGGTTCAGGATTTGTACATCCGAAGGCTGTGTCTGTCTTTCCTAGAATCAACACAGGTTTCCTTTGTGATTAGAAACAGCACCATATGCCAAAAACTGTCACAACTTTGAAAGGTCTGTATGAAGATGACATGGTGAAGGAACCTGAAACAGATACAAGAAAAATATATTACCTATCACACAGAACATGATGGCCAAATTATTATTGTGGAGGACACAGTTTCACAAAACCATCAGAGGGAAACAAGATAACTGAAGACAGTAGTCAATGTGTCCACACTTAGATCAACAAACACCTTTGTCTGGCTTTCGCTGACCTTGCCCTTCACAGCAAAGTACCACTGCATACTCCTCTCATCAACACATCAATAGTTGGTGAAATGGTAAAAGACATAACATGTAAAGATATACTTACACTCATGAGAATATGTTGTCAATTACATCTTGACGCAAGTCAACACCTTCCTCTTCATCACTATCATCGCGGGGCGCGTATTCGCGCGAAATCGAATTCGGAAGCCGCGAATTCGTGCGAATATACGATTTGTTTGTTTTTGCGGCGTGTTAGTTCGCGTGATACACAAAAATCACCACAATCCAATGCCATCCATGCCCTAAATGATGTTGAAATTCAACAAAACAGTTGCATCATGCACCCATAACTAACCCTGGTCCTACTGGATACTGTGGCTACCCACAATATATTTTATTTAATGTTCTGAAAAAGTTCCAAAATTGTAGTTGCAGCAACTGTAATGCCCCAAACAAACAACATCAACTTACTTGTGAAATTTCTAATCCAAAGAAAGTCAAAAAGGCCTCAAATCCAAATATCCAGCAGCATCCACAAAAAGTAATCCTTCCAGGTCAAGATCCAAATCAAAGTGACCAGGACATGAACAAAGCACTGGGAGGAGCCTGCTGGACAGGAACAGGAAGTTGGAGACTGTGGGGCACTTCCTTCCTCCCACCACCCCAAAATGGACTCCTTGCAAAAAAAAGTGCAGGCAAATGTCAACCTGAGGAGTTATTCTGATAAAATTCATCATTTTCAGAAGGTTTATGCTGCCTGCTGGTGGATTTCTTGTGCAGAATTGCAAATTTAGCAATTTCGCAAACGCGAGATTGTCGCTGCCCGCCGCATCTACGTGTTCGCAAGTGTTTACTCCCGCAATGCGTGATCACGGGCCTTTATGACGTACTGGCGTTGACAAACTCTTGCTGTGCAAGGTGGCAAGCCGCGATGACGTAATCGCGGTCAACAAACTCCCGCGGGATCCTGCAGCAAGATCCAAAATGGCGCAGCACACGCAAACATGGAGAAAAACAACTCTTCAAACGCTGAATGACGGTAAGTGAACGCCGTGCGCCGCAATATTGTATTTGTCAAGCGCGACCCCAAGCAAAAAAATCCGCTTCGTGCGAATCTGCGCATTTTCGGTAAATTCGCGAGAGTTCGCGGATTGCGAATTTGCCGAAAATCCGCGAATTCTGCGAGCGGAACGGATTTTACGCCCATGCTTAATCTCTACCTCATTTGTCTTCTAGGTATCTACATTGGTTGTCTTTGAAAATTTGAACGTACAATACACCCTTTTACTAATAAGAACGTTCTTCATTTCTCAATAGGTCACACTGGTCAAGCATGTTTGCTGTGTCCACTTAGAACAAACCTCCACTTCTGCCAGAGACAAGTCTTCAGTGATTACAGCGCTCCTGGTGGAATTGAGGAGCTTGAGGGGCCTGTTGGATCCGGGCAGTCTGGGCAGACAGCTCCAATACCACTCCCTGCTCCTACAACAACATATTCAAACTCAACTGTGACACCTCAGCAACCCGAACACTCCACTTCCTTTGTTCCTTCCACTGTGAGACCAATTGTATGCCCCCCTAGTCTTGGGTGATGTTGAGACCCACCACCACCATCTTCAGCTCACCCAGGAACCAGTTGGATGGGGCCACTGGCGCAAGTGCACAGGGTGGTGGATGAAGGAGCCGTGGGAGTGTGTGTGTGGGCCAGCATACAGAGTCCACTGCTGTAACTGCCACCCAGACCATGTCTTAGGAACCTACCATTAGTCCCAAGACATGACGGGCCAAGTACTCACCAGGCTTTGAGACAGGAAGCAGCTGCTGAGGGAGTACAACAACTAAATGGAGGCCCATAACTCCAGTATGGGTTCCATGATTGGGGTGCTGCGGGACATTTACACCCACATGTGCAGGGCTTTCCCAGCACCATCCACCTCTTCCTGTGGTCCTACACCATCTGAGCCCTCTACATTGGTTACAGAAAGGGAGGATTTGCAACCAGAACAACCACCTACAGCGTCCAGGTACCTGCAGTTGTAGATCTCCCCTGCCAGAGGTGGATACCACCCAAATTTCCAGGAGGTAGGGATGGCTAGACATCTAACACTGCCAGCAAGAAACATTGATGCCAATTGTCTTCAGTGTGTGCCTACCATTCACCATGTGGACCATTTCTGGAACCAGTTGCCTTTCTAATTCCAGTTGCATGTTGGGATTTTGACTTCTAACAATTCTGGCTCGACAACTATGGTTTCATTGACCACGACTGATTTCCCCAGTTTTTGTTTTTTTCTATTGCTATGTTCACTCCCTTCAATTTGATAAAGTTTAACACAATATATTTCCAAGTAAAAAATTCATACAAATTAAACTCTATCAATTAATTTGCTTCTTCCCTTAATAACTTGACCATGATAAAAACCTGTGTGATCATAGATGATTTTGAAGTCAGCAATGTTTATTTCATCTTCACTATCATTATTCCAAATGTTTCCATTTCATCCAATCATCATCACCATGTTCATTCCATTGGACTAGTACTTGTCAGGGAACATCTGCAGTAACATTGCACTCATATTCAGCGCCACTTTGTACGTTTCCAGTTCAAGCCCTTGCCACCATTGAAGAAGGTGATATGTCCAATACAATACTATAGCATAGGCAAATTACTATTGATTCATGTCATGAGCTGCTCACATTGAAATCCCACCTCAAAAACACCATGAGATAAAACCAATGCAGTACTACATTCAGTAGACACATGTTCATTCCAAGCCAGTGTTCCTGCATCTGAATATCACAACCACGTTACAGTGGTGCTCCACAAGCAGTATCTCCCACAATGATGTAAAACATCAACACATACATGCACTTTACACACAATGAGGATTTCACCAATATGAAGGGAGATTTTCATGATTGGCCTCCACTACCACATATGTGTCAGGCAAATGATGGCACACATATTGCATTAGTGCAAATACACAAAAGAGAACAAGTCCAAAGTAATCTTCCATTAGATGACAGTGTAAGTTGCCTTGGTTCAGGATCTGTACATCCGAAGGCTGTGTCTGTCTTTCCTAGAATCAACACAGGTTTCCTTTGTGATTAGAAACAGCACCATATGCCAAAAAATGTCACAACTTTGAAAGGTCTGTATGAAGATGACATGGTGAAGGAACCTGAAACAGATACAAGAAAAATATATTACCTATCACACAGAACATGATGGCCAAATTATTATTGTGGAGGACACAGTTTCACAAAACAATCAGAGGGAAACAAGATAACTGAAGACAGTAGTCAATGTGTCCACACTTAGATCAACAAACACCTTTGGCTGGCTTTCGCTGACCTTGCCCTTCACAGCAAAGTACCACTGCATACTCCTCTCATCAACACATCAATAGTTGGTGAAATGGTAAAAGACATAACATGTAAAGATATACTTACACTCATGAGAATATGTTGTCAATTACATCTTGACGCAAGTCAACACCTTCCTCTTCATCACTATAATCTTCTTTCCACAATTCATGATCCTCACCTGGTGGCTCTTCATGCTGTTTATCCTCTGCGATGGAAGGGATGTTCCGTCGCAGGGTGATGTTGGGGTGCATGCAGCAGACCATGGTGATTTCACACACCTAAGCGGGTGAGTAGAGAGGGGCTCAACTATTTTTGTCCAGACAAAAAAATCTGCCTTTTCGGAGTGCAAAAGCCCACTGCATTGGCCTCTGTGTTTTTCCATGGGCCTCATTGAAGTGTAGTTCCCCAGGCATTGTAGGATTCCTCAGTGTTCGGATAAGCTGAATCGCCTAGATGGAAGACAAAAAACAGAACAAAAAAGTATAACACATTTTCAGATTGATACCTTAGAAAGTATCCAAAAAATAACATCACAGATTGTACTTACCAACAAACCAGGCCATATCAGGTCCAAGTTGTATCAATTACAGGGGTATGGGGCTATTCCGTAGTACAAATGAATCATGGGCAGAGATGGGATAACAGGCACAGGCGCTTGTGATGTGCAAATTCCGTAAGCCTACAACTTGCACATGTATTGAATGGAAGTTCTTTTGATTCCGGTAGACCTTTTCTCTGGCATGTAGTGGCACAAATGCAATATGTGTGCTATCAATTTCTCCAACCACATGTCGTAGGTGACCCAAACTGTAAAAGCCGCCCTTCAAATAGGCCAAATCCTGTTGCTGTGGTAACCAGATGAAGCTGTTGATGTGTCTCATACTTGCAGAAATAACTTCAGAAAGCTGGTTGTGACATTCCACCAGATACTTCCACATCGTATTGGATGAATCCGGTGGCCCCAAAATGAAGTACTGCCATTAGTTGCTCAATTAGTGCAATAGATGTGGGATTTCTGTTGTGAGGCTGACGATCTGGCTCCAGCTAATGACATAAATCCAAAATTGTTTGTCTGTTCACTTTGCTTTTCTTTATATAAAGCCTTTCCTCTAAGGTAGCAAGGTCTGGAAACGGCATTAACACCTGAGGTTGTCCCATCATCATTCTCCCAGAGTTGCTATGTCTGTATGGGAAACAAGTATTAGACATTTGCAACGTAACAACTGCAACAAAACACTAAAGTCATGTAGTACTCCAGCAGAATGTAGAAGTTGTAATTACAATTGTAAATCAAGCATTTGCATGTTATCATTTATTCTTGCATATAACCTTAAAAGCCTAACATGGATAGCAATATGATCAAATTCGTAAATCATACATTTCAAATGTCATAGGCTAATGTGTCTGCTGCCTAAACACGTAAGCCAATGCCATCTCCATTGTGGATCTTGTTCCCCGTGTACTTGTACACAGTGTATTGAATATAAGACCACTTGCCTCTTAATATGGCAGCCAACAATACCTTCTTGTAATGTTGTACTGCTCTTACCAACTTCTGGGGGGCAGGATTCTGGGCAAAGCTGGTGCTAGGGCCCCTGCCTTCTCCCCTGAAGAGTTGAAGCTACTATCATAGAGGTCCTCTCCCAGTATAGCCAGCTGTGTGAGACACCAGAGGAACAGGTACATGTTTGAATGGGAAATGTTTGCCACACGAATTTGTTCCCTCTTTTTCTGCGGGCTGTTCATGAGTGAAGTGTTGACACTGGAGTGTACTGAACTGAATGATTTAGCCAGGTACAGGGTGGTGTTTGAGGATCTTACAAATGGCTGTGGATTGAAACGAAAAATCACCTGAAAGTATTACTTGGGTTTTCAGTGCACTTTGCTGACAATTCCATGGTCAATTAGACAAACTGCATACACCTTACTTTGCAAGGCTAGTAGGCATGGTGCCACTAGTTTAAGTGGAAACATACAACCCATGTTTTTTTAAAAGACATTTAAAGTCCCAGTAGATTCTCTAACGTTATGGGGTTGTCTGATACTGTCCTGTCAAGTGTCTGTACAACCCATATTTTGGAATATGAATAATTTCATGTGTTAAACATGTCATGGTGTCACATAAGGGGAAAGTGTTTCCTGTACTGCCAGTCTATATGTCACATGCTCTCCATCAGTCAGGCAAGTATGTCCCATTACTACACAGACTTGTTCACACATCGCCCAAAACCTTTCTCCCATAGACAAATGAAAGCCCTCCCATTCTGCCCTAAGTCACAGCAAGTGGTGCACACATTAAAGTCTGACTCTTAGGCATGAAGACAATGTAGTTGTGTCTGTGGTTACTGGCAAATTATGTGCAGGTTGTTTAGCCTTTAGTATCTCACATTGAATGTGACTATTCTGGAGTGGGTCTCACTACATGAAAGTTTCCTATCCCAGACTTTAATGACGTTTTATTGGTAAGATGAGGAGAAAACAAGTGTTGAGGTACTCCACAGATCACTGCTAATTAGTGTTTAGTGGGACCTTTGGCATGTTCGTAAATAGTCTGTATTGATTGTTCTGGGATTGCATGTGAGAGATGGGAAAAATGTCTCACAGCCCTACAGACAAACAAAAACATATTTTGTTGTATTTTGTTCCCATCCATGCAGGTCAACACACATCAGAAGTGGGATTTGTGGATGACAATTTCAAAGGCATTGTGGGAGCCTGTGGGTCTTTAAGCGATGCAGTCTGAATTGAGGAAAGAGGTGGGAGGACCTCCGTCTCTGATCCAGGAAGACAGCAGGAGTCCAACTGGACCAGGCCTCCTAACAAGGGAAGCACTTGCACAACAGCCTGACCCCCTAATGGCCAGCATCCCTGTGGGAGCTTGAAAGGTCTGTTGAGGGCCCAACAGCAGTGTAAAGGAGGTGAGTCAGTGTGTGTAGCTAATATAGTTGTTTAACCTTTCCAATATACAGCAATGTTGGTTGACACACATCCAACGCAGATGACGATATCAAGAGGTGTACGTTTTTCAGACGGTATCTGATACTGTGTCTGGTTCATTATTTAGTGCAAAGGTTTGTCAATAGATTCCTCATCAAAAAACAAGTATTGTTTAAGGAGACACATGGCTCCATGTTATGAGAGACATTTGTATCCAACGTGCCACATTTGAGGATTAGATTGGGTGTGATGCTCCATCACATATGTGAGTATGTAGTGTAGGCCCCATTTCTGCTGCCATGGCATAGCCAGCACATATGAGACAGTTCATGTTTCAGATTTTACAGTGGTAAGTGGGTACAATGAAAATATGTTGATGAGCATCTGCACCAGCAAGACTAGACAAGAGTACGATGGCATAATTTCTATCTGAAATATGTTTTAATAGCTAACTTCAAATAATTTGTAGCCAGTAGCAGATTGTGATGAAGGATCCGTCATCCCCTAAAGTGTATTTAAGGTAGAATTAAGGTGAATTTTC
Source organism: Lissotriton helveticus (assembly GCF_964261635.1). Lineage (NCBI taxonomy): Eukaryota > Metazoa > Chordata > Amphibia > Caudata > Salamandridae > Lissotriton > Lissotriton helveticus. The sequence goes on from NC_136063.1 coordinate 2,086,381,463, forward strand.
ATGTCAGATTGTAATGATTGCAAAATACCGGAATGTGTCTACATTGGTGACAGAGCTATAAGTACCCAAAATTACATGCCTTAGTTATGTCCTGATGAGAAAGCAGGGAGGTTGAGAAAAGTGATACTTCAAAGGACATTTGCAGATAGATGGTTCCATTGCATACATGTTGGAGTATTCCATCTTGAAAAGTAAATGTCAGGACCCAAACAGGTCCCTTTTGGATATGCGGAAATGTTTGTGCTCTGTACTGAAGCGCTTTAGGAATTTATCCAGTGGTATGTATTTCATACTGCTATCAGGGCTATTTATGATGCAGAGAAATCAAAGTGTATGAGAAAGAAAAGGCATACGACACATGGGAGATAACCTGGGGATGTTATAGGCTGCAGGCAAATTGATTTTGGAATACTTCCCTGCAGGCATGAAATACTGATGGTTCTGAAGGCAAGTTTGAGAGCCTTGCAGGTGGTTTACTATGTAGACTTGGCAAATGATTTATCAGCCAAGTTCATGTTAAAACTCTTTGCTCAGATACCCTCAAACGGTTCTATCTGTCTTTACTGCATCATCTGTGCAAAGTGAAGGTGACAGTGACCACATTGACAGGGATGAAGCTAGCTACTGTGGGCCTGGTGTAAACTCCTCCCACACCAAGGGATACAGTGGCACAGAGGTTGAGGAGACTGGCACGGAGACATCATCTTCAGAGGCTTCCACTGATGACTAGTCCCTAGGGGTGGCGGACCAGACTGCTACCATTCTAACTGTATCATTATTTGCCACCCACATTCCCATCCCAACCCTCCCTCTTGCTCATCACCCACTTGGCTGTGGACATTCCACTAAGAAGTATAGCAACACCTTTGCAGCATGCTCCTCACCACACCCCGGTCTCCTAGGCTGCCCTTAAGGCAATTGATCTATTGTGGACTTCCGCTGTGGACCAGACCACACTACTGAATCCATCCAGGGGCTTAGTGGTCAGATCACCCAGCTGGTGGCTTTCCTCAATTGCATTTACAAAGCAATGTGTGGCCTGCAGAACAAGCCCTGACACTCGCTCAGCCTCCCAATCCAAACTCCCTCCGGAATACCCTGCCCATTTTCCAGAGGAGGAACATATGTTTGCCCCGGCCCGACCACTTCCTCATCCCAAAACGCCTCTGCCAAATACAAACACAGCCCCGCCAAACACAAACCCACCCCTTCTACTTCCCAATCCACCCCTTCCAAAGACAAACCCAGCACAGCCAAACCCAACCCGCCTTACACTTCCCAAACAACCCCTCCCAAAGACAAACCCAGCCTGGCCACACCCAAACTCAACACTTTGACTTCCCAACCAAACCTTCCAAAGACAAACCCAGCCTGTCCAAATCCAAACCCATCCCTCCAAAACCCAAATCCACCACTCCCAAACCCCCTATTCCCAAACCCAAGGAACCCCACACCCAAGTAAGATCATTGAGATGCCTGATCTCTGGCACATAGATACCTCTTACAGAGGATGTTTATTTTGGCAGTGTGAATAGGAGGCATGTTATGGGTATGCAACCCGGATTTGGAGCTTTCATGCCCAGAGCCTTTGATTTATATATATTTTTTTAATTACTCAATATATTACAGTGAGTTATCTCTTAGTGATTAACACATTTTGATTTCCTGACCTTATTATTTGATTGTTACTAATTTCCATGCTGTTGATGTTATTTCCCATAATGTGTTGTGCCATGCATGTATTCTCATTTAGAAATGTTTGATATATTTAACAAGCCATACATAAGTGTTGTACATTTGTGATGGACATGTTAATTTTGGTACAAGCATTCATGTTGCTGTACACATCTCAATTTCAATTTTTGTGACAGGATACAGCATCTATGCTTATTTTAATATGACTGGCCCGATTCACAGAACTGACTTAAGACAAAATCCTAAACGTACTACTTTTGGTATTCCCAGAAGTTAGGATTTTGTCTTAGGTTTGTCTTAAGACAAACTTAAGACAGACTTAAGACAGACTTAAGACAGACTTAAGATAAAATTAAGACAGACTTAAGACAGACTTAGGTTAGGATTTTGTCTTAAGTTTGTCTTAAGACAAACTTAAGACAAAATCCTAACTTCTGTGTATAACCAAAAGTATTAAGTTTAGGATTTTGCCTTAAGTTAGCTCTGTGAATCAGCCCCGATGTGTCCATAATATGCACATATGCATTACACAGGGGCCATCACATTTTACAATTGAAAGCCATCTGATGTGTGTCATTAATTGCACAGAACAAGGTGACATGTGACCTTCAAACAGCTCTGACAATTCTTCAGTTTAGAGGTCAGATTGTTTTTACGTTCTGTGTAAACCCACTTGTAGCATATTGCAGTGCAGTTGCTACATTGTCATGGAATTAAGTTTGGGGCCACCTCAGTCGTCAGGAGCTTGGTATCCCACCCTAGAGGTGTGGCTACATGTGTGATACAAGCTAAAGAAAAATCTGTTTGGGGACGTTCTTTACCTCTCTGTCCCTGTCTCCAACTTGTCTGCATGAACAAAAGGCAGCCTGCTCTGGAGCTTGGTCACAGGCCGCCCTTAAAGGCAGCTTCCCCTTTGAAGCTTTCCTTTTGGGTTAGCACCCAGAGTGGCCTTCCTAGGAGAGGAGGTCACACTTCACTCTGTGGCAATGTCCTTTGTTTTTAAGCCTGGGAGTCATTTACACATCTCCCCAGACAGGGGGGCGTTGTCTGTGTGTTAGGGCCATTGTGAGGCAACCGAGCAATCTGGACACAGAGTGGTAACTTTCTAAAAGTAGCAGAACTTTAGTTATGACACTAAACTTGACCTGGCCATCATGTCAAGTTCATCGCCACAATTATTTTGATACCTTACAGTACCCAGCTAGGCAGTCCCATTTAGAAGTTAGCCAGGCAGGGGTACCAGCCGGTAAACTCTGGATTAGCCAATGGGGCTACTAACGTTTCCCCAGCAGAATGACAATTACGAAGTGTTGCTGTTAAGGTATATGAAAAATATATGTCTTACTTAACAATATATAGTTGTCTGTCATGGGGCTCCATAGGCCTTCCTTAGGGGACACTTACATTTAAGCTTGAGGAAGTGGTGGCTTTGCAATTGGTTTTAAATGGTATAGACGAACTAGAAGTTCCAAGGACGGGTCTGGCCATGATGTTCTCAATGGGCTGGAGTTTGCTCAGCAGGGTTTTGTTGATTCCAGCATGGGGGCATTTCCATAGTCCAGTCTGCTTTTTATGAGGTGTGGGTGACGGTCTTTCTGGATTTGGGGGATCCATGTAAAGGTCTTGCAAAGGATGCGGAGGGTGTTAAAGCAGGTGAAGGTGACAGCGTTGATCTGGCGGGTCATGGTGAGGGAGGAGTCAAGTATGATGCCGAGGTTCTGTGCCTGGTCTATTGGGGTGGAGGGTGCCAAGGGCGGTGGGCGGAAACATGAATTTAGACGTTTTTATGTACCAGGACATGTAACACTTAAAAGTCCATATCCTACCTTTTATTTTTATATAGCACACTTCCCTGTGGGTTACATAGGAACTACTTTAGGGGTGACATATGTGCCATAGTAGGGGAGTTTCAGGCTTGGCAAGGTTTTTTTTTATAAAGGGCTAAGTATGTGGGTGGCAGAATAAGTGCGACAAGCCCACTAATATCATTTAATGTACAGGTTCTGGGTATACGGTATACCACTCTGCAAGGATGTATAGGTAAATTAAATATGGCAATTGGATGTAAAGCAATGTTACTATGTTTAGTGGAGTAAGCACACATTTCTTTAATCCTGGTTAGCAGTGGTAATGTGCACAGTGGCCTAAGGGCAACAAAATGAATTCAGCAAATAAATTAAGGGAGGCAGGCAAACATGTTCGGAGATGACCCTGCAGAGTGGGCCACGTCCACACTTTGTGCATATGGAACCCATCAAAAGTGCAATGGTCATTAATATTTTGCACCTCTCAGTGACAACTTACTGGCACATGCATCAACGATGCTATTTGCAATTCCTTATTAGCGAAAAATAAGGATTCGCTAATAAGGAATAGAAAAAGGCTATGCATGTAGAAATCGCTTCAAAAATAGCAATTTCTAAACATTCCTTAAATGCGACACACAAATTGCGAGTCACAATTAAGGAACACCTCCCCATTCATTCCTATGGGGCTAGAGGTCCATAGGAATAAATGGGAAGACATTCTCAATTTGCGATTCTCATTTAGAGAATCGCAAATTGAGAATGCAATTTAAAGGGTGCCAGGGTGTCAAAAGGACCCTCTATTGCACCCCTGAAATCTGCATATGAGTACATCTTGCACACACACATGCTCCAAGGGAACTTTGAAAAATGCATTTTTGTGCATTTTTCAAAGTTTTTCTAAATTACAAAGAAAAGTTAGAGTAAATCCTAGCACGAGTCTTTCTTACAGAACGGTTGCATATCCAGACCCAAATTTCTTCGTCCATGACCTTCTGTTTGAGGCAATACTAGTGGGCCTCCTGTTTTTTGCAGCGTTCTTAAGCACTTCTGAGAAGCGGTGGCCAGTGCAGGTAAGCGCAGTAAGGCGGGGCGGGCCAGGTGTGAGACTTAAATGAATAAACGCAATGGCCAGTGGAGTAGCCTGGTCGTCAAGGGCCCTAATTCAATCAAGGAGAACAGATCCCTGCCAACCTGGGCCCGTAATAAATTACAGACCCAATTGGGGAGCAGAGGGTTCCTCACATCCGTGGGCTCGTGTGCCAGTGTGCCTGCTGCACTACTAATATGTGGGCCCCTGCTCATTCTGCCTCGCTTCCTTCTCTCCTACATTTCTCCGTACTTCTTACCGCCCATGTCTTTCCTACCTTACACTCTTTCCTTCCTGCCCCCTTTCTGTGTAACTCGCCTCCATTTTTCGGTCTCTCACTTGCCCATATCTCCTTCCTCCTTTTTCCCTGGCATCCTTATTTCAAGTACCTTTCTCTCCCTCTTCTCTTATCCCTTAGACTCATCCTTATCTCCTTTCTCTTTAAAATGTATGTCCTATACACCAGCTGTGCTCTGCAAAGATGAAAGATATAGCTAGACCCCAGTCCGCCTTTATCTTAGAAAAAATTCTTAGCCTGGACCCCCTCCCACCTCGGGACTCTGTTGCCAGAGCATCGTCTACACAACAGACAGCGATGCCCATGAAAACGCCCTCAGATTAAGTTGGCAATCTATGTTCTCTTTAAAATGGCACAAATTGTCTCATGTTTTGGAGAAGAAGGACGAGCGCGGGGTCTAAATGATTTATTTTCAGTAGTCACTAATTCGTGCTCTGCACACAGCCCCTAGAAAAAGGTGGTGGACATTTCTCTCTTTTTTTTTTTTTGAACGAACGTGAATTAATTTTATACACAAAAGGGTATTGTTGAGTCCGCTCCTTTGAGACTGTGCAAGATGCATGAAGGTCTTAGAGCGCAGAACAATGACATTCCATTCTTCACGCGGCTCAATCAACGGATCGATAATAATAATAATAGTTCGCAGGAAAAAAGAAACCATTGTTGAAAAAAAATCAACATCAGTTTACTACTATTCTGACTGGAAGTTACCAAATTAGACTGCTTCAGATTGACAAGGTATATAATGGAGGTAGAGAAACATAATATAAATAAAGGTAAAAAGAAGATTCACCAATAGAACAGAATAAATGTCAAATAGTAGAAACTTTGATAAAAAAATAATACTGTCATTAAAATATCACATACATACACTGGATACTTTGTTATAATTAGACAAAGGTTTAGTAAAAGCTCTATTGTGACGATGTTGTATATAATAATAATAAATATGGACAAAACGTTAAACTGTTTTGTGAACAAATTGTAAAAAACAAACCGAATACCATAATTTCTCAGTTGCACCAGAGATTACGAAATGCAATGTTACCTGAAAATATTTTGAACAGGAAAGTTGTAAGAAGAATAGTTCTTCTGTAAATCAAAAATGTCCCTGAAGAGCAGATAAAAGCACATTAAATGCTTTAAAAATGTTGATAGTACTGGAGAAATCATGGTCACAGTCTCATGGCATGGTGTAGTGGACCAGGGTAATTTTAGCTCCACCCTTACACGTCTCATTTAATTAATGTTTTGCATAATTTTTTTGCAATTATTCTGTGATTGGTGATGTAGAGACATAGAGCTGTTACATTATCATTAGAGTGGAATGCACTGAACGTTGATCTAGAATGTTGAGTTTGCGGTTATACACAGATGAACAATGTGTAATACTATGCTCTATGTGGGGCACAGTCATTGGCAGGCACCTACGCTGGGGAGATAGCTATACTAGGCAACAATATAGGGGATAAGACACCCAACGATCGACAGATCTTTCCCAGAGAGTTTGCTGTGGCTCAAGCAAAGCAAACTGCTTGTGCGTGCCATTTGTGCCGTCATCGAAGTATGGTAATGACACTTAATGCATGTGGAGTCAAAGCGCAGCTCCAGCCACTGTGAAGCAGTTGAAGGCAAAGAAAGAACTGCAGGAAATGTACACCCTATTGGCCGAGAACTTTCTAGTCAGGCCATATAATGATGTACCGGTCTGCCCAACAAGATAAAGTCATACTATCATACTATCAAAGGCAGATACAGAAAATGTCATGTTATGTTATAGCAACTTGTATAGCGCTCAGCTGCCCCCGCAAAGGGGCGTCCCGGCGCTTCCATAAGCTTCAATAAGCTCTAAAGATTGCAGTAGTTAAATATGAATAAAATACATAAGATGCTGGTTGACAAAACAATTAATAAGAAAGCACACTGTCATTGCATTTACCAGATTCTCGATAAGTGGAGCTATATGACCTCAGCACCAGGGGAGGAGAACCAAGAAGAAGCACAATGGGTGTGCTCACTGAACTGTCCAATTCCTGAAGTGGCACACTGACAAAGCTGCCAGGTGTCGGCTCAGAACTACTACAGAGGTCTCCAGACAGTGGAGAGCCCCAATGAAGACCAAAAAAGAGATGATCCACAAGCCGATCCATTACAAGGTCTCACAGATGGTGCGGGTAAGGTGGGTCCTAGTGGACAACTAACAATCTCTGAAAGAACTCCAACCTCATTTTCAGGCACTCTGATAAATGGTTACAATGCCTTCCTCATACCACCACCAACTTTCTAGACCGCCATAAAGCAAAATATTAGATTAGATGGATGGTGTGCTTAGATATATTTCAATCAATCAATCAATCAATCAGTCATTTGTAGAGTGCACTACATACCCGCAAGGGTCTCAAGGCGCTAGGAGGGGGGGCGCTACTGATGGAACAGCCAGGTCTTGAGTAGCATCCTGAAGGTCAGGAGGTCTTGGGTCTGTCGTAGGCTCAGTGGGAGGGTCTTCCAGGTCTTGGCAGCGAGGTGGGAGAAGGGTCTCCCGCCGGTGGCTGTTCTTCAGATGCGTGGGACGGTGGCGAGTGCGAGGTCGGCGGAGTGGAGCTGGCGGTTGGGGCTGTAGAAGGAGAGTTGTCTGTTGAGGAAGGCTGGGCCGGTCTTGTGGAGTGCGTGTGCGTGGATGAGGAGCTGGAAGGATATCCTCTTGTTGACAGGGAGCCAGTGCAGGTTTCTCAGGTGTGGGGTCATATGACTGTGGCATGGTACGTCGAGGATCAGCCATGCCGGGGTATTTTGGATGCGTTGCAGTCGTTTGATGAGCTTGGTCGGGGCTCCCTCGTATAGGGCAATTCCATAGTCGAGTCTGCTGCTGACTAGGGCCTAGGTGACTGTTCTTCTTGTATCTGTCGGGATCCACCTGTAGATCCTGCGGAGCATGCGGAGGGTGTTGAAGCAAGAGGAGGAGACGGCGTTGACTTGCTTGGTCATGGAGAGCGTTGAGTCGAGAATAATTCCCAAATTGCGTGCGTGTTTGGTGGGTGTCGGGGCTGCCGCCAGTGTCGTCGGCCACCAGGAGTTGTCTTAGGCTGAAGGGTTGGAGCCGAGGATGAGGACCTCCATTTTGCCTGTGTTCAGCTTCAGTCGGCTGATCTTCATCCAGTTGGTGACGGCCTTCATTCGTTTGTGGAGGTTGGCTTTAGCGGTGATGGAGTCCTTGGTGAGGGAGAGGATCAGCTGAGTGTCGTCGGCATGGGAGATTATATTGAGGTCGTGCTGTCAGGCAACGTGTGCCATGTGGGGCAATGTAAATGTTGAACAGTGTCAGGGTGAGGGAAGATCCCTGGGGTACGCCGTAGATGATCTCGGAGGCTTCAGATCGGAATGGGGGAGGTGGACACTCTGAGTTCTGCCAGAGAGGAAGGAGGTGGTCCATTCCAAAGCCTAGTCTCTTGATGTTTTCGCTGATGCACTTTAAGAGACTGATAACAAAAAGATTATAGCATGCCTCAAAAATCTGGCTGGTGGTAGTGTAAAAGTAGTGATAAGGGCTATGCCACAAACTGACAAAGAAATCACACATCATCAGTTTAAAGACACTTTGAATCTCAAGTTGAATCCAATGCCCAATGTGGGTTACGAAAGATACATTTTCAGTCAAGAATGACAGAAAGTTGCTGAAACCGTCAATGGATTTGTGGAAAGACTCGACACACTCATCAAACACTGTACAATGAATTTAAGGACAAAGAAGCTATACGTCTTAGAGTTATTGATGGATGCTTGTTTGATTCATTTAAACTATGAAAGCATAGATAAACTCTTAGTCCGGAATAAGTATTAATGGCTACCAGATCTGAAGAGTGTGCTGATAAAGAAGTTGCTAATGTGGAGGCCAGAGGTGCCCTGAATGAATCAGCCATGAGTATGAAAGTACGCCAATGCAAAAGACCGAATGACACAAAGTGATGTTTACACGTAAAAAGAAGTTGTATTTTAGATGTGGATTTTAGTATCCATACGAAGGCAAATGTCTCACTATTGGACAGATATGTAAAGGCTGTGGGAAGGAGAACTATTTTATGATGACTTCCACAGCAAAGGAAAACGCAAGTGCCTTAAGGCGCAAAAACAAAACGGCTGCCAGAACACCCTAAAAGCAACATTCGACTTGCACCCACACGACCAAGTGGTGACATCAGTTACGGCAAATCAACATCAAATAAAGTTAATTGTCATCTAAATCATCGTCAAACCGTTCTTCTGTATCACTATGAAGTGAAAGTGAAGAAGATGATTGTGCCATCTAGGTTTTTACCTCAGAAGAGCGTGTGCACATGAGACTAGCTGCATGTGAAGAAAAATGTAACTCAAAAGTCGACATGCCAAAGCACCAAAGCCATTTCATAATTGTCCCAAAATTACCCTAAAAGCAAATGGTTGTTCGATACCTTTCATCATCGAAAGTAATGCTTTGATAAACATTATGTCCGAGGAGAAATGTGATCAATTGTCTCCATTACTGCACCATACACCATCGAAAACCACAAAGTGTACACATGGGCTGTATCGGTGCCCTTAAAAAGTCAAGGCTCACTTGTAGCGACGATGAAACACACAAAATGAAGGTGCATCCATGTAATTCAGGGTACAGCATCAGGTGCCTGTCTCCTATCTCCATATGGGACTGATTTCCGTAAACTACAACATGAATGTGCATCACAAAAAAGTAAGTTAATTCTCTTCCTTGTTTCATGGTTTAGGAAAGCTTAAGACTATGAAAGTAAAGCTGCATAGTAATAACGATGTCTGTCCTGTTTCACAAAGACATAAAAGCATTGCTTTTCATTTACAAGACGCTGTTGAAAAAGAACTTGAATTGTTACTTAAGCATGATATCATTGAGGATTCTATAGGTCCCACACCATGGTTTTCTCCTATATTGAACACAAAGGACAGTGAAGGAGCTGTATGCACATGCATTGACATGCGTCAGGCAAACAAGGCAATTCAATGAGAACAACATTCATGTCCACACTTTGGTGACATGATAACTCAATTAAATGGTGCAAAGTTCTTCTCTCGCCTTGATTTGAATAAAGGCAATCATCAGTTGGGATTCAAAGAAAATTGCTGCTGCATTACAACCTTTTCTACACATGTTGGTCTGTTTTGATACAAAAGACTAAGTTTTGGTGTGTCATCGGCTGCAGGACTTTTTCAAGATGCCATTTGATGTATCATACAGCACGTCATGAATACTTTCATTTATTGCGATTACATATTTGTTTTCAGAGCTGAACAAAAAAAGCTAAATCTCTCACTCAAGTACATTGTTTACTTGCTGATGCCAGTTTGACTTTGAATGCACAGAAATGTTAGTTCCACAAAACAAAGTTAACATTATTTGGCCATATCTGTTCTTATGGGGGTATAACACCTAATCCTGCTAAGGTACAAGGGCTGTCACATGCGGATCACACACAAGATGTTTCTGGGGTGCGTTAATTACTTGGCATGGCCAGTTCTGTTCCAGATAAATACGAGATACAAATTAATGCAATGTCAATGTATGCCATAACCTATGCCTGCATAACCATGTCAATACCCATGAAAGCAATGTCGATTTATGCCCTAATTTATGCCCACCCAATAGTGTTGATACCCTCAGTGTTGTCAATGTATGCCATAACCCATGCATGAATGATAATGTTGTTAACAGTAGAAACAATGTCAATGTAGGCTATGTTCTAGGCAAGCATGACTGTGTCAAATCAGTAAAGACAATGTCAATGTACGCTATGACAACTGTACGCACAATGTTGAGATTGTCAATAAAAATTCTAACAGTGACTGCCATATTATTTTCCAGAGTTCCAACAAACTCGTGTCATTGATGTCTGATTTACCCAAGGTGGCTTCCCCATCAACCCCGAGTCAGAGACATGTGGTCAGGAAGGCTCTGCAACCTGTACCCACACCTATCAAATGACAGGTCACAGGTGGGGTCTCTCTTAACCCAAAGACAAATACACACCCAGGGAAAACCCTGATCGATACCACAGATAGATAGTTGTACCAAAAACCGGTTTGATGAAATTGGCCTCAATAAGGCACATTTAACCAAACGCTTACGTTCCCCAAAAATACCACAAAGCTAGATACCACGTCGATTGGAACAGTCAGCCAATCAGCACACAACACGAACACCACATGTAGTAACCAGGTGCTCCTCATACCGGGTATCTGATCACATACAACACACTGACCCACACTAGCTCTCCCCAAGGTCAAGAGCCATTGGTGTCCTTATCTGATGCCTGAGCTTATTAATTTATGAGTGAGATGTTTTTTGTTGCGAGTATTCTGCAGAGGGACAGAACTATGCTTAGTGCCATAGAATCTTGGTAGTCAGGGACTGAGTCATCCTACAACCTTGGTAACCATGAGCCCAGGATTGACTAGCTATAGTGTCTCACTTGTCCTCCTACTCACTAACAGAGGAATAAGTAATTAGATTACCCAGAAAACACAACACTTCTGACCCTCTCAGGGATCACAGTGACACACTCTCGTACTTGTCCACAATAGGATCTGACAGAGACACAAGTCAAGTTTAAAATGTTTATTTTAACTACTGTGCCTTAGTATGCAGTATGCGTGCCACAATAAGTAATAAGGTGCCTAACACAAATACAGTCAGCATAGAAAGCAATCCATAAATCATAAGAGGAGCTGTCATGATATCAGACAGGGTAGACAACGCCCCCTCTTCTACAGAAGCAAAGTGATTACAGAAGATCTGTGGGTGTTTTCAGCGGACTCCATACCTTAGCATGCACAGATGAAGATTCTACATTTCAGGTGTAGTTGCGATCTTTTCTCTGAACTCTCTCTCCAAGTGTGTATTTGCATGTCTGTGCATACCTATATGGGAAAGAGTATCTGTTCCCAAACAGCAGCTCCATTCGTGTGTTTTGTCTAGGTGCTAAAGCGTGACCAGAACAAAACAACAAGGAGCACTGTTATTCGACCTTATCTACGGTGTTCAGACTAAATCCCAGGAAAGAACAGAACACAAAACAATTTGGCAGGTTCTGTGTGAAATAACAGCATGGCACAAGCAAACTACGTCTGTATAGTAACGTGCAACCTGCAACATACTCAGGCTAACGTAGGGAAAACAATAATGGTCCTCTACGGGACATATGACATTTTCAGGGATGCAGAGAATACTTTATTGTACTTCACGAGATGTATATACTATCAGCCAAAACGTTGTACACCAAGAGTTTTTACTCAGACGTATTCTGTTGAGATTCTCCCTGCCGCTTTATTTAAATAAACCAACCTGTTCCTGTTTTGCCAAACACCATCGTCCAGGGAAAGATTGGAACTCTAACTACTTTTCCAGAGTGCCTATACAAGGTCATGGAATTCCATTCAAGACGGCTAAGCCTAAGTCAATTTCTTTTTAAACTCAAATAGTCCAGCTACCATTTCATTACTTCAGATTATCACTGCCACAAGCCATGACAGTGATATGCTAAAGTTGAAACATATAAGTACACATCAGTCATGGTACCAACACCCTTGACCTTTCACCACTGATGGTGAATATCAAAAATGTCAAGAAGAAGTTATACTGTGAGGGTTGATCATCCTGATTCAGAAGAGTCTGTGGCATAAAATGATTGAAGTGGCCCACAAAGGACCTTGTGGAATTGTTGTGTCAAAACGATCTCTTGGAAACCCAGTCTGGTTTCCATATCTTGATGAGTGGAATATAAAGGAATTAAATGCCTGTCATTTATGCAACTGCCATTCTACAAAAGTTACTCATCCCACCTTAAACATTTCAGAACTCCTGAAGCATGCCTGGGAGACAGTAGTCATTGACTTTTTTGGCCCACTTGATAACGGACTAACCCTGGGCGGAATTCCCGTAGTCGTGCAACATGGAATTTCGTGTAGTCACAAAAAAACTCCTTGAGCTACGTGGAGATCCGCGAACACGCAGAATTGCTTGTTGATCCCGTTCGCAATGCGTTTTTCCTATTGGAGAATGCGTATTGCGTGTTCAGGGATGCTTTTTGCATGCTTGGGGGGAAATATCACGCAAACTTCACCACATAGTAGCCAATGGGCGCGGCCATCTTGTTTTTCACTTCTTGCTATGGTTCTGGGCCTGTTTTTCTATCCTCCCTATAACTTTTCAATCCTTTGTTTCTAGAAACTTTTGATCTTTTTTATTTATTATCTATCCCTCCTTATTCCTGATTGTACATTTTGCATGTTTTCCTACTTTTTGTGTGTTTTTAGTGCGTTTTTAACTCTTTTTCTATTGCTTGCTTTTTAGTTTCATTTTTCCTTACTTTCTTACTTCCTACCTTTTCTTTTCCGCCCCGCCTACCCAAAACCATGGCTAAGAGCAAGGGCCAGGGGAAGAGGAGAGCGAGCGCGACTGCCTTCCTTGCGGAAGGCGGTGCCCACAATGGGTGCAGCAATGGGCCTCATTCACAGAGACAAAGGTGGGCGCACTGTTTTTTTTTATCCAGCACCACATTCCTATTACTCTGGCAGCAGGTGGCAGGACTGGGTCCGGGTACGGGCTCCAGGAGCATCACCAGCGGTGGGAGAGGATGTGCCGGGCAGTGTTTCGCTGCTCTGTGGACTAGCGCACCCATAACCAATTGACACACCGGTGGTCCGATATCACATGTGATTGTTACTTTCCGACAGGTGCTCAGCACTACTAACTAATCATACTTGTTCTCAACTTTGCCCTCACTTGGACTGGTTATGTAAGAGAGGTTAGAGAATTTAAGTTAGGTAGGTAATCCAGATAGGAAAGACTCCAGTCCTTTCATTTTTCCTGGCAGGCTGTCCTGTATCCTGTCACTAAGATAGTGGTAGTAGTTAGTTAGTTAGTATTACTTGGTAATTTAGCAGCCTGTCTGATGTGTCCTCTCACATGACTTCGGTCCTAGTAGAACCTTTTGTAGTTCTTATAGTGAGTGAATACCAACTAACCAATTTGGTGTATGCAATTTGCATGCCTCCATCTATGCATTAAGAAGAATAAATGCATATATATATTGGCCCGTCAGAGGGGGTTGTTGGAGTTGAGGATGAGAGAAGATTGAGAATGAGATCGGAACTTAGAAGCAAATATGTGTTTTACAATTCATTCCAAAGTCTGGAATAGGCAGGCTAGGTATATTTAGGATTCAGGAATCGAAATTGAACTGTGGAATAATAATGGTCGGATGGTACTCAACTGCGATATAGTCTAGTCGACTACTACTAGTTGAATAAGTCAATCTGATTGCACTGGAATGGATCACCTCGTTCCTTGCCGGAAGAACTCAGAGGGTCCGCCTCCCACCATTCAAGTCAGAGGCCACTGAAGTCATTTGCGGCGTGCCACAAGGATCTTCACTCAGCCCCACCCTCTTCAACGTATACATGAGCCCCCTCGCGGCCATCGCACGCCAACACAACCTCAACATCATCTCCTACGCTGATGACACTCAACTGATCCTCTCACTCACCAAAGATCCTAACACCGCCAAAACAAACCTACATGAAGGAATGAAAGATGTAGCCGAGTGGATGAAGCACAGCCGTCTGAAACTGAACTCAGACAAAACAGAAGTCCTTATCTTAGGTACCTCCCCCTCCGCCTGGGACGACTCTTGGTGGCCAGAGGCCCTTGGAAAAGCACCCATCCCGACGGACCACGCACGGAACCTGGGCGTCATCCTGGACTCCTCACTATCGATGACCAGACAAGTCAACGCCGTCTCATCATCCTGCTTCAACATTCTCCGCATGCTCAAAAAAACATTTCGCTGGATCCCCACCGAAACTAGAAAAACGGTCACCCACGCACTGGTTACAAGCCGCCTGGACTACGGAAACACCCTATACGCCGGCACCACCGCAAAACTTCAGAAAAAACTCCAACGCATCCAGAACGCATCAGCCAGACTCATACTAGACATCCCGTGTAAAGACCACATTTCTGGCCACCTGAAAAACCTCCACTGGCATCCCGTCAATAAGACAATAACATTCCGCCTCCTAACCCACGCACACAAAGCACTGTACGAACTTGGAGCCGAATGCCTCAACACACGACTTTCCTTCTACACCCCCTCCCGCCAGCTACGTTCTTCCAACCAAGCCCTTGCTGTTGTACCTCGCATCAACAAAACCACCATGGGAGGAAGATCCTTCTCCTACCTGGCGGCTAAAACCTGGAACTCACTTCCCATTCACCTTCGCCTCACTCAGAACCACCTAGACTTCAGAAAGCAACTTAAAACATGGATATTCGACAAGTAATTCCCCACCCCTCCTCAAGCGCCTTGAGACCCTCTGGGTATGTAGTGCGCTATATAAATTAATTGAATTGAATTGAATTGAATTTAGTATAGGTCAATGTTATTGCAATTGCCATTTCCTGTCTAAAAATATTTTTAGAGCAATTATATTTATTTACATAACACAAATAATTTTTTGTCTCTTTTAGTATGTCTTACATGATCAGCATCCAGGGGCAAGAAGAAGACTGGGTCAGCTGGCAGTGCGGCGGGCGCAGGAGATGGAGGCGCCGCCCAGGAGCAGCAGGAAGTGGCCTCAGGCCCAGATGGCTCTGCTGCTGGCCCCAGTACGTCCTCCTGCCTCCTGGTGTTGGTATATATTAATATTTCCCTAACTTATTCCACGCTATTCATTCCATTTCCTCACTTTAATTTTTCCAAAACCCTCTTCAATCTATCTGTCTCTAAATTCTTGTTTTTGCTCCATTACCTACTACTATGTACTAGTACTACTGCTAACATTGTTTCTAGTGTCTGTTTTTTTTACATCAAATCAAACTGCATATGACTAACCTCTGCTCTGACTCTGTATTAGTCTGTCTGTTGCTTGCTTTCTTCTGGGTTTCACTCAGCTTTCCCTCTTGCCTTGGTTATATGTGGATTGCCTAGTAGTGTTACTGTAAGACTTAGAGAACCCCTTGGGTACTAGTACCAGTAAGGACTCCTTACTACTATTAGTGATAGTAGCACTAATATGCTGTGCAGATTGCATGCCCAAGCAAGGTATTATCCGCAGGTTTGTTAGATGAGAAGGCCTTAGTTTTTTTTACTGTCTCATCATGCTCAATCAGTAATGGTGGTCACTCACGTTAGACTAGAACAGGACACCCCAAATTGGTTTATTTTACTTTTTCTAAACCAGGCCTAGTACTTGTTTTAGTAGCAGCAGTAGATGGTGAACACTGAACAACTGTTACCGTGCACCATGACTGCAAGGAAGTATGAGGAGTAGGAGGACGACACCATTATTTTCCAACTAAGAGAGACATCATGTCCGCCCAGTTGGTCACTCTTTCATCTTTTCAAAAAATGAGATGCACCAATAGCTCTAGTCACAGCGTCCAGTCCTTTGTGTTGTTCTCTTCTTGAGAGGCTTTCCAAAAATGGCCACCAACAAAATGCCCAACCGGATAATATTTTGTTTTTTTTGATAGGACATACTGTCTAATAAAATTAAATAAAAATAGGATTTATAAAGCGCACTAGTACCTGCGGGTGTCTAGGCGCTGATGGTCCATGGGGAAGAGAAGAAGGGTAGTAAATGCCAGACAGCAGGGAGGCTACCGCGTAATGAAGAAACTTAAATGAACTAATTATTAAAAATGCCAGGTTTTTAGCGCTTTGTGAAAGGTGAGCAGATTGTTTGAGGTTTTGAGGGTAAGTGGCATAGTGTTCCAGAATTTAGCAGTCATGACTGAAAAACGTTTTCCCCCCCAGGTAGCCCTCCTAAACTTGGCGACAACCTGATTCGCCTGGGAGTCCGGTCTTAGATTTCTGGCCGGGATATAGCGATGGAAGAGTTGCCTAATAGAGACTGGTCCCTGGGAGTGGAGGGCTTTAAAGGCTAAGCACAAGGATTTAAACACAACCCTTTTCTTAACCGGGAGCCAGTGAAGTGATGGAATTGAGTTGGATACCGACTGATGTTTTGGAATCCCTAAGAGAAGCCAAACAGCCGCGTTCTGGACCAATTGTAGTGTTTCTAAGGCTTTTCTGTGGGCTGTCAAAAGAGCCCATTGCAATAGTCTATTTTAGCACAGACTAGAGAGGGGATGACTGCTTTCTGCAGGTCTAGAGGGATGTAAGGGAAGATCTACCGGAGAGATTTGAAGATGAAACATCAGGATGAGGGGATAGCATTGGTATGTCCCACAAATGAAACTTTTCCATCAAACTGAATTCCCTGATTTTTCACCTTTTGCACAGGAGTAGGGAGTGGACCCATTTTCTGAGGCCTCCAAGTGGGGCCCCAAAATGATGGATTGTTGCAAAACAATTGCACCTCTGTGCTATCGGAGTTTAGTTTCAAACAGTTGGTAGACATCCAATTACCAATCTACAGCATACAGTTGTGGAAACACTTAGCTGTTTTGTCGGAATTCTCTGTGACTGACGCCACAATCTGGGTGTCGTCAGCACAGGAGACAACCAAAAAGCCAAGGCCTTTGATCAGTAAGGCCAGAAGTGTAACGTACAGATTAAAAAGAGTGGGACTCAGTGAAGAACCCTGTGGAACACCACAGGGAAGGGGGGAATAAATAGATCTGTGGCTGTTACATTCCCCATACTGTGGTCTGTCAGAAAGGAAAGAGCTGAGGAGACTAAGCGCAGTACCTCCTTCACCTATCTCGAACAGTGGTTGATTAGGAGTTGATGGTTTACTGCATCGAATGCTGCTGAAAGATCAAGGAGAATTAGGGCAGCGTTCCCTCCTTTGTCTAATGTCGCTCTGACATATTCTGCATCTGTGATCAAACCTGTCACAGTGCTAAATTGGCCTCTGAAGTCAAACTGTGAGGAGTCCAGTAGATCGTATTCCTGGTTGTAAAGAGAGAGCTCGGTGTAATGGCTTTCTCAATCAGTTTGGCCGGAAAGTGTAGTCGAGATATTGGCCTATAGTTGTTAGGAATGTCAGTGTCCAAATTAGCTTTTTTTAAAAGAGGAAGAATTGACGCGACTTTCCAGCTACTGGGGAAGTAGCCCGATCGAAGCATTTGATTAGAAATCCCTAGAAGATGACCAGGAACTATGCTTCATCCCAATTGGAGAACTCTAGGCGGGCAAGGGCCGAACGATGATCCTTACTTAATTTGCCTGAACAGATTAGTAACTTGGTCTAACGTAAGTGGAGAGAAAGCCAGAAAAGTGCGGTTGTTAGGTTGGGAAGGTAACACCACGTCTGGCTTTAGAACAGCTTGAGTGTTGTTAACGTACATAGTCCCCCCATGGTCAGGACTTGTCGTTAAGGAATTGAAAATCACTTCTACCTTGGTTTTAAAAGGTGGTTTGGTTGTTGCAAAAAGAGGCATCTACATTCAGGTTACTGGCAGGGGAAGGGTTGCTAAGCTTGATCACAGTTGAGAATAAATCCTTAGGAGTATTGAGAGCTGAGTTGATCTCATTTATAAAGAAATTGGATTTCATTTTGGACAGGAGTTTTTTGTACTGTTTAAGTTTCTCTTTATAGGAAACTTTATAATCCCCGCCACAATTCAGCCTTCATTTCCTTTCTAGCCTTCTGCACAATTGTTTGGCCAGTCTAAGCTCTACATTGAACCAGGGTTCAGACTGAGAAGTTCTCTTATTGTTTCCTCATTTAGCCGGAGCTAAGCTATCAATAGAGTCCATGTATGGTAGTCCACCATAGCTTGATCCAGGTTAGGTGCTATTGGCATGATGGAGTCTTTAAAAAGTGCCTTCTGAGATCAAGTGCCAAGTTCGATAACTAGTCCTAGTTATGCTCTAGCGTTCTTTCAGATTGCTGTCTCCTAATTTCAGGTGGAACATTACCGCCCTATGGTCCGACCAGGTTAATGGTCTGGACAGGATGACCTGAATGAGATGACAGTCTGGGAAGATGCCATCTAGGGTGTTGCCTGCAGAATGCGTAGGACCGCTGATTTGTTGTGATAGCCCGAGAAGAGAGAGGGAGGCAGTAAGATCTAGAGTATCTGGAAGCTCCATATTCTTCAGGTGAAAGTTAAAATCGCCCAGAATAGTGAAATTGGTGGAGTTGGCTTTTATGTACCATGAGGACTTATCCATATCTAGGAAGGGTTTTCTAGGGCCAGGAGGTCGATAAATGAGGACTCCATTGAAGCAGTAGTGGCTGGTAAGATTGATTTTAAAGCTCAAGGCTTCACATCCAGGGTGAGGTAGCGGGTCAAATCTAAATTTAAAGTTGAATTTAGAGATAATTGCAAGGCCACCGCCTCTATTCCCAATGTGGTCCAGTCTGGTTAGCGAGGAGTGGCAGTAACCAGTCCTGGGTCAGATGCGACATCAGCCCATGTCTCTGTTATAAAAACTATGTCAACAATCGTGATGTGTAGGAAGTAAGCCATTTCCATTGCATGTTTGGTAAGAGACCGGGCATTTAGCAAAGTGCAGTTTAATCGTCCTGCCGTGCATTTTTGCGAGCTGCCGTGGATTGTTCAAGGGATTTTATTGTTAGTTGCTTGAGCTTAAAAGAACAAACTGGGCAAGTAAAGCAAAATGGCTTACACCCAAGGAACAGAGAAGGGCCTGAGCAGTACTGTGTCTCAGTATTCCAGGAGAGTAATTCTTCTCTGCTGTAAATCCGACCGTCATGATGCTGCGAAGCAGACCCACTGACTAGGGAGCAGTCATGGGGGACTGGCGCTGAGCGTGCCTGGAGCATGTACATGCGCATACGGGCTTGCCTTATGCGCCTGGGCGCACCCACAGCGCACCCTCTGTGCGCATCCGTGCAGCAGCTCCTATTAAGTAGGTGGGGGATCAGCCGGTCTGAACACTAGACCACGACCCTCCCAAGATGGCACCTGTAAGTGTGCTGAGTCAGGGAGGCACATCAGGCACACCAGGAATGGCCGAGGTCGGCCTGAATGAGGTGAGAAGGCTGGAAGGAGGTGAGGTAGTACTCCCGCACTCTGCAACTCACAGCAATGCGGGAGTAAAAGATTTATAATGAACAAAGCAGAAAATACAAGTATAAGACTTCGTTAAAAAGGTTTAAAAATTAATTTAAAAACTTAACATGCAGCACGCGTGAAAAGCCCGAGTAAGGCACCTGCCGAGCTGGCGTTTCAGCCCGGTCTTCCCCTGTAGAGTCTACTCTACTCTAGTGTCTGAATTGTAGATAATAGTGATGTGTGTGGTGTATATGACATTATCAATTATGTATTTACAATCTTGCTATGAAAAAATAACTAGCGGGGCGTATGTGTAATCGAAAAAAATGTGAATTTTTTTTTCAAGGTGCACCGACCACCAGTGCCGGGGCCAGCGGTGAGGGCCATGCCACTCCAAAGGGAACAGTAGAGGCAGTCACAGGGGGTGAGCCAGCAGCAGTGGTGGGACGTGGTAAGTCATATTCCTTACTTATTACTAGAATGATGAATATGCTCGCTGCAAGGGTGTTCTAGTCTAGTACACTGTAATTCTGCTGAGACTAAGTTGTTGTGAACACTGAACAGTTGAAGATGACACCCTTCACTTAACATTAGCATTAGTGGTGGGGGCTGAGTAACTAATGGCCTATTCTATCTTCAGCTCAGCAGAGACAGTTTTATGACAAAGACAAATAGTCAGAAGACATGTGTGACTTGCAGAGAAGGATACGTGGGTGAAGGAAGGGGCCCAGGGATGCATATAGGTGGCAGATAAAGATGATAGGATGCATAGGTAGTTGAAGGATGGGTGAAAGGTGGAAGAGAAAGCGGAAAGGATGCCTGTCTGGGTGGGTGAAGCTGTATGGGTGAATGGAATCCTAAGGGGGGCTTGAGGGGTCAAACTCTAATGCAAGCAAGGACGCAAGGCATGGGTGGTTGTTGGTTATATCTATGACAAATGTATGTTGTCTGTAAAAGCCGGTTTATGATAACCATGTTTGGATGGATGGAAGCCTGGATGAAGAAAATGTAAAAGAAAATTAAACCATGCAAGAGTACCAAAGCCAAGGTTGAAGATTAAGAATAAAATAATAATAATATTGCTAGAAGAGCAATGTACTGATAAATGAAAAAAGTCCTGGGAAGAACAAGGACAGTTTTTTTGCAAGGTTTTTGATTCAAAGGTTCGAGGTTGCACTTGTATTTCAGAATGGAAGACTCCCTTGACTCACAGTAGTTTGCAAGCACAACATATATATTGTGCATGACTATTATTTACACTACCCACCCATCATTAATCACCTCCCTCTGACTCTGAGGTCCACCTCCGCTCCAGTCCCTACCCCTGTCATTTTTTTCTGTGTCAGCCATGGGTGGCCTATCTGCTGCACAGTAACTAGTACTTACAAATCACTCAGTATGTCAACATCAACATCATCACATGAGTGATATGATGTTGTGCCACCATATATCATCATTCATAAGCATGTCATCATTAAACATCATCATGCGACTTATTGTAGTAGTCAGAGTGAAAGTGAAATTGTCTGAGTATTTGCCATTGAAATTTAACAGAGTATTGCCGTAATGGAAATATATAATTGTGTAGTAAACCTGCCCCACATGCAGACAGTATTAACATAACATTAGTCTGGGACATGATTATGTCAGTCTAGGGCACCAGCTCACTGAGCTGGCATGTCTGCAAGATTAATTGTGCTAAACAATAGAGAGAAAAATAATACTTCTACTCTACTCCATAGTGCCTGAAAGTATAGTCATCACATCCAAATCTTAGGGGCAGAGGAAGTGAAGTGAGGAGGAGAGGATACCACAACTGCTAGTGCTACTACAGTGCTAGTATAATTTGTATGTGTGTAATTTCATTTTGTGTTACTGTTTTGCTAAGAGTATTGGTTACAATTATCTTTTTTTTTCCTTTCTTGATATAGCTACTCCTTCCCAACCCACTAGGCAGGAGTAGGTGGCCAGGGCCCCGCAAAAGAATCTGGAGGCCATCCGAGATGAATATCATCAGCTGGTTTCCCTGACGGAGGAGGAAGAGGCGGCAGCTACAACTTCTTCCTCCAAAGCCCCGGGGCCTAGCCAGCCCAGCATATCTCCGGTGGTGCGGCGCTGTATTGCGGCAGCCGCTCGCCGCCCATCAACATTATCATCTACTGCTGCCCACACCTGTTGCTCCTACAGGAACTTTTGGCGACGCGTGCTCCTCAGGGTTGCTTGCCTGGAGGCCAAGCTGGAGGAGTCCCTCCTGGAGCGAACTACCTGCCCCAGCCTGCGCTAGACGTCACCGCTCAGTCTTTGATTGTTGCCCCTTTTTTAATCTTTTTTTTGGGTGGGTGGGATGTTGGGACAAGATGGGGAACCTTGGGGTTTACTTTTTTTCAACTTCAATTTGGACAGACATTTATTTATTACTGGGCATTGGTTGGGGTTAGGGAGTGAGGTGGGTCAGGTGTTGTGGGTTTTTCTTCTAGTTTATATTTGTTAGGGTAATACATTTATAGTTTTCCAATACATACAATGCAAATCTTTTCTGGGCGGTGTTACTCTTTCACATCACCTTGTTTGTTTCCACCTTTTTCTGCAGGGCTGCAGCCAGTTTTTGAAATCTGCCAATAGTGTAACACACTGACAGATGCAGTACAGTACCCTCACTTGTCCTACTACTGTCAGTCTCTTCTCCTCGTCTATGCATTCTGCAAGTACAATCCCTCTGTAGTATGTAATGTACTCGGAAGGATGTGGGTGTGTGGATTAATTAATTTCCATAGTATATATATTATTGACTCCCCCACACTTCTTCTCTTACCTGTGATTGATGTCTAGGCAAAACACTGGCTGCAGCCCTCGGGGAAACATGGCGGCCGCCGGCTAGGGCAGGTCGCGTCTCTCTACAGGAGCTCCCTCACTCGTACCTGATGTAGTGAGCAATTGCCAACCCGATTGAGCTACCGATTAAAGGGTAGTCCCTCACCTTAAAATCTGGTTTCTCCCTCGAAAAGCGGAGCTGCGAGCATCAACAACCCAGCAGAGCAGAGCTGTTCCCGGCCGATGTGCGGCCATTGGGCCCCGCCTCCCGCCTCTCACCCGCGGTGGACTGTAGCAGCCGTGGAGCTGCGGCGGAGCCGCAGGGCAGCGGCTCGCGGACATTTGAGAGGCAGTGTCTATTCATTGCCGAAGGGGGTGGCAACGCAGAAAGAAGCCCACTTGGAGCTATCAAAAAACACAAGCCCAGGACCCGCGCCCCCCCCCCCCCGCAGGGGAAAACCGAAAAAATCCCGCCGATTGAAACCCGAGGCAAAGCCTGGAGCAGGGCTGGGAGCCGAGCTAGAATCGGAGCCTGTATGTGACTCTGTACGACCTGTACCACCTCCAAGTAAGGAATGTGGGCTTGGGGGTGCTAAAGGGGGTAATACAGGAGGTATCTGCAATCACGGGGATGCCAAATCTGACTCGGCTGGTGACAGCTTAGATGAGGGGAGGAACACTCTTTCTGACCGGAGTTTGCTAGGGTCACAGAAGTGTGGGGCAATAAAGGAGG
Source organism: Lissotriton helveticus (assembly GCF_964261635.1). NCBI lineage: Eukaryota > Metazoa > Chordata > Amphibia > Caudata > Salamandridae > Lissotriton > Lissotriton helveticus. The sequence goes on from NC_136063.1 coordinate 2,086,404,890, forward strand.
ATCGGGTTCGGGTTCCCAGTGAAGTAAAGGGCGCAGCGGGCGGGGTGGAAGTAGTAGGAACCAGTAAGTTAGGCACCCCATGGCCATCCACCTTTACTTTTTCAGGCAAAATCTTAACAAATACCCCTCGGGTTTCCGACCCTAAGCCAGCAGCGAGAAATAAATCCCGAAATCTCCGCAGTAGCGCAGTGCGTCTTACTCCTTCCCTTAGGACATATTTCAAAGCGCTACCACAGGTTCTAGAAATAACACAGAGAACTGGGGAGATCAGCCCTCGAAGTAAAAATATGAGCGAAGCAGATATTACTGAGGGGAATATGTCTACGAGTCCGGGGGTCGCTGAATCTGCAGATATCTCACGGGGAGAGCAGGTCTTGGAAGGGCCTGAATCCTCGACCTTAAAGGCTGGAGGTAACAGCATCGAGCTAGCACCCAGTGATAGTCATAGCGAGAAGGGGATATCACTGGAGGTAATCCTATCTGAAATTAAGAACGGATTCGCGGAGTCAAAGAACAACCAAAATGAGATAAAGGCGGCTCTTGATGCTCTGGATAGGAGGGTAGACGTACTCTCCGAGAGAACAGATTTTTTAGAAAATAATGTGGGTGAGCTAAAAGCGAAATTGGACCGCGCAGAGGAAAAGATCCAATATTTAAGAAGAGAGGGAGAGGCAACAAAGGATAGAGTGGAATCTTTGGAAAATTACTCATGAAGGAACAACATCAGACTCCTGAAGGTCCCGGAAGGAAAGGAAGGAGGAGGAGATATGAAAAAATTCATCGCGTCTATACTCAAAGATGCCCTGAATTTGGAGGAGTCCGTTGAAGAACTGGAGAAAGACATACAGAGGGCCCATAGAGACCCATTTCGCCTTAAACCAGGGAGAACAAAACCCAGGAAAATTTTAGTAAATTTTCTAACCTATTCTACTAAGGAGAACATTTTAAACCTGGCACTTAAGATTAGTGCACTAAAGGCCCCAGACTTCTCTTTTGACGTTCATTCTGATCTGTCCAAAACGACCTTAGACAGACAGTGGAAGTTGGGACAGAAAATGGAGAAATTTAGGGCCCTGGGGGCGACGGTCCAGATGAGGTTTCCCGCATTCTTGAGAGTGATGTTTAATAATAAAATGCACAATATCCGCTCTCCTATTGAAGCAGATGAACTCATAGCACACATCAGTGACTATGTGCAGGGGGTACACTGATCTTGTCATCTAGTTTCGACATAATATCTATAAGGCATTTGAATACCCCCCACCCTGTACGAACTAGCATACTTTTTGATTCTCTTACTAACAATCTTTGGGAAATTAATGTAACCAAGGTCAGATAGACAACTAGTCTAAGGAGAATACAGAAACCTAAATTTAAAAAAAATATATATATACGGGATAGACAGGAAATAGCTCATAACAATAAAAAAAAAAGGGGAAGTATAAAAAAAAAAAAAGATAAACAAAAATAAATAAATAAATAAAATGGAAATAAATAAAAAAAATATATATAATGAGGAAGATAAAAAAAAATGTATAAGGATTAAAAAAAAAAATAAGAAGAGGGGGGGCTCACTAGAAAGATCACAATAGAGGGATGAATGTAAATAGGGGTCACCCACTGTATCACATTTCCTTGTACCTTTTCTTCACTTATCTTCACTAGGATTTTTCTCTATGGCTGTGCCCAATAATATAGACTAAGCTCTGTCGGGTAGTATACTTTATACATATATGCAACAGGGTCGAGCGAGGAGCTCCTTAGAGAGACAAATCTGGCAACAACTGGCCAGGTTAAGTAAGGGTGGGTTTTCCAGGGAGGGTAGGGGGGGTGTCAGGGAAAATAAACAAAAATTCCTCATCTATCAGACCTTGTATCATAAACTTATTCTTTTTAGGATTCGTATAATCTGCCTTGGGAGTGGTGGGCCTTTTTTTTCTGTTTAGAAGATATGATGGGCCTGATGAGTAGGGCGGGGAGGGAAGACATTAGATGAGGGGGATAACGTTTTTGTCCTGGAATGTCAATGGCCTACGGGTAAGGGGTAGGAGACACAGAATATTACAGTACTTGAGAGATTCCCCTGCTCAGGTCATTGTCATCCAGGAAACTCACCTTCTTCAGCAAGAGGTGAAGGACATGTTGAGGAAAGTAAGGTGGGTAGATAAATTTATTTGCACTAATCACAACGCCAACGTTCGCGGATTCTTATAATATTCAAAAAACAAGCTAAGGTACAGATCATCGAGCATGAAGAAGACCTCAGTGGAAGATGGCTATATGCCAAAGTAAAATTAGAGGGGGGCCTTTATAATTTGGTGGGATACTACGGCCCTAACCAGGATGATCCTTTATACTTGCACAAAATTCAGAGCCACCTGTTAACAACTCAAGACCCAATAATTTGGATGGGTGATTTCAATCTAGTACTAAATCCTAAACTGGATAAATCCCCCAATTCCAGGGCACTGACTTACGAGAAATCCAGACAAACCCTCAGGGCAATCATGTCAATGCTTGGGTTAGCAGACGCGTGGAGAGAGAGGGCCGGTAAATCACTAGGTGTATCTTATCATAATTTAAAATACAATCATAAATCCAGAATAGATTATGTTCTATTCAGCTATACATTAAGAGACTCTTTGGAGGAGTTGGTTTACTTGCCCTCGCACCTATCAGATCACTCGGCCGTCTTCTTCTCTTTAAAAACATCTCATCAAACTGGACATACTTCTTGGTCTTTTGATCGTACGATTTTGTTAGAGGAAAGCGAGACAGATCTTTTTATCCAAGAAGCTAAGTCCTTTATGGAATTTAATCTAAACTCAGCTCCGTTGGCGACAGTCTGGGAGGCCTACAAAGCGAATTTGAGAGGATATATCACTAATAGGGCTTCCCACCGAGGGAAAGTCTACAGGGCAAAGATTGCTAGTATAGAAGAAGAACTTGCCTTTCTTGACCAAAACCTTGGCTCGAGCACGGGAACCAAAGAAGATCAGATACAACGGAAGGAGTTAAAGGGTAAGCTTGAAAGTATTCTCCAAGAAAGGGTGGCAAAAAGGTGGGAAGCTAGTAAACTCTCCAATTTTGAATATGGTGAATCCTCGGGTAAGATCTTAGCCTGGAAAATTAAATCGGACCAGGCAAAAAAACATATCAAAGTCATCAGGGTAGAGGGGGAGCCCAATGATAGAACTTCCACCTCAGACATAGGAACGGCATTTCTTGACTTCTTCCGAAATATATATAGTGAAGATATACTGGACGATCCGGGGGTAAGAGGCAGATGGTTAGATAAGATATCCCTCCCGACTCTTTCACCTGAACAAACTAAGCGGCTAGATAGACCTATTTCGGAGTTAGAGGTGAGCAACGTCATCAAAAAGGTGAAGCGGGGCAAGGCTGCTGGACCCGACGGGCTCCCTGGTGAGCTTTATCGTGTTTTGTCGCCCATAATCACCCCAGTGCTTAGTAGACTATTTAATGAAATCCTATTAGAAGGGGCTATTCCACCTAAATCATGGGGGGAGGCAACCATTGTTTTAATTCCCAAACCTGGGAAAGATTCAGCCAAATGTGGTTCGTATAGACCAATTTCGCTGCTTAATTGCGATTATAAGATTTTCGCTGCGGTGTTGGCTGCTCGGCTGGGGAGTGAAGTCGGTACAATCATTCACACTGACCAGAAAGGCTTTATCCGAAGACGGCAACTTGCAGATCTAACTTATGACTTAATAGGGGCAGTGGACATCGCATCAACTTTCTCTTTGCCCCTGGCCATTATGACCTTGGACGCCACGAAAGCGTTCGATAGAGTAAATTGGTCATACTTGGCCGAGGCAATGAGGAAGTTTGCAATTGGCCCTAACTTTTGTAGGGCTATAGGTCTTATATATGGTAACCCTAGGGCTGTCCCCTTTCCCCCCTAGCATTTAACATTTACATTGAACCCCTTGCACAATCCTTGAGAGAAGATCTAGATATCCCCTCCTTTTATTTTGGTGGTTGGGCAAAAAGGGTGGGGATGTATGCGGATGATATCGTTATCTACACCTCCATCCCAGCTGTGGCTTTCCCTATAGTTGTGGAGAGGGCAAAAGAATTCGGACGTATTTCGGGGTATGACATAAATGCTGAGAAAACCGAGCTTATGACATGGAACATCATTAACCCAAGCGTTGCCGTGCTTCCCTCAATCCGTTATCTAGGAGTTAGGATAACGCAAGACATAGACATCCTGGCTAAATCCAACTTAGATCTGGTTTTCCAGGAATGTAGGGCCTTATTGAAATCATGGGCCGGCCTCAGATTGTCAATCTTTGGGAAAGTCAACATTGTGAAAATGTCTATCCTCCCTAAACTTACTTTTATTTTCAACACCATCCCCCTGGCCTTTGACTCTAAGCAACTCCAAAAATGTCAACAGGAAATTAATTCTTTTATCTGGGGAAACAAAGCAACAAGGCTGGCATGGAAAATACTAAGGAGGAGGAGGGAAAAAGGAGGACTCGCCTTGCCAGACTTGCTGTACTATGCGTGGGCATTCCAGCTTTCTCATGCAAGGATGCTCCTAAAGTCCCCAGTCAATTCCTCAAATGGGAGATTATTTAAGGCAATGTTGGTCGGGGCTAATCTTCCTCTAGACGGGTTTTTATTTAAGTTCGGAGATCGTAGGTTCTTCAAAAAGGTGAGGTTAAAGATTCTCCTAGCGCTATTGAAGATTTGGGTGCAAATTAAAGCAAAAGTGGGGCTGGCATACTTCTCTAACTATGCCCAGATATGGGACTCCCCCGGACTCCCAATGTGTTTGAAAGACAGCCTGGCACTCCCATTGGTTGAAGCCGGGCTTTCAAGATGGGGAGAACTGTTTGTTGGAGGGACACTGCTGGAGTGGGAGGAGCTGAAAAAGAGAGTAGGGCCAGCCTTATCAAGATTTAAATACATGCAACTTAGTAGTTGGGCCAGGGAATTAGTCAGGAAGAACCCTAACACGGGGAGACCTAGCTTCCTTGAACACCACTTAGTAGGAAGACAAACAGGAAGTAAGGAGGTTGCCTTCTGGTATTGGTCCATCTTGGAGGAGTCGGACGGGGATTTCAATCTTCCAATGGAGTTATGGGGAAGTGAAACTGGGCTGCAGGATGGGGAAGTTTGGACAAACTCCTTTTCTCTTCTATATAAAGTTGTTAAACCGGCTTGGTTGAGACGGAACCATTTGTTCACTTTACATCGGGCATATCTTTCCCCCTTACGGCTATCCAAATACCAGGCAGGGAAATGCTGCAATAAATGTTTACTCCCAGCAGCCTCCGACTCCCATATGTTCTGGGAGTGCCCCAACATAAAAGGTTTCTGGGAAGAGGTAAATGTTACTTTGGATTCAATTCTTAAGACAAACCTTTCTCTTACTTTAGCATTAGTAATATTTGGTTTAGATCAGAACATCACGGGGGAGGCACGGTCTTTCCTATTCTATGCCATTCTCTTAGCCAGACGCCAGATATGTATGCACTGGGTAGATACCATCGCTCCCACACATTCGGCCTGGCTGACATCCCTGTATGATACATCTAAACTAGACCTGGCTAGATCTTGCAGTCCGCAGAGCGTCACCTTTTGGAACCTACTGATTGAGTGGAGCTGAGCACCATCTAGGCTCATGTTTTTTTTTTTTTTTTGTTTCTTTCCCCCCCCCCCCCAAGGTCCTATGATTAAGCCCATTCACTTCTCGGCCCAGTTTTTGAGGTTGGCCCCGATCCCGTTATAAACTGGCCCAACAGGCAATAAGTTGCCTAGAGGGGAGTTAACTCGGTGCAATGACATCTCCTGCCAATATTGCTATGTTCTGCCTTTAGTGGGAAGCGGCTCAATCAAAGGGCCTTGCCCCCAAGGCAGTAAGGTGGTTGGTGTGTTTCCTTTTGCATCCATGGTACGAAAGTTGGGCAGATGAGGACAAAAAAAAAACACTGGCTGCATGGCAACGTTTAATTGGCTAAGGTGTTCCAACAACACGCTTAATGTTCATTGGGTGCAAACTATTGAAAGTAGAAGTGTTTTCTGCAATTCACTTCTGCACCTGAGAGAAGCGAGGACATCTAATTGGCTTACATGTTGTAAGGAGGACTTTCCTGAGCTTTATGTTGCGAACTATTGAAAGTAGAAGTGTTGCCAGCCATTCACTTCCGCTCTGCGGAGTAGGAGGAACATCTGATTTGCTGATTTGCTCCAAGGAGGACTTTCCCAAGCTTAATGTTGATTGGCTGTAAACTGTTGAAAGTAGAAGTATTGTCAGTGATTCCTTCCCTCTTCGAGGAGTATTGGGGACATTTCATTGGGTAACATGTTCCAAGCGGAACCTTACAAAGCTAAATGTTCATTAGCTATGAAGCATTAAAAGTAGACGTTTTGGCAGTCATTCATTCCTCCTCTGTAGAACAACATGGACATTTTATTGGCTAAAGCGTTTTGAGCACAAGTTTCCTCCTTATTGGGTGGGAACGGATGACTGTTGTCAGTGATTTTGTGATGCACTTCCAAAGGAGTATGGGAAAAGAAAGTAGTAGAGGGGAGGTTAGGAACACTATTAACTCTGTACAGTAGTCACAAGGTGGTGGACAAGGATTATGAAGGTAAAAATAGTTTTTATATGTTTTAAGGGCCATTTATATAATTGCCGTGTGGTGTACAAATCAAGGCGGAAAAATGACAGTGTCTTGCAGTGTTTTTTATCAAGTTTGCGGGTTGAATACTTACCAAGAGCACTATTTACTTATAATGTGGTATTTACTTTTCTGGTCGGGAGGTATGGTTGTGCAGCAGAAATTTGAGTCTAGGTTTGAAACAGTTTTTATTTTGCAAATACAAATAAACTTTCTTCAAAAACTGACGCTGTATATATGAAAGGGGTGACAATTAAAAATGCAATTTCATAAAATATCAGTTAAGCATGGCCATACCCTTCTTTTTTCTGCTATAGTTTGTAAAAGTGTTGCTTCATATTCTTGATAATGTAAGAGGGCATCAGTTACTTTTAGATAAAATAGAATAGAAGTGCTACAACAAACACTCCCGCACTACATTATCTGAGGTCAGGAGAACAAGTAAAAAACAGTGAAATACAAGTGACTTCATATTACATAGAAATGTATGCATTCATATTTTTCAAATTTGTATTCTGTAGAATTCAGGAGTGTTCTGTCGTAGTGCTTAGAGGCCGCACACTGTTCCTCTAACAAATCACATACTCATTTAAGAATATATAGGATAGTACTAATATAATATACATAACTGGTCCTATATATTCTTTAGGGAGAAGGTGAATAGGAACCGCAAATGAGAAGAATAGAAATTAGAAAATAACATTCAGAAATGTAGGGTTTATCAAATATTTAAAGTAACAAAATATGTAGGAAAGCTATATTTTTTTTCTGTAATTTCGTAAAATATGCTCCCTGAAAAACATATCTGATCAAGTACGTTCTAATGTTTGTAAGCTGTATTACCGATGGCGCTGAAAAATCTCCTATTCCTCTTCTGTAATAATAGGACAATCTATTACAATATAACAATTGATACCATTGTTACAGTAAAAAGAAAAGGAAAATAAAGTTATCTATTTAACAGAACATCCATAACGAAATACTTTCAAGCGGTAATTATTTTCTGAGCTTCTTTTCTCCGGGAGGTCAAAAAGTTTGATCTTTCTGGCAACGGGTCATAAACTCCTCTGAGATCATGACTGTGAATATTATAATATATATATATTCACAGTATTTGATCAAAAGGGGGGAACAGACTAAAAACCAGAAGATGGTGACGTTGCTTATATATCCTAACTCTTTGTGATGACGGGTCATGAACTCCACTGAGATTAGCATAACTGTTAATATTATAATATACATATTAACAGTATATATTCCCTAGGGGAAAACACACTAACAACTGGAAGGTGGTGACATTGATTGTAAATGTTTAGGGTTTGTGCTGACGGTTCACCAAAACCTCCGAAGCTAAGTATCGTGTCAATATAATAATATAGAAAGTCACAATATATAAGCTGAAAGGAGCCAGAAAAGGAGCAATATTTGTTGCAATCTATCTGTTTCTGAAAACAAGCTGCTGATGTTACACAGAAAAAGGGAAAAACATGCAATAACACTTTCTTCTAGATATAAATGTTTAAATATTGACAAATAGCCAAAAATTATAACTATCTACTATGCCATAATGAAACAACTTACAACTCAGAATATGTTTGTTGACGCAAAACAAGAATCCGATGCTAGAAAAGGGAACGTGCATCACAGATTAGCGATGCAGAAATACCTTACGAAAATGAAACTAATCACACAATAGGTGTGGTTTATATAGTTGTTGATTGTTTAGTAGTCTATGGAAAGAAGATTCGGCTCCTCCTATGTATTTGTCACGTTTTACAGTTTGCACGTGCTCACGTTTTAACTGTTTTACTTGTGCACATGTTGGGAAAAGTTACAAACTGTGAAGCTGTAAAGGTTTCGATTTCCATAGTAACACGTGATGTCATGAGTGATGTCACTGACCATGTCATGAGTGATGTAATATGTGACGTCATCAGCAGTGCATTGCGGGCGCGCAAGTTATAGTAAGCTGAACTAACTATAACGGGGGAATTTCAATGGTTTTGTATGAGTGAAATGTCCAGCTAACTATAACATGTGTGAGTCCTATGTTTTCTTCAGTGAATTTTTAAGGTTTTTTAAATGCTAATTCCTAACTATAACGTGGCTGAAACCTATGTTTTTTTCAGTGAATTTCAAAGGTTTTGTAAATGAAAATTTTTAAATGTATTAATTGTTATATTTTTTTATACTGATTTACTACATTGTTTTAAAATATTTGTTTTTAGATATTTTATTTTTTAAATTACATTACATATTTTTAATATAAATTGTAATATATATATATTTTTATATATTTTTTAATTTATATATATTTTATATTGCAGGCAATTATATCCTATGGAAGGAATATCAAGTTACTGGTAAGTATGATTAAAATTACTTTTCAGGATCATACTGGGCTGAAGGATGCAGCACTGAGGTCTCTCCTGATAACAGGTGAGTAAATCGGAATTTGTAGTTCCACTGATTTTAGAGGAATTTTTTAAAGTTCCAAAACTCCACACTTAGAAGAATTTCCAAGTGAAACCAGTCAATGTTAGCCTATGGAAGGAAATTCAAGTTACTGTAAGTATGGTTAGAATTACTTTTCAGGATCAGTAGTGGGCTGAAAGATGCAGCACTGAGGTCTCTCCTGATAACAGGCGAGTAAAGCGGAATTCGCAGTCCGGCTAATTTTAGAGGAATATTTGCACAATGCTGAAGGAAGGGGGCGGTGCCTGCAGTGACATGTGAGCAATCACGCCCTGTGGCACGTTTTAAGTTGGGGGATTAATTCCTCTTCATTCCTGAGGTCCCCTGTGGACCAACTAGCCCACTAGGTACCTCCAGTGTGCGCCAGGGAGATGCTTTGCAGAGAAGTGTTCAGAGGCCACGCCCCTTTTTACAACGCAACACCGTGGCGCTTACTGGAGGTACCTGGTGGCCTAGTTGGCCCCTAGGGGACCTCTGGATTGAAGAGGAATTAATTCCCAACGTAAAACGCGCCACAGGGCGTATTTGCACACACATCACCTCAAGTCCTGCCCCCTACCTTCACCACCGTGGCGCGTTCTAAGTTGGGGGATTAAGTCCCATTGAATACTGGGGGTCCCTGGGGACCACCTAGCCCACCAGGAACCTCCAGTATGCGCCAGGGGGCTGCGTTGCAGATAGGTGTAATGAGGGCATGCCTCTTTTAACAACACTCTGTAACGGCATCAGCAGCACTGAAGACACGCTCAGAAGAGACACTTGCGACAGGGCAAGCCAGATAGTTTATCGCCAGCATGTTGAGCACTTGCCATTGGCGCCTTTTCCCATACCAATACAGCAATGGGTTTTGATCAATGTAGACCTCTGTTGGGTCATCCAGATAGTCCTGGACCATCTGCTCAATACTCAGGGGTGCTCCGCTTTGCTCGGCCTCTTTTGCTTTACCTTCAGTACTGGACCTAACAAACCCTTGCTGTAGAAACCATTCCTGTGCCAATTTTGGTGAGGCTGATGCTCCTGTTCTTGTTGTTCTTAGTGTTGTTGATGGTTTTGGCTGCTGTGAGCCAGCTGCACTGCCCTCAGGCGTGCAGTTGGCTCCGGATGTCCTTTTTCTAAGCGACTGGCTTCCGTAGCTATCCAAGTTTTGTTCTTAGCAACATCCACTTCTGAAAAAGGAGTCAATGTGTTAGTGTTCAGTACTACTTTGTACAGGGGATCCAGAATGGTGGCAAAAATGTAACGGTTGGATGACACAATGACTGTTTGTACCCTTGTATTTTCAGATAAGCGAAGGGTTAAGCTCTCCACCAACTCACTTGCTACTTTTTTTCCTCCACACCTGCGTACATTGCAGACACCGCCTTCAACTGTTCCTGTAGCATGTGCAACAATGGGATAGCTTGGCCCATATTACAGTCCTCCTTGCTGACTTCAGGTGTGAAGGGGTCGAAAGGAAGTAGCATTTCAATCAGGCATTTAACTAGGCCCCATTGGTCCATCTCAACAGTCATGCCTTTCACAGTAGCATCCCCTCTTTGCTTAACATATTCATTGATTGGTCTGTACTACTCAAACAGAAGTTCAAGCACGTAATTAGGTGAGTTCCAACGTGTTGGCACCTCCTGGATGAGTGCTTTAACTGGCACTTTATGCTTACGTTAAATGATCCTCAGCTACTTCCAGGCTTTAAAAGAATGGCTGATATGTGTGCAGATTCTTCTGCATTTGGTCAGTTAGTTGCTGACTCTGTCTTCTTTTTTCAGAAAGTCTTGAACAATAATGTTAATGTGGCACGCCAACCACGGGACCCTGAAATAGCCACCATCGTACATGGCCCTAACTATATTACTGCCATTGTCTGTGGCAACAAAACCAATGTTAAGCCCTCTTGGGTGCAGCCATTCAAAAGTCTTGTTGTCAAACTCTTCCAAAATGTTTGCAGCAGAATGAGATGTCTCCATGGCGAACATGGCTACAGTTGCAAATTTCCGAGTGGCATTGAAAATCTCAGCAGTGTCAACACCTGCAGATATATTTTCTCTAACTCCCACAAAAGAGATCCAGTGTGCAGCGATGCACATGTAATCCGTGGCTTGGCAACTGCTCCACATGTCTGGTGCCAGGTGGATACTGTGAACAGCACTCTGCTGTAAAGCTTGTCCAAGCAATTCCAGCACGTCGTGATGTAGTGCTGGAACAGCAACTCTGGCAAAATGTGACCAGCTGGGAACCTTCCATTTTGGGCAACGGCTGTTGCACATTCAAGAAAACCCACCCCTTCCACAAAAGAAAAAGGGAGAAGGTCCAGGGCTAACATGTTAGCCAGCTTCACAGTGTACAAACGTGCCATTGGGTGGTTGTGTTCATACTGCCATTCCAACCTAAACATGCTGAGAATGGTAGGCTGGATTTTTTTCTTTTCAGGTGCCACTAATGCAGGTGACTTCTTGGCGCCAGATGTTGTTAGGCAAAACACTGCATGTTTTTTTGTTGCGGGTACTCTCTTGCCTTAGTGTTGCTGGGGCTAATGAGGATGTGGGCGGTACCACTGCACTGCTGGGGATAGGGCTACTTTCTGTACCAGAGAAAATGTCTCCCTCTTGTTCACCTTCCAACGAGATCGTATCTTCTGCTTCTTCATCAACACCAAAACCAATGAGTGCAGTTTTTTGGCCACTAAGGTGTGCCTCCCACTGGATCAAAGGGTGTTTTTTTCAGAGGGGCTGTTTGGCCTCTGGTACCATGGTTTGCACCAAGCTTACCCCGATTAACACTTTGTCCACAAATGGAGCATAGAGCAACTTTCTCCTCCCTACTGGTAACCGAAAAGAAGTCCCAAACTGGGGAGGTGAACTTTCTGGTGCAGCTGGAGGTGTCACATGCAATGCTGAATGAACTGGAAGGTGGGTGTGATGGAGTTTGACTCTCTGCAGATGAAACCCCTACTTCTACTGAGGTGGTTGTGCTGGATGTAGGTCGCTGCCAGGACTTTGCAAATGCAAATATGGAAGCCGCAGGTGGTTTTGGTGTTATCTGTGTTGGTGGTATCTGTGCCACATCCCTCACTGCAATTTGGGATGGGCTAATGTCGGTCTCCACTGGGGCGGCACTAATGTCCATGATCACTGCCTTGTCATCATCCTCCTCTTCAACATCTACCTCCATAACTCTAAGCCTTTCTGGAACCTTCCTTTTCCCTAGCCTTTTCTCATGGTGTGTCACACTCTCAGACTGAGGTGGTGGCTTCCAATTGGCCTCTATATCATCAGAATGGGGGCTTGCATAAGATAACTCAATGGACTAACCCTCCTTTTCCTTGCTGGGGACCAGGAAGACGATGGATCTTCTGAAAGAGTGGCTTGCTCTTCTTCCTATGCAGGAAGCTTTATCTCCTGAACTGCCCCTACTTCGGGATGAACAACTACTATTGTGGACAGAGGTTGAGGCTGTTGCTGCGACTGTTGCAACTTATCTGAGTTTCCTGCATTGATTGGGTACTACTTTGCAATAACAATAAGTCAGTTTCAACATCAATCCTCATTGGCCTTGTCGTGATTAGACGGACTGCCTCTGCAACAGACGTGGGCTTGGGCCGAGGTTTAAGGGAGGTGTTCACTGATGCGGGGTGCTGCTGCCAGCTTGCTCCCCAGACACCTCCGCTGCAGACACATTTTTTTGTATCCCAAAAAACATAATGGGAGGCACACCAGTCTTGGTAAGTGGCAGTTCCTTCTTCTGACTGGCAACTTTCTCGGTACTAGAGGACCTGGTACCTTTCTTCAGATGTCAGCAGCACTCAGTGGCACAAGTTGAAGAGATGTCTGTATGTGGTCAAACGTCATGTGACGTCGTCGCAGCAGGACTTCTATCTGGCAGTGCAACTAGTGATGCTAACTCCCCCTCCTCAGTCTTTTGTGCACCTAAAAGCAAAGAAGCAAGAAGAACATCATCAGTAAAACGTAGCATGTGTTGTTGTGGTTCAATCACTATTAGTGCAAACAAACAAATATAATATATAACTTAGTGTGTGGTCACACTTGTTAGTGTTATTATTAATTATTATTACATTTTATCAACTCAGTTTAGTTATTGAACAACATAATAACAGTGTAGCCATTTGTGAGACTTTGACAATGAGGGCTTTCATAGTGTACTGTGTACACTCAGGAAGGATCGGAAAGTAGACGAAAAAAAAATACGAATGGAACATGTTTGGTCTTGTGCATCATGTGGGAGGCAGCATTCAGGGAGCTGCAGCTGGCAATGGGGATGAAAGCAATAAGCCAAGAGGAACAAAGGAATGACATGCAGGCCTAATGCAAAAGCAGCACACTTACTAACTACCACCACAAAATGCCCACCAGCCAGGTGGTCTCTTACAGTCACAACAAGACCTGGAAAACAATGAACTCAAGCAGGGCTAAATGGCCAGACAAAGGGGGCATGCTACAACACAGCTTTAATGTAACAATGCAAAAACAAAAATCTACAGGGTTAGAAAAAGGTTTGCAAGTTACACGACAACCACACCATACACATCCAATAAAGATATTTATTTAAGAGACACAAAAAAAGTAGAACACCCCCCAAAAACACATTTTGTAATTCAATTCAATGCCATCCTTGATCTACATGATGTTTAGATTCAACAGACACCACACAAACAGTTGCTTCATGCACCCATAATGAGTGGCTCTGGGCCTATTAGTTGGAAAACCCATTGGCAGATTAGGCCACAATGTGAATCAATTCAAATCAATAATATTCCAGATGTATTAGAAAATGTAGTAAACTGTGCTGCATTATTTTGCCTGTTAAAAGAAGAAAGAATTGCATGCAAAACAACAACTAGGCATGAACATCAAAAAGAAATCTTGCAGGCCTATGGCAAAAGCACACTGACTGCCTTCACAAAATGACCGCCAGCCATATGACCAGGCCACCACAACAACAAGAAAGGGAAGACAGACAATGCAGGCCTATGGCAAAATCACACTGGCTGCCTTCACAAAATGGCAGCCAGCCACATGACCAGGCAACAACAAGAAGAAGCAGTAAGCCAAGAAGAACAATGGAAAGACATGCAAGCCTACAGCAAAAGTAGCACACTAACTAACTACTACAACAAAATGGCCACCAGCCACATGGTCACTCACAGTCACAACAAGCAGGAGCCCTAAAACACAATGAACTCAAGCAGGCCTATATGGCCAGACAAAGGAGGTATGCTAAACAACACAGCTTTAATGTAACAATGCACAAACAAAAATCCACAGGTCTAAACAGCTTTCATCACTGCAGCTAGGCTTGCTTTCAGGACGCTCCTAGCGCTTTTTAAATTACCCCGTTTTGTCTCTTATTTAGTATTTATTTTAATACTGTTTCCCCTGATTTTATCTCTGCTCGCATTGCCGCATTTAAATTGTATCCTCACCGCTACTCGGGCGGGCCGGTGTCTCGCGCTTCTGATTTAGCTGAGCGCCATCTTGGGAGGGTTCGGGGAAGCGCTGTATTCCCCCGCGCTCTAGCAGTCAGGTGGACTGGCTAGAGGCTGTAGTCGAGAGCAGTACTTAAGCGAGACTGGAGGTAGGTGCTTCTTGCTTAAGCTTTCATCACTGCAGCTAGGCTTGCTTTCAGGACGCTCCTAGCGCTTTTTAAATTACCCCGTTTTGTCTCTTATTTAGTATTTATTTTAATACTGTTTCCCCTGATTTTATCTCTGCTCGCATTGCCGCATTTAAATTGTATCCTCACCGCTACTCGGGCAGGCCGGTCCCTCGCGCTTCTGATTTATCTGAGCGCCATCTTGGGAGGGTTCGGGGAAGCGCTGTATTCCCCCGCACTCTAGCAGTCAGGTGGACTGGCTAGAGCCCTACATATCCCGGTTACAATGGCGCGCAGCGTGTGCGCGCAGCGAGTGCGCCGTAGTGACGCCGGAGTCACGCCAGAGTCCAGCCCGTCTGCGCCCGTCCGCACTGAGGACGGGCTGGACAGCTGGACGTATGACTTAGATGCCTTTGACCCCCCGCTTCTGAGATACTCTATTCAAACTCTGCTTACATTTCAACCACCTAGTCTCTCATGTGCCTACTCTCTTTTGCCGGATGCTATTCTCGACAAGCTACCATGTAGATGTCAGATTCCTGGTACGGTTAACCCCACACCGCTACCATCTAGGCATATGTTCAATCTATGCACTTCCCCTTAGTGTGGAATTCCGAAGGAAGAGTGTCTTCTTCTTAACGCTCGTTCACTCATTAAAAACAATATTATGTTCAGGGATTTTGTGCTAGACAGGAAGCCCTCCCTGGTTTTTATAACAGAAACGTGGGCAAAGGACTCGTCTGGTCCTGACCTTATTGAAGCGGTTCCTGAGGGATACTGCCTAGCTCGTCAAGACAGACTGACCCGGGTGGGAGGAGGGTTAGCAATTCTTTACCAAGACCATTTACACTGCCATATTGTCCCCATCTCAGACCCCTTAGACAGCTTCCAAGCCTTGTTCTTTTCCATAAAAAGTGGCCACAGTGTCCTCTTTAATGGAATCCTGGTCTATCGCCCCCCTGGCTCTCGCACTGATTTTGGACAACGGCTTCTACATGTTTTAGAACCTTACTTTGGCCGGAAAGATTTTACGATCCTGGGTGATTTTAATTTTCATTTGGAGAAGCTTGACACTAAGGAGACTTCTTCTCTGCTTGAGGCCATGTCCGCCTGTGGTTTTTCCCAACTGGTTAGAGGGGCCACTCATAGAGCAGGCCACACGCTTGATGGAATTTTCTCCAATGATGAGAGGTTGATAATTAAGGACTCTATCCCTCTATCATGGTCAGACCATCTGGCAGTTCCATTTGAGCTATCCTGTCCTACCTTCCATATGCTTAAAAACACTGCAAGTAATAAGGAACTGCGTAGAAATTTCAAAAATATTTCTAGCAGCTCCCTTACCCCGTGGGTACCCAATTTGTTTCCATCCCAAGGGGAAAGTGTCTCTAGGGCAGTTACTCAGTTTGAAAGGACTGTGACTGAGGCACTTGATGAACTTGTCCCTATTCAACTACGCCATCGAGCCAGGAAAAGACCTTCAGCCCCCTGGTTCTCTGAGCATCTTAGACTTCTTAGACAAGAAGTAAGGAGGCGGGAGCGTCTATGGCATTCTAGTTGGGATAAAAAAGACAGGGAAGCCCATAAGACTATGTTGAGGAACTATAAAGGAGAAATTATAAAGGCCAAACAAGAACACTTTACGGCCCTGACAACCTCTATGTCCTCTCCTAAAGAGCTTTTCAAGATAGAGGACTCTCTTATTACCCTTCAAACCCCAGATCCTGTAGTGGCATCTCAAGAGCTCTGCAATGATATTGCTTCTTTTTTCCAGGCAAAAATTTTAGACATCCATTCTGCCTTGGAGTCACAGAGATCTCGTATTACCTGGCCCCCTGTCCTGGGAGCTATGGACCATGTCCCTGCAGAAATTATTTCTGTAGGACTCCTAGATTCGTTTCCCCCTCTCTCTCTGGAGGATCTGGATAACCTACTTAATAAAACAAAATCTGGTTCCCCTTTGGATGTATGTCCACTCAGGATCCTTAAACAGTGCAGAGATATCTTTCTGCCTACGCTGGTTGATATCATGAATAAAGCCATGAGAGATGGCCTCTTTCCCACCCAATGGAAAAATGCGGTGGTAAAACCCCTACTTGAAAAGGCCTCTCTGGACCCTGCGGTTCTAAGAAATTTCCGGCCCATCTCACTCCTCCCGGCCCCTGCAAAGATGCTTGAAGTACATCTTAATAAGCATCTTGCTGCATATATAGAGAACTCGGGCTGCCTTGACTCCTCCCAACATGGATTCAGGAGGGAACACAGCACCGAGTCTGCCCTCACCATCGTGCTAGATAACATCCGCACGCGTGTAGATGGAGGTCAGACCACCCTCCTGATCCTTTTAGATCTGACGGCGGCCTTTGATACCCTATCTCCCTCAGTACTAACAGCACGGCTGAGGGAGGTGGGGGTTCGGGGGGCAGCTTTAGACCTACTCACTTCTTTTCTCAACCATCGATCGCAAAGAGTGAAGTTGGGGGAGTATCTATCTCCATCCCTGCCTGTGCAATGTGGGGTCCCTCAGGGGTCGGCTCTGAGTCCGACCCTATTCAACATCTATGTGACCCCACTTGCCAGGCTAATCAGATCATATGGGATGGAGATAGTATCATATGCCGACGATACCCAGATCCTCGTCTCTCTCTCCCAAGCAGGTGCCCCGACTGCCTCCAATATTAGATCTTGTATGGAGGCAGTCGGGCAATGGATGATTTACAATTCATTAAAACTGAATGGAGAGAAAACGGAGGTGATGGTATTTGGAGGGAAAGAGGATATCTGGTCTTCTACTTGGTGGCCAGACTCCTTAGGAGCCTGCCCCACCCCCTCCTCCTCGGCTAAAAATCTAGGGGTCATGATTGATCCCGCCCTCAATCTGGACAAACAGGTCAACAGAACCATCTCCACCTGTTGGGGCATCATCCATATTCTCAGGAGGATTAGACATTATCTATCCTTGCAGGCAAGGAAACAGATTACTGTCGCTCTGATTGGCTCTCGGCTGGACTACTGCAATGCGCTGTATGTGGGACTGAATAAAGGTCTACTGCAGCGCTTGCAGGTAGTCCAGAATGCTGCCGCTAGGTTTGTCTTAGACCTTCCCAAATGGGCCTCAGCCACAGCGGCTAGAAAGCTGCTACACTGGCTTCCCGTGGAGGACCGTATTCGCTTCAAGACCCTATGCATGACCTATAGGGCATTAGCCAAGAACAGTCCCATTGGTGTAGGATCCATCTTGTCCCGTTACACTCCGGCTAGGAACCTACGTTCCTCGAATGGTCTTCTTTTGTCAGTCCCTCGATTCAGGAGAACCAGATGGGGAGGTAGGGCCTTTTCTACCTTAGCGCCCAAATGGTGGAACTCCCTTCCATTTGAATTAAGATCCCTATCCACTCTTCAGGCCTTTAAAGGGGCCCTGAGGACCCATCTCTTTGTACAGGCCTATATGTAATGATGACATGCTCTGGTTTATGATATACGTTGTTAGGCGCCTTGATGCCTTCGGGTTACTGTCTGCGCAATATAAATTTTATTCAATCAATCAATCAATCAAGGTTTGCAAGTTACACAACAACCACACCACACACATCCAACAAAGGCATTTATTGAACACACAAAACAAAAAGTGAAATACCCCCAAAAAAACACATTTTGCAATGCAATCCAATGCCATCCATGCCCTAAACAATGTTTAAATTCAACAGCATCCACAGAAACAGTTGTTTCATGCACCTATGAGTAGCTCTGGGCCTACTGGCTGAAAGGCCTATTGGCAGACTACTGGAATAGTGAATTAAATAAATATTGCAAATTCATTGCAAAAGTTGGGGAAAATGTAGTGAACTTTGCAACATGTTTCCTTTATAAAATAAAACTAGTAAAAAAGTTACATACAAAGAAACAGCAAACTAGACCCCCACTGAAACTGCAGGCCAACCACAACAATACATTTTAAAAAAACAATCTAAAGTACAAATCAATGTAGGTGCAATGCCCCAATCAAACAAACAACAACAATTTTCCAACTTACTTGTGAAATCTGATATCCAAAAGTCCTCAAATCCAATAATATATGATGCAGCAGACACAAAGAGTGATCCTTCCAGCTCCAAATCCAAATGAAAGGTAAATAGGAGATGGACAAAGCACTGAAAGGAGCCTGTTGAACAGGAACATGAAGTTGGAGACTCTGGGGCACTTTCTTCCTCTTAAAATTTTTTTTTAAAAAGAAAAAGGGCTCCTTGCGCAAAAAAGTACAGCCAAATGTCAATCTGAGCAGTTTTTTCAATTCAAATCATCATTTTCGAGAAGGTGTTATACTGCTCAAGAGATATTGTTCTCCAGATTTCAAATTCTGTGCGTTCGACATCGTGATCTTCACGAAACTTCCGCTGGAAGTATGATGGCACACCCGAATGACGTGTTTGCGATCGCATACTCTTGTGGCAGCGTGCGCCTAGCTACCAAATCTCGTGGTGCTGGTACGCAGGCTTCCTAGTAAGTAAAATGCATTTTGAACGTGCAAACACAAAAAACTTCGCTCCGTTGTGCAGCGCAGAGTTTTTCGGTAACTCCGGGTTCTACGCGGAACCCGGAGTTGCCAAAAATCTGCAAACTCCACGAGCGGAGTAGATTTTACGCCTAGGGTTATATCACCTGATGGTGATTGTGGACCTAAACTCATGATTTCCATTAATTGAGGATCTCTCATCTACCACTCAAGACGAGCCATTGAAGAAATAGATGACATATTTGCAGCATGTGGTGATCCAGCCATATTTAAATCTGACAATAGCCTTCCTTTTAACAGTTCGAACATTTCTTAGAACGTTTTATTATAAAGTGTCAGAAGAGCACACCTCTGTGGCTGCAGGCCAACTGACTTGTTAAGCTTTTCATGAGTATGCTAAAGAAAGCAGTCAGTGTGATACTCTTGAGAAGTTTGTTATAAAAACTGTGTTAAATTCTATATTAAGATCGTATCATTCAACATCTCACTCAACCACAGGTGAAAGTCCTGTGACATTAATGTTAGGGAGACACAGGACTACCAAGATTCCTCAGTGGACTGATCAGAGAGTGAAACACGAGAAAGCAACTTGTGAGAAGGACTTGGTTCATATACAAAAGATGAAAGCATGTGCTGACAAACGATGTCATGCAAAGAACATCGTCTTTAAGAAAGGAGATCAAGTGCTGGAACACTGAGTGCTGCCTAGTGACAAAACAAACACCATTGCACCATGGTGCAAGGGTGCACACTTACCTGCGTTAGAGGTAGGATTGTTTTTGTGCAGGAAGGGACACCTTCTTACAACAGACAAGCCTTAGAGGCATTTCCCTTTTTCAAAACATGCTGCAGAATGCACCACACTTAAAAAGAGGAAATAACAAGGAGAAACAAACGTATTTTCCCTCCTTATGTCTCTTTAGGAAGGACATATCATTTTGATGCATTCCTCGGTTTATTATTCATAGTAAAACTGGGAATGCTGCAAAATCCATGAGTGTAAGCGTGGGAAAGCCGCCTTCCCAAAGTAGAGTAAAGCAAGGCAGTGACTTGCGCTGCCTTCTATTACTCTAGATTTACTAAGCCATGCAGAACCATGCAAGGTGGCTTTGCATGGCTTAGTAAATTTGACCTAAGGGCTTGTGTCGCCTTTAGTGATGCAAAGGAAATGCTAGCCTTTACTAAATCTGGGATGTGCCTCCTTCGTTGTGGCTGCGAATCATCACTTTTGAATTTACTGAGAAGTGCAGGCTTAAGCAGAAACTGAAACACAGACAATAACAATGGCAATAGTACTTGCTGTCATACTTGAGCCAATGATACCATCCTTAATACACCCAACACAAAAGGGGATTTATACTTGGAAATCCTGAGGGAATACTCACTCGCCATTGCCCCCACTAAGGCATACAAAAGTAAAATGGCTGCATACACCCCTTATGAAACAGGTAGCATGCAAAGGCATCATAACAAAGTTAATTCTGCTAAAACAAGGTACCCAACAGGGATTGCCACTGACATTGCTGTTCATATTAGCACTGGAACTGCTAGCCGCAGAAATATACCAGCGGGCATAGTTTCACCAGCTGGAACAAGAAACTTTTTACTGTTTGCGGGTTATGTATTGTTAAAGAATACCAAATCAGAGAATTTTGGGGCTGATTACGATGACCCATTTCCCGCTGCCACATCAGGATGGCAGGTGGAATCATTCCGCAAGCATGGCGGGTGCAAAGTGCGCCCACCACGCTTCCACCACAGGCAATCATTGCAATTTTCTAGCGAAGAGGATCTGACCGGGGATATGGTGGTGGTGCCTAGGAGGCACAGCCCCCCAATCACAATGCTGGTGTAACCAGCCTTTCCATGGCCGTGAAACCGCCATGAAATGGCTGGCGGAGACTGGCTTCGGGGGGCCGTTATGGTGGGGCCTGTGGTGGGGGGCCAGTTGTGCACTGGGGGCATTTCCATAGACAAGGGGGCAGGCACTGCGTAGTGCCTGCCACGTTGTGCAGGGAAATGTACAACCTGGCCACATCACATTACGGTGGGTGCTGCAGCCAGCAGCACCCACCGCAATGTTGAATTGCCAGGTGTGACTGCCGCTGTGGCGGTCGCACCATAATTAGGGGTGCGGGACCGCCGCATTACAAGCGGGCGGTCCCAATCCCGCTACAAAGGTGGGCGGACTCAAGACCGCCTGCCATCGTAATCAGCCCCTTAGTTCAACACGTTATGTCCATCATAGACACCTTTTCTTGGTTTTCTTGTTACCAGATTAACTGGGCAAAGAATGAGGCTTTGCCTTTGATGAAAACGAATACAAGCTTGGCATTAAGTCACAAACCATTTCGTTGGGCCCTTTCATTATTCTCAAACTAGACTCACTAGATTCTTTTGTTAGAGACACTTTGACAAATATGACTATTAGAATTGGTAAAATTGAGGACTCGTTATTAAAGTATCTAGAGTTAAAATAATCATTTATCACTAACACTACCAGAATGCCATATGCCAGAATACAATGAAGACAGTAGGTTAGATACAGAGGGAAAAATTGCAAATCCACAATCTAGTAATGGGGAACCTAGCTTGAGTAATCGATTAACTAAAAGGAAGGTAACGGACAAGAAAGCATATACCCCAAACTCAGCACGGCCAAACGGTCCGTTTAACCCCACACATAAAGCTTTACTGTCGTCACCAAAAATGAATAATGTTTTCCATTCTGAGGACGACATTTTAAAATATGCTCCAGAGAGACAAAATGCTGGGCCGCAACCATTATTAAGTGTTGTTGGTAGATGTATAGGATGTCAAGCTTCCTAAGTGAATTAAGAGTATCTCCCCACTCTCATTACATTGGACCCACCTTCAGCCGTCACGCCATATATGATTATTCTAGCAAACGTACCTAGACTTCCTGATGGGGTATAAGAGATTTAGGATTCCCTAAGGAATACATCTTTATGTTGGCTGGGTTCGAAAATAGGTCAAACAGCAAGGTTCTTTGCAGAGTTTAAGATGGCAAGAAGGACCAGCTGGATAGGCAGAGGGATGAAGAAGTTGAGTGGCGATTGTGTAGTTTTGACATTTACAAAACGGCACTTTGTACAAATGCTCCTGCATGGGGTGGAAATCAGGTCCTATTAAGAACTGCTATTAACATTCTCCCATTGGGCTATTTCTACCAACCGTTGATTAACATCCGCCCTTCAGATTTTCGTGATCAGCAACCAGCAAATTATAATCATGTGTATAATTTATCAGTCCATAATAGGTTTGACAATCTTCCCAACCTAGAAGATGTGGACTGACTGCACCTAGAACAAGTAAACCACCAGGCCCTTGGGGTCAACATCTTAGCCAAAACTCCTGGTAACCAGAAGGAGGATAAATTCAAAGGGTTATTTAATGAATGACCATGGTGATAACATATGATCCTCCCGTTAATGGTGAGGGTTTTGAAATTGAACCCCCTGTCTTTTTGACAATGATTAACGCAAGTTCGAATACATCACCTACATCTACTAGGACAGAGATTCCAGACTCTTCCCAGCCCATGCCAACAGTTATTAATTTGGGATCAGTAGTAAAAGAGTCAGAGGTAAACAGGACACAGAACTGGCAGTTTCTGTTCTGGAACATAGCAGGCATTAAAACTAAGGTGAATAACCAGATATGGATCGATTTTGAGAAGAAATTTGAAATAGTCAGTATACAGGAGACCTGGGCTGAAGAACTGATTCATATAAACGGGATCAGGACATATCATACGCCGGCTATTGCATCAACACATGGTAGACCTAAGGGGGGTCTAGGCACTTTTGTATCAAACCAACTAAACTTGACAAAAATACGGATGATTGGTGGTAACTCATATTTCCAGGTGCTGTAATTCGACATTGACAAATCGTTGAGTATTGTGTTAGTGAATTTTTATAATAATGCCCCAGATTATAGACTCGAGGGGATATTGAGGTCGATAAGTGCTATAATACAAAATATTCAGGCCTCAATAACTAAAGATTTCTTTACAATATGGGGTGGGGATTTTAACTGTACTGTTTGTAAGCAAGCAGACAATGGGATTTGTGAGATTGCTAGCGACAAGAATTTGTCCTTAAAACATTTCGCCCACAGTTTTTATGGAGATATTCTGAAAGAAATTATGTTTGATGCAGATTTGGGTTTTGCAAACAGTTTATGTACGACCCCTGTCCCATTTAACCCTACTTTTAGTGGGCGGGGCATATTTTCAATCATAGATTTTATATTAGCCTCTTGCAGATTTGAGACAAGAATTGTGGACTTTAGTATTTCAATGAGCGATCACTTTGCCTAGAGTCTGACAGTCACGATGAACAGTAACATGGTGAGTATGAGAGATCACTCATAAGGCTCAAGGCAGCGTTAAGCCACTTTACATGGCTTAACGCTGCCTTGTGAATAGGGCTAAGCCCCTAGCGCCACAACAACGTCACTGAAAGTGACTTTCTGGTGGCAATGGAGGCTTGAAATTATGTCCCTTTGTATCCAGGAAACATTGAGCATCCCACTTATGACATCCCCATCTCCCCAAACAGACAATATTTCAAAGTGTGTGGTCAATACAAAGTTCTGGTCTCAGATATATATGGGGCTATTAATACACCCATATACTTTAAACGAACAGCAGAGCCCTTAGGAACAAGTGGCAGGAGATATTAGACCTTGAATTTGATGATGAGGCATGGGCAGGCATCTTAGGACTGGGTGAAAAAGCCATGCAACAAGCAAGACTTAAATTCAGCTACTATAAGATATTATGGTCACGCAAAAATTGCACGTGGCACAAATGTGCCCACACTCGAATTGTTGGAAATGTGGTCACTTTGAATGTAATATATTTACATATTTTGTGGTCCTGCACACTTCACACATGATACCGGATGGAAAATGGAATTCCATAAAGCTCACTAATATTCAAGATTACACACCGAATGCACATTAGCGATAATATGTGGCATGTCAGGCAGTAGCATCTCACGTAAGAAGATGGGCAGTTATGGCACTGGCTGTAGCAAAATTCTCAGATTGTAGAAAACAGTAACAGTGTCTACAGGCAATACATGGTGTACCAATTTACAAATATTGCAGAATATGAACGAGTCGTATATATGTTTATTGACCAATTGGCAACCTTTCACTTAGTGTAAGGCTATTTTGTAACTCACGAGGCTGAGAGAATAAGGTTTCTATTCACGATTGGATGCTATAAGGACAAATGCCTTGATTTGTAAATCATCTGCATGCATCTTGATTTTTACCTGATGTTTGTCTAGTACTTTCACCGAAGGAAATATTTAAGACCCTTTTCAGACTCAATGACCTTTTCAGACAATGGAAGATTCAGCATGAAAGAAAATGAAACAAGCATTTGCAATGCAATCGGTCTCGCCTTTGGGAGCTTATATGTATTTAACTATGCAGCACATTAGCCTGGGTGCTGAAACATCTACTGTTCTTTAACATGGAGGGAAAGTAAGCATCAAACTGCATGACACGCCAAGTATGCTGACACATGGAGATAATTATTGCCTTTCAGCAGGAAATGGTATAGTCCAAAGCTCTGCTTTTAATATAAAATGAGGGACTTCGGTAGCCATATCACTCACAATACAAGATTTGAAAACAAATATTATTGTCTTAGGGGGCTCATGGAAGACAATTTCTATGGACTGGAATCTAGTGAATGCTAAAGTGATTCTGGTATTTTACTGACCTATGCTGGTCGTTTTCTATCATGAAAGTTAATTAGAGGCAGTTGAACAGAAAAAAAGACCCCAGGCGGAAGCAGACATGTCCTAGGGCAGATCTCCAGAGCCCACAAAGTACATATGCATATACGTATATACTAAAGTATATACAAGAGGTCTCAAATGCTCGACTTAAAAATGAAAATTTCCATTCTGCTACCATCCCTGTTTCCCTGTCCATTGCCACTAGCTACTTGGAAGGATGAGGTGGTCCACCATTTCGTAAGCAGCTGAGTCGTCAAGGGGAATCAATGTGCTTCTTAGCCTTCATCAAGGGTGACAAAGAGGAATTTTCGAATGTAGGTAGGGCTTATTCTCTGCCTCAAAAGGCTCTGAATCCACTATGGCACAATTTTGCTTTAATTTGGATTGTTTAAATTTCGTCATTTTTAGGTCAACACCTACTGGTAATCTGTCTCCCATGCAATTACCCCACGTGGCTATGCCGTAGGAATCATAATGACATTTTGGGGCAAATACTCATATTTCCGTTAAAACTGTATGAGGAACTCATGATAGGAGCTAAGGAGTGTGCATTATGCTTCTTGCATTGATTGCAAGAGAGTGGTAACGGGCTGGGTCGCCAAAATGTAGTCAGGTCCAGGATGCCCTTGTACTGTTCGATGTGCCATACATTATAAAGAATTTGGCAAAAGTGACAAGATGCTAAAATATCTCACCTTTCCCTGTCTGTCTGACTCTGATGGGGGGTCAGACGGGGACATTCTCCCAAGGTTAGGAATGTTGCACTAAGACCAAGTGGTGCAGGCTTTCTGGAGATGAATGTGTAAATATATTGTGCTACAGTGAGTTGGAACATTGTGTGCAGGTAGCGATTTGTGGTTGAAGAGGCAGCATTGTCCTAAAGGTAGCAGTATTTTGGTGGAGGTGCGTGGGTAGACACTTCAACTCTTGGAAAACAATTTAGGTTGGGTTAGTAGGTAAGGCCGAATAGTTGTGTCATTGATTTTGGAAATAAGCCACTGAATCACGCTGCATCTACAGCAGGACAATGAAATCTGCAGACAACTGCAATTCCCTCCAGCTGGTATCACCTCAGGAAGAATGGAAGACTATGGCCCTTCTACGGACATTGCTTTCGATCTTCAGAAAGGGCTCACTTAAAGCCAGTCGGAGGGCATGCAACCCCACCCAGGCAGCATCCTGACAGGCCTTTGTCCCCTGGTGGGGGACCGCCTGCCCTATTTAGAAATTCCTGCCGGAGTGTTAGGTGATCTTGGCTTCTCCTGACATTTTTGTTTGTTTTTCTAAAACAAACTTCAAACATCCCATTCACGTGTTGAGTCATGACAGGGAAGTCTAGTGACAGTTGTTCACCGAAAATGGGACATGGTATCGCCCAGTAGCAGGCGTTTCCACTGCCAGGGACAGCTAAGACTCCTCCACAGAAACGCTGTAGTTCTCCCACCTTTAAATAGAAGGGACCGGAAGGTCGGGGGTTCACCAGCTCTGCCGAATTCTAATGAAGACCTGTGCCTTTTGGATCTCACTGCTTGGTGTTGCGATGTGTGTAGCATGTGTTTGCAAGACATTCTGCAGTCTGCTAAATGTGCAGGTAAGATAGCACTTTGATGCCATTTTGATACTCATTATGCGTGAATATTGTGATCAAATGTGAAAAAACATTTACTTGCAATTCTCGATATAAGGTTCTATCTTTACCGGCGTAAAAGTTTGGAAACGTTTAAAATTGTGTGTGCATTATTATAATCAGAGTGGCAACTAGACTGCTCTGATGTATTATAAGCATATAATTCATTGGACTTGAAATCGGAAAACGTGTACTTTTAAAGCTTTTCAAATAAAAGCACAAATTAAGCAGAGCATTTTCCAAAAGTCACAGAAATGATTGACATGTTCGTGTGCCCTCGGTACTTTGCAGTAGTTCAATTTCCATGCATTATTAAGATATTATTAGAAGATTTAGCACCTTCTTTGTGCATAACATTTGAGAACTAATCTATGGTACAATCTGTTTTGCATGGTATCTACCTCCCCTAATTACAGGACTTTCTAATATGAATAATTTATATGGCCGGTTAAAAAATGATACATTTAGTCAAGGTTATGTATTTGAGCTAACATTTAATATTTACACTGTGACTGCAGCTCAATATACCTGTCATCTGTATCTAATTAGTTCACTTATTTTATTGCGAAGTGATTTTGTATTTCTCGAAACAATCCTCGATGGCAGGGCTTACCGGTTTCCAGACTGACGCGCAAACCGAACCCTGCCATCGAGGATTGTTTCCTCGTATCAGTTTCCCGATCGGATATCTGGCGGAATTCTTCGATTGAGTGGATGTTACCATCACTACAGATTTCCGATTTGACGGCGGAATCTGCTTTTTCTGCATCTAAGTGCCTTCCCCACGCACCAAACTTGAACCACCGGGAGAGGTCCCGATTTCCCAGAGTTTACTGCGAATTCTTCTGATCTACATGTCCTACGCACTAGATGTGAATTGTGTCTATGAGACTGCAATACCATGTACTGACTGGTACACCACATGGTAATACTAGCCCCCCACCCGTCCTGATGAAGACCCGATAGCAAGGCGTCAGCATCTGCCTGCATACAGCACCGGGTCGAAACGTCGACAGCTCTCCTTCCGTCAGCTCCCTCCCACATTTATCATTGATTGATGACATTGTTTGGAAGCATGACACATTTTATGCCTAATATTTAGAGTTTATTAGTTTAACACCTCTTTCGAACCCATTGATTGTAATGGCTAATGAATATCATTGATTGATTATTGCCAAAGTCACGATTTCTCTCCTGACACCTCCCTTCACACCTTCACTTTCCCCTCCTCTACCTATCTGGGACACTGACTGTGTTTGAATTTTAGCATTGTCTGGTAGACTGTTTACTATTGAATATATGTGCACATTGTGAATAAACAACAATGTAGCAGCACTCTCTAAAGTTTTCATGAACATTATTTGAATTATTGCTGACCGTGTTCTGGGACCTATTTACATATAGGCTGCTGAGATCGCCCAGTCCTTTAACAGACAGTGGTAGAGGTGCAGGTAGCAGCCCCTTACAGTCACAGGAGAAGCGCAATCAGCAGCAGCCACTGCTCCTATAAACATATAGGCTGCTGAGCTCTCCCAACTCGAAATGCCTCTCGCGACAGGAATGGGGCTCCTGAGCTGGCTCCTCACACCAAAGGCTCCCCAAAGAGACAATTGTACTGCAAACTCCCATCCTTTGTAAAATGTGGTGATCTATGGTGGCAGCATGGTCGGTAGTGCCTTACAGTGCACTCTGGGTGAGTAAAATTCCCCCCATATCACAATACTACATACACAGCAGAACCCCTGCTTACAAACAACACACTTTTGCACCAGACTTGCTATTTTATATCTGTTTTCATTTAAATAATAATTTTAAAAAATAAGTAACAAAACAAAAACCACAAACCAAGGAAAGGGTTCAGTACCACAGGTTGGTACTAGGTGCCCAAGTGGAGTTGTATAGGTCCTTCTTTCAACCACATAGGACACTGCATCCATAATGCAATGATATTAATTACAGATTAGCATACAATTTCATTTCTTTTACTTGGAAATGAGATTTTCTTAGCTTGTGTTTTAAAAATACACCACAAAGATGGTGCATTTTTAAAATAAACACTAATGAAATTCTCACTTCCGATAAAAACAAGTAGAAAAGTATGCTCAGCTGCAATATACTGCTTTATAATTGCATTAAAGGTGCAGTACCTTACTGCACCCTTTCCTTGCTTCGTAGATTTTCTTTTATTACTTATGCTCCTGCTGGGATATTTTTGAACAAACAAGAAAAGTAAAAAATATTATCATTTGCAACGCCAATAGCTCAAACGCTCAGTAATGCAAGACCTATTGCATTGCAAATACTTATTTTACTCAAGGTAGAAGGCATAATATTTAAGAATGCAACATGCATGATGGTTGGAATCGCATGTTTCCCCAGTAACAGGGCCCCAAACAACACTTTTTAAAACATTTTGACTTCCAGATTTTCACAGAGCCCAATGCACTTGGAGTGTCCCACCCAGACCTCATTGTGGTTGGGCTTAAATCACCCACAAGTCTACCACTTTCATAGATTATCATTGATAATTTAGGTGCATATTTATCACATTTTTACACAGCACAGTGGAACATCCCACCGTGCTGCGCTGCTCTTCATTGCGCGAACGCTCAGAAACACAACATATTTAACATTATACAGTGCAATTCTATTCTTTCATTGCACTGGTGCCCTTTTGGATGTCTAGCCCCAACAGAAACACATGTGCCATGATACAATTGTGCCGGCATTGAAGGCAGGATTGTTTCTTTACAAGAAGGGGTACCTTACTGCACAAAAACAATCCTCACAGGCTGCAGGAAGCAGCACACTTATAAAAAGAAAACAATGTTTCAAATAAAGGTATTTCTCCTTATTGCACCACTCCTGGGGAGGCAAAGCATTTTGATGCATTGCAAGGTTTACCAATTTTAGTAAATCTGGGAATCCGTCAAAATCCATGGGTTGATATGTGGGAACCATCAGGCTCCACCAATAGAACTCCTTCCAGGGCCATAGTATAACAAGGAAGTGATTTGCGCTTTGTTGTATTACTCTAGATTTATGAAGCCACACAAGGCCATGCCATGAGTGGCTTGATAAGTCTTCCTTTATTATTGTGTCGCCTGCGTGCCCCCCTTCATAGTGCAAGGGTGACTCAACAGATTGATAAATATGCCCTGAAGTGTTTTTTGGTGCAATTGTTTTGAAAACACATTGACGTCTCCAATTCTCCTTACTGGATTTTTCTAATTTGTTTTCATTTTGTTTACTTAATTTAACTTTTTTTTAAAATTCACTTTGGGATATTTATTATTTAATGTTTTCACTTTATTACCGTTTTGGTACTGCATAAATATTTTACAAATTTGCAAAGGCAGTGTTAATATTCCTTGAAGTAGTACACACACCAAATAACTAAAATCCAAATGTAAGGCTTACAATCATTTTCTAAAACATGATTCAAGTATTTTACTAAATAATCTGACATCTTGGATTTCTCTCCATTAACAGCATTAACAATTGCTTCATAACATATCCAAATCTCATTTTCAACAAACAAGCTTTCATAAATCACTGTCCTGGGGTTTAAAAAGGTTTGGACATATGCATGTTAGATGAAATAAGGTGTCTTTTGATGCAATACAATACCAAAAACAATCATAGCATTGCCAAAATGCCCTAAAGTCGTACAGATCCAAAGATAACAATTGATGCATATTAATTAATGGTGTCTGAAGTCTGCCACTGGTGTTTGTAAACAAAAAGGGGTACCCTCAAACTTCAGTATAGTTAATCAAATTAACCGTTCTATGATGATTGTGTGTCAGTAATAATACAGATCTGACAACCCATCCCCATATTCTCAAGTTGCCTAGTACTCTGTATATGTCCATAATAATTTCCTCCAATGTTGCAATAACAATTCTGATGTTAAGGTCTCTTTTTTGCTTCTTCGTTGTGACACCTGATAGCTCTTAAGGTGGTCTTCTCCCATACCTTTTGCTTGATCGAATTGGCACATTTAATTTACTTGTGAGTCCCTACTAAACTGGAACAACATGTACATAGAATGGCATGTTAACTAAATGCCACTAGTGGGACTGCAGCACTTAATGTAATGTGCCACCAGTTAAACCATAGCTCAGGACTGCCATTGCAGCCTGTGTGTGACTCTAACTGCAAATTCGACCTAGCATTACAAGCCTTTTGCCAGACCTAAACCTCCTTTTATAATACATACAAGACAACCTTAGGGTAGGTCCTAAAGAGCCATGGGGAAGTTGGATATGTACTTTTAAGATTCACATGTCGTGGGAGTGAAACACTGCAAAATGTGTGTTTTTTTCTATTGCAAGGCTTACCTCTCCCATAGGATAACATTGAGATATGTTATTCCATTTATTAAGTGATAATGTTTTCTTGTTAACAGGTAGAAAGTTAATGTTTGGTCTCTAAAGAACTGTGATTTAAAATCATCCTTGATGGTAAAATCGGATTATAGGTCACAACTCTGAAAATACCACTTTTAGAAAGCTGACTTTTTTTTGTCTTACAATTTGGTGCCTGCAGCCTATGTAATGTGTTACATGCCTGTAAATTGACAATTGGCCTTTTATGTATTTCTCCCAGACAGTGAGACAAAGGGGGACTAGAGGGATGGGCCATCTTGCCAGGAACTGTGGGACGGATATGTCCTCTGCCCCACTTACATTTCACAGGAGCTGACTCAGCACACTCACAAAGAACTACATACTAGCCTTTTGTCACCCCAGACTCCCTGGTGCCTGGACAGGGAGGAAGAAAATTCCAGAACCATCTGTGGGGGAAAACTCTAGAAGCTTCTTCCACTTCAAAGCTGGCACCAGATATAAAAATAGGACCCTCAGACCAACTCTTAAGTTCACTGCTGGCCCTGCGGAGGACCCTTAGAAAAACTCTCATGTACTTCAGAGGACTGCCCTGCTGCTTTAGGCCTGCTTTGTACATCAGAGGATTGTCCTGCTGCTACCAAAGGACTGCCCTGCTGCATGAACCCTATGCTTGAGGCATGCCTTTCTGATTGATCTCAGGACTACCAGAACAAATTCAAGGGGTGGATGTTCTGAACTACTCAATATTCAACATTCTGTCAATCAATTGTTCTTTTCACTTTTAGAAAGTTGGCATTTTGCTACCTTAGCCATTTAGTGCCTGTAGCCTGTCTCTGTGCCATGTTAATATGGAAACATTTTGATGCTAACATGAAAAACGATACATTCATTTATGAGACAAAATCATGTATTTATTAACTAATTTGTCCGTTGTGAACTCCAAATCAACCCTGACTTCCAAATACGTTATCAGGCATGCACTAAAAGTTAAGCCAGAGGTCACTGATTGATAGGTCACAGGTGGGGTGGCATGTAGTCGTCAGACAAAAACATGGAAAGGAAACCTTAAATCAATCTCACAGATAGGGGCGGGGAGATTACGATGGTCAAGGGAGATTGGCCCCAATAAGGCACACATGGCCGGAGGGGGTATGCAGGCTCCTAAAACACCATAAAGTGAGATGTTACATGAGTTAGGAACATATAACCAATTAGGACACTGGACACGCAATGATCACGGACTCGTCATGCAGGACATCTGGACATGTTACCCACTGACTACATTGTGTCCACGCAGTGTCCACCTGTATTTTCTATTAGAAAATTAATTTATGACTCCAAAGGCAGCAACTTACATTCCTCACCATACAGTGATCACCGGAAATCTTTATCACCTATGATGAACTGAACCAAAGGAGGCCGCAGACTGATTGAAAGTTGAAACAGTCGTCAGACCCTGCGCCTGTAGCTGTTTGACCAGCCACTATGTTTAATTAAACAGACTGTTCAAGTTTTGCCAAAAGCCTCTTTTTTTTTCGAGGTATTTCATGTTCAAGTAACAGTCACATTACTAGGTGTAGCTGGCACATGGCATTAATATTTATTCCTCCAGAGCAGCCACCCCCAATAGAGACCTTAGGTGTACTTAGATGGGCCATCACTGGCAGGATGGGGGAGAGGAGCTGGGCACAGCCCCACTTACACCTGAATAGGCTGTGTCCTCCCTTCACATTAAGGGCTGCAGACCCCCTGTGGTTAGTCTGCAACCAGGGCAGGGGAGCCATGTCATTTCGATGTTTTGGTTAATAAATACCACAACAATATATATCCTTACAGTAATAAAACGTGTATCCATACAATAAAATGAGCAACCATGTTTAAATATCATACTAAAATTATTATTAAGAAAACAATTACCAATGCAAAGAGAGAAGAAAGGACACATTTTATTTTTATACCAGCTCAGATACCTCAATTGGGGTCCTTCCATTCACTGTACTCGCAATGTTCAAAGGGAACCTCTTAGGCTAGAAGGCATGAATGTCAAAAAGAACAAATAAAAAGTGTTTCGTATAGTGCAGGAATGAAGAGGACTGAGTAACTGTGAGGTCTAAAACACCTTATCAAATACAACCGCTGATAAAGGGGAGTTGGCATGCAAGGGAGGTGCAAGGGGGAGATGTGATTTAAGCAGCAAAAAGACAATGGGTTGTGCCAATCAATGTGTATGAGGAGGAGCAAAGGAGAATCAAGGGCACAGTTAACATGATGGTATTACAAGACTTTTGTCTTATGAAACTGGCTTTTGATGATCTTGCTGCCATATGTGAGGTGGTTCTTATTTTTATAGAGGACAAAAATCAGGACCTTGGCTGTAACCTGATGTATAATAAGGTGTTTTTCCCACTATATATGGGGAGGCTGTGAAGGGCCTATTGTATGCCAAATTTGGTGTGGTCCATTACCACTATATCCTCAGCTTATTGAAGGATATGCAGTTTTGATCGGCCCAAGTGTGGGAGAACCAGACAGCTACCCTCCATAGCTTTGCATAAATCCACTGTATATAAATTAAAGAGGAGGGGGGCAAGGATGCAGCTACCCTGAGGCAGCGACGCGTGATGATTTTGGAGGTGACTGTACTAGGTCCTGTTCTCAATTGCACCCACATACATGTGTACTGGGCAATTATTGCCCATAAGAATATCTAGGGGATGCCCCACACATCTAGTTTTCTTATTAGCGTTGACCGATCTACCCTATCAAACGCTGCACTAAATTCAACAAGCAGAAGAAAAGTGGTAGTTTATCTTCCTCTACTGCTTGGTGGCTCAAGGCTGCAAGTGCTGTGATGTTATCCATTGTTGACACAGCAGTCTTGACCCTGTATAGAAGAAAAGGACAGCGTCCTTTTTGGCTACCCAGACCTTTAGTTGTTTAAGTAATTTTCTGCCAAAGACTTTTGCCTCTATGTCTAAAAGCGATATAAGGTGGTAATTTTATGGATCTGGCGGATACCTTTCTAAAATATTGGGCATAGAGTGGACCCCCTCCATCAGTCTGGGACTTGGGATGTCAAGAAAGTATGATTGAAAAAGGGAGTTCACCACTTTGACCATTCCCACAAAGAGCATTTAAATACACTAGCAGGAAGACTGTAAATGCAATGGGCGCCATCATTTTTCATTTCCTTAATGAATTTGCAGTCCTGGGCTGAAGAGGTTAGTTCCTGGGCATCGCCTGTAATCAGTTAGGTGACCTCCCACTTGTTTGTTTTATCGGGTGACCGTGAATGGACTGTTTATAGCTCTTCTACATGTCTTGGTTTTTTGAGGTTTTTAATGTATTGATATAGTTCTAAAAGCGGGCCCGGTTTGCTTCCTGCAGTATTTGGACAATCTTAGCCATTTCTTTTGTTCTACTATGTTATTTTCTTCCCATGTTGATTTTGTGTGCTGCTTATGCAAGCTTATAATGGCGCTGAAGTTTTTGCAGTAGGATTGAGCGTGTCAGCACCCAGAGACCTCCTTGCACTCTTCCTGTGGGGACAATGACTTTGTTATATTGCGATTGGGACCCCCCTTTGCCATCAATCCTCGGGAGCTGCTGCCAGTCTCCAGAGGCTGGCAGGGAGGCCATTAATTCCCCAAGCCTCTATCCCAGACATGGGAGGTATCACATTGGGGATGAATGTTAGCTTCAGAGTTCAGCTTTCCTAGCCATTTGGTCACCGTTGAAGTGTTTTACTGTCTCTATTTGAGTCTTTCTGCAAGTTTTGTTGTTTCAACCCCTGTTGAGTGGGCCATAGTGATACATTTGGCTGCAGTAGGTGCTGATAATTCTAAGGTGAGTGACAAGGGGTGTGGCCACTTGCTTGTCTCTTGGCGATCTCGAAATTAACAAGCCGACTCCCTAAGTTCTCTGACATGAAGATGTAATCAAATAGTTGAGAATCCCTTAAACGTGGGAGGAAACTGGCAGTAGGGAACTTTTGCCTCAAATAGTTGTTGGGTTGAGGTTAGTTTATTAGTTGTTAGGAGGATTTTCCTCTTAACCCATTATTTGGAATTTGGCACAAGGTTGCAAGAGTTCCCCAGCCCCCTGATATTAAAGTGTCCCATAGCAAGGTTTCACACCTTGCACATGTTTAATGAAGATGGGCAATCTCCTCGATGAACAGCTTGAAAGGTTGGAGAGAGTGGTTAGCTCAACAATTTACAAAGTCCCTGTATCAATAAAGGAGTTAGCACCCAAGTCTCTTGCCGGCAGAGGATATCACTTTAGTCCAGGTGGGCAGAGCTGCCTTGCTTGACCTGCTAATCATAATGCCCACCATATTCCAGGATGTTATTGTGAGATTGAATGCTGTCTTTGCCTTCAAGGTTAATGCGGTACTGAGGAAATACAGCAAGGAGCTCTATTCCCCATTCTTCAAATATCCTAATGTTTCCCAGAACTGAGTCTCTTGGAACTCCCTCTTCCATGTTGTTATGCTCGGTTTCGGAGTTTCCATTTCCTGCCATTTGGTCAAACATTACTGAAATCAAATCGTCTGAGGTCACCTCTTTCAGAGATGGGATGTGATTAAATGGCCATAAAAGATTGCTTCTGTTGATTGTATCATGGGAGCCCTTAGCAATATAATGTGGAATAAAGGCCAGCCCAAACTTTTCTAGGGCACCTGAGTCGGCCACTCTTTCCTGCATGGGGGGGCTCTGAATCTCTTGGAAATTGGGGAACTAAAGGCCTGATATCAACTAGGAGGTGGCTTTCATAGTCAAGGAGAGGTTTGGTGATAGTGTCACTCTGTACAGGGCTGTTAGGTGGCAGATCATGGTAATTTCTGCTGGTGTTGGTCAGCGGCACTGCTATTGCCGGATGTGATGTTGACCCGCTAGACACTTGTACCAGTTTCAAGTTGTTTGTTGAGTCAAGGTGTTGACAGTTGGCCTAGCTGGGAACGTTGGGTGGCTGGCCATTTTGACATCTGTTGGTGTTAAGTATGGGACCTATCGTGAATGAGTATGGAGTTGTCACACTCAGCTCTTGGCCAAGTACCAACCTATTGGGTGAAACAATATGCGAGGAGTATGGATTTGTGCCTATGTCCGCCGGCTATTTCCCATGGGCTACTAAAAATATTGTCATCGACTGGTGCCTTTAGATTGACTTTTTTTGGGAATAAGCCTTTGACCCCTTGCACAAACATCATGATTTTGCATAGGATGCTAGCTGGCGGTTCCGGGGCCTAGGCTGACATTGATACTCTGCGAGGTTAACTCCGGGGGTCATTGTTTTGTGTTTCTTCTTGCAAACACCCCCTTTAACCCCTTCTATGCTGATGACGGCCCCCATCCATCATGCATCACGGTGGGCGTGTGCTGATGACGGCTGGGGGCCATCATGATCCTGCCCACTCTTAAAAACGGCCACACAGGCGCAGAATCGCGGCCGCGCCCAAGGGGCTAAAAGACGTGCCTTCTGAAGTCTCCATGTTTGACTTGGTTAGTGAGTCAAATGTAGACAAAAATGTTGTGGGTGCAGTGGGTGAGCTTCAGGGATATTGGCTGTGCCTAAGGTCACACTTAAGGTCAATACTCAAAAAGCCTAACCATGACCCTCTCATATGGTCAAAGTATAGGCCAGTTCGTTCTTGCCTACCCTAACCAAGGTGTCGGAAAAACACATCAATTGGCAAATTACATCCCATAGTGAGCTAAATGGGATACTACATCCCATGCAATCGGGTTTCCTTGCTGGTCACAGCACTAAAACTCACCTCCTTGGAGCCACAGATTATCTCAAATGTCAGTTAGATTCAGGCAGTACTGCAGTACTGATCCTTCTTTATCTCAGTGCTGCATTAGACACAGTTACCCATTCCTCTCTGCTTCTCGGGCTTTAAGGAATGTACAGGGCATAGCCTTGTCTTGGCTAAGATCCTTCCTGTACAATTGCACCTTCCAGGTGCATACACATAAAGAAATGTCTTAACCATACATTCTAGCCTTAGGGCTTCTGCAGTGTTAACCCACTTCTGTTCAATCCATATGTGAGACCTCTTGCTGAGATTGTGGAATCCCATACGTTTACACTTTGCTTGTATGCCAATGTTCTCAAATTGTGGTATCCTTGTCCACCAAGGATAACCACAATGAAGAAGTCCTTAAAACCTTAATTCCCAAGTTTCAGCTCAGATGAACAACATTTTGCTGAAACTTAATGGGAACAAGATGGTGGTTCTGCTAGTGGGCAATCACCCTCGCCTTTGAGGTCCTCATCTCTGGTCATCTACTATGGGTATGACTCCGCTACCCACTTCAAGTGTTAAAAAGTCTGGGAGTATGTCTAGATGACAAGCTGTCCATGAGCCACCAGATAAACAAAGTGGTGCCACTTGCTTTGGCATCCTTAATTAGCTAAAGAAAATGTTGTCATGCCTCCTGGTCCCTTCTCAACGAACAGTCGGCCAGAGTCTAGTCATCTCCAGACTAAACGATGGAAGGCCTTATGCCAATGCACAAGTGCTTTGCTAATACAGGGCCCATGCATCTGAAACATTTGGTGTCTGGATACATTTGAAACCGTGCACTCCGGTCCATCCATCTGGATATGGTACTGGTTCCTAGGATTAAGAAATCTCATCAGGCTGGTCAAGCTTTTGCACATCTGGGCCCTAAGCTTTGGAACAACCTGCCACCGCCTGGAAATGGCTGACAGCCTTTCAGAAGCAGCTTACACCTGACTGCTTAAAACATGAATGTTTGATTGACCTTGGTTCATTTAGGAGGCTAGCACTGGGAAACCTTTTCTAAGTAGCCATGCACTCTACAAATCACTAATAATAATAATAATAATAATAATAATAATAATAATAATAATAATAATAATGATAATAGGATCTCCTTTTTAAGGTATGTTGTTACCTAAACTGTTAACCAGTCGCAAGAGAATGGTGTTTATTGAAGGGGGCGTTAGAACTACATTAGCAGGTGGCGCTTGTGCAGCTTCAATAAACACCATTCTCTTGCAACAGGTTAACAATTTAGGAAACAACATACCTTAAAAAGGAGATCCTATTATCATTATTATTAATATTTTTTTATTATTATTAGTGATTTGTAATGCACCGTGACCAATCAGAGTAGTGTTAATTAACACACTAGGGGGATTAAGAGAAGAATTGTTATAAATCCTGTGATTGTGTTGTTTAGGACAGGTGTAATCAAGGTGAAGCCATTTATTGTTGTTATTGGTTTGAGTGGGGGGCGGCCTTACCTAGTTACCCCTTTGACTCTTAAAGGATAGTTGCCATTGTTGTCTTAACTGGTGATGTGCGACTATGGTGTTGTGTGTTTTGATAAGACCTGCCTTGTTTAGAAGTATATCCTTTGTGTTTGTTCCAGGCCAATGTGCGTTATTCTCAGCATATTTCACAAGAGTCTCTAGATCTTTTGGCAGAGTTCATAGCATGTCTATTATGGGGGATCAAGGGCATCATTTTTTCCATCACCAAGAATCTGAGTATCTGTTCTAGTGATCTGATTCTAAGCCCCAGGTTTGCTAAACTTGTGGCTATTGATTTATGTGCGTCTACATGCAGCTACATCTTTTGGGATTGCCATAGAAGTGCCCTAGCAATTGTTTCCTGCGTGGCACTGATAGTGGCAAAGGAAGGACTGGAGACGCCAACAAGAAGAAATTTGTGAGCCTGTATTAGCTGGGGACCCTGAACAGGTATTTTTGCACAAATATGGGTGTTTGAGACAATATTTCTTTGATTTGGCCTCAACTGTGGAGAGGAAGTGATCCAATAGGTTTCCCAGTTCTTGGTTCATTATGCTTTCCCTCCTGGTCTTCTTGGGCGGAGATGGTGTTGGATATGCCACAATGCACTTTTGGAGACTCCTGTTCCTGTGGATGAAGCTGAGTAGGAGGCATGGTCAGCTTCACATGGACTTGTGCGACCAGTGTCTGCTTGCTTTGCTTACTATGCAATACTTTAACTTCCGAGGTACCTTTAAGAACCAAACTGGTGAAGAGATTGTTGACTGTCCATTTTTCAAAGACAGTCCGCTGTATGTGCGTCTCATTGTGATTAGAAGGGGAGTGAGCTAGCTGCATAATGACCTAGGACTCACAGCCTAGCCCTTGGGCAAGTATACTAACTCCAGGAATTTTGTCCAGTGGCAGGCAGGGCCTCTTGGTCTTCAGTGTATGAGTTCATAGAGAGGTTGCCTGAAGACCATAGACCCGGTGGGGTGGGCGTTTGTGTTACTTGATCACGGATTTGATAAACAAATTCTCCAATCGTCCCTTGAGTTCCACTTAGATCAGATGTTTTATTGATGGAAGTAATGCTATGACAATTCTCCTGCACTCCCTGGGTGCCCAACATGTTGGAAGGGGAAGCATCATGGGCCACCATCTGGGGTGCAGCAGTAGATGTCAATAGGCATTTTGACTCAGTCACTTAGTTTGTGTGGATTACATGAATTGAACACAGCCGCTTCTTCTCTAGTTGCCCTCAGGTGCCTTCGGATGCTATGATTTCTTCCATTACTGTTTAAGTACCTGGGACCAATTAGAGCAGGGGGGATCAGGCTCCAATATAACCTTTCGCTGTGATACAGATTGACAGAGCGACTGATACAATGAGGTTACTGTTACATCTTTTTTGTCACTCCGTTTCTCTTTTCTCACCACCCAATTATGCTTCTTTTGCTTCTATAACCGATTAGCATCTGATAGAGGGGTCATCTGTCTTGGGAAACATCCTTTACGACGCAACTTTTACCACGCAGTGCCTTTACAACGCAAGATTTACAACGCGATTCATTACAATGAATTGCGCTGGGGGGCGCTCTAGGATAGGTAATAGTTTAATTTACTATCCAACATCTTCCCTACTATCCACGGGGACTGGAGTTGGAATAGTAAATTAAACTATTCACTATCCAGCACCCCTCAACGCAAGTCGTTGTAACGACTTGCGTTGTAAATCCTGCGTTGTAAAGGCATGCGTAGTAAAAGCATGCGTTGTACCAACGTACATCCATCAGTCTTCCTTCCGGTAGGACCAGGGAAGCTCCAAAGGGTTGGCGTAAAGGGATTGGCGGAAGATTAGCAGAGGCTGATTAGGCTTTGAGGTGCAGGGGATTATGGAAAATTGTCTTGATTCCTGTTCCCCTTGGTTTACTTATTTCTTCTTCTGCCTGAGGTTTGGTAGTCCTGCTTTCTTACTTCCCAGGGTGACATTCTGGGTGGGAACAGCCTCACATAGGAAAGGATTATGATAATAGGGGTGGTTGAGCAAATCCACACCTGATGTCTCCATGCGTCTAGGAGCCAATAGCCTCAAAACTTTGTTTTCTTTAGAAAACAGGCATTGGCAGGACAGCAGAGCAAACACATGGAGACAGGACAGCAGCCACTTGAGGTCTTAAATGCAATTATGAGTCTTGCATACGTAAGTTGCGTGCATGCAGAATTTTTTTCCTAAAGCACCTTCCCAATTGCTCAAGGTCACTATTTCAAATAAGGTTGATTCCCTCTTCCAGTACCCCCTTACCCCCTATGCAGTGACATTCAGTAAATTACAGGGCGCGGGCATGAGCACGCTCCACAAGCACATTGCACGCAGTTTTTGGTGTAGAATACTCTCTCCTAATATTTGTTTAAGTATGGCTTGGTTACTTCTAAATGTGGCAAAGATAACAGGCTAGCTGAGGTGCAGAATGGCAAGTGTAGGCACATATATGTGATGCATCAGGAGAGCACGGCACAGTGGTGGGGAGCATACCTGAGCCGCAAGCCGCACCTGAACCTGGTCAGGCCACTTTTGAAAACCCAGAGCTCTACCAAAATTAGCGGGACTAAGCCCACTGCATCCCTGTGCCATAACCCACCACCGTCTTGGCCTCCCCTGCTTCTGGCCTTACCAGGAACACTCTCAGCCCTCTCTTGGTCCTTTTTCCCAGCCTCCAGAGGTATGAGCCGTGTGAAACGTACTTAGTGGGAAGCGCTCCTTGGATGCTTTCCTCACTGCATTGTCCCCTTGCCTCCACTTCTGTCCGCCATCTTCCCGCCAAGCCGCCTTTTGGAACTTAGCAGCGGTGACCTGTAAGCAGTAAACTGCAGTTTACGCAAGAAATGGTGGTCAGGGCCCCCAGTCGGGCATTGTCTGCAGATCCCACAGCTCCCTCAGCTTGCTCACTTGTAGCTGGCACCTCTTCCCATGTACTACACAGTGCTGATCATGAGTGTGTTGCATAATATTGCAACCACGAAAATCACAAAAAACTCAGGAGAGGCAGGAAACCTGGACACTTCAAAGGGAAGCCTCCACAAGCTTCTTCCACTTCGCAGAAGGCACCAGTGAATACCACAGAAGAAGGACTGCTGTCCTGATTTGCTGCCAGAAGGAGGGACATTCTGCTGCCCTGCTACTTTGCTGCTGTACTGCCTGTTGCCCCGCTTCCCAAGAAGAAAGATTGGACCTGCACTCTTCATTCTAGGCTGATGTGCCTCTAATAGTCAGCCAGCTAACCTCCTGTTCTGTACTATAGGAACCTATCAAGCACCAGAGGCTTCCCCCAACTGCTGAGTTGACTTGCTTCCTGGACCTGCCTGATCCCTGCTGGCCTCTTCTGGAGGGAATACAGACAACTTAGCGTCATCAAGAAGCACTTTAGAATTCCTTTCCAGCTCACATCAATTTTAGTACTTTGCAAGACTAAATTTCAGTGGTGCATTAAATTTGGTTCGACTATGTCAGGGAGACAAAAGAAATATCGACTTCAACACCAGAAATGGGTATTTTGAATGCGTGTAATGGTTTTTGGATGTGTAGCATACTTGGTGGATTTCAAAAGATTGCCAATGACGTTTTTAGGGTTTTTGGATGAGAATGTGTTCATATGTCAGGATGATTCATTGATCTTGTTTGAGTCGGTGAAATAATACCAAGAAGAGAAGTACTTAAGAGTGAGAGACAACACATTTTGTTTGCAAAACATGGAAAAGACATCTTTGCAGTATCCCTTGTCGTTATAGTGGGCTTTAGGATGTCACATAATGAGCTGTATATAAATCAAGATACACTCAAAGCTGTCCCACAAAGGTCCTTTTAAGTGAGTGAAAGAGATTCAATGATTTCGAAGTATTACCAGTTTCTACCGATATTTTTCACTAGGCGTGAGGCTTTACCCAAACAGCACCTTGTTTAACTAATCATTTGCTGTTTTGACATAATAGGATACTATATAAAAGCAATATTTTAGCACAAGGATGTCCAACTGACCTACTCTCCTGAGGCGGAAGCCGGGAGTGCAAACGGAGCTAATTTTAATTTAAAACAACTGTATTGTCACAGAAATTTTTACTTTTTAAAACTCACTGCGTCGCATAGCAATCTAGAGCACCTTCTCAACACTGACAGGCTCGGGTAGCGGATCTTAACGCTGCCGCGAAGCCTCCTCCTGAAACTCTCCTCCAGACGCCAGCACCGGCGAGGAATCAGGCCACGCCCCTTTCTTTAGGCCACGCCCACTTACCTACGGTGTTTAAACGCTGAATACAAGCGCCAAAATATCAGAACTGACCTAATCTCCTGAGGCGGAAGCCGGGAGTGCAAACTGAGCTAATTTTAATGTAAAACAACTGTATTGTCACAGAAATTGTTGCTTTTTAAAACTCACTGCGTCGCATAGCAATCTAGAGCACCTTCTCAACACTGACAGGCTCGGGTAGCGGATCTTAACGCTGCCGCGAAGCCTCCTCCTGAAACTCTCCTCCAGACGCCAGCACCGGCGAGGAATCAGGCCACGCCCCGTTCTTTAGGCCACGCCCACTTACCTACGGTATTTAAACGCTGAATACATGCGCCAAAATATCAGAACTGACCTACTCTCCTGAGGCGGAAGCCGGAAGTGCAAACGGAGCTAATTTTAATTTAAAACCACTGTATTGTCACAGAAATTGTTGCTTTTTAAAACTCACTGCGTCGCATAGCAATCTAGAGCACCTTCTCAACACTGACAGGCTCGGGTAGCGGATCTTAACGCTGCCGCGAAGCCTCCTCCTGAAACTCTCCTCCAGACGCCAGCACCGGCGAGGAATCAGGCCACGCCCCTTTCTTTAGGCCACGCCCACTTACCTACGGTATTTAAACGCTGAATACAAGTGCCAAAATATCAGAACTGACCTACTCTCCTGAGGCGGAAGCCGGGAGTGCAAACGGAGCTAATTTTAATTTAAAACAACTGTATTGTCACAGAAATTGTTGCTTTTTAAAACTCACTGCGTCGCATAGCAATCTAGAGCACCTTCTCAACACTGACAGGCTCGGGTAGCGGATCTTAACGCTGCCGCGAAGCCTCCTCCTGAAACTCTCCTCCAGACGCCAGCACCGGCGAGGAATCAGGCCACGCCCCTTTCTTTAGGCCACTCCCACTTACCTACAGTATTTAAACGCTGAATACAAGCGCCAAAATATCAGAACTGACCTACTCTCCTGAGGCGGAAGCCGGGAGTGCAAACGGAGCTAATTTTAATTTAAAACAACTGTATTGTCACAGAAATTGTTGCTTTTTAAAACTCATTGCGTCGCATAGCAATCTAGAGCACCTTCTCAACACTGACAGGCTCGGGTAGCGGATCTTAACGCTGCCGCGAAGCCTCCTCCTGAAACTCTCCTCCAGACGCCAGCACCGGCGAGGAATCAGGCCACGCCCCTTTCTTTAGGCCACGCCCACCTCACTCCTCTCCGCCCCACCGGCATAAATCATGTGCATCTGCCGGAAGCGCAGCAGACGAGCGCAGCGGGAGCGCCTAAGGCAAGCCCGTCTGCGCCCGTCCGCGCCCGACCGAGCCCAGAGCCTGGGACCCCTGCGCCACCTTCTTCATCACCATTGAGATATACTCAGGAAACCCTGCACAGGCTAAGAGATCTCTCCTCCGTGCCTTGTTGCTGTGCCATCTCCCTAGAGGAGGGACATTCCCGCTGTTCAAACTGTACATACAGGCTGACTCCACACTTCCCCCCTAAACCTTGTTGGCTCGGGATGGCCATGCTTAATTGCAGATCCCTCCCGAAGCACCAGGCAGAAATTAACATGCTCCTACAGGACTCGGAAATCGAGGCCCTTTTTCTCACAGAAACCTGGATCACCTCAGACTCTGGGCCAGACATCGTCCAATCACTCCCCCCTGGCTACCTCATAAAGCACCAGGACAGACCATCCGGTATTGGAGGTGGGATAGTGATTATCTACCGAGACTACCTATCCTGCCAGTTTAAGGATAGCCCCATCCTGGACTGTGAAAACGTAC
The DNA here is from genome assembly GCF_964261635.1 of Lissotriton helveticus. Lineage (NCBI taxonomy): Eukaryota > Metazoa > Chordata > Amphibia > Caudata > Salamandridae > Lissotriton > Lissotriton helveticus. The sequence continues at coordinate 2,086,449,235 of NC_136063.1, forward strand.
TTTTCTCCATCCATCGACCCCCATCCACAACCCTCTCAGGGATACTAATTTATCGTCCCCCAGGATTGCAACGACGATTCTGTGATTCTCTAATGGACACTGTCTCCTCCCTCGCCTGTCTATCCCCGAACTTTACGGTCTTGGGAGACCTGAATCTCCATTTCAATGACCTCTCTAACAAAATAGCTGCCAATCTCATAGCAGATCTAGCCTCCCTGAATCTCCACTTACATAGTAACCAGCCCACCCACAACAAGGGCCATTTACTGGACCCCATATTTACCAACCTCACGAGATTAGTCGTGAACACCCCCCTCCCTGTCCCTTGGTCGGACCATTTCTTAGTTCCTTTCAAGCTGCAATTCTCGGCGGAGGCACCAAAGCGACCCTCCCCCCAAGCACCCTCCCGCCCGTGGAATAATCTGGATGCAATCTCTTGGGCACAAATTCTTACCTCCACCCTACCAGTACTGGACCCCGACCCCTCCAGAGCAGACAGCCAACTACACGATTGGATCACTCAATCCCTCGACGTTACCCTGCCAGTCAAACCCCTCCCCAGTAAAAAGAGAACAGCTAAATCCCCGTGGTTCACCCATGAATTACGTATTCTCAGGAAGAAGTGCAAGAAACTCGAGCGCCTCTGGAGAAAGGACTGGTCGACGGAAAGTAAAAACGAGTATAGGGCCGCCATCAAGCACTATAAAAACTGTATAAAAAATACGCAGGCAACCTTCTTCGAGGAAAAAATATCAGCGGCAGCCAACTCTGCTAAAGAAACTTATCGCATCATACGCATACTCACCAAAATTCCAGATCCATTACCCGCACCCGACTCAACGGGCATCAGATGCAATCAACTAGCGGAGTTCTTTTCATCAAAAATTGATAAAATCCTTACCTCACTCCCAGCCCCCAACTCCTTTCAAATCCCTGCCCTCCCCCCCTCTGTTCCGAGGCTCCATGCCTCCAAACGTTTCCCCAAATTACCACAGAGCTATTCTTGTCCACTCTACAAACCATAAAAAGTGGCGCCCCATCAGACCCAGCTCCCATGAGCAAACTAAAACTGGTCGCCTCCTCTGTTGCCCCTCCTCTGACCCACCTCATCAATGCCTCTTTTTCACTTGGCTCGGTCCCAGCCAACTGGAAGAAAGCCACAGTCAGGGCTCTTCTAAAAAAAAAACACCTAGATCCCTCGGACCCAACCAACTTCAGACCCATTTCTCTTCTCCCTGCTATTAGCAAAGTAGCTGAATGAATTGTCAACCACCAACTTTCCAATTTCCTAGAAGCTAACAAACTCCTGCGCCAATCGCAGACAGGGTTCAGACCTGGACAGGGAACTGACGCCGCTCTGCTAGCCGTGGTCGAAGAGGCGAGAACCATCATGGATGCAGGAGGATCAGTGGCAGTGATCCTCCTCGACCTGAGTGCCGCCTTCGACACAGTGGATCATGACATCCTTGTCCATCGGCTAAGTCTGATAGGAGTCTCTGGCTCCGCCCTGTCCTGGATCAAATCCTTTCTGGAAGGAAGAACCTTCCAAGTATCAGATGGCACAACCGTGTCCAAAGCTCTGCCATTACAGTGTGGGGTCCCCCAGGGCTCCTCCCTGAACCCCACACTTTTTAACGTCTACATGTCCCCGTTAGAGGACATTATCTCCCCCTTCGGCATAAAAACAGTCATGTATGCCGATGACACCCAGCTGGTGGTTTCCATAAACCAGCTGAGTAAAAGCCTAGACAATCTAGCGAGGTGTCTCAAGAGCGTCTTCCACTGGATGTGTGAATCTCGATTAAAATTAAACGGAGAAAAATCTGAGATACTTCTCCTGGGAAACCCCTGCAAACTTCCTCCATCCCTCTCTTGGCCGCCATGCATGGGAACACCTCCTACCCCCAAACCCGAAGTCAAAAGTCTTGGCATTTGGTTGGATCTAGACCTTAATTTCAAAACTCAGGCCAGAAAAACCACGGGCACTTGCTTTGGCCTCATTCGAATGGCGCGAAAATTCCTCCACCTGATCCTCTTCCAATCGAGGAAATTGCTGATGCAGGGATTGGTGAACTCCAGACTGGACTATGGCAACGTCCTGTACCTGGGAGAACCAGCATCAGTCATAAATAGACTGCAATGCGCCCAGAATGCTGCTGCCAGACTCTTGACCGGAACCAACTCAAGATGCTCTGCTAAACCAGCTCTCAAAAGCCTGCACTGGCTTCCAGTTAAAGAAAGGATCACCTTTAAGACCTTATGCATTACACACAAAACATGGCCAATATATCTCCAAACTAAACTCGAATTTGGCCTGCTTGGTAATGTAGGTTGTCATCAATGTGCCGCCATGAAGTTTGTTTTCTCTTACCAGACAGCTTGACATTCTCCAAGGGCCAGTAGTATTTCTTTCCCTGAAATAGATCCACTATAAGAAGGTTTGTTCTGCCGCTCCCCTGTGCTCCCTAAGTCTTAGAGATAAGCCATGCCAGCCTCCAGTTAATAAAGCTTGAATATCAGTAACACCTAGTAACAATGGTACATTTTGTTGAAAAGCAAGACAGTTGTGTGCTTCTTACCATAGTGGTAAGTGTGAAGGGCTTACGTTTTGTGTTAAGCACATATTGCTATTTATCTCTAAGAGGATTTTGCTTTACCATCTTTTATCTGTATGTGTAAAACTCTGCTATGATCCCAAGAGCGAAACAGAGAAGAGAAAAATAGAAAAAAGCCAGCAAGACTGGATAAGCAGCTCAAAGTAAGGCACAGAAATTGTAGCACCCTACCAAAGACTTAAAGTAAGACAAAAGACTCTTTTAGGGGGCAAATGACTTATTCTGTTCCTTATGTGAAAGATATCTATAGGATATCTCTGAATTGTACTACTATGTTCGTCACCTTAATAAATATGATTGGAACTTCAAAGAAAAGACAAACACAAAGTGCCAAAAAAAATCAAAAAAAGAATTCAGACATCAGTGAACTGGTCATGGTAATCAGACTGCAGACTGTGAAAACCGAGGCACAACAGTGAAACAGGTAAAGCACAATGTTAACATTTGGAATTTAAAGAAAATTAAAATGGTGCCTTGATATCAGCAAGAATCATGGACATACCTATCAATCGTATAGTAGGTGCAGTGGTCCCTAGGCCCCAAGGTGGGAGGGGTCCATTACACCCAATTAATAGTGTCTATTAGTACCATACTAAAGACAGGGTGGTTGTCTTGCTTCCATTACTGCCGAAAGCTCCCTTGCTGTGCTTCTTACAAGAAGAAAGCCTTTGATTCTACTTTATGAAAGTAGGACACATCTAAATATTGGATTCGGGCAACCACTTAAGGTGATAGAAAAATCATTGCAGTGTCTCCCTTCTTGCCTTTTTTGAATCCTAGATTCTCTCTGCAATCAAATAGGTACATCCCAATATTATTTGAAAACAGGACAAGTAACTTTAAACACCACGAACCAACAACCTCCTTCCTGTATTTGCTTAATGGATTGAAGCAAAAGTTTTCAACTGAGAAACCTATTTTGCATTTCATCTCTGCATGTATTGCGGCATTCTTAATTTGAGTTCAAGGGCAGAGCGTCAATATAGTTAACAGAAGAAAAGCCATTTTTTTTTAACTTTGTTAAACTCCTTCTGGTTTATCTTGCCCAATGTAAACTGCGAATTTGTTACAGAGATTAATTTTGCATCCCAAAGACTTCGACATATTATATAAATTAGCAGGCATGGCGAACGTGTTCAAAGAACAGGGCAATAAATCTAATACGATGAAGTGAAACATGTTTAGCAAATACATACCCTATACATGTGAGCATAGTATAGTAGATACCTCTAAGAATAATACACAACAGTGTTTTTTTGCCAAAAGGGCAATGTCTTTGGAACAGAACAAATGTCTCACAAATGTATTCGCTCTAATATATAGAAGCTGAGGAATTCTGCATTCAGTATTAAACATTATCATATTCTAGCGACAAGATGCACTAACCTTGCAAACCAGATCAAATGGAAGTGATTGCTTAAGACAAGAAAAGTTTTTCGCTTATAACTATGATATTGGATTTAGCATCAAACTTCTGACATTGTATTGATGTACCTGCTGACAATCTCTGCATTTCCAACTCTTTTTTGGAATGAAATTCAATATCCTTCAAGAGCTGAAATATAATAAGAATTGATATTATAACTGTGAACTACCCTCAAATACAGAATGATTTTTGCTAAACAGAACCACAGCTAACATTGTGTGGTAACGCATTTTTTAGCTCTAATTGCTTTCAGCATAACTGGTTGTTAAGTAAAATATGAAAACATTCATTATTATCATATAGTTCACTTGCAAAACTAAAAATCATACATTTGGGCAGCATAATACTTTAATAGTATATTTATTGTAATAAGAATGTACACAACCTGTGGAAGTTTAGATTCCAATGTTTTTTCCTGTACCAAAAACACCAGTGCAAATTTAGAGTTCCTAACCCAACAAACTACTCCTTGTATAAAGAGAGAGAGTAAATACGTTTTAGCAGAAATGAGGGAAAATGAATAAAACAATAACATGGAATTAATTATGCAAAGTGCCAATATTAGCACTGAATTGCGGATTATGTGAGCATCAGTCGCTACTGTTCTGTTAGTTTGCATTGTACTCATGCCCATGTGGTGTAATGGCATACGTAACCAAAGAATGCCTGGGTTTAATTATAATTCCTTTTCCATTATTATTATTTGGTAACTCTGTGTGACACTTGTAATGCAGAGTTCCTGCCAAATTCCGCCAATCAGCTCATGGCAGAATTATTTTGTTCGAGCCTCACGATGTTCATGGGAACAAAATGAGGTGCGATTAACGCGTACTTGCAAGCGCGATTTGTCAGCCCCTGGCGCAATTTCTGGTCACCATAAAGTCTTCTGGAGCCATTTTGTTACTTCAGTGGTTGCATGCTGTTGTGGCTGCATCTCAAGTAGCTTTTCCAATTCAAAAATACCTTTTTGGGTGAATATTCTACTCAAATTGGCAGTTCATGTAGTTTATTAGTGCAAAAAAGTGTTTTTATTTTTATTTTTTATTCAAGAGGAAGGAAGTGCAACTGAGACTCCAAATTCCTCTTCCTATTCATAAGGCTCCTCTAGTGCTTTATCCAGCCTCATGACACTTTTCAATTGGATTTCGAGGTGAAAGGATTAGGATGCAGCACACATGAAAAGAGGAAAAATGAGGAGAAATAAAGTTATTTATTCTCGCTGTACCTCCCCTTGAGAGGCATAAGGTTTTGGCACATCCCAAGGTTTACATGGTTTTGTAAATCTGGTGAAGCGTAGAAATCCATGGGTGTTGCATGGGAACAACCAACACAATGCTAATGGAACACCTCCCTAGTTCAGAGTAAGACATGCAGTGATTTGTGCTGCCTTGCCTTACTCCATATCAATGAGGACATTCAAGGCCATGCAAATTTGCTTTGCGTGATCTCATAAATATGATTTTGTGGGTGGTAGTGATTAAGCATCACAAAAAGTGATACTACGGCAGTACAAGGGACACATAAATATGCCTCTTTGTTTGTTACATCTCAACAAGTAAGTTCAAAAAGTTTTGCATAAGGGTGTTGTTTGATAGAGGTCATGTACCAGTATATATCCTAAGATTCCGAGATGGTGACTGAGCAGTAGCTGGTCCACAGAGCTCAGCCACGCCAAAACAAGAACAGTGGTCCCTGGGAGACTAGCCACCCTACTGATACTGCACCAGGCAGGGAAAATCAGGGGCATCCCACCGCGAGCCCCAAAGTGTGGCCAGTGGACCCGCAGAGGTGACACAGGCTCGTTAACCCATCCCGCTCGGGCACAAAATTGAAACTAGATGCTGTTGAAGTGCGGATTGCAGTGAAACGGGCAGTTGACACACGGAGAAGCTGGGCACATCCCATGAGCAACTGTACAGGTGAGTGCACCCGCTGCAGGGAGGGCCGGGGTGAAGGAATGTATCTGGTGGAGGACCTTTACTCGCAGAGCTGTGCAGTATCCAGATCCCCTCCATCTCACTCCACCGGACTGCAGCAGTGAAGAGAAGCCCCTCGAACCACACTGGGCACCGTGGGCTGGCCCACCGAGATGTGCACCAGTGGGGAAGAGGCTGGTTGAAACCCTTTGGATGCCAGCTATTCATAGTAGAAAAGGGTGCAGGGAGCGCCCAAGCCTGCCAGGCATTAAGATGGCGTCTGGGAAGAATTAATCAAGCCCAGCAGGGCAATGAGGTCGTACCTCGAAGGGGGAGACTCCAGTTTAAGGTGAACAGGAGAGCTGAGCAGCAGTGGGCGATGCCCATGCAGTGCACAGGTCACGAGTGTAACAGCACCTGGAGTGGACACCGATCAGACTTTGCGCATATCCTTCACCTCCCACCCCATCTGGCTCACCCACCAGGACAGGAAGCAGATCAAGAAGTGGTGCTCGGACAAAGACCAAAGAGACCAGGCAGCAATATTAGGAGGCTCTGTGTAGATGATCACTCCAACCTTGGGCATCCATGAGCTTGGGAGTCGGCTGCCACAATAACTAATCGGCAAGATGGCCAACAGGTGAGATGCTCCAGTCTGGAGTTCTCTGGCAAGGTATTTCCTTTTTAGCTCTAATCCCCTGCAATCTACCCCCTCCTTGAAGCTTTATACACACCTGGGGTTCTATGGACTGCGGTTCTTCGATTCTCCAATTCCTGCGATTGAATTTGAAACGAGGCTCAGCAACTTCCGAGGAATCCGTGAATATTCTACCGAACGTGGAAACCTAGCAATATGGCAGATACCCTAAGGAGCTCCCCCTCTGCCGTCACCTAACAAGTTGGACTTTGGGCAGACTTTATTTTGTCTCTACACTGTGTCTTCTTCCTCCTCCACCTTCCGACGAATCAGCCAACTTGTTTGACTTTTACTTTGTCTTTTGTGGTTTCCCTGAATTACTTATCCCCTTGTCGATCTTTCCCGACCCGATCTTCATTCTATCCCCATTTTACTTTTCCCCTCTTCCTTCAATACTCCATAGGATGTATGTATATGCTTAAGATATGCTCTAGTAAGTCGTGTTACTGAGTATCAATTAATCAGGTCTCTTGTTAAGTGCAAACTACTTACCGCTTAGGGTTTCAAGGTGCTGGGGGGGGGATAGATCTGCAGTTCAGTTGAAGAGGCATGTCTTGAGATCCTTCTTGAATTGAGGCAGAAACAGTAATTGACTGATATGTAGAGGGAGGGAGTTACAGGTCTTCATGGCAAGGTCGGAGAAGGATCTTCCTCCAGCGTAGTCTTGTGGATCTATGGTATGGTGGCCAGCAATGGTGAAGGCAAAACATTTGGGGCAAGACCACATCAAGGTTGACAAGTCTAACACTTATCTTTCAATATTTTGTCCCTCAATATTCTACCTATAATATTAGTGTCTCACAATATTCTGTAGTCAATATTTAGGATACACACCACATAGAATTTTAGGAAGATTGTTCAATAATAAAACCATGAATGACTTGAAGAAATTCATGTGATAATATGAAGGGACTTTCGTAGTGGACATCATATTTGTCCTGAGACACAGGGAGCCTTATTTTGTATGTGCTACTGTGCACTACATCACTCTGCACCAGGCACAGACCTCATCACTGCACCCTGTTGAAGAGAATGAGCTGTCCACAGGGCAGCCACAAACGTGCCCCTGCTCTTGGGCAATCGCATTAGTGAAAGGTGGACCAAATGTTTAAAGGAGCTGATCTGCCTTTCACAGTGCAGCCAGCAACACCAGCCTGCGGTTAAAAGGAAAGTAGAGATACACATGCAGGTGAATGATTTGAGTGAATGCACCTGCATACAGTGGATGCTGGTGAGGTCTCTGGGATCTTATTTTACCTCTTATAAAAGGAGCCCTCAGAGAGAGCAATAACTGTGAGCCACTACTTTGTGGGGCATGGTCAGTGCACCCCCTGACTGCTTCTGCATCTCTGTGCCAACGTCTATATTACAGCAGGGGGCAGAGGCAGGGTGCAAATAGTTCCTCATCTGCAAGTGGCCATGCTGCAGTACAAATGCAGAACTGCTCCCGTTGGATCGCGCTGGTGCTGAGTATGCACCGGCGCAATATGTATCACTGACGGGGACAGGCAAGTCTGTGAGACCCCCTTCTGCAATACTAAAGTGCCCTGTGGTCACAGAAAGTGGGGATAATGAGGCCCTTGATTGTTAAATGCAACACATGAAAGCCTGTTCTATGTTTATTTTTCCATGATTAGAGGCTGACTGTGGATTCAGAGTGTGAAGCATACTCGTGGGGAAAGCTGTTTAAATCAACTTTGAACACAGTATTAAAAGTGCAAAAACAATATATGTACGAAACAACCAAAGTCATGATGTGCATGTAATAGAAGAGAAGCAGGTAAAAAAAACTTCAGGGAAATTTAGATGTCCCTAAAACCGAAGAAAAAGGGCATCATTTGAAGGAGGTGGTAATGGGGAATCCATCAAAAATCAATCAGCAGATACTCTTTAGACTCAACTCCCAATTCCCCCTTTACCTCCCTTGGTTTAGACGTGTGGGAACTGCATTGTTTTTATCAGCAGAGCCTAAATTGAAACTGTTGGACTTGGCCCTTTTTGGCAGGTTCACCCCTGAACTTTTTGTCTTGTCTGTAACCTGGTGTCGGGGGTTTTGGCCCTTGGGCACTTTAGTACTGAGGTCCAGTGTAAAGTGTGTGTGCTCTCTGGGCACATTTGGTGAAGTAGGCCAGCCTTCCCATAGGAATGCATTGGGGATAAGTGTGTCCATGGTAATTGCTGGTATGAGAGGAGCGCAGGGTCAAGTTTAGTATGCATGAACTCGTGAAAATAAATGCTGCACAATGATATGCGCAGATTTATGGGGACTGATGGAGAAATGTAAACACATAAAGGGGTGGAGAGATCCAGACCTCGAGTGAATAAATAAACAAGCAGTGGCACAATTATGTGTTTTGAAAAACTGCCCTCACTCACCCACAAATGTGTGTGACATGCTTCATCATCGGGTCTGCTTACAAAACGCCCTGGCGTAGCCACGCACAGGGCGGAGCATAGGGAGGGGGAAACACGAAACACAATAACGGAGACCAACACAAAAGTGACAAACAGGGATCACAGATAAAGTGTTAGACCAAGACTGGGTTAAGTGATAGAAAAAGGTGCAGTAAAGATAGTGCTATTAAAACTGGCTCATGGATACCTGTCAAACCTTTATTAATAGGTTCCAAGGTCAGGATTAAAAATGAATAAAGAATGGGAAGTGTGTATAAAGTAAACCAAGTTTCTAAAACACCCCTCCTAAAACTGCGATAGCCAACATGTTTTGACCGTATTATTGTGCCTACATGCAACAGGTCACGTCGGTCTTCTTCAGGACATCTATCCGTCCCAGTCTTCACTCCCCCCTTACCTTAGTCAGGCAATCAGGAGGTAAGAGCGATCAAGTAGATCAAAACCATGTGGAGGTAAATTCCGCCATCACGGAATACAAATACTGTGGAGAGATAAAAAACAATTCTAGCAGTATATTTTTACGCATCTTGTCATTGTTAATATACTCGTATTTCAATTCTTAAATACCTCCATTATTTGATATTATAACACAAAATTGACGTTTCAAGTCTCCCCATTAGCATCTTATTTAAATACAAATGCCCCCTCGCCACATTGTGGCTCTCAATATTAAAATAAAATAGACGTGTTTCATAAATATCAACTGCTGTTCCTGTAATTTACGTATACCATATCAAAGAACCAAAATAAAGCATTTGTCCATATCATAGTCTGCATCATTTGCCACTCATCACCAAAAAAACATAACTCACCGAGTTTATTGATAGATTAAACTCAAAATGGCACCAGGCGGGAGGAGCTTCAGAGAACACAACCCGTGTTCAAAAAGGGATACATAGGGTGCACATTTTAGATGGTGTATAAATGCGCCCTCTAAAACATATCAAAATAACAAAATATCTCTCCCTATGTGCCCACCAAAAATAGTAAAGCACGAAAGACTTCGATCCATGTCCCCCGATTCTCCTGAGGGTTCCCTTCCTCCTACGGGTTACCTCCCTCCACAGAGTGATAAATGCTACATTATCTCTGCCATCTGCTTAAGCATTTTAAATTCCGGTATGTATATTACTGTTCCGATGAAATCTCCAGCACCTCTTGTGCCTGTTCCTGTTGCGCTGCGGAGGTGATTACGAGACGCCGACCCCTCCATCATAAGCCTGTTTCCATTAGCAGTCGGCCGACATGCCGTCGCAGGCACGCCTACGTCACGGCGTCGACCAGCGACCGGGGCACCTGGGAATTGTAGTTGTTCCCACGAAGCCTTAGGATGATAATGTTTATGCCCCTTAGACATACATTAACTATTTACCTCAATATTTCAGCGGGATCAGAAACAATAATTTGAATAATCCCACAAATTGTAAAATAAAAAAATGCAACAATCCTGTTCTTGAGAAAAACCAAAAACACAATCATTACATGATGCGCCATATCTCATGAGTCCCTTCCCTGTCCAGGTTAATCGTAGGAGAAAGTTTTTTAACAAGTGTAGTGAACGACTCTGCAAGTAAAAAGATATGGTCAGAGCATAAGTCATTAACTGGAAGTTGTTTGAGGATCGAGACTAATGTATAACTAATCCATCTACCAAACGTAGCGAAACAATGAAATTAGCCAGATCACATAAATGTATTGGAAAGTGTGTACCATGATGGTTAAAGGACATACACTTACTTCCACTCAATTTTTCAGCTAAAGATGGAATATAAACTATGCATGATAAAGTGGTAAAATACATCCATCAATATGTGTACCCCGATCAAATTCCCAGAATATCTCAAGGTGAGGTGTAATAAGTACATCTTCCATGTGGAGTCTGCCACTGACCCAACACAGAAAAAAGTCTTGGTTAATATTTTATACATTATTACACACTCAGACAAAATAATACACAATATCAAAGAAGGATGTTCCTGCATAGTTGGTAGTGGCCTAGTATATGTGTGTTCACAGGATACAAAGATCTTGAAAGGGTAACCTACTCAATGCGTGCCAAGATATATCATCATATAGACCTCTCATATGGCTTTAAAGGTGGAAAACCCATTTCTGTTCTCTCAAAAACAGGGCTCTGTTGTCATCCGCCCCCTGAAACCCCAAGTGTGGTTTCTCCATGACCGTCCATCTCAAATCTTCTGAGGTATGACCTGCCTCAGAAAAGTGTGTAGTCAGCTTCGTATTAGACCTGCCACATCTAATAGTGCAGCAATGTTCCGTTATGCGGGTCTTAACCTTCCTGCTGGTCATACCTACATTCTGTTTGACACATGGGACGTGATCGAATAGATCACTCCCTGGGAATTTCAATTAGTATATACTCTCTGTTCCCAGGGAGTTGATAGGCCCAGATCAATACACTTGGTGTCAGTAGTGAGGTGACAAACACTATACGAGCCACAACAAAAATGACCACTCACTGGCGGCAGGCCGGTGATAGTAGCCATCCCACCCCGTGTAGAAGGTGCCCGAGGTCTTGTATGAATCAGTAAATCTTTGAGATTCTGCCTCCATCTGAATGAGAAGAATGGTTTTTCCACATCCAAGCTGCCAGAGTTCAAAATCTTCCAATCTTACAGTACAGTTCGTCTAATTTGTTGGGAAGCTGGGTTTCTTAACTTCTGGTCTATTTGTTTTTGTTAATAAAGATTCACGATCAACATTTGATGCTCTCTTCTTGGCACGTTTGATTATCCTTGTTGGATAACCCCTTTCTTGTAATTTTCTAGACAGGAGACCCACCTCTTCTGTAAAATCCCTCCGTTCCAAACAATTCCATCGTATACGGAGGAATTGTCCCACCGGTAAATTTTCCCGCATCGACCTCGGGTGAAAGCTATTGAGAGCTAGCAGTGCATTTTTACCTGTTGGCTTATGATACACTTTGATATGTAGTATCCCCCCTCTAGGTTCGATGACCAGGTCCAAAAAGGGAAGACCTGTTTTCGTGATTGTAGAAGTAAAATGCAGAAGTGGGTTTCTCTCATCAAGCCATTCTAGAAAAGAAGTCCACTGAGGGTTTGTCACCCTTCCATATGACTAAGACGTCATCGATCTATCTACGCCAAAGCCTCATGTGAGACCTCCATGGGCAAGTGTCATCATGGATCACTGCGTGCTCAAAGGCACCCACGAACAAACCTGCCAAACTTGGCGCGAAAACGCAGCCCATGGAGGTACCATGAGTCTGTAGATACAGAGTACCAGCATATTCAAAAAATATGTTTTTTTGTTAGGGCAATTTCTGCCAGATGCAGAATAAATGCCCTTGGCATTTGGTAAAGCCAGTCCTCAGAAAACAGAATATCCGTGGAATATTAGTGTATAAGGCCTCGATATCGAGGCCTATGAGGAATTCCGTATTCGGGTCAAATGGCATATCGAAGGTATCTCTCAAATAGGCTGGGAGTTTCTGGACCAAGGGTATAAGAAAGAAATCACAAAATTGTGACATAGATTCCAGCAGAGACCCCATCCTGGAGACAATTGGTCTACTGGGAGGCGGTCTTGCTGGTTTATGAATTTTCGGAAGGATGTAAAAATAAGGTATTTTAGGTTGTTTGTTCACTAAAAAATTCTCCTCATGTTCCGAAATCCAATCATTGGATCGTGCTTCTTCCACTGCTGTCACAATCTCCGCTGTAATATCCTCGGTGGGATCCACAGATAGTTTCAGATAGTTTCTCTCATCAGCTAAAAGACGGGTACATTCATCATTATACATGGTTCTTTATATTTTATTTTAACATTTGTGGGATTCTTCAAATTATTGTTTCTGATCCCGCTGAAATATTGAGGTAAATAATTAACATATTTCGAAGGGGCATAAACATTATCATCCTAAGGCTGCGTGGGAACAACTACAATTCCCAGGGTCCCCGGTATTTGTATTCCGTGATGGCGGAAGACCTCCACGTGGTTTTGATCTACTTGATCGTTCTTACCTCCTGATTGCCTGACCAAGGTAAGGGGGGAGACAAGACTGGGACTGATAGTTGTCCTGAAAAAGACCAACGTGACCTGTTGAATGTGGGCACTTTAATACGGTCGAAACATGTTGGCTATCGCAGTTTTAGGAGGGGTGTTTTTTAGGACCTTTATTTCCTTCATAAACACTTCCCATCCTTTATTCATTTTTAATCCTGACCTTGGAACCTATGAATAAAGGTTTGACAGGTATCCATGAGCCAGTTTTAATGGATGTATGACATTACAACGCATGCTTTTACATCGCATGCCTTTACAACACTGTATTTACAACGCATGCCTTTACAACGCATAGTGCTTTGGGGCGCTGGATAGTGAATAGTTTCATTTACTATTCCAACTCCAGTCCCCGTGGATAGTAGGGAATGTGTTGGATAGTAAATTAAACCTATTCCCTATCCTAGAGCGCCCCCCAACGCAATGCGTTGTAATGGTTTGCGTTGTAAAAGTTGCGTCGTAAAGGCACTGTGTGGTAAAAGTTGCGTTGTAAAGGATGTTTCCCGGTTTTAATAGCACTATCTTTACTGCACCTTTTTCTATCACTTAACCCAGTCTTGGGCTAACACTTTATCTGTGATCACTGTTTGTCACTTTTGTGTTTGTCTCCATTATTGTGTTTTGTGTTTCCCCCTCCCTATGCTCCGCCAGGTGCGTGGCTACACATGGGCATTTTGTAAGCAGACCAAATGATGAAGCATGTCACACACATTTGTATGTGAGTGAGGGCAGTTTTTCAAAACACATAATTGTGCCACTGCATGTTTATTTATTCGCTGGAGGTCTGGTTCTCTCCACTCCTTTATGTGTTTACATGTGATGCTAGGGAGTTTGGGGTCTTAGAGTTGTTTTCAACCCTCTCCCCTTTTCTGTGAAGGATGACTGATGGAGAAATACCACTTTTAGAAGTTGGCATTTCTGTGTGCTATGTGTCTGCCTGCCTGATGTGAATTGCATGCCTGGCTTGTGAGTGACAGGGGCTGAGAGGTGTGGCTGGCTCCAGGAGGGGCAGGGTGAGTCAGAGCTAGGCTGAATGGGACACCTGAGCTAAGAGTAGTGGGAGGGGTAATCCCCTGACTGTGAATAGGATGGTGTCTTCCCTAGTGAATGCTGGCTCCGCCCCCACAGTGGTGTGTCTGATGACGAGACACCACCTGACATAGGGGAAGAGGATCTTGCAAAACAAGGTGCTCTAAATCCCCCCTGAACTAGTTGCATCTGATTCCCCCATGCCTTACACTTTAGACAAAGAGAAAGGTTGTATAAAATAAGGGGCCATGACCCCATGAGGTTGTTCAGTTCTGTTGTGCTAATCCTGCTGGGGGTGCTGCTGCTGGGTCCTACGGGGGCTGCCATGAGGGCTTGCCTCCCTGGGCCCTGCATTGCCCCTTGATCTTTAGAGGAACGTGTTGCTTGGGCGTCTAGTGCCTTGCAAGCACTTTAATTCAACTTACCCCAAGGAGGAGCAAGGAGAGTGTGGACTTCGGAGCGCGCAAGCCTCAGTCAACCAGAAATCCTATTTCTAACATTGGTTGTCAGCGGTGAGGATAGGACTTGCGTTTGCGCAATACCACAATGACGAGTGGCTGGACTACAAAACTCTGCATTTTAGAAAGTCACGTGTTTGGGGATTTTTGTTTCTGATTTTATTTTCTCCTCAAGAGTGTCAGTTTTTAAATGGTGTTTTCTGCGCTTATATGTTTGGTGGCAGAAAAGAGAAAATTACAGGGCGGGGAGTCCTGTAGGTGGGAAGGTTCCCATAGATAGGGAGTCCCTCACTGGGACCAGTGCCCCACCCCTTTTCCTGTCCCCAGAGGTGTGGGTGGATAGGAGTGCAGAAAGGGTTTGTGGAGGAGAAACAGCTTGCTCGGTAGGGTGGTTATCCCCTGAGTGTAGTGTGAGTTGTCTGGATTCACTAGTAGGTTGGGATCCAGTGGTGGCAGCAGAAGTGAGTCCAGTGCAGGAAGGCCCATTTCCGTTCCCAGAGTATGCTACCTAGTGCTCAGTAAGAGGGGTACAGGTTGAGATTCAGGGGCAGTAAGGAACTGTCTCACCAGTTTTGAGGGAGGAGTTTGTGGATGAGTGTTGTGTTGCACAGGACGAGTGGGTGTGATTTCTTTTGGTGATAAGGAGCTTGCACGGGAGGTGGACCTCTGGCTGTGTGCTAGAGGGCCTGCAGAGGCATTGGGGAGTGATTCTAACAGTAGTGGCTTGGGTATCTTCCTGTCCTGTGTGGTGGAAGAGGTTCAGTGTAGCCCAGCTAAGTCCCAGTGGAATGGTAGGGGTGTAGGGGCTCATGTCCTGTCTCAGTGGAGACAGAGTGAGTGTGGGACACTGTGTCCCACGGTGGCCCTTAACCCCATTTCAGGGCATGTAGGGTTCCCTAAGGGAGTGCCAGGTCGGGGCCTAGGCTGTACTTGTAGCCCATTTGAGGAGGATCTTCTAGTGTCTAGAGGACGTGGAGTGTCTGCAACCAGAGCTCCAGAGGTCCTGGTGTTGGGCAGTACCACTCCTAAGTGGAGGGGGCAGAAGTCCTGGTTGAGGAGTGAGAGGGGGAAAGAGTCACCAGTGGAAGAACTATTGGGTCAGGGGCCAGCCAGAAGGGCTGAGCCAGCAATGAGTGACCATGGTGACGCCACTTCTGTCCTGGGGGATCCCTGCACCCTGTCAGGTGGACAGGAGGTCACGAGATTAGAGCCAGGCAGACTGGCACAAAACCCATTAGTTATGTGTCATCCTCAGGGGGGCATGCATGCTCCCCCTGAAGTCCTGGTTCGCTGGGCAATTGTCTGACCAAAGGGTTAAGCCCCGAGGTTGGGGAGGCCAGGTTCAGGTTCAGCCTGACCTGGAGGGAAGGGCATCAGTAATCAGTGTCCTGACTGGTTTAGCTTCCAGAGATACCGCTCCAAGGTGGCAGGGGGTACAGAGGAAGGGCATCCTTACCTCTGACCCTGGGGCAACCTGAGTGTTTAGACCCTAGGTTGGGAGACTTGGAAAATTCATGTTCGAGGGGGAATCCCTGTCAAAGAGAACAGCTGAATAAACTTGTGAAAAGTACCGCCATTGCTGTGTGTCTGGGGGCGACCTACAGTTTGTTGTTTACTTTCTGCTGAGGAAGAGGAATAAGGCGCTTTGCTGTGTGCTGTGTCCTCCCTGATTGAAGAGGAACTGTGCCGTGTGCTTTGTTTTTCTGAAGACAAGAGTCTCCGAGGGTCTGAGTGAGCTGGCCTTCTGTTAGTGAGTTTCAGTTGGCAGGAGAGTGTGTCGCTGAAACGTCGCAGGTGTGTGCTCTGTCTAGCCCGGGACATACTGAAACTTACACTGTGAACATGGAACTGGAGGATAACGGGCTCTGGAAGGGGGTGCAGAGGGAGGGAATCCTTGCCTCTGACCCCGGTGCAGCCGGAAGGTAGATCCCAGGTGTTAGACCAGTTAATGGGCAGAGGTCCTGAACTGGTGAGAGAGTGGTGTTCTGGTGGGTGATTCTCCCTGGAGAGCGTGGAACCCCAGAAGTAGAGATAGGGTGAGGAGACGCTTTTCCCATGACCTCTTGTCAGCCTGAGGGTGCGGACCCTAGGTTGAAGTATCAGTGTTAGTTTGGAACTACACTGAGAGGGAGAGTGGAGAATGGCTATTCTATGCCAGCGGTTACTGCCTCCCAGTCTGTGGATTGGCAAGGTCCAGTGACATCTGGGTGGTCTAGGGCCTGGTCGAGTACCAGTGGAGTAGCCTAGTTGGGCCAGTGAGTTCTTTTTCGGAGGGAACCACGTGACTTCAGAGTAGCGTAGAACCGGAGGGTGTCCCTGCAGTGCGGGCCCGCGGCCACGTTCTATCACCCCAAGCAGGGAAGCCCATCACAGTGGTGATTGGTCTGCCCTGTGTTTTGGCTGGAAGGGAGCTGTGTTGGACTTGGCCTCTTTGGCAGGTTCACCCCTGAACTTTTTGCCTTGTCTCTAACTTGGTGTTGGTGAATTTAGACCTCTGGGCACTTTAGCACTGTGGTCCAGTGTAAAGTGTGTGTGCTCTCTTGCCACATTTGGTGAAGTTGGCCTGCCCTCCCATAGGAATGCATTGGGGATAAGTATGTCTGTGGTAATTCCTGGTATGAGAGGAGGGCAGGGTCAAGTTTAGTATGTATGAACTCGTGAGAATGAATGTGGCAAAATGGTTTGGGCAGATTTATGATGACTGTTGGAGAAATACCACTTTTAGAAGTTGGCATTTCTGTGTGCTATGTGTCTGCCTGCCTGGTATGAATTGATTGTCCGGCTTGTGGGTGACAGGGGCTCAGAGGTGTGGGTGGCCCCAGGAGGGGCAGGGTGAGTCAGTGCTAGGCTGAATGGGACACCTGGACTAAGAGTAGTGAGAGGGGTAATCCCCTGACTCTGAAAAGGATGGTGTCTTCCCTAGTGAATGCTGGCTCCAACCCCCTGTGGTGTGTCTGATCATGAGCCCCCACCTGACAAAGGGAGAAGAGGATCTTGCAAAACAAAGTGCTCCAAATTCCCCCTGAACCAGTTGCATCTAGTTCCCCCATGCCCTACACTTTAGACAAAGAAAAAGGGTATATAAAAGAAGAAGCTGTGACCCCATGAGGTTGTTCAGTACTGTTGTGCTGATCCTGCTGGGGCATGCTACTGCTGGGGCCCAGGGGGTCTGCCGTGAGGGCTTGCCTCCCTGGGCCCTGCATTGCCCCTTGATCTTTAGAGGAACTTGTTGCTTGGTCTTCTAGTGCCTTATGAGTGCTTTATTTCAACTTACCCCAAGGAGAAGGAGCAAGGAGAGGGTGGGCTGTGCAGTGCAGAGCTGCAGGCCTTGGAGAGGGAATCCACATCGTAGGGATTCGGGAATCCCCATTGTAGGGATTCCCCCATGATACAGGCATCATTGCGGGTGCCCACCCCACGTTTGGATTCTTAATTGCCTGTTTTGAGGAGAGCAAGTGCCTACCCCGCTTTCCTGCTATTTTATCTAAGGGGGGTGCCCTCCCCGCTTCGCAGCTTTATTTGATGAGCGGGTGCCCACCCCGCATTGCTGCTGTGGAAATCACTGCCACGGCCCGAGCCAAACACAGTAAGTCAGGCAAACTTGCCTAGGACGTGGGCTGGGCCTCCACCAGGGCCGGAAGAGGTGCCATAAGTCTGGATGGGGCTCCCGTGAGTGAGGGAGCTCCCCGGCGACTAGAGAAGAGAGGCAGAGTGTGTCCGTAGCCTCGCTGGCTCCACAGAGAAGTCCCAGGTCCCTGAAGGGGGCCCGGGCGAAGTAGAGCAAAACAGCCGAGTGGATGTCTGTAGCCAGGCGGGGTTCCCGTAAGCTGAGAGCCCTGGGCAACAGATTAGAAGTGTGGAGGCTGATGGGCAGGGACTCCCGTGAGAGGAGGGAGGCCCCGCGCTGCCAGAGAAAAACGAGGCCACAAGTAAGGAGAGAGCCCCAAAGCGGTGGGGGCTCTCCTGGTGCACACCACCGAGATCCCGGGGAAAAGAGGAGTCCTGTGAGTGAAGCTGAAGGGGAGGGGGGTGTATTGAGGCACTCTAT
The DNA here is from genome assembly GCF_964261635.1 of Lissotriton helveticus. Lineage (NCBI taxonomy): Eukaryota > Metazoa > Chordata > Amphibia > Caudata > Salamandridae > Lissotriton > Lissotriton helveticus. The sequence goes on from NC_136063.1 coordinate 2,086,467,883, forward strand.
CAGTGCCTGCCCCATTGCTGTTTCCCCAAGGCATCCAGTTGGGGCCTGAGCCGCCAAACCAGAAAGCGGGCTACTCCCACGGTTTTGGGCCTGTTTGGTGTCCAGAGCCCGGAGTGTTCCAACGAGGGGCAGGTGTTTTGGAAGTCCCTGAGTGGAACAAAGGAGGGCACAGAGGTGCTAGGGCCGCATCTCCTTATTTATCCCAGCTGCGCAGCACCAGTGCGGGCAGCTGCATTGAAATGGGCATTTTGTTGGCAGAGTCCCTGAGGAGGACAGAAGAGGCACAGTGGTGCCAGGCCTACAATTCTTCACAGCTGCCTGGTAATTAGTGGGCAGCTGCTACGTTTAGGCGGTCAGTTCTTTGGGGGCATTTTTGGTAGGAGATAGGAGTGAGAAACAGTGCTGCCCCAGCACAATTGCGCAAAGTGTGGATTTTGCTGCAGTAGCAGCCACCCTGATATTTTGGGACAGAGTTCATTTGAGCCCCAGCAACAGGCCAGGTGGCTTGGGGGTCATGTTGGGCACCGTGAGGTATTACACACTGTGTTTATGATGTTAATGCCTAACATGAATATTGCATAATGTCTTTGTGCTTGTGATGCCTAATGTCATGTTGTGATGTTTTGAGGTAGTACCTATTTGCATAATGTGTTTATACTTATGGGGTTAATGCATAATGTGTTCATGCTGGTGAAGGCCATTGCGTAATGTTTTGATGCTGATGAGGTTTGGGCCTAGTGTGGGTTCATGTCTAATGTGATAATGCTTAGGTCATTATGGTAGTAGTAGTTACTGTTTGTGATGTGCATTTGCTTACCTGCATTTTGATGGTTCTGACCGTGGCCTGACTAGCCCTGCCCTGTATATAATCCCCTGTGAATATTGCCCGTGCCAGTTGGCACAGTGTAAATATGTGATTAGGTTTCTGAGGTGTTTATGATAATACAAAGGCAATTTTTTATATAACCTTGTGTGCTGTTTCTTTTGTAGTGTGCCTAGTGTGTTGCTGCTGTGAGTGTGTGTTGCGCAAATGCTTTACACATTGCCTCTGGGATAAGCCTGACTGCCCGTGCCAAGCTACAAAGGGGGTGAGCAGGGATTATCTTCGGCGTGTAACTCCCTTGCCCTGACTAGAGTGGTGATTTCTGCCTGGCTTTGGCTCAAGCCATTGCCAACCAGAAATCCCATTTCTAACAGAAACCATTGTTTATAGTCCCATCATAGTGGGTCAACAGCTCTTCGTTCATGACATTGAGGGTCCACCCTATTTAGGCCTGCTTCCAACACTCTTTCTTCCTGTCAGAAAATAACATGCACAGCATTGTTGTCCCAGGCAAAACAACTAATGTCCACAGCAAGTCCGTCAAAATCTTCCAACACATCAGAAATAATGTTTTGTTGTTCAAAAACAAATTGCAATGTGGGATATTTTTTAAAACACTCCTTGATATTATTAATCCTTCTATAAGATATAGTACAACTTTAACTGGAATAAACAACACCTCTTCATTCTCAGATGTGTCTAACAGGAAACTGATTAGGATCAGAAATATCCTTGATTGTTTTTACTGGAATCTTAACTGAGGTCGCAGTTGCCTCCTCTGATCCACTTATCTTTCACTTTCCAAAAGGAACGAGTTTTCCAAAAGCTACTGGAGAGACTCCACTGATTATTAAAGAAATTAAAACACATGGTAAATTCTCTCCAGCTGAATAACGAAGTAACCAGTAACCAACACTAAAACAGTATCTATGGTAGTTTGAGAAATAAAATAGGTTTAGTGCAAGTTAATATACCAAGGACTTCGGGGAAGATTTACGAAAACATCACCCATAGCAGCACAGCAGCCAAAGATGCGTTGCGTGACAGGCAGTTTGGTCTGTCCTGTTCCCATGATGCACTGGGCCAGGGACAGACTAATTTGCATGTAGCCAGGTTCTGAACTGGGATGGTGCAGTGAGCTAAAAAACGGTGATGGATCAAGCCCTGATATTTTGACTGGGTAGGAGTGTTCTGCTTAATTCAGATGCTCTGTCCATCACCACCCCCTTTTCTGAATCGTTTTGGCCACCACAAGTGTGGAAGGGTATGCTCAGATGTGAGTCCCTTGCTCACTGCACCATCAGGATTCAAGCAAGCCGGGCCGAAGACGGCTGTAATGCCAGAAACTGGTCCCCGGAAGCTTGTATCCTTTCCAGTAAAGAATTAGCTTGGTAGTTTGGTCTGCCCTGTTCCCATGATGCACTGGGCCAGGGACAGACTAATTTGCATGTAGCCAGGTTCTGAACTGGGATGGTGCAGTGAGCTAAAAAACGGTGATGGATCAAGCCCTGATCTTTTGACTGGGTAGGAGTGTTCTGCTTAATTCAGATGGTCTGTCCATCACCACCCCCTTTTCTGAATCGTTTTGGCCACCACAAGTGTGGAAGGGTATGCTCAGATGTGAGTCCCTTGCTCACTGCACCATCAGGATTCAAGCAAGCCGGGCCGAAGACGGCTGTAATGCCAGAAACCGGTCCCCGGAAGCTTGTTTCCTTTCCAGTAAAGAATTGGCTTGGTAGTTTGGTCTGCCCTGTTCCCATGATGCACTGGGCCAGGGACAGACTAATTTGCATGTAGCCAGATTCTGAACTGGGATGGTGCAGTGAGCTAAAAAACGGTGATGGATCAAGCCCTGATCTTTTGACTGGGTGGGAGTGTTCTGCTTAATTCAGATGCTCTGTCCATCACCACCCCCTTTTCTGAATCGTTTTGGCCACCACAAGTGTGGAAGGGTATGCTCAGATGTGAGTCCCTTGCTCACTGCACCATCAGGATTCAAGCAAGCCGGGCCGAAGACGGCTGTAATGCCAGAAACCGGTCCCCGGAAGCTTGTTTCCTTTCCAGTAAAGAATTGGCTTGGTAGTTTGGTCTGCCCTGTTCCCATGATGCACTGGGCCAGGGACAGACTAATTTGCATGTAGCCAGGTTCTGAACTGGGATGGTGCAGTGAGCTAAAAAACGGTGATGGATCAAGCCCTGATCTTTTGACTGGGTAGGAGTGTTCTGCTTAATTCAGATGCTCTGTCCATCACCACCCCCTTTTCTGAATCGTTTTGGCCACCACAAGTGTGGAAGGGTATGCTCAGATGTGAGTCCCTTGCTCACTGCACCATCAGGATTCAAGCAAGCCGGGCCGCAGACGGCTGTAATGCCAGAAACCGGTCCCTGGAAGCTTGTTTCCTTTCCAGTAAAGAATTGGCTTGGTAGTTTGGTCTGCCCTGTTCACATGATGCACTGGGCCAGGGACAGACTAATTTGCATGTAGCCAGGTTCTGAACTGGGATGGTGCAGTGAGCTAAAAAACGGTGATGGATCAAGCCCTGATCTTTTGACTGGGTAGGAGTGTTCTGCTTAATTCAGATGCTCTGTCCATCACGACCCCCTTTTCTGAATTGCGTGACAGGCAGGCAGCAGGAGAGAGCCGTATGCAGTGTGCTCCATAGTGTAGCACACATGCAAAGTTGGAAAAAAATGGAGAAATGAAAACATTTCTCCTTTTAATGCCTGGTCTGAAAAGGCATTACCCAAAACCATATCTCACATTTTTAGTTACTACATATCTGCTCTTGCCAGAACATACGAAGGATATCAACTTTTCACTTGCATGGTTTTCTTAAAATATATGCATTCTATCTTTCTTGTTGCTGTTAATAAGCCTCCTTTATTCCAATAAGACATCAAGCTGCAATATGAAGCTGCAACAGTTAGGTCTAATATGTTATAGCTGTATTGGAATGGCTTGTTATTTTTTAAAAATTATTTTCGATTGTTCGGCTTTCTCATTTTTAGCACTATTTTCTTAGTTCTACTATGTATTGCTCTATTATTAAGATTAAGATGGGGTTTGATGTGATCACTGTGCAATATTATTGTTACATATGTCAACTTTGTGAATTGCTGTGCAAGGTGTGGGATGGCCACGGTGGTCTATACATTATTCACAGATGCATGTTCAATTCACACATTGAATGCATGTGATGGGTTTATATTGATAGAAACGCTGAGAATTGATTGCAACCTTCTAGTAATATATTTTATTGATGATTAATTATTGAGCTTAGTAGAAGAACTTTTATTTTGATAGAATGCCTCATACAAAAACGTAATTTGCACTGGCAAAGCCTGTACACCTTACTCAAAGCATGCAAAATACTAGTTTTCAATGTATAGTATCACATTGTAATTGTAATTGTAATTCCATATTTGTAAAGCACAGCTGTCGCTCCGAAAGGGGCATCCTGGCGCTGAAAGAGTGAAAAACAGTACATTTGGGAATCTAAATGGCGGCCATTGCCAAGGCATCTGGTAAATTAGAACTCCAGGTCTTTAATTGCTTCCTAAAGACGGTCTCTTGGTCCAGGAGTCTGAGGTCTATGGGAATAGCATTCCAGGCCTTAGAGGCCAAGACATGTCCCTTTGCTGTTGACACAAGATGAAGGGACTGGGGCTAAAGGAGTGTCACTGCTTCTTTCTAATTGCAAGGCTATATGATGATGTGCAACCTCTCTTGCCATCAAAAAGTATGGAACAGTTGCCAATTGTTGACGGTGGGTGGTAAACATTTGAAAAATGCAAGCTGTCAATTTTAGACCGCTCACACAGAACTAACTTAAGACAAAATCCGAAACTTATTACCATTTTTGTATTCACAGAAGGCACTTACTCATTTTGGTATTCACAGAAGACATAAGGGCCATATGTATCAAGGTACCAATTTGCGATTCTGTAATAGCGATTTTTAAGAAATCGCTATTTCAGAATCGCAAATTGGTATGTATCAAGAAAATCACAATTTTTTAGCGATTTCTTGATATTCCTTAACTGCGAATTCGCAATTAAGGAATACTTTCCCATTCATTTCTATGAGCCAGGAGGCCAATAGGAAGGAATGGGAATTTATTCTCAATTTGCGATTCGCAATTTGCTAATCCCAAATTGAGAATAATTTCAAGGGTGCAGGGGTGTCCAAAGGATACCCTGTTGCACCCCTGAAATAAGCGTGGGTGCTCATGTGATGCACATACATGCCCTAAGGGCATGTATGTGCGTCACATGGCACTTTGAAAAGTGCAAAAATGGTCATTTTTCAAGAAATTCGCAAATTACCACCAACTTGAAGTTGGTGGTAATTTGCGATTCCTTAGGGACAATTTGCAATTTTCTTTAGCTTCATACATTGCATTTAAGGAATCGCAAAATTTGCGATTCCTTAAATGCAATTGCAAAATAAGGAATCGCAAATTTTGCGATTCCTTATATTGCACCGGATTTTCATTCATACATCCCATTTAGCAAAGTCGCATTCGCAAAGGCCGAAATTCTGTGAATTTCGGCCTTTGCGAATGTGAATTTGCATGATACATATGGCCCTTACTCATTTCAGTATTCACAGAAGTTAGGAGTCCTAACTTTAGGACTCCTAAATGCCTTCTGTGAATACCGAAAGCCCTAAAGTTAGGATTTTTCTCAGTTTAGGAGTAGTAAAGTTAGGACTCCTAACTTTAGGACTCCTAAATGCCTTCTGTGAATACCAAAAGTCTTAACATTAGGATTTTTCTCAATTTAGTAATAGTAAAGTTAGGACTCCTAACTTTAGGACTCCTAAATGCCTTCTGTGAATACCGAAAGTCTTAAAATAAGGATTTTTCTCAGTTTAGTAGTAGTAAAGTTGAGAAAAATCCTAATTTTAAGACTTCCAGTATTCACAGAAGGCATTTAGGAGTCCGAAAGTTAGGAGTCCTAACTTTACTACTACTAAATTGAGAAAAATCCCATTTTTAGGACTTTCGGTATTCACAGAAGGCATTTAGGCGTTCTAAAGTTAGGAGTCCTAACTTTACTACTACTAAATTGAGAAAAATCCTAACTTTAAGACGTTCGGTATTCACAGAAGGCACTTAGGAGTCCTAAAGTTAGGATTCCTAACTTCTGTGAATACCGAAATGAGTAAGTACCTTCTGTGAATACCAAAATGAGTAAGTAAATGCCAGCATTTGTAAAGCGCACAGCTACCTCCAACGGAAGTGTCCCGGCGCTGTCCGTATACCGCTTAGGAACCCTTCCTGGCTTTTCCCTGTGAAATGTCCACTCCTGGCACCCCCAAGGTGAAGCCAGGCATCCCAGCGCTGTCGGGGCCGTTGTGGAGATTAAGCAAGCTATTGCCCAGAGTTGCAGAGTGGTACCCATGATTAGAAAAGGCACCGACGTGAGAATTATCAGGTCCGATTTCATTGAGCCCAAGACCCGCCGAGGCGGGTAATGAACCCTCGTCCCGGACCAGACCTCTGCATCAGGGTATGCCGCTCTAACCATTTGAGCCACACTTCTCCACAAGTGCCTTCTGTGAATACCAAAATGGCAGTAAATTTAGGATTTTGTCTTAAGTTAGTTCTGTGAATCGAGCCCCTTGGGTTTGTAGGCTCAGTAACTTGGGAGGAGGCAGCAGTCACATTACATTAAAGAACAAATGCCTATTTCAATTGAATTCATATTAATGAGGTGAGAGCATAGCTTTTTCTGCGAGGGAGATGGCTGCTTGACTCAAGAGCTCCACTCGGTGAATCACTGAGCAATCCTCCATGCCATGCTACAGTGTTCCAGATTAACAGCGCACCCAATTGCCAAAGGTGGAATGAGTCCGGAATGCTTCAGTCCCACAAGTTCCATGAATTCCTGTTGATTTAAACCTGACTACCCTTGGAGCAGAGACACCTGTAGCAACACTGCAGCCACACAACGAGTGCTCCCAAGATGATATCAAGCAGCAGGGGCCAGCTCACTACACCTGGTACCATTTAAAATAACGAACAGGAGGAATATAAAAGCAGAAATTCATGGTGGCTGCCACACTTTGACCAAAAATGTGGATTAATAATGTTTCAATATTTGGGCTTGTTCCTCTGTAGGAATCCTACCAACTATTTTCCCCTGATTCCTTCTTCTCACTTGCGGCAATTTTGACCTGCAACAATTTTGGCCATCTAGTGCTATAAAGTTGTAAATGACTCTTCTTCCTGTAGTGGAAGGGTTCTGAACAGAAAAATGTTGTTTTTATGTGTGACCATCAGTAGTCTTCAGATTTGACAACGCCATCTATAGTCATACCTTCCTTCTCATACCTACTGGTTTCTTTTATTTTTTGTTCTATTGGGCAACATTAACCACACAAGGTACCCATTACAGTTTAAAGGTAAGCTGTTGATTCTGGCTGAACTGCATTAGGAGTGGGGCTACAACACCGGTAGGTCTTCTAATGAAAGCTTCTCAGGAGTTCTCTCTTATTCCAAAACTTATTTTATGAAAGGGAACAGTTTCAGATTGGTCATTTCCTTGTTGAAAGCCTGCCTACCACTCTTGTAACTACCAAGAAACAGTAAAAAGGATGTTACTTACAAGGGGTCTGCTTTCTCCCTGAATAGTGTCTTCAGATGCAAACATTGTTTGTTTAAAGCCACTCTGAATTGACAGCATTGTAGGTAAGCTACAAAAATCAGGAATGAAATGTACTGAAGCAAACCACCAGTCATGGAATCGCCTATTAGAAAAAAAAATCCTTAAGAAATTGGAACAAGTCCATGATTTAGCCAAATCAACCAAGCTGAACACAGATAGCACGCAGTTCGACATGAGTACTGTAGGAGCTGAGATCTGTTATAACAGTATAATTGTAGAAATGGAGAACGCAATAAGCAATATAGAGGATTGTGAATCATCCCACATTAAAGAGCTCTCCATGCTAATGTCCATGACACTCTTCAAAAATCAGTTTCCAAGTAGAAGACCGAAGCAGATGAGGCTATCTAAAAATCTTTGGGATTCCAGACAGTTCAGAGAGCCAAGAAATGACACATTCATTACATTCGTAGAATCCTGAAAACCCAAAATGACTGGAATACCTTTTAAGAACGAATTCAAACTAGAGAGAGTACACATGATTACTCCAAAGCTACTGTCGATCTAAGTAAAGGTATTTTGGATCTGAAACTCGGGCTAAGAGATAGACACCTTGATTTATCATTTGCATTTTCATCCCGCCTCTTCCAAAATGACACTGAACCGAAGGTTGATGAACATGATCAAGCTGGGATGGATACTAAGCTCAAATGACCTCTCCACACATACAGCTGCTATAGTGATGCTGCAGCATCTTAAAGGGTTGTAATTTCTAAATACCAAGGTTTCCTCCTTGCAATATCTAATGCTTCACTCAATGTTCATACTCAATCATATGTTTTTTTTAACTACCAGGTGACCTACAGTATATTCAGAGTGCCTATGTCTTCCTGCCTCTGAATCACTTCTATTCATCATGCAATCTGCATTATGTTGCTTACCATGAATTCTACAATGTACTATAGTTTCATTGTTACCACAGTCTACCACAGTCTACTATATTTCTTATAATATGTAATGTTTCTCTAATTTTTGTGTGATTTATACACTTTTTGTCATTATCTTATTTTAAACTTAAGGCACAGATTTGATATTCCTAAGTGAAGATTTCTACAATTTTGGGGTTACTAATCCATAACGATTGAGAATATGTATTTAGGCTGAAGTCCTTCTGTTTTTCATTTAATGGCTATGTTTGGAACAATGATTTACTGTTGGAGCTTTATCTCCTTCTTTCCCCACTTCACTGAGACACGGTTGCGAGGGTGGGTGGCAGAGGGGCCATAGTGGGTGGGGTTTGTTTTTTTTGTACATTTGTTCTTTGCGTGCTATAAAGCCTAAACACTCACCCTCCTCCAGGCATCCTTATTTTCTTTTAATAGTCTCTCTTTTTCCTCTGGTTTATTGTAATGTTTTCATGTTTGTTTCTTCTTTATATACTTTCGGATCAAGAGTAGGTATAAGATTGTAATGTGCTTCTATTTTCAGTATGATTATTTCTTCACTTTATATACTTTAGGTACAAGACACAAACATACTTTGTATCTTTGAAGAATTCAATGTTTCTTATGCATGCAATGGACATTTTTGCATGGCTAACATGGCTTTTGTTAACATTGGCTTGACCATTATATCCTTCATTAGGAAAGGCTTAAATCACCCAGTCAAAGGTTATATAGTAATGTTACAAGAATGCTAAATTGGCCAAAAAGAAGCACTAGCCCGACATTCTAACCTGGTAGGTATGTACTCTGTTTTACTACTGATGGTAAGAAAAGTGGAGTGATAATCCTGCTAGCTTAATAAGCTAACTTATTTATTTTATTCTGTACTACAGATACATAAAGTAAATGGATAATTTCACACCTCAGTGAAGAGGGTGAAGATTTGTTTGTAATTAATATACATGTGCCAAATGGGCATGCACTGGTTTTCTGGTATAATGTGGCTCACATTTTGAACGTTAGCCCGGACCATGTAAAATAATGTTGGGTGACCTGTACTCAAGATAGATCCTCTCAATAGAAATATCATCCTCCTACGTCACATACGAAGATAATTATTCTCTGGCATAGACATCAGCTAAGAGGTACTTGTAGATTACAACATCTGGGCACACGTGGCTATTCATTTATCGTTCCACCTCACAACTCATACTCCATAATTGCCTCCATAATTCTCCATAATTTTGATTTTTAGGAATCGTTTGCAGTCTATAATTGATACATCCATACAACGTAGACACATTTCTGATAACTCCTGCATGACATTTTGTCTTTCATAGGGCTTCACACATAGGTCACAACATTTTATGGAGACTATGGGACACATGCATCAAGCTATTTTGCTATTGCAAAATAGCCTAATGCAATGCATTAAGCAAATTCACTAAATGTATCGATTACCTAAACACAGATTCAGAATTAGAGATTCCGTAATAGGTAATAGCAAATTGGGAAGCACAAAACCTATGCATCAAAAAATCGCAAACAGGGAATCCGTGAAAAATCGCATATCGCATTTCTTAAATAAGAACACATTAACTCTGGTGGTAACCATTTTAAAGTGGACAAATCAGGTGCTAATCATCAGCAAACTACTTAAACAGTCCCAGAAGACATCAGAATGTTTCACAATGACAGTGCTCAGCATCATGGCGAGGAGGATGAGGCTACGTGCAGCTGCACAGAGAAGGAGGATACATCATCGCATTTTCAGAGTGTGCGTTACTTCGCTGGGGCAGGCCGAGGAATAAATTTATGATAAACATAGGCTGAATGCAGACATAATCTATGAGCTCATAGCTGAGCTATTGCAGCGTCAGACTCCCAGGACACATGCCATCCCCAGTCATGTGCAGGTCCTATGTTCTCTGCACCTCCTAGCGTCAGGTAGCTTCAAGGTGCAATTGCTGTAGCTGGAGGGGTCTCTCAAAGTGCCCTATTGCACTTTTTTAACTCATTCCTTGATGCCATTTTGTTGAGGATACACCACCACATAAGGTTCCCCACAACACCACACGAACTGCAGAAAACTACATTTGATTTCTATCAGGTAGCCCATTTTCCCCACGTAATTGGTTATATAGATGGGACACATGTAGCCATTTATCCCCCCTCAGTCAATGAGTAGTTACAGAAACCAAAAATCATACAATTCATTGAACATACAAGTCATCTGGAATTCAAAAAACATAATCACAGACAAAGTGGCTAGTTACAATGGCAGTACACATGACTCATATATCTTCAGACATAGTGGCATACACAGACGTCTCCTTGCGCGTGAATTTGGAGAAGGGTATTTGCTTGGTAAACAGATGTAATACTGTCTTTGCAGACCTGTATGCCCTGGTGACACATAGCAGTGAGCAATGTATTTCTTTTACATCCTGTAGGTGATAGCACATAAGCTGTGCTCTCTTTCATACTGATGCCATACCTAAATCCTAGTACCCCAAATGAGCAGCAATATAACGAGGCACATATCTCTACACGCAATGTGATTTAGAGGACAATTGGTTTACTCAAATCTAGGTTCTGCTACCTCCACAAAACTGGTGGTGCATTGCAGTACAGGCCAGATACGTGCTGCAAAATTGTTGCCACAAGTGCCATGTTGCACAACATACCTACTAATAGAGGCATAGACCCGGGACACTCTGACAGCGAGCCTGAGGAAGACAATCAGCCAAGACAACCATCACAAGCCGCATGCGGTCCAAGTGCAGCAGAGGGGAGACAGAGACGTGCAGAAATCACCCAACATTTCTTTTTAGGTGGGTAATGACGAGACAACACACTACATGCTTGTTGGAACCTAATGTTGTCAGGTCACTTAGGGTAGCCTGGCCTAGGGTAAGGCAATATCAACAGAGGCACATGTGTGAAGGTTGCAAACCACCCAGCTGTAACATCAGATAATTCCACTCAAAAATGACGCTACACCAATCTTTGTGTAAAAATACGAGCTTGTTTATAAAAATAGTATGACTGTAGGTTTCTTTTTCTCAATAGTTTACAATCAGATACACTGAGCAGTTTTATCAACTTTTTCTACATACTCAGTAACCTTCAAAGTTCTCCATCAGCAAAATTTCCACTCCCAGCAGAAAATTATTCCTGTTTAATACTTCTTTTACCGGCTCTAATAGCCCATTTACAGTGTTGGATTTTATATCCCAAGCTGGGGACTCCTGGTTACTCCACCAGAATGATTACTCTTGAATAATACAACTAGTTCAGACTGAGCTTTAGGAGTGACAGGTTCACAAAACTCTGGAAGTCTTCCAGCTCACCCTTGCTTCATAACAGCTCTGTTATCACTTATTTGCAGGTAAACTCAGAGTGTATACACGTACTCCTCTCCTCCACCCACAGTTCTCAGCAACCTCAATGTCTTCTGACACTTCCCCACACTGAGGCAAATCACTGCTGCGTTTATCCCTCTAAGCTTCTATTTCCGTTTGATGGCTGAATAGACCTCCTTTACCCTGTCAGAGTCAATGGTAGAGTAATCCGATGGCTATATCGGAACAGGGAACCTCCAACAGTTACTTCTGAGGTGATGGCTGTGATGGAACTCCTCCCCAGGGCCTTTGCGGTTTCCCCGGCTCCTGTTCCACTTCCCACCTTTCACCGCACCTTACTTGTTTCCCTGCAGGCTGCAGGGCTAGAGCTTCGTTTGCCCTGGGTCGGGAGCTGTTCCTTCGCCCCCGCCCTCACCAGGAGATGGAATCGCTGGGGAGCCTGGAGTCGCGATCACTCGCAGGAATCCTACGGCCCTCTCCCGAGCCAAGCCACGGCAGCGCAGGCGCGGGAGAGCAGTGTTTCGGCTGGTGCCGCCTCCCTCGTGTGGAGTTTAACACACCACTTCCGACCTTGCGCGGGGGATCAGTGCTTCGACGCTTCCCCGCCCGCCTCACCTCCAGATGCACCGCTGGGCTTGCGCAATGAGCAGCGCCACTTCCCTCGGTCCTACAGTCCCGTCACGTCAACGCCCACTCGCGCCTCCGGCTCAGTGACACTCCGGCGGCGTGGGAAGACAGAACTCGCCTGGGTCGTCTCTTCTGAGTCCCGGTAGACTGGGACCTCAAAAAGGAAGGCTGGGAGCCAGTTCCCAGACTGAAGTTGGTAGAATGAGGATGAGGGACAAAGGCTAAAAAGGGGGGGCCAAGTGCCGCAGTTGCACCGGTTACCACAAATAAAGGCAGACCGATGGGAGGGTTTGGTCAGGAGCAAGAGGGGGAACGTCTTCTGAAAGGTGTTGTCAATCCCACAGACCAACTAACTCCTTCTAGCGCGTCCTCCTCCTCACACCCACTGCCTCTCTCCTCTACTTAACTGGACTGCACAAAATGGCTTCCTGACCTCTGCCCTTATATAGCCTGTCCACACAGGGTCCAGTAGGGTCCAGAAAGTTCTGGAAGGCCTAATGTTAACCTATGGGGCATGCTAGGATATGGCAGTTGGGACAGTTGGTAGCCACCATTTTGTGACTCTCAGTGAATTCCTGTCAGGAAAGGCACCTAGGACTGAGGTGAAGAATTATGAAGGAAAAAGGGCACCTATCCCCTAGGCCAACACCTTGAAAAATCTAGTGGACACAAAAATAAATAAAGGCATGAGGGGCAAGAAGGGGACAAAATAAATAAATAATAGGAGGGACTACACAAAGGGCCAGACAGGTCTAACACGCGTCCCCCCCCAGCTGAAAGTGGGGAGAGCTACCCAACCCCTTGGGAGTCCTCATCACTAAGGCGGAAATACCTGGAGAGACTGTCTGCATTGGCGTGGTCCACTCCAGGCCGATGTTCCACCCGGAAGTCCATTCCCTGTAGGGAGATGGACCATCTCAGCAACTTGGGATTTTCCCCCTTCATCTGCATCAGCCAACGAAGGGGTCGGTGGTCAGTCTGAACCAGGAAGTGCGAGACAAACAGGTATGGCCGCAACTTCTTCAGAGCCCACACCACCGCAAAAGCTTCCCTCTCAATTGCACTCCACTTCTGTTCCTGGGGAAGCAGCCTCCTGGACAGGAAGACTACAGGCTGATCCAGGCCCTCTTCATTCAGTTGCGATAACACTGCCCCAATGCCATGTTCTGATGCATCTGTCTGGACAATGAACTCCTTGGCGAAGTCTGGGGCCCTCAGGACCGGTGCTGCACACATTGCCTGCTTCAGTTTTTCAAAAGCTTGCTGACAAGCCTCCGTCCAAATTACCCGTCGAGGTTGTTTCTTTGAGGTGAGCTCTGTGAGGGGCGCTACAATAGTGCCATAACCCTTCACAAAGCGACGGTAGTAGCCTGTGAGGCCCAGGAAAGCTCGGACCTCAGTCTGTGTCTTGGGGTGTTCCCAGGCCATGATTGCCTCAATCTTTGCCTGCAGGGGCTGCACTGTCCCCCTTCCCACCAAGTGTCCAAGGTACACAACCGTCCCCTGCCCAATCTGACATTTGCTAGCCTTGATTGTCAATCCAGCTTGTTTCAGGGCCTGGAGAACTGTTTGCAAATGTTGCAAATGGTCCTCCCAACTGCTACTGAAGACAGCAATGTCATCCAGATAAGCAGCGGAGAAACCCTCCATTCCGGAGAGGACCTGGTTCACCAGCTGCTGAAAAGTGGCAGGGGCGTTCTTGAGCCCAAAGGGCATCACGCAGAGCTGGAAGTGTCCCTCAGGCGTGGAGAAAGCTGACCTTTCTTTTGCTCCGTCTGTAAGGGAGATCTGCCAGTACCCTGAAGTGAGGTCAAAGGTACTCAGATATTGGGCAGCTCCCAGCCGGTCAATCAATTCATCTGCCCTAGGGATCGGATGAGCATCAGTCTTGGTGACTGAGTTCAGTCCCCGGTAATCCACACAGAACCTTAGTTCTGGAGTGGTGCCTAGTGGAGCTGCCTTTGGCACTAGAACCACCGGACTGGACCAGGGGCTGCTGGAAGGTTCAATAACTCCTAGCTCCAGCATCTTGGCAACCTCACCATGGATGCTAGCCTTCACCTTGTCGGACAGCCGGTAGGTCTTTGACTTCACTGGTGGGATGTCCCCTGTGTCCACATCATGGGTACACAGGTGAGTCCTTCCCGGGACAAGGGAGAACAGCGTAGAATATTGCTCCAGTATCTGGCGACAGTCCTCCCGCTGTTCAGGAGTTAGGGTTGGAGAGAGAATCACTCCCTCCACTGACCCATCCTTTTCTAGAGACGAGAACAAGTCTGGGAGAAGTTCGCTTTCCGCTTCCTCTCCCCCATCAGTCACCATCATTAAGATGACCTCGGGCCTCTCATGGTGGGGTTTGAGTCGGTTAGCATGTAGCACCCGTAGGGGCTGTCGAGGGGTCTTAAGGTCCACCAGGTATGTGGCCTTACGCTTCTTTTCCAACACCTCAAAGGGGCCTGTCCAGCGATCCTGGAGGGCACTTAGCTCTCCAGGCTCCATCAACCACACTTTCTGGCCAGGCTCCAATTCCACCTGGTGAGCGTTGTGGTCATACCACTCCTTCATCACTGCCTGGCTGGCCTCCAAGTTGTCAGAAGCTTGCTTCCACAACTTCGCCATTTGGCTCCTGAAGGCCAGCATGTAGCTCACCACATCCTGGGGGGGTTTCCTGGGAGACTTTTCCCATCCATCCTTCACCAGGCTGAGAGGACCGCGTACAGGGTGCCCATACAGAAGTTCAAAGGGGCTAAAGCCCACTCCCTTCTGTGGCACTTCCCTGTAGGAGAATAGCAAACAGGGTAGGAGGACGTCCCACTTCCTCCGCAGGCTTTCAGGCAGACTTCTGATCATGCCCTTCAAGGTCTTGTTGAACCTCTCGACCAGTCCATTGGACTGGGGGTGATAGGGAGTGGTGAACCGGTAGGTCACTCCACACTCCTTCCACATTGCCCGCATGTACGCTGACATAAAGTTGGTCCCCCTGTCGGACACAACTTCCTTGGGGAATCCCACTCGGGTAAAGATCCCCATCAGGGCCCTAGCCACCACAGGTGTAGTGACAGTCCTCAGAGGAATTGCCTCTGGGTACCGTGTGGCATGATCCACCAGAACCAGGATAAACCTGTGACCAGCTGTTGTTGGTGGATCCAATGGCCCTACAATGTCGATGCCCACCCTTTCAAAGGGGGTGCTAACGACTGGAAGTGGTTCCAGGGGAGCTTTCAGCTTCACCCCTGTTTTCCCACTGGCCTGGCAGGATACACATGTCCGACAGTAAGTGTTGGACGCCACTTTCATCTGAGGCCAGTAAAAGTGGGGGACAAGCCGAGCAAAGGTCTTGTCCTGACCTAAGTGTCCTGCCAAGGCTATTGCATGAGCCAATTCCAGCAGAAAGGCTTGGTACCGTTGCGGGACTACCAAGGCCCTTGATGAACCAGGTAAGGGTACCTTGGGTTCACTGTAGAGGAGTCCATCCTCCCAGTAAATGTGGTAATGTCCCGCAACGTCCCCTGCTGCCTGGGCTTCAGCCTGTCGCCTCAGTCCCTCAAGGGTAGGGCACTCCTTCTGGCCCTTACAGAACTCCTCTCTGGTAGGCCCTCCCTCCACAAGCCACTCAGCAGGGATGGGCAGGTCCTCCAGAGAAACTACTTCCCCCTCCACGGACTCCTGGTCCACCACCGCAGGCAGCCGATCTGTCACATGGGGTGTGGAAGCCGAAGCAGGCTTCTCCTGTCTTCGGGTCTGTCCCTTTTTGGCAGCGGGTTGGGCCATTGTTCCAGGCTCCAACCCAGGCGAACTCCCTCTCCGGGCAGTCGCAGACCTTGTGCTTACACAGGCCCAGTCAGGTGTACCCAGCATTGCAGAATGCGTCCGGTATTCCACCTCTCTCCAAGCATTATGCTCCATATCATTCCCCAGCAGACAATCAACTGGCACGGCAGGGCTTACGGCAACTCGAAGTGAACCTGCAACCCCTTCCCACTCAAAGGGAACCTCAGCCACGGGATAGTGGCCCATTCTGCCGTCAGCCATCACGGCAGGGTGGAGTACATTGGGAACCACCTGCTCTGGAGACACCAGCTGACTTCTCACCATAGTCATACTGGCTCCTGTATCTCTCAGAGCCTCCCCTCTCTGGCCATTGATGGTGATCCATTGCCCATACTTAACAGTGTTTGGGGGCACCTGAATCTTAGGAACCATCTCCCGTTCTCCCAGGGACACTAAGGTGACACCCGCCCACTCACCCACCTTACCTAAGGGCAACTCCTCCCCAAGCGCTACACTAGCTACTCCCGGGGCTTTTCCTCCGGTGGGAGGGGGTGGTCTCTTTGGGCATCTGACATCTCCCTTATAATGTCCAACACCACCACACTCGAAGCAGTGGACAACCCTTGGCTGCTGGCTTTGGCCAGGATGAGGGTTTCTGGGCGGGTTAGCCTTAGGGGTGAAACCTGCTCCCTTTCCCTGGAAACTGTTTTGGGGACCTTTAGAGAACTCCCGCTTTTTATCTCCCCCCTCCTTCTTCTGACGGGCGCCCTGTCCGGCCTTTTGGGAATCCCCTCCAGTCCCCTTTGAGGACACCCGGGTACTTGCCCAGATGTCCGCCTCCTCTGCAAGCTTCCGGGGGTTAGTCAGCTTGCTGTCCACCAGGTGTTGGCGCAGCTCGGGAAAACATTTCTCGAGTAGATGCTCTTTCAAAAAAAGATCATACAACCCCTCATAATCCTTCACCTCACTGCCCTGTACCCAGCCCTCCAATGCCTTCCTTGCATAATCTAGAAAGTCCACCCAGTTCTGGGTGCTTAACTTGTGGCTCCCCCTGAACTTCTGGCGATACTTTTCTGGGGTTTGCCCAAACTTCCTGATCAATGCTAGCTTCATGGGGGGGTAGTTAGTCTGCTCCTCTGGCTCTAAAGCTAACAAGGTGTCTCGACCAGTGGGAGGCATATACTTATACAACCCACCCCCCCAGTGTTTTTCCTGGATCCCATGGACTCTTAAGGAGACCTCATAGGCAGCCAGCCATTTGGCTATATCATCCCCCTGACTATAGCTGGCAATTATATCCTTAGGCAGGTAGGGTCTGGACTCCCTGGTTGGTTCTTTGGTTTCGCTGCCACCATTTGGAGTTGGAAAGGGTCCCCGTTGCAGGGCCTGGAGTTCTAACTCTTTTAGTTTGAATTCATGAGCCATTCTCCGCTCTTCCTTCTCCTGTTCTAATCTGGCTAACTCCCACTTCAGCTTCCTTTTTTCCCTCCTGTCTGTGAGCTCCGCTTCGGTCAAGCTTCCCCCGGAGACACTACTGCCCCTCCTAGAAGAGGTCATTGGTTCGGGGAGTAGGTTTCCCACCTCTGGATGGAACAATCCCTCTACCCCTATGACCGTGCCCCGGTCTGTCTCCCCATCCTCCTCCTTCTCTTCACTGCGCGCTTCCACCCAAGCCCTCAAACTGGTCTGGAGTTCCCCCTTCTTGGCACCACGCTTAAAGAACACTCCCATTTGTTGACAGAAATCTTTTAGCTGGGCCAATGAATAAGTGTCCAGTTTTTCCAGTGCAAATTCCATTTTGCAAAAGGCAACACAAGGCTAAACACACAAAAAGAATAGAGTTGCAAGGGCAACCTGAAGCTACCTCCACCCCACCACCAGGAATGAATTTGGAAAAGCAAAAGTAAAAATTAGGAAGGCCGTCAGGAGAAAACTCCAGGTGTAGGTCAGTGGATTACACTTAGTTACTGCAGAGTAGTCGCAACCACAGTCAAGATTCCACCGCTAGACACCAATATGTTGGAACCTAATGTTGTCAGGTCACTTAGGGTAGCCTGGCCTAGGGTAAGGCAATATCAACAGAGGCACATGTGTGAAGGTTGCAAACCACCCAGCTGTAACATCAGGTAATTCCACTCAAAAATGACGCTACACCAATCTTTGTGTAAAAATACGAGCTTGTTTATAAAAATAGTATGACTGTAGGTTTCTTTTTCTCAATAGTTTACAATCAGATACACTGAGCAGTTTTATCAACTTTTTCTACATACTCAGTAACATTCAAAGTTCTCCATCAGCAAAATTTCCACTCCCAGCAGAAAATTATTCCTGTTTAATACTTCTTTTACCGGCTCTAATAGCCCATTTACAGTGATGGATTTTATATCCCAAGCTGGGGACTCCTGGTTACTCCACCAGAATGATTACTCTTGAAGAATACAACTAGTTCAGACTGAGCTTTAGGAGTGACAGGTTCACAAAACTCTGGAAGTCTTCCAGCTCACCCTTGCTTCATAACAGCTCTGTTATCACTTATTTGCAGGTAAACTCAGAGTGTATACACGTACTCATCTCCTCCACCCACAGTTCTCAGCAACCTCAATGTCTTCTGACACTTCCCCACACTGAGGCAAATCACTGCTGCGTTTATCCCTCTAAGCTTCTATTTCCGTTTGATGGCTGAATAGACCTCCTTTCCCCTGTCAGAGTCAATAGTAGAGTAATCCGATGGCTATATCGGAACAGGGAACCTCCAACAGTTACTTCTGAGGTGATGGCTGTGACGGAACTCCTCCCCAGGGCCTTTGCGGTTTCCCCGGCTCCTGTTCCACTTCCCCCCTTTCACCGCACCGTACTTGTTTCCCTGCAGGCTGCAGGGCTAGAGCTTCGTTTCCCCTGGGTCGGGAGCTGTTCCTTCGCCCCCGCCCTCACCAGGAGATGGAATCGCTGGGGAGCCTGGAGTCGCGATCACTCGCAGGAATCCTACGGCCCTCTCCCGAGCCAAGCCACGGCATCGCAGGCGCGGGAGAGCAGTGTTTCGGCTGGCGCCGCCTCCCTCGTGTGGAGTTCAACACATCACTTCCGACCTTGCGCGGGGGATCAGTGCTTCGCCGCTTCCCCGCCCGCCTCACCTCCAGATGCACCGCTGGGCTTGCGCAATGAGCAGCGCCACTTCCCTCGGTCCTACAGTCCCGTCACGTCAACGCCCACTAGTGCTTCCGGCTCAGTGACACTCCGGCGGCGTGGGAAGACAGAACTCGCCTGGGTCGTCTCTTCTGAGTCCCGGTAGGCTGGGACCTCAAAAAGGAAGGTTGGGAGCCAGTTCCCAGACTGAAGTTGGTAGAATGAGGATGAGGGACAAAGACTAAAAAGGGGGGGCCAAGTGCCGCAGTTGCACCGGTTACCACAAATAAAGGCAGACCGATGGGAGGGTTTGGTCAGGAGCAAGAGGGGGAACGTCTTCTGAAAGGTGTTGTCAATCCCACAGACAAACTAACTCCTTCTAGCGCGTCCACCTCCTCACACCCACTGCCTCTCTCCTCTACTTAACTGGACTGCACAAAATGGCTTCCTGACCTCTGCCCTTATATAGCCTGTCCACACAGGGTCCAGTAGGGTCCAGAAAGTTCTGGAAGGCCTAATGTTAACCTATGGGGCATGCTAGGATATGGCAGTTGGGACAATTGGTAGCCACCATTTTGTGACTTTCAGTGAATTCCTGTCAGGAAAGGCACCTAGGACTGAGGTGAAGAATTATGAAGGAAAAAGGGCACCTATCCCCTAGGCCAACACCTTGAAAAATCTAGTGGACACAAAAATAAATAAAGGCATGAGGGGCAAGAAGGGGACAAAATAAATAAATAATAGGAGGGACTACGCAAAGGGCCAGACAGGTCTAACAATGCTCAACTGTTTATTGTTACAAAATGTGATAGTGTTAATGCACACATACCAGTTGCAGAAAAGTATTTTTAACAAAATAAAGAAATAACATGACATTGCAATGGCACTTAACTTTCAGTACATACAATTTTCATGCTGCTGGTTAACTCACCAGATTTGTAAGTGTCCAGATATTCACATTTTGCGGCCATGCACTCCCGGGGGCCTCTCGGTTGGCACTGCTACATCCCTTGTGGAGCCTTCTGTGCCAGTGTTGCTCCGAGTACTGTGCTTCCTGGGATTAGTAATTGGCGCCAGTAGGCTACTAAGGTTGGAGGCCTCCTCACTTTCCCCCCTCCCAGAATGTTGTTGTTCCATCACATTGGTTACCTGGATAAGGCCCCTGGCCACATCCCCACAGCAATGGCTCATCTCTACTTGCATCCCGACAGCACGAAGGGACAGCTGAGCTGTGGTAGTGCTCAGTCTATTGGTGGCCTTGGTGTAACCATCTAGGTGCACCATCAAATTGTGATGCCTCCTACGATGGAATGCATGGTTATCTGCATGACCCTGCACAGGTCATGCATTGCTTTCATGACATTTGCAAAGTTCTCATTGCTAGCCCTTTGTCCTTCCACAACAGCAGTGGTGAGCTCTTTTAGGCAGTCACAGATGTCGCCTATGTTGTTTGCCATTGTTGCTAGTTGGCCCTGCATTAATCACATGTTTTTACATTGCAGATGCTTGACCTTGAGCATCTTACCCTCCAGCCCGCTCCAGGCAGCAGCTCCATTGTCTCCTGCAGCTGTCATGAGTGCCCTGGCCCTTTGTCTGTGGAACTGTACGACCCTGCGCCACATTGGGACCTCTGTTGGTGTTGTTGTAGGTGTATGGCCAGCCTGTTGTGTTGGAGTGTCAGTTTGGCTCTTCTCACTGTCCAACTCTGGCAGTGGTGGGACTATTCTCCTGCGCTGAGTGGGTGCAGGTATGGAAGATGATGCTGGCACTGCTGTATCCTATTCAGACTGTGCATCAGGTTCCTGTGTGTCAGGGACATCACCCACGTCCCTCTCCTGCACAACTGCATCTGTGATTTTAAACAGTGCAAGTTCTGAACATTTTTGTGTACATGTATGTGACAAAGCGCATGCCATTGACTAATAAAGATTCTTTGTAACAAACAAAGTCTACTTTAGTAACTTCATTGCTGTATTCTGATACACTGAAGATGTTTTGATCCCTCTTTGCCTTTCCCTTATAATTTTCTGTAGACTGCTACCTTAATGCATATGGGTGTCGCAAGGAAAATGTGGGCCGGACTCAGATTTGCTACACTACGCATCATCTACATTGTGTGCTATTTTAGTTAGATTGAACAATACTAGTTCATTTGCATTGGTCTTAACTTGTGAGGTACCAGCCAGCGTATTGATTCTGAGGTGTCTATCTGGGTAATGCCGACAACTGCTTCTGGCTGCAGTGTAGATTCGACCATGTCCTCCAAGGGTGTGTTGGCACATTCCGCAGATGGTCCCCCTCCAGTTTTTTGGGCGTTGACAAGTCTTGCAGCACCCTTTCTTTTGCTCCACTGCGCAGGTTGGGTATTGAGTGCTGTGTCACACCCACTGCATTGACCTTAGATTGGATTCCCAGCCAAATTTTCCTTTTTACTGACTCTGCAACCTGCAGTGACAGCTTGCCAAAAAGCTTATCGTGTATCAGCACCACTTCCTTAAGGAGTAATTCCAGTTCTTTTTCACTGAATTTAAGCTTTCTTTTGCGCCTTTGATCTTTCTTTTACTTTGTTTCAGATATCATGCTGTTATTTCCCACAGTTTCTGCTCCCAAGACAGCTTGTTTCTGCTCAGCTCCACCAGTCTGCCTCCTCCTCTGACTCTCCCTGTGAACAGGTGTGAGCAATCCCAGACTCACTTCCTGTTTGTGATGTCATCCAAATGCAGCAAAATCGGTAATTCGCTATTTGTGATTCAGTAATAGCGCATTCGCAAAGGAGATTCGGTAATAGCGGAATCGCTATTTGCTATTATGATTTACACCGAATCACTAAATGATTGCGATTTTTTTGATGCTTCCCATTTTGTGATTCCTAAATAGCGATTACTTCAAAATCGCTATTTCCGAATTGCAAAAGCTATGCTTGATGCATGTGGCCCTTAATGATGAAATTTACATGACCAAACCCACGTAAGCAAATTACAAGGTTATATTGATAATATTTTATGAGAAAATTTGACTGAAGACACCTCTCCTCTAACCCGATGGGAGGCCTTGAGATCTACTTAAATGGATCCTCAGTTTACATAAGCTCACAAAAGAGCAAATAAATCCATACTCTCCTTGGAAAAATAAATTACATTGGTAGAATATCAACATATGCAATCCAAAGACTCAAACATCTTAAATGTCCTGAATAACAAGAAATACGAATTCAACAAAATGTTAAGTGCAGGAGTAGTCACATGGATCCATAAACAAAATAGTAATAGATTATTGTGAAGGTTAAAAAGCTCGTAAAATGTTGGGTCCTTACTTAAAATGTAAACAGAATAAATAGTTGTATCCCTGCAATCAGCTATGAGAACGGTATCACACATTTAAAATTGAATAGGATAGTTGAGAAATGTGAAGTTTTCAACTCAAAGCTATACGATGACAAAAACCTTGTGGGCCCCCAAACATGGTCCACATTTCTAGACAGCCCTTATCTTCCCTCTATCTCTAAAGGGGACAAAACTAAAGGTAATGCTCCTATTACTACTGACCAAACAACAGCAGTACTTAATAAACAAAAAAATGAAGAAAGCCCCAGGGCCAGAGGGATGTAAAGCCAAATAAATTTTATAGATAGTTCCGGCCTAGTCAACAAGCCTCACTTCTATATCTTTTCTGACATTCTATGGACATCGAAGTAGTTAAAGGTACTCCTGCAAAAGCAGTCACAGTTATTATTCTGTCACATTTTTAAGTATCATAGACCTGTTTTGAATGAAAACCTAGGTAAATACTGCTAAATGTTATGTATTTTAGCAGTATGATCCTACTGACCCTTTTCTAGTGAGAGCTCTGTTCAGTTGAAATGACAACTGTCTTTTAATTAGTTTACTGTGCTGCTTGCTATTTTGCATTAGACACAAGTTAGACTTTTGGCATCCTGATGTGTTGCAGTTTATATTTAACAGATGTTGCACATAGCATCAGGAACTGCCTCAATTAAAAGACAGCAGAAGAGCACTGGACCGAGAGCCATAGGAAGAGCCTAGGTGGCAAAAGTAAAGGAGAAGTTTGTCCAAAGGAATAAGGGTGAAAATCTGGGCCTGGTGAATTGGCTAAAAGTATGAGCACAAATCAAAACCAAAATGTTAGTGTACGTCTAATTGGTTAACCATTTGTTTGCTGATTGTTTGAATGGTTTATAGTATTTTGTGGTAAAGTGTCCTGCATATCGGCACATTAATGGTTCAAGGGTAATTGTCTAGCCAATTCAGCTGTTAAGAATAATGCACTGTCTAAACTGATGATGTTGCTATGAATGATATGAGAGCTGCTTTGGTTCCTGCACCACCATTAAAAGACCTGTTTTAGTTGCAGGAACAAGCTTATGTTACACAATAATAGTTCTGGACCATTTAACTCACCCAGAGGTTTTGCTTTTTGAACATTCAGTTTTTAGAACCTCATTGTGGGTGATCCTTACTACTTGAGCCTCACTCGCTATAACTATATGGTAATCGGACTGCATTTGTTTACCTCCAGTGTCCATTTTTTATGATAAGGTCACTGTGACACAGCTAGGGTAAGGGGTGCTAGGTGGGTTACACATTAATATATGTTTGTGGGGTGCACATGTGAGACTACATTTGTGAACAGCTGGTAATTGTGCACAGGTAGCATGGCACAAAGGGGTTCTGCAAGTATAAATGTTTACCTGGGGTAGGTCTTAAAATATTAGTGGGCATTCATTGATAGGTCAGAAGGGCTTATTGGTTTTTATGTATTGTCACTGTATTATATTCATTCATGAAATCTGCCTTAAAGTGCGTTTTCACTCCACCTTGGCCCACAGAGTGCAGTGAGGTGTCAAACTCGAGTGAAATATGCTCACTGAGTTAGACTGGGCAGGTCTCAAGAACCCATGTGTACATCTTATGAGTCATTCAAAAATTAAAAATGTCTCTGGCTCAGCTCAGAATCAGATTCCAGGCTGTCAGTCTCACTGCTGGACCAAGCTGTGTACTCTGTACTACAGCAACAGCGGAGTAAAGAAAGGCCTCCCCACATCAAAGATGCATTTCAGTTCCTGAGAGGGAAAGGGTGTTAAGGAAAATTTGCATCTGGTAATTAGCTTTCACACTGCATGTGGGTTGGGAGAGCCCAAACCCACTGAACAAAGATGAAAGATTGGACATCTGAAGCCAACACGAGAGGCTACTCTTTGAAGTTTTTGTGGGAAAGTAATGGTGTCTGCTAGGGGTGGAGCTGAGGCCTCAGAGGAGATCTGCTCATAGACGATGTAACAGATCCATATAGGATTTCCCACAATGTTATGCAGGAAAGTTGGGATGGGGTGGAGGGATATTTTGATGTCCTAGAGTAGACCATAGGCATCTGGCATCTAGAACTTTCCTCCCACACTTAGAAACCCCTGCACAAGGGAGAAACAGTGATCAAGTTCTGGACCTGGATGGCGACAACACCATGGGCCGCTGGAATGACAAGCCACCTGATGCCCAGATAGACTAAGGACTCAGTCTGCAGTTGGTGCCAGAGATTAAATTGGCCTCTTTAGGGATAGTTGGGGTGGCCATCTTACAGGACATGAGGACCAGTTGGGATAAGAACAAGAGCAAAACAGAGGAAAGGGCTGCTGTAGGAAGCCAGTGAAAATACCTCCCTGCAAATGGTGCCCTTTCGGAGGCCAGGAGGCCTCTTAAAATAGTGGCAGGTGACTAGAGCTTGTTGACAGGAGGAAAATGAGCCCAAACTCGAAGAGACTGGCCCAGTGGGGCTCTGGGCTTAGGCCTTTTTCAGATGGATGGAGCATGTTGGACTCCACCATGATTCCTTCAAATTCATCTGAGGAGGGCCAAATCCCAAGTGGGATGATGCAGTGCTTTTTATGAAATTACCCAGGGAGAGGGTGTGCATGGGGCTCCTCTACAGACTCTCTTTGTATTGTGACCTGTATTTTGCCCAGCACCTGCTCCCACAGTTTCCCTCCCGCTAGTCATCCTCCCACCTCTCAGGACTACTTGTGAAGGCAAACCAATGTCAAGCCCATGTGTGTCCTTTGATGCCTGGGCCACACCCAGGGCCAAAAACACTGGCCTTCTGCATTCCCACATATACTCTACTGCAGACCTCCTGGTCCTCCTGGACCATGGACGCAACAACAACTGAGCATCCCATCACCTTTCCCCACACAGGGACTGTTCGCCTGCATCCACTGTCAAATCACCTCCACACTAGCACCAGTACTGACCACTATTGCAGCAACCAGAGCCACGCCAACCCCATCAGCCAAGACCACCTCGGAACAAATCAGCTGCCTCCCCCCTTCAATGCCAGATCGCTGTGCAAACACACCACTGAAGTCTGAGACACAATATCCACCCTTGTCCTGACTTGACCTTCATTCCAGAGACATGGTTCACCCCCACATCAGCCCCAAACATCACCTTGGAAATACCCATCTGCTTCAAGATGAAACAGACACAGAGATGGCATTGTCATCTTTCACAATGAATCATTCACCATTACGAATGATGAAACAACACCAATCATGGATCACATGAACTTTAGCAGCTCCACACCTACGACAAACCACCTTCAAAAGCACCCTTGTATACAGACCACCAGGACTCCGAACCAGCCTCAGCAACGCCATTGCTGAATTCATCGCCCCACTCACCATTGAAACTAAACACTACATCTTCCTGGGAGACCTCCATTTCCACCTGGACAACCCAACTGACACCAACTCCACCAACCTCCTTGAAAGATTGGACAAAATTGGCCTTTAAACGGCTGCTCACAGATCCTGCACACAATGCAGGAGACATGTTGGACCAGCAACAGAATCAGATACAGCCACACCTAGGAACTCACCTTGTCAGACCTCTCCATTGTAGATTTCACCCATGCTGGACCTCCAAGCACCACCCCCAAATGCCACAGCTCCCCCTTCTGCAGCTGGAGAAACGCCACACAGCACCAATGGCCTGACACCCTCAGCTTCTTACAGCCCAACGTTACCACCAACGTGGACCAGGCAGTAGAGAACTTCAACACCTGGATCACCAGCCCTGTTGACTACGTTCCTCCCACCAAACTAACTAAAATGCTCAGACCAACCAAACAAGTCAGCTGGTAAACCCTGGAACTCAGCACATCAAAGTGCAGATGCATACAACAGGAAAGAAGATGGCACACCAGCAAGAACCACACTGACAGAGCAACCTTCAAGTTGGCCCTCAACGACTACCACTGCCAGTTCAAAGCTGCAGGAATGGAGATCCTGACTCACCTTATCAAGACCAGCGCCAATCAAACCATGGGACTCTTCACCATTGTCCGAGAGTTCACCTGCCTGTCAGTCACAGGAAACGCAATCCCATCTACACAGGGAATCGCTACGCCCTCACTGACCATTTCCACAAGAAGATAGCTACCATCTACAGAAACTTTGATCCCCAACCCACTGACCTCCTCAGCATCCCACCAACCACCAACTGCTGACTGCATAGGTACAACTCAGCATGCCGACCATAACTACTCTAATGCACTTCAGCAACTCTGGAGCATCCACCGACTCATGGCCCAACCGACTTTTCAACCACGGAAGCGACAAGTTCAGCCACCAGCTCACCACCATCCTCAATGCCTCCATCACCACAGCCATCTTTCCCAATGCCTAGAAACACACAGAGGTGACATCCGTCTGCAGACCCCAGTGAGCTCTAGAATTACTGAACTATCTCACTGCTCCCATCCCTCCAAAGTCCGGGAGGAAGCCATCAACCTCCAACTCACCAAACACTTGGAGAGAAACAAATGCTGGACCCTTCCCAATCAGGTTTTAAGCCAACCAGAGCACAGAGGCAGCCTTGATCACTGCAACAGACGACATTTGCACCATACTCGACAGAGGAGAATCAGCTGCCCTGATCCTGCTCAACCTCTTCGCATCCTTCAACAGCATCTCCCACCACACACTCATTGATCAACTATGCCAGATCGGAATTACAGACGAGGTGGTCAGATGGATGTACTCACAGACATCGTCAGATCGCACAACATCAACATCATCTCCTACGCCGGCGATACCCACCACATTCTCTGGCTCTCAGCGGACACCACCTCGATGAAAACTAACTTCCACCACTTTATGAAGAACGTCTCAACCTGTTTGAAGAATAACTGCCTGAAGCTCAACATGGACAACATGGACATGTTGATCATCGACAGACACACCGCCCTCTGGAATGACTCCTGGTGGCCATTGGAATTTGTACCAACCCCCACTCCAGAGAACCACACCGACAACCTTGTTATCTTCCTGGACAGCGAACTCTCGATGAAACATCAGGTCAACACTGTCTCCTCAGTCTGCTTTTACACGCTCCACATGCTCCGCAAAGTCCAGTGGCTCCCCAGCAGCACCAGGAGAATGGTGATGCAGACCCTTATCACCAGAGGGCTGGACTATGGCAAAGCACTCAGGCACCCGTTTTTTGAGTTTGGGGGCCTGTTCCGGGCCCCCAGGATGTTGGGGGTTGGGGGGACACATGGGGGGTACCTTCATGTGTATGCACAACATGGCAGGCACCGGCGGGGTGCCTGCCACGTTGTGCATGCATATGCACGACATGCATGTTTGGCATTGCGGCGGGCGGTGCTAAAAGCACCCCCGACGCAATGTTAAAAATGCAGGATGCGCCCGCCAGTGTGGCAGGCGCATCCTAATGTCACTCACGAAACCCCTGCACATATGGCGGGCGGTCCCTTTTACCATGAGGATGGCCATAGTATTTAGTAGTGTGTGTGTAATAAATGTAAAAAAAAAAAAGTACCGACTGGCTAATTATTTACCGAATCTTATTGTGGTATGCCAGAGAACAGCAATTGCTACCTAACGCTACCTTCTTAGAAGTAGGCCTTGCACTGCTTTGCTTCTACTCTGCTTCGCTAACCTGAGAAGTGCTACAATGGGGTGCTTGGTTTCCAGTAAGCAGATAATTGTGGCCCTATTACTTGTGCAGGCCTCACATTCTGCACAATTAATAGCTCAATTTCCTACATTAGGGTTCAGCGCTGGGGTCAATAGTGTCTAGATCTGGTATGCATTGATAATATTTAATAAGTTCAGTTTCGTCACACATTACCTATGCATTAACATGCAAATACAACGTGCATGCTTTCTGAGGAGTACAGCGATTTGGTTATGTGAACTCTGTACGTGGGACACTAAAGCCCACCCGCATACACATATGTCATGTGAAAATGTTGATGTTTGATGTTTTCACTGCGTTTAATATGTGTTTATATTTTTGAAATGATGCGATGAAATTGTGGCTTTCAACACAGTGTCTCACTTAGAGTGTCCAAGCCATAGTGTTCTTTGAACTCCAGCTCCATACACTAGGCTGTATGAGTAGGGTGCTTCTCCAGAGGTTTGGGACTGCAATAGATACCCACATCCAGTGGCAGGAAGCCGAGGGAGTGCTGCAGGTGTTGAGGCGGGGCTGGAGAGGTGCAGGGTGGGGGGAGTAGTGGAGTCCAGCATACAAGGGGCAGTAGTAAGGTAAGTATTAAATAAATAAAACAATTTACCTTGCTCGCGCTGCATCGGCAAGTTGGCGATGCAGTGTACACAAGATAAATACCAAGATGTTTAATTTTTGTAGGACACCTGGTAAATGTATTACTATTAAACATATATTGATAGCAGAGATAATTCAAGGGTAAGACTTCTGTCTTAGAAAAGTTCAACTTATATCTAGAGATACTGGAATACAACTCAACCTCATCCAAAAAGGGAGGGAGGGAGGTATCAGGATGAGACATATATTTAAATATATCATCAGCGTATGCTGACAATTTAGTTTCTATAGAATTATGTGAAAAAACAGAACAACGTGAATTAACTCGAATACGCTCAAGGAAAAGTTCAATACATAAAACAACTAACAAGGGCGAATGGGGGCAACCTTGGCGTGTGCCTCTATATGACAGAAAAGATTGATTGGAGGGATTTTATCATCAGAACATAATGATTGATAATAATCATGGAATGCATTAGCAATATCTTCGTCAGAGGACGCTAAATTATTAGTAGATTCATTTGGAATAGGACCAATATTTTTACGTTCAGATTTAGTTTTTAAGGACTTAGACAGCATCTTGCCAGCCCTATTTTGACCCCTGTGATACTTTTACTTAATTTTAAGAAGGACATTACATGCATCAATTGTTGCAAGCTTGTTAAGAGCAGATTTGCCCCTAATTAATTCATGGAGAACAGAGGAAGATCTAGAAGTAAAGTAATTATGTTCCAACAGTTTGAGTTGTTGTAGTAAAGTTGTATACTTGGCCTTAGCATTTTTCTTCTTTTTTGCTGAGCATGAAATAGTTCCATCAATGTGGAACATGTGTATGTTGTCCACTGACAATGGAGGGAGACCTGCAAATAATCCAGCATAAGTCGCGAATTAAAAAGAATATTCTCACTGCACCACTCGTACAACACTGGACGGAACACTCGCACTCGGAAAAGGATCTGAAATGGACTGTAATCTGCAAGGTAGAACCCGACCCAAGAGGGGGTGACCTAGACGGAAAACTGTCTTCACGAGAAGTAACTCTAATTCTAAAATACAACTCTGCAGTCACAGGACTCAACGAGATGTCAGAATTATACCATCTCTAAATGTATCCTTTCACATTAAGCTGGATGACTCAAAGGACAAACATAAGGACATGAACATTTGAACTTCATGGACCATAATACATCAGCTTTAATGCACCATCACACATATGGCTTGCGAAGTCTGGCAGGACATCCAATAATATATTCTAACTCCAACTCCTAGGCTCCTATTCGATGAAAAACATCTATCTTCTGATTGGTGAATGAACGATGATCTGATACATAATATCATTAGTGTACCTCCTTTGAAAAATGTCTTAAATGAACGAAAACGTAAGTTTTTCTGGAAAATTGATCGTACTTCCTATAGATGAAACTACATCCCCCATAGTGCCAGGCGCTAGACGAGGAACAGACCGAGAGTGCAGCAGCGTATGAACACACGCTGTGCCGGTTGATAGGAGAGACATTCCATCGAACAAGGTATTTCTACTAAAAAGATCACCACCATCTACGAGGATCTTATGGTGTGACACTTTGAGCCGTACAAACTTTAACTGCCGCGGCTAGATGCAATATTAGATTAAAGTGGCGTTCCAAGTGGACCACCCTTTAACAGCGCGAAGGTTCAGCCCCATCTTTGTTTATTAAAACATCTCGACATAGGGCCCTCACTGAGATAAGACAAGAACGGAGTTCTATTGCGCTTAGGGGATAACTATGGCGAAATAAATGCCCGAGGTTTTCTTCCCTCAAAATCGACAACAACTACATTTGTTTATATCTCACACAGGAATTAAGAAACAAATATTGGTCGAGTGAGCATCAATCCCATCTCAGGAAGGCCCCCTCCTTTGGGAAGGTAACTATATGTGAATTAGTGAGCCATATGCTGTTGCTTTAAGTTTTTTCACATTGGGTTGTCTCACATTGTATATATCTCAAAGGATCACACAGCAGTTTGCCTTTGTCCCGTAGACGACGACGGCAACCTCGTACAATTGATAGTGCCTTGTGGATTTAGCATGGAACTGCACCTGGTACCTGTGAGACGTGTCACAGTGCAATGAAACTAGAAGTAACACAGGATTGTGTAGAAGACAAGGTAATTCAGCTGAGTACGTTGGTCCGATGATAAGTTGAAGGTTTCTCCTATGGGATAGTGTAGTAAGAACTGTTGTTTCACTCTTTTGCAGGACTGATCCCCCAAGGTCCTGACGAGAATCCCCATGACTTAGGGGCTTCGAAACGCGTCGACCATCTCTCTTTCTGTTTTTCAGGCTAATCTTGGGATAATATCATTGTAAAATATCAAGATTGTAAAAAGTTTTGATGGCCTGATATTTAATTGTTAGATATATTGATTTAATAATCAAAATAGCACCTCACCACATTGATTAAGAAAGGGTTCTTTGAACCCTGGCGAGGCTATTCACACTTCTTCTTTTTCTTTTTTTCTTCTTTTATTTTTCTATAAACACACTTCTTTTGATTGTGAATGAATGCATAGGATGTTTGCGTTGATTTGATGATAGATGATAAATGTGATGTGTGATTGTAGTTCCAATACTTTTCAATCTAAATTTTTATTTATTTTTTCTTCAGGTGTCTAAAAATACACCCTTATCTATTCACCTAAATAAACCACAGATTTTATATATTTCCTCTCCTTCACGTAAATCCCTGTAAGAATTCTGAAATAAAAGTGTTTTGAAAGAATTGAAAATCTTGGTAAAATAAAAAAGATGAATACAGTCACAACTAGTTGTGTGGTAATGCTATAATTGTTTCAATCATTATGCATCAACATTTGGTAAAGCAGTGAGCAGTACTGGCATTTTGTTTTGTTGAGAATCTTGTATGGCGCGGCCTTACTGCGCTATAGCCAAACCCTTGTTGTTTCATGCTATGAAATAGTAAAGGCACGGAAGGAGTACTTAAAGGCATCCCAAATATTAGTAATGGAGGTCGCCAGAGGGTTGTTAATACTAAAAGTAGTAGCTTCACTTACAAAAGTAGTGTCTGATAACAAAAAATTATTATGTTTCCAATGACCAAATTTAGGAGAACTCAGGGAAAGATGAAGAGCAGAGAAAACGGGGGCATGATCAGAAATAAAAATAGATCCACTCTCAGGGGATTGACTAGATGGGAGTAAGGGTTTAGTAACCAAAATATAATCAATTCTAGAACGAGTACGATAATACTATTCCAAAAATCGGGGTCTGGTTTAACAGGGCCGTAAATATTCAATAAGACACGTTCTTTATTTTGTATAACAACCTTAGCCATTACCTAGCGTCCATCACTATCACATTGCGTAGATACAATTTGTACATGTATCAATTTATGAAACATTATAGCAACACCACCTTTCCGATTAGAGGCTGGAGAATAAACAAGTTGGCCCACCCATTCAATTTAAGTGACTCTATATCATTATAATGCGTTTCTTGATTAAACGAAACATGAGAATTCAGTTTAGACAAATGAGAAAGTACCTTTTGTCTTTTGACGGGATTTCCAAGACCATGAACATTCCACGTGACAACATTACACATAATGGAGGGAAGGGAGGGTAACACATGAATGGAGATAATACTCTTCAGGATAACTGCTGGAAGCAGAAAAACACCACTAATTAGATAAGTATAAAAAACAAAATGTACAACAGCAAATAACAACAGTAGGCACGTGCATCAAGCAACATATTAAAGAAAGATAAACACTTTAAAAAATAAAGTGAAAAACACTCATATATATGAAAAATTTATAAGAAAAATACACTGCGAAAAATAATAGTTCGTAAACAAGACGAGAAGAGAAAAAAAGAAGCGAAGAAGAGGAGAAACATAGAAAGAAAGAGAAAGTAAACTGATCAAGGAAAATAATCCTGATCTGAACAAAAGTAAGTAACAAAGATGAGAGGGACAAGGTGACGATGAGAGTAAGGACGGCAGAACAAATGAATAGGTAATAAAAAGCACCTTAATAAGTAGAGGAATAACAAATAGCAAGAAATAAGAGAAGGAATAATATTTGAAGAAATAACAATAGTTTAGGGAAAGAAAGAATGCTAAGAAGAAGCAAAAATACAATTATAAGATCAACAAAACTAGTTAACCAGTAGAATTGTATAATGAACGAGAGGCAATGGCAGATTGAAATGATTTATACATTTTATCAGGATTAAATCTACATTTGGATTGTCTATCCGAGAATGTGTCCAACCATTGGTTAAAATCCCCAGCAACAATAATATTTGGGTCATCAATAGAGGAGAGTAATATCTTAATACTATTCCAATAGTCAGGGTCTGGTTTAACAGGGCTGTAAATATTCAATAAGACAAGTTCTTTATTTTGTATAACAACCTTAGACATTACCCAGCGTCCATCACTATCACATTGCGTAGATACGATTTGTTCATGTATCGATTTATGAAATAGTATAGCAATACCACCTTTCCGATTAGAGGCTGGAGAATAAGCAACTTGACCCACCCATTGTCTCTTCAATTTAAGTGACTCTATATCATTACAATGCAATTCTTGAATAAACGAAACATGAGAATTCAGGTTAGACAAATGAGAAAGTTGTGTCTTTTGACACGATTTCTAAGACCATGAACATTCCACGTGACAACTTTACACATAATGGAGGAAACGGAGGGTAACATATACATGGGGATGATACTTTTCAGGATAACTGCTGGAAGCAGAAAAAAAACACTTATCAGATGAGTACAAAAAACAAAATGTACGACAGCAAATAACAACAATAGGCACGTGCATCAAGCAACATAATAAAGAAAGATAAACACTTAAAGAAATTAAGTGAAAAGCAATCATATATACAAAACATGTATAAGAAAAATACACAGCAAAAATTAGGAGAATAAGAGGAGAAACATGGAAAGAAAGAGAAAGTAAACTGATCAAGGAAAAGAATCCAGATCTGAAGATAAGTAAGTAACAAAGATGAGTAGGACAAGGTGACGACAAGAGTAAGGACGGCATAACAAATAAATAGATAATGAAAAGCCTCTTAATAAGTGGAGGAATAACAAATATCAAGAAATAAGAGGAGGAATAAAATGTGAAGAAATACAAATAGTTTAGGGAAAGAAAGAATGCTAAGAAGAAGGAAAAATACAATTATAAGATCAACAACAACTAGTTAACCAGTAGAACTGAGATAAAATGAAAGCTTAGTTTTCCATATTATGAGAAGAAATATTATTGAGAAAGAGTTTTTCAGTTTAGCAGGAATCGTAGAAAGAGCATGATCTTCCTTCATGAGTGACTTTGCAAAGGCAAGGCTGGAGAACGCCATATTGAATGTTCAAGTGTCTCATCTGGGGTCAAAGAGCTAAAAATTCCTTCAGATGGGCATTCATTGCATAAGAGACATCCTGTGAAATAAAAATGTTATGACCTGACCAAGTAAAGTGACATTTGGATTTAACCTCTTTCAAGACATACAATAGTTCAGTAAACTCCTAAAAAAGCATTATGATACCACGTGGTTTATTTGAGTTCAGTTGAAGATGACCCAAACGATATGCATGTTGTATATTGAGAGGAGATGAAGACATAAGATCTAAGAGATCCGGCAGAAACTTCTTCAAAAAAGATAACATTTTTGGACCTTCAATATTTTCCGGCAGGCCATAAAAGCGAAGATTGTTCCTACATTTGAGATTTTCCACAACTTCAGTACGGAGTTTAAATTTGTGAATCTCTTGTTCTAACAAAGGAATTTAAGTAGAAATGTCTTGGAGATCTCCAACACGTTGTTCAAGGTCTACCACCTTTCCCGCCAAGAGTATGTACTATGCAAATGGATGAGGGACAAGTAGCATGTTGTGACATGCTGCATCACTTTACTCATGCAACAGCTATATAGTCACACAGCATTACTTTCAACTATGAAGAGAGGATGTAGATCTCCATGTAGTGCTCAACTTACTATTGCCTCTGAGCCACCAGCATAAAAGTAACTATCATTATTTAATGATTCACTTTCTGATTTTGTTGGAACAGTCTTGAAAAATCTTGTTCACTTCCATAGACAAGTGATCTGTATTTTATTGCAAGTTTTGATGGAAAGTTTACACAATAAATGATTGACATTTTTGAATATTTAACCTAATATACAAAATAAATATTATCAAGTGAACAAAACTAAATATTTGGGAGTTTCAATGGATCAAATAATTTTACTCAGAATTACTATATAATAAGAAATAGAAATCTCAATTCCACTAGAATTAAGAAAACATTGCCTGCACAGATGTAATTGCTTGTCTCATCATCATTGGAGTCAAGAGGGACACCATCTCCATCTACAAGAGTGGAAATTGATCGTTTTGGGCAATGCTACCTTGAAGGCTGCAAGCCATAAATATATGATATACTTTTTCTGGTAAATATGTTAAAGCATCACCACTCTTATGTTAAAGGATCAAAAGTGCCTTTACAAGACAAACATATGTTCTATGACATTGCTTGTCTATTTGTATGCTATGCAGTATGCTTCTTCAGCATTTCTAGTAGGTTAAAGCAAGGCGGTCATCAAACATGCCCTCAAAGGGTATCCAGATCTATTTTATTTAAAAACATTCTTATAAACAAATATACTTTTTTGCGGTTTCTTAAATGACTGAATAATATTTTGATTTAATTATTCAAACTGGTCAATTAATGCACATCATGTTTTAATGTTTATACAAAACATAAAGCAGCATAAAAAGTAAAAATGTATACATACAAAATTAAAATCATTTAAGTATTAGTAGTTCAACATACAAACTAATGCAACGAGTTTTAGTTATACATATTTAAATATTACTAATTCATTTTTTACATACCTCAAAGACATGTCCTCTCTGGATGATATCTCTGCATTATTCTTGGAAGTCCGCTATGTTTATATATCAAAAAGTAGTGTGTTGATCTGAGGAAACAGGCACTGTGCCGTGATATTTTTAAATCATCATCACACAACATTTGTGCATTTATAGTCTGTTGTGAAAGATCTGTTTGTTGGCTCATGTTGCTATTGATGCCACATGGGTATAGTCCAATCCATGAAATGTATAGAATTTCACTTTCACATTGTTTAATGTGTGGAGTATTGGGAAATCTAATGCATTGCAGTACTAAATGAGATTGGGCCAGCAGCGGCTCCTATGCTAAAGTGGAGGAGCGTCGTCCCACTGCATTATGAGCAGTGGATAAAAGAAAAAGGAAAAGATAATAACACTATGTAATCATCATTTTATTTTTCCAGTTTGAGGGGCGGGGTGAGGCATTGCTGTGTCACAGCCAGCAAGGGGAAGGGTGGTGAGCACTTAAGTGGTCATGACTGCTTAGCCTGCAGTCTTGGCCTGGCAAACAGTAATGTACACTTTTCATGTTCCCCACCAGGCTGTAATGCACAGCCTGGTGAGGAACATGCACAGGCTTCCACTGCCTGTCAGAGCACTGAACCACGGCACTCACACCAATCAAACTGTGTGTGCCTCCTGCAATAACAGAAGAGCCAGCGGTCCTGGAGCAAGGTAAGTAATTTTTTAAAATGTATCTTTCGAACCCACCCCTCCACCTGTGCGACTTGGTGGCAGTCACCACTGGATAGTGCTGCTATTCCTGTTACAGTGCACTATACAAAGCATGAAGGGTGCCAACTGGCTCCTGGAAGCCATCTGCTACCAGGAAAAGCAGCACATAGATTAAATAATAGGAGATGATATAGTGGAGTGTTTGTGTATATTAGGTACTAGTTCATGTCCCATTACCTTCAGCAATTGCATTATAGAATCCATATCCGGCCTATATGTGGTTTGGATGAAGGTAGGTAGTATTGATACGAGTAATGCATGTCCTGATTAGTATGGCCTGTCACCTTCTGCAGTGTCATAATGTTTGTGGAAGATGAGCTTCTTACACCACAGCCAGGGCAGAGAACCCCACAAATAAAATAAATAAAAAGATGGCAAAGGCCTATCTGTTTGTGCTTGGAGTTGGTTGTAGTTTGTGAATACCAAAACTTACATAAAACTATAAGTTTACCTTTGTGAATCAGGCCCTGGATACGCTCTGAGAAAATGTGTGTTTCAATATACATAATTTTTCAGTATGGGTGCCCTCCAAGAGTGTCAGACTAATGTAATTTGTGAGATCAGATTAGTGAAAAAAGAATAAAAATGAAGAAGTTTGTGCACAAGGCACTAAAGTTTGTATATTGATTTGTTCACAAAGTTATTTAACCCCTTAATTGCTGCCGTCGGCCATCGGTCGTCACGGCCACTACCTCCCCAGTGCTGCGTGCGACCGCTGGACGTCCAGTTCAGCACCGGATAATGGACAGCGCAGCACTGGGGAGGAATTTACAACGCTCCTAAGGAGTTAAGTATGCTCGCTAGCCACTTCGCTTCCTAAAGGTGCACCTCCATCCAAAAGCCAGTTTCGGGTCAGCTCTCATGAGGTTTGTGCCAATCATGAAAATTATCTCAGCTGAAAATCTACGAATGAACCTCATACTTTATTGCTTTGAAAGGAGAATTCAATCCACTTTGACCACCGAAAAATTATGTTCCCTACTATGGATGGGGTTGTCATAGTTTAGAGAACCAGGGAAATATTTGGCATTCCCCCTTAATCCACTCCGGTATTGGGACTTTGCAGACTGCCTCATGAAGTGGAAGGCTCTCAGGTCATTACATTGAAAAAGTCTTTGGGCAGATTTACAAATGATAATGCACTTCCACCACTGGAGCATCTCTATTTGTGACTCTGGTGACACAAACCTTGAAATCCTATCTATGAGTCCACGCAAAACCACTTTGCGTGGCTTTGAATGGTCTTATAGATATGGAGTAAGGCAAGGCAGCGCTAATCAATGCGTTGCCTTACTCTGCCCTAGGGAAGCTTTCCATTGGCGTTGTTTTGGGTGTTCCCATGCAACAAACATGCATTCCGACGATTCGCAAGATTTACAAAACCATGTAATCCTGGGGATGTGCAAATACCTTACGTCTTCCATGGTGAGGCCTAACAAGGCGAAATAACTTTCTTTTTTCTTGTTTATTCCTCTTTCCATGAGTGTGCAACGACTCTAAAGATTGTTTAATGCAGGAAGTTAGCCCTTGCTGACAATACAGGCACCCTTGCACCATGGTGCAGCAAGGTGACTTGATGACCAGCCCTACGGCAAAACCCCATTAATGAGGCCCATGCTCTGCTGATACTGTTGCATTAACAAGCTGACTAGTGCCATACAATCACCTGTGCACCATATTGCAAAGGTGTGTGCATGACACCTAATATATATTTTGTACTGTAGGGTGTAGTACTAAACTTATACCTACTTTCTTGTCCATGTTTTAGGATCACTCCCATTTCTTGTCATAAACCCTAGATTTTGAGAAATATTTGGCTTTAAGTTATAGCACAATTAAATAAACAGGTTTAGGTCTACTGCAGATGTTCTGCACTCTCTTGATATTAATGGATGCAAACTGCAGGCCCATTCCTGGAGCCGAAGGAGCATGCTCATGTTTTCATAAACATGTCTATTCTCTCGTAGCTTCACTAGCCTGCTGCTATTTTTCTATCAGAAACTCAGTGCAGCTGTGCACATCCCACATTTCAAAAGATGATTCCCTCTGGTGCAGCTATGAAATTCTTTTTCGGAAATAAATCTCTGTTAAGAGAACAGAATGTAGCCTGGGATCTCCAGTGTACATATTGTAAAGGTGGGCCTATAATAGATAGATTCCAACAACGTGTCCTTAATCCTGCAATTGTGCGCCGAATTCCACTGAATGTCTTCAGTTTCCATGGTCAGTAGAGTCAAATTTGCATTTCTATTGACAGAGACACTGGAATCAGATACCAAGGGGCAGTGTGAACGTCGAAGCAGCTTTGAAGCAATTCCAATGAAAGGAAAAACCTTACAACGCATTCCCCTGGGATATCGACCGAAGCTAAAATCTTTACAAACTCACACAAAAAATGTAACCTGTGAACAAAGGAGTACCAAAAGATGAGAAAATGAAATAGGGCAAAGGGAGCTGTTTTGATAAGCCTCTTATTCGGTCTCAAATGTTTCATATCAGCTTGAGAGATACGGGTTTCTATGGCTAGTCACCTTTAACCTTTGTAGTGAAAATGACACTGCATTTTCAGATCGTGTTAATCTCGGGGTAAGGTTGTTTTGTTCTTAGGAAACTGACCCTCCAAACACGAGGTGGAATAAATGAGGAGTGCAATTCTCCCTAAAGAGCTCCTTGATCCTCACCTGTAAATGTATGTAATTGTGTATTGTATTACAAGGTGTGTAAATGTGCGTCAAATTAGAACCATAGATGGTTCTGACAAGTAGTGTCCCTGTTGCATGTTTCCACTCCCACTTACTTTACATTTTGGTTTCCTTGATCTGGTTTTAACTAAGTCCTCCACGTTTTACTGCTTTGTGTACAGCACTCCATCTTTGAAAATGGACTCTGTACTAGGCTTGCTATAAATATAGCTACGCTAAATACCTAAAATAAAGGGAGATAAACTCTTCACTATTTTTCACCACCGCAAGAGAAGGACAGGTATTTGTTTTATTGTTTTTGCCTAAATTATATAATTTCATGTGAGTCCTGTTTTTTTTACTTCGTAGTGTTAGGTCATCATAATTTCCATGTTCAAGATTTGCACTTTAGATCTTGTTTTCAAAAATATTAATACTATTGTTGCTTCTGTCATTTATAAAAATCATATCAACCACCAAAATGACATGTCTGTTCAGCTAAATCTTCAGAAGCAAACAATTGAGTCCCAACTCTGAATAGTTTTGCTCATCTTACAATGATGTGATTTAAACACAAGCCTAAAGAAGGGAAATGCCTCAACATGAGTCCCTTCCACCTCTAGATAAACAACGTATGTCCACAACTCCCACTCTGACTGGCCTATACATATGTATAAAGGGGTTTATTTACAAGACCAGTGTGCCACCGGAACATCACTTTTTATTATGTTCCTCCGGCGCACTGGGCTTACCTATAACTAAGAGGCCACCCTGCTAGACTTTTCATGGCTTCGTGGATATAATGTGAAGCAATGC
Organism: Lissotriton helveticus; assembly: GCF_964261635.1. Taxonomy (NCBI): domain Eukaryota; kingdom Metazoa; phylum Chordata; class Amphibia; order Caudata; family Salamandridae; genus Lissotriton; species Lissotriton helveticus. The sequence goes on from NC_136063.1 coordinate 2,086,507,918, forward strand.
AGTGCAAGTTGCTGAATTTCCTCACATTGTGATGGGGAGACATACCATGGGCGTTATGGTGAGCATTCCCACGTAGCACCCATGGCATTTGACCAATCCCAGATCTACAACATGCTCTAAATCTGTAAATGCATTAAAAGCCTACGCCTCCCCAGTGGTGGCATAAGGGTTGTTTTTGTGGGGGATAGTATCTTTTCCCCACAATAATAACTTTATTTCAATGCAGACACCCTTGCACATTGGTTTAAGGGTGCCTTTGTTGGCAAATGGCAGTCATGTATGCCCCAGCCTTGTGAAAGAGAACAGGAATGTGCTGTATCTCACAGATATGGTGCATTCCGACCCTTTTCTTTTCACGAAGGACAACTCAGCAGGAAGGCTTGCGGCACTGCCCTATGCCAAAATGTTATAAATAAGGCCCCAAAGTGAGCTGGGCTCTTGATAGGTGTATTTTGCCTATTTGGGTAACACTGTGCCCCATCGCAAAAACCTCCTCATTGTCCCTGTCCTCACTTATGTTGTTGATGTACCAGCTCCCCTCCTTGAATCTGGAAAAAGAGCGATTTGATCTGTAAAGTCCATAAATAATACAATACTTGATCATTTCCAGCCATGCTATTCAAATATTATTAGTTCGCTATTTATTTATTTATTTATTTTCAGCATTTATAAAGCGCACTGTTACCAATCGGTGTCCTGGCGCTGGTGGATCACTCCGAAGACTAGCCCCAAAGCTTATTCCCTAAATAACCATGTTTTCAAGACCTCCCGAAAATACATCAAGTCTGGTGCCTGTCTGAGGTCTGCTGGCAAGGCGTTCCAAGCCTTTGCTGCTCCCAAGGAGAAGCTTCTGCCTCCCCATCGGACGTTCTTAATTCTTGGGATCACTATCAGCCCCTGATCCGCTGATCTCAGTGATCTAGCAGGTTTGTACCACTGAAAGTACTGGGTCATACACTGAGGGCCCAGCCCTTTAAGTGCCTTGAAGACTATGCATAATGCTTTGAATGCAATCCGCTTGCGCACAGGCAACCAGTGTAATTGCACCAACTCTTGGGCGACAGAGGCAAATTTGGGAGTACCCGTGATCAAGCGGGCCGCTGCGTTTTGCAGAGCTTGTAATTTATTAAGGAGCCCCTGTTGAGCATTGAGCAGTAGGCCGTTGCAGTAATCCAGCCGGGACAGTATCAATCCAGACACTACTGTTTTTCTATACTCATCTGGAAGAAAGGGCAGAATCTTGCGTAGAGTTTTAAGAACAAAAAGGTGGCTGAGGATAGCGCATTTACTTGAGGCCTAAAGGACAGTTTATCGTCCATCAGAACCCCAAGGTTCTTGACCTTGGTGATAGGTGAGGGTGGGACGCCCAACTCTTCCGGCCACCATCTTGGGGACCAGAAATTCTCTCTAGCCCCAAAGAGGAGAACATCGGTCTTGGCCGAGTTCAGTTTTAGGCAATTCCCTGCCATCCAGTCACTGACTGCAAGCATGCAATCTTTAAACCTGCTGGCCGTGCCTTCCTCTCCTCCCGGTAGCAGCGACACCACAATCTGTGTGCCATCTGCATATGATGTTAAATTAAAAACAAAGGCTCTGATGACTGGTGCTAGGGTGGAAACATAAACATTAAAAAGAGTTGGACTTAGTGATGAGCCTTGGGGAACCCCACAAGGGAGTACGAACGGACTGGATTATTGATCATCCAAGGTCACCACCTGACTCCTGTTGGAAAGGAAAGCTTTCAAGATCTTAAGTGTTTTGCCCTGAATCCCCGAGGCCCTCAGCCGGCCCACCAGTATCATGTGGTGGACCGTATCAAAGGCCGCGTACAGGTCCTACAGGATAAGTGCGGCTTTTCCTCCAGTGTCCATCACTTTCCTAATGTCTTCCGCAGATTTGATTAGGGCCGATTCCGTGCTGTGCCCCGCCCTGAACCCATGTTGAGATGGGTCTAGAGCTTGCATAGCACCAAGAAAAGAGCTTATCTGAGAATTCATTATTCCCTCTATAAGCTTGGCCGGTAACGGGGGTCTGGCAATAGGTCGATAGTTGTTCAAATCGTCGATATCCAGATTTGTTTTTTTTTAAAAGAGGGAGGATTGATGCCTGTTTCCAGCGGGATGGCAATTCCCCACTTTCCAGCATTTTATTAAATATTGATGTGAGCACAGAGGCTATCGGTGCTACAGCTAGCTTTGCTATAGTAGATGAGCAGGGGTCATGAGGGGAGCCTGATTTTAGCCTCAGCAGCCGCTTCCTTACCTCCTCCTCATTTACCGGGGAGAAGCTCAGGAGCCTGCTTTTCTGAGAGTTAGTCTCTACCAGCTCTGGATTGTCCTCTAGGGTGTTGCTCTTAGTTTGGCCATCCAGAGAGTTGAAAATCGTCTCCACTTTATTTTGAAAGAATTTAGCCATATCTGCACATAATTCCTGACTAGGGGGCACAACTGCCGGTTTTGGTGCTGCCAGGGCTAGGACTGTTTGGTAGAGTTCCTTTGGGGAGTTTCTTGCCTCCTTAATGCGATTGGTAAAGAAAGTACATTTTGCTTTCCCTATCAGTTCTTTATATACAACTCGTTCCAATTTATATCTCTTTTTGTCAGCCTCATAATAGTTTTCCTCCATATCTGTTCTAGTTTCTTACAGATAATTTTATGCTCCCTGATCTCCACTGAGAACCAAGGAGCCGATGGCGACGTGCGAGTGGAATGACAAAGTTTGGGTGGTGCTAATTGCCTACAAGCCTTGTCTACCCAGTTAGTATAAGTGGTGGCCGCATCCTCTGCATCCGCTGGGAGGGGTACCATCGTGGATGTCAATAGGTCGTCAAGAGACGTGCCTTCTATATTTTCCATTTCCTGATGGTCCTGGCTGGTTTCTTGGCCTGTCTCGATCTCGGGGGTAGTGCCATAGCAATATTAAAACAAATAGCAGCATGGTCAGGCTAGGGGACCGGGCGCGTAGCCATGACACATATATTAGGATGGTTGGAAAAAACTCCATCCAAGGTGTGTCCAGCCCTATGGGTCGGCCCTGCCACCAATTGTTCCAGATCCACCCCATCCATTATCTCCATGAGCTCCCGAGTATCTGGGTCCGAGCTGCAGTCAAGGTGGAAATTAAAATCCCCTAAAACTGTAAAAGTCTTAGCACAAACTGCTTCCTCTAAAAGACTTCCAAGTGCCGCTAAAAATGGGGCTTTAGTCCCAGGGGGTCTGTAAAGTAAACAGCCTCTGAGGGATTGATGATGGGACAAGGTAAATTTAAAAGCAAGTGCTTCACCAGAATCAACCACTACTGGCTGAAAATTACCTTTTACAGAATCGTGGTAGATGATCGCCAGGCCGCCACCTCTCTTTCCCCATCTATTCTAGACATGGCAGCCATAATTGGGGGGGGTGGCTTGAACAATGTCTGGGCCCGAAGCTGCATCAGTCCATGATTCAGTTATAAATGCTATCTTAACATCCATTTCCTGTCTCAGGTCCACTAGTTCAATACTAGGTGTGACTAGGGATCTAGCATTCAACAGCATACATTTGACATCAACAGGCTCACCCTTTACCTCTCCACTATCTATATTAGTAATGGCACTAATGGGCGGCCAAGAGACCATGGGAAGGGCTATGTGACAGCTCGGACATCGATGTAGTACCGCCAGCGGGTTTTTACGAAATTCCAGGAGTGCACAGCCTGACGTTCTAACTTCTCCTCCTATGGCCGACAGTGTATCCCGCTCATAGGTAAGGTAGCTTACCGTGTTCACGGCACTCCGACCAGGGGTTGTGGCGCTGGGCATGGATCTGGCGCAGACGGGCGCGGACGGGCGCAGACGGGCTTGCCTTTGGTGCGCCTTCGGCGCGCCGCCGGCGCGTCCGCTGCGCGCCCGCGCCAGCCCGACTTTTGAGGTCCAGGGAAGGAGAAAGACTAGACCGCTCAGCCCTGGCCCGCTTCAAGATGGCGGCCATCCAGGCGAGCGTCTCGTCGCAGTTCCCTCGTTCCTGCCTCCTGACCTGTGAGTACCCAAGGGCGCAGAGTCTTTAAAATCAGCCTGCCCCTCACCCACCAGCGATTTAAAATGAACAATAGCAACAGTTTAAAATATAGCAGCAGTCGATTCGAAATGTGCAAAATTAAGCAATGGGCTGATCAGACATCCACCTAGCTCCCGGCTCACGCCTCAGGAGCAGTCAGGTCGCACGCCCACGCCAGCCCGACTTTTGAGGTCCAGGGCAGGAGAAAGACTAGACCGCTCAGCCCTGGCCCGCTTCAAGATGGCGGCCGTCCAGGCGAGCGTCTCGTCGCAGTTCCCTCGTCCCTGCCTCCTGACCTGTGAGTACCCAAGGGCGCAGAGTCTTTAAAATCAGCCTGCCCCTCACCCACCAGCGATTTAAAATGAACAATAGCAACAGTTTAAAATATAGCAGCAGTCGATTCGAAATGTGCAAAATTAAGCAATGGGCAGAGCAGACATCCACCTAGCTCCCGGCTCACGCCTCAGGAGCAGTCAGCTCCCAAATCATTATGTTCTCTTTAGTAACATTTTCTACGAGTTCATCTAATGTCAGAAACTGTCTCATTCTGAATCTCTGAGCCACACAAAAAGTAATGATCATCTACATTACTGGGCCAGAAGATGTAACAGCTATCAACGTAATGGCCTTATAGTCAAGTAAAAAACACAGAGCCTTTTTTGTCTGAAACAAATCCCATGATCAGTACCTGTGCCCAATAGAAATGGACCATAGTACTGCAGTTTGGTAACATTCTTCAATTAGGGAATATAAAAAGTGATGGGGTATAACTACTCCTCTCAAATTGGTCTGAGAAAGGGCAAATATATGTTTTAAAAGAAGAACCAAATGTTATATTTTACAACACAAAGTTGACTACAGCTGCATTGAATCTGAAAACATTTTTTTAGAAATTGGGTTACTGTTTCAGGTGGTGTGCCAGGCAAGTGTAATTATCTTCAGGTGATCTGGAGTTTATCCTTCCTGGCAAAAATGGTGGGGAATTTGTTTGTAAGAGGCATGATGGAAAAACATAAATATTCAAATCGGACACTCATAGGCCAAAAGCAAAAGAGCTAGACAGATATTATGGGTGCATTCAGGAAATCTATCTATTAGGATCACAGAGTACATAGCATAAGTCAGGAGGCAGGCAAAACAGGTACTAATTATCAGGCTTTGGGGAGCAGTAGTGACAATATCATAAAGCGATGTATTCATGTGGATTTTGAAGAGTCATGAAATAAAGGCCATAACATAAAGCATCCAATGGAATAAACAAACCAAGATCAGCAACTATGAGCTGTGTCGGTCCTGGCAAAGATTGAGGACTATCATTGATGTAATGCTCTGCTCCTTAGTGTGACATGATGTGTGGCAGTTGTCCTCTGGCTGGTGAGGGAGCATCACACTTGGGCCGTTATCAAGAATAAGACTACTTTTATCTTAGTACCATGTCTCCTGCTTACAAAATGTTGATGACCAGCTCCAGCACAGTGAAAGGAAAAGGAACGACCCAGATGGGGGTTAGGGAACCCCTAATTTCAGCATCTGTGACTGCGCAAAAGAAGAAATTACCTTCTAAGTCTTCAGCAGTCTCACATAGCAGAGTGTTATGGTGGTTTTTATTCTGCATAATTCATCCTATTATGGAGTGTTAAAACATGGCAAGGGGTCTTGCTTGTTAACCTCAAAGGTGAGTGAGTAAAGATTGAGACGTCTTAGATTTAAGTGGAAAAAAAATGCTGGAAGTGTCCCCAGTCATAGCATGCCCAATATTTGGTTGTGTTTTGTGTATCCATATTTTGGGGCCTTAGCCTAGTTGTGCTGCTGCCGTGTGCAACTTCCAAAGCATCTACCTGGCAACAGGACATACAAAAGCCCCCCATTCCTTATGCACAGGTTGGCGGTGAAAGTCTGAAGCATGAGGCTTTCACAGAGGATATCTTCACAGAACTCATAAGCACACAGGCAGTGTGACCTGCTTTCGTTGCGTTGTGTTACAGTTCCTAGTGGTAGACCGTCCATTGGTGGAGCATTGGCGTTCCTGTGCATCCACTCAGGGATTGCATTCAATTCCAGATTAAAGCTGGAATTGGGTGTAATCAGTGCACCTACCACAGAGAGGCTTAACAAGGGGAAATATGTGCATTTATTCTTGTTACTTCCTCTTTCAATGCACAAAAAACAATACTGACCATAACACACCATGGTGCAAGTGTGCTGCGTTGGTGCTAGGCAGCCACTATTGTACCAGCAATAGGAGAGAGCTACAGAACTCCATATCTTAATAGATATGGTGCTTTTCAGCTCTCTTCCAATAACACAACACAGATCAGCAACTTCTACTTGTTGCCAGGCATTGAGTAAACCTTTAATAAATATGCTCCTAAGTCTTCCTGATTGCTCCTCATTATCATTGCTATTTTTGGCTCACCTTACTATTATGGTATCAAGTGTGGAATTTTGGAAAAAGTTTAAATTACTCAGATGACAATCTACCCTAGGATTAAAATAAGCTATCAAAATGTGAAACAAATGGTTTCTAGTATCTTCAATTGGGTGTAAAAGCTAACAAAAGTTAGGCCAGTTTTAGCTACAGCACAATTGACCCAACTTCAACAAACCTCCTTTGTCATGCTGCCGGGTATTGATCTGGATTAAGTGATGTTTAGCAATAAAAATCACATTGCCCCTGTGGGCTGCTCCTAAAGAAGATAAACTCTTAAATCCCCCCATGTTGTCAAACTTACTTATGGGATTCTTGCAGCAAAATTACTGATGTGGTATTCTTCAAAATCCATGTTTCAATACCCATGCTCTTCCTCTATTGTTTAACTCAATAATATTATTAGAAAAAATCTTCAATTTATCTTCCATATTATTTACTGCAATCAAGCAAAGCACTTTAAAAAACAATGTAATCCATCATATACAATGGCTACACAATTAAAAAAATAGCAATACAACCAGTCAACAATAAGTAAAAAAAGTCATACATTACCCTGAAATTAGATGAGCATTGCAGAATCATCAAGGATACTGCTGTCTTACTCAAAATTAGTAGCCTGGAGTCAATTATACTACTATACAAGTATGCAGCAGTATCCGATGTTGATAGATTGTAGTGGAAAACGTTTTTTCTCCCATTTTCATCTCTCTTCACCACTCACCACCTAGTTTAAAAATGTGCATGGAGTGTATAAGTGCATATACTACAAAAAGTGCATAGAATACTTGAGCCAAGTGCCTACTGTAGAACTTTACATTGCAGATTTGGAAACATCTCAACTGTACCTCATTTTAACATTTCTGCAAATCAAGCACACCCAAGATGACCCCCATCAACCTCTCCAGGGGGCTGATTCACAGAACTAATCTGAGACAAAATCCTAAAAATACTACTTTTGGTTTTCACAGAGGGCTCTTCCGATTTTATGTATTCACAGAATGCACTTACGACTCCTAACTTTACGTCCTCACTCGGGCTGGAATTTCCACACCCGGACCGTACTCTCTGCACTCGGACCGTACTCTCCGCACCCAGACCGTACTCTCTAGCTAGGGCAGTACTCTCTGGTTTGAGCCATAATCTCCGGCTGGGGCTGGATGAAGAAGTTTCAGCTTTGACAATTGAACAATGGAATCCTGCTGAAACTCCCTGCTCCTATGCGCTGGCTCAACTGTCATGTCTGAATATATCTGAAATGAATAATCATTCTGCACAAAAAAGCTGCCTCCTTAACTGCTTTTGCCATCATCAGCTCTTTACCTCGGGAAAAAGAGAAATTTCCTAGAATTGAGCTTGGGCACTTGAGGAGAGGTATATGAGGGAACCCTGCAAGACCACATGATTATAGAATCTTGTGAATATTCCATTGGTAGGACATGAGTTCCATTTAAAAATTCAGCAAATGAGATTAGAACATGTAGTGGGGTTCTTCAGCTTTTCTCATTTAGCATGAATTGCAATCTCTTTCTTGATGGGCACTGTTTGTTCTGAGTAATAAATAACTTGTCCTCACGGCTGGAAACTGGTTAGTTCATTTCTTCCATTATTATGGAAAATTGGGTTATTCTCTCTAACTTATCCAGACGATATTTAATTTTATTTGCCATTTCATTCTGCTCTTGTTTCACTGATTTCATTTTTTCAAGGCTCCCTTTAAATAATGGCATCATATGACTGGGAAGGCCTTGATCAAGTTTGGGAAACGTAAGACTCTTAAACATGTTAAGTTGGATGGCAGCCAAAATTTGTAATTGTGATACTTGTGCTGGAGCCTTATGTATGAAGGTAACTCCTGTATGAACTCTCCATTTTGATTTATTTGAGTCTCAGTTCTGATCTCAGCAGAAGTAGATTGGACAATGGCACCCATGGTGCAATAATATCTTGGAGGGCAGTTTCTGCTGAAACTGAGAGATTATATCTGTTTTATTGTGGGGTACAACTATGGTGGGTGCTGTTAAGGGGCCCAAAACTGTACATTGTTGTATTTGCGAATAGAATTGTGCTAGAGGGAGAGATTGAAACATCTCCTACACTGGCAAAATGAGTGGTGTCATCCCCCACATAATTATTAAGGTAGGGTGATTAGGCATGTAGTGTCCTTGCACCTTCCAGTACCTGCAGAGCGCCCTGCCCTCGTGCTATGCATGTCCTGTATCATCTGATCTCAGATGGCAGACCAGTGTCCGCATTTTGCTACACTTGACCTCTATCAGTGGCCCGCAGTTGAGTCTATTAGCTAGGCTGTTGCCCCTCCCACAGGACAATATGCAGAGAAAAGGTGACTGGGTATCTACTTTCTCAACTCCCAAAAGGCTGCGCTCTTTTTTCGCATTACAGGGAGAAAGGCAAGGGGGTGGTATAGCAATTATCTATAAATACTATCTAAACATACGCGTGTAGGCTATTTCTGTTTTGCCTGAAGAAGCACTGAATTTCTGTGTAAAGTTAAATAACATTTCGACATTCCAGGGTGTACTAAGATATCGCCCACCTCGACCCAAAGCGGCCTTCTCTCAAGCACTTCTGACACTTTTGTGAGTCATATACTGACCCCCCACTCCCTCACAATCCTCAGTGATTTTAACTATCACTTAGAATCTAAAAACAACTCGGATAGAATTAGACTGCTGGACAATCTTGAGGCTTTTAACTTAAACTAACTCCTAACTGAATCTATCCATCAGGCAGGACACACATTAGATGGTATTTTTACAAGCAATTCCGATAATAATTTGACTAATACATTAGCCCTGCCATGGGAAGATCATAAAGCTATTCACTTTAACATTAAAGTCATGCTGCCACACATTTGTACACAGACTAAGTTGTCCAAGGTACAAATCAGGCCCTGGAATAAAGTTAAGGACAGTGACATTGAGTCGGCCGTTGATCACTTTCCTGTCACATTAGGAAAGGACAACAATAGGTTGTATGACGATCCGTCGATGTGTATGTCCTCGCGGGACTTCAAATCGCGGGCATTACATTGCATCGGCCGTCTCACCGCTCATTATGTCCTTGCAAATAGTTGCTTTGCAAATGCTGCAATTTCATTGCATCGCGTGTCACATCGCCGATTTAACATCGCGCGACATGACAACGTGACATTTGAGGCTACACAGTGAAAAAAATTGGGGCCAATGGGTTTGTGGGGGGGGGGGTATATATTGTATTTCCCACCGCGCCTGCAGCCATTTCTGCCTGTGTCGTGACCCAGTGGACCGCCTTCCGAATCAGTAAGTGTTTATAATGGCATTTTTCCGTTCCCAAAGTTTGTTCCTTGTGGAATGGGCAAGGTTTGTAACTGTTTCCATTTTTTATGAACGGCCGTTTCTTCCCTTGTTTTGCGTGTCCCTCTGCCCTCGGTTTTCCTCGATTTTCGTGCCCTTCTGCCCACTGTTCCTCGTTTTTCGGGCATTTTTGCCCTCTGTTGCCCTCATTTTCCGTGGCCCTCTGCCCTCTGTCTGCCTCGTGTTTTGTGCTCTTCAGCCCTCACTTTCAATCGTTTACCCCTCGTTTTTGTGTCCTTCTGCCCTCTGTCTGCCTCGTGTTTTGTGCCCTTCTGCCCTCACTTTCAATTGTTTCCCCCTCGTTTTTGTGTCCTTCTGCCCTCTGTCTGCCTCGTGTTTTGTGCCCTTCTGCCCTCACTTTGAATCGTTTCCCCCTCGTTTTTCGTGCCCTCTGTTTCCCTTGTGTTCGTGTCCTTTGCCCTCTGTTTCCCTCGTTTATTGTGGCCTTCTGCCCTCAGTTCCAATCGTTCCCCCCTCGATGTTCGTGTCCTTCTGCCCTCTGTTACTACCCCAACCCCAGCCCCTCTACCCTGAGCCCTGAACTCCTCAGTAGGTAAAAGCAGGCATTGGAATCACAAAGCGAGCTTTCTTTAATGGAAGCTCTTGCAGACTATTGTGCTATCACATATAGTTTCAACTTTCTGTCTATTGATCTCTCAGCCACATTTTTAGCCCTGTTGCTGCACATCAGTGTGCACATAACCGACCAACACTTGGGCTTGCCCATCGCACGTTGGATGTCAGCTGATACCAACAAGCAGTAATGGGGAGAAATCTTGTCAAAGGCTCGGTCACTGGAAATCTCTGACTAAATACAAGTAAATTGCACCCACCGATACACATCCATACACCCACCCATGCACACCCATCCAACCCATCCATGCATCCATCCAGCATCCATCACACACCCATCCCATCCATGCACCTATCCATCCATGCACACCCATCCATCCAACCCATCCATGCATCCACCACACACCCATCTCATCCATGCACCCATCCATCCATGCACACCCATCCATCCAACCCATCCATGCATCATCCAGCATCCATCACACACCCATCCCATCCATGCACCCATCCATCCATGCACCCCTCCATCCATGCACACCCATCCATCCAACCCATCCATGCATCCATCCAGCATCCATCACACACCCATCCCATCCATGCACCCATCCATCCATGCACACCCATCCATCCCATCCATGCATCCACCCACCCATGCACCCATCCATACACCCACCCATGCACACCCATCCAACCCATCCATGCATCCATCCAGCATCCATCACACACCCATCCCATCCATGCATCCATGCACCCATACATTCATGCACACCCATCCATCCAACCCATCCATCCACCCATCCATGCATCCATCATACACCCATCCATGTATCCATCCATCCAGCCATCCATGCATCCATCCATACACCCATCCTATCCGCCATGCATGCATCCACCCATCCATGCATCCATCCTTACAGGCATCCATGCATCCATCCACTAATACCTTAATTGAAAGGTAATGTCGCGCTGTATATTGTAACCCTGCATCCATCCGTTATACAGTAATAAAAATATAATTTTGCGCTGCCCATTTCATTTTGTCAAGTTGATCCGTTATACAGTAATAAAAATATAATTATGGGCTGCCCATTTCATTTTGCCAAGTTGATAGGAGGCCCGAACCTTTGTTGACCACACCTAAGTCGGCACACCTACCCGCTAGGCCACATCCTCTCACTGCCAGCGATGAGTCCATTCTAATCTATATTTGTTTGTAACCAATTCCGTGTTTCATCTCGTCCACTCTAAGCTATATTTGTTTGTAACCAATTCCGTTTTTCATCTCGTCCACTCTAAGCTATATTTGTTTGTAACCAATTCCGTAATTCATGTCATTTTTTTTTCAGATCCCATGTTAAAGTTCAATTTCTTCCGTGTTTCTTTTTCCATTTTAAAGCTTTTAAAAGTCTTTGTAAGTAATCCCGTTCGTTTCATTTTCCATCCCAGTGCATTCCGTAGTAATGGCTAGCAGTGCAATTTTTCCCGTTTTTCATGTACCATTTCATAGCTTTTGAAAGTGTTTGCAACTAATTCCGTACGTTTCATTTCCCATATCAGTGCATTCCGTCCGCATGGTCGCATTCCGTTGTAAGTTTCCGTTTTTCATTTCCCATTTTACTGCTTTTTAAAATCTTTTTTCCGTTCTAAGTATATTCCGTTCTAAGTATGCGGAGTAATGGCTTATTTACATCGCATGCGTTGTAATTGCATGCGATGTTTGTAATATTGGCAACGGTCTAGTTGCCCTACGCACCTCATGCACACATACATCCGCTGGCCAGGCGTGGCCTGCGGGGGCCAATAAAAGAAGGACGGGCGCTCGGGCACGTCACTTCCGACACAACTACTGGTGTCCGTCTCATTACTGGTGCTGCTGCGCGCCCTGCCTCTGCGCACCGAGCTGAGCATTGATAGGCCTGAGGGGTATTACAGAGCAGGGTACAACATTGGCGACGAGCGGAGGGGGCCCAACCCTCGCCCGTGCACCAGCAGCCTGTCCGGAGCAACCCGCTCCATTTCACGGTGCCGAGAGCGCGTTTGCCTGTGGCACCAACTGCCTACCCCTGTGGCCACCCAGCTGCCCCTTCATTCTTGCCTGGACCCTGGTACCGTCCCCACTGCCATCCGGGGGACGCGGCGACAGACATCAGCAGAAACGGCCCGCTCACGCGACTGATTGCCAATGCTCATGCATCTCGCGTGCGTGCGCGTGAGGCGTGGCAAACGCCCTGCCGATGCTCACACATTGCGCGTGAGGGGTGAAGACGGCTGGGAGTGTGACCTACTGCGCCCTGGAGGGAGATTCACAGCATTACTGGGATCGGAAGGGAACCCAGACAAGTCTCCAGTACTCGGACTCCGCAGGAGGCGCACTGATTTCACGACGGAGACGAGGTGAGCCGCGCAACTTCCACGCAGCGTCGTAGACCCGGCGCAAGGAGGGAAGTCAAGCAGCAGGGGGCACACAGCATACCTCACCCAGGTACACCTTCGCCATGGGGGACGAAGAGGCACCAGCCGCCACCATCAACATTCCATTTCAACACGCCGCTTCAGGGGTGCTGCCACCGTTCAGTGAAGCGGAAGACCCGTCCACAGCCTCACCGAGGTGGAAGGTGTGGCTTGAAAGACTAGAAAATTACTTCATAGTCACAAGGGAGACGGACAAAGCAGTTAAAAGGTCGCTCCTACTACACTACGCAGGGGATGAAATATTCAGACTGTTCAAACACCTGCCTAACACGGGGGCGGCGGACAATTACGACACGGCGGTTGCCGCCCTCAACGGCCATTTCGACCCCCAACTGAATGCTGACTTTGAAGTGTTCAAACTGGGACAGGCACGCCAGAGGGAAGGTGAGACGATGGACCAGTTCCATGCTCGCGTCAGGGAATTAGCCAGTTCCACCGACGAAGACCAACCAAAAGCCATAAGGAGGCAGATCATTCAGGGATGTCGAGACAAGGCACTGAGAGGGTCCATCCTACGCAAACCAGGGATCTCCTTGGAAGACATCCTCATTCTGGCGAGGTCTCACTAACTTTCAAACGTCAGGGCCACCGCCATGGAACAGGCGCTACACAAACCCCAGATCAAGACAGAAACCATCAAGGTTGAAAGGGCAGACGCGGTGCGGCCTCAACCACGTGGAGCACCACAGAGAGAGTTCAGAAGATACCCAGATCATCGGAGAGACCCGCCCCGAACGATGTGGGTACTGCGGGTACGAGCCCCACGCAGCCAAGGACTGCCCAGCCCAAGGGAAAACGTGTGAAAACTGTGGAATCCCAAACCACTTCGCATCTGTGTGCCGCAGAAGGAACACCTCAAGAAACTCCAAGAAGCCACGGAGGCCGACAAAAGCTGTTCGGCAGTTGTCGCTGGCCGACTCACCGCCAGTGAAAGCTGAGAGACACCTACCGACGGTGTACGACGACTCTGAGTCGGAAGATGAAGAGGCCTACATTGTCTCATTTGCACGAGAGCTCAAGCGACGACGGCGGCCACAACCAACGTGCATCGTGCAGATGGCGGGAAATGAAGTCAAGGCCATCATTGACACTGGCGCCACTGTCAACGTAATGGGCCTGCAGCAGTTCAACAAACTACGCCCGCGGCCCCTGGTGGTGCCGTCCAAGACAAGGATATTTGCCTACGGAGCAGATACACCGTTACGCCTCAAAGGAAAGATTACGATACCAATTCAAGCCGATGAATCCGAAGTGATGGCGACAGTCCACATAATTAACCGAGAGGCCGACACGCTGTTAAGTAGTCACACCGCTGAAGACTTGAAACTTATAGCCTTCGCCAACCGCATCAGATCACATCAAGTGGAGGAACTACTGGGACGATTCCCCGAACTATTTCAAGGCTTGGGCTGCATAAAATGCGAACCAATCAAACTGCATATTGATAAATCTGTCACCCCCACTGCCCTGCGTCACCGCAGGATACCATTCCACCTACGCCCCCTGGTGGAGAAAGAACTGGAGAAACTTGAGAGCCTGGGTGTCATAGAGAAGGTCACGGGGCCCACCCCGTGGGTATCGCCGATGGTTATTGTAGAGAAGCCTAAGCAACCTGGCGAAATTCGCCTATGCATTGACATGCGGCTCCCAAACGCAGCGATCAGGAGGGAGAGACATCTGACCCCCACTATGGATGACATTGTGGCTGAAGTGAACGGATCGAGGTGGTTCTCGAAAATAGACTTAAACGCCGGATACCATCAGTTACCATTAGCGGAGGAAAGCCGTTTCATCACCACCTTCAGCACTCATCTGGGCCTCCGACGCTATAAGCGCTTAAACGTTGGCATATCTTCGGCAGCCGAGGTGTTCCAAAACACCATCAGGGAACTCCTGTCTGGGCTGCTGGGGGTAATAAATGTCAGCGATTACATTTTGATACACTCCGCCACCGCGTCAGAACACCACAAACAGCTGCGGGATGTCCTAAAGAGGCTGAGTACCTACGGAGCGACACTCCACAAAGAAAAGTGTCAGTTCTTTCAGCCCTCCATTGAATTCTTCGGTTACGTCTTTAACCAGGACGGCATCCAGATAGATCCGAGGAAGTCTAAGGCCATCAAGGACGCTCTAGCACCAAAGTCCCCGACGGAGGTAAGGAGCTTCCTCGGCATGGCCACCTACTGTGGCCGATTCATACCGGGCCTGGCCACTCGGAGCGAGCCGTTACGAGACCTGACCAAAACGGATGCCACATGGCAGTGGGGCCCGAAAGAAGACGAAGCATTCCAGGGAATCAAGGACGCTCTCCTGGAGAAGGCCACCCTGTCATACTTCGACCCCACGAAACGAACAGAGGTGATCGTCGATGCCAGCCCGGTGGGCCTCGGTGCTGTCTTAACCCAAGAACATGAACCCGGCCAGTGGACAGCATTAGCTTTTGCCAGCAAGGCCCTAACCCCAACTGAGACTAGGTATGCCCAGAACGAGAGAGAGGCTCTCGCCATTAAATGGGCTTGTGGCCATTTCCATCTGTACCTACAAGGACACTCCTTTGTTATGGTTACTGACCACCAACCGCTGGTGCCCCTCTTCAAGGGAACTGCCCCACACCCACCACCTCGCATTGAATGGTGGGTAATCCAGTTACAGTCATACGAGATGGACGTAGTATACCGTCCAGGGCCCAAGAATCCCGCGGACTACCTGTCACGCCATCCATCCCAACAGGAACCAGAATCAGTGGACGACGACTGTGAGGAATTTGCACAGTGGGTGGCACTCGCCTCATGCCCAAGAAGCATGACAATAGAGGACATCAAGGAAGCGGCGGCCGCTGACAATGTCTACCTGAGGTCTCGTCAGGCCGTGCAAGAAGGTTCGTGGACCGACTACCTACGCCCACCCAACTCCTGGCCCGCGGAAGACAAGGAGGCACTCACGAAGATCTGGCGAGTCCGGCATGAGCTAAGTGCCACGGAGGATGGAGTGTTATTAAGGGGTTCACGGCTGGTAATTCCACAGAGCCTGAGCCACCGGGCCGTACAACTCGCCCACGGAGGCCACCAAGGCTCGACCAAGATGAAGGCGCGCATGAGGGAAAAAGTTTGGTTCCCGGAGCTGGAAAACCTAGTGGAGGAATATGTGAGAAACTGTATGGCCTGCCAGTTGACTATTGACCCTGAGAGACCCGAACCGGTGATCACAGAAGAAGCTTGCACGTCTCCCTGGACCAAAATCAGCATAGATTTTGGAAGTTTCCTGGGGGAAGGACATACATTGGTAGCCATTGACTCCTACTCCAAGTACCCGCTGGTAGAGAAGGTGGCTTCCACGGCGTTCTCCCACGTAGGTCCAGCGTTGGAAAGGATATTCTCCATGTTCGGATACCCCTCGGAAATACGGAGTGACAACGGACCACCCTTCCAAGGGACCGAATTCGCCACCTTCCTCAGGACAAGGGGAATACATCACCGTCGCATCACACCTCAGTGGCCCCAGGCAAACGGGGACGTTGAGAGATTCATGCGGACCCTCAACAAAATGTTCCGGATAGCACTGGTGGAACAGGCCGACCCCGAACAACGACTGCATGAATTCTTACGGGAATATCGGGGCACCCCCCACTGTACCATGCAAAGAAGCCCATGGACCCTCATGTTCCAAGGGCCACAGAGAGACCTCCTCCCTACTGCTCCGGGCTGGACACCGCCCCCAGTGGAAGTGGAAGAGGCACAGGAACGGAGACGACAAGGAAACCAGAGAGCCAGCTGGTGCAGAAGAGCAGCTCCAAGAAACCTGAGTCAGGGAACCCGAGTCATCGTCCGGAACAGACGCCCGGGGGGAAAGTTCCAAACTCGATACGAGCCGGGCACTTGGACAATAACATCTACAAATGGAACCATGGTCACTGCTCAAAAGGGGGAAGAGGAAATATCACGGAATACCTCATGGTTCAAGGCCCTACCACCAGAATCCAGACAACACGTGGAGGCTGGGGAAATGAACACTGAGCCATCCGTGCCAGCGACTCCCAGAGAAGAAGGTCCTACACCCCAAGAGCGCCAGGCGGAGGGATCTGAATCCGCGTCGGGGTCTCAAACCCCACTGGTCTCCATCGGAGACGCACATCCAGATGCTGACGGTGGCAGGGCCAATGCCCGGAGATACAACTTGCAGCCCAACCCTCCACCGAGTCAGAGGTTGAAAGACTATGCCTGTTCGCTGAAACCCTGAAGTTGTCATCAAGGGACATGCAAGTACTCGGGCATTGATGTGTATACTATTTTCAGAACAGAACTGATTTTCCATTTGTTGCGAAAAGTTTATATAGTTGGATAGGGATGTAATATTGGCAACGGTCTAGTTGCCCTACGCACCTCACGCACACACACATCCGCTGGCCAGGCGTGGCCTGCGGGGGCCAATAAAAGAAGGACGGGCGCTCGGGCACGTCACTTCCGACACGACTACTGGTGTCCGTCTCATTACTGGTGCTGCTGCGCGCCCTGCCTCTGCGCGCCGAGCTGAGCATTGATAGACCTGAGGGGTATTACAGAGCAGGGTACAACAATGTTGACGCCAACCGTCCGTTGTAGCATGCGCAGTAAAATGCTGCGATGCCCACGACAATGCGATGTAAACGTTTTCCCATCGATGTCATTGGTGTTTCCCGCAGCAGCTTTGCAGTTTAACGGCTGGCAATTGACAGCTGCCGATCATGTTGCACCTAAAAAATTAGTGACGGTAAAGAGAGTGAAGATATCGTCACCTTGGTACACCCCAAAGCTCAAGTGCCTAAAAATTAATTGTAGGAGAGATGAGCTCCTTTGGAGACATGACTAGAATAATCAAACAAAATCAACATATAACTTAGCTATCCTACAATATAAGGAGGCAATTATTGCCGCAAAAAAATATTTTTTTACAACTAAAATAAAGGAGGCTGGTAATTCTACCAAGGAACTATTCAAATCTGTCAACATGCTAGCTAAACCCCAACAGGATAATGCTTTCAAGCCTGATCAACCTATGTGCAATAAACGTGCCGTATTTTTCCAAGACAAGGGCTATATTGGCCTTCTAAGCTCCCCAGGGTTTCAGGATAAAAAAGAACAACCAACGGGCTTAACTCATTGTAGACTATCTTGTTTCCAGACAGTAACAAGCGATGAAGTACAAAAACTTTTGCTTTCTATACAAACTGGTTCACCCACAGATCCCTGTCCACCTACCAACATGCATTTGGCTGCCCAGAAGATTTGTGACAATCTCACCCCCCTTATTAACCAAGTCCTGGAATCAGCTTGTTATCCAGAAATGGTATAAAGCAGGAATATCGACGGGAAAATATCGACTAGCATAAATATCGAGGTAAGAATATCGACTGTAAAAAATATCGTTGAAGTAAATATCGTTGTTGTAAATATCGTTTTTGTAGAATGAAAAAAATATCGTCAAAATAAAATATCGTTGAATAGAATATCGTTTAGAGAAATATCGTTGAATATAATATCGACAAAATAATTGAATGTGTAATATAAGTGTAGAAAGATTTGTTTTATGTTTAAATATTATTAAATAAATGTTTATTTTTATTATTATAGGGATAAAAATGTAATTTTTTTTTAATATTAGTAAATATTTTAGGAGCGGGTTATTGGTATTATAGGGGATAAGGGTGGGTAGTAATTTAAAAAAGTAGTGTAAATAATATGTATATAATGGTAAAAAATTAGAAAAATGTAAATTAAA
The DNA here is from genome assembly GCF_964261635.1 of Lissotriton helveticus. Lineage (NCBI taxonomy): Eukaryota > Metazoa > Chordata > Amphibia > Caudata > Salamandridae > Lissotriton > Lissotriton helveticus. The sequence continues at coordinate 2,086,526,535 of NC_136063.1, forward strand.
ATTTTTTTCAATGGCGAAATTTTAAATTTCATTTAAATTACTGAATTATTGTTTGAATTGTTTTTTTTAAAGATTTAGTAGCGGGTTGTTGGTGATATAGGGGATAAGGGTGGGTAGTATATTAAAATATGTTTAATAAAATTTAAATTAAATTAAAATAAATTATAAATTGAAATACGAAAATTTATTTAATTTATTTGAAATTGAATGTATTATATAATAATTTGGTAATTAAGTGTTATATTTTGTATATAGTGTTTAATAAAAAAAATTCTATAAATAATACGAAATTAGAAATTTCAATATTTAAATTTCTAAATTGAAATTTGAAATGTCAAATTTTTTATTTCAAATTTGAAATTTGAAATTTTACATTTATTTTTTAAATTATATTATTATAAGTCAAGTGTGTAATATTTAATGTTTGTGTATTTGTTATAATATATGCTAAGAATGAGTCAAAATACAAATATACAAAGTTTGGGTTACATTTTTAAAAATTTTAAAACTTTTTTAAATTTGTTAAAAAATTTTGATTTTTGAAATTTTAATTTTTGGTTAAAAATTTGGGTATTGTTATGTTCAAAATAAAATATTGTGTGATTGTAATTTAATAGTCTATTTTGTAGTATAATAGATAGAGTGGTTATTAATATATATAGTGATGTTTATGTGTTATAATATCACAAATATTATTGTTTCCTGTCCAGCACTTTACCTGACTTATGTAGGATTGGAGTTAAAATTGTGATTTATTTTAGCTTACTGTTAAGTATTTTCTGTGTGTTATGTTTTATATTTTATATTTTAAAAAAAAAGAAATTAATTTTTTTTTTTTTTCAATTATTATGATATATAATTTTGCTATATTTTTTTAATAATAAACAAATATGATTCGTTTGTACATTTTTACATATATATCACAAGTGTCAACATTTATTAAGTACAATGGTAATATAGTTTTGGACACTTTTTTTATTCATACTTTTCAGTTGTTGATGCAAACATTTTCATATTTTTTAATACACTTTTTTCAAATATTTGTTTACATTCTACATTGCAATTTTTATCATATATACATTGTTATATTACATTAATTACTATATTAAATTTTAAATTTTTAAATTAAAATTTAATATGTTAATTAATTTACATGTAATTGTATTTTTCTACAGTATGTACATAAAATTGTGTTCAGTGTTATACATATAAAACAAAATTAACAATCAAAAACATATTTTTAATATACTATAATTATTTAATATATAATTATATTAAAAATATTATTGTATATTTTACATTAATCAAAAGGTTCTTTACAAACAATAATACATTTATTACAATACATGGAAAAAATAATGCTATTCATCTCTATTTTTGTTTAAATTATGGGGATTTAGTCCTATTTTAGTTTTTATTGTGCTGCCATTTTAATTTTTGAACTTCACTTTTTTGTCTATCTACATCGTTGTTTGGGTCAATTCAGAAAACGGAACCTCGCGGTTGGGAGCTGCTTCGTGTTGGTGAATGTAAGTGTATTTTACAATATTTTTAACTACATTTTAAGACATTATAGAGCTAGTTGTATTGTGTTGTACTTTACAGTTTATGTGAAAAATACGTGTTATTTAAGGTCTTTATTGATAACGTACTTTGTAAGATATTTATTATGAAATTAAGGTTTATGTATTGTGTAAATGAATTAATTTAGGTGTTTTCCTATGTTTTATATGTTATGTTTAGGCTAAGTGGCTTTCGTATTTATTGTGGGTGAGTTTTGTTTGTATTTATTTACAGGTGTTCGTTTTGGTGAGCTGAGGGATTTTATTGCGTAATTTTGGTTAAATACAGCTAAATGTTTAACTACATTTCTTGATTTTTCGGGGTTTTGGAGCGTTTTTATCGTCATTATTTTTCTCGTTTTTTATGGTTCCGTTCCCGAGAGGATTGCTACGTGGGACCCTTATAAAACAGTTGTTTTTTTCCATTTTGTGGGGATTTTTTTAAACCATGTGGATTTATTTATTTTCTATTCGTCTTGAAACCATCTTTTTGGAACACATTCTACAGCTGCACAACACTTAAGTTATTATTATATTTTAGATTGGGGTGGATTGAGCTATATTGTGCAATTTTGTTTAATGTCGTTTTATTATGTCTTGTAATAATAGATTACATTTATTTTTACATGACATAATGTAACTACATTAAATAAAAAGGTTTGTTTTATTTATTGTTTGAAATGTTTTTATGTGTTGCTTGTTAAAGGATAGATTTTGCTATTAGTTCTAAGTATTCAATACCTTCAATACTTGGGTACATTCTGACTTTTTGCTGTAGGTATTCGTACATATTTAATGTTTGTTTACTTAGTTTAGGGCCGATTTTAGATAGAGATTGCTCTATTCTTAGTTCTTGGTAGCTTTGCTCTTTTTTGATGCTTTGGATTAGTTTATGAAGTGTGGGTTGTGTTCTTCCTATTGTGGCTTGGAAGGCATTATGCCATCCTTCGACCGCGTTGTTGGTTTTGGCTTTCTGTGCCATAGTACTAGCATACACATTCCACCATGGAATTTGGAATTTAGGTTGTCTGCGGTGGCCCGAACGATGTAATCTTCCCACCCAGGTATCTTCAAAATAGTCTAAGAAGGGAGTTAATTTTGTCTCATTGGTGCGGTAGAAAGGGCTGTCAAGTAGTAAATTGTAATAGTTAGCAACTTCTGTTGTTGGTACAAATGCCAATGCTATTAACTTTTTAATCTGATAAGCAAAGTTACTGTTTGTTGAATATTCAATGCTTAAAGTAGATTTTTGTAAGTGCCTCCATATACTTTGGTTGTAGTGATAATAACACCCTTGTATTGATGTGTGAGGATATATTTTAAGTATAGCTTGAATCATGGCTATTTCAAAGTCTATTATTATTCTTTGTGGATAGTAATTATCAGTAAATTCTTTGATAGTTGTTAAAATTTCTACATAGCTAGCATTTGTTTTATTTGGCAGCAGTGTATAAATTAAAGGGATATTTGTTTCTTGGTACTCACCATGGATGGTGTAAAGTTGATAGAAAGGTTTGGGACATACTTTAAAAGTTCCGTCCATCATCCAGGTTTCACACGATTTTAGTTTTTGCAAATTGCTATTTGTTGCAAAAAGTAAAATTCTTTTATCATGACTGTGATTATCATACATTAAGAATTTATCTTCATTGTGTGTAATAGTATATTCAGGATAAATTATAATGTCTTGAAAAGTTTTAGGTGCTGGTGGAGTTGGATCAGAAGCTCGTTTTGTTTTTGCAATTAATCTTTTCAAGTTGGGTATTGAAGGTAACTGTCCTGTGACATGTTCTGGCACCTTGCTTAAAACATTTTTCAAAATAGTGGTGCTTGTTTCTTGTGAGCCTGTACTTGCTTCTCTCAATGTCTCTAGTGCTTCTCTTACTTCGACTTCTGTTACATTGGGTGGGTGGTTATGCTCATGTACATTTACAACATTGTTATCAACAGTCTGTGCTCTACCATAGCATGCAGTTGAGTAATATTTACTACATTTCCAATAAGTTTTATTCCCTCTGATTCTTTCTTGGGTGTAGGTGTAACCCATGTAGCTCAGCATAATTTTCCCTTTTTGAGAAGTAATAAAAGTAGCTCCTGTTGCCATGTCTAAGGTAGATCTGTGAAGACATATATATTTTTTTTAGTAAAAGTGATAAACATTTCTTGAGATGTGTACGTTAAAAGGAAAAACTGCTAAAACTTACTTCCAATGTTGTTTTTCTGCTAATTATATGTTTTCTGTTCTTATATGTAGATTTTCACTCTTTAATGTTCTGTAGTTGTGGTAAAGAATAATACAAAAAAATGATTTAGTTTTATAGTTGTTTGTTTTTACTTTCTGATTATTAATAGACACAGTGGGTATACTTACTTAATGTAGTAGAAGATGTTGTTAGTTTAGTTGTAGATTGGTAGATGAATTTTCTATAATCTGTAAAAGAAAGTTAAATTGTGTTATTTATTGTATTAGGATCTATTAGTAGGTAATAAAATATCAAGTCTTTAGCAAGTTTACTTTGTGACTTTTTACATTTATTTTTAAGCTTTCTAAGTACACATGGATAAAGCAGTTCATAAATTCATTTAATTATTATCTTGTGGTAGTTGTTGATAGGATGTTGTAGTTATATTTAAACAAATAAAAAGACCATCTTTTTAGTTTAGGGAGTTTAGCTAGTTATCGACAGGTTTGTATGATAAATGAAATGGGACTTCACTTACTTGATTTTTAGTATGCTGTGTTGTAGTCGTTGTAGTAGGTGTGTATTCTCTTGTTTTCAGCAAAGTAACCGTTTTCATCCAAGTTTGGCCAAAAAATGGTAAATTACGTTAAGTCTGTAATTGTCTTTATAGTAGTGAGTTAATTAATTGTTATATTTGATTGGTTCAATTACATATATTTTAAATTCATTGGCTGAGAACATTAGTTTGAATTTGAAAGCCGTTAATTTGTAAAGAGTTTGTAGCATCAATAATTGTTTTCGATTTTAATTACAAAATGTATTATATGTGTTTTATTTTAAATGTAAATATTTATTACAATGTTAAAATTAGTGAAATGTTATTTAAAGTAATCCGATAAGAGTGTATGATAGTGTTTGGTAATGTTTATATTGGTTTACCACCTTTACAACTTAACTTTTACAACGCTAAAACCATTACAACGTATGTATTTACAACGCATGTTTTTACAACGTAGGTACCTTTACAACGCATACCATTACAACGTAAGTATTTGTAAGTATATAATTATATTTAAAATGTAAAATGTTTGGTTTTTTTTAAGGGGTATATTTAGGGTTCAGGGTCAGTTTAGCGTTTTTGGGTGAAGGGGTATTTTTAGGGTTCAGGGTCAGTTTTCAGATTTTGGGTAAAGGGGTATTTTTAGGCTTCAGGGTCAGTTTTCAGTTCTTGGGTAAAGGGGTATTTTTAGGGTTCAGGGTCAGTTTTCAGTTTTTGGGTAAAGGGCTATTTTTAGGCTTCAGGGTCAGTTTTCTGTTTTTGGGTAAAGGGGTATTTTTAGGGTTCAGGGTCAGTTGTCAGTTTTTGGGTAAAGGGCTATTTTTAGGCTTCAGGGTCAGTTTTATGTTTTTGGGTAAAGGGGTATTTTTAGTGTCAGGTCCGTTTTCAGTTTTTGGGTAAAGGGGTATTTTTTAGGCTTCAGGGTTAGTTTTCAGTTTTTGGGTAAAGGGCTATTTCTAGGGTTCAGGGTCAGTTTTCAGTTTTTGGGTAAAGGGGTATTTTTAGGGTTCAGGGTCAGTTTTCAGTTTTTGGGTAAAGGGGTATGTTTAGGGTTCAGGGTCGGTTTTCAGTTTTTGGTTAAAGGGGTATTTTTAGGGTTCAGGGTCAGTTTTTAGTTTTTGGGTAAAGGGGTATTTTTAGGGTTCAGGGTCAGTTTTCAGTTTTTGGGTAAAGGGGTATTTTTAGTTTTCAGGGTCAGTTTTCAGTTTTTGGGTAAAGGGGTATTTTTAGGGTTCAGGGTCAGTTTTCAGTTTTTGGGTAAAGGGGTATTTTTAAGGTTCAGGGTCAGTTTTTAGTTTTTGAGTAAAGGGGTATTTTTAGTGTTCAGGGTCAGTTTTCAGTTTTTGGGTAAAGGGGTATTTTTAGGGTTCAGGGTCAGTTTTCAGTTTTTGGGTAAAGGGGTATTTTTAGGGTTCAGGGTCAGTTTTCAGTTTTTGGGTAAAGGGGTATTTTTAGGGTTCAGGGTCAGTTTCAGGGTTGAGTTTTTGGGGTACAGGGGTACAGGATAGAAAAAAATAAAATTATATATAAATTAAATTTTTTTTTAAATGAAATGATTTTATACTAAATTAATTTACAATTTATTTTTTTCAATTATTTTATATTAACAAAATTAATATATACTTACCAATACTTACGTTGTAATGGTATGCGATGTAAAGGTACCTGCGTTGTAAAAACATGCGTTGTAAATTCATGCGTTGTATTAGTATTTGTGTTGTAAAAATTTCGTTGCAAAGGTATGCGTTGTAAAAGTATGCGTTGTAACGTCATACATCCTTTATATTACTAATGTATCTTTTTATTATTATATATAAATAAAACATACATAGTGTATATACATATATGTTAGAAAAGCTTATTTTGATTTTTAATTATTATGAAAAAGTGAATAATAGAAAGGTAATGTGTATATAAGGTTATAATGAAAATGACGATATTTTTTGTATATTAATATAAGTAGAAAGGTAGTCGATATTTGTGTAGTCGATATTAGTGTAGAAGGTAATGTTATTTTAAAGATAGTCGATAATGTAGTAGTCGATATTTATGTAGTCGATATAATTGTTAACGATATTAGAGTAGTCGATAAAAAAATATCGATATTTGTGTAATTTCTTGTTTAAGTATATGGTGACGATATTTTTGTAGACGATGTATTTGTGGCGATATTTTTGTAGGTCGATGTTTTAGTAATCGATATTTCATCATGGAACCCCAGAAATCTGGAAAAAAACATTTATTAGACCTCTCTTAAAGAAACCAAATATGGACCCTACCGAACATAAAAACTACCCCCCCCCCCATTGCCAGCCTACTAATAGTTGCTAAGATTGTGGAAAAATCACTAAATACAGCGCTGACTGTTTATTTAGATGCCAATAATATATTGGATACTTCGCAGCACGGTTTCCGTTCACGCCATTCCCCCGAAACTGCCCTGATCCTTGCAACCGAAGAGATCCACAGGGTGGTGGATGGGGAGGAGGGTGGTCCTTGTGCTCCTGGATTTATCAGACGCCTTTGATACCGTGAACCACACGGTGTTCATGCAGCGGCTGAGGGATGAAGGGGTGGAGGCTACTGCTGACCCTCCTATCCTCCTTCTTTGCAATGCCTTATTTCTGGGCATTGAGAAGTCCCAAATGAGAAATATGCATTCCCTACAGAACGCTGCAGCAAGACAACTTCTGGGCTTACCCATAGGACAGTCAACTTCTGCAGTAATCAAATTACTCCACTGGCTTCCCATCAAACAGCGGGTGAAATCTCTATGTCTTGACACAAACTTGGTGTTACTGACTTGAAATCGCCCACCCCACACTATGGCAAGGGCAGAATGAACCATGGGTGAGCAAAGTGCCCCTGGGAACGTTCACACATTAGGTATGGAAGGAATAGGAATAGGACTCACCCCCACCCACCAATGGGTGCCAAGCATGAATGTGGCACCACAAGGCACCCCCTCATACCACTTTCTTGACCTACGGCAGAGCAAAAGAGAAATGGACTTTGTTTGCTGTGACCTGAGAGGAGTATTAAGTACTGGACTTCAACATATGTTGGCTCTCTCAAACCTTCAGCTCCCATATTCTTTATCGGGGAACTAATGTCAGCAGCACTGATAGTTATCATTGGGTCATAATGGCTATTGCATCATGAAACCGATATGGTTGACACAAACTTGGTGTTACTGACTTGAAATCTCCCACCCCACACTATGGCAAGGGCAGAATGAACCATGGGTACTCTCACACCTCAGTCCTAGGGCTAGTCAGAAAATGAGATTTGTACAGGGTGCAAGTTGTCTTTAAACATTTCATGACCTTTGGCTATATTAAAAGAGATCGAATATGTTGTGAAAGAAGCAATTTCATAATACGGGTGGGAATGAAGGGTCAGAAACACTAGCAGGTTTCGACCCCGTAATTATTCTCAGATTTGATGATTGGTTCGTAAAGTGATAGGGGTAGACTTCACCGCAAATTAGGGCAAGGTTAGGGTAAATTGCAGGTGTGGCGGTGGGGAAAGTCTAAATCAAACATTCACTCAGGGATTTGTGAAGTGCGCTATTGTATGCATGAGTGAGTAGAAATATATAAAGTTTCAAGATGATCCGTCAAGCGGGTGCCGAGAAAAAATGGGAGGTCCAAAACGCAATTTCCCACATCATTTTTTCATTTTAAAATTGAATACTGATTCTGAAAAAATAACTGATCAGAATTACACCATCATTGGCTGAAAGCTATTTCTAGGTCCAGAAAACCGGGCTTTTTTGTGATTTGATTCCCAGAGAATGTCATTATCTAAAAATATACTGATTGCGGCAATAAATAAACAACTATTCAAAGCCTCACAAGTGGGAAAGTATCTAGTAGAGAAAGCCTTATGACTGATTTCTATGAAGCACTTCAGAAAAACCTTCTGTCACACATTTCTGCAGTGTTTGGTGAAACACTTGAGGTGGGTTTGCGCCTCCTTACTGCTAGAGATTCACCATAAATGCCATATGAAAATCTTGTATGGATAGTAAGCACCACTTGTATGCCACTGTTCCTAATACTCACTGACAACAATATATTGTCTTGTAATAATCCCAACAGCTTAATGTTCTGGTGCAGAGAAAATGCTTTCTGACCGAGCAGAATTTATTCCTGGTAGGGGTACCTCCAACAATCTATATTCGCCGTTCGCTCTAATGCAACTAATACATCCTATGTTCCCATGATTGCGCTCTTCTTCTAGGATCCTAAAAGACAATTGATTTCCTGGAATGGCCCTTTATGATGACACATTGCACAGGATTGGGGTAGAAGTTTACTAATTTTAAACTTTTTAGACTGTTATGTATCTGAACCTTGGGCTAAGGTTGTAAGTTAATGGATGAAAGACGGATCCCTTTAAAGTCTTCAGAGGTACATTGAAGGATAGCCCACTTTCCCTACTCCTGTTTGCCATTGCTCTGAAACCACTGAGAGTACTATGGTAAAACTATGGTCAGCTGGAAGTAACTTGTGGTATGAGTAGTTTGTTAATGTGACTTTATTCCTACAATAAACTGTTATTTGTTAAACACCATAAGAAACACATTTTATCAATTTGGGCACTTATCGGTATTAACAAAAAATTGGAATAATTCACATTTATCCTGATTACCCCTACTGTTGCACAGTTCAGCTTTGAGTACGATGAGAGGGTTTACTAACTCTGTTATACGTTTACCAAAATAGATAATAACTAGGAAGTAATCATGTTGGAGAATTAAGGCACAGTTTTTGATTGTTGGCTAGTTGAGAGATAAATTGGGCTAACATTATCTATAATCGATAAAATAGCCCTGAGTGAAAGCTGCTGTCTTTTTTTCAGAGTTTTATATTGTACGAAATTGGCCCGAAGGTATCAGAGCGCTTTACTTGAGCATCAGTTACGTTACAGAAAGGACACATTCATTTTTGTTAGGCATTTTCCCAGAATCACAGGATGTTGAGCATTGTTGCAGAGACTCGAACCCAATCCCGAGATGCGGACTCGTTCCCCATATTTGAGGTTCACTGCCCAAGCCCTTAGGCTTTTCATAAGAATTCCAATTCCCCTGGCAAATGCCTTTTTTTCTACATTACAAATACTCCTGTTGTGACTTGTGTGAGGTGAAGACAGGTTCAAGTCAGATGTGACATTATCATATGATAAGTAGGAGTTCTCTGTCCCTGATTTAGAACTTTATTATTATTCGTTTTTTGGTACTGTTGCATCCTTCACTAACCCTTCTTGGTGGCAACGAGAAAGATCAGATTGATCGTTATTACTAAAATAATTGCTTACCTCTATGTTAACATGTGTTGCATCCATTCACACTAAAATGAAGACCAATTGCACTTTCTGTATGTTTTTTTTCTTGCAGGTGTTTTCTTGTAATCGGCAGAAAGCCAGGCTCAGAATCACAGTGCATATGATTGCAGTAAAGCAGAGAAATGTGCGTTCTCCTCGTAGGAGCAACTCAATAACTGTGAAGTGTAACCAACTATTTGAAATATTCAGTACCGGATCGCGACCATTGCCAGGACCCCTGGCCCCCACCGACGGAAGCCAACCCAACGAACCTACACCGCCGCCGACCTCATCGCACTCAACACCGCCGCATCCCAGGATGTCACCGCGCCGCCCCGAAGCACACCCACGGACCCTTCAGCTGCCGCGCCTGCAAGTTCACCTGCATCCGGACCTTCCCTGCACCCGCCAAACCGAACACCAGCAGCAACCACCTCAAGTGCATCCTGCTCAACACCCGCTCCGTCCACAGACACGCTGTAGAACTCTGGAACCTCCTCGACACCACCGCCCCGGACGTTGCCTTCCTCACCGAGACCTGGATGAACGCCTCCTCAGCCCCAGACATCGCCATCGCCATCCCGGAGGGCTACAAGATCATCCGGAGGGACCGCACCGCCAACCAGACGGGAGGAGGCATCGCGATCATCCACAGAGACACCATCCGCATCACGGCCAACACCGACGACACCCTAACCACCGCCGAACACCTGCACTTCCAGATCCACACCAACCCGAAGACCACCCTCAGAGGCACCCTGATCTACCGACCCCCGGGGCCACGCACACGATTCAGCGAGGACATCGCCGACTTCGTCAGCCCGCATGCCCTCCCCTCCGCCGACTACATCCTCCTGGGGGACCTCAACTTCCACCTGGAGAACAACAACGACCGCAACACCACCAGCCTGATCGACAACCTCGCCAACCTCGGACTCAAGCAACTGGTGTCCACCCCCACCCACCTCGCCGGACACACGCTCGACGCCGTCTTCTCATCCAGCAACGACGTCACCTTCAGCCACGCAACAGGACTCCACTGGACGGACCACAGCTGCGTCCACTTCACCTTCAACAGATCGGCGAGCCACCACCACCAACAACAGGTTGCCCGCAGAAGCTGGAGCAAGATCACAGCCGACCAGCTCGCCGCTTCCCTGAGCCAGCACCCTCCCGCCAGCTCAGCGAGCCCCAGCCTGGCCGCCGACAACCTCACGAAGTGGATCAGCAACTGCGCGAACGAACTCGCCCCACTGAGAACCCCACCCAGCAGGCCCTGCAGCAGAAAAACACCATGGTTCACCGACGAACTAAAGAGCTCCAAGAAGAACTGCCGAGCCCTCGAGAAAGCCTGGAGAAGGGAGCCGACCACGGACAACATGACCACCCTCAAGCTCGCCACCCGGAAACACCACCAACTGATCCGCGCCACCAAGAAAAATACATACAAGGATCGTCTGGATAACAACGCACACAACTGCTCTTCACCATCGTAAAAGAGCTCTCCAACCCCAGCGCCGGAAGCAATGACATCACCCCGTCGCAAGACCTCTGCAACTCCCTCGCCTCCTACTTCCACAACAAGATCGCGGACATACACAACAGCTTCAGCAACCAACCAACGCAAGCCACAACCGCAACAACGCCACCCACCACCACCCTCCGCACCTGGACTCCAATCAACACAGAAGACACCATCCGCACAATGAACTCCATCCACTCCGGATCTCCAACTGACCCCTGCCCTCACCACGTCTTCAACAAGGCCGACGCTGTCATCGCACCCCACCTGCGGGACATCATCAACACTTCCTTCGAAACCGCCACCTTCCCTGAGAGCTGGAAGCACGCCGAACTCAGCGCTCTTCTCAAGAAACCCACAGCAGACCCCACCGACCTCAAGAACTACCGCCCCATCTCGCTCCTCCCGTTCCCGGCCAAAGTCATCGAGAAGACCGTCAACAAACAGCTGGCAACCTTCCTCGAGACGAACGGATCCCTCGACCCCTCACAGTCGGGCTTCCGGGCGAACCACAGCACCGAGACCGCCCTCATCGCTGCCACCGATGACATACGAACTCTGATGGACAACGGAGAAACAGCGGCCCTCATCCTCCTAGACCTCTCCGCGGCGTTCGACACGGTCTGCCACCGCACACTAGCACAGCGCCTTGGCAACATCGGAATCCAGGACAAGGCACTAGAATGGATCATCTCCTTCCTCGACGGAAGAACACAGAGAGTCCGCCTACCACCGTACAAGTCAGAGGCCACCGAAGTCATCTGCGGCGTCCCTCAAGGATCCTCACTGAGCCCCACCCTCTTCAACGTCTACATGAGCCCCCTTGCGGCCATCGTACGCCATCACAACCTCAACATAATCTCCTACGCCGACGACACCCAGCTGATCCTCTCCCTGACCAACAACCCCGCCACCGCCAGAGCCAACCTGCACGAAGGGATGAGAGAGGTAGCCGAATGGATGACGACCAGCCGCCTGAAACTGAACTCGGACAAGACGGAGGTCCTCATCCTGGGCGCCTCGCCCTCCGCCTGGGACGACTCCTGGTGGCCCTCCGCCCTGGGCACCGCACCCAAACCAACGGACCACGCACGTAACCTGGGCTTCATCATGGACTCCTCCCTCTCCATGACCAGACAAGTAAACGCCGTCTCCTCGTCTTGCTTCAACATCCTGCGCATGCTACGCAAGATCTTCCGGTGGATCCCCACCGACACAAGGAAGACGGTCACCCAGGCCCTCGTCACCAGCCGACTGGACTACGGCAACGCCCTCTACGCCGGAACCACTGCCAAGCTCCAGAAGAGACTTCAGCGGATTCAGAACGCCTCGGCCAGGCTCATCCTCGACATCCCCCGACGCAGCCACATCTCCGGACACCTGAGAGATCTGCATTGGCTCCCGGTCAACAAGAGAATCACCTTCCGTCTCCTCACCCACGCACACAAAGCCCTACACGACCAAGGCCCGAGCTACCTCAACAACCGGATCAACTTCTACACTCCTAAGCGCCTCCTCAGATCAACCAGCCACGCCCTCGCCGCCGTCCCCCGCATCCGAAGAACGACAACAGGAGGAAGATCCTTCTCCTACCTGGCCGCCAAGACCTGGAACTCACTCCCGACCGACCTACGCCTGACCCAAGACCACCTCTCCTTCAGGAAGAAGCTCAAGACCTGGCTGTTCGAGCAGTAACGGCACCCCCCCCCCCACCCAGCGCCTTGAGACCCTACGGGTGAGTAGTGCGCTCTACAAATGTCATGATTGATTGATTGAGTACATAGACAACTACCTAAACAGCAAAAAAAAACACAAGAGCGAGAAGCTGCAGCAGGTAACCGTATCACTGTTCTACTCATTTTAGAGAGCCCCCTCAATCACAAACATCATGCAAGGTGGGGTCAGGAGACGATGAAGCATGTAGGAGGAGTACTATAAGGGAGCATGGGACATGGGGAAAATGGAGGCGGCCACAGAGTCTCCAGTGCACTGTCAGCTCATACAAAGACCCAACCAGGAGGACCTATCCAACTAGTTCCCACAGTTGACCCAGTTTTCCAGGCTCCCCTTAAAAGGGGCAACGACCCCAAGTATTGAGAGGCAGGTGTGGGATCCCCCACCATCAAATCCATTTCCGCCAGACTGTTCAGCATATCCGCCCAGATTTTAAGATCACGTTCAGCATGCTCATCTGGGCGTACTTCACATAGTCGCTTCTCCTTTGTCACTCTGCATTTATGCCTGTCTTCCATCTATTAATGAACTGTCAGCACAGTGGGGTATATCCAATAGATAGCCACCGGCTGCTTAGCGAGCACTAACCCCAGTACCCCAAGGAGGGAGTGACTAACATAGGCTTTCACAGTCACCTGTGTGACCTCCCATAGAACATGTAGGATCTCTCCCCAAAACCCTTGCAGTTTGTTACAGTCCCATGTCATGTGGAGAAAGGATGCTGGAGTGGAGCCACATATGGGACACACATCTGACCAAGTAAACATTGTGGGGTCAGATAGGTTTAATACAGGCAATCAATCAATCAATCAATCAATCAATCATATCATTTGTAAAGCGCACTACTCACCCGTGAGTGTCTCAAGGCGCTGGGGTGGGGAATGCTGCTACTGCTCGAAAAGCCAGGTCTTGAGGAGTTTTCTGAAGGTCAGCAGGTCTTGGCGGATGGGGATGGTGATCCAGATTTTGGCGGTGAGGTGGGAGAACGATCTGCCGCCTCTTCGGAAGCGGGAGACTGTAGCGAGGGCGAGGTCGGCGGAGCGGAGCTGGCGGGTGGGGGTGTAGAAGCTGAGTTGTCTGTTGAGGTACGTTGGTCCGGTGTTGTGGAGTGCCTTGTGTGCGTGGGTGAGGAGCTTGAAGGTTATCCTCTTGTTGACTGGGAGCCAGGGCAGGCCTCTCAGGTGGGGTGTGATGTGGCTGCGGCGAGGGATGTCGAGGATCAGGCGTGCAGAGGCATTCTGGATGCGTTGGAGCCGTCTCAGGAGTTTGGCAGAGGCTCCTGCGTAGAGGGCGTTTCCATAGTCTAACCTGCTGCTGACAAGGGCCTGGGTGACTGTTCTTCTCGTTTCAGTGGGGATCCACTTGTAGATCCTACGGAGCATGCAGAGGGTGTTGAAGCAGGAGGAGAAGACGGCGTTGATCTGTTTAGTCATGGAGAGGGTGGAGTCGAAGATGACCCCTAGGTTGCGTGCGTGGTCGGTGGGTGTTGGAGCGGTTCCCAGTGCGGTCGGCCACCAGGAGTCATCCCAGGCCGAAGGGTTGGATCCGAGGATGAGGACCTCCATCTTGTCCGAGTTTAGCTTCAGTCGGCTGCTCCTCATCCATTCAGCAATGGCCTTCATTCCTTCGTGAAGGTTGGTTTTGGCGGTGCGGGGGTCCTTGGTGAGGGGGAGTATCAGCTGGGTGTCATCGGCGTAGGAGAGGATGTTGAGGTCGTGCCGACGGGCGACTTGGGTAGGGCGGTGCCATGCAGATGTTAAACAGAGTTGGGCTGAGGGATGAGCCCTGGGGTACACCGCAGATGATCTTGGTGGCTTCAGAGCGGAAGGGGGGAAGGCGGACGCTCTATGTTCTGCCGGAGAGGAAGGAGGTGGTCCAGTCCTGGGCCTTCTCTTGGATCCCAGCATTGTGGAGGCGTGATCGTAGTGTGTGGAGACAGACCATGTCGAAGGTGGCTGACAGGTCCAGGAGGATGAGGGCCGCCGTTTCTCCGTTGTCCAGCAGGGACTTGATGTCATCGGTGGCGGCGATGAGGGCAGTCTCGGTGCTGTGGTTGCTGCAGAATCCGGACTGGGAAGGATCCAGAATGTTGTTCTCCTCGAGGTAGCGGGTCAGTTGTTCGTTGACGGTCTTCTCGATGACCTTTGCTAGGAAAGGGAGCAGGGAGATGGGAGATGGGCCGGAAGTTCTTGAGGTCCTTGGGGTCCGCCTTAGGTTTCTTGAGTAAAGCGTTGATCTCGGCGTGCTTCCAATTCTCCGGGAAAGTTGCTGTCTTGAAGGAGGTGTTGATGACTTTCCGGAGATGGGGTGCGATGGATGTGCTGGCTTTGTTGAAGATGTGGTGTGGGCATGGATCTGACGGAGATCCGGAGTGGATGGTGTTCATGATCTTGATGGTGTCATCGTCGTTGATGTAGGTCCAGTAGAGCAGGCGGTTGGTGCAGATGGTGGTCGTGGTGGTGGAGGTCTCAGTGGTTGTCGGGGCGGTCGTGGCGTTGAAACTGTCGTGGATGTCTATGATCTTGCGGTGGAAGAAGGTGGCCAGCGAGTCGCACAGGTCTTGCAAGGGTGGGACGTCGTTGGTGTTAGAGCTGGGGTTGGAGAGTTCCTTCACGATGTTGAAGAGCTCTTTGCTGTTGTGCGCGTTGTTGTCTAGGCGGTCTTTGAAGGAGGCCCTTTTGGCGGATCTGATGAGGTGATGGTGTCCGCGGGTGGCATTCTTGTGGGCGGCGTGGCTGTCCGGTGTTCGTTCACCGAGCCAGATCTTCCCTAGCTTTCGGCAGGTTTGCTTGGAGGCCCGGAGGTCTTTAGTGAACCAGCTGGCTTTCTTGTTGTTATGATTGTTGGAGGGTTTCTTGATCGGGGCGAGGGTGTTGGCGCAGTTGTTGATCCACTGTCTGAGGTTGCGGGCGGCGGGGTCGGTATGGTCGGCGGGTGGGCTCTGGGTGAGGGTGGTGGTTAGCTGGTCTTCGGTGACTTTGCTCCAGCAGCGGTGAGGCATCTGTTGGGTGCGGTGGTGCGTGGTGGGTTTTTTGAATGTGAAGTGGATGCCGCGGTGGTCGGTCCAGTGGAGTTCGGTGGTATGGTTGACGGAGACGTGGGGGCTTGCGGAGAAGATGGGGTCTAGCATGTGACCGGCGGAGTGGGTGGGTGTTGTGACGAGTTGTCTGAGTCCGAGGTTGGCTAGGTCGTCGATCAGGGTGGTGGAGTTGGTGTTGTCATTGTTCTCGAGGTGGAAGTTCAGGTCCCCGAGGAGGATGTAGTCCGTGGAGGCGAGGGCGTGTGTGCTGACGAAGTCGCGATGGAGTCGCTGAACTGTGTTCGGGGTCCGGGCGGTCTGTAGATGAGGGTTCCTCTGAGGGTGGTCGTCGTTGTTGGTCGAGACTGTGAGAGTGTTCCTGTGGACGATGGCAATTCCTCCTCCCGCTCTGTTGGTGCGGTCCTTGTGGGTGATCTTGTAGCCCTCCGGGATGGCTATGACTATGTCGGGTGCCGAGGCGGGGTTCAGCCAGGTCTCCGTCAGGAAGGTGATGTCTGGGGAGTTTGAGTCAAGTAGGTCCCAGAGTTCAACGGTATGCTTTCGGGCAAAGCGGGTGTTGAGAAGGATGCATCTGAGCTGGTTGGGTTCTTTCCTGGTCGGCAGCATGGTGGGCGGATGCTTGTGAAGCTGCAGTTACGGCAGGTGAAAGCTTCGTGGGTGCGTTTCGGGGTGGCCAGGAAGCAGGTGTGTGATCGTCTGGTGTTGAGTGCGTGGAGGGTTCTGGCATCGTAGCGGTGTCGGGCGTTTGTGGTGTCCAGGGGTCCTGGCTCTGGGAGTGGTCCAGGCACGGATGGGCACAGACGGGCTTGCCTTAGGTGCGCCAGCAGCGCGGCCTCGTAGCGGCTTCCATATGAGGAGATGTTGGAGGGAGGAGCAGCTGGGAGGTGGGATCGGGCGGCGAATGGGATTGCAGGTGGGCGGGCCGCAGGCTCGCAGCGGCGGGGAAAAACGGGCGGGGGCCGCGGGAGAACTGGGCACAGGAAGGAAAAACAAGTTTAGGCAAGAAAACAAGTACAGGCCCAGAGGAATAGAAACAAGTCTGGGCAAGAAAGCAAGTTTGGCACAGGGGAATAAAAACAAGTCTGGGAAAGACAGCAAGTACAGGCACAGGGGAATAAAAACAAGTCTGGGCAAGAAAGCAAGTACAGGCACAGGGGAATAAAAACAAGTCTGGGCCAGAAAGCAAGTACAGGTACAGGGGAATAAAAACAAGTCTGGACAAGATAGCAAGTACAGGCACAGGGGAATAAAAACAAGTCTGGGCAAGAAAGCAAGTTAGGCACAGGGGAAAATACAAGATTAGGCAAAAACAATGCAGGCAGAGCCGTGCAGCAGCGTGGGGAGCGACCTGCCTGCGAGCAGGGTCATATGCAATAGAACTGGGTGAGCTTTTACCCCGCATTGCGAACAACCTCCTTGACTTAAGCAAGTACACTCTTTCAGGGTCTGTCGGAGCGTGTCTCTGGCAGGTCTGTAGTGCATCTGTTTCGGACTCCTGTTGTGTCAACTCAACAGTCTCCTTTCGGGGCTTGTAAACATGGGAGATCAATCCCTGGGTTGATCCCACGTCCAATAGTACCTGCAGCATCTGGAATTCTGAAGGCTCCGTGGAGAAATCTGTCCAAACCTCACGGAATGTCTGGAAAATCTCAGCATATTGCAGAAACTGGCCTTGGTGTAGACCAATCAGGTCCTGTGCTTCTTCTGCCACAAGAAAAGTGCCATTGAGGTAGAGGTTACCAGCCATGTTAAAGCCCCCTTCAAACCGTTGTGTCAGTTACAACACAGAGTGAATAGCCTGGATGAGCTTTAGCTATTGGAGACTTTAGCTAGGGGAGGGGCAACAGCTTAGCATAGTGTGTCTGATGGAACACGCTCTTCACTGTTTTCTCCCAGGACACTTCCACCTTTCTGACAAACAAGGGATGGTCGCTCGGGATACCTGCCCCTAGCATGAGAATGTGAGGGGAGATCTATGTTTGTTCTCCCCTCTCCCAGAAAGTCTTTCTCCTTGTTCGGGCTGTCTGCTCAACACTGTTGTGCATACTGCAGAAGGCTCGCAAAATAATATAATTGTATGTCCAGCAGTCCCAGGCCCCCCAGATCAACATCTAATTTCAGATTATCTACTCTTCTTGCCAGACCACAATAGGGACACTAGGAGGCTATTTAATTCAGTGGATGTACAAACAGCGTGATAATAGGATTATTTTACTCAGCGCAACTCCCACAGTGGCTGGTGCACCCAGAAGCAAATCTACCGCTCCAGACCTTTTAATGAGTCTATCCATGTTGAGCTTGTAGTGGGCCCCTGGGGAATGTGCCACCGGAGTTCCCAGTTAGCCGAAGTGATCCCTTTCCCACCTAAGCGCAATCACAGGAAGTCCCCCTGTTGCATAGTGTCAGCGTGGCCAGTGGAAACAACATGGTTTTCTGCTTGTTGAACTAAAGGTTAGACACTGCACGAAGTCATGATTCACATCAACTCCCCAACCATTCACTTTGGATGCATGACATAGAAGAGCACATCATTTGCATAAAGTAAGACAATATGGGGGACTTCACCTACCTCAATATCCCACTTGATCATGTCAAAGTAGAGTCGAATCACCAGCGGCTCCATTGCTAAGACCAACAGGAGCAGTGGCAAGGGGCAACCCTGTCTTGTGCACTCCAACACCACACATCCCATATGTATATGTGTCCCGACCAGTGCAGAGCAACCACACCAATTACATTAAGAGCAGCCTCAGCCCCATTCTCCGGAGAACCTCTGAGAGGTACTCCTAGTTAAGGGAATCAGCCATCCCGATGTCTAAAGCAATTAACGCTGCCTCCAGGTCTCTGTCTGCAATTGATTGCAGTGCATGAGATATGACATAGCCTCCACAAGTTCATCTGTGTCCCTCTAACTGGAATAAAACCACACTGATCACTGTGCACTAAGTGGGTGACCACATCTTGTAGTCTGGTCGCACAAGCTTGTGCAAGTATTTTAGTATCTACACCAAGCATAGACATGGGTCTATATGAGTTAGGGTATAACTGACGTGGTAGCACCCAGTATCTCATTTCATTGGGCCTCCTGGGTTGATTCCAGCAGATGGGGAAGGAGTAGCCCTCAATATGCCTGGTAGCATTTCACCAGGAGCCGATCGGGTGCAGCACATTGCAGCCTGCCATGTCCTTGACCAACTACCACAGGTCATCCACCGGGATCTCCCCTTCGAGTCCCTCCACCTGTCTTACCTTGAGTCGAATAAGCAAAGAAGGGTCATGTGGTATGAGCACCTGCATGCCCCTGCCAAACGGAGAAGATTGACTCCGGCCTGTGACCCAGCAAAGGAGCTGTCTTGGAACTGCAGCAAGAGTATCACCGGGGGTGGTCGTTCCCTCTTAAGCATCCACATGAGAAGGCATCCTGACTTGTCCCCTCTGTAATAGATGTGAAATAATGTCACCTAACTAGTGGGTCTAGCCTATCCCAGGTCTCACCCACTACTCTCTGGGTGATCAGCAATGTGTCTTGCAATTCTCCTAAAGCAGGGACATCCTGCTTGAGGGCCACCAATCTTCACTTCTCCTCAGCTAGCTGCGCCTCTAGGCAGCCTCTAGTGCCACTAATACGGGTCAGGCACTCCCCACACATCAGCGCTTTCAGAGCACCCCACTCCACCCTCCTGTGTGTCGTTGTTCATCAACTGATTACCCAACCCTCACTACCAGAAGTTTTTCACAGAACTCTGCATCGGGGTGCAGGTGCCAAAGTGGCACACTGGGGCTCTTATTGCATACTCCCAAGTCCAAGAAAAGCAGGGTAAGCCCAGAGATGAACCTATTCAATATTTGAACAGACAGTATTTCAGTGTGGAGGTTCTCCGATACAATGAACCTGTCAAGGCGACTGCATGCATAATAAGGTGGGGTGTAGCAAGTGAATTCCTTGGTTTTCGATCTTGGCGGGACTACAGCCATCCCGCCGTGGTGGCAGTCCCAACTACTCCATTAAGCTGACTGCGGTCTGCCCACTGTATCTAGATGTTGCAACAATAGACAGAAGACCTACGCAGTAGCGGTCTTCTTTACTGATTAGCAGTACACTGTCAGCCTCAAGCCAGTGGAATGGTGATGGAGTGAGGCCATAATGGTGTGAGGACAGGTAAGTGCTACTTATTTTCATTTCAATACACATATATTTTATGAATCTAACAAAATGTACAAGTAGGTATTGTGTACTGCCCATTTTCATTACAAATAGCATTACACACTAACAACATACACACACTATTGAATGTACACTCAACACGAACACAAAACTCTTCCTTAGTTTCTGATGACAATGGGGCAGTGTGAGCTTCATGGTCAAGTAGCAGCAGCACAGGAAATACCTGGAGAATGGTGTTGAAGACGGATTTGGCGGTGGGACCCCACAAAAGGGGAGTTGTCTCCTCTTCTTCATCGATTCTGGAAACTCTCGCTTGGAGGTTTCCCCACAACAATTGATTCAACAGAAAGGTACATTGTAAGCTGGGCAGCGGAAAACGTGGCAGGACTCCCTCCTACAGCAGCTTCTATCTCCGATGCAGTTCAAGCGGAAGAAAGATTCTGGTGGAGGCGGCTGGACTGCAGCGGTCTTCCCTCCAGGGACCAGCCAACATCTAATTAAAGCGGGCGGTCCACCAAGCCATTGGGTGGGAATACAACCAAAAAAGCAACATCAGGACCAGTCCTACAAAGATCTAAATTATCAGCCCTGAATCTTTTATATCAAAACAGACCAGTGTGTATTGAATATGTTGTAATGTACCTGCAATCTTCTTCAAGTTCCAACTGGTGATAATCTTTATGTAAATCAAGGCAAGAGAATACCTTTCACCATTTAATTCCATTATCATGTTGACACTATCTGGCCCTAGATGTCGTTTGAATGTAATTGCTTTGTTTGCTTGGTGTTTACTAATGAATATGGGTACAACTCCTTCAATGTCCTTTTTTGGCACTATCACTATGGGGGAACGCATGGCATCAGATCAGTTGATCGCTCAAATATGTCATGCTTAAGTAATGATTGAAGTACTTTTTCCACAGCTTATTATGAATTAAAAGCAACGTGTCTATGCCTCTAATCAACAGGACAGACATTGTGATTACTGTGTAAGTTTACTTTCATAGCCTTTAGCTTTCACAAACCATGAAGCAATTAAGGAAATTGAATTACTATTTAGTGGTGAGCATTCATATTTGAATTCACCAAAATCAGTCCCATATCAGTGGTGATACTGAAACTGAGCATACAGACACTTGCCTCGGTACCTTGAGGCACATGGATGGGTGCTTATTTTCTTGTGTTTCAATTTCGCAACAAATAAACCTTGACTTTTCATGTGCATTGATTCAGCCCAAATATACGCTTTGGTTTTCGAAGGCGTAAGTCGAGACAATGAAGAGAGTTCATTGTATTTCTCTTCAGGCATTATATTTATCTTTTCGCCACTGTCAATTATAAAATGTATCGAGCTGTCATTTATTTTCAATGTAATTTACAGACAACAGTCCCTCGCCACAGTCCTTCGCATCCGAAGAACGATTGCCGGTGGCAGATCCTTCTCCCACCTCACCGCCAAGACCTGGTACACCCTCCCCACCAACCTACGGCAGACTCAAGACCTACTGGCCTTCAGAAGACTCCTCAAAACCTGGCTCTTAGATCAGTAGCAGCGCCCCTTCCCCCCCCCCCAGGGCTTTGAGACCCTAACGGGTATGTAGTGCGCTTTATAAGTGTTTTGATTGATTGATTGATTAACAATGTTTGTATGACTTTGGTGCTTTGGCATGTTGACTGTTCCTTGACTGCCATTTTTCCTTGCAAGCAGCCGGTCCGGCGTGTGCATGTTTCTTCCTCACTTTCACTGGATATTGAGGCGGAGGAACTGTTTGATGACGATTTAGATGACAATCTACTTTGTTCAGTGTCAATTTGACTCAGTTGATGTTGCCTCTTGACCTTATGGGGATGCGTTGAATGTTGCCTCTGGGAGTTTTGGGTGGTCAATTTGTCTTTGTGCCGTGCACACTTGCTTTATCCTTCACATTACAAACCAAGATAAAATGGTTCTCTTTTCCACAGCCTTTACCTCACTATCCAATGGTTTGATATTTACTTTCATGTGGAAACGGTAATCAACATCTAACACATAACTTCTTTTTATTTGTAGATACCACTTTGTGTCCTTCATTCGTTTACTTTGACATACTTTTTATGCTCATGACTGATTAACTCTGGGCACCTTTAGCCACCATGTCAGCAGCTTATCTTTCAGCATGCTCCTCAGCTCTTGCAACCCTCTCTCCAAACTAAGACTTTCTCTCTGCATTCATCCTCTGAATGAATCTGGCAAGCATCCATCAATAACTATCAGCCGCATAGCTTTCTCATCAAGAAATTCATTGAACTTAGTGTTTGATGAGTGTATCAAGTCTCTCCATAAATTCATCAATGGTTTCACCAACATTTTGTCATTCTTGACTGAAAATGTATATTTCGTAATCAATATTTGGTACAGGATTGAATTTGAGAAACAGCATTTCTTATATTTGACAATATGTAATTTTTGTTTGTCAGTTTGCCGCATTTTCGTTATGACATCTTTCACACCATCACAAGCAAGATTTTTGGGATACTTGATAATCTTTTTGTTATCAGTCTCTTCAAATGCATAAATGAATCTATCCAAGCAGACAATCAATCACCAGTATTTTATTTTTTGATGGCATGGAAAGGTCGTGGTGGTTTCAGTGTGGCTTACTGACACCTTGGGTGGATCCCTGTGAAAGTGTCTGCAACTCATCAATGAGACCTTGTGATTTTCTGGCCTCTGACTCATCTTTATTGAGAGCTGGAACCGTGTCTTTCTTTGCATCCATCTGAAAAATTTCAGTATTCTGAGAGTCATTCTCAACTCTTTATTTTCTGATGACCTGTGAAGTTATTCTGATGCCCACTAGGCAATTCTGTGAATGGATTGGTTCAGTTATGAACAGCTTCATAAGCACAGCCCAAACACTTCTCCTGAGCAAACTTCAACGAGTGCAGTAGTAATATGACTCTCTTTCGGGCATTCAGTAAGTCATTTGTTTCTTTTTGTCTAAATGTCAATTTGCATTTTGTAACACCTGGTTGATCTCCACCTTGCAGTGCTTCTGTTCATAGAGTTATTTTGAAAGTTGTTTTTGTCAGTCGCTGCACGTCATAAACCAGGTAGAATCTGCTTTTAACATTAAAACTTGGTATTTTATACAATTTTATCTTGTGTGTCAGTGCAGTACCTTTAAATTTGTTTGACCAACATGTTCTCGACCATCAATGTGTAACTTCTTTGCAATATTTCTATTGTCTTTGTTTGCTTTACAGTGGCTGAAGTTAAGCTTTGACTCCAAAATTTCCCGTATGAGGTCTCTGTAGGAAGGACAGCGTGGACTCTCCCCCCCAACCCCACACTCTCTATCCGCCGTCGCGGATATCCGGCCCCTGGGAAATTAGTAAGGAGGGGCATATAACCGCCTCCCCCCCTGGGAGGGGCCCATGGCCATCTCCCCCTAGGCGCCCCATCCTTAGTGGGTGCCGCCTCCCCGTGGAAGGGGCCAATGGCCGTCTTCCCCTGGGTGCTCCCATCCATTGTGGGTGGCGCCCAACTCTAGGGACCTTTAAATTACTGCTCACCGATCATGACCTTACCGCCACAGACCAGATAGTTGACCGACGATCCGGTCCCCCCCAACTCCTCCTATAGGTCATGCTTCCTCAAACTTCTTAGCCATGCAACAAAGTCTCCTATGAGTAAATCATTCCCCTCCCTGGATAGGTGAACCCCATCGTTCAGATACATTTGGTCACCCCGGATACACCCATGAGGAATGACATGCAACTGTGCAGAACGGAACAGTCTACCAATCTTATTATTGACCCGTTTAACTGAATGGTTCAGAGCTGACACCGAAAGGCCCCCCTGCCACCTCCTTCTTGGAATCATGTGGGACCAGGCAATCGCGCACCCCGGGACTCTTTTAGCCAACCAGCTAACAGCCGACAAGATTCGTTCAAGTAACACTCGTCTCCCCAGTGTCACCAAATCGTTGCCTCCCAGGTGTACTATGACTATAGATGGCGGTGACCTATGCCGCCCTAAAAGTCCCTCGAAAAATGACTCAAATTTGTCAAAAACGAGCCCACCTTTCCCATGGAAAGCCACTCTGAACCCGTATTCCCCAGGTGCGTAAATCGCGTCACCTTCTTTGAATACGTCACCGGCACGCCTCACGTATGAGTGGCCCACGACCCATACCATCCTCACTCCAGTCGGTGATCTCTGACCGCTGGTCTCTTGATGCAGGGTCGACCTCCAATTCCGCCCTGCAAGGCAGGCTCGCGAAACTGCAAAGTAAACAAAAGACAGAAAACGTGAGTGCATGTCAATTGATCACTTACAACATGTGCAAGCGCACATACCTCTTAAAGCAATTCGAGGACCAACGGCCCAATTTTTTCACTTCCTCGGCACTCTGACCCCTGGCTGTAGCCTCAGTAGCAGCCCCTATCCTGAAAGAGTGGGTCCCAAAATCGCACGGGTCCATGCCCGCGTCAGCGATTGCCAGTGCCAGCACCCTCTGAAACTGAAATCTCGTCAGTGGGGTGCCATCCTTGTGTCGGAGCAAGCTCCCCCCCCAAGCGGCCGCTCTTAGCGCCAAATAGTCTTCCACACACTTCAAAGGACAGACGGGGGACCCACGCTTGCGCTGTACGACCACACTATCTCCCGTAGCCCCCTGGTCAGTCTTGGACATGGCTATCATGAGTACCATCGAATCACCCCTTATCTGGATGTGATCCCTGCACAAACCTCCCTCCATATCTCTCTTGTTCCTTGCGACAAGCTCGCTCACCCTCATGGCCCCATGGAATGCCAATGTGAACGCTGCCCGGAACAGAACTGCTTCGTAATGGGAGGAACACGTCTCATCCAGCTTTGCTAAAAGCAGAGACAGTCTGTCTAAGCCAATCGGGTGCCTCGTATCTCTCTTGCGACCCTCAAGGCGCTGCCAGCCGCGAAGGGCTTTCTTCACCAAAAAAGAACCTGTAGGGTCTTCTATGCCGTGTACCTGGGCCATGAAGGAAATGGCCGCCCTATGCCTACCGGCCGTTGCTGCTGATCGGCCCTCTCTGTGTAGTGCAACCAGGTACCCCAGGAAGTATTCCTCCTGACCCCAATTCTGACTCCCTGCAGGACCCAAATATGTGCAATAGGAACGAAACGCTCCTTCGTATGCTTTTCTCGTCCTGGGGGCTAGACTCGCTGCCACGAGGTCCTGTAATCCGAGGCACCGATTAGCCATAATGCTTCTTGGAATGGTGCTGCCTCTAGATCTGCTGTGGGCAGATAACCCCTGAATGCCTGTATATGTGAACGAGAGAGTGCATCAGCCGCATGATTCAGTACACCTGGCACATGTTTCGCCTTGAACAGTACATTCAATCTCATGCAAAGCAGCACAATCTCTTTCAACAATCTCAAGATCATTTTGCAGCGTGCTGCCTGTTGGTTAATGCAATCAACGACAGTCATATTGTCAGACCAAAACACCACTGAGCGGCCCCTGAAGTCGTCAGCCCATGTCATCAGAGCAACCCAGATGGGGAATAACTCCAGGAACCCAATGTTACCTGTGAGACCGTTGAAGTGCCACCATGTTGGCCATGTTTGTGCCGACCATCGATCACCAAAGATGGCGCCAAAACCCACGCTCCCTGCCGAGTCGGTCCATAGACCTATTTCCTCCAAAGACTCTGGCGGGGAGCTCCAGACGACTCGACCGTTGAAGTCCGCCAGAAATGCCAACCAAATACGCATATCCTGGCGAACCTCCCCAGACAGTCTCGTACGGTGGTGAGCCTCTTTGAGACCACCCATAGCCTGCGCGATAGAGCGCGAAAACGGGCGGGCCATAGGAATCACCCTCAAGGCAAAATTAAGCTGACCCACTGTTTGTTGAAACTGGTGCAGGGTCACCTTCTCCCCACCCAGGCATTGCATCAAAGAAGCCTGGAATTTGAGCACTTTGTCCACTGGTAGTCGGAAACACCCCTCCACCGAATCGAGCTCAATTCCCAGAAACTCCAGTGAAGTAGATGGTCCGACCGTCTTACCTGGTGCCAATGGGACACCGAATTCATTCATGAGGATGCAGAAATCATACAGCGCCTGTGCGCAATTCGTATTCCCGGCTGCCCCCAAAAACAGAAAGTCATCCAGATAATGCATAACATGTCTATGCCCTGTAGCTTCGATAAATGGCCATTCCAAAAAACAGCTAAACATCTCAAAATATGCACATGAAATGGAGCAACCCATGGGCATGCATTTATCCATGTAATGACTTCCCTGAAATGCAAAACCTAGCAGGCGCTGATCCTGCGGGTGCACCGGAAGCAACCGAAACGCTGATTCGATATCACATTTAGCCATCAGCGCCCCAGGGCCTAGGTGGTTCAATATGGCCACGGCATCGTCGAACGATGCGTATCGTACCGAACAAACTTCTGGGTCAATGGCATCATTCACCGAGGAACCCCTAGGAGCAGAAAGGTTATGTATGAGTCTAAACTCCCCCGGATCTTTTTTCGGGACAACCCCTAACGGGGAACAGATGAAATCGGCCACCGGCGGGCAGGAAAAGGGGCCAGCCACTCGTCCTAAACTGACCTCTTTTGCTATTCTCTTTTCTGCCACGCCTGGGTTGTGCCGTACCGATAACTGGTTTCTACAAAAGGAGTTCCCCCGAACTTCCCCCGCCGGGATGTGGAAGCCATGTAAGAATCCCTTCCTCAGCACCCCAGCGGATACATGATCAGGGTATTTGTTTAACCACGGAATCATAACCATGAGATCAACGGGTGTAGGCAATCGGTTACAAAGGTCCACCTCACTCCTGCTTAGGTCCTCCTTTTCCTCCCGTCCCGCCATTCTTTGATCTACATGCACTTTCCGGGTGTGAGGAATTCCCACAGCCGGCACACACATGCTTAAACTTGCATGTCCCCTGTGGTCTGTTACAATTGCCTCGATTGAAGCCCCAACAGACCCCTCCTTTGCCGCCATTCCCGCCAACTCTAGGCTGATAGCCCCCACCTGTGCCTGCTCGAAAGGGCACCCCGGGCTTTTGGCGGACTACTCCGGACCCGCTCCCGCCTGGCAAGGACGTACCTGTCGCCCCCGGCAGGAGTTGCTTGTGCCATGACACCGAGTCCAAACAATCCCAAGACAAAGAAGCATCATATTCTTTTGCCTTACGGAACTTCATGTCATAGCCTTTCCATTCTTCCCCCTCATACATTGAATAAAAATCCATAATGCGATTCTGATAGCAAACCAACTCAGTCATAACCTCAGGTTTACGTTCCCCCATAACTGCGGTAAATATAGAGAAGGCCTTAACCCAGTTCGTCACTGTCTCTTCAACCCTGAACTCGGCCATCTTGGCGCGCCAGACACTAGGGTGCCACAAATCTTTCTGCGTTTTAGCATACTCCATCTCACGATGGTCCGTTAACAATGAAAACATGTTGACATATTTGTCTCCCCATATTAACTCTTTCGTGGCCAAGGGAATGTGCTGTGCAACTTTTTCCCGCCTTGAGGGTATCGAGCCCTCCCCCACCATCGGCAATGCTAGCTTACCCGGATCGGCTGTTGTTGCCGCCGTCTTTTCTTGACCAGCTGCTGGTACCCCCGGCGCCACCTGTGGAGGAACAAGAGGAACACTCGCCTTCGCGACATCTCTCGATTGCCGCAACTGCTTTATTAACACTCTGGCTTCTTCGGCCGGATCTCCCGGGGTCGCTGTGCCCCCCACCTTTGTTCTGAGCCATGCCGTCAACTGTGCGGCCAATTCTGGGGGTATTTCCTCGTCCTCAACAGAGGTGATCACCACCGGGATAGGCTGGCCTACCTCTGGGTTCTGAACCGGGTTATCGACCGGTACGAGGGGGGCGATGAGAGGTACCTCTGGAACTGGGACCCCCCCCGAAACCGCCCTTTCCTTGACCCGCTTCCCTCTTCCCCCGGGGACTATTCCCGGCAAAGCCGGGCCTATCACCTTTTTTGGCTGACCTGGGTCGTTCAATGCGGCCAATTGCTTCTTTACCTCCGCTAAACCTCTCCCGAGCGACTGGACTTGTCCGAGCTTTCGGTCCATACAAGCCATCCGATTCGACAACAGGCGTAACATCCTCTCTGTCTCCGAACCCTTTCCTGCTTGCTTGCTAGGCATGGTTTCGAGTCTTCCGCCCTTGGTCGATCCACGAGGTCCTGAAATCTGTGGGCCCTCGAAACTGAAAGAGAAAAAACAAGATTACCACGTTCAAAATTGCTGCTTGTTCCGTCGAGGGCTCACGAGCAACGAGTGGGTGCAGCCTTCCGATCCGAGGAACAAGAGGACGATCTTCTGGATTCCCGCTCCTTTATCCTTCTGTGGGAGGGCGTGTACCTGTCCCCGATACGCCTACTGGGGGCGTGGTGTTCCATCGAGGTGTCTAGGACAACCCCTCTCGGGCGGGGGAAGGCGCGCCCCGGCTACGCCGCTTTGGGCATACCAGCCGGGCTACGCCCACCCCACCCAAAATGGCTTCCCGGGAGGTTCGGGCACCCATCCATACGTTCGGGGGGACCGAGTGGTCGCCCCTTTCCAGTTTTGCGCTAGAATGTAAATTCAAACAAAATATTTTTGTGGCACTAACCCTGTGCATAAAAAGTTTGAAAACCTACCCCGAAGTCTTACTTTTTACTTATGTCGAAGAGGCAGATAGCCATGGTGAATGAATGGTCCTGCTCCATGAATGAATGATTTGTAGTTTCATTCAGATCTGTTTTGTTTTTTAGTGCTCAAATGCCTTCGAGAATGAGCATGATTAAATAGAAAAAACATTGCTTTAGCATTTCCAACCACACCATATATTTGCTCTTGGGAAATTTTGCTCACCCCAATTTTGTTGGATGAATGTCTGTATTGTGCACAGTATGTTAACAAAGTTTGGTGTACATTTGTCATAGACAGGCAAAATATTAATGGGGCGAAAGCACTAATAATATTTGCAATCACATTTTTACTCTTGCCCATACTCATAAAAAATATATAATTAAATTTTATTGCATTGTACAGATTAAACCCCTGGTGATCTGGTTGAGTACAATTTTAAATAACGAATTCACATGTGAAAAAATATCTTTAAACAAAACATGCTTTCCAAACCCACTGAGAGCAGTATGATATGTATTGCTGTCGTTAAGCGCTTACACTTAAGTTCCTGCTGTTTAAAAATCATGGTCACTCCATTTGGATGAAACATAAAGCAAAGAATGTTACACTTTGCACAAATGTGGATTATTATAATCAGATACATTATATACTGCATATACCTTCAATCGAGCCAGAATAGGGATACATAGAGGCTGATCAATGCTACACTACAAGCCTACAATTTAAATTAACACATCTCTGATTTCATAAATTTGTACCGAACATTATTTTGAAAACTACTCCTACAGCTGACAGCTGTTGCTGTTTTGTTTTCAACATGTACTGACGAATTTGTAGAATAAAAGCTTTTCTGTGCTACACGAACATCATTCTAGGTTTGTTTCTTTATTTGAGCATTTGGGCATGCATCCAAACAAAAAAGCTCTCTCTCTCTCCCCAGGCTTTTTCACAACAGTACATATTGTTTCAAGTTTAGGTTGTTGATTTTAGCCTGAACAAACAAACCTACACAGAGCAGCTTCGAATGCTACTCATTATCAGCAGAAGGTATCGACTTTAATTCTTTTCCCCGAATGATCTGTCATGGCAATAAGTGACAATAAAATACAGGGGGTGCTGCAGAGAGGAAGGGGCTGGGTAAATAATACACGGGGCAGTGACGCAGGGCAGCGCAGTAAATTACCTTGCTGTGCTGCCCTGTGTCACAGAGAAAGGTCAGGAAAGCATCATATTTATCCAATGTGGTGAATTCCTGTTGTTTCACCGGCGGCGTTTGTGCAGAGTAGCGCCAGTGCAACTCAGGCACCCTAGCACCATGGAGCCAGGAGGCCTGCATAACAAGCAGGATTGTTTTTTTGCAGGAAGGGCAAAAAAACAATCCATAGAGGCGTTTTCCTCTTTCTATGTGTGCTGCAGAACACATAGAAAGATTAAACACAAAGGAAAAATATACATATTTCCCCTCGTTACACCTTAACTTGGGTGGTGTAAGAGTTTGATATATTCCTCGGTTTACAAGACTTTGTAAATCTGGGAATGCATCAAAAACCATGGTAGTTGTGACTACGCTAACTTTTATCCTTGCCTTCACTACTGAATTCAATACCGATGTTCTTTTCTTTGCCTGCTAAAAGTGGTAGAGGGGAGCAAAACAATTCAAGATTATACTTACAAGTTAGTCAAGCTTGAAAGGACCACAGACTCTGGACTTCATTTTGATGAATTTATTATGAAGCCAAAAATAATTGAATACAAACACACCTTAATATCAGAGAATATAGGTACCCAAAAATCAATACAGAGCTGAGTCTACGGATATAATTCATTCGGCACAAAAGCATAATGTGATAAACTCCAAAAATAAAAATGCAACTCAGAATAGAAGCTCCAATTCTCTTTTCATTGAGAAAAAAGACAAAGGTATCTTTCCCTACACTGCTCCAAATAAGGGTCCTGCCTATCTCCCTTATATCATTGCCCAAAGGTGTCAGCACGTGTTGACTACTTAAGAAGTTCTCTCGTCAAAATGGGTCTGATAGCTTAAGGCTAAGTAGCTCGTTCTAAGATGCTCCTTCTTGTCCGAAAAGCAGAAGTCTCTGGAATCTGCCCCTGCGAATCATACAAAAAGACACTGTTCAACCCATGATACGTCACATAATTAACTTTTTCATTGCAACATTTTCAGTAACTTTCCACAGGAGTCTCAGTTTGTTCAGCTCCTCCTCGTAAATATGCCCCATAGTTTACAGTGAATGAGCCCTTTTATTATTTATCAAAAAACCTTTTTCCTTGGATTAAATAATGGAAATCGATATTGGCTCACTTTTAATAAAACGCAGAGTTTGTTCAATTGAACCAGTGGCGCATAAATCTCCTGTTTTTATATTTGAGTCATAAACCTTTCAGTTAATTGATGCAAGGTGACTTAGTCATATAGCACTTAGTGTGAATGCATTGCATCGGGAATTGAGAAGTGTCAAATCCATTTCCATGCAACTTAAGAGGATCTAATTAAAGTGTATCATTGGTTGATACCTCTTTCAATAATAAAGTCCCTTATGTCTTTTGTTTATTCCTATGATTAATCAATCTTCACAGTTTTTTGATTGTGTGGTATTTTATTGCCCCAGAGATTATAGCATCTCAGAGCTTTAAAATACTGTGAATAAATAAACATACATTTTTGAGGGCCAGGTATGCTGCTCTATGTGTATTCCAATGGAGACTCCTGAGTTGGACTTTGACTGTCTCTTGTTAGGAGGTTTAAAATATGGTTGACCTTCTCTATTGAAAGTAAAAGTGATTTTGGGGGTAAATCAAACACAAAAATCCTGTTTGTATCGGCGATATTGTTATTAATTATTTTAATTGATCAGTCATCTCCATATTTTACACTGTTTACTACAGGTTTCTCCAGTGGTGTCCGGCACCGATGAGAGGCAGGTGTGGGGTGGTCAGGGGTGTTGAAAAAAGAAATGTGGGGCAGGGTAGGGATCAGTGATGAGGTGCTGTAAAAAAAAGGAAAAAAACGCACCTGATTACTGTGTCTCTTCTTCGTCGACTCTCCCGACCAGAACACGAAGCAGGAAGACCCAGGCTCCACGTAGCCAATCAGGACTGGCTGCGGGAGCCTGGGCATGTTCCCCACCTAGGCTGCAATGCAGCCTGGGTGGAGTACATGCAAAGTGCACATGAATATTTGATCGGCCCGATACGGCAGGACAAACATTCATGTGCAATTGGAGTGGGCAAACAACTCCTTCCCTTGCTCCTGTGTGAGCAGCCCAGACCCTCCCTGCCCGCAAAGCTGCAGCAGCAGGAAAACATAAAATAATAATAAAACTGAGTTATTATTATTTTATGTTTCCTTTATTTCACTCCTGCAAAACAGTGTGGCGATGTTCCTCCACCTTAGCGGAGGAGCTGCCACTGCGTCTCTCCCTAAGTATAGGAGAGAGAGATACAAGATGAAGGAAGAAGAATATCAAACAATGGGGAAATGAGTGTGGCCAGCTATGTGTTAAACAAGTAGATCAAATGCTTTTGATCTTGTCATAGAATGTTATCTAATATTCATATTGCTCACCTTTAAACCACACAAAGAGTGTTACATAAGCAACTGTTCTCAAAAACAGACATCAAGAGAAAGTATCTAAGCAGCTTTAGCTCTTTAATCTGTCCTATTTTAATTTGAAAATTTGCATGCATAAATTAATATTCAGTGCATTAATTTGGTTACGAAATTCCTTGTGCAGAAGCACAGTCTAGGTAATTTTTGTACCTCAAATATCCATTTGTATAACAAGTATCAGTGTATGTCACATTATTTTAAATATTCATTAAGATTTTACATGGAAAGGTCTATATTGTCTCAGGTTTCAATTGGCGTTTAAAAGTATAAAACCGGATCAATCATGGTATTGTAAGAACTTTTTCCATAGTCCATTGCAGACATCTTGAGCAGTGGGTGCTACTCTCTCCAAAAAGACCAGTTTTAACAGTTTATTGATGAAATCTAGTATAACTACTCATATTCCTTTTTTAACAGATTAGATTTGCCCATTAGTGGGATTTGTATAATCCATAATTTATTAAGTGATTTTTACCCTGTAGTGTTAAAAATATCCTTTAAAACAAGTTTGTCATTAAGACAAATCTTTTCAACCAGTACTATATTCGAAAAGGATTCTAAAAGGATGCAATAATTTCCTGCATTTACAAAAACCACTGTGTCAGGCAATTCATTTTCACTGATGTTCAATGTAAGATATCACAGAGCTTTTGCTGTGAATCTCTGCTTTACATATTTCTCTGAACTGTTCCACATGTGGTTCTAAAGACACATTGTGGTCCTTTCTTGCCTCAAAATCTTCATTCCTAACTCCTTAACCAGGGGTATCTTACATTTCCAGAATTTCAGCATATATGGGGTGTTTGGCCATCACCATACACTTGAATATCCTACTCCAAAGTAGACCAGTTTTGTCATCTCTTTTTCCTTCCTTGTCTGAGATATTATTAATTGAATTGAGCACACTTCCATCCAACAGACATGGTATTCTCACTTGTTATCCTTATGGTGTTTGCAGAGCACACAAATAGCAGTAGAAGCAAAGTTGTAGAAGAAGGAAGAGGAGGCAGACCTTGAATTCTCAAAGGCTTGGTATGACATGGAGGAGCTGAGTTGACCGTGGAGAATGCCTAATCATTCCACAAGAAAATAACTGCTAGCAGGAGAGCTGAGGTATTGACTTGGGAGTAGGGAGCCAGGACCCAGGTAGATATGATTACCTCCTCGTAAGACATCCTGCCACAGTACTGATGTAGTGAGCTTCAGCTCCCCCACAGAATCAAAAAACACTTGGAGTAATGAAGATTACTGGTAAGCAACGGGGACATTATCACTGTTAGTAAATATGTACAACAAAATTGAGGTGCATTCTGAGCGATCGAACTTCACAAGTAGGTAGAAAATGTTTATGTTTATGATTGACGAAGGTACAATTGAACTTTCTAAGCTTTAAGATAACTGTGTAGAATTGACTAGAGGGAGAAGATGGTGAGCCTTAAAAAGTACTTGAATGGAAAATGAAAGCCAATAAGACTGCAAGGGAGGCCGTGGTTGAAGGTTGGAAAATAAACCTGCTCTGAAACCCCAGGTCTTAGGAAAAAGAAAAACTGTAGGAAACAAATTTACATAATCTCTGTTATTTTTCCTTTTTTCAAATGAAGGGAAATATTTGCAGCAATCATTAATTACCAAGGTCTTCCTTTTTGGGAAGCATATATAATTCACCTTCCAAAGCACCTTCAAATCTGATAGAAAGTATGCCTGCACCCGATACCTCTTGAAATTCAGTAGCGATAACCTCAACTCTTCCAGTCTTCTAACTCTGATAATTGTGAAATTTGGAAAAACTGTGCAAGTTAATCATGGTGTCGTGGATATATACCAAGACTTTCTCTTTTGACAAGTACTCCTATGGAGTTTCTAATTTCTCTGTGAGATTTACGTAGTGTCCTCTTTTTTTCCTTTAAGACAGGGACAATCCTTTATTTGTGGAACCTTGAGAGTGCAGAAGGTACAGACCTTCTAATTTCAAGCCTTCTGTGGTGCAGTCCAAGGCTCCAGCAGGGAAGTCCTTCTTTTCTTGTTGTCCTAGGTAGTGTTCTGAGGAGCTCATGCAGCTCTGCTATATTTATCATTCATTCTGGCTAGCAAGAGGGGAGGGCGCCCAACCAATAGGGATAACATTGTCATCCTCTGCTATGACCACTTCCTGCACAACATGTGGCATATCTTTTGCCCAAAATGCACTGTTATCCAAAAATGATCTCCTTGGAGTATGAATCTAGCTAATCCAACCCACAGGTCTAGCTAACAATTCACTCCACTCCCCCTTCTAGTCCCTCTCCCAATATAATTAGGGAGGCCCCATCTGGCTGGGGAACAAGGAAGTGGGGGCTGGCATGTGTCCTGTGACATCTGTTCTACTGTCTTTGAAGTCCATCTTATCTCCTCCAGCTTCCTTCCTGTTCCTGCCTTCTCCAAGAAACAAATTCCCTCCCACCAACACATTGTTCAAGCCCCAGGCCTCTTCACACCTATTCAGGGAGTAGAGTGGCTCAGGCTGTCAAAGGCTGCCAAATTAGGAGAGGTTGTACTGAACTGTTTTAGGTAACTTCAGGATAGTAAGTTCTTAAACTACATTCCTGCAATAGTTGTAATAAATCCGACCTTGGTAAGTTGCCGGATTCATTATAACTGTTATTTTGATACTTTGAATGAGGTTGCTTGCTAACTCCAATCAATTGGGTCTAGCAACACTACAAGGAGGAAAAATTACTTTAACTGATTTTTACCTACCATAGCATGTAAAACATATTTTATATTGCCCCTGCTTTATATAACAATGTACCATAGCCTTGAGGCAACTTGGGCAGACCTTAGGGGTCACATATGTAATAAAGAGATTATTTTGGACTTTTAATTCCAAAGTTGAATTCAGACATAGTTGTATTTTAAAACCAGCAGGCAAAGCAGGTCTGATTCTACAATGACACCAGACACCACAGCAGTGCACACTTAAGTACACTAATCCACTGGGGTCACTTACCCTACATGCCCTACCATATACTAGGGACTTACAAGTAGGTTGTGTTAGACAATTAGAATTACACCAATTGCCATATACCTAATCATAAGGACAGACCGCTGACCTGGGCCTGAATAGCAGAGCCCAGGGGACTTTCATAGTCAGTAACCACCAGTATCAGTCACAAAAAATGGGGGTGATCAGGGCAAAAAAGATGACTTTCCGACAGGGAGCAACTTGTGTTTGACCAGATCAGAAAGCTCAATGAGAGTCTCATTGTTTAATCACCTGGCGCTTTATCCCAGTTCTTCAATAAGATAACATGTATTTGTAAAATATATATCGCTTCTTGGGGGCATCTTAGCAACGAATAACAGAAGTTTTTATTACCAACTCAATGGTACTCATTTTGTCAACCTAAGGATGATACAGGGTCCAAAGGAACAGCTAGGATTTAATTGTACCACCAGACAGTCAAAAAAATATCCCTGGTGTGAATGCATGGGTCCACTCAGCCCCAAAACCAGTTTTATTGCTTATGTTCTCTGGTGTATCTCTCCTTTGTTTCTCTGCTGGCCCAGTCTTGTCATTTTATCTGATCCAGTGAACAAAAATGTGGCTCATTGGGATAATATTGGTAACTGATGATATATATGTTATGTATGACTCGCATTCAGAGGCCCTAGCAGGAATATAAGATTCTGAGGGGCATATTATGAAGGACTGGCAATGAATATCACAAAGCGCGCTTAATGCTTGCATATTTATCGCCGGCTATCTCAAGAATGTATCGCCTGGTTAGCGCGTTATCAACAACCCGCATTGCCGAGGTGATAAAAGTTACAGGAATAGTGGGGATGTCACCATTTTCCATGGCGATATCCTAGATGATAGGGCCTGTGGTCTTAGCCACACAATCCACCCTCATGTTAGGTATGCCTTAGTCAGGAATTTAGCAGACGTTAAATTCCTGCATTATGGCATACTTAACGTAATTTTAAATATCTCTAACCCTCGTTGTTAATATGACAAAGCTGGGTTAGCGATATTTTCCTATGGGAGTCTTGTCAGGCACGCTTCCTTTGCATCTCATTAGCGATGCAATGGGAGGCGTGCTGACAAGTGGCGCTATTGCAAGAAACACGTGCTAGCGTATCCTTGTTGATAATGCGATAATATTATCGCTGCTTTTTGCCCGAAAACGAGCTCTAAAGTCGTGATAATATTTTCGCCACCCCTTGTTGATATGCCCTTAAGTCTGGTTAAGCACTTCTATAATGTAGAAACAGGAGGAATCAAAAGTTGTTTCACACTATTGTACATCATAAAGTAATCCGGGCTGCTCTGTCAGACCTTTGTGAGAGAGGATAGAGAGAGCACAGTTTAAGTTGGGACAGGGTGTTGGAAAAAAAGCACATATGGTGATTGGCGATGGAGTAACCAGGCTTTATGATATATTGGAGCAGGGAGGTGGATTGTAGAGGAGGTTGTCTTGGTGGGTGGCATGATGCCAGATTTGCTTACTTTCAATATTTGGTGGTAGTTGTATTTGTAAGGTTGGTGTGTGAGGGTTGAAGAATTCCCGGTAGTCAATATTTTTGTGAGGAGTGCAAGGTGCACCATAATGGACAAATACTAGTGGGCTGAGCCAGATTATCAGTTGTGCTGTACTGCTATCCCATGAATTTTCTGCCATTGTATATCTGTTGAACGCATGAACAGATGATTTGGAAGGGCTATACATCACATACAATTGTAGATGGGTAACAATGATAAAACGTGGATGTTTTGCGACTTGGTGTTCTTAGTGACATTAGTCATAACTCGAGCTTTGTAAGTCCCCATTATTCACCACCTCTATAATTCTCTATATTGCAGTCATTTTTAAGATAGAAAGAGCTACTTGATTTCCCAGTGCTTTTGTTTGATTGTTATTACAAGGATCTTTTTCTTCTTTGTGCTGTACCTGTGGACCCGTTTACCT
This sequence comes from Lissotriton helveticus, assembly GCF_964261635.1. Classification (NCBI taxonomy): domain Eukaryota; kingdom Metazoa; phylum Chordata; class Amphibia; order Caudata; family Salamandridae; genus Lissotriton; species Lissotriton helveticus. Next base: position 2,086,563,853 of record NC_136063.1, read on the forward strand.
TTAAATATAAAATATATTTGTATTGAAAATGAACATGAGAGACCTGCCACAACTTTCATGTACCTGTGATTTATTGCCTTTCCATTTTGCCATTAATAATTGCAACACAAGTCATTAATAGGGCAGAGTGAACTGGGTGTTAAATGGTGGGAAGGATACAATGCTAAATTATTTGTAAATACTATAGAGAGCTTTGTTATTGATTCTTTGTCAGCACACTGCTTGACTGATAGTTTAATAATGGGTTTTAGTTCTGTTCCAAATTAGTTTGTGGCTTGACCTTGAAAGGATATTAATAGGGTGTCCGCTAGTTCATTCTAATTACTGTTGTTCCTCGTGGACTGCTCAGTACTAACCTGCCACTCATCAAGTCCATTTGTCTGTGAACTGACTTAATTAAACATCTCAAATCCAATTTGCTTGATCCTTTCCACCATTTAAAAACTCTGTCCGTCAGTTATTAGGAGTTTTACAAAGAAAACTCTCCTTGAGCTTTGAGAAGGAAGAATTTTACACTGCTGTAGAAACATAATGTCGAGCAAAAAGACTAATTAGTGAGCTATTTCCAGGGTCGAAGGGTGAATTCATTTTCGCCGTTCCTCATCCTTCTATGTCTATTTAGGATTGTAGTGTATTACCGGAGCTGCTACCTGGTTGCTCTATTGTTTAAAGTATTTGTACTGTTTTATAGTCTGTGAAGAGCACTCTGCAGCCCCTATAGCTAAGTACATGCTCATTAAATACAAGAAACTAACTTACTATCTATATAAATAAATAGCCAATAAAACAAACTAATTAATACATAAATACAATGGCAGGTGATAGACGTGATTCTCTTTTTGGAATGGCCTTTCTACCTTGAAATTATAGCTAGCAGCATAAGCATGAATCATATGGGATATCTTTTAATTGTTAGCCTATACAAGATAACAAGGGCCAGATGAACGACCATTTCATTTTGCGAGTCGCAAATTGCAATGTTTTGCGACTCCCAAATTGGAATGTACAACAGTGTCTCAGACACTGTTTGCAATTCCTAATGGGGTCGCAAATGACCTTCATCATCAATATTCGAGAGTCAGGTAGCAATTTGTGGCCCATCGGGACTGGCCAGCACTTGCAGGGAAGGTTGCATCCTGGGGTCAACAGCCTACCATGTCTGTGACTGCTTTTTCAATAAAACAGTTCTTTTAAAAAAAAATACAGCACCGTTTTTATTAAAGAGAAAAGGGCTGCATTTAAAAAAGAAAACTGAAACCTTTCTGTTTGATTTTTTAGGAGTAGGCAGTAGTTCGTAGGACCACTGCCTGCTCCCCAAAAATATTTTCACATCCATTCACAAAGGAAAAAGGGTCTCCTGGGGAACTCTTCCTGTTTGCAACTGACTTATCACCTACTTGAAGTAGGTGGTTAACTGAGAGTATTTCGCAACTGCATATACGGTCGCAAAATAATGGTACATACCATTCTGACTTTCTATTAGGAAGGGACGCCCCTGGCGCGCCTCTTCCTAATAGAGACTCACAAACGCTATATTTCGAGTCACTGACTTGCAAAACAGTGTTTATAAATACCACCACCTCTTGTGTTGTCACAAACAGACCGATTTTGCGTTTATGACCGCAAAACGGTTGTACATCTGGCCCCAAATGAATCAATATCACCCGGAAATCCATGCTCCAGGCCTGTTATTTTCTTTTGCAGAGCACAGTAATCTGATTACCCAAAACTGAACTAAGGCAATATTGGCTAGAATCAAATAGATTGTGCAATTAAAGCCTGTGACAGGAACAAAGAGTTCAAGCACATATAATTCACATAATTATGCAACATTTGAGGAAAAGTACACAAAATGAAGTGCAATTACACAAAATACAAAGATTTGCAGAATCGTCCTTTTGTGACCACATAAACACTCTTTAGTACGTTCAAAAAACAAACTGCGAGTATACAGAATTGCAGTTTGGGTTTGTGAATCAGTATTTGATTCCTGCAGCTTTAGGACGTCCCTACCAAATACCGATTTGCACTAGCATTTATTTATGTTTTTAACTATGGTTGCAAATAATTATTTGTTTTTATCAACTACTGGAAGGCAGTGATAACCATTTCCAAAGGGGAAAGGCCCCCATGGGTGAACAAGTATATTGAGTGAGTCAAGTGAGAGAAATGGGAAAGGTTCTCCCCAATGAGTACTTTACAAAAATAATTGGTTTAATAGTGCATTTTAAAGCCCAATTTCACATATATTCACATACATTTGCTAAAAGGCCATAGGTTCTGAGAATGCCCTCAATACATTTTTAAGTCTTTTCATGATGTGCCAAGCTAACGAAATGCACTTTTGATGTCCCCACATGTCAAACAGTTCTTCCATTACAAGGGTCAACATTTTGTCATGGGTGCCCTTCAGCCTACACTTTACATACAATATGGCATTTTCAGAGTATTACTGTTAATGGTGCCCATATGCTATGGTGTTATGTCAAAATCTACCTCTAGTGTGGCAGGGACAGCATATTAGCATGCATGGCTGACCTCCTCCCATATTGCACAGTTTGTTCCCTTATGCCAAGGATTTCCTCCAATGACACAGTGCCTGCATTTTGTGCCGTATACAAGCTATTGTATTTTTCCACAGGCTCCCCATGCCTAAAACTACATTCAATATGCCTGAGCGAGCATTTTGCAATTGCTATCCTATATGCAAGTATTGCCTCCAGTATGCCAATGCGAGCACTTTGCCATGTGTGCCTCCGTAACCAAATAAGTGCCTTGAGTATAACAGGTACAGCAGCAAACTTGCAAGGATAGCAAAACATACTCTCTCACACTGAGTTACATTCACTCCGGCACTCTTGTTCTAAGTCACTCTTTCTCACTCACTTGCACTCATTTATTTTCACTCTTTCTCTTGCACTCACTCTCACTCATGACACTCACTCACTCTTACTCTTTCATGCTTTCTCACTCACACTCACACACACTTTAATCTCACTCATTCTCATGTATTCTAGTTCACTCTGACTCTCATTCTCACTTGGATATCCTCATTGACAGTCACTCTCATTCTCAGTCACACCCCCTCACACTTTTTAACACACCCACACACGGTCATTTTTTTTCATTATCACTCACTTTCACACTTGTTCTCACTCACTCATAATTATTTACCGACAGTCAAGTTTATTCATTCTCACTAACTAACCTGTTTCACTCACTCCCACTCACTACGTATTACTCACACATGCTCATACATACAGACACATGCTCACACAGACCCACGTTCTCTCACAGAAACACACTCACCAGTCAGGCTTATCCCAGAGGCAATGTGTAAAGCATTTACGCAACACACACTCATAGCATAACACGCTAGGCACACCACAAAAGGAACTCCACACAAGGTTATATAAAAAATAGCCTTTGTATGATCATAAACACATTAGAAACATAAATAAACATCTACACTGTGCCAACTGGCACTAGGCAATAGTCACAGGGAATTATATACACACGCCCGGGCCAATTGGGTCACTGCCAGGACCTTTAGGTAGTACTAATAACATGTGTAGTAAATAACGCAACTAGTAACTACTGGTATAAAAATGACTTCAGAAAACACAACCAATGACTACTGATAAAATACTGTGCGCAGCATTATATCACCTTAGCAACATAAACACATGATGCATAAATCCTATTAGATCAGACATAATCAGCAGCACAAACACAGTATGCAATAAATCATGTTAGGCATAGGTATCACAAACATAGATACATTATGCAATAATCATGGTGCATAAACACATTTGCCATATGAATCACATAAACCACATTATGGCCTTGCACCCCTCCAACCTACAACTGACTCCCTGGCCAACTGGCCTTCTCTAGGGGCTCAAATGCCCTCTGTCCCAAATGTCAGGGCTTACTCCAGGGCTATCCAATTAGCCCTCTGGCTGCCAATACAGCAAGCAAAGGGCGGAATTGCGCTGGTGCGTGGCATGCAACTCACCCCTATCTACAAAATGCCCCCAAAGAAATAATGACACTGGCACTCCTGTGCCCTTGGTTCCCCACTGGGACTTCACAACAAATGAGCCCAATGTTGCAGATGCCCTCAAACTGGCGGTGCAGTTGTGAAAATAGATGCAGGCACGGGCGTTCACTGTGCACTGTGAGCCCCACTGGGACTCCACCACAAAAATCACTCCCATGTTGCAGCTGTCTGCCACGGCGGTACAGCTGTAAGCAAAACAAAGAGGCACTGGCACTTCTCTGTCTCTGGAGTGACTACGGGGAAGGTACGGACAATGTGCCTCGACACACCCCCCCACCAGGCTCACAACTTGGCCCCACTCACCGGCACTATCAGGCAGGAACACAGGGCTCCTCTCAGCTCACGGGAGCCCCGCCTACCTCTCTACTGCAGCAGGGGAAAAGGTACCGGCAATGTGCCTTGTGAGTTCCCCCTGCCCTGGGACAACTTCTGCCTTCGCACCACATGAGGGGCTCTCCTTTCACTCACGGGAGCCCCACTCAGCAGAAGGCCATCGCTTGGCCTGCTCTTCTGGTTGGCTGTACTGTTATTAGCAGCCTCCTCCCGTTGGCCTCGCCCAGCCTCAGGCAACTTGCCTGGCTTCCTGGTCGCAGTTCTTCTTGTTGGGTTGGGCCGCAGCAGTGATTTCTTCTCACAAGTGCGGAGTGGGTACCCCCATAAAATAAAGACCATTGCAGGATGGGCACCCGTCACCAGAACCATAGAAGCACATCAGCGGGGTGGGCACCCGCCAGCAAACACCAAATGTGGGGTGGGCACCCGCTGTTAAAATAAGCATAAAGCTGGGTGGGCTCCCACTTCGCTTGGCAAGAATGAGGGGGAATCCCAACGTAGGGACTCCCCCCAAATAGGTTGCAACCAGTTGTGGTTCCTCCTGGGCCACTAAAGTCAAGCTATCCTGGCTGAAGACGGCTGATAGCCAGAAACCGGTCCTAGGATGCTTGATGCCGGTTGCCAGTTCGGTCTGGACTGTTCCCATGAGGCACAGGGTCAAGACTGATTTGCATATGGCCATGTCTGAACTGGGGTGGCTTGGTGAGCAAAATAATGATGGATTAAACCCAGATCTGTGACTGGGGGTGAATGTTTTGCCATTGTGCAACATTCTTGAGACAGCGGGTGTGTAACTGAGGTAATATTGTATAGGAGGGGTAAGTAAAGGAGCGTGAGAACACGTCTCACGAGAAAAACGCGCAATTATTGGCTGGATTTATTTGAATTCTAACTGTTGATTGGTCATTGAAAATAAGAAAACCATTGGTATTGGAGGTTTTTAGTAAACAAACTGAGTGTCATCACGAAGTAAAGCGGCATAAAATATATGTGGTATTTAGATCCAGGAGTCACAGGTAATAGACCTGATAGAAGATATCTAGGTTTTGCTAAAGAACAGATGATTAGAGGGAGACCTTATATCATGTACGGAGATAAAAGAAAAATGTAATTTGTTAAGAAAGTTAAACATTTCTTTAAAAAGGATCAGCCGATAAAAACCAGAGAAGGGATTATTATTCCACCACCGAATACGCCCGCATCATACATGATGGTTGAAAGGGGCTATCACACTTGCATATAGTTAGAAAACTGGATAGAATATACAAAAGATGATGGAATTTTGGCATTCCCAGAAAATGGTACCTTTAATGGTAGAGTTTTGTACAATTTAAGAGCACGCATGAATGAATTAGATCCAAGACCTATATTCACCCAATATGAAGCATCAGAGGAACGGGAAACAGAGGCTTTTGAACGAGACAGATCTAGAAGTGATAAAAGTATAAATACATTTTATCCTAAATTTCCTAAAGAGACGAGAGATAAGCAGATGAAACAATGGAGACAGCCCATGTTAGTGGAAGGATTATATCCTGTTCGAGCTTTAGAAGAACAAACAGGGAGTAAAGTATCGAGAAAACTAAAAATCTAATGACAGGTGCTATACCAGAAGATGATTTCTTGGAGGATTAGCTAATGAAAAATCTGCCACCTTATAATGAAGAGCAAAATCAAGTTAATCCTAGCGCTCTGTTCTTAAAGCAACCTTTGGTTCCACAAGTGATACATGAGGCATCATTAGAAAAAGTGTTATAGGAAAAGGCCCGAGAAGCAATAAATAAACAAAGGAATGAGTTAATTTAGAAAATTACACAATTAAATGTAAGTCCTGAAGCCTTAACAATTCCAGTAACTATAGGTCTTGTTGTTCCTTTATATGGAGATAAACGAACCAGTCCTAGATCTCCTGTTTTAACTACACCTGTAGTGCAGTCAAGAAAAGAAACACTAGTAGTGGATGATCAAGCAAGTGAATGTGAGTCAGAAATTTCTTTGATGGATTTACCTATAAGAGAACCAGTAAGTAGCTCAGCTAGGAAAACTACACCTCTAATATCCAGAGAGGTACAAATAGAAACTTCTTCAGGTACGAGAAGTGCTACAGTAATTACCTCAGAAGAAATTGAAAGATGGTCTCGTGAAATAGAAAAAACAAAATCACAGACAAAGACATTGGATATTTTTAAATTAAGAGTTGAATTGTAAGAAATGATTGCCGGAAATCAATCAATCAATCAATGACACTTGTAAAGCGCGCTACCTACCCGTAGGGTCTCAAGGCGCTGGGGGGGGGGGGGTGCCGCTACTGCTCGAACAGCCAGGTCTTCAGCTTCCTCCTGAAGGAGAGGTGGTCTTGGGTCAGGCGCAGGTCGGTCGGGAGGGAGTTCCAGGTCTTGGCGGCCAGGTAGGAGAAGGACCTTCCTCCTGTAGTTGCTCTTCGGATGCGGGGGACGGCGGCGAGGGCGTGGTTGGCTGATCGAAGGTGGCGTCTGGGAGCGTAGAAGTTGACTCGGCTGTTGAGGTAGCTCGGGCCTTGGTCGTGTAGGGCTTTGTGTGCGTGGGTGAGGAGGCGGAAGGTGATTCTTTTGCTGACGGGGAGCCAGTGCAGGTCTCTGAGATGTCCGGAGATGTGACTGGTTCGTGGGATGTCGAGGATGAGTCTGGCTGAGGCGTTCTGGATCCGCTGGAGTCTCTTCTGGAGCTTGGCGGTGGTACCGGCGTAGAGGGCGTTGCCGTAGTCCAGGCGGCTGGTGACGAGGGCCTGGGTGACGGTCCTCCTGGTCTCGGTGGGGATCCACCAGAAGATCTTCCGTAGCATGCGTAGGGTGTTGAAGCATGCCGAGGAGACGGCGTTGACTTGCCTGGTCATGGAGAGGGAGGAGTCCAGGATGAAGCCCAGGTTGCGTGCATGGTCTGTCGGTTTGGGTGCGGTGCCCAGGGCGGGAGGCCACCAGGAGTCGTCCCAGGCGGAGGGTGAGGAGCCCAGGATGAGGACCTCCGTCTTGTCCGAGTTCAGCTTCAGGCGGCTGGTCGTCATCCACTCGGCTACCTCCTTCATCCCTTCGTGCAGATTGGCTCTGGCGGCGGCGGGGTTGTTGGTCAGGGAGAGGATCAGCTGGGTGTCGTCGGCGTAGGAGATTATGCTGAGGTTGTGTTTGCGTACGATGGCCGCGAGGGGGCTCATGTAGACGTTGAAGAGGGTGGGGCTCAGAGATGATCCTTGAGGGACGCCGCAGATGACTTCGGAGGCCTCTGACTTGTACGGTGGTAGGCGGACTCTCTGTGTTCTTCCGTCGAGGAAGGAGATGATCCATTCCAGCGCCTTGTCCTGGATTCCGACGTTGCTGAGGCGCTGCACTAGGGTGCGGTGGCAGACCGTGTCGAATGCCGCGGAGAGGTCTAGGAGGATGAGGGCCGCTGTTTCTCCATTGTCCATCAGGGCTCGGATGTCATCGGTGGCGGCGATGAGGGCGGTCTCGGTGCTGTGGTTGGCTCGGAAGCCGGACTGTGAGGGGTCGAGGGATCCGTTCGTCTCGAGGAATGCGGCCATCTGCTTGTTGACGGTCTTCTCGATGACTTTGGCTGGAAACGGGAGGAGCGAGATGGGGCGGTAGTTCTTGAGGTCGGTGGGGTCCGCTGTTGGTTTCTTGAGTAGAGCGCTGAGTTCGGCGTGTTTCCAGCTCTCAGGGAAGATGGTGGTGTCGAAGGATGTGTTGATGATGTCTCGCAGATGGGGTGCGATGACAGCGTCGGCCTTGTTGAAGACGTGGTGAGGGCAGGGGTCGGTCGGCGATCCGGAGTGGATGGAGTTCATCGTGCGGATGGTGTCTTCGGTGCTGATCGGGGTCCAGGCGTGGAGGGTGGTGGTGGGGGGTGGTAGTTCGGTCCTGGTGTGCGTTGGTTGGTTGTTGAAGCTGTTGTGTATGTCCGCGATCTTGTTGTGGAAGTATGAGGCGAGGGAGTTGCAGAGGTCTTGCGATGGGGTGATGTCGTTGTTTCCTGCGCTGGGGTTGGAGAGCTCTTTCACGATGTTGAAGAGTTCCTTGCTGTTGTGTGCGTTGTTGTCCAGCCTGTCCTTGAATGCTGTTTTCTTGGCGGCGCGGATCAGCTGGTGGTGTTTCCGGGTGGCAAGCTTGAAGGAGGTCCTGTTGTTCGGTGTCGGATCCCTTCTCCAGACTTTCTCGAGGGCGCGGCAGTTCTTCTTGGAGCTCTTGAGTTCGTCGGTGAACCAAGGGGCCTTCTTGCTGCCGGGTCTGCTAGGCGGGGTCCTCAGTGGGGCGAGTTCGTCCGCGCAGTTGCTGATCCACTTTGTGAGGTAGTCGGCGGCCTGGTTGGGGTTCGCTGAGCTGGCAGGAGGGTGCTGGCTCAGGGAGGTGGCGAGCTGGTCTGCTGTGATCGTGTTCCAGCTTCTGCGGGCGGCCTGTTGTTGGTGGTGGTGGGTCGTTGTTCTCTTGAAGGTGAAGTGGACGCAGCTGTGGTCCGTCCATTGAAGCTCTGTGGCGTGGCTGAAGTCGATGTCTGTGCTGGAGGAGAAGACGGCGTCGAGTGTGTGTCCGGCGAGGTGGGTGGGGGTGGACACCAGTTGCTTGAGTCCCAGGTTGGCGAGGTTGTCGAGCAGGGTGCTGGTGTTGCGGTCGTTGTTGTTCTCCAGGTGGAAGTTGAGGTCTCCTAGGAGGATGTAGTCAGCGGAGGGGAGGGCGTGTGGGCTGACGAAGTCGGCGATGTCCTCGCTGAATTGTGTGCGTGGTCCAGGGGGTCGGTAGATCAGGGTGCCTCTGAGGGTGGTGTTCGGGTTGGTGTGGATCTGGAAATGCAGGTGTTCGGCGCTGGTCAGGGTGTTGTCGGTGCTGGTCGTGAGACGGATGGTGTTCCTGTGGATGATGGCGATGCCTCCTCCCATCTGGTTGGCGTTGCGGTCCCTCCGGACGATCTTGTAGCCCTCTGGGATAGCGATGGCGATGTCGGGAGCTGAGGAGGCGTTCATCCAGGTCTCCGTGAGGAAGGCAACGTCAGGGGCTGTGGTGTCGAGGAGGTTCCAGAGTTCGATGGCATGTCTGTGGACGGAGCGGGTGTTGAGCAGGATGCACTTGAGGTGGGTACTGCTGGTGTTCGATTTGGCGGGTGCTGGTGCGAGGATGGTCCGGATGCAGGAGAACTTGCAGGCGTTGCAGCTGAAAGGTCCGTGGGTACGTCGTGGAGTGGCTTGATGGCAATCTGGGTGTCGGTCGGTGTTGAGAGCGGTGAGGGTGGCGGAGGAGTACGTCAGGCGGGTCGGTCGGGCTCTTCGGGATTAGACCGGTTAAATGCATTGAAGGAAGATGAATTGTTGTTTATATGTCGAAATATCACTCGAAATACAAAAACATTTCATGAAAAGTTAACGAGTTTGGCAAATGAAATGGGAATTGACATTGGTAAATCAAAAGTGTTACAGAAACCATATCGAGCTGAATTTTCTGACAAAGATTTGGAAAATATGAATGTGTCAGGTTGAAAATTACAGATCAAAGAATTACTATCACTGTTACAAAAACTGGGTGATATAGATAGATGGAAAGCTAGATGGACAAAGAAAAAGGAAGAAGTTCAAGGGAAAAGCACTGCATCAGAATATATGTTGAAAGAAACAGAAAAAGTGGAAAGGTTGTGTCCAATGAGAGAAGTGCTAGGTGGAGGTTATGTACATGTCTCATGGTCTCGACAGGATATTTTGTCATTTACAAATGATTTCCCAAAACTCAGAGAGAAACCTGTAGAATGGTACAAGCAGGTTGAGAGATTTGTAAAAGTCTCAAAAAGCAAAATTGCAGTAGACTGGCCAAGTGATGAGTATCCTAGAGACCCAAAAACAGGAGCACCATCAGATGAGGTGATGAAAAAGTATAATCAGGTAATACTGTACTTAAAAGGAAAGGTGCCTCCAAAAGATACAGACTGGACTAGAATAGACAGAACTACTCAGAATAAAGCTGAATCTGTGCATGGATATTATGAATGCCTCTTACAAGTTTTTAAACAGTATAGTGGTTTGGAAAACTTTGACACCAAAGACATAACACATTTCATCTATCGGTTTGTGTCTGGATTAAAACCAGAAATTTCACAATGGATTAAAGATCATAAGATCTGCTGGCAGGCCAAACCTATTGATGAAATACTCAAATATGCAAAATATTGTGAAGATGAATTGGACAACAAGCGAAAGAATTTAGAGGAAAAAGTAATGTGGGCACAGGTAAAATTAGCAGAGCAACAAGAACTTCAAATGAAAAATATTCAGACTCAAGGAGATGGAAATGGAGGTAAACCTAGAGGAAAATATAACCGCGATAAAGCTAAAAAGAAATTTCCTTGTCATGGGTGCTGCAAGTTGGGGCATTGGAAGAACTAGTGTAAGGCTGTATTAAATAATAACGTGCAAAATAATAATTTGAATTCACAGACGCAGAATAAGGTATCGAAAAAGCAGCAACAACAGGTAATACAAAACCAGTTACCATTGGCGCCTATGCCAAACCCTGGGAGTCAGCCTACATAGAGTGTAGATACCACAAGTTGGGAAGGAAGTGGTAAAAGGGACACAGTGACACCCCAATTTCTTTTGAGCGACTCATACTTTGATGAAGACAGTTTCCAACGGTGCCTGAGGGGGGAGGACGAGGAGTGCGTACTTGGCGCATCCTTGCAGGTAGATCAGTCAGGTCCATACTTTGAGGGAATGGTTGAAGGAAATGATGTTACCTTTCTGTTGGATACTGGCGCTAACCGTTCTACTGTGAGAACAGCAGACATTCCAAACCTACCCCTCTCGGGAGAAGCAATCCAAGTAGTGGGCGTTTCTAATAAACAAATTACTACCCCAGTTACAGAACCAATGGAAGTGAAAATAGGTAATTTTAAAGAAATGCATACATTTGTTGTATGTGACTCCAGTCCGGTAAACCTGTTAGGTAGGGATTTGCTGTGCAAAATGAATTGCACTATCTTCTGTACACCAAATGGTGCTGAAATTCAAACCCCAGATGAAGATGGAATTAGCAAAACAAGAAACTGAAAAACAAAAATTTACCATAAAAGACTTGCCAAAAGAATTACAACATACGGTAGATCCTAAAGTGTGGGATTTCATGGGAAAAGATGTTAGATTAATGGCAGATGTTGACCCAGTAAAAGTGACGGTAAAAGAAGGTGCAGTTTACCCAAATATTCGACAGTACAAAATGAGGCCAGAAATAAAAGCAGGAGTTGCACTAGAAATAAAGCGTCTAGTCGAAGCAGGATTTTTGCAGGAAATAATGAGCAGTCCATGTAATTCACCCATAATTGGCATTAAGAAACCGAGCGGAAAGTACAGGGTCGTACAAGACCTTCGCAAAATCCATAAAATTGTTGTCCCATGTTGTCCAGTTGTGCCAAACCCTGCTGTGATTCTGTATCAAATACCATGGACAGCAGGTTGGTTCACTGTAATAGATTTATGCCATGTGTTTTACTCCATACCATTACATCTAGATAGCAAGTATCTTTTCTCGTTCAAATTATATCATATCTACGTTTGGAATCACGTCCCTTAGGGGTACAAGGAAAGTCCATTGATTTTTAATCAGATTTTGAAAAAGTGCCTTGAATCTCTAGTATTGCCCGGACAACCAGACTTGGTGCAATATATAGATGACCTGTTGGTGGCATCTAAGAATCGAAATGATTGTGTTACTGATACTATCGCTTTACTGAATCATTTAGGTAAAGGAGGACACAAAGTATCACCTGAGAAACTGCAATATTGTACCACTCAGTGAAATATCTGGAGCACCAGATAGAGAGAGGTTTCAGAAGCGTTACTTCTGAAAGAATCAGAATCATTCAAAACATGAACCTACCTCAAATGCAGAAAGAAATCAGAATGTTTCTTGGAGTTGTAGGTTACTGCAGGCAATGGATTGTGGGATTCGCAGCAGCAGCATTGCCAGGATGTCTGAAAGCAGTAGCAGCAACTTGCATGAGTCTTGAGCAAAGTGAGTCCATCATTATGAAACACCCAGTAACAGTATATGTCCCACATGCAGTTGTGATTTTGTTGACCAGGACTAAAACTCAGTACCTAACACCTAGTCGGCTGACTAAGAATGAACAAATTCTTGTAGGTGCAGAAAATGTGACTATTGCCAGGTGTAATATTCTAAACCCAGCAACATTGTTGCCTGATTCGCAGTTAGCAGAAGTTAAAAATGAAGTTGAACACAATTGCATTGATCTTACAAAATAATGTACTAAACGTCGCCCAGATATTAGAGAAGAGCCACTAATAAATTCAGAACATGAGCTATTTGTATATGGTTCATGCATGCGACATGAAGAAGGAGGTTTGAGTGCTGCTTATGCCGTTTGTACTCTATGTGGTCCAGTTGAAGCATCATATTTACCTGGAGTCAAATCTGCACAGGTAGCTGAACTAATTACATTTACAAAGGCTTTTAAAATTGGAAAAAAATGTAAAGTGACTATTTATACTGATAGCCAATATGGCTATGGAGTTGTGCATGGTTTTGGCCAACTCTGGATGCAAAGGGAGTTTCTGACTTTATCAGGCACTCCTATTAAAAATAGAAATGTTGTGAAAGGTTTGCTAAAAGCAATCCAATTACCAGAAACAGTAGCTGTGGTCAAGTGTGCTGCTCACCAATCTGGCAACGACAGAGTGACAGCAGGTAACCGATTTGCTGACCAATTAGCTCAATATTGTGCCAAAAATATGTGGCTATAAACAAGAATATTGAAGCAAACAATTGAAACAGATGCCAACTTATGTTGCTTGAGAAAGTGAAAATGTGGGAAGAAGTGAAAGACTTGCAAAATGATGCAGAACAGGAGGAAAAGGAAGAATGGGTGAAAATAGGATGTCGGAGAAGGGCTTGAGTTGGTGTCATTGTTTATCTTGATGGAGGGCCTGTGTTGCCAAACTGTATGCTTGCTTCTATGGCTAGGATGTACCATGGTGATTCTCATCTAGGGCGGGACGCCATGACTAGATTATTCAGACAAACTTGGTTTAATGCAAGGTTCAGGAATGTTGCAGAGAGTCTTTGCCATAGGTGCTTGGTTTGCCAACAAATGAATCCTGGGAAAAGAACTATAGTGCTGCCAGGAAAGATTGGAAAAGCACAAGGTCCTTTTATTCGACTTCAGATTGATTTCATTCAGTTACCCCCGTGCAGAGGAATGAAGTATGTTCTTGTCATTGTCTGCCTATTTTCAAAATGGGTGGAAGCTTACCCTACACGCAGGAATGATAGCATCACAGTAGCAAAACTACTATTGAGAGAGCTCATACCACGTTTCGGTTTTCCAGTAACAATTGAATCAGACTGAGGAAGACATTTTAATAATGAAATAATTGGTCTAATCTGCACTGTGCATACCGCCCAGAGGTTTCTGGAGTGGTAGAACAACTGCATGGCACAATCAAGTCAAGATTGGGAAAGATATATGAATCAACACGATTAGAATGGCCAGATGCTTTACGTCTTGTTCTGATGAGACTCAGAAGCATCCCAGACAGAAAAACAGGCTTGAGTCCTCATGAAATACTGATGGAAAGAGCAATGAGGCAGGCATGGGTGCCAGGACATAAGCTGATAAATATATCTGATGATTTAGTACTAGAGTACTGCAAAGAACTGGCTGACCAAGTGCGTTCTAACTCTCACCAGGTTGGAGAAGACACTGTCACCAGGCACATGATTTTAAACAAAAGCACAGGTGCACCACTTTGCAAAATATAGGAAAAGCAGATATACAATCTGCTCTTAAGTAAGTAAGTAATGTTCTTCCAAAGTTTTCTTTATTCCAGTATCAAAAAAGTTTATACAAACAAGGTCAAAAGCATCACTTGTTGAAAGTGGCACAGCCAATGCATTTCGTCCTTGAAGCAGACTTCTTCAGGGCATTAGTTGTTCCCCATACCATAAAGGGGTAACTAGGTTGACAGATATATGGATCCAATTACAAGGAGCGATAGCCACCAAAGTTTCAACTTCAAATTTCCAATTGGTAGCGATCCATAGTGTGATTAGATCTAATCCAAAGACTGCATATTCCTATTCATAGACAAAGTATGTCAGTTTATAGGAACATCCTTCCCAAAGTCTACATTATTTCTTGTCGATGGCACTCAACAATATGAATGAGAACCCCATATATACACAGCCAATATTGAACTGTCAGGCATGTCATCAGGGGTTCTTCAAGGTGCCGGGCGTCATAACCGTACGATGAAGGCAGGAATCCTCATGAGCATAGATGAGGTCAGAATAATGGAGGGATAGCAACTCAGGTGCTGCCGATTGAAGGGATCCACTGTCAGGCGCATTATTTTTACATGTAACTCCAGCACATGATCTGATTCCAGGTGACTTGGTTTTAATAAAAGAACATACACAAGAATCTTGCCTAGCTCCGAGGTGGGGAAGCCAAAACAAGTGATATTGGTTACCACTACAGCAGGGAAATGCGAAGGAATTCCAAACTGGATCCATGCAAGTCATACTAAAAGAGTAGCTGAACCTGATGAAACTGAAGCTGAAGGTTGTGCAGCTGAGGAGTCTCAAGAAAGTGATTCCGAAGTAGTTGGTGATGAACAACCGAGCACCAGTCAGGATGAATGGATTCCAGTGATTGACATTCCTGCAGATGTTGTGAGAACTAAAAGCCAGACTTGTTTAGATAGACAGAGTGATAGTGAGGATGAGTCAGGAATAGAAGAACATACTCAGATTACAGAAATCAAAGTCAATAGTAATTCTGAGGAGGAACAGATAAGGAGAGATCAATATACTCAGACATTCCAGATACCCGTCACAGTTCCAGAGTCTGAGGAGGGACAGATGGGTAATAGGGCGAAGGCTCGGGAAAAAGAAAAACAAGAGTTTGAGATACCTGAGCAGGGTCAGATAGATGTAGAAAAATGTGTTCAGGAAAAAGAAAGTGAATCAAATAAAAGTAAACTACAGAATACTCCTGAACAAGGCCAGATAAGCATCCAGGCAGAAGAAACAGAAGCAAGACCTAGACCAAGTCAGATAGAGAGGGATACATATGACAAAGATGTACAAATTGTGCCACAACTGAATGAGAATAAAAGAGTAATTGAAGAAAAACAAAGCACAGTGCCAGCTAAAAGACTCAGAAAGGGAGATAAGTGGCCTGGTTTTGTCAAAAGACTGAAAATTCGTCTTAAATCAATACATGAAGAACCAGAGCAAGTAAACGAAATATAAAGTCAAACTGGGATTTCTACAGAACAACCAAGAAGAAGAAGTCCATGATTGAAAAGACAGAATAATAAGTTTAGAGGCCCTGAATGGACTTATGTCATTCTTGAAGATTTTGAAAATCTGGAACTCAGTGATGAAAATGATGACGAATTAATTGATGACCCAGCAAAAGAAGAAGTAAGACCAACTTGAAAATTCCACAGGTTAAAATTTTGTGAAAAGTTTCAAAGAGGGGCTAAGTCTCCTTGATCGAAAAATGGCTGATCATACCGTTAATGGTAAACCGAAAAGAAACTGCTTAAAAACATGCTTTAGAATATGCACATGTAGTGTAGTAATAATACTCATAGTATGGTTAGGACTGACAGTAGCTATTTCTTACCTAATGGATAAAAGTGAGAAGAATAACACTAGTATTCATGAAAAAGTAGATGTACCTGAAAAGTTAAAAATACATGGAAGAATAGATAGTTTTAGGCAGCAAAGAGTAGAATTAGAAGCATCAGATGAGGAAGAATTGCATTACAATAAAGTTAGAAATAGAACACACTTGAACGTGCTTGCAAATCTGTCAGTACATTATGAAGAGGCAATGGAAATAAATGATGGCTATGTTTGTTTGAAGCTACTATTGTCTGTAGCAGACGGCATCACTTACCATCATTTGCCCCTAACTTATGGTATTTCATGTAGTATTTTAGCTAGTTTAGAAAGGACCTCTACAATATTATTATTATTATTCAGACGTGATTTTTTCTGAACTTCCTATTCATAGTAACCTGAATCCTATACATACTAAAGATAATATAGCTCATTATATGGGAGAGTATTTTTTAACAATAGGTACAATAGATATACATTTTGCATGAAGAAGAAAAGATATTTTTGAATTTAGTTGATAAAAGGAGAGAGGATTTCCAGAGAAAAGCTACAGAAAAAAACATAAAATTCCTAAATGGGCAGAAAATAAAGAATACACCTTGAATGGCAAAACTCATGCTGCTATGTTGCTGGACTTTGAAAAGAAAGGGAGAGAACAAGTTATTATAACAATATATTCATTGGTTCTAGTGAATGTGAACACAATTATAAAGTAATTGGGGGTTGGGGTTTCAAAGATGGAACTGAGCCAGTGTTTCCTGGAATTTATTATATCTGTGGGAACAAAGCATATTACAAATTGCCTAATCATTGGTATGGGAGTTGCTATTTTGAATAGTATTCCCAAAAGTATATCACACGAAACAATGAAGAAACTAATGGTCTAATACGTAGTAAAAGAGCTAGTTTTGCAGAAATTGTAGGTGATATATTTAGTGCATTGATACCTTCAGTGGGAGTGGTTTTGAATACTCAAAGAATTTGCAAATTGTCAACAGTAGTGGATCGTTTATCCACTGACACTGCTGGGGGTCTTTTAATGATCAATACTGAACCAGTTGTGGTAAGGTCAATGGTTTTACAAAATCGACTTGCTCTTGATACATTGTTAGCAAAAGAGGGCGGAGTCTGCAGAATGCTGAAAGCACAACATTGTTGCACTTACATACCTGACAAAAGTGTAGAACTGAAAGGGTATGTAAGGAATATTACATATTTAGAAAAAGAACTCAAACCACTGGAGGTTGATAGTGCATGGAAGAGACTAACAGATGGTCTCTCCTCTATAGGTAGTTGGTTTTCTAATGTAGGAGAAAGTTTGGTAGGTAGAATACTGATGCCAATGGTGGGAATAGACCTACTGATTTTAGGGATAATGACTTGTTGCAAATGTCGCAAGAATAAAAAGACAAATACAGTGAATAAGAGAGGAAAGAAAAGAAATATTAACAAAATTGAGTTAGAAGAGCATAATGGACATTTGTACAAGAAAGTGAAAGACCTTCATATGAAAAATGGAAAAAGTTTAACAGAAAGTTTGAAGAAATTGAGTTGGATGAAATGTGAAAGTTGGCATCTGTTTCATTAATTAGTGATGATATAAAATATTATCAAAGAGGGGATTGATGGAGCAAGGTTATACACGTAAAGTGACTTGCTTGTATTCAACCCTCTCGAAAATAATATTAATGTACTAACTAACATGTTTTGTCATATTAATATTGCATTACACGACATATTAGGTATCATGGGGAAGTTTGTCAATGTGCTTTTACTAACTATAATCCGATGCATTAAAATGACTGCTGCTACGCTGGATTTTCTACTGTGCATGCGTTTGTCACACTAACATGACATGCTTGTTGGGAAACTTTTGCTTCTGCACACTAGAAATAGGATGGCTGTTCTGTGTCCTAACATGCAAGAAACTTGCATTGCTGTTTGGCTAAGCTGTTTGTCTTGCCGAAACTCTAATGCAATAGTTTAAAATAAAATAAAGGGAATAGAGTGGAAGCGGTATACAGTGCATTCATTTATTCAGTGTCTCTAAAACTGTCTCTTTTCTATTCTTGCATGTATCGTATTTGGGCCTAAAGGTACTGCTGAACTCCATCTTTGGAGAGACTGCGCCTGTGCAAAAGAAACCCTGAGCCACTGAAGCTGTGGCATTGAACCCATGCCAATCTGACATGGATGGCAAGAAATATGAGAAGAGTGAACTCCTCACCCTGCCAGAGGAAGCTGAAATTGAATAATTTGTTTGAATGTTTTATTGTTACATTTCACTACTGGGCGGAATAAAGTTATGGGAGGGAACATTTGAATACATGATTGACAAGTTACCTCATATTAATATGGTGTGATGACAACTCCTTGTCCTATTGTCCAATAGAATTGTGGGATTCACACATTTGTAACACTGAGTTGGAAAATAGTTTAGACTTGGCTGTTAGATTGTCCGACTTTTCCGAATAGCTGACCTGTCACTGACCCAAGGCACTCAATAGGTGATCGAGAACAGAGTTGCTTCCGGAGCACTCTGTCAGAAGATTCGATAACCCAATCGGGGTTCTGGGAAGGAATTCGATAACCCAATCGGTGTTCGACTGTTAGCTGCAGAGAGGGTTTACAACGCTGGCGTTTGAACTTTAACTGTGGTGCTGGTCTTAGCCTGTGGTGGGTCTGTCCTGATCCAATTTGGTCCGAAACCAGTCCTTATTTTGATCTGCACCTGTTCTTTCCTGCTGGCACCTGTATTTTGGAATTCTTATTCTTTGACTCAGCCAGTGGCCAGGGTTGGTCACTACACCATTCTAGGTAACTATAACGTGTGGGTTTGTCATTGTACTGTTTTCTCTTTTCTCTTTACTCACCCTTTGTTGAATTACCTAATGATATTTCTCTCAAATGATTGGATATGTTGTTCTTGATCTTCAACGTTCTAAATAGATAAGAAATTATTGATTTCATGGTTTCAAATATTTAAAAGATTTTTCTTATATAAAGAATGTAAACATTTTTCTGAGTTTGTGGTTATTTACAAAATGCTAAATGTTATTTTACTGCCTATTTCTTGCTATCTCCCTTGATCCTTTAGGACTATAGGCACACTGCCTGGCTTCAAAATGTCAGCCAGCCACATGGCCAGGCCCACAACAACAAGAAAGGGAAGAAAGAAAATGCAGGCCTATGGCAAAAGCAAACTGCCTGGCTTCAAAATGGTGGCCAGCCACATAGCCAGACCCACAACAACAAGAAAGGGAAGACAGACAACGCAGGCCTATGGTAAAAGCTCACTGCGTGACTTCAAAAGGGCCGCCAGCCACATGGCCAGGCCCACAACAACAAGAAGTTTAGGCCAAAAGGAACAAAGGAAACACATACAGGCCTATATAGCAAAAGCAGCACACTTCTAAACTACCACCACAAAATGGCCACCAGCCACATGGTCACTCACAATCACAACAAGCAGGAGTCCTGGAAAACAATTAACTTAAACAGGCCTATAATGGCCAGGCAAAGGAGGCATTCTAAACAACACAGCTTTAATGCAATAAAATGCTAAAACAAAAATTCAAAGAGCTAAACAAGGTGTGCAAGTTACACAACAACCACACCACACACAGACACAACAACAAATGCAATCTAATGCCATCTATGCCCTAAATGATGTTTAAATTCAACAGACACCGCAGAAACAGTTGTTTCATGCACCCATGACTAGTCTGGGCCTGCTGGCTACGCGCAATACATTTTTGAAAAGTACAGCAACTACAATATTCCAATCAAACAAACAACTCCAACTTACTTGTAAAATCTCAAATCCAAAATTCCTCAAATCCAATGATAAATGATGCAGCAGGCACAAAGGGTGATCCTCCCAGCTCCAAATCCAAATGAAAAGTGAACAGGGCTAGGACAAAGCACTGGGAGGAGCCTGCCGGACAGGAACAGGAAGTTGTAGACACTGGGGAACTTCCTTCCTCTCCAAAGAAAAAGTAAAAATTGAAAAAAGGACTCATGCACAAAAAAGTACGGCCACATGTCAATCTGAGGAGTTTATTTCATCCAAATCATCATTTTAGAGAAGGTTTTATGCTGCTTGAGAGATATTCTTCTCCAGGGTGTAAATTTTGCGTGTTCAGCATCGCGAGCTTCACCGAACTTCCGCCGGATGTCCGATGGCGCGTCCGAATGACGTGTTCGCGTTCACACACTCTCGCAGGATCGTTCGGCCGGCTACCAAAATCACGTGGCGCACGCAAACTGATACAAAAACTTTTCGAAGAACGCAGGGATGCCGGTAAGTCACTACGGTGCATGCAAAAATGCATTTTGAAAGCGCGAACAAGTGAAAAACTCTGCTCCGCCGATGATCGCTGAGTTTTTGGTAAGTCGTCGTTTTACGCGGAACACGGAGTTGCCAAAAATCCCAAACTCTGCGAGGGGAGTGTATCTCACCGCCCAGGCTTACAAAGAACTTGCTATTCTTATGTTCCATAGATTATACTGCAGCATTGACCACATAGAATGAGCCAAACTATGGCAGAAGCTGGAAAAGTGGAGGATACCTAAGCCTCTCCTAAATCAGTTGATCCAATTACACACTGACACATGGGTCAAGATCAAGCTAGGAGCCGGGACGCACCTCTCAAGGCGAATAAACACCACCAAAGGCCTAGAACAAGGGTGTGTTCTAGCCCCCATGCTGTTTAACCTCTTTTTAGCAGACCATCCTGGGGAATTGGAGAACAGTACATTGCACACCCCACGCCTGGGAAAAACCTTGCTGTCCAATCTCCCATATGCAGAGGACTTGTTTTTAATAAGCCGGACCCCAATCAGCCTCCAACACCTGCTGGACATACCTAACAAATTCTTGCAATGCAATGCATTACACATTAACTTGAAGAAAACAAAAACTATGACAGAGAATTACAATACGACTAAGAAAAGAACGTGGTACCTGGATGGGTATAGCCTAGACCGGGTAACCAATTATAAGTATCAGCAGAGGCCTTTCATCGGAAGGGCACCAGCAGCTACCTCGCAATTCAGCCCCTGCAGAAAGTTCTTCCAGACCGAATCCTAGATCCCTTATCACCTATAGGTGACTCAAGCATGATTGCAGCCAATGCTCACATATGGGAGCCAACCAACTCAAGGGAAAGATGCAATAATCTTAGATAAAATAATTGTTAGCACATATCGAGCCATCTTTCAGCTACCAAACTATGTGTTACCTGTCCAAATACACCTGTAATTCAGTCTTCAGAAGCAAACAGTGGAAAGAAGGGGTGCTTATATAAAACGCTGGCACAAGATCAGAGGCAGTGAGCAAGGATTTCTAAATGCACATTTATGGTCTGAGCTGTCACATCTAGAGAAATCATTTGCCAGAGAGTACCTGGTCGAATCACTAGAAAGGCTAGAATTGACTAACCTCTGGGAATCCCCCATAGATCATAAGAATTTCAAAAAGGTCGTAACCTTGCGCTTTGGAATTTTACCAATTCTCCCTCACTTGTCACCGTGGGAAAGGAGAACAGATGAACAGTCCTGTCATCTTTGTGGAACAGGAAGGAGGACCTAATATATATCATTTGCATCTGCCCAAGCCTGATGGACATAAGGCATGCTTTACTTCGACCAACATTAAATCAGAAGGGCATCAGGATGTGTAGGCAGGCTGTAAAATTATGTTTTAATCCAAAAGAGACCCAGCTAAACTGCTGATTTACAAAGTACTTCAATATAGTGGCTGAAAGACTCAAGCTCCAGCCACAGGCAACAGCAGAATAGCAAGCAGCTGGACTACTTTTTCTGAGCATTTTAACAGCCAACCTACATGCGGCCTGTTTCGTCCAACCCATGTTCGCACCTTGAAGCACAAGCACTTTACCCATGCTCTTACTCCCTTCAAAATGTTTGAATGGGTAATCTGAAGCACAAGCACTTTGTCCATGCTTTTACCCACCTCAAAAGGATTAACAGACAATAAAACCGAGACTCAATATGACCTCTACTTATGGCATAACATCAACCAGCTCAGCTGGCAGAGTGTATTTTAAATGTTAAAGTATAAATTGTTTTATGTACTTTTAAAGCCTCAATGGTTTTAAATTGTGAGTTTTAAATAACTGTACAATAAATGTCTTACTTGACACATAGCTATAGCCAATGAGCGGAACACATTTTGCAAGAATATGCAATAGATGGGGGCTATTAAGAGTAATTCCAGATAGTTAAGGAATTGGCAAATTACACTGGCTACTGATGTAGCCTTGCTCTTTAAGAGTTCTCAAAGTACTCTTGGGGAGCTATGGTCATTAAACTCTAATTCATGATAACAATATGTGCTTTTCCTCTCTACCATGATTTCCCACACTTGCCATCTCTTCAGCTTGCAGTCAGGTACATATTAGCTTGTAGGGCAGTCAGGCAGCGCCTGATGTGCTGGTCCGACTCGTCAGATGTATGCCAGTAATTTGGCTACTTGTGGCCTGTTTTATAGTGTTCTTGGCCGGTTGTTACTTTTAATTTCCTTGATATTAAAACACAAATTGACTGCAGCAAGATCAAATCCATGCAATGTTCCATATATTTCAAAGCACTTCTACAGTGCGTTCTTTCAAGTTCAAAACTGGCCAAACTTGCAAACCTGGGTTACTTATTTAGCTTTAGAATTTATTAAATAGGGCACACTTTTATTTTGGTGCCTGGGCTTATTTTCTGTCCCAGTCCAACCCTGCTTGCAGTTCTAGTTACTTAACATCAACACTGACAATTTAGTTGGGTTAATTATGAGGTTATTGGCAGCATTGAAGCATTCTGGTCCTTCAATAATTTCTGAAGACTAGTGGCTGTATGGTCTAAAATTATTTTAATGTCTGCAAATTTCAGAGACTGAGGGACAAATATCTGTATATTTCAGAGACTGAGGGACAGGAGGTTTGTTTGTGTGGAGGGCCTATTTTTGGGGAGGGCTCTATACAAGTTGACAAGTAGGAGTGCCAAACACACAACCCTAATTTACTTCTCTCTTGGGGGCAGATTTACAAAAACTGTCGCATCTCTGCATATCAGCAGAAATGCGCCAGTTAATTTGCGTCACGCAAAAAAAACCTTGTGCCACCATGGATGCGTCGCATTTACAATGCGGCGCACTGTGGCGCAAGGATTGATAGATGCGTGTTGGCGCAAAGGCAACAAATTGCTGGAGTCATGTCGCAAGCATGGCGCAACTCCAGCAATGCTTCGGAATCCCTATTTCCTTATGCCTGCTTCAAGCAGGCATAAGGTTTTGATGCAGTGGTATCGTAAAAGTGACTCAGTGAAATCTTGTAGATTTCACTGCTTCACTTTTATGAGACTTTCTTACGTCAGAACGCCCACCTGCATACATTATACCTGACACAGGTATAATGTAGCGCCGGGATTTACAATGGCACGCATCTTCCTAGCCGAGTCACGTTGTAAATATGTTGCAACATGGCACATTGTTTACGACGCTACTGCGTCACAGAAGTGACGCAACGGCTGCCTAAGGTTATCGCAAGGGGCTTGTAAATCTGCCCCATCGTGTTTATCTTCCTTAATGGGCATTCATATCAGAGGCGTTTTGGGGTAATGGATAATGATTCATGTAGCAAGGCTGCCGAGGCTATTAATGGATCCTGCATTAAGGAGAAAGGGCTTGACTCTATTAATTCTATTAATTCACCGAGCAGGAAGTAGTGAATTGACTGTTTATGAGTAGACAGATGCGAGGGTGCTTCAGCCGTGGCTTCATCTGAGACATGTATTACTAGTGTCTGAACCTCACATTTTTATTGTCTAGTGCTGCTGTTCTTCCAACTTCATCTGAGTACGCTATTATGCTTGCAAGGCCTGATTCACAAAGGTAAACTTACACTTTTCTGTAGGTTTATGTTTGTTTTGGAGTTCACAAAACTGCATTTTAATTGTAAGTTTACGCGTGCAGACACTCTGCAATAGGGGGCGGAGAACTCCACATATAAAATTATAGGTGTGTTGTATTTGTTATGTGCGGAGTTCTCCGCCCTGACTAAGGAGTCTCCACACATATAAACTTACTATTAAAATACCATTTTGTCAATTCCCCAAAAAAATAAAACTTAAACAAAGTTTATCTTTGGGTATCTGACCCAGAGTCTATTTATAGTGGGAAGGTCTGTGTCTTCCGTGCTCAAATAACCCCTGTTTGTAGAAGGTATAAGACTGCTCTAACAGGGGTCATAATGTGTAAATGTTAGACAAGTGTCTTTATGGTGTACATTGAGTGTTGGACATGAACTCCTTAGGGGAAATGACCCCCACATTTTTAGCTTTTTCATTCTAGTCTTTGCCAACTCTCTCTGCATAACCTTAGGATACTGAGCTCCTTACCCCTGCACCGCAGAGGGAAGGTGCATGCCCCACCTTGCCAGTATTGGGCTGGCGGTGCATATATGATGGATTTTAGTTGCTGTGTCTCTGTGTGCCCTGTAAACAGGTATACCATATACCACCCACTGGATAGACATCAACCCTATCTCAGGTCTGCCATGCCAGGACTTTTGGTGTACCATTGTGCCCCTGCATAGGTTGGCACCACCTATACCTCAGCCAACCCTAAGTGGGTTGTCCCAAACCATGAGGGCACCCCCTCAGTGAAGCCCTGACAGCTGACAGACACCAGGAGGGGTGGTAGGCCGATGACTGAGCGGTGCATATGGATGTTCCCTGCCAACGTAGTGAGAGAACACCCCAAAGAGGGCTTCATCTGCCTTGAAGTTTAGCTCTACCATGGATACTCTGGGGGTGTTGCCGACTCCCTAGAATGTCCACTGGGCCCTGTGAACATCCTCACTGTCAAAGCTGTGTGGAAGTGCATGGGCAACTACACAGATTAGGAAGTGGCGTGACACACTGTTATGGAACATGGGATGGTCTGCCAATGAAGAACGCGGTGTGCGTACCAGCTTGCCAGTATTGGGCTGGCGGTGCATATATGATGGATTTTAGGTGCTGTGTCTCTGTGTGCCCTGTAAATAGGTATACCATATACCTGGTGTGGGTAGGCACTGGCTAGTAGTAGGACAAAGCACTGAGTATGCCACCCACCGGATAGACATCAACCCTATCTCAGGTCTGCCATGCCAGGCCTTTTGGTGCACCATTGTGCCCCTGCCTAGGTTGACACCACCTATACCTCAGCCAACCCTAAGTGGGTAGTTCCAAACCATGAGGGCACCCCCTCAGTGAAGCCCTGACAGCAGACAGACACCAGGAGGGGGGGCAGGCTGATGACTGAGCTGTGCATATGGATGTTCCCTGCCAAGGTAGTGAGAGAACACCCCAAAGGGGGCTTCATCTGCCTTGAAGTTTGGCTCTACCATGGATACTCTGGGGGTTTTGCCGACTCCCTAGAGTGTCCACTGGGCCCTGTGCACATCCTCACTGTCAAAGCTGTGTGGAAGTGCATGGGCCCCTACACAGATTGGGAAGTGGCGTGACACACTGTTATGGAACATGGGCTGGTCTGCCAATGAAGAACGCGGTGTGCATACCAGCCATGATGCTGTTTCGGATACATTTCCTCCCTGTAGTGGCAGGCTGAAGGATGCACCATAGCACCAATGGCATTTGGATAGGTGCTTGGCCTGCCATCTTGGGCTGTTAAGTGTATACCTGCATCCCCAGTGTTCTAACTTCTGGGTCAGGAATATTGGGGCAGGCCTGGCTCTGAACGCTTGCATTCATGGTGCCAGCAGCAAGGTGTCCTGTCCACCGTTGCTGGCTGGGAGTGCACAATTACACCCGAAAGGTAATCCACCCATGTCCGGCCCGCCGAGCGGATGCCATGTGTGCCCCTGCACCAAAGGCACTAGGGCCTGTGTAGACCATGTGTCCGGGCTGTACTTGCCGCGTTGGAGCACACAAGCCCTTCCTATTCCTGCCTCTCAGATGTGTGGTTCCTGTACTGCGGGGACCACAACACTCATAAGTGTCTAGTTGGTGGTGAGTGGATTTACCGATTGCAGGACCCCACGTGGCCCATTTCATCAAATGTGCTACATCTCTCTCATGCGACACACCGGCTATATGCTTGTTGCCTGCGGTGTCACATTCACAGGATGTGACCCTCAGAGGTGGGGTGCCCCCTGAGTAGTGCCTTATTCTACATTATGTGGCTTTGCTGAACTTGCTCCTGTGTGTTTGCCTGGACTGGTCTGGTGCAGTTGTATCATTGTTAACTGGATGTGGTGCCTCCTTTCCACAGAGGTATTTATTATTTATTTGAACTTATATTGCGCGCAGCTACCCTCAATGGGTTTCCCGGCGCCAGGGATAGATAAAAGAGAGAAAACAAGCAAAAAGGCCCAAAACCAGAACAAATAGTGCAAAAGGGATTAATTAAACAGAAGGGTCTTCAATTTTTCACGAAAAGGGAGGAGATCAGTCTCGGCCTTCAAGTCCGGTGGAAGAGCGTTCCACATCTTTGGGCCAAGATAAGAAAACGAGCGGCCGCCCATTTTGGCCAGTTTAATTCTGGGAACAAAGAAATCGCCACTAGTGGAAGATCTTAAAGTACGACCAGGCTTATAGACTTGAACCAGGTTCTGCAGATATTTAGGGGCAGAACCCTGCCTGATTTTAAAAAGAAGGCATAAGGTTTTTAATTTTACACGGTTTGGGACCTTAAGCCAATTAAGGTCACGCAGAGCCTGAACTGCGGAAGATCTCCGGGGTACATTGCACAGTAAGCGAGCTGACGAGTTTTGCACCACCTGAAGCTTATTTATAGTGGCCTTATCGGCCCCAAGATAAAGCACATTCCCATAGTCAATGCGGGAAATCACAAGAGCCTGGACGACAGTTCTACGAGTAGAGCAAGGTAGCATCCATAGGATCTTCTGCAACCATCTTAAGGTGGAAAAACAGATTGCAGCGACCCTTGTTACCTGCTGTCTCATAGAGAGCCTATCGTCAATGAGGAAACCGAGGTTGCGGGCTACGTGGGCTGGATTCGGCAGAGGACCCATGTCACAGGGCCAATGCCGAGGGCCCCACAGATCTTTATTCTCGCCCAAAATAACAACCTCGGTCTTGTCACCATTGAGCTTGAGCAGATGGTCGTGCATCCAAGCAGCAACGCGTGACAGGCCAGATTTCAAGGCAGAGACCTCATGGCCCTCACTGCTGGAAAGAGAGAACACGATCTGCGTGTCGTCGGCATATGAATAGATTGTCAAACCGGCGTCCTCCACGATGGTAGCAAGGGGTCTGACATAGATATTAAACAGCAGAGGGCTGAGAATCGACCCCTGGGGGACGCCATATGCCGATGAATAGACCGCAGATTCAGCTTCTGTCGAAAACACCTGGAAGGTACGCTCACCTAAAAAGGAGGCATTCCAGGCCAGCGCAGATCCAGCAACACCAAGGGAGCGGAGAGAATCAAGGAGAATGGAATGGGACACGGTATCGAACGCTGCACTCAAATCCAAAAGGATGAGTGCAAAGGTCTCCCCGCGATCGATACCATGCCGAAGTCTCTCCGTCACCCCGAGGAGTGCGGATTCAGGAATTGCATCTCCTTGCTGGGTCTAACCAGAACAGCCTGTTGCAAACCATATCCACCTGGATTGGTCATTTTCCCTCCTTTCCTTGAAAGCACAGACCACATCATGCTTGAAATCTGAAGTGGTTGGTGCAACTCATACCAACTCACACCAAGTGCTGTGCCTGGATTGCCTGAGTACGATCCGGATCATCGTGTACCGATCGAGGCACCTAACCCTATGAAGAGGTTCCCTTGTGTTACTCCCCAATCATCGGCTGTTCCCTTGTTGACCCTCATTGCGGCAAACCAACTGCCCTCTCCACACCTAGCTCCTTCCAAGACATGATGGCATCAGGTAGTAGTGCGAGAGATTGAATAGGTTGAAGAAACGCTGCAGAGACAGTTTGGATGCGGGTCAAAAGACTGCATGAATCCTTTCAGTTTTGAGACCTGTGGGTGAAATTCACGATTGTCTGCTAACCTCCCCCTTGTTTAAGTCTACCTCATAATTAAAACTGTTACATATTCCCATCTGCTTTTTGATGACCCAGACAGTGTGACTTTGTCTGCATGTGGCCCACTGTCTGGGATGTAGGGTTTGTTATCTTCCATTAGGGTCTAGGATAATCAGGGTGAACTAAAGAATGGAGGGAAGCTTATACCCCGGAGTCTGCAGAGGGGCACCAGTGATCTGCTGGGCACCAGTGGCACCACATTAGGGTGCTGAGCATGAATGTGTGTAAGAGCATGCAGTATGAAGCGAGAGTATGTGACAGGAGTGGTAGTTCTACCGGGCTGGGGACATCCCTTGAGCCAACTAGACACTGCTAGTTCCAACACTGAGTTTCTCAAGATATATCCATGATAGTCCTTCAATGCCACCACCCACAGTATCGAGAGGTTTTATAGCTAAGCCTTACCCTCAGTTTCTTGATGGAAGCAAGAAAATGCATTGATTTACTACTACACCCTCTAGAAGGTGGTAAACAGCGTTTACAACACAACTTTTACCACGCACTACCTTTACCACGCAACTTTAACAATGCAATTTGTTACAACGAATTGCGCTGGGGGCGCTGTAGGATAGGTAATAGTTTAATTTACTATCCACCACCTTCCCTTCTATCCACAGGGACTGGAGTTGGAATAGTAAATTAAACTATTCACTATCCAGCGCCCCACAACGCAAGTCGTTGTAACGACTTGCGCTGTAAAACCTTCGTTGTAAAGGCATGCGTGGAAAAAGAATGCGTTGTAACAACGTACATCCCTAGAAGGTTTGTCTATTGCCCTCTAATGATTCATATAATTCCCTGTACAAGGCTCTCCTCAATACCAGGTCCCTGAGTAAGCATATCACCGAAACCTACAACTTGCTGGTGGAGAACTCACTAGACACACTCTGTCTGATAGAAGCCTGGCTGGAGGAGTCATTTAAGCCTGATACCTCCGAGGAGCTAACCACTCAATATATGATGGAAGACTGCATTCAGAACATCAGTGGGCCACTTTGAATATCGGGTTTTGCACTGCAGATTGGACAATACTCCTTCTATCTTTCAGAGATTTATGGACAACATGTTTGCAGATCTCCTAAACCAGACAGTGGTAATACATTTTTATAAGATTCTTGTCTATTCTTCAAACCCTGACCTTAATCATGCAGAGGTCACCCAAGTTCAGGAAAGGTTGCGTCAGAACAGCCTATTCTGTTTACCAGAAAAATGCGAGTTTGACCAGCATGAAGTTTAGAATCCGAGTTACAGAATCAACAGGACCTGAATTGCCATGGATATACAAAAGATAAAGGCTATATTGGACTGGCTATCACCTTCAACAGCAAAGAAACCCAATATTTCCCAGGATCTACAAACTTTTATCGCCAGTTTATTAGCAACTTTTCCCACCAAACAAGTTTCATTTCCCAAACGTTAAAAAAGGAACATCTCAATCGGGCAGTACCAAGTGATAGTAGATTAAGTACAGTTTGTGAACTAGGAATCCGCAGTTGCAATATAATTTTTAGCTGATAACTGTTGGACAGCTCGGTTGTTGACCTGCTATGTGGTTTCCTTCACCGACAAGTTACTTTTGTCTTTTGTATGTAACCTAATATCTTTAAAACCAATAAAAAGATTTTGGACAAGTAAAAGGAAAATCTCCAGCAAGGTTTCCAATTGACTGAGACTGCAGAAAAGGCTTTTTAGACCTTAAAGAAGTCCTTCACTCAAGCTCCAATTTTGCACCATTCCGATACTACCAATAGGTTTATAGTTGAAACAGATGCTTCAGACAGGGCAGTAGCAGCTGTTCGACTCCCAAGACAACAAGACAATGTTGTTCATTTATCACATGTCCTGTCAGATTCTGAAAGGAATTACTCTGTTCTTGATTGAGAACTATTAGCGATGAAACTATCCTGTCATGAATGGAGACAGTTCCAAATGGGTACTAAATGGACATTTGGAATCAGGACAGACCATAGAAATGTACTGTATCTTCTCAGTATTAAGTGACTGAATAGCCGACAAGCTCGGTGGGCTTATATTTTTAGCCAATACAACCTCACCATTACCTATAGACAAGGTTCTCAAAACAATTTAGCAGATGCTCTATCACATCAATACCCTCTCTACTCTTCCTCAACAAAACATTGTAGAACCACAACTTATCATTGACACTGTTGAATCATTTCCTGACTTGGTCCAGTGGGGCTTTGCATCCTTAATCAAAGAAGATTGGAAGAATGTGATATATCAACTTAATCAACATGATAAACAATACTACAAGGAGAAGGTGTTGTTCCTCCCTTCAAAAAAATTGCAATTGAAGGCCTTGCAAATGAGTTTTGATTCTCCCTTTGTTGGCCACCGTGGATTCAGGCATATTCTTAAGTTAGTGCTTTGTTCTATTTGGTGGCCATCAGTATGAGAAGATACTGAAATCAATGTTTCCTCTTGTCTTACCTGTGCTCAAGCCAAGACCCCTCTCACCACACCTGGTGGATTGCTTCAACCTCTGTCTGTTCCTCCAGCCCCATTGCATACAGTGTGTACTGATTGTATCTCTTCCTTGCCCCTGTCTGCAGGAAACCAAGTCATTATGGTGACAGTGGACTCATTGTCCAAGTTGCCACATTTTACCACTGTGAGGTACCCAGTACATATATCCCAGTTCTGGAAACACTCCCTTCTCATCGAGGTGGCCCTGTCCTCAGGGTTCCATCCCCACACCAACAGTCAGACCAAACACCAAACAAGTGCTGGTACTGTATCTCAGTTGTTTCTGCAACTCTACCCAAAGCGATTGGACAACCTACTTGCCGCTAGCAGAATTTTCTTATGATAATGCTGTCCACAGTGCATCTAAGGCGACCATCTTTATCTGTCTATATCGCTACCATCCAAGAGCCTTTCCCTTAGCTTTCCAAGATTCCCCTTCTGTTGCAGCAGCAGCCTATTTTACTCAACATCTCAGAGCAGTAAGACAAAAGATGCATTCCAACCTGCAGGAAGCTAAAAAAGAGAATGAAAAATACTACTTCCGCACTTTGACTTCAGTCCCCATCGTATCAGGTTAATGATAAGGTTTGGCTCTCCTGGAAATACTTACCTCATTGCCTATCCATTAACAAAGTTTGGCCAATATTTTATGGACCCTTCAAAATCGTAGTAAACCCATTGCCTTTTCACCTTCAGTTGTCTCGCTCATGGAAGGTGCGTCCTTTGTGCCATACCTCACAACTGAAACGTTACATCATTGACTTCTATAAAAGGGTATTTTCCCGACTCCTCCAGTTCTTTTCAGTGGTGTTCCTGATTACAAGGTCCAAGAAATCTGTGTCACTCCAATTTTTTTTAGAAACTGTTTACAGTTTTTTTTATCTACTTGAAGGGCTACCCTCCCAGTGACAGGTCTTGGGAGGATGTTGACTCAGTTAATGCTCCTGTCCTTGCCCACCAATTGTTTCGGCTATTTTCTGTCAAACCCGGGCCTACTGTTACGCCGTTGGCCATGGCGGCCATCAATACCTACATGTGCACCGCCACGGGCCGCAGTTCAGCCTGCAGCCCCTCTCGTCTCCTATCGGGCATGCTGACAATCCATGCCTGTTGTCGTTTCTCTGGCATCTTCGGTACACAGCAGTTCCAGTTTTAGAACTGCAGCTCCCTGCTGAGGACCTGACACTCTTACCTCGTTCTTGGGGGGGCACATATTTTGAACACTCTAGCAGCCATTCACATGCCTGGGGGTCATTTTCATGCAGGTCTTCTTGTCATAGCTATGCAGCCTTGTTCCCAGAATGCCTTGGGAAGGGTTTTATTGCATCATTCTATGATGGCATTCTTCCTTATCTTTTTTACGACTACTTCCCTATCCAGGATGGTGACTGTTCATTTCCTGTTGCATCACTTCCTCTCCATGGCTATATAAGAGGGCTGACTTTTTCATTTCTTTGTGTTGCATCACTCCTCGCTACTGCATGTGTGCCATCGCTCCTGTTGGTGTATCTTTGCTCCTGCTGATGTATCTTCGCTACTATTGGCACTTCCTGTTCCCATTTTGATTTCCTTCTGGATCTTTGTTCTTGTTTGACGTCTTATTTTTCCTTGTCTGATCCTTCCTTGCCTGGTTCCACTCCCTGGTTTTCTTCTGTTGTGTTCTTTCCATTCCTGGAGTCTCCATTTAAGCCAGAGAATTTTCCTTCAGGGTGTTTTCCTCTTGGGGAATCCTTCTGAAAGGCACTGTCTCCCCTGGCATTACATTCTCAGCAGCACCGTGGCTAAGGGTCGCCCCCACCTCGGTCAGACCAGAACTTTCAAGAACCGGAACCGGAAAAGATCCCTGCACACCATAATCGATAAGAGAAGTTCCAAACGTGTCAATCACCCATGGTCTTTGATGCAAAACCCTAGCTTATAATACTAAAAGACAGGGTTTTACACCAAAAAATAACACAACTTGAAACCAGGAGTTAAAAAGGACAAATGCCTATATTTCTCCGATCGTTTCCCACTTTGCAAGTTAGTCTAAGCCTAATATTTTGTACTGGAAGGGTGCCCTTCCACTACAAAACCTATGCTAGACTCACACGGACACCCTTACACAATAGTGCAAAGCTATATGGTAGCAATCCGCAGCCTGATTGTACTCCAGCATTAGGCAGAGAGCATTATAATGCCATATTTATGTAGATATGGTGTTATCCATCTGTCTCCCTTTCACGCAACACAGAGCAGCAGCTTTTCGTGCTGCGTTGCGTTGTTTAGGAGTTTTGTAAAGGCGAGCCTTCATTTCAAATGTTCAATAAGTGATGCAATAAATAAATTCAAAGTTAGCTCATTTCCATGTGTCTTGGCTACAAATGATGTTAAATGTGAGAGAGCGCAAATTTGAATAAAAAGTATGTATAGGGCATATTTACAAGCACATTGAATAACGTAGGAACGAAATGTATATCGTAATGTGAAGTGACACTTATAGCATATAGATAACCAATATAATCCGAAGCAATATAGAAAATGTAACTGTATTCACTTTAGAATATGTGTTAGATTTAGAAGGCCCGTATACGTAGTGGGCTGATGTAGAAATGTGTAGAAATGTTTATGAAATGTAGAACGTGCAAAGTAGAATTCATGTACGTGTGAATCTTTAAATGGAGAAGCAGCGATAAATGAAACGTAAGGAAATGTGTAGAACATATATAACACGAGATAGCGAATGAGAATATAAAGTTATACTCTACGTAGTTATATTCTATGTAAATTGTATTCGAGTATAATCAAGACTTTTGCTAAAAATGAATATATAAATGTGTGTTAAAAGTTGTATTGTGTAGAAGACTTTTTGTAGGAATGTTAGAAAGGTTTAGGTCATTTGTGATTCTAACCAGACTGACCAAGGGTTAGCAGGAGTACAGTCCGATGTATATAATTTAGTGGACTTACAGGAGTTGTAAATAGCTTGATGTGGACATGAGAGCCAAGAAGTCTAGCACTTGTTAGATTTAAGGTGACAACGCTGGACAAGGTTTATGACCTGAACGTGATGAGAAGCGTTAAGAATTCGAAACTTGTTTTGAGAAGTCCATTCACAGGACCTAGAAAGGTCAACATCACAGTCGTAGTTTAAAGTTCTGTTGACGATGTTGACTTGTGCTCTGAAATGTCAATTGTAAATTTGAATGAAGTCACCAATAAGAAGATGAAGATGACATCTAAAGGAGAAAGGTCAGCTTAACGGACGACGAAAGAGATGAAGCAATGGACGAAGCTAGAAGCTGACATCATCGGGGAAAGTCCGTGGTGGGCGTCAAGGGGCGTTCTACCCACACTGTGATTGTGTATATTAGGGACAGCACCCCGGGGAGGAGAGCAGAATCATTAGTGAGAATAGAACCATTAGCGATGAGCAATTGGGAGATTAGGAACAGCGAGACGAATTGCTCAGAGCAAGGGCGAAGGTAGATGCATTGAGCAGATGCGCTGAGATATCAGAGCGCAAGGGAGCAGTAGGCCGAGGACCCTTAGAGAGATCGAATGGGTAGGCAGATAGGGTACTGCTTCTGAAACTTAAGGATTCCTTTAGAGGCTAAGAGAGTTTGAACTTCTTTGGGAGTCAAACTGCTGGCACCTTTTTAGGGAAGAAATTTGCGAAGTAGGGTTGTCACATAGCATAGAATAGGGATAGATTAATTTGATGATTTCTTTATCTTATTACAGATGACGCGGAAGAAACCACTTCACACCGAAGCTTAAGTGGCTGATATTGTAACCGATTTGTATTTTGTATATTTGGAGATTTTATTTTGAGTGGATTGTATCGCATTCAAATTAATTCTATATAAAACCCTTAAACTCTATCAGTTGTAAGTGGTTCTTCAGAGTGGCGTCAGTTAATGGGGTATATCTAACAAATGCGAGGGTGGTCCTTTCCTCAATGACAGATACGAGCGGTCCAAACAGATGAATGGGATTCTTTATTAAATTTATCACAATCATAGGTTGATATCGAAATCTCATTCCCCGCAGTTGGTAGCAGAGTAATGATGGTTATCTTCTTGAGGAAGACGACCTAGGCCAGGTTAGTTTACCCCAAGGTCCCTAGTCATCGTCGACCAGAAGAAGAATTGCAGCCGAAGACGGTGTTGATGGTGCGTCGAGAGAAAAGCAACAGAATCAGTCAAGAGTGAGTATAAGGGTCATGCGTTGTAAGATTGCGGTGTTTAACGTTGTTCCTGTGTTGTAATGTCAAGCGGAGTTGAATGCTTGTAGTGTGATTGTGGGAAGGTTGTGAGCGCGCGCAACCGGATGAAATCTTATGTCCAGAGGACTTAAGTGGTTCGGGTGTATCGAACACCCAGAGTAATTTGTCTACCATTGAAAGGGGGTCATGAGGTACCATTGATTTCCCGACAGACCGATGATAGGGGGAGCGTACTAGTGAGCAAATGAGTAGCGGACGCTGGTCGTACGTTTACTGTGTGTAAGTAACCTATCAGTGGAGGCAAGTGTCCGACCGTAAAAAGAAAGACGCTGTGCCAGTTGGGGTAGCAATTACAGTTAGACTGTGGCCGTACAGTCAGAGAGAGAAGTGATCGCTTGGACGGAAGTAGTCATTTTTCAAGGAATGAATGAAAACGCATGTGACATCGTGAACGAGTTGAGAAACGAGGGAAGCTGCTGAAGAGACAAGTGACGTCAGCGTAGAGCCGTGCTGAGGTTGGTCAATTAGCATAAGAACTGTGCTGAGATAGGCTGATTAGCGAGAGTCATACAGGGATTGGTGGTTGTTAGCAAGACGCAAATAAGTAAGAAATATCGTACGTGATCAAAATGAAGTGTTTTAAGGGTTTAGGAAAAATCTTTAAAAGAAAAAGGAAAAATTTATGTGTCGGAGAAGAAGCTCCACCAGAAGGCACACCAGCATATCATATGGCAGTAAATGTAGGCTTACACTCGATATTATGGATTTCCGAGTGGCACAGGATAACTGAAGGGCAAAAAGAACTGGCGTTTCCAAGATTTGGAACGTTTAAATTAGAAGTGTTGAACCAATTGAAGGCAACGATGCTTTCAATGAGACCTTTACCGAGGCCAACACAATTTGAAGCTCTTGGTGTGTGGTTTAGAACAGCACACGAAAGGGGCGTAAAGAGGCGACAAGAAAGAGTGAGAAGATCGGTAAAAGCAGTACAGGATGCTAAATGGGACGATGAAGCAAAGAAATGGAGGGTGCAGAAGATAGAAGCAGAGAAACTGTACCCGATGTTGGATGTTACGGGTGAACGGAAACCTATAGAACAGGAAGATGAGGAAAGCGAGTTGGAGGAGGATCTGATAGAGAGGCTATTGATAGACAGACCACCTCCATATAGCGGGGAACTTGCGAGCCCCATATTACCGCAAACGGACGGAGCTAGGTGGGGGGAGTATAAGTCGATCCCGGTAACAGAATGGGACGTTAATAGGACTGAGGAAATACCCCAAACTAGTTCTGAACAGAGAGTAGTGGGAAGATTTGTGGTCCAGAAGGTGCCGGAGACGCAATGCGCTAGGACATATCAAATGCCGGATGCTTTGCAAGTCCCGGTCACCATAGGCCCTATTGTGTCTATCTACAACCCGGAAGGGGTCCAGCAGGAGGAGCAGGCACGATGGGACAATGAAAGAACAGAAGGGGAGAATAGGAAGGCCACAATGAATCCCCACAGGCAAATACGAGCACCAATAAGTCGGAGTACCCCATTAGATTCCGCAATAGGTCCCAGGGTAGAACAGGGAGGTCGAAGAGGACCAATGGATTTGAGGGGTCCTAAACCGAAAACCCATAAGGAATTAAGGGAATACCTGAGAGAATGGGACGCTGCCGGAGAGGCTCGGAATAAAAGTTTAGAAACGGGATCCGAGTGGAGAGAGCAGGGGAGCAGGATTCTCTCTCATTGTGGAGCGGGCGAAAGCAGCCCCGAGTGGGAGAGAGGAAGCCAAGAGAGCAGAAGAGATATTTATCCTACCGATAACAGCGATAGGCTAACGGGCGAAGACAGAAGTGCAGGGTATAGCGAAGTGCCTCACGTCACCTTCAGTGAAGGGGAACGTAGGACACAGGAGTACCAGAATACCTTTAGGTGCACACATCATGCCCCAGGTGAGAATATAAGACATTGGAGTCACGGGAACATGGAGAGTCGCGAAGCGCCTCGACATGCATCCGGTGATAGTGGACGGAGTCAGGAGAACATAGGAAGTTGCGAAACGTCTCGCCATCCATCCGGTGATCGCGAAAGAGATCACGGGAACATGGAGGGTCGTGACGGAACCTATCGGCTATTAAGCGACACCAGACAACAAGCAAGTTATAATGGGCTAGAACCGAACGGTGGATCCTATCCCACATCTGGAGAAACCGAGCCGAAAAGTCGGAACATAGGGTTGGGGGACGGAGCATTATTCCACCATACCCCACGAGAAGATGGAAAGGCTTGGGATCTAGAGGGGTGGGAACGAAGAGAAGAAAGGAAGATCCCTCATAACTCACCTGTGCTCAGGCGTAGGGCGCATAGTGGAGGTGAGAGGGACATGAGAGAAGAACATAGAACTGAGATGCTAAAAGCGGAAATAAAAGCAAAACGGCTTGACGTGATGAGTTTGAAGACAGATCTGGATGAATTGATTGATGGTACAGTTTCATTAGAGAGATTAGCTTCGTATACACCAGATGAGATACTGTTTATATCCAAAGATATTACTCGGAGAGCGAGGTCAGCTCATGAGAACTTATCTAATTTAGCAAATAGGTACATGGTAGACCTGTCGCGAACTAAAGCTTTACAGAGTAACCATAGCCTAACTTGCACGGATCAGGACTTGGATGACCGTAGAACGATCGCGCTGAAGGTACACATAAGAGAATTGATCGTAAGTATAAGAATATGGAGAGAACTAGATAGATGGGAGGAAAGATGGTCCAGAAAGGGCTCCGTTAGACGGAGTGTGCTTGAGAAGTCCCAGGACGCAGACTTGATGCGAATGGAAGCCTTCCCTTTGCGAGAAATCGCGAATGGAAGCTACGTTCATGTGCCCTGGAGTAGGGGGGATTTGGCGGCATTTACCAATTCTTTCCCAAAGCTTAGAGATAATCCCGTCGAGTGGTACAAGCAGGTAGAGAGATTCGTGAAGATCTCGAAGGTACTGTGGATCGATTTGAACACACTGTTCGATATCGTAGTACCCGGAGATTTGTGGACGGCGTGCAAGCTCAGTGTTGGATGGCCTACTTGCGAGCCCCCGAGAGATACCCGGACGAATGGTCCATCAGGCAGAGTCATGGAAAATTACGAGAGAGTAATAACATGGCTAAAAGAGAAAGTGCCGGTGCAAGACATAGACTGGGTAAAGATAGATCGAACTACTCAGGAGCCGAAAGAGACAGTTCATGAGTTCTATGAGAGATTACTGAAAGCATTCAAGCAGTACAGCGGGTTAGATGTGATGGATCCCAAGGACATAGGACAGTTTGTTTCGAAGTTTGTCCTCGGATTAAGACCAGAAGTATGTCTAATGTTCCAGCAGCATCTGATCTGTTGGCAGAATAAGCCTTTGGATGAAATTCTGAGGTATGCAAGGTACTGTAGTGACGAGATAGACTCTAAGGCAAAGAAGCTTAAAGAAAAGTTAATGCTAGTGCAAATGCAAGCTGCTGGAAAGGATAAACCGTGGCAGCAGGGAACAGGAACGCAGGCAAAGAAACAGAATAATCAAAGCAGAGATGAGGGAGAAAGACCGAGACCGAGAGTGGACATCGCGACACTGAAAAAGACGACGAGATGCCATCAGTGTAACGAGGTGGGACACTGGAGACGCGAGTGTCCTTACAATGTTGAGTCAGGGGATCTTGAACAGGAGGAGGAAGAGGTTCAGAATAACGTGGTTAAGGGAGCCACAGTCCCGAAGGGCAAGTTTGTCAAAGGAGGGACTCAGACTCCTCGAGCCCCGTTTCCTCAACCACCTCGCATCTCAAACGGAGGGAAAACCTACAGACAGATGCCATTGTTTGTAGGAGGAGAGGAATGCTACTACGTTGATCCTCTTACAGGGCAGCGGGCGAATAGGGAGGAAGATTGTACGCTAGGAGCCGCTTTGGAAGTAGATCAGAGAGGACCATACGTAGAGGCTGAAATAGCGGGATGTCCTACAACCTTCTTGGTAGATACGGGAGCCACTCGATCCACATTAAGATCTGCGGTGGTCCCAGGTCTGCCAATATCAGGAGAAACAATTCAGGTGGTAGGAGTCGCGAATAAAAGGATGACAAATCCCTTGACCGAACCAGTGTCAGTAAGGATAGGGAATTACAGTGACGAACATCAGTTTGTAATTTGCGATTCTAGTCCTGTGTGCTTATTAGGGAGAGATTTGCTGTGCAAGCTGAATTGCACGATACATTGCACACCTGAAGGAGTAGAAGTGCAGACCAAGGATGAGGATGCTGATTTTAAAGTAGTAAACTCAAAAGAGTGTGTGGAATTATATCCTACCTTAACAGTGGAGGAACTTCCGCAGGACTTGAGGGAGAGAGTTTCAGCTGAGGTATGGGATTTTACTGGGGAAGAAATAGGACTGATTAAAGGAGTGGAACCGGTAAAAATCTTGGTAAGACCCCACGCTGAGTATCCAAGAACGCCACAGTATAAGCTAACGCCAGAGACAATTGCAGGGATCAAGCCTGTGATCGAATCCATGATTAAGCAGGGAATTCTGAAGGAGATCGTGGGAAGTCCATGTAACTCCCCGATCATGGGTTTGCAGAAGCCTAGTGGAAAATACAGAATAGTGCAGGATCTTCGAAAGATTAATAACATTGTTGTCTCATGTTGTCCAGTGGTACCGAATCCATCAGTGATATTATTTCAGATACCATTCCAAGCTGAATGGTTTACCGTGATAGATTTGTGTCAGGCTTTCTTTTCGATACCGTTAGATGAGGAGAGCCAGTATCTTTTCGCTTTCAAGCTGGAAGATCGAGTCTTAACATGGTGTCGTATCCCTCAGGGGTATACAGAGAGCCCATCGATCTTTAACCAGTTATTGAAACGAAATCTTGAGAGTCTGGTACTGCCCAAGAATTCAGTTCTGGTCCAGTACATAGACGACCTCCTAGTTGCGTCAGAAACTGAGGAAACTTGCAGAGAAGACACCATCACCTTGTTAAATCACTTGGCCGAGAATGGACACAAGGTGTCTCCAAGTAAATTGCAATATTGTAAGACTGAGGTGCAATACTTAGGCCATAGGATTGAAAAGGGAAAGCGGAAGGTGTCTCCAGACAGAATAGAGGCGATTATGAAAATGAACGCGCCTACGACACAAAGAGAAGTCAGGATGTTTCTAGGCATGGTCGGTTATTGTCGACAGTGGATAGCAAACTTTTCACTGAAGGCTAAACCATTATTGCAACTGACGCACAAAGGAGTAAGTGATCCGGTACCATGGGACAAAAATTGTTTGATGGCGTTTTTGCAGCTGAGGGAGGACTTATGTCGTGCCCCGGCTTTAGGAATGCCAGATTACACTAAACCTTTTTTGCTTTACTGCTGCGAGAGAGAGGGATGCGCGTTAGCGGTATTAGCACAGGTCCACGGAGATGCGCGCAGGCCAGTGGCGTACTTTTCGGCTACATTAGATCCAGTAGCCGCAGCGTTGCCCGGATGTCTCAAATCCGTAGCTGCAACGGGTGTCAGCATTGAACGATCTGAAAGCGTAGTTATGGGTCACCAGTTAGAAGTATATGTACCACATTCTGTAGAACTGTTAATGACCAGGACTAAGACTCAGCATCTGACGAATAGCAGGCTTACACGCTACGAGCAGGTTATATTGGCCGCCGAGAATGTAACCCTAAAGAGATGCTCTGTCTTGAATCCTGCAACCTTG
Organism: Lissotriton helveticus; assembly: GCF_964261635.1. NCBI lineage: Eukaryota > Metazoa > Chordata > Amphibia > Caudata > Salamandridae > Lissotriton > Lissotriton helveticus. The sequence goes on from NC_136063.1 coordinate 2,086,604,410, forward strand.
ATGCCACTTCCGAATGAAGTGGACGATGAAATTTGTACAGAGCATGACTGCCTCGATGTGACTGAGCTATGTACCAAACCGAGACCTGATATCGTAGATGAGCCATTGACAGACCCAGATGAAATTCTCTTCGTCGATGGTTCATGCGTAAGAAACGATGTCGGTCAGCTGAGAGCCGCTTATGCAGTATGCACGATTACCAGAGTTATAGAAGCCGCTTGCCTGGAAGGAGTACACTCCGCACAGGTAGCTGAAATTGTGGCTTTGACTCGTGCTTGCCTAGCAGGCGACAGACTTCGAGTCACTATATACACCGATAGCCAATATGGTTTCGGCGTAGTTCATGATTACGGGCAGTTATGGTCTCAAAGAGGTTATATGACCTCCTCGGGTTCTCCCATTAGGAATGGAGAATTCGTGAAACTACTGTTAGAGGCTTTGCAAAAACCTATGGCCATAGCAGTGGTCAAATGTGTAGCGCATACAAAAAATGTGGATTTTGTATCACTAGGAAACAAATACGCAGATGAAGTAGCGCGTTATTGCGCAGAGCAGGGATATTCTCACACTGATGCAAAAGTGGGGGGAATCCAGGAAAGAACTGAATTGACCATGTTGTTAGACACTGTAGATACATGGGATGAATTGAGAGTTGTACAGGAAAATGCACCTATTGATGAGAAAAAGAGCTGGGAAACAGCAGGGTGTGAAAAAAGTGAGATGAATTTCTGGGTTTCTGCCGACGGAAGAGCAGTATTACCAAATGAGCTTGTTAGTCCAATGGCAAGGAAATTGCATGGATCAGCACATATAGGGAGAGATGCTATGGTGAGAGTATTCAGACAAACGTGGTTCAATCCTAAGTTTAGAGTAGCGGCAGAAGCAGTGTGTCAGCGATGTATGATCTGTCAGCAACTAAATGTGGGAAAGAGAACACCAGTTACCTTGAGTCACATAGGAAGGTCTGGGGGGCCTTTCAATAGGATGCAGATTGACTTCATAGAAATGCCTCCATGCAACAGACTCAGATACGTGTTAGTGATCGTCTGCATATTTTCTAGATGGGTTGAGGCTTACCCTACACGTAGGTGCGATACACTTACAGTGGCAAAATTGTTACTTAGAGAGTTAATACCGAGGTTTGGGGTGCCATCCTCTTTGGAATCGGACAGAGGAACTCATTTCAATAGTGAAGTGGTGAAGATGCTGTGTTTGGCTTTAAATATCGATCAAAAGTTACACTGCAGCTATCGACCAGAAGCTTCAGGGATCGTAGAGCAAATTAACAGTACTATCAAGTCCAGACTGGCTAAAGTTTGTTCATCGACATCCCTGAGTTGGCCTGACGCACTTCCAGCAGTTCTTATGAGCATACGTAGCACACCTGATAGAAGAACAGGCCTCTCTCCACATGAAGTGCTAATGGGGAGAGCTATGAGATTGCCATCGGTTCCGACTGCAGCGCTAGTGAATATCACAGACGATTTGATCTTGGACTACTGTAAGGGACTATCTGATGCCGTAAATTCTGTGTCCCTCCAGGTCCAGGCTGCAGAGGTTCCATCAGTACAAGATTTGTGCCACGACCTGAGTCCAGGAGACTGGGTCCTGGTGAAGAAGCATGTCAGGAAGAATTGCTTAGACGTGCGTTGGAGAGGACCATTTCAAGTCATACTTGTCACGAATACCGCGGTGAAGTGTGGAGGTCTGCCAAACTGGATACATGCCTCACACACCCGAAGAGTGCCAACACCTCTAGAAGATATAGCTCCTCTCTCGGATGAGAATCCGGCGGGAAGCGGAGAAGCCATAGAGGGGGAAAGCCAAGCTGTGGAGGTGATCGAAGAAGCTGGAACTGTGTTGGAACAGGACGACGAAGGTCAGGACACTAGTGGGACCGAAGTCGCCTCAGGAGAAGAAAGTAATTGGGAGTCCGACACAGATATCGAGCAAACGGAGAGTGACCAAGAGACGGGTCCTGGAACAAGGAGCGGAAAGACGGAAAGTGACGAAGCCAGTTGGCCAGAGAGAAGAAAAGGGCCAAGTTCGGAAAGGGAAAAGAAAAGAACTCTTGTCCCGATCGCTGAGGAATCGGATCAGGAGGAAGAGACGACAGATTCAGGAACTGAGAGTCCACGAAGATCGAGAAGGGTACGTGTGCCCTGCAGAAGGTACGCCACCCCAGAGTGGACTTATCTAGCAGATGTATTGGGGACAGAAATCTGGGAGAGTGAAGAGCGTGAAAGTAATCGATCTCGATCCATTTGTGGCAGTGGAGATATGGATGTTGGCGCCTGGGCTCGAGACTGAGGGGTTACTGACTTTCACACTTCCCATACCCCCATGTCTGAGTAAAATCCAAGATTTAGTGCTAAAAAGATTACAATTCCCAACAGTTGGTCAGCAAATGTCAGAAGAAGAAGAAAAAGTTATTCGCTTTGAACTATTAATAATTGTTGTGAAAGCTGCAGGACCGAAAATAATTGTTGATGCTTAAGGACTTTTGTACGATTGTTATAAAGAAGAAGATAACCTAGCACCGAGTGGAAAGAAGAATAAAATTAGGGATTACATTTAGGGGACGGAGAAGGGCTAGGGTTGTCTGCTGCAAAGAAGAGAAAAGATATTGTGGTGAAAAAAAAAAAAAGATACCTGTTGATAAAAAGTACTTTAAAAACTGTGAAAGCAAAACAAGCAACCAAAGACTGGAAAAGAGAATTTTCGCTAGAGAACAAGGTACGCTGTTTGATGACATGGAGAACGGCAACCCAAACAGAAAGGCTAGATGTATAGTAGGTACACTTATAGCAATAGTGATATTCCTCATAATCATAGTAGTAACGATATCTTACATGACAGGACATGAGAATGATAAAAGAATAGCGAATGTAAAAGTTGTAACGACCTTGAAACCTGCTCTTGTGGGAAGGAAGGAGGAGAGCACTGTTACGCATGAAAAGGCGTTACTTGCAGGGGAAGCTCGTGAATTACACATAGACGAGTCACAAGGAAACTTTAGGTCAAATGCATATGCCAAATTATTGTATGAATATATCAATGCCATGGAGGCCAAAGATTGCTACGTTTGTATGCAATTGCCGGTTTCTGTAGACGAAGGCATTAGATATCACCATCTCCCATTGACTTATGGGATAACATGTAGTTTACTGCTCAGTATATTTTATGGTAGAGAAGGGTTTGAGTACTACTTTTCAAATTATGATTCGGTACTGCCTGAAGTTCCGAATTATAAGCAGATGAACAAGTGGGACTACTACAAAAAGGAGGATAGACTAGCTAAATTCTTTCTTCCTTGGGACACATTAGATACATCATATGCGCGTAGAAATAATCTGACTTGCAAAGTAACAGAGGTAGAGAAAAGGTTTATAGCACAAGTAGATGATCGATGCAGACGGCAGAAAATTCTGAAAATGTCAGGACAATGGAAAACAGATTGGACTGAAGAAGAGAAGCTACATAAAAAGAAAGGTAGTAATGGTCCAATAGCGTTGGATAGAACGCAAAAGGGAAAGTTATGTTTAGCTCGAAGCAAAACGTATTATGAGAGTGAATTTGTAGGTGAAGTTAATTGCGAGCACTCTTTTAAATTAGAGTACTACACGAAAGATTTTATGAAAGGAATGCAAGCTATTCCGAATGTGTATTTTGTATGTGGGAGAAATGCCTATGTAAAACTACCTGACAATTGGTACGGTTCGTGTTACTTGGCAATTGTCTTCCCCAAAATATATCATGCAAAGGATTTAGCAATCATAGAAGGAAAGACTTCGAGGAAAATGAAAAGGGAAGTAGGAGATGCAGAAGTAGTAGGAGATGTATTTGGAGCAATGTTTCCATTGTTAGGTTTGGTTCTTAACGACGTCAAAATTAGAAGGTTAGCAACAGTTGTGGATAGGTTGTCGGCCAGTACTGCAAAATCATTGATGTTAGTAGAAGGTGAGATGCAGTCGATTAGAGCAATGGTTTTACAGAACAGGCTTGCTTTAGATGTGATATTAGCAAAAGAAGGCGGAGTTTGTAAAGTTTTGAAAGTTCAGGAATGTTGTACTTATATTCCTGATAATTCAAAACCACTTGAGAAAGTCATACAGAACATTACACAGATTCATCAAGAAATTGAAGATTTATCAAAAGTAAATGTTTGGGAAAAAGTAGGAAATGGAGTGGGAAAGGTTGGAAGTTGGTTTGCTAATCTAGGCAAAGGTATAGTTTGGTATATTTTGAAGCCTGTATTAATAATATTAATTTGCATAATTACATTATTAGGATTAGTAAAATTGTATAAATGGTACAGGTCGAACCAGTTACAAAGATCGATGAGAGACCAAGAAAGGAGACTAGCTGCTTTACAAAAGCTTAAGAGCTCTCGAAACGATGAAAAGAGGGAATACCGTAACTAGTTCTGTTTAGAGATATTATTCAAATTGCATTTAGTGATGACTCCTAGAAGTCATCAAAGGGGGGACTGAGAGAGCGCAAATTTGAATAAAAAGTATGTATAGGGCATATTTACAAGCACATTGAATAACGTAGGAACGAAATGTATATCGTAATGTGAAGTGACACTTATAGCATATAGATAACCAATATAATCCGAAGCAATATAGAAAATGTAACTGTATTCACTTTAGAATATGTGTTAGATTTAGAAGGCCCGTATACGTAGTGGGCTGATGTAGAAATGTGTAGAAATGTTTATGAAATGTAGAACGTGCAAAGTAGAATTCATGTACGTGTGAATCTTTAAATGGAGAAGCAGCGATAAATGAAACGTAAGGAAATGTGTAGAACATATATAACACGAGATAGCGAATGAGAATATAAAGTTATACTCTACGTAGTTATATTCTATGTAAATTGTATTCGAGTATAATCAAGACTTTTGCTAAAAATGAATATATAAATGTGTGTTAAAAGTTGTATTGTGTAGAAGACTTTTTGTAGGAATGTTAGAAAGGTTTAGGTCATTTGTGATTCTAACCAGACTGACCAAGGGTTAGCAGGAGTACAGTCCGATGTATATAATTTAGTGGACTTACAGGAGTTGTAAATAGCTTGATGTGGACATGAGAGCCAAGAAGTCTAGCACTTGTTAGATTTAAGGTGACAACGCTGGACAAGGTTTATGACCTGAACGTGATGAGAAGCGTTAAGAATTCGAAACTTGTTTTGAGAAGTCCATTCACAGGACCTAGAAAGGTCAACATCACAGTCGTAGTTTAAAGTTCTGTTGACGATGTTGACTTGTGCTCTGAAATGTCAATTGTAAATTTGAATGAAGTCACCAATAAGAAGATGAAGATGACATCTAAAGGAGAAAGGTCAGCTTAACGGACGACGAAAGAGATGAAGCAATGGACGAAGCTAGAAGCTGACATCATCGGGGAAAGTCCGTGGTGGGCGTCAAGGGGCGTTCTACCCACACTGTGATTGTGTATATTAGGGACAGCACCCCGGGGAGGAGAGCAGAATCATTAGTGAGAATAGAACCATTAGCGATGAGCAATTGGGAGATTAGGAACAGCGAGACGAATTGCTCAGAGCAAGGGCGAAGGTAGATGCATTGAGCAGATGCGCTGAGATATCAGAGCGCAAGGGAGCAGTAGGCCGAGGACCCTTAGAGAGATCGAATGGGTAGGCAGATAGGGTACTGCTTCTGAAACTTAAGGATTCCTTTAGAGGCTAAGAGAGTTTGAACTTCTTTGGGAGTCAAACTGCTGGCACCTTTTTAGGGAAGAAATTTGCGAAGTAGGGTTGTCACATAGCATAGAATAGGGATAGATTAATTTGATGATTTCTTTATCTTATTACAGATGACGCGGAAGAAACCACTTCACACCGAAGCTTAAGTGGCTGATATTGTAACCGATTTGTATTTTGTATATTTGGAGATTTTATTTTGAGTGGATTGTATCGCATTCAAATTAATTCTATATAAAACCCTTAAACTCTATCAGTTGTAAGTGGTTCTTCAGAGTGGCGTCAGTTAATGGGGTATATCTAACAAATGCGAGGGTGGTCCTTTCCTCAATGACAGATACGAGCGGTCCAAACAGATGAATGGGATTCTTTATTAAATTTATCACAATCATAGGTTGATATCGAAATCTCATTCCCCGCAAATGCCTTCAGAAAACCTTTCAGATCTTCACTCTCTCCCATCCCAGGTTGTTTATTATTTCCAGCAATGTTCCAAGAGCAGGATAAGAGACTGTCGTGAATTGTGGATTCGATATTTACAGCTACATCAGGAATCATATCAGAACTTCGAGAGCAACGTTTTAATGCCCAAAATGAGAGGTCAATTTATCAAAAATTTCGTATTAACAGATTAAATATCTCACACCTTTGACCACTGATAACATTACAGGGTCGGCCAATTCTTTTATCATTAGCAACTATTTGCTATTTAGTGGGCGCATAAGGTAGACTGCAAAAAGTAAATAGGATTCTCAGAACCCCATTTCCGCACTGTTCCTGCTGTGGCCTTAGTGATCCCTGAGATCAGCAGTATCCATCGACAAGCCAGGGGTAGTAGCTGATATCTATTGCTACCTGTAATTAGCATAGAAGCACATATTCGCGCTTGTGGTACCGATAACCAGATCACCAGCACTGTCTGCTGCAGGGAGGTTGGACATTGTTGATATCTTTGTGTGCTTCCCACAAGGAGATGGTCATAGCGCATATACTGAGGATGGAATTTGCAGAATTAAGCAACTTTACTTGACTCCTGCAAGGACTGCAATCTGCCACGTGCTTATGTACTTTATTCTTTATTGATTGACGTTTAATGCAAATAGGGCTATTCTCTATTTTTCCTCTGCAACATCCCTAGTGTATTACAAACGTCTTATTTGTCTGTTGAGGTATGCTAAATTATTGAGAACATTATTAATTCACAATACTACCTGCACGTGCTTCATTACTGTGGCTATGCTTTGAATTATGCAATGGATTGCTTGCTTTCTACTCAGATGGTAATTCGTTTTCTCAGAAGGACTGAGAATCTGCAAACATTTGCCATGGAAACAAGCCGATTTTTTTTCTCAATCAATGGTTCTGCCGATCTACTATTTATGCACAGAAAAATATATAATTACAAACATCTGAGGTTTGATGTGATTGTTAGTGCTTGAGATTTGAAGGTTCAATGACGCAACACCAAACACTGTCTGCTAATGCATCTTTTATGGATTACGATTTCATGTGTTCATAAACGCCTTTGTGAATTGGCCATTAAATCAATATTATAAAATATGCTGAAACCAAAACTCAGTAGTGTAAAAACAACTTCCACCCTTAGCATAGTATCTCTCAAATTTTGAGTGGCCACCATCATTTTGGTCTTAGTTCTAGCACTAGTTAGTCAGGTGGCAGCATCTCCAGTATTTGCGCATTGCTCATTCTCCACTGTGTTATCAAAATAATAAAGTCTTACCCATGACACAGACCCTAAGTTGCATGGCACAGCATAGTGAGGCTTTACACCTTACAGTCAGAATATCTTTTCTGATGGCATTTCCCTCACTAATTGCTGATACACCTTATGCTCTGGCATTAAAGACCCCTTGCCGTGGAATAACAAACCCCCAGATGCATCAAAGTTATGTTTTGCGAGTCCTTAATAGCGAATTTTAAGGATTCGCTATTAAAGACTCGCAAAACGGGATGCATGTAGGAATCGCAATAGTATTTGCGATTTCTACTGATTCCTTATTTGCGATTCGCTGATTGCGAATCGCAAATAAGGAATGGTTTTCCCATTCATTCCAATGGGCCTAAAGGCCCATAGGAATGAATGGGGAGTCATTCCTTATTTGCGATTCGCTATTAGCGAATCGCAAATGTGCCGCAATTTCAACCTGTTGCACCCCTGAAATGGTAATGTTCACTGGTGTTGCGCACACACATGTCCCAAGGACATGTGTGTGTGTAACATACAACTTAGAAAAATGCACTAAAGTGCATATTTCTAAGTTTTTGCTATTTACCACGTAGTATGACTTTGCGGTAAATAGCGGCCCCAGATTGCAAGTTCTCAATCTTGGAATGGTTCATGCATTGCATTTCAGGAATCGCAAATTGCGATTCCTTAAATGCAATCGCAATTTGAGAACTCGCAATTATTTGCGAATTCTTAAATTGCGATTGCCTGAACCCTTGATGCATCTCAAATGCCATTTTTGCGGGCGCAAACGGCCGAATTTTGCGATTCGCACCGTTTGCGCTCGCAAAAATGCTTGATGCATCTACCTGTATGTTTTTATGCTTGCTGGAGATATGGGCAGGTTTAAAGATATTGACATACTGCAGAGGGGTGTCTCACATCGCTCCAAGTTGATCACTGCTCTGGAGTCTGGTAGTTATGGTAGGAGGTGGTAGACATTAGTGAAATGGGAGCTCAAGATTCCTGAGACTCATACGCATTTAGCAAAGGCTAAAATGAATTACTTTAAAGAAAAATCTGGGTCAGTTGATTCCCAAGTGTTACTATGGGAAGCATAGAAAATGGCACAAGGGTGGGCTATCTCAGTGGGGACACTACTTAAAAACGGATCCAGCACCAGAAGATTTAGGAAATTGCAGGCAGATGCACTTAGGCAGGAAGGGTAGTATCGTTGAAGTAGGATATAAGGAGTTCTGAGATACATAGTACCCAAAAGAGAGGAATATATAGGGCACTGGAAACATATATGAGGTTACCAATAAGGTGAGCAGGCTGCTTGTCTGGCTTGGCAAGTGGCATGAGGAGTCAAGATAAGCTTATAAGAATACAACTATAAATAGAACAAGAGTGACTGGTGACAGGGCTATAGTGAGTGTCTTTGCCACGTATGATGCAGTCTTACTATGGGAGGAGAATGGGAGCTTTGTGATAGTCCACTTGTTATACCTGGCATCCTTGGCGTTGTTTCCCCTGAATTTTGCCTCGACCACCTGTCTTTTTGATGCTGTGCTGGATTTCGTTTTTGCTGCCTTAGATGCTTTGGGAACTTTGCCACAGCTGATCAGTGTCAAAGTGGAAGTGCTCCCTGTGCAAATTGTTATTATGATTGGTTCTCCCTGATTGGCATATTTGATTTACTAGTAGGTCCCTAGAAAAGTGCACTAAGTGCGCCAGTGTTATCCTCCTTATCCTCGGGATCAGCGTGATGCAAAAATAAGGCGACCTCCTGATCTATCCAAACCCCGAATGCTGTGATAGCCAAAGGTTAAGGAAGGATCAGGTGAGGGCAATGAAGCCCGTGGGGAAGGAAGGGAACTGCGGGGAGGGAGATCTGAAACGACAAACAATAAAGATCGTTGAACCAGCTCTTTCTCTGGACTATACAAGATAAAACCACAAGACATAAACCATCAATCTACCCCCCTCACACACTCTACCTGGAAAGAAAATGAAAGACGCTGTAAAGTAGAAGATAAAGACTCTTCACCCACATCAAGGCCTGGGAAGACTGAGGACAACGCTATTTCCCACCTGTAACACACAAGGCATAACAACCCTTACCCACTGTCCTTGTATGTGACCAATGAATATGATATATATATATATTCACTGAAAAAACCATAGGTTATAGACCATATATAGTTAGGAATTAGCATTTACAAAACCTTATTTTACTCACACAAAACCATTGAAATTCCATATATAGTTAGTTGCACTAACTATATATCGCGCACCCGCAATCCACTGCTGATGATGTCACATATTACATCATTCATGACATGGTCAGTGACATCACTGATGACATCACTGATGACATCTCAAATGACATCACTGATGACATCACTGACGACATCTCAAATGACATCACTGATAACATCTCAAATGACATCACTGATGACATCACTGATGACATCTCAAATGACATCACTGATGACATCACTGATGACATCATCCAGTGACTGTGTGTTTCTGTAAAGTTAAAATGTGTCTTACATATTGAAGAATGAGTGGAAGTATAAGTGTCTGGACAAAGGATTTAGTAGGTGCATGACTGAATGTATGAGTGAGTGATTAAATGTGTCTCACTGAGTGCATGGGTTAGTGACTAAACTATCTTAATTTGAGCATCATTATGTCTGTTGTTCTGTAAACTGCTGCACGTGTTGATCAGTAGCTATATGATTAACTATATGGGTTACTGATTGATTGTCCAAGTATTTGTATGGGAGACTGAGTGTGTGTGTGGCTGGCTGGCTGGGAGGTGTGTGACTCTGTGCAGATCAATGTGTACTTGTATCAATGATTCTATAAGAAGGTAAGTATGTGTTAGTATATGTTTGAAAATGTAAGGTGCTCTATGTTTAACTGTATAGACAAGAAAATGGAAGTGTCATTGATTCTTTAACAGGACTGACTACGTGTGTGAGTAACTCCATGGATGAGTGGCAGACTGTGAGTGTCTGTATAGGTGTATGAGTGCATATGATAGTGTTGTAAAGATGAGTGATTGTATGTATGAATGATTGTATGGGTGAATGAGTGAATGTGTGTGTAGACATAGGAATCAGTGAGTGCGTATGTAGTAACTAGTATTGGTGTGTCAATGGTTTCAAAAATTATACTCTGTATTTAACACTGGGTGAAACAGAGGTTATATTAAAATGTGAGGAGATGCATTGTATTGTCACATGAATGATATCATCAGTGATGTGGTCATTGATGTCAAATCACATGTCATCAGTGATGTCATCAGTGATGTCATTTGAGATGTCATCAGTGATGTCACTGACCATGTCATGAATGATGTAATATGTGACATCATCAGCAGTGGATTGCGGGTGCGCGATATATAGTTAGTGCAACTAACTATATATGGAATTTCAATGGTTTTGTGTGAGTAAAATAAGGTTTTGTAAATGCTAATTCCTAACTATATATGGTCTATAACCTATGGTTTTTTCAGTGAATTTTCAAGGTTTTGTAAATGCTAATTCCTAACTATATATGGTCTATAACCTATGGTTTTTTCAGTGAATTTCATTGGTTTTTTAACAGCTAATATCTGTAGCTGTAAAATGTATTCTTCTTTAAATCCAAAAATATATTTTATATGTTTATGAATAATTTTTTTTTTAAATATTTTTTTTTCTTCGTTCCCGCTTCGCGAATCGGGAAGCTTCCCGTTAGCTGACCTTGATGCCGCGAAATAGACCGCGAGCCGGTAAACGTTTCTTTACCGCAACTGCCGCGTTACAAAACAACATCGTGACGCCTCCCGTCCGCATGACGTTTCACGTTGTCGCGTGATACGTCATATGACGTGCTACGTTAGCGAACTGGTACGCGAAGTGAGTCGCAAAGCGCAGGTTTCTGGAAGCAAACCGGGAGGCCCTGCAAAGCGCTTAACGTAAACACAGCAGGTCATGTGACTTGGTAATAACACTTTTCATTGGTTCATTTCACTTTTGGTTTCCTAATGATGTAAGACTAGGTCATATAATCTAAAATGAACACTTTTCATTGGTTGAGAACTCTTGTTTTTCCCAAATGATGAAAATCCCTCCTTCTTTCCTCACTCTGACTTTCATCATTGTGAGAGAAAGACCCTTTGTGATCACTGAGCAATGGCTTCTTTAGTAGCTTCAGCTGGTGCTTCCCCACCACCTCCACCACATCCAAGGAAGAGTGGACCACCTGCTCAAGTTATAATTCAACAAGAAGAGGAAGAAGAGGAACAGGACGACGAGCATGAAGAGAGGCAGTTTTTGCCTGAGGAGCCCAGGACGTCTCACCGGAAAGAAAACTTCATTTGGCAATTTTTTAAAATTCCCAAAGGTCAGAAAAAAGTAAATGCAAGATGCGTAACTTGCCTTATATGTCAAGATAGACTGTCCAGAGGAACCGAGAAAAAATACAGTTTCGGAAACTACACAATGCATCGCCATATGACTAGGTGGCACCCTAACAACTACAGTGCTGCACAGTTTCGGAACGACCTAGATAATCTCCCTATTATGGCCAGAAGATCTGTTGTACCGGAAGTAACGGGACCAGAGGGCAGGGAGATGGTGCCAAATATACAAATGAGATTTGGTGAAGTAAAACACATCTGCGTATTTTGCGATGGATTCATTTGCTACGGAGAAAGAAGCATCACTCTGATCAACAGAGCTATTGACTATCATATGCAAGTTTGTACGAAACGCCCAAAATAATAAATACTTTTTTTTTGTTTTGTTGCTCCTGTTGAGCCCTTTACAATGAATCGTTTTCATTGCCCCCTCCAAAAAAAACCCCAAAAAATATAAAACTGTTCAGAAAAATTCAAAAAAAGTAAAAAACAATTCCGAAAAATAATAAAAAAAATATAAAACAACAAAAACAATAAAAAAAAAAAGTTCTTTTCAGAACTACCTCCCCGTTATTAAAAAATTGGTACAATATTTGGAACTGTGCCAACCTCTATTTCTCTTAGTTCGCTTCCCAGTTCGCTCGCCGGTACGCGAACCGGAAGCGAACCAACAACAGTAAGTATAAGGGAAGGAAACAGACACTTATGTTAAAAGAAAGACAGCTATAGGGGAGTAAACTAGAGATACTATTACCCGTAATCCACTGCTGATGATGTCACATATTACATCATTCATGACATGCTCAGTGACATCATCAGCAGAGGATTGCGGGTTTATTGGCAACGTGCCTTGTCCACGGTTTAATAACGCTGCCTTTTGCTTTATATAAGTTTTCAAATTGTATGAAATATATACCAATAGGTCGTTATGAACCTTTAGGTAGTGCTTTTCTTCATGAGGTCTGGTCGCTTCCATACACATACAGATGTTTCAAAGATGATCAAGAAGTTTATCTGAATGGAGAGGAATGCACTGAGACGCCAGATCATTCACTAATGTGTAGGCACATACAGTTACACGGTTCATGCAACAAACACCGACCAAATATGGCTTGCGTGTTGCAAGGCACGCCAGTTCCTGCTATCATCCCCACGTTCAAGTTGTTGGAAAATGGTAGTTATTTGATGCTCAATAATGAAGATTGTTCTGGGTTAATTAAAAGTATTCCTTTTATCGTAACAGTAAGTGAACAGGTTATTTGCTGCAGAAATGTTCTATTTCCTCCCACACATGAACATAGGGAGTTTCAATCTCGCCACAAATACCAACCTTGGGAGCAGATTTCAACGGCATGGCAAGAATAAGAGCTCTTTTGTCTCAGAGAGAGGTGGCCTTGAGTTCGGCCCGTGAAACTTTCGTGCTTCACATAGCGAACACCCGTACAGAGGTGCAGACCCTTTTCAATTCAGATTTGCCTTTCCATTTCAGCAAGATGGTTCGGACTATCTTTAACGCATCCTCCACAAAGGCCCTGGCGCACTTTTTTAAAGTTGTTACCAGTGGTCTCGTGACTTCATTTGAGAAAATCTTTGGAGTCATCCCTGCTTTCTTTCATTCTATTTTTTCCACTCTGCTTCGTGGATTGCCATTTTTACTTGCATTACCAGCGGACGCTCTTGTGCTTTTTTACATTTTTAAATATGGATGTCCCTCCTATGCAACCTCCCGCCCTGCAGCTGCTGACACTGTTCCGCAATCGCATGCTAGAATATTATGGCACAATGCCGTTGGCGATATTAAGCACGGCATATGGATTATCTTTTCGATTCTCCTACTTCACCTGTGTCCAGCCTGTATTTCACTGCCTGACCTGTGATTTCGATTGGGCCATTGATTTGTGTCTCTGCGGACCGGTTTCTCCTGACGTCGACTTTAATCAGCTGATGACTCCTATCATTACTCACGAGTTGGTTTGTCCTGGCGAAAGGATTATGGCTGTGGCATTGATGCATGGACTAATTGGTCCCTGGAATTTACTGGCGGCAACACAGTCTTTCTTGGAACAGAGCTTTCTTGAAAACCCACCGAGCTGTCCTCTGATGGTGATAGAGGATCCGGTGCTGGGAGAGCACGTATGTTCTTTTCCGCTTTTAAATTGGATGGCTGAACTGTTTTCGGATGAAGACGGTGACTTCCTATTGGAGGCTGTTGCAGCTTATTTTGCATACACAGTTATGTCATAGACCTTTTTCATGTTTGATATGCTGAGTACTAGCATTTCATTGACAATTCATTGACTTATTTGTCAAGTTTTTATTATTTACCTTGCCTATTGGCTTAAGACTCGATAAAGTACTTGGCTGTTTTATTTTTCTTTAGCATTAAATTTTCCTAGTTTTTAATGCTTTACCTTGCGGACCGTCCACATATAAACTTGCAATCTGCTCTCATGAGATGGCACTTCTATTATCTTATTCAGTTCGTTTCCGGATCATGGGGAGGTGTCATCTAGGTCCTGGATATCTTTACACCGTGTTAAGTTAGCATGGGCTCATTACCGGTTTAAACGCCATTTTTCCTTTTTTGCAACTTCTGCACACGACACTTAGTTGTTGCTTTAGCTTTCAACCTGGTAGTTCATCGTGGTTTACATGAGAATAATATGTTATTGCTCTACTATCTGCTTTGCTTGTTAAACTATATCTGTACAGCGAGTGCTAAAGTTTCAAGAACAACACGATACAGAATTGTTATGAGGTCTGATCTCCACGACTTCATACTCATAACATAAGTGCAACTTCTGCCAATTCTGGGCATGAGGCGGGTTTTATATTGCTTTGCCGAACACACATACACAACACTTGATGCGGTTCACATGAAGAGAGAGCTGGTGTATGCTGATGTGATTCCTTCAAATCTAAGACACTAAAGTATGGGCACGCCCTAAACCAACACAAAGAGACCTTCTTAGCAAATAATATAATATGTGTATTAGGGAGGGTGAGATATAAGCAGCCGCGGGCCGTGGAGGGAGTTACGGTGAGGCAGGGAGGCGGGGAGGGGGAGAAGCAGGGTGGAGCCCTCTCCACCCTGCCCCTCCCCCTCCCCGCCTCCCTGCCCCACCGTAACTCCCTCCACGGCCCGCGGCTGCTTATAAGTGTTGCTAACTCTTATTCATTTACAGCATGTTAACATACTGTCACCATTCGCTTTTTATGTACTAGTAACTATGCTGGTAATTTTGCTACTGATAATATGTGTACTTGTATTATCTAAGATACTACGCCTGAGAAGACGGCATTAGTAAATAAACATTTCAAATACACATGTGTTCTTCTTAACTCCATGTTCTGGTTTCTAAGAAATATATAACGACCGACTGTTCATGAGTTCCACGTATCCTGAGGTACTATAAGTTCATATTCTGGATTGTCTAAACATTGAGAGTTTGTTATATCCAATGTGACACTGTACCTAGCTTGCTAAGGGGTTTTTGATTACTAAGGTGAGTTTTGGGACACCCTAATTCGCCGAGGTTCCAATCCTCTGTCCACAGTTCTGTGTGAGAACAGAAACCCTGCGACAGGGGCACCCCCGACCCTTGCTGGAGCTTCATCACACTTGCGATACAACTCCAGCAATGCGCCACCTTTACGGCACAGATACATCACGCATCTGTGCTGTTTTTGCCCCATGATGCGCCGCATTGTAAATGCAGCACACCATAGGTGACGGAACAGCGGCACAGAATGACTAACACATCCCTGGTGATGCGCCAGTCATCATAAATCTATCCCTATGCTTCTTATCTTGTTAGAGATGAACCGCCATATGTATCATCAAAGTTTTTTGCATTTCCTAAATAGCGAACTTTAAGGAATAAATAGCGATTCTTTACCATTCCTAGTTTGCGATGAGCTATTTGCTAATTACAAATTACCCATTCATTTCCTTCATTTCCATAGGGCGGTTGGACTCACTTTTAGCTCGAACGGCTGAATGGATTTCCACGAAACTTGGCAAAATTGTAGGGACTGGTAGCCCGATGTGCCTTTGCTATGTCTCAAGATATATGCTCCAGTGGTTTTTACGAAAATTAACTTTGAAAAATATATATTGGGCTACATTGGCCTATATATATGTTGGAGCCCAAATGTAGCCCAATGTAGCCCAATGAAGCCCAATAAAGCCCAATGTAGCCCAATGTAGCCCAAAGATGGCCGCCAGAGACGAAAAAAAACAAATGTAGCCCAAATATCAGCCAGATGTAGCCCAACTATAGCCCAGTGACAGAATGACCAATCAGCTTCGCAAACCTCCGTTACGCGAAGCGGAGCGCTGTTACAGATATATATCTTTTTTTGAACGTTAATTTCTCAAAATCCACTGGAGCACATATATTGAGACCTAGCAAAGGCACATCGGGCTACCAGTCCCTAATATTTTACCAAGTTTCGTGCAAATCCATTCAGCCGTTCGATTATTATTATTATTTTTTTTTTTTGCCCCGCGGGGCCCTTTTAAAACCTCCACATCAAACCTAGGGGGTCAGCGAGGATCTACTATTCCCCCTTATGGTCATTTGCCCCTTCGCTTTCGCCTCCTCTTGTCTCTCGATCCTACCGAGAGACAAGATGGCGGCCGCTACGGACTGTTTGGAATGTTGACAGACGCCGGAGAACCAATCAGCTTCGCTTCACAAAGCTCCGTTGCGCGAAAAGTACGCGTCCTGGAGCGCTGCCCGGTCCGCTGTTACAGATATATATCTTTTTTTAAAC
Source organism: Lissotriton helveticus (assembly GCF_964261635.1). NCBI lineage: Eukaryota > Metazoa > Chordata > Amphibia > Caudata > Salamandridae > Lissotriton > Lissotriton helveticus. The sequence continues at coordinate 2,086,621,014 of NC_136063.1, forward strand.
GTTAATTTCTCAAAATCCACTGTAGCACATATATTGAGACCTACAAAAGGCACATCGGGCTACCAGTCCCTACAATTTTGCCAAGTTTCGTGCAAATCCATTCAGCCGTTCGGGCTAAAAGTGAGGCCAACCGCCCTATGGAAAACTCAATGTTAAAAACACGTTTTGGGACCCCCCTTTTTTCTCGGCCCCCCCTTGACGAACCCCCCCCAAATTTTCAAGGGCTGCTCAGAAACAAAATGTGCCATTTTCCTGAAAATTTCAGCCAATTCCGTCCACAAACGCCAAAGTTATTAGACATAGAATTTTCAAAAATCCCATAGAGAAAAAATCCTAACTATATATACCTACTGGCGACCGCCAGTAGGTAATATATATATATATATATATATATATATATAAGGTTTGTACATACCCCCCTTTGCTAATTCTCCAACTGCGAAAGGGAGATCATGGAGTAACAACAATGTTCGTCTAATTAACGATAAGCAACTTAATCCAGAACGGCAGAACGGGTTACGTCACCCAGTATAATAAAGAGAATTGTACAGTACCTTTTGCCAACAATGCATGAGTTGCCTGTGGGCTCTTCCAATATGCTCCTATACCTGGTATGTATAGTTTTAATAGTATCAAGGGACTGGAAGGTACAAATGGTGCTGTAGGGACCAAAAATGGTGTTTCTTTGCCAGGGCAGCAAGATGCCAACTCCTGTGAAGAAAGACCAACTACCAAGCCTGGTAATTAATGTATGATGTATGGCGCGATTTCGTCCTCAGCATGAGCCTTAGCTTCAGGCTCCCTAACAGAGGGCAAACGTTGCAATCAAAGATCTAGACAATATTAACCTGAACAAAACAATAGTCGTCCTCCGCATGAGCCGATCCTGGCTCTTCCAACGGAGGGCAAGGCAGACTCTGATTACTCCCTTTTCGATTAGACACAACTGTCCTCTGCATGAGTCATCCAGGACTTGCCAACAGAGGACCTAACGAAAAAGAATACCGGCAGGAATGCCCGATCGTAAAGGAAATCAAAACTATCCAAGATACGCTTTCTCAATCCAAGAACAAGGAATCCTCTGTACGGAGTCAGCCGAACTCCGTCGTCGGTTGATAGCAAGACCGAATATCCGACAGGGAGAACAGGAAGTGAATCCCATATGTAACCTCCCATCAGACCAATACTGCTAAGATTTCTGGGATATGTAGTTTTCACGAATGCACCACCCTAGATAATCCCAATGTTATCAGCAGAAAAGGCGCTCTTCTGGGGAACATAACAGCCAGGCCTGATAAATCAATTGCTACTAGTGGGCTGCAGCACTGATTGTGCCACCTACATGAGTAGTCCTTGAAAGATGTCTCACACCTGACACTGCAGTGCCTGCAAGCGGTTTGGTAACAGCTATGTCGACTTGTAAAGTGCCCACTAACCTTCCCTTTTCTTACACTTTAGTCACCCCTAAGATAGGCCCAAGGACCCTGTTGGCAGGGTGCAGTTTAAGTGAAAGGTAGGACATGCCCTGGTGTGTGTGGCATGTCCTGATAGTGAACTACTGCCAATTTGGTTTTTCACTATTGCAAGGCTACCTGTTTCCATATGATAGAATGGGGAGTTTTCTTGATTACATATTTTAAAAGCACAACTGCCCCTGGGAACAAGGTAGGAAAATAAAGTTTAGTATGCATGGACTCAGAATAATAAAATGCATCTTTTAGTGAAGGTGATTTTCACATCCTGTGTTTGAAAATACCACTTTTAGAAAGAAGGTATTTTCTAGCTTAGCCATCCAGTGTGCCTCTGCTAGGATAGGTATTGACTGTCTGGCTTTGGGGTGACAGGGGCTGGGGATGTGCTGGGGATGTGCAGTGGCTCCAGAGAGTCTGGATAAGTCGGGTTGGGCTGAATAGACCTGGGCTGCATTTAGAGTGGGTAGATGAGATTTCCTTCCACCTGAATGGGCCTGGTCTCCCTACCACAATGATGTCTCTACTTCCTGCCAGTAAGCTGCACCAGAGAGTTTAGTACTTGTTTTGATTGAGCACAGGGCTTCTCTGCCACTAGAGAACAAAGGATTTTGTAGTATAAATATTGGAGCTCAAACGCCAGAATTTTAGAGCATTCCTGGAATTTAAGAAGACTCTTTGCCCAGGAGAAGAGCTGAAGAGACTAAGGAGAAGTACTGCCCCTGTGCTGTGTGCTGTGCGTGGTTGGTCTGCAGTTGCTGTTTTTACCAAGGAAAGGAGAAGGACTTTGCTGTGTGCTGTGTCCCCTGTTTGAAGGAGATCTCCAAGGGCCTGAGTGTGCTGGCCTCCTGTTCTGAAGTCTCAGGGACACAACGACTTCAGCCCCAGCAACCCTGAACTCTGCTGCTGTGAGTTTTGACCTGCCAAGAGGTGCCTGTGCCATTGTTGGACCTCCTGAGGTTGTTGCTGCTATTTGGGAGCTGGAAGAAAAAAGAAACTAGAAGAACTGCAAAAATCAACGCACTTCTCTTCTTGCGCCTGTTTTTCCGAAGCATCTCCATGGCGTGAGAAGAATTTCCATGCATCGCCGTGCTGCTGCAAAAACTGATGCAGAATCGACGCATCGAGGGATCGCGGCTCAAGAAAACTGACTCAGCGATGCCCGACGCCGCCTCATTGTTCACCGGTGCATCCTAGATTTCCACGCATCGCACCTGGGCGGCAAGTTTTCCCGACGCCTCACCTAGGGAAAGATGTAGGTAATAGCTGATTACCGAATGGTAATTACCGGATTTTACCGATTCGGTATTTACTAATCGGTAATTGCTATGTAGGAAAAAAAATCGGTAAAAATACCGAATCGGTAAGATTCGGTAATTACCGATTCGGTAATTACCGAATCAGTATTTGCCACTGATTCCTATGGGCCTTGAAGCCCATAGGAATCAATTGCAAATACCGATTCGGTAATTACCGAGTCGGTAAAAATACTGAATTTCCAAGGGGGACAGGGTGTCACTTTGACGCCCTGTTGCACCCCTGTTTCTGGCTTGCGTGCCATGTGGCACACATACATGCCCTAAGATGTGCATGTACACAGAAATTCTTAATTTACCACCCAATAGTATTGGGTGGTAAATTACGAATTTCTAAGGGCCTGTGGCACTGTAAACTGTGCCACCTACATATTGAATTACGGAATCGGTAAATTTACCGATTCGGTATTTTATCGAATCGGTAAATTGACGGAATCGGTAAATATACCGAATTCTGTAATTTTCAAGCCCCCTACATTACAAAACCCAAATACTGGCCGGTAACGGCCGAAATCGGCAGTTACCGACCGGTATTTGGGCTCCTACATCTGGCCCCTAGTGTCCGGAACTGTCATGAAGAATCGACGCATCACTCCTCAGACAGACCGGATTTAACGCAACTCTTCCACTGCTTGCAGCAGAACTGAATGAAATGAAAGGAAATGAAATTAAATTCATTGAAAGGGACACTTGTAAAGTGCATGTCCACCCACAGTCCTCCCAGCGCTAGGCATGACTAGTAATCAGAGACGGAGAGATTAGGGAAACAAGAATGTTTTCAGTTGTTTTCGGAAAACAAGGTGGCTGGGTTCCCTGCGGAGAAGGAGAGGCTTCCAGAGTTTTGCTGCGTTAAGTAAAAAACGTTGGGCATTGCTTCTGGCCCTCTTAATTCTTGGGGTTTCAACTAAGTGAAGTTCGTCTGAGTGGAGTTTCCTACTTGCTTTGTAAGGGCGGATCATGGCTGAGATTGATGGGGGCCTCTCCCCCTGCAAGGGCTTATGGACGATGCAGAGGGCTTTAAAGCTAACTCTTTCTTTTACTGGCAGCCAGTGAAGGGAGCGAAGAGCCGGTTCAGCTGAGAGGCGCTTTGACATTCCCAACAGTAGTCTTGCCGCACATTTTTGGATGGTTTGCAGTTTAGTGATTACTGCAATCGGGCCCCTAGGTAAAGTGCATTTCCTTAGTCTATCCTTGAGAGTATCAGTGATTGGACTAGGATTTTCTTGGCTGAGGAGGGGGAGAAGAGGAAGCACTTTTCTGGCCATTCTAAGCAGGCCAAAGCATGTTGCGACCGTCTTCCTAGCTTGCGCCTTAAATGTCAGGTTCTGGTCTAACAAGATGCCCACAATCTTTATTTCGGTCTTGGGTGCCGGGGCTGGGCCCATACAAGCGGGTCACATGGTCCCTAGTGTCGCATTTAGGGGGGTGCCCATGATTATCTTCTGAGTCTTTCCCCATTTAGCTTCAGGTGGGACGCCCCCATCCACCTAGAGACTTCAGTTAGGCATGCATTCAGGGCCTCAGGATGTTGTGTAGCTTGGCTCAGTGCTACAACCAATTGAGTGTCGTCTGCATAGGTAACCACATGGATCCCGAAAGGGGCCACAATTGTTGCCAGAGGGGCCACATATACATTAAAAAAGGTTGGTCTCAGCGATGAGCCCTGCGGGACACCACACAACAAAGGCAGGGGTTTGGAGCTCACGTGTCCTTCATAAATCTGGAAGGAATGTCCTTCAAGAAAGGAGGCAGCTACTACAGTGCAGTTGCAGTGACTCCTATATTTCTGAGGCGGTGAATCAGGATGCGATGGTTCATCGTATCGAATGCTGCACCCAGGTCAAGCAGTATGATGGCTGCTGACCCTCCTGAGTCCAGGATATGTCTGCTTTCTTATACATCTGCTAGCAGGGTAGTTTTGGTGCTGTGTCATGGGCGAAATCCTGTCTGGGAGGGCTGAAGCAAGCTAATGGACTCCGGAAAGTTTGAGAGAGTGCGGTTGACATATTCTCCGGGATAAGGGAGATGGGGCGGTAGTTGCCTAGATCCGCTGGATCCAGATGAGGTTTCTTCAGGAGTGTCTTAACCATTGCCCCTTTCCAGTTAGGAGGGACTACTCCAGTGGTTAGGAAGGCATTGATCACGTCCGCGATGGTAGGGGCAATTATATGTGCTACCTTTTTCAGGACATTCATAGGTGCGCGGTCTCTAGGTGAGCCACTTTTTACTGAGGCAATCAATTTCAGGAGCGTTTCCTGGCGGAGAGGCGGAATAGACTCCAATAGGTGTCTATTAAGGGAAGACCTTGACTAGCGGGTGCATTTACGGGGTCGTGTTTGTCATCAATTTGTTTGTTATCAATTTGGGGCAGCAATTTGAGAATATTTAGAATTTTTGTGTTGAAGAACTCTGCCTGTTTATCGCATCATTGGGCCAACAGGTGAAACTGGGCTTTTGAGGAGTTTTTTATGATGAGGAAGGTCTCTCTGGGGGAGTTGATGGCTTGGAGGATTTTTTCCTCGTAGAAAGAAGCCTGAGCCTTTTTTATTTCTGCTCTACATTTGCCAACGGCTCTTCTATATTCAAGCTACTTGCTGGGTGCGAATTCTTGCCTTCAGCTTCTTTCTTGTACTTTGAGGAGTACCAGGGAGGTTTATAAGGAACATTCTTTTTTATCAAGGTCTCAGGGAGGACCAGGCTCAGCGAGTTCTCCATCTAACTACAGATGGCATTGATAGCTGTGACTGGACTGGGATCTGGCCTTGGTCTGGTCTTTTCCAGCTCTTGGGCCCACTTGTCCAGGGGGATTTTGGACCAGGGCTGGTTCAGGGTCAGTGAAGACTGGGCATATGGAATGGAGACCTGAGGGCAACATTCAAGGAGGATAAGGGAGTGGTCGGACCAGGGAATGGAAATGGGGTCATTTCCTGTAATGTTCTCCAGTTGGAAAACATGGAATCAAGGCAGTGTCCGTGGACTTGAGTGGCTTGCAAGACTTTTTGTGCCAGCTGAATATGTGGGAGGTCTCTTGCTTATTTGTGTGCTGAGGCTGCTCCCACATCGTCAAAGTGTAAGTTAAAGTCCCCAAGGAGAGTGAAATTCGCTGCCGTGCTTCCTAGGTTAATGGCTGCTTCTAGCAAAGCTTTGCAGAAGGTGACTGCCGCTCCTGGGAGCCGGTAGATCAGGATGCCTGTAAGCGAGAGGAGAGGAGTGAATTCTATCGAGAAATGCACATTCTCGCAGTCTAGGAGTGGATTCTTAAGTAGGCAACAGGTGAGCTGGTCTTTATAGAGGATCACAATCCCCAGACCTTGCCTATTGTTCTGTCCACCCTCTTTATCAGATACCCCTGGTGGAGTTTTTGCACAATGTAAGGCTCTAAGCATGAGTTGAGCCAGGTTTCTGTTAAGAATAAATCCTCTGAGGCCTGATCTTGTAGCAGCATCGAGATTTCTGTAGTATGTTTTTGCCAGGATCTGCAGTTCAGAAGAAAGATTTTGTAGGAGCCCTTGGATGGAGATAGGGTTAGGGTTCAGAGGGAGAATGGGAATGGGCAGTGTGTGCATTTAGTTGTTGTTTCACACAACATATGGTGGTAACAGTTAGCTCTTAGTGCGCTGCTTAACTGATGGAGCTGCGCACTCACGTAGCGGTAGTGACCTGGCGGGGGCAGTACAGGGGTCCTGGCCCATGGGCCCGTTCAGGCGTGGACGGGCGCGGACGGGCTTGCCTTAGGCGCGCCTTCGGAGCGTGTCTGCTGCGCACGTATGCTGCGCGGTCGCCTCATCGGGCGTTTTAAACAGCTTTCTCCGATGCCGGGAACAGCAACTAGACAGCTGCCCCGTGCATCTAAAGTGCTGTATGCGGAAGTGGTGCGCGGGACCCTCCTACCCCCAGAGCATTGAACACAGCTCATACCATGTAAAGAAGCGCCACATGAAGTAAAAGTGGCAATCTGTGACAGAATTGTCGCATCATCTCCCCAAGGTCCAAGGAGTTGATGCATCTCTTTGTTTCCAACACTGCATCTGTTTAGCCTTGTGAATTTTGACGCAACCTCAGGTACTTTGTGTAAAAGTCACGCATCCATAGTTTTCTATGGTACATGTTTTTGAAACCTTTTGAAAGTCATATTTTTAACTGTGTACGTTGGATTTTTGTCATTTTGGTCTTGTTTAGTTTAGATAAAGATATTTTATTTTTCTAAACTGTTGTGGTATCCTTTAGTGGTGTTTTCACTGTGTTACTGTGTGTGTTGGTACAATTACTTTACACATTGCCTTTGGGATAAGCCTGTCTGCTCATTCCAAGCTAACAAGGGGGTGAGCGGGGTTATCTAAAGTGTGTATCCTCCTTACCCTGACTAGAAGCAAGGGTCCCTATTTGGACAAAGGTACTTACCTCTCTCAACTAGAGGCCCCAATTTCTAACACCACTTCGTTTCTATTATGAGTATAACTGACAGCTTTGAGTTGGGCCAAGCCCTCGGCACCTAGGAGATAGCCACTGCAATCTCCCAGCTGCAGAGTGGGAAGAGTGCCAGGAGCTAATGGCTTCCTGCTAAAATTGTTTAGATGCCCATCTAGGAACCCTACTGACTCTCTTTTGGATCTATGCTGAGTCAAGGATTGAGGGCAGGTTTCCCTTGGGTCTGTGGATAGCCACAGATGAAGCCTCCTTCAAAAAGGACCATAAGCAATCCTGACCACCTTTCTTCTCTCTGCTCATCAGTGGGTTGTAGATTGAGCCCTATGGCAAAGCGATCACAGGACCCACATCTGAGCATACCGATTGGAGTCATATCTCTCTCTCTCTCTCTCTCTCTCTCTCTCTCTCTCTCACTCTCTCTCTCTCTCTCTCTCTCTCTCTCTCTCTCTTTCTATTTCTCTCTCTCTTCCCCCCTCTCTCTCTCTTTCTAGCTAGCTATTAATCTATATGAATATATGAAACTGGAGGTTCTCTAATCATCATCCTCGATCATTTTGAGGGATTTCCAGACTATAAGGAGCAGCAGAATAGAGGAAGGTTGTTTGGACACCCTTGGATGGCCCATGAATATCCTACTTCTTATTTCTTTATGTCATATCGTGTTTTTTTGCAGCAGACAGAGGACTCCGCCTCAACTTCAGAATTGTGTTCCTCCGCTGTGGAGGTTTCCAGTTGCATAACAAGAGAAAAATCTGGTAAATAGGCATTATACATACTTTTCATACAAAAGAGGGGAACGCATGCCTGTGGTTTTGAAAGAATCCTTAGGGCCATATGTATCATAGTTCCGTTTTGCAAATTCTAAATAGCGATTTTTAAGGAATCGTTATTTAGAATTCGCAAAACGGTATGTATGTAAAAAATCGCTTCTTTTTAGCGATTCCTTAACATTCCTAATTTGCGTTTAGCAAATTGCTAATCGCAAATTACCCATTCATTTCTATGGGCCAGGAGGCCCATAGGAATGAAGGGGAAATTTGATATTAGCAATTTGCTAATCGCAAATTAGGAATATTTTTAAGGGTGCAGGGGTGTCTCAAGAACACCCTGCTGCACCCCTGAAAATGACATGTGGGGGCATATGGCGCACATACATGCCCTAAGGGCATGTATGAGCGTCATATGGCACCTTTGGTTTTTTTGAAAATCGCTTTTTTAAAAGAATTCACAACTTACCACCAACTAGAAGTTGGTGGTAATTTGTGAATCCTTATGGGCATTTTTTAATAATTTTTTCTTTGATACATTGCATTTAAGGAATCACAAAATTTGCGATTCCTTATTATGCAGCAAAAATGTTACATACATACCATTTAGCAAATTAGCATTCGCAAAGGCCGAAATTCTGCGAATTTCGGCCTTTGCGAATGCTAATTAGCTTGATGCATGTGGCCCTTAGTGTTATAATATATAGATTTTACGAGAATCGTTCTAGCTGCATTCAGAAATGCATGCATATGGTTTTGAATATGTGTGAATATACTCATGTCTGTTTCACATGATTTTGCTCATACACTACATTTGGGGGTGTAAGGAAATTACTTGAAATTAATAGGGAATGGGAATAATGAAGCTAGTCATAACGTGCAATCTATGAATGAAAGAGTGGAATATGGACTATGACATAGGTTACCGTTCATCGTTGGTTCAACTCCTACAAGCTACTGCAATACAGCAAGCAAACTAGCAGCGCAGGTGAGAAATGAAGCCACTAGTTGGTCACACACCTGCATTAACTGACCGCTGTTTTGTGTCTCACCAAAAGAATGTGGGTGAGGCTATAGTTCAGGGGGAGGTCTACAAGTAAGCCTTGTTTCACACTGATTTTATGCAACATTCAACAGGCTACATTCATCCTATCTGGGGTGTACTGCAGCACGACATCTGCATGGTCAAGATATTTAAAACACTACATAGCAAACCAAAATTGCATTCAATGATAATTCACACACATATGTGTGACCTATTCTACATGTACTGGGGGCTGTGTACTTGGACATCAGAAAATTATGAGGCACACCTTCAAAAAAGACGTGATACTTGGTTTTATTGTGATATCCTAGAGAAGGTAGCATATTATTTACACATGCATGCATTCAGCTATCTATTGTGATGTTGTAAACGAATACATTGATGTATCCATATCAGAGCACACAGGAAGTGCCAGTGTGAGATAGTTAAGCACACCTAATAGACCCTCGTCTTCAAGATCCCAAGCAACTAACTAACATGCAAAAGGTGGCTGCCATTTGTGAAAAATCAAGCTGCTGCTCCTTTCCAGACAGCTTGCCCTTTGAAGGAGTTCCAGCAGTGTCTGTTTGGGAACGGTACTCCCTGTCCCGGAGTGGCAGAAAGGGCCACATGGGTGCAATTTATGGCACATCATACCTGAAAGAAAGAAGCAACAGCATAGAAATCCCTTGCCACTCACTATAATTCTGCCAGTGACTATGGCATGATGATAAACTGCTGCACTCGGCTAATGATGCCTCTCATACCTGTTGCAAGAGCTGAGATTGCATTACCTGTGAAACTCAGGGGCATATTATCAAGGGGGTTTATCTCCGCTTTTTTGGCTTTAAAAGCCAAGAAAGCGGAGATAAAATTATCTCCCTATTACCAAGCTGTCGCTAACACCAGTTAGCGACAGCTAATAGGAGAAAGCGACCATCTTGGGCCCCGCTTTGCATGTCAGTGATATTTATCACTAATGACATGCAAAGTGGGCGTGCCAAGATGTTAGTGACTGGAAACAGTCGCTACCATCGCTATCTCCTATTACCAACTTTTGGAGATATTCGCGCTAAGCGCGAATATCTCCAAAAGCTAACACCTGCCCTGAGCAGTTCTTAGCCATGTTATCCAATGGGAGGTGGATAACATGGCTAAGAGCATTTGCTCGATAATGCATGAATATCGCTGACTTTTCAGCGATATTCATGCATTGCGGCCGTTTTTTATCGCATTTGCGATAAACCTTGCTAATAGCAAGGTTTATCTGCGATAAAAATCGCTGATTTGCGGCGATAATTTTTGTCTCTAAACAAGTTAGAGACAAAAATTATCTCTATTGGTTGGTAATATGCCCCCTAGTGTTCCCACAGACCCCCTAGTGGCCTGGAAATGGAATGCACATTGTATTTTGACAAATGCAGAGATATTATGTACGGTATTCAGTGTCAAAGATTCTGCTAAAGAACCAAAGGTAAGTCTCGTCCCCATTGCCAAATACTTATGGACAGCATCTATGTGTAAAAGCTCTCAGAAGTGGTAAAGACCACAAACTTTGACCACAGACCATACCCTGTTCGTACAGCTCTGTGTGCTGCAACACTTTTCTTTCAGCACAGGATCTTATGTTATGGTAAAACATTAGGCCTAAATGACCCTGGGGTGTTATCATAAGCCTGGATGGAGTTCGCAGAGTCCCACTATGCGGAACTCCGCGAAGTGAAAAAAAACTTTGCGAAGATCCAAGGTTTTTGTTAGCACAAAATACGTTGTGAATGGGAGTGTAGTGACTGAAGAAGTTGGTAGGTTAAAGTAGGTTAATCTTCGGAAGAGGGTATATTGTCTTGAATATTAGGTTTTAGCAAGTTGACCAGTGCTTTGGCTGCGTGAAATGAATCTTACATATTTCTAAGACTTAGCTACATGCTACAGTGGCTGTGGAGGAGATCAGTCAATCAGCATTTGTATAACACAGCAGTGTTGCCCCAAAGGTACTGGGCGCTGAGAATGCTGTGTCTCTGTAGAAACACCAGGGGGCATATTACCAAGCAACAGCGATAATTATCGCTATTGCTTGGTTAGAGACAAAAATGTACCGCTGAGCAGCGGTGATTTTTATCGCAAATAAACCTTGGTATTACCAAGGTTTATCGCAAATGCGATAAAAATCGGCCGCAATGCATGAATATCGCTGAAAAGTCCGCGATATTCATGCATTGTCGAGCTAATACTCTTAGCCATGTTATCCACCTCCCATTGGATAACATGGCTAAGAACTGCTCAGCGCAGGTGTTAGCGTTTGGAGATATTCGCGCTTAGCGCGAATATCTCCATAAGTTGGTAATAGGAGATAGCGATGTTAGCGACTCTTTCCAGTCGCTAACATCTTGGCACGCCCACTTTGCATGTCATTATTGATAAATATCACTGACATGCAAAGTGGGGCCCAAGATGGTCGCTATCTCCTACTAGCTGTCGCTAACTGGTGTTAGCGACAGCTAGGTAATAGGGAGATATTTTTATCTCCGCTTTCTTGGCTTTTAAAGCCAAACAAGCGGAGATAAACCCCTTGATAATATGCCCCCAGGTTTTGTGTTTCTTTCTGAAGCCCGTCAGGGAGGGGCTGGTTGGAGGTGGAGCAGGGCATTGTAAGACTTGGCCACAATGAAGGAAAAGGAGCATGAAGTATCTTCCCGCGCGGTAACTCACAGCGCGGGCAGTGTTCAGGTTGAGTGGGGTCGCAAGCGCTCCATGGGTTGACGGTTAAGGATTGCGCTCTGCGACTACTCACTGCCTGATGCTGACCTTGTCTGAGTGGTACTTCACTTTATCAATAAAAGTGTTCATCCTTCTGATGCCGTTTGCTTAGTCATTACACGACTGATTTGGCAACGATTTAAACCGCATAGAACTCACCATACATCGTTACTGAAGAGAGCTGGAGGTGTAAACACTACGAAACAGAAAGGGAAGCCTCACAAACCTCAGCACATACAGGACTAGGGTGGATCAATGCTCTGTATCCTTCTGTGACTGGAAGATTTACCCATTTGCAAGAAACAACTCCACCCACCACATGAATCGTTCTTTCAACTCCTTAATAAAGAAAATATAGAAAAAAGTTCAGCTCAAGTAACTTGCTGTTCAACGTTGGAGGGTTGGTACTGGAGGCAATATGAGTACATTGTTCGGTTAAAGCTGAGTTTATCTTTTACAAGAGGCATTTGATTAAAACGTGGCACAGAGCTCAAAATGAGCTGTTCAAGCTGAACTTTTTTACCCAAGCGCATCTGCAGTGTTGTCTTACAAGTGAAATTCTCAGGCAAACCAACAAGAGTCTGGTTCTTTTCATAACTCAGCAGCGGTGACATGCACACCTTTCTTGCGCTTGTCAGCGTGGAGGGATTTCTGGTACAATTTAGCTATTGTAAAGTGCGATTCAGCCCATATCTACAGCAAGAGGTATTATAAGCACATGGAGCCGGCATCCACTTTGTAGTGACATACTGCAAAAGGGATGGTGTCAAGCACACTTTGTTGTAACACTAAAATGAAGCAGTCTGCGTATTTATACTTTTTATTTTTTTCATTTTTCATGGTCAGTCAAATATTACAGATTTCACTTTAAAGGCTTACACAGTTATATATTCCCATACACAACAAAATATGCATAATGGCCTGTGCAATACAGTCTTTTCCTCTGTTGTCAATTAATTTGTTTACATAACTGCCTTGCAACCTAAGAGAAAGCCTATCTCAAGGTGTCATGAAAAGAGAAGAAAGGACATGGAAGCACATTTTGACCATTTAGTGCACAACAGCCCACATTCCCGGTCCGCAACAGCTCAATGGGCTACCACCGTCTGAGCAGTGCGCCTAGTGTTTACTCGCCCGTGTACCCAATCAGTCTTCTGTTTGTGTGGAGCTGAGGTATTGCAGAAACGGGTCCCAGAAATCTCTAGGTCGAGAGGCCTTTGGGAGCTCCTACTCATATGTTTCCAGCTTTTCTTTACAATACGTCATATCTATGATCAAGTCTTTACATTTCAGTTCACGTATGCTATCCCATCTCATTGCTATGCGTCACTTTGCCAGCAGCAATGTCACCACCAAGAACTTACGTTTGTGTGCCAGTTTATATATGATAGCCAGAAACCGGTCCTAGGATGCTTGAGTCCGGTCCAGGGAAGTCATGGCTTGGCAGTTCGGGCTGGACTGTTCCTATGAGGCACAGGGTCAAGACTGATTTGCATATAGCCATGTCTGAACTGGGGTGGCTTGGTGAGCAAAATAACGATGGATTAAACCCAGATCTGTGACTGGGGGTGAATGTTTTGCCATTGTGCAACATTCCGTCCATCATCTTGTTTGTTTTGCAGCACTTATCTGTGTCCACATAGAGCGTTGCCTGGAGCATCCGCTGACCCCTGCCTCGGCACCATGAGCAGTCCAGCGGAGGCATACCTTTATTCAACGTCACATGCCCCTTCATGCTCTTCCCGCTCACCCCTCGGAGATCTCCTACGTGTAGCTTGTGTGTTTTTTAATTGCAAGAACTTGAGCACCTCTTTGGGTTCATTGTAGACTTTGCTTTTGCCGCCGTCTGTCACACTCAAGCGAACAGGATAGATCATCACGTAGGGGATACCCAGGTCACGTAGTTTCTTTTTTACCTCCAGAAATTTATTTCATGCCTCCTGGACTTGTTGTGTAAAATCCGGGTAAATGGAGATGTCCATCCCATCGTGTTTTAGACTACCCAGTTGTCGGGCCTTTCTAAGCGCCGCATCCCGGTCTCTATAATTCAAATGTTTCGCAATTATAGGGCGTGGTCTTGCTCCTCGAGGATGCTGCGGAGCGAGAGATCTATGCACTCTCTCCACAATGAGCACTTCCGAGAAAGTTTCCCTGCCGAACAGCATGGTCAGAAGAGTCTCGATGTTGGGCTTCATGTTGCCTGTGTTGGTTGATTATGCTATTCCCATAATGTGTAGATTGTTACGGTGTGACCTCACTTCCAAATCCTCCACCTTGGCCATTATTGCTGTTAGGGTCTTGTCAATTTTCTGTTGTTTAGCCTCCATTTGTTGCTTTACATCTTCCGTGTCTGAGATGCGCTGCTCTGCCATGTCTATCCACTCTGTGTGTTTATCTAATCTTTCAAACATTCGGTCCACATGGTAAGTTAAGGAGTCCATTTTTCTGTCTATGTTTGAAGTGTGGCTTGGATTCTCGTGAACATTGAATGAAAGTCCACATTAGCATCGGAGTTTGCTGCCTCCATGTTTACCTGGCTGGTAGATTGATCGACTGGGTTGTTTTGCACTGCCTTCTTCGACTGCTCAAAGTGCAGTTTTGTCTGATTTCTGTCCGGCTTCCACATACTTGCAATAGGAGATCTAATTGGTGCCTGTGCCCAGTCCCTGTCGTGCAGATGCCAAGCTCCTCACAAACACAGCCAGTGTGGTTACACTGTAAAAGCAGATGTGCCTGGTCTGTTTGCACTTCTATGGCTCCTCCTATCCTCTCACTCCTCTATGGAGCCTCCCTCCCGCTGTCTCATGGATCACATATAAAGTGTCACTGATCTTTATGAGCAAAGAGGACCAGCAGCTATGGTGCGAGGGCATCTGCAGCTCCCCAGCCATGCATTCGATATTTCAGGGCAATGTCTATATGGAGCCTCACAGCAGGTATCTCTTTCGGCGTAGCGTGCAACACCACAGGATCAGGTTGATGAAGGATTTTCCAATATTACAGCGCATCTGTGCCACCTCAATAGCTAAAGTGTAGAGGAGGGATCAGCGGCGCTACAGCCCTACACAACGGTTCCTCCAGTTCCTGCAATCCTAGGTCTCTGGACCACAGCGCCCTTAGTTTAAAGCGCAGGTCACCTCATATGGGTCCCAGCCCTCGCACAGGACAGCATTCCTCTTTTCTCCAGGTGCAGGATGAATTTGCAGTTGTAAGACCCACAAGTCTGCGCACCAGGCCCACTTCACAATGGTAGCTGCTGTCCTCGCCGCCCCGACCACACCGCTACGGCAGGTCCAATACCGGCTTTTAATCGCTCGCCTGGTCGCACCAGTGCTTTGCTCCAGGCTCGTTGCCAGCAGTCATCTCCCATGGCCTCAGACATTTACTTCAGTGCTTCTCACCACCACGTGCCCCAGCGGTGCACACAGCAGCGCAAGGGCCCTTCACCTGCAGTCTAGGGACCCCAGAAGTTGTCCTGTCTCCGCAGCTCTTACCCCCACACTTCACAACATAAGGTTCCTCCAGCGGCCACCCAGCGCAGTCCCGCGACCCTGGTAGCAGCCACTCCACCACAGGAGTGTGCAGAGATCACAGCCTTCGCTCAGCCCCCACTTCACATATCCGAACCGGAGTCGGCCCACGCAGTGGCCCACTTCTTGTCTTTGGCAGTATTCAGTACTAGGCATCCCAGCGTCACCCGCCGCAATCTCAGCCTGGAGAGGTGCGCTCTTTAATGAGTCCGCACGTTCCATGCCTTCTCAGCCTCATCCGCGGTACCTGTATAGCAGACCAGCAGGGGTTACATGCTCACTCGCCCTGCAGGCCTCGTCCTGGACCAGACTTCACTGCCGTTTTTTCCTCTATGACTCAGGGTATGAGACCAATTGGTAAGAGATCAATTTATAAGTGATTGTTCATAAAGAGCTAGTCAACAGAAATTGTTAACGTTAGAAAATCCAACAATGAATGAAAGTGTAAGGATAGCTAAAAGTATTGAATCTGCTCAGAAATCAATAAAGGAGCTAGAGGCTAGGAAGATGGAATCAGTTAATCTGGTATGTTTGACACAGGATCCCTCCAAAGGGAATAGAGAGTTTTTACAGAGAAGTTTTTTTATACGCACAGACATCTGTTTCAGGTGTGGTTATTCGTGTCACAATAAAGGTGGTAAGACGTGTCCTGCAGAAAATGCTGTATGTACATCTTGTGGCAAGACGGGCCATTTTGCTAAAGTTTGTCAAGGGTGCAAAGGCATGAAACCAAGATTAGTTATGTCAAAGACAATAGTGACAGTGAGGTGGATGATAATTTAAAAGATATGGTGTTGGTTAAAGGAGATGACAATGTCAGAACTGGACACCCGGCTAAGTGTGTTGATCCCTAGATAGATATAGTTTAGGGCGATAAGATGGGGGGTGTTCCTTTTAGCATTAGGAAAGACATTAATAAAAAACATACAGCTTTTTGCAGTAAAGGCATAATCGAACCAATAGAATCGTCAACTTGGCTTTCTCCTCTGGTTGTGGCTTGGAAGAAGACTAATGACCTTAGAATCTCTGTGGATCTTTTCAGCCTAAACAAAGAGATCTAAATTGACTCTCACCCACTTCCCAATATTACCAAAATGTTGGCCATGGTTGCCGGAGTGTTTACAAAGATCGACCTGGCTGCTGCGTACCATCAAGTTGAGTTAGATCCGGAATCAAGACATTTTTCAGCTGTTGGTTCCTTCTCAGGGTCTTTTCAGTACTGTTGCATGCTCTTTGGACTTGCATCAGCTGCATCAGTTTTTCAACAGCTCATGGTGAACCTTCTAAAGGGAGTTAACAAAGTTGTGATCTTTCAGGATAATGTCTCGATATATGTGCCAAGTGAAACAAGCAATAACATGATTCTGCACAAAGTGTTTGGTATTTTCCAAGACCCAGGGGTGGTTCTGAAAAGAGAGAAGTGTGAATTCAGAAAGGAGTTAGTGTAATATCTAGGACATATCATATCGGATAAAGGAGTTAAACCAAGACCATTCTAGAGACACCTGCACCACGCAATAAAAATTGGGTTAAATGCTTCTTGGGGTTGTGTGAATTTTAGTCACGTTTCATGCCAGATTATGCAAGTAGAGCCAGGCCAATATTGAATCTCTTGAAGAGAAACATTGATTTTGAGTGGGACAAAGTGTGTAAGGCAACCTTTTGTAGTGTAGTACCTATTTTCCCAATAGGCTCTGCGCATTGGAATAATATAACCTATAGATTTGACGTAGGACTTAGGTCTACTAGGTCTCTATCGAATATATTAGACTTAATTGTGAGTGCCAGCTAGCTCAGATGTCACTAGAAACTTTCTCGAATAAACAAGAAAGGATTAGTTTCTGACAACCGAATAAACATGACAACTTTGTTTCCCCAAGAATAAAACTGATCTTCAGAGTCGTGGAAACAATAGATAGATATTTTACTCAGTCAATCGTGCATGCTTTGTTTCATCAGCGGTGCAGAGAAATAGAGAGACAGGCGTTTTCAATAAAAGGGTTTTATTGAACAGTCTTCTTTCTCAAGCAAGTAAAGTGAACTGCTACAATCGTAATACTGGTTGCAAAGTATAATGCGTACAGTAAGAAGAGTATTATGAAATAATACTGTAAAAGGATTGTATGGTTTCTAGAATATAGATAAATACATACATGAATAACCAAGGCTAAAAAGTACTCAACTGGTGCTTCCAAAATACAACTACCCCAATGTACCTAACCTAAGTCTAGTATGAGGGAAGAAGTAAGTGAGGTGTAGCATAGGTTTAATTTGTCTTTGCCAAGAATCTAACCAAAATTTCCCAACACCCCGCGAGGGGAGCTTGGAAGCACTGAAGCTGGATTCTCAGCGAGAGAAAGGACAGCTTCTCGATCAGTGTGTCAGCTGGAGGGTCGGCTTCCTTTGGCACTTGCTGTAGCGAGCTGCGTCGGGCATGTAGATAGTCGAGCTGCTCCGAAAACCGTGTGTTTGCTAGGGCATCTGTAGGCATATTTATACCTTGAAGGTGCCTAGTTTGACATAAAGTGATCAAAGAACTCCAAGGGAATGGTAGTTTTTTAAAAACTCCATGATTTCTCGGACAAATCAATATTCAAGCAAGGGGCTGTCCCTGACTGCTGAAGCCGAGTTTTCCAAGAAATTGTTGTGGCTTTTTAGAACTAGTGGAAGTAGCCATGCCTGTATTTGGACTGGATGGGTTATGTCTAAACATGGGCATGATATCGATGCCTACATAAGGGCAGTGTGATTTATACCTATACAAGGGCATGAATCGGTAAATTACGCTTGGATTCTAAAATGCTACACAACACTTTGACTGGTTAAAAAAACAATTGAGTCATATTGACGCTTCAAGTGTGTGTTGATGGTTGATGTAAGTAACCCAGGGTTGGGCGCAGTACTTACACAAAGGGGTGAAATGAATGAACATACAATGGTGTTTGCATCTAGAATGCTCAGAATGCAGAAATGCATTACCTCATTATTGAAACGGAACCTTTGGCATGTTGATGGGCACCTGAAATGTTTAGATGCTACTTATGGGGTAGGACGTTTTTGTTACAAATGGGCCATAAACCATTGGCGTCCATTCTGGGGAAAGCATCTAGTAAAGGCTACACAACCCGCATAGCCAGATTGACAACAAGACTTCTTCAATATCAGTTTAATATTGAGCATATTCCTGGAGTCAAAAATATTCGAGCAGATATCCTGTCACATTTTCCCATTGAACACGATCTACAAAGAAATATGCATAATAATGACAACATATGCAATGATGAAGATCTTTCTTGAGTACTGTATTGTAGCAGCAGTTGAAATAAATAATGCATGTGTGATCTCAGTGGAGGAGTGGAGGACGGCTGGCAAACACGATGAGGTTGTGAAAGTAGTAACAAAAGTTATTGTTGAGGGATGGCCTAAGGAAAGGAATCTTGAAGTGAATTTGCAACCTTATGCCAAAGTGTGTGATGAGCTGTCTGTAGAAAATGGTCTTATAATGAGAGCTGAAAAAATAGCCCCACCTGAAAGTGTAAGGAATTGTCTGTTGTCAAAAGCTCATGAAGCGCTTCTGGGGGCTACCTTTACTAAGTGTAGAGTTCGGAGTATTTTTGGTGGCCACAGATGGACAAGGAAATTGATACCCTTGTTCATAATTGTGTAATTTGCTCAAGTAAGAACAAAGTATTACCCACTACTAATGCTCCTCTAACGACTACTCTGTTACCAGCAAAATCATGGGTAAAGTTGGGCATTGATCTGATTGGACCTTTCCAGACACTACCTCATCATTCACTCTTTGCTTTAGTCTTGCTCGAATTTTATTCAAGGTGGCCAGAGGTGAAATCCGTAAATGTGCCTGATTGGAACTCTTTTATTGATTTTTTGTACCAGGTATTCATGCATGAGGGGTTTCCTGAACAGATTGTATCTGATAATGGGGTCCAATATGTCTTGTTGGGGATTGAATGGTTTTTAAGAGAAAGTGGGGTAAAACATCTTCAAAGTTCATTGTACCACCCTCAAACCAATGGCATGGTTCAGTGATTAATCCTTGGTGCTTGGGAATGCGTACGTTGGACGATTGTTCACAAATGTGTCATTCCAGTGGCCGTCAGAAAATGCTTTGGTTTTATCGAACTGCACCAAATTCATCTACGTGTGTATCGCCTTTTGAATTGTTGAGGGAAGAAAGCCGGATTCTGAGTTTCGGCCAGTCTGGATGTCAAAACGTCTAAAGCATAGCTCATCAGCGTTTAATTTAGACAAAAGTGTGAGAACAAATGTGGAACATGCCCAGATGAATCACAAAATGTTTTATAACAAAAAGAAAAGTATCATTAGTAAAAGTTTTGAGGTGGGTGATTTGATTCCTATTTTTAAAAAAAACAATATTTGTGAAGAAAGGTCTTTTCAGATATTCAGAACCAATGAGAATTGACAAAATGTGTGGTTCTGCTGCATGGGTAAATGGTTCCAATTTGTGGAACATGTCTAAAATAGTAAAAGTTGATGATGGTTCCCTTAATGGAGGAGCCAGGGTTCCCCTCTAACAAACAGGACCAATCAAGGTCCAATTTAAAATACCACTGATAGGGATAGCGCATCATCAGAGGTTATGCACAGAAGTAATAGACATGCAGGTGTGCCTTTGCGGTACAGATAGATTGTATGCTCATGTGTGTTTTAATATGTCCTATGCTGTATGATAATTCCTGTATATATATTTAAGCTTTGATAGTTTAAATATGCCTTATTGTTTCATTGGAGATGTTACATTTGTATTTTGGTTACTATTATTTGTTTTTGTATCATTATTCTAGGCTTTCTTATTATCTCTTTGTATGCTTTTGCTTTAATCCTTTGTTATATTTTGTGCTGTTTCATAAGGAAAAAAGATATGTAGTATCTTCCAGTGTGGTAATTCACCACACAAAGTTTGTCTGGTGGACAGGGGGTTGTGGAGGCTCCGTGGGTTGGCGGTTGAGGAGTGCACTCCGTGACCACTCGCTGCCTGACGCTGACTCTGTCTGCGGGATATTTCGCTTTATCAATAAATGTGTTCATCCTTCTGATGACATTTGTGAAGTCATTACAGAGCAACTCCCTACTGCAGCTGCAACAGATGTGGGGGGTATGTGCAAGGGCGAGAGCAGTGGAGCACAGATGTCTAGAGGGCAGGGCAGGGCAGGGCAGTCAATGGTTGATGTATGGTGGTCCTTGGTCATGGAGCGCTCTGGATGCGTGCATGAGGATCTTGAACTGGTATCTGTTCTGGATGGGAAGTCAGTGGAGATTTTTGAGGTGAGGGGTGATGCGAGTCCATTTGGGGAAGTCCAAGATGAGTCTGACTGTGGTGTTTTGTATGGTCTGAAGTCTTTTGAGGAGCTGGGAGGCAATTCCAGCATTGCCATAGTCAAGGCTGCTTGTGACCAGAGCCTGCATAACTGCTCTGGTGTTGATGCAGATCCATCTGAAGAGTTAGTAGAGCATGCAGAGGGTGTGGAAACAAGAGGAGGTGACTGCATTGACTTGTTGCTTCATGGTTAGTTGGCTATTTTGAATATGCCAAGGTAGCATGCATGGTCTGTTGGTGTGGGTGTTGGTCCGAGTTCTGATGGCTCATACAGAGGTGTTTCTTCCAAAGATTAGTACTTCTGTTTTGTCAGAGTTGAGTTTCAGGCAGCTGTCTCTCATCCTTTTTGTTACATAAGTTATGGCTTTGCAGTTGTTCGCTTTGGGGTTGGAGGGGTCCTTGGTGAGCGAAAGGATTAGTTCAGTGTTGTCAGCATAGAAGATTATGTTAATTCCATGGGATCTGATAATGTCTGCCAGGGGGGTCATGTGGATGTTGAATAGGGTGAGGCTAAGGGATGATCCTTGGGATACACCGCAGATGATATTCTTGGGTGTGAGGTAAAGGGAGGCAGGTGGGAGCTGTGTGTCTTGAATGGAAAGAAGCGATCCACTTCAGGGTGTTCTGCTGTTTGCTGACATTGTGGAGTCTCTAGATGAGGGTATGGTAGGAGACTGTGTCGAAAGCAGCAAAAAGGTTGATGAGGATCAGGGCCTCAGTTTCTCCATGGTCGAGAAGAGTTCTGATGTTATCTGTGACTGCGATCAGTGCTATCTTAGTGCTGTGTTCGGCACGGAATCCTGATTGTGAGGCATCAAGTAGTTTTTTTTCCCCCAGGTATTCGATGAGCTGTTGTTTGATGGCTTTCACAAGTACTCTGGCTGGATAGGGGAGCAGGGTGATCAATTGGTAAATTGTGAGGTCGCAGGGGTTGGCAGAGAGTTTCTTCAGGAGGGATATGAATCTCTGTGTGTTTCCATAGGTCTGGGAAGGCTGCTGTGGAGATTGAGGTGCAGAGGATGCCGGTGAGTTCTGAGCTGATAGGGTTGGCTCTGAGGTTGAGGAGACGTGGGGGCAGGGGTCGTTGGGTGTTCCAGAGAGGATGGATGACATGATGTCTGTGGTGGACTGCGTGGTGAACGGAAACTAGGAGGTTAACATTCAGCTGGTGTTTGCTGGTTGGGTGCCGAAGTTTTTGTAGATGGTGACAATTTTGCTCTGGAAGTAATCTGAGAGGGTGTCGCTGAGTTCTTGGAAGGGATGGATAGTGTCCTCTGTGGCTGTTGGGTTGGAGTATTCCTTGACAATTTTGAAGAGTTGCTTTGTGTGGTTGGCTGCAGTGTCGATGAGAGTGGTAATGACCGCTCTGTTGGCTTACTTGTTGTTCAGGTGGTAGTTGTTGAGCGTTTCTTTGTGAGCATCTCTGTTCGAGGGGTCCTTGGTGGCGCGCCAGTGCTTCTCGAGGGGGTCGAAGTTGCGCTTGGTGCTTCTGAGCTCCGGGCTGTACCACCTGTCTTGTTTCAAGGTTTTTTTTTTGTTCACTAGTTCAGCGGGGCAACTCCTTTGGTGAATTTGTTGATCTAGGTGGAGATGTTCTGGACTGCCAGGTCAAAATGTGCTGTAGTTTTGGTTTGTGTGGTTCTGAGGGCTTGTGTCCATAGCTCCTCAGCTATTTTTCCCCAGCTGCGGTGGCTGCTCAAAGGTGAGTTGTGTGATGTGGGTGAATTTGATTCTGTTGCTGGCGGTAAAGTGTGTTGGTTTGGTGACCAGTTGGGTGAGGCTGATGTTGCGGAGGTTCTCCAGGAGGGAGGTAGAGTTGGCATAGTTGAGGTCATCAATGTGCAATTTGAGGTCACCAAGAGGGACATAGTGGAATGAGTTTTTTGCAAGGCGGGCAATGAGGTTGAGATGGTGTCACAGAAGGGTGGTGGGGGTTCCAGCCGTCTGTAGGCAATGGTGCCTCTTATCAATGGTCTTAGCATCATTTTGTAGTTGGAAGTTGAGGTGCTCCATTAGAGGTGTGGGGTTGTTGTTGCTGAAGGTGCATTGAATGGATTCCTTCAGGATGAAAGTGATGCCCCGGCTACAGCGGAACTCCAAAAATCATTTCTAATCAGCACTCACCATTTCCCTGAAACCTTCGAACACACAACCATTTGCCAGTGGGGCCCATAACACTGCACTTTTACTCTATTCATTTTTAGCTTGGCCTCAAGGAATCTGGTGAAACACAATTGGAGTAATGCAGTAACATTTGGCGGAGTGTCTAAAAACCTATTTAATCATGTACTATTTACACCTACAATTTATACATTTTACCATGGTTTAATCAAACATGAATTTTATTCAGACACACCACCATAGTGGCAATGGATCTGCTAGAAAGAAAATTAGGCGTAGGAAAATCACAAGACCAGCTTTAAAATTCCATTTTCCCAATTTTATTAAAAGCAAAACTTTAATATGTCTGACATTTAGGCATTGATTAATTCTTTATTCAGTAAAATCTTAACCTTTATTTCAAAATGATCATTTTATTTAGAGCTCAGAAAAAGTCGTTTATTTAGAAATCAGTTAAAAGTTTAGCAAAGAACAGATAGTTCCAAATTCATTCTTCTCCTAACATCCCTAACTAACGCCCTCATCTTATCCTTATATCCTGAAAAACAAACAAGAGAAAAAGGTTAAGAGTCTCTTACATCCAGGAATCGATTTTCAGTCCAGCAGCACTTCGAGAGGAAATCGAAAAAGCGACCCCCTCTAAGTAAAATCAGGGGTTTTGATACACTAATTTCCTAACTTAATCTATCTAAAAAGTTTCTAACATCACCAATTCGGGTTCTGATTGGACAATTTGGGGTGGGTGAGCATCTTCTCACCATTACAACATCGAGCTCACGGTGAATTAGCAAAAACATAGTAGTCTTTTGTTTCAAACAGTCTCTGGCCTGGTCATTTCCTTCACTCTCAACGTCGAGTAATTCTCTCATGTTCAGAACACTTGACAGGCAGGCTTTAGGCACGCATGCGCAGTCCAGCATTTGCTCTTAGTTAGCCAGAGTAATCGGATTTTATAGGCCTCAGAGGCCACTTTTGGAACTATCATAGAAACAAACACAAATTTATGTTAATTTTGGTAATGAAAACCCTTCTGTTTCCCTCCCACCGTACTAATGTTTCCCTATGAGTTATTATCTAGCAAATAAGCCACATAAATGCATTTCATACTTACATATTCGATGATTTTTAGCACAATAACGTGTACAATAAGCACATTCATATTGTGTTTACTTATCTTTAAGCTGTGCATTAGTTCACAACACGATAACAACACAAATTAGTTAATTATTTTGTCCATGCTTGCAAAATTAATATTCCCCAATGTTCGTGTACTTTGCATTTTATACTATGATTGATTAATTTACCACAACACACCATTAGTAAATGTTAACGTTATGGAACATTGACTCTACAAGGGGTACACAAAATGGTGTTTTGCCACCTTGCTCCATCACCCCCAACATGTTCATCAGTGCAGTGTATCATCATGCATCTGTTGGTAGTGGCAGTGGCAATGTCAGGGTATGAGACGGGTTTCAGCCATGTTCCGGTGATGAAGGTAATGTCTAGAAACAGGGTGGTCATGGTGTCCCAGATATCCGTTGCATGTTTTCGGAGGGTGCGGGCCTTAAGCAGGATGCATTGGAGTGGTGCCTGGTTGTTCATAGTGTTCTAAGCTGGAGTGTTGTGGGGTCCTGTATGGTGAGGAAAGTGGCATTGAAGGCAGGTGAAGGGTCCTTTGGTTGATCAAGGGGTGGCCATGAAGCAGTTGTTGTTCTTGTGTCTGAGGTCCGGGGTTAGGAGTTCTCCAATGTTGTCACGGTGGATGGTGGGCGGGCCAGGGAACCTGGCGCTGGGTATGGTCCAGGCATGGATGGGTGCAGATGGCCTTGCCTTTCAGGTGCCGGAGACTGGGCTGTGCAGCGACCTCCCTAAGTAGCCCTCAGAGATGGGAGGTGATGTCAGGAAGGCAGGAGGGCGGGAACAGCTGTAGGGAAAAAGAGACAGTGGGAAAACAGATGGAGCAACCAGCGGGACAAGCAACCCAGATAGCACCAAAAATAAACACCAACACAATAGAAGCTAGATAACAACACGACAATGCTAAATGCAAAAATGCTCAACAAAAATCAGACTCTGGGCTACAGGAGCGAACTGCCAGCATTGGGAACTGGATCATTGATGGCCATTGCGGTCTCAGCCAATAAGAGCTATGCGGAAGAAATGGGGAAGCGGTGTGCAAGACCAGCGGTCAGGTGATAAAGGATTACATGTTCATGTTCAAGTCAAATAGCATTGTATAATTTTTGACAGTGGGAGCAAAGGCAATTGAGTCAGGAAAAAAGTGTATTGGCGAGGGTAAAGGCATAGGTGTGCGAGAAGCCGTATGAAGGACTGGAGTGCCATCCAGAAATGAATAGCATACGTGTGTGCTGTACTGTTGCTGGGATATGAGATCTGAGAATGAAGAACAATAACCAGGTTGTGTCTGCATAAAGGTTAAATGATAAGCCAATTTAAGAAATATTATTTCCAAGGGGGATGGTGTGGAGGGAGTAAAGGAGATCTCTCGACACTGATCCTTGCTGGACTGCAATAACTGCTTACATTAGTAGAAGATACATTTAAGGTACAGAAAGCTTTACCTTATTTGCATTTCTTTTGATATTCTGTAAAATATAGTTCAACCTGGAATAATCAGACTTTTCACACCATTTATGGCTATGCCACTGCTTGTTGGCTCTGTTAGTTTTAAAAATGCCAACCTGCTTTAAAAATGACAGAGTATGATTAAGGCGTTGTGAATTTACACAGATATAAAAGTAAGCGTTCCATAAATGTGACATTTGCTGCAAATATCAAATTATCAATTTTTAAACCACCAATAATCTTAAATGATAGTAAAGCAAACATTGTATATATCTATTTATATATCATAAACTATCAGCAATTTCAGA
This sequence comes from Lissotriton helveticus, assembly GCF_964261635.1. Lineage (NCBI taxonomy): Eukaryota > Metazoa > Chordata > Amphibia > Caudata > Salamandridae > Lissotriton > Lissotriton helveticus. Next base: position 2,086,646,682 of record NC_136063.1, read on the forward strand.
CTTAAATGCAAAAAACATTATTCAGGATGTGAATGGTTAAGATTTAATGTATTCTTTTGTTTAATTGCTGCCACGTGTAATTGATAATTTCATAGATTTTAAGACAGTTTGAGGCAAACACAATTTAATTTCATTCCTTAAAGTAATATATCAGGTTTTGGGTCATCAGTTAAAGTAATATTAAGAGACACAAATCAAGTAAGAGCACAGAAAACTATTATTCAATTGAGTGGGAGAATGACCCTGAGAACGTCAATTTAAGTAATGAGTCTTAGGTCAAGGCATTTTGTTCTTTAACTCCACTTAGTGAGAAACTTATTTTGATTGCTCAAGTAAATAAGATCAATGTGCAGCGCAAGCAGGACTCAAACATCAACGATTATTTTTTTAACAAGAGCAATTTTAAACGAATTTGTTGGCCTGAGCAGCAATTATCAAAAGAGGATGTCAACATGTGTTTTAAATAGAAAAACGTAGCCAGCTGCACATCAAATCAGGTTGTGATTTTATAAATGTTATGAACGATTTGTTAAAGATCAAAAAGCCATTCTCAAAAAGTAAATCGCTGTCAATAAACTATGGCGAAAGATACATTAGCAACCTGTATCAAACTGAGCTTGGCGCAGCCAGTGCATTTAATAATGGCATAAACTAATGCTGTTTGCCTGCATTCTTTGCTGTGGAAGAGAGGGATGAAGGGCTATGAAACAGGCAGGGACAGCGACATGTATTTCTGCCTTGTGTTGTGAGAGCTTGAGCGAGCGTGAGAAACTGGAGCTAGTTTAGCTATTACCCAAAATCTATAAGGCATTTATAACTGATTATATTGAAGGAGTAAATGGGGGAAGGTCTTTAGGAACATTAATGTAGAACATTGTCCTAGGGATGAGCTTAACACCCAGTTGATTATGAACAAATAGTTACAACATAAAACGGTGAAGGTCATTCACTTAAAATCCAATTTAGAGCCCTCCACTCTAAGCTATTTCACTGTATGCCACTCCACTGTACGCTACTCCACTGTACGCCACTCCACTGTATGCTATTCTATTGGACGCCACTTCACTGCATGCTATTGCACTCTACCCAACTCCACTGTATGCTGCTCCAGTATACACCACTCCCCTGCATGCTACTCCACTATACGTTATTAATCTAGCCCACTCACTGTACAATGATGAACACAACTCCATACTATGCTAGTCTACCCTACGCTATGATACTGTACGCCACTGTATGCTGTTCCACAATATTCTATTCCACTCCTCACCATTCCACTATTTGCCATTTCACTGCACGCTAGTCCATTGTATGACAATGTAATCGGGAACACTCCACTGTAAGCTCTTTATTACTGTATGCCACTACACTGTTCCCCACTCAGTGTATGCCACTCCACTGTACGCCACTTCATTCTATACTATCCCATTGTGCGCAACTCTTCTCTATGCCGCTCCACTCCACTGAATGCTAATTACAGTCTACACCACTCCACAATACATTGGTCCACTCTACGCCACCCCAGTGCATGACACTCCATTCTATGCTCGTCCATTGGAACCCAATCCACTGTACGACACGCCACTGTATGCTATTACACTGTACCCCACTCCACTGCAAGCCTCTCCAGCCCACAATACTCTATTCTACATCACTCCCTGTTCAATACTACACTATAGTGAACAACGCAAAACTCCCCTAGAGTTTTATACACATTTGCTACTGCTCTTGCATCCGTCAGATAAACAACACACATCCCTGCTTACATACAACCATAGGGGTCATGATGTCTCTTGAAGACAGTCCCTATAAAATCTTCCAAAATAGTCAAGCAAGAAAAACCCTCTAAGATTCAGATGTAGCAAGTACAAAACTGTGAACATTCTTCCAACTCATGGAGTCAAAGTCGATACAGTTCCTTCTCCTATATTATTTAAAAACCCAGCCTAGACATACAAGAACATATGATAACATAAAAAAATTAACAAACACATAGATTCAATGTACAAGAGGAAACCCTATTGACACAGATGTGAATTCCGTTGTCTGAAAAGGTCCAACCTAATTAATAAAGGGTGGAAACCAGGTGAGAGCCCTGATCTTATCCTTGTGGTTATTCCCTGTTGGATTCCTTATAAAAAGTGACGTCAACGCGTTCCGGTGGTACAAAGAAAATTTACAACCACCTTCTTCAGGACTATAAAATAACGGGATTTACTCCTCCATCTAAAATATATATATATATATATATACACATATATATACACACACACATATATATGTTATGAGTTACGGGCCAATGCATTTAAGCACAGATGTCTTTTTAATCATTGTTGAATAGAATTTTTTAATTATGTATTTCACAATAATGTTTGGTGAAGAAATACTGATAGAAATTTTGATCATGTATTTTACAATAATGTTTGGTGAAAAAATACTGATAGTATTTTCTTTATGCCTATTATAGCACTGTCACTTTAAAATGAGGTGTATCTCACGACACTGTTGTCATGTGATCAAGGCAGGTATCTGCCGAAACGCGTCGTGACGATATGGCAAGCACAAAAATAAATATTTAACTTTGCACCGAGCCTGGGTCTTCCTCGTCTTTTCGTCTCCTTGAAGACGAGACTTGCAGCATATATATATATATATATATATATATATATATATATATATATATATATATATATATATATTCGTTCCAACAAACCTCCCGTTATAGGAAGAGACTCTGACACCCAAAACTCCTTGCAGGAAAATTTTATTACGCATAAAAATTGTTCCTGCAAGGAGTTTTGGGTGGCCGAGTCTCTTCCTATAACAGGAGGTTTGTTGGAACGAAGATACGGGTCTGCCGGTGACCTTACTGGGACCGCCCAAGACAGCTAAAGATCTCTTACCGGTATTCGTAGAGTGTATATACATATATATATATATATATATATATATATATATATATATAGGTGGTTGTAGCGTTTGGGAACCAGAGGAAGCGCCGCCGCGCTACAGTGCTCCGGGGTTTCAGGACTGTTTACAGATTTAGGAGCAACACTGTCTTTCCCCACCTCATTCCCGCATATACCTACCAGACTTTGCCACTGCATGCTGGGACTTGTAGGCGTTGTCTACCAGACAGGCTACAGGAGGCATACACGCTGGGACAGCATAGGCGTGGGAGGAGCTGCGGTCTGTAAACGAGGAGAGGGCAGGACATTTAAACCTCGACTCACGCCCCCACACAAGCACTTGCACCTGGCGCTGAAGAGGCAGACCACGCCGAAATGCATCCGCCATAGAGGGTGCGCCATTGATGATGACAGACATGCTGGCTTGTGCAGCATAATAAAAGCGCTTCTGAAGGTTTCCCCTGTTGTGGCCTTTCTCTTTCGTTGAAGGAGATTTCTTGGATTTAATTGAGCGCGTTATCCAGTGCCGCTCTGTAAAGGCCCACGCTGCTTCAAGTGGCCCTGTGTTCACTGGATCCCGCTGTGCGGTTTTTCTTGTTTCTCCGGGGTACCGGAATCCACAGGACCCACCACCCAGCGGAAGAAGAAGTATGATGGTCTTTGACGCCACGGGGCAGGTAGGATTTCCAAGCCTGCCCACATCAGGAAGGATTCTATTGCTGAGGTGGTTGTAGCGTTTGGGGACCAGAGGAAGCGCCGCTGCGCTACAGTGCTCCGGGGTTTCAGGACTGTTTACAGATTTAGGAGCAACACTGTCTTTCCCCACCTCATTCCCACATATACCTACCAGACTTTGCCATAGCATGCTGGGACTTGTAGGCGTTGTCTACCAGACAGGCTACAGGAGGCATACACGCTGGGACAGCATAGGCGTGGGAGGAGCTGCGGTCTGTAAACGAGGAGAGGGCAGGACATTTAAACCTCGACTCACACCCCCACACAAGCACTTGCACCTGGCGCTGAAGAGGCAGACCACGCCGAAATGCATCCGCCATATAGGGTGCTCAATTGATGATGACAGACATTCTGGCTTGTGCAGCATAATAAAAGCGCTTCTGAAGGTTTCCCCTGTTGTGGCCTTTCTCTTTCGTTGAAGGAGATTTCTTGGATTTAATTGAGCGCGTTATCCAGTGCCGCGCTGTAAAGTCCCACGCTGCTTCAAGTGGCCCAGTGTTCACTGGATCCCGCTTTGCGTTTTTTCTTGTTTCTCCGGGGTACCGGAATCCACAGGACCCAGCGGAAGAAGAAGTATGATGGTGTGGAGGTCTTTGACGCAACGGGGCAGGAGGATTTCCAAGCCTGCCCACGTCAGAAAGGATTCTATTGCTGAGGTGGTTGTAGCGTTTGGGGACCAGAGGAAGCGCCGCTGCGCTACATTGCTCCAGGGTTTCAGGACTGTTTACAGATTTAGGAGCAACACTGTCTTTCCCCACCTCATTCCCGCATATACCTACCAGACTTTGCCACTGCATGCTGGGACTTGTAGGCGTTGTCTACCAGACAGGCTACAGGAGGCATACACGCTGGGACAGCATAGGCGTGGGAGGAGCTGTGGTCTGTAAATGAGGAGAGGGCAGGACATTTAAACCTCGACTCACGCCCCCACACAAGCACTTGCACCTGGCGCTGAAGAGGCAGACCACGCGGAAATGCATCCGCCATAGAGGGTGCGCCATTGATGATGACAGACATTCTAGGCTTGTGCAGCATAATAAAAGCGCTTCTGAAGGTTTCCCCTGTTGTGGCCTTTCTCTTTCGTTGAAGGAGATTTCTTGGATTTAATTGAGCGCGTTATCCAGTGCCGCGCTGTAAAGGCCCACGCTGCTTCAAGTGGCCCTGTGTTCACTGGATCCCGCTTTGCGGTTTTTCTTGTTTCTCCGGGGTACCGGAATCCACAGGACCCACCACCCAGCGGAAGAAGAAGTATGATGGTGTGGAGGTCTTTGACGCCACGGGGCAGGTAGGATTTCCAAGCCTGCCCACGTCAGAAAGGATTCCATTGCTGAGGTGGTTGTAGCTTTTGTGGACCAGAGGAAGCGCCGCTGCGCTACAGTGCTCCGGGGTTTCAGGACTGTTTACAGATTTAGGAGCAACACTGTCTTTCCCCACCTCAATCCCGCATATACCTACCAGACAGGCTACAGGAGGCATACACGCTGGGACAGCATAGGCGTGGGAGGAGCTGCGGTCTGTAAACGAGGAGAGGGCAGGACATTTAAACCTCGACTCACGCCCCCACACAAGCACTTGCACCTGGCGCTGAAGAGGCAGACCACGCCGAAATGCATCCGCCATAGAGGGTGCGCCGTTGATGATGACAGACATTCTGGCTTGTGCAGCATAATAAAAGCGCTTCTGAAGGTTTCCCCTGTTGTGACCTTTCTCTTTCGTTGAAGGAGATTTCTTGGATATATATATATATATATATATATATATATATATATATATATATATATATATATATATATATACATATATATATATTACCGACTGGCGGTCGCCAGTAGGTAGTTATAGTTAGGACCTAGTTTCCATAGAAATCCGCAACATTCTATTGGGAATAACTTTGGCCCTGGTGGACGAATTTTTGCGAATTTCTCAAAGAAGATGGCTAGGTCTGCTGCGCTCATTCTGTGAAAGTTTTGGGGGGATTTGTGAAGTGGGGGCTGAGATAAAAGGGGGTCCCAAAACGTGTTTTTCCCATGTTATTTTCCATAGGACGTTTAGACACGGCTACAGCTCGAACGGCTGAATGGATTTATAAGAAATTTGGTAGAATGGTAGAGTGTGGGTCGCAGATCACGCTTTTGTTTAAATGGTGTAAATCCGTTCAGTAGTTGCTGAGAAAATTAAAGTTGAAATCAGTTATATATCTATAAGCGCGCACGCGTGCGCGCACCTATGCGGGTGTGCGCGAGCGGCATTGTGATTTGCTGTTTAACGTCTGTCAACATTCGATTCGGAGGAAATCAGGAAGTGTTGTCTGCCATTTTGTTAGTGCGAGTGAATATATTGTACAGAACAAAGGTTTAGAACATGGAAAGGGGGGAAGGTAGAGATTGTCTGGCCGGGTAGGTTTTCTAAGGGGGTACAGTATGGACCCTGAACGCGAAAAGACCATTTTTTTTGGGGAGAAAACATTTGCGGGGTGCATGCATTCGGTCGCGCACCCCTATTTACAAGACTGTGAAAAACTATAGTGGTGAGAATAGAAAGGGAGCAGGGTGGAGAGTGTTTGATTTCATAGGTTTCTTGAGGGGTTTATTAAGGATGACGAAAGTCTAAAAGTAGCTTTTTTTCGCAAATAAGTTACGAGGTGCGCGCACTCGGTCGCGCACGGCGATCAAAAAACATAAAGAAAGATGGAGATAAATTACAAGTTTGAGTGTTTAGATCTAAGGTGGCTCTTAAAAGAGCCCTTGTGTTAATTGAGTTTTTGCTGAACTTATAAGTAATTTACAACAAGGGGTGGTGATGGACAGAGTCTCTGAATTAAGCAGAGTACTCTCACCCAGTCAAGAGATCAGGGCTAGATCCAACACCGTTTTTTAGCTCATTGCACCATCCCAGTTTCAGAACCTGGCTGTATGCAAATTAGTCTGTCCCTGGCCCAGTGCATCATGGGAACAGGGCAGACCAGACTACAAAAGCCAATTCTTACACTGGGAAGGAAACAAGCTTCCGGGGACCGGTTTCTGGCATTTCAGCCGTCTTCGGCCCGGCTTGCTTGAATCCTGATGGTGCAATGAGCAAGGGACTCACATCTGAGCATACCCTTCCACGCTTAGGGTGGACACAATTATTTACAACAAGGGGTGGTGATGGAGGACAGAGTCTCTGAATTAAGCAGAGTACTCTCACCCAGTCAAGAGATCAGGGCTAGATCCAACACCGTTTTTTTAGCTCATTGCACCATCCGAGTTTCAGAACCTGGCTGTATGCAAATTAGTCTGTCCCTGGCCCAGTGCATCATGGGAACAGGGCAGACCAGACTACAAAAGCCAATTCTTACACTGGGAAGGAAACAAGCTTCCGGGGACCGGTTTCTGGCATTTCAGCCGTCTTCGGCCCGGCTTGCTTGAATCCTGATGGTGCAATGAGCAAGGGACTCACATCTGAGCATACCCTTCCACGCTTAGGGTGGACAAAATTATTTACAACAAGGGGTGGTGATGGACAGAGTCTCTGAATTAAGCAGAGTACTCTCACCCAGTCAAGAGATCAGGGCTAGATCCAACACCGTTTTTTAGCTCATTGCACCATCCCAGTTTCAGAACCTGGCTGTATGCAAAGTAGTCTGTCCCTGGCCCAGTGCATCATGGGAACAGGGCAGACCAGACTACAAAAGCCAATTCTTACACTGGGAAGGAAACAAGCTTATAAGTAAGTTCCGATGCAGAGTCTCATGTTACAGAGGAAAATTCTATTTCCCTCATCCGTGAAATGAACACCATCTCTCCGATAGATGCCTTCCATGTTGAAACATAGGTTGTTGTTGTATATAGAACCCATGTTATATTCTCTGAGGAAAGCAGAAACAGATTTATTTACATGTTTCCTTGCTTTCTCAATCTGTGGACAACGTTCATTGGACCAATTCCATTTTTGTCTTTGGCATATATTTGAATACACCAAGACAGTTCGAGGAAAAAGTGACATCAATTGACGAAAGGTGTCTTTTAGAAGCATTTCTAGACCTACACCTGTTATTGTGCCTAGATCATTCCCACCACAGTGCACAATTATCAGGTTAGGTTCAGGGAGATGCGTAAAAGTTTTCACCAATGGTATCAATTGGAGACATCTTAATCCTCTTTGGCCAATCCACGTAATCTGCACATTTGGTAAGTCAAGGTTAGAGATTCGTCTGTTTGCAGCATATTTTTCACTCCAGTGAATATAACTGTGTCCTACAAGCCAAACCTTAATTTTCAAGGTAGATGCAGTAGTACTCCGATGGGTTCTGGAAGTGGAATGGCAAGTAGATGGTGAAAGTCACGATAAAAAAAGTGTGTGAGGATTGGTGTTAATGAAATCTGAACATGATTGGTTAATTGATATACTTCAAGATTGAAGACTACACTGTATGTTATAGTTTTATTACAAACAAATCTTCTATTGGTCGTGGAAAAAAAAGAAATGTAAAACAAGAGTGGATAGGCAGGTGTGTTTGGAGGGAAATTATCCTTTTTGCTTGGATTTAGAACGTTGAGATATGAACTTTTGACCTGTGCCTTCAGGCAGGTGCAGAATGAGCTGTTACCATGGTAACAGGCAGAGAAGGCAGAGGGTGAAGGGTGACCGTTATGTGACTTTGAAAATATTGAAAGGATAACCAACTGAAATGTTAATTTGAATATGAAATTGTGCGGGAACAAATATGATTGGTTGAAGAGAGATATATGAGTGTGTATTGACAGAAAATCTATGCCATTATTCTTTGGTTGCAGTGATAGAAGTATTATTGAGAGCTCCGTCAAACGGCTATCGTTTTACAACTATCATTGTTCTACATCAGATAAAGCATTGGTAAAGGTGAGTGTATAACTGTTTGTTTTATGATGTACCGTTAAATGTGGTTTGATCACTATATTTGATTATGTGAGTTACTGTGTCTAAGGAAGCACATTTTTGACTTTGATACAGTTTGATATGTTTTCAACTAATGTTCCATTTTATTACATCAATGTTTTGGAACATTGTTTCTTTGTAATTATTAGTTTAAAATTACGATTAATTAATTTGATTAAGGATAGTGGAGTTCAGTCATGTTTTTAAGTTATGAGCTATTGTTAGGTCTATGAATTAAATGTTACTTAGAGACGGATAGGCAACGAAATTTGGGGGGGGAAGGACGATAAAAATGATTTTTTGTAGGGGGACATGAACGTGGAATCAGTAGATAGAGTAAAGGTGGAGGGGCTGTTACAATGGGTAAAACAAGTGCAAGGCCTAATTAATATTGAAATGGTTCTTTATAGAGATGTGAAACGTTCAGGTGCGGCTCTGTGTGTATCTGGGATGTGTGTTATCTTGGGCTTCCACAGCAGACGTCAGAGGGGGGGAGGGGCTGAAGTTCTGTTAAGTTAATGGGGGTTGTGCGCCGTTTCTTCACTTTCTTTCAAGTCTGAATTATAGTTTTGAATGTATTTGTGGAAAACTGAATAAATAGAAAATAAAATGTGCAGCTAATAATCTGTGAGAAAAGGTAATAGTCCACAGTCTTGTAAATAGGGGTGCGCGATCCAATGCGCGCACCACATAACTTTTTACGGAGAAAAAAAAAGTTTCATTCACGTTCAGGGTCTATACTGGACTTCCTGAGAAAACGTACTGGGTTACATAATCTGTACCTTTTGTCCTTTTCATGTTCTAACTCTTTGATCAGTACAATATATTCACTCGCAGTTACAAAATGGCGGCCAATACTTTCTGATTTGCACTGATTCTAATGTTAACAGATGTTAAACAGCAAATGAGAATTCTATAAACTGTATATTTTTGTAATTTTAAATAAGAGGCAAAATAAGTAAACTTAAAGATCTGAAACGATCTTCAGGTGTCGTCTGCATTTCCTGCATTAAATTTTACTTAAAAAGCATGTGAATCACAGTCTTGTAAATAGAGTTAGGCGATCGAGTGTGCGCACCCCGCAACTTTTTTCAGAAAAAAAAAATGTTGTTCAGGGTCTATAGTGCACTCCCTGAGAAAACGTACTCGCTTAGATAATCTGTACCTTTTTCTCTTTCCATGTTCTCACCGTTTGTTCGGTAGAATATATGCAGTCGTATTAACAAAATGGCGGCAACACTTCCTTATTTCCTCCGAATGGAATGTTGAGAGACGTTCAGCAGCTAATTATAATAAATGGTATAAAAAACGGCTGCAATGCATGCATATTGTTAAAAAGTTAGCGATATTCAGCGATCCAATGCGCGCACCACGTAACTTTTTACGGAGAAAAAAAAAGTTTAATTCACGTTCAGGGTCTATACTGGACCTCCTGAGAAAACGTACTGGGTTACATAATCTGTACCTTTGTCCTTTTCATGTTCTAACCCTTTTATCAGTACAATATATTCACTCGCAGTTACAAAATGGCGGCCAATACTTTCTGATTTGCACTGATTCTAATGTTAACAGATGTTAAACAGCAAATGAGAATTCTATAAACTGCATATTTTTGAAATTTTAAATAATAGGCAAAATAAGTAAACTTAAAGATCTGAAACGATCTTCAAGTGTCGTCTGCATTTCCAGCATTAAATTTTACTTATAAAGCATGTGAATCACAGTCTTGTAAATAGGGTTGCGCGATCGAGTGCGCGCACCCCGTAACTTTATTCAGAAAAAAAAAATGTTCTTCTGGCGTTCAGGGTCTATAGTGCACTCCCTGAGAAAACGTACTCGCTTAGATAATCTGTACCTTTTTTTCTTTCCATGTTCTCACCATTTGTTCGGTAGAATATATGCAGTCGTATTAACAAAATGGCGGCAACACTTCCTTATTTCCTCCGAATGGAATGTTGAGAGACGTTCAGCAGCTAATTATAATAAATGGTATAAAAAACGGCTGCAATGCATGCATATTGTTAAAAAGTTAGCGATATTCATGCTATACCGAGCTAATGCTCTTAGCTATGTTATCTAGGTCCCATTGGATAACATGACTAAAAACTGCTCAGGGCAGATGTTAGCTTTTGGAGATATTCACGCTTAGCGCGAATATCTTCAAAATTGGTAATAGGCGATAGTGATGTTAGTGACTGTTTCCAGTTGCTATCATCTTGCCACGCCCACTTTAGGATATCATTAGTGATAGTTATTACTGACATGCAAAGTGGCGCACTAGATGGTTGCTATCTGCTACTAGCTGTCGCTAACTGGTGTTAGCGACAGCTATGTAATAGGGAGATAATTTTATCTTCGCTTTGTTGGCACTTGAAGGCAAAAAAGTGGAGATAAACTCCCTTGATAATATGCCCAATTTGGGGGAATTCAGAAAGTGTTGAGCGCCATTATGTTAAAAAACTCCCTGCACATAATGTATATGTATTTACGTAAAAAATATAGAAAGTAAGGTTGTGTAGTAGTGCATATCAAAAATATTGCATGTTGTATCCTGGTAATGTATGGTAGATTATATTGTATATAATGATTGATTTAAAAAAAATTGTAGGGGGAAAAATTTGCTAAATAAATGTGGTTCACAAAGACATCTTGGGCCTCATTTATGAAGGCCTTGCGCCGCTGGTGCGTCACTTTTAACATGGGAAAAAGTGACGCACCGGTGGCGCAAGGATTTTATAAATAAGGCCCCTTAAACTTAGGCTTTACGATATATATTGGATAGAAAATTAGGGAATGTATATGGTAGGCATGATATTTGGTAAAATGGGTGTATGTTGTGTAATACATTTGTGTGTATTATGTTAACTAAAATTCAGTTGTGTATTTTTTTTAAAGAGTGTTTGGTGCTGAAAAGCAACAACCAGAGGTTGAACGTGAGAGTATAGAAACAGAAAATCCTTTTTTACAGGTGAGTTGATAAATTTAAAATGATAACTTATTTTGGAAAAGATTATCATAATATGTATGTTTTTTAAAAAAAAATTAACACTGCTTCTCTTATACATGAGGGTTTTAATTTGTACTTTCAACATGTCTGAACATGCTTGTAGTACATATGTATTTTTAAATATGGTTTTATTGTTAATTGTTACAATCTTTTGATGGGCCGGGTTCATGTGTTATTTTGTATACAGTTTGGGTTCATCTATTCTTTGACTGTAAGAGTTTGCTGTTTACCTTGGTTAATTTTTGCTAAGTCATCATTATCTTTCAACTTTATGCTGTATCATTTGTGTACAGTAATTTTTGAGAAATTATAGAGGTATATTATGACATGGCTGTTGGCGTGATGGACATTTCGGATGCATTTTTGTGACAGTACTATGTATTTGCATTCTATTATATGCATTTGCACAGGTGTATTATGATGAGGTCAGTCGGACGCCATCGAGGGAGTAATGGTAGGGCAGGGAGGGAGGGAGGGGGAGGTGTAGGGTAGAGAGATCTAAAATATGGTATATAGATAAATGTAGGAAAGTATATATTTTAATTAATTAAAAAAAAATTCAGTGTACACAGCATCGCATTTTGGAATGTAGTGCACACTGTAAAATTCATTTAAATAATTAAATTATGTATTTACTACAAATTATCTGTATCCTGGTTTTTAGGTCCCTCCAGCAAAGATCTTCCCCTCCTCGTCTCCCTGTCGCACTATAATTGCCTCCATGAGTTGCGGCTCATTGTGGTTTTATATGACTATGATGAAATGTTTTACATTAGATGAAATTTACATGATGAGTATGCTGTTAAAGGTAAAAGTAACTGCCTCTGTGGGAAGTAGCAATCGGTTTAGTGAATGTTTAATTGGTATGTTGTGAGTTATTCCTTCAGTTTGCATACAGTTTGAATCACAGTTTATAGTGATGAAGTTAGAAAATAGATCTCTACAATAAAATTAGAAAGTGTATAAATAGTTCTACAGCACGAAATGCAGAAAGCAAATTTCACAGTGAAATGTGTTTTTATAGCACAATTTTAATTAAAAAAATTAAATAGGAAACTGTTAATGTCTAGGATGAAAGTATCTGTTTTTTAGAAAAATAAAGAGGAAGGTCTTATAATAATCAATGTAGTTAATGTCTTTAAAAGTATGAAAGTGTATGTAGTTAAAAGATTACTCAAGGTAATCATTGGTTAACTAATAATAAAAAATATATACGTTAGTCTTTCTATTTTTTTAAAAGGAGAAAGAAGATAGAAAATTAATAAAAACATGGAAGATTACTGTAAAAATGAGAATATCAATTTTGAAATGGCAAAAGAAGTCCTAGAAGAATTAATTGAAGGAGTATTTGAGGATGAAATTTCAACTGAAAATGAGGACTTTTTGGACAGAACTTTTGATAGTGCATATTTAGATATGGTGGAAGAAGAGAATTTGGAAGAGCAAAATAGTAATGAAATATCAGATGAAATTATGCTAAATGTGATTCTGGAATATGAATTATTAAATGAATAAAATTATTTTTGATTAAATAAAAAAAAATTGAAAATATTATTGTTGTACCGTTAATCAGTATTCTCTTTTTTAAGAATGACAGTAAAAGTTGTGATAAGGTGGATAAAAGATTAAAGTTATAAAAATAAAAAGCATTAGGAACATCGACAATGCTTGGAAGTTAGAATAGTACTTGCATGTCTCAAAAATTACATTCATAGAATACATGTGTAAGGATAACATAGATATGGAGTGTCACAAATTTAGAAACAATATTCACTATAGGATTTCCTACTCTGACCAGAGACTGTTTCTTTGTCTTTATTCAAGTTATAAAATCAAGCATTGGTTATAATTTGTATGGTATATGGTAGTAGGGGTCTATAATATTTTTAAATTTTTTCCAAACAGGTTATCATTAATATCAGAAACATCAATCAGTATGCCGACGAGAAATGAAAAAAGAAAGCTGTATAAAAAGACATACCATTTGAAGAGAAAAGAGGGACAAGATTTACGTAATCAACAAAGGACGGAGAAAAACAAGAGTGCTCCTGGTAAGAGCAGTAAGGAATTTTTAAAAAAATTGTGTCAGAGGAAAAGTCAATTGGATAATGTTGCAAAGGAAAAACAGTTTTCAGGATTTACAAGGAGAAATGGACGAAAAAAGAAAACTGTGTTGGAAAAGAGTGGTGAGGAAAATATGTACAGTAAAAGACGTACAAATCACTTTGCGGAAATAAGGAAACGTATGTTTCATAAGAGAGTTGTTATGAATTTATTACAAAAGGAAAAAGTTTCAAAAAGGAAATCTGCTTTTTATAAGAAAAGAAAATATAGAGAGGAAGTTGTGGATGATGCGTTCGAGACGAAAAAAAATTGTTTATTTTAGTGCTTAAAGAACAAATACACTAAATAAGGCAATCAGAGTTTTTAAAACTAAGAGTGAAGGGAAGAGACACATAAATAGAACTAATTTTTGTAAAATCTTTTCTGGTAAATGGATTCATACATCAAATTCTGAGCCATTTTTTAATGAAGAGAGTTACTTTCAAAGTAACGATTTGTTGCATGCAGTTGACACCAGTGGTCGAGCGTATGAAGTGAAGGATGGCTGTCCTATTGAGAAAGAGAAAATTGAGGTCAGAAATACAGAAGGGGAAATAGGTGGAGAAGTTTTACAGGGACGTGTTCATGCTCCTGTTTATAGTTGGAATTGTAGCAGTATTTGCAGTGTGCGACAGGATTCAATTGATTTCTTTCGCAATTTCTTACGTAAGTACACTAAGGAAAGTTTAAAAAAAAAAATTGTACTGTTGCATGAATTAGATCGTTGCAGAGTGAGAGAAAAAGTGGGTTTGCAAGGACGTTCTTTGGCTTGTCTTTCAAAAAAAATATGCCAAAGTGTCTTTCATCACTTTAGGATGTTAGCAGTGCATCATACCAAAATGAGAAAATTAGTCAGAAATATGTATTATGCAAAAAGTCCAGCACTTAAGCTTAAAGAGTTAAATAGTGCTCTTTTGCATGGGTGTGTATTAGATGTGAAGAGTATTTGTGCAGAAATTGAGGTAAGTTATTTTGGTCGAGATGAAGAGAATGTAGAAACTGATATAGTTATAGAAGGAAATGTGTTAGAAAATGTTGGACACTTTAATACTGAAGAATTTGAACAGGAAATAACAAAATTTAACGTCATTGCAGGTGAAAAACCAAATTTAACTTGTGTGTGTTGTCGACGCATTCATTACAAAAGTCAAACTAGGTTAGTTGATTTATATTTAAAAAGTGAAGATGAAGATAATACTCAGTGGAGAGAGTTTGAGACTTATTTGCTGGTAGAAAACTATTTTGATTTGGGTTTTGAACAACGTATTTGTAAATATTGTTATAATAAATTGAATGAAAATAAAATGCCTGCTAGAGCTGTTCATAATAATCTTGAGTTGATAAATATTCCATTGGAACTGAAGGATTTAAATACTTATGAGACTATTTTGATTCAATGTGTACATCCTTTTCAGGCTATTGTTCGTATGGAGCCTAAGACTGGGAAATTAAATCCTACAGATTTACAAAGAGGATTAAAGGGTAGAGTTGTATATTTGCCACTTGATTTAAAAAAAAATATAGAGACAATTGGTATTGAAAATGTAGAAGAGGAACCTCTTGTTATTCTAGTTAATGGTGTACCTACAAAGAGTAAGAAAATCTGGCAAGATTTAGTGGATGTTAGGAAAGTGAAGAAGGCAACGTTGTATTTAGTTAAAAATAATAAATAATATAAAAATGTGTATGTAGAACAAGAAGATGTAAGTGATGAAGAGAATAATGATTTCTCTATTGGACAAATTGAAAAAGTTGACATGTCCAGAAGTGAAGAAATTTATGAACATTACAGTGTTCATCCACTGCATTCCAAAGAAGCAATGGGGAATGCAATTGAGTTATTTCAGATGAAAAAAGAAGAAGGAAGTCCTATTAGTGTGTGGGAAAAGAGTTTGGAAGGTCGTTGTTTCCCACACTTATTCCCAACAGGTGAAGGTGCGCGATATGATGATCGACCTATGCAGATTCCTGCTTCTGAGTACCGGACTACAAGGTTATATGCAGAAGATCCCAGATTTCGTCAATGTATTCCATATTTGTTTCATCTTCTCTTTGAGAGTGACTTATCTGGTCTTTCTTATGCAGTAAACCATGTCTTAAAAAGTGGAGTGCATCTGCATAATGTTTCAGCAAAGGATTTCATGGATAAAGTGCAACAGAAAGATAGTGTTTTGGATTCTCATCTAATTAATTTAATGGCATGTCAGCGTGGTACTAATGAATATTGGTACCGTCGTCATGGAGATTTAAAATGCATGCTACGAAACTTGGGAGCACCAACATGGTTTGTAACTCTAAGCTGTGCAGAGTATGCCTGGGAAGATTTACTTGAATATCTTCGAGAGGCGAATGTAAATATTGAAAATATAAACTACAAGACACCAGGAGAATTGTGTTCGTTGGATCCGGTTAATGTTTGCCGATATTTTAATCATCGATTTGAAGCAATGATGTCGTTTCTTACAAACAAGAAGAATCCACCGCTTGGTGAAGTTTTGGATTTCTTCTGGAGAAAAGAGTATCAAGCTAGAGGTGCTCCACATATTCATATGTTACTATGGATCAAGGATGCTCCCAAATTTGGAAAAGACTCCGATGAAACTGTACTGTCTTTTATTGAGGAATATGCCACTTGTGACATACCTAACAGTACAAGTGATAAAGACTTAAGAGGAAAAGTGTTACGGTTTCAAAGACATCGTTGTGGGAAATATTGTCTGCGAAAATTCAAAACAAAGGATAAGTTCTATACAAAATGTCGTTTTGGATTTGCACGACCAGTGCTTTCAAAAGGAAGAGTGAATAATTTGATGTCATCTTTGCGACATAACATTACTAGAAGATCACCCAAAAATACTTATAATTTAAGAAGAGGAGAAGAGTCCAAATATATAAATGACTACAACCCTGTCATTTTGTCCATGTGGAATGCTAACATGGATATACAATATGTTGCGGACAACTCTATTGCTGTGGCTCGATATGTAACGTCTTACATCACAAAATCTGAAAAGACGGAACTGAAGGAGATGGGGGAAGCTATTTCTCATGAAAAGAGCCTAAGCAAGAAATTGTATACATACAGTTTGAAGATGTTATCACATCCAGAAATTGGAGCATATGAATGCTGTGATCGATTATCATCAGCAAGTCTTTATGCGAAATCTCGAAGTATCCTGTGGGTGAGTTTAGGTCTAGCAGGAACACGAAACCGTGTTTTGAAAACTGTGCAAGAAATTGAATATTTAGCACAGAAAGAACCAAACAGTACAGACATTTTGAAAACAAATATGTTGGATACATACTATCCAAATAGAAGTACTCTGCTAGAAAATATTTGTCTGTATGAAGTTCTTGAAAAATACACTTTTAAAAGGAATGTTAGAGAGAATGTTGAAAAAGGTATGTACGCTGTAATTGGACAGGAAGGATGTCTGGTGAAACAAACAAAAGGACATTTGATTAATCACCGAAAACTGAGTTGCGAAAATCCAGACAAAAGAGAATTTTACTATTTAACTCTTTTGCAACTCTTTAAACCATGGCGTACCGAAGAGGAACTACTTGGAGAGTTTATAAGTTATGAAGATTGTTTTAACGCATCTAAAAGTAGTATAGAATGTCCTGCTTTTAGTAATTATCTGAAAATGTTGAACGACGAAAAAGAGCAAGAAGCAACAATTGCAGCGGAGATTGCTAGAGAAAGTTCACAAGATACACAAAGTTCAGCATCGTTGAGTCAGGATCCACTGGGAGAACCAATTATCCGAAATGAAGCAGCCACTGCCATGGATGAGGTGGAAAGAGCAATGGAGCAAGCTCAAGAGGATATAATAAACTTAGAAGAATTGGAGAAGGAATTTAATCTTGAGCAAAGACAAATATATGTGGAAGTGACAGAGCACATTCAGCATGGTTTTCGTCATGAGAAAAAAGAATGCTCATGTATGTCATTTCAACCTATTCGACTATATGTAAGTGGAGAAGCTGGTACAGGGAAAAGTTTTCTTATAAAAGGAATTACTGCATATCTACAGCAAAAAACTCAGTCACCATTGTCTTGTGTTGTGACAGCTCCAACTGGATTGGCAGCACATAATATTAAAGGTATTACTTTACATCGTTTATTAATGCTGCCAGTTGAACATGAAAACAAATTACAATATCACAAGCTATCTGGAGATGCTTGTTATGAAGTTTCAAGAGTTCTTAAAGAAATGAAACTTCTTATTATTGATGAGGTAAGCATGGTATCCAATTTAATGCTTGCTTTTGTACATTTAAGAATGCAGCAGATACTTAAAACTGACTATGATGTTTTATTTGGAGGGAAACATGTCATAGTTTTTGGAGATCTACTGCAACTAACTCCTGTAAAAGGACAATCTGTTTTTGAAACTGTGACACATGAAGACACCAGAAAGTGCCTTGGCAGTATTGGAAATGTAAATATATGGTCACATTTCAAATATACTGAACTGATTCAAAATATGCGACAGGCAAAGGATACTAAATATGGAGAGAT
Organism: Lissotriton helveticus; assembly: GCF_964261635.1. Classification (NCBI taxonomy): domain Eukaryota; kingdom Metazoa; phylum Chordata; class Amphibia; order Caudata; family Salamandridae; genus Lissotriton; species Lissotriton helveticus. Next base: position 2,086,664,857 of record NC_136063.1, read on the forward strand.
TCTTCAAGACATAAGGATTGGAAGACTAACTGAAGATGCAAAAGAAGCTCTACAAACTCGATTAATATGTAAGTTGTTTCCCAATGAAGATAATGTACCTGAGAAAATATATAGTAAAGAGGTAAAAGATAAGTCAGTTATATGCTTGATGCCAACTCTAAAAGAATGCTCAGTTTTCAATGAGAAAATGTTGAAGTTGGAAAATCAAGAAATTAAGAAACTGGAAGCAAAAGATAAAATAGAGTATGAAGGAAGTACTATTGTTTTGTCTGATAAATTAAAGTTAAAATTGGATAGTCTACAGACATCTATATCTAAAACTGCTGGTTTAGAGAAGAATCTGTATGTATGTTTAAATTGTCGGATTATTTTACGGAGAAATTTACTTGTAGAAAGAGGTCTGGTGAATGGAGCAATGGGTAATGTTGTTAGTTTTGTAAATTACCCAAATAGAGATGAGATTGAATTTTTACAAGTAAAATTTGATGAAATAGAGGAAGTTCAACTAATCAGTCGCTGCTCAAGTCGTTTTTTACTTGTAAAAGACTTGTATGTCCGTCGGAAACAATTTCCAATTTGTTTGGCATATGCAGTGACTATTCACAAATCGCAAGGTTTAAGTGTAGATTGTGCTTTGGTAAATATTGGAAATAGTGTATTCAAAGAGGGTATGGGATATGTTGCTTTATCACGAGTTAGAACTTTATCTGGGCTTTATCTAATTGATTTTGATGAGACAAAGATCAGTGCAGATTTAAAATGTGTACAGGAGTATAATAGGTTAAGAAGAGAATACGCTCCACATTTACCTCAATAAAAAGAGTATAGTTGGTCAGAAAAGGAGAAATGAGAAACAATGTAGTGAAGTATTAGAGAAACGAAGAAAAAAAGATGAGACTGTCATTGATAAGAGTCAGAAAAACGTTAGTTCTACAGAGATTGTTGGATTTAAATTTGAAAATAGGTCTGGTGTCAACTGCTATGCAAATGTAGTGGTTAATGTGGTTTTTTTTCTAAAAAGGTTACAGGAACAGATTAGAGAAAATCAGGAGCAAACATTGTGTTGTTCTTTAAATTCTGTGTTTGAAAAATGTACTAGTGGTAATAGTGAAGTAGCAAGTGTTTCAGAAGTAAGGAATGTTTTAGACATATGTGCAGAACTAAATCAATTTTCTCAGAATATTCAGCAAGATTGTCAGGAATTTATTATGTATATGCTTACAGTTTTTGAAGAAGAAGGTGTAGGTATTGATAGTCTATTTGGCCTTTCTTATAAATGGGAACATATTTGCGATAATTGCTCTTTTACAAGTAGTACTGACATACACACAGAAAGATTTATATATTTAACATTACCAGATTGTAAAACGGTCTCCTTTAATAAACTAGTTAAAGATGCATATCAGAACATGGTCTGTTCTCAATGTAATTCAGAAATGTTATCTACCTTATTTATCCATAGATATGGACAGTATGTTATTTTAATGCTTCAACGATGCAGAGCTGATGGAAGTAAATTGTCAACTTTAATTAAAAATTATGTGGCTTCTCAAATATCTATTTCTAGAAGAACATTTGTAACTGTAGCAATTATTTTTCATGAAGGGTCATCTATATCATCAGGACATTACATAGCTTAGTTGAAGAGTCCAACTGGTTGGACGCTGTGCAATGATAGTCAATTAAGTTTTAAGAAACGTTTGCCTTCTGAGTTAAGAAATTCTTATTTGATATTTTTGCAACCAAAATTTCAGTGAAATTACTTGGTCGAGTCAGAGTAATACTGTAAAGATATGAAAATGTGTTCTTTAGAAATATGATGTGATTAAGGGTGTTCAAATATGGAAATGAGACTATTATGTGCCAAAGTGATAGCATCAGGTAAGGTTTCCTTAATGTTTCTGGTACAGGACATGTTGGAATTAACCTATACTATTTGGCAACATGGAAAACAATGAGATATGGAAATGTTGACTTACGATAAATGTTTTTAGAGTACACTTACTTGGAAGTTTGTGGAGAGGTACTCAAAAAAACGAATTAACTCATACCATTTGGCCTTGCGGAAATGTATGAGATATCTAAATGTGGAATACAGATAAATGTTTCTAGAACATACTTACTCGCGAGTTTGTTGAGAGGTACTCAAAAAAATAAGGACTTATCTCATAGTATTTGGCCATGTGGAAAAAAATGAGATATAAAAATGTTGATTTGAGATAAATGTTTTAAGAACATAGTTGCACGGTTATTTGTGGAGCGGTATTTAAAAGTAATTGGTATACTTTAGTTAGTTTATAATTGTGGAATATGTGGTGTGCTTACTCAAGAAATTGCGAATTAGAGAAAAACATTTAAGACATGTTTTTTTCTAGGTATTTATAGTATGTATAGAGATCTTTTATGGGTTTTTTAAATACAATCATTTTGATTGTGTTTTTTTTCCCCGCTGTTACATGATGATTACTATTGAAATCACTGTTTATAGTGAAAATCAATTTATCTGAAGACAGCAAAAATAAACCAGTAAATATGTTGTTTAAGATATTTTGTTATATTGGATTTAGAAGTATGTATTATAACAGATTTCTTTATTGTCTTCCACAGATATTATATTTTTAAGGTAAGAACAACTAATCATATCTGAAAGTTTCGTGTACCTATCTCTTACTCTAATTTTCTTCATCCTCTTCCTTTGATAATGGTGTTTAGATATGGTTATTTTCTTTAACTCATGCTTTTACTTTTACATCTTTTTTGTTAGTATTCTATTCAGTCTTTCTTAGTCTTCAGTTTCTTACTTACGTTGCTTTATAGAGAGTTACCTTCATTGATCTTTTATTGGCTTTGTTTCCTGAATCTTAATTTGTTTGTCTTACTGTACCTTACAATTTGTTCCCTTACTCTGCTTTCTTTATTTATGAACAATTTCCAATCTAAAATCTATAGTTTAGTTTTCTCACCCTACTTTATTTTTGTTTATATGTCTCTCTTATACTCCATGTCTGTTTGTATTTTATTTATCTTCTGTTACTCTACCTTTTGACTCTTTTTCTCTTAGTGTTGGTTCTTTATTTTATCTATCTCTTTTTTTTTATAATCTATCTCTTTAAGATATTTAGGTACTCTTAGTCTGTTATTTCAGAGACTATTTGTTTTGTGTATTATCACTGATCATACTCTCATTTTGCCTGTCACTTTAGTTTCCTTTAGACTGTCATTGTTTGAGTGCTTTTATTTCTTTCAAAATATTCTGTCTTGGTCTCTTTCTGTCCCTCAGTCTTCTTTTCTTTCACTTTCTGCTTCAATCACTTCTACTTTGTTTTGTTTAATGAAATAACACTATAACCATATTTTTACTTTTCTTTCACAGATACCATGTTTTTCAATTTTTTCAATATTTTCTTTATTACTATTTCTTAGGTAAGTATAAATAATAAAAATACTTTTTACACCCTGTGTTATTTCTTTGAGTATCATGGTCTTATTAGTGTTGTGTTTTATATAAGCATTTCCATGGAGGATTGGCTGCATGGTCACAAGGAGCGTCTAAAAAATTAATTTAAGAAATCAACAACATTTCAGTCAGTCAGTTCACTAATGCGGATGTGTGAAAATATTGCAGGTAAATGATATGTGTTACAGAACTTTTCAGGAAATTATCAAAGGAATTTTATTCTGCATTTTTGATTTTAAAAGGCAAGATAGTGCAGATAAAATTGTCTTATTAGTATGTAGCTGATGCTAACAGCAGTTAGTGACAACTAATGATAGATAATGAGTATATTGGGATTTGCTTTGTTTGTCTGTGAAGTTTAATATAATTGACATAGAAAGTTAACATTGCAAGATGTAAGTGACTGCAAACAGTTGCTAACATTACTATCTGTTTTTACCCACTTTGGAACATATTTGTGCTATATTTGAAAATGATCAAAATCAAATAGTTTCCCCTGAGCAAAAAAAGTGGTCCACATTCAAGAGGCGTGGTCCATATTTAATGGGTGTGGTCCACATTCAAGGGGCGTGCCCTTTCATGAAACATCATTTGCACATACAAAGCATGAAAGTGGGAGGACACTGTTCTTCTATAGGACATAGGGCCAAGGTGCTAATGGGAACATGCTGAGCAACTAAAAAAAATAGCAAGGCCCCTTTCTGTCACAAAATTATTTTAGCCGTTCAGCACAGGAGCACCTGAAAAGCAGAATAGCCGCTGCTATTACTAACCTACTTAGTCCTTCCCAGGCCTTCAGCTTAGGAGCACTTGAAGAGAGGTAAGGCCCCTGCAATTAGGTAATTAATCAGTCCTACAGGCCTCTGGAAAATGTCCTAGCAGAGGACCTCAAAACACAGCCAGGTAGGCAGGGGGAGGTTGAGGTGAAGCTGGTGCATGGGAAGTGCCATCCCAGTGTGTTCTTTATGAAAAAAACAAAGGAACCCACACTCATAATCTTTCACACCATTCTGATTCGGGATGAAGAAGATAAACAAAACTTAATATGTTTATCTCGGCAATTAGTTATGCCGTTTTATTCAACAATTCTATCAACAATAGATATCAATTTGCGTCAAGAGAAGTATCAATGTCTTGAACTTACTGACCAAAAACGTACAACTGAGCAACCAAATCAAAAAATTACGTGATTGCACAAACATGTGAAGAAACATACATATAAATTGACGATTCAAATCAAAGACTGCGTGATTGCGCAAAAATTTGACAAAACAAGCATTTAAATTGTAAAGAACATGTGACTAATATGCAATACAAAAACAAGTGCAAAGGGAATATTCATGACATTATCATACGATATTGAAAAATATTTGACCAAAATGAAGCCTTTTAATGAGCTTCCATATAACAAAACAACCTCTCGGTAGAGATGTTACCAGGCGTAATGTTCCTAACAGTTTTAACTATTTCTAAACTAGCTAAGATTTAATCCTGCCCGCCTACGCGTTTCGAGTTTGGGAGGGTTCTTCTCAAACTCTCTTCAGGGCCAAATGTATTCCATTCCCCATTTGTTGACCTATTAATAAAAACACAAAAATTGAAGATACTTGTTACTGAATGCTCCCCTCAACCTGCTCAACCTTTCTCATATGTACAACGTTAAAAAGACGTACCTCTGGGGATTTGAGGTAAATCAATTCGTCCAGAAAACTCTTGTGATTCAGTACGGTCTGTGCGATAATCTAAAAAAATTATGGATTTTTATGAAGCACTATGTATACACTTTTGTTTTGAATTCACTGTGAAACAGGCGTACCATTCATACCTGGTTAACAGGTACAAGGGGGACCAAGTTCGGCTGTGATTCTCGTTAATGAAGATGTCCGTTTTGAACCTGGTGCGCTGTAAGCAAAATGAGCGCGTTACTTGCTTTTTCAATGAAGTTGACAAATGAACTCACCAGTGAAGTTATACGCACACGGGTCATAACTTACTGAATACGTTCCCAACTGGCAAGGTACAAGGGTGCCTTTGTTCACAGTGTTGTCGGTTATTTGCCTGGGTCCCTTCTGAGTTGTTTTCAACTTCCGCGGTTCTGTTTAAGAAAACGCGGGTATATGTTAGGAAACACGTTTCGTGTTGCAGGGGAATGGGCGCGCGCTGACTGTTTGCTGGAACACAGCGGCGGTGCGGCTAAAGTTAAATTTAATAGGCTAACATTTTAGAAACTGTCATTTGGTAAAGCCTGATTTTATATGAACAAAAAGCAAGCGCTGTAAGATACAGCGTGACCGCTGGCCCGCTGGTAGCAGCTTGTCATACCTGTAAATTCCGCAGCCTTCGCTACTTCCTCATTCCATTACACAAAGTGGAAGCAAGTCGGTTCTCTCAGGGGCATAAAGGGACCCATCCCTTCTGGCTTAGCCAATCAGGGAGGGGTTGGTTTTGCGGTGCCTTAGTGGTGCATTATGGGACATGTAGTCAACCAGGCTGGATGACAGATTATGCCACCCATCATAGCATTCCCGGGCTTGGAATCAAATCCGCTGTGGTGCTGGGTTTACAGCCTTGATAGCTCACTCATTGAGTTGAGGCCGGTGTTGATAGTATCAAACCGCATTATTAAATATGCCTCTTTGCGCAACAAAGCCTGCTCTACGTTAGGCGATTTGTGCTCTGGATCTATTCCAGCCAGAACGGTCCATCTGAAATCAGTTTCTTTGTGGTTTGCGTTAGCAAAGTGCTCAACCATTGGTGCATTTTGTACCTTTTTCTTGAGCCGCGAGCGATGTTGGGTTATCCGGACATTTACCTGTTGGCATGTTTTGCCTATATACAGTTTATTGCAAGTGCACAAGATCCCGTAGATCACATTTTTACTTTTACAGTTTGTGTGTAAACTGTGTCTCCATTTTATGCCATTGTGTCAAAATTCATCTCCCTCTACAACACTAGTGCAGGCCACACAAGTCCCACATTTGTGGTGGCCTGTGATGGGTTTGAGGTTCCATTTGGAAATTAGATCACTTTTGGGTTTCTGTATGAAACTGTCGGCTCTTATGATTTGTTGGCCAACGCTCAAGTTTTTCTTCATGGCGAAAATGGGCTTTTGTAGAGGGAAACCCAATCCTTCCAACAAATGCCAATTACGCAGGATGATCTGGCGAAACTTGTTCGTGTGTGTTCCATATGTGGTGACACATACGAGTTTGTCCAATTCTTTCTTGGTTTTTATTTTGAGAAGTTCTTCTCTAGGGGTAAAGCGTGCTCGTTTCTTAGAGTGTTTCAAAAGTTTTTTGGGGTAACCTCTTTTGCTTAGTTCATCACAAAAGGTATCTGCATGTGTATTGAACCCATCAAGGTCAGAGCAATTGCGCCTGATCCTGAGTAACTGCCCATACGGGAGGTTATCCTTCAAACATTGTGGGTGGGCACTCTTGTAGTGTAGAATAGTGTTTTTATCTGTGGCCTTCTTAAACAAAGTGGTGGTAAACTTCCCCCCTTCCGTGCCGACAGCAACATCGAGGAATGTCATTCTTTGATTGCTACAGTCAATGGAAAATTTGATGTCAGGGTGTCTCAAGTTTAGCCATTCATAAAAGGCCATGAGCTCGGTCTGGCTCCCCTGCCACAGGAGCCAGACGTCATCAATGTACCGTAGCCATTGTTTGATGTTTGCACCATAGGGGTTATCATTATGAATGAATTTTTCCTCGTACTGTGACATGTACAGCACCGCCATCTCTGGAGCATAGGGACAACCCATGGCTGTCCCCTTGATTTGGACAAAATACTCGTTTTCAAATTTAAAGTAATTGTTTTTGAGTGTGATTTGAGCCAAGGCCAGAATAAAAGCAGTTGGAACTCTGTGTGGCCTTTCACGTTGTTCTAGATGAATTTCCATAACCTCAAGAGCCTCATCTTGGGGAATTTGAGTGTACAGTGAGGTAACGTCTAACGTTACCATCAGCTGCGTTTCAGAGTCAAACGTCATTTCTTGGAGTTTGTTAATGAAGTCGATAGTATCCCTTAGGTACGATTTGACCCCCTCCAAGAACGGTTTCAAGAAAAAATCGATGTATTTTGAAGCCGGCTCTAGGGCTGAATCACAGCCGGAAACGATCGGCCTCCCAGGGGGTGTTGTACTATTTTTGTGTATCTTCGGTAGGAAGTAGAGAACAGGTGTTCTCGGCGACTTTTTATTTAGAAATTCGTATTCTTTTGGACCCAAAAAGCCATTCTCCAATGCCTCTTTGGTGATAGAGGAAATTTTATTTTGAATTTCTACCACCGGGTCATCTTTGACCGCTCGGTCCCATTCCAAATTGTCCACGTGTGTCCTTCCTTCCAATAGATACATTGTGCGTGGCCATACCACCACTGCACCACCCTTGTCGGCCTGTTTGATAATTATGGAAGGGTCTGATTTCAGATCTTTTATAGCTTTAAGCTGACCCTTACTGATATTGTGGCTGATAAATGATTTTTTCTTTTCTAATTTCGTGAGTGCTGACAAGACTGCTTGCTCGAACGCATACACCTGTTTGGGAATATTGGTAGTAGGCAAAAACTTGGATTTCACTCGAAGGCCAGTAGTTTCACTGCTTGTTGCAGCTTCTACCCCGGCGAAGTATGTTTTTAATCTGATTTTCCTACAAAAATCCAATGCCTCAAGCTTAAGCTTGGTAAAATCAGTACGTCGTTTAGGGACGAATTTGAGACCCAAATTGAGGATCATATTCTCGTCCTCAGTGAGGGTTTTATTAGAAAGGTTCACTATTGTAGATACATCTAGTTGTTGTAGTATCTGTTTCTTGTCCGCATTTCCCATGGTGGTTGTTTGAAGCGGACGTTTTGTTGTCCGCCCTTTCCTAAAAAAGGTTGGTTAGTGCCCTTCTTGTTTTGCTGACCCTGGTTGGAATCAGGAGACGATCCAGAAGATGAAGTAGATGAGAAGGTGGTAAATCTCGTTCTTGATCTACCCTGGTACGAGTTTAGAGCTCTCTTTGAGTCAATAGTAGTATAATAATCTTCCTTCAAAAAGGGATATACTTGCTCTATTTTGAATGACTTAGAGTCTTTCTCGAACTGGGCAGTTTTGGTGTTAATAGTTATATCTTTAAAAGTCTGGATTTCTTTTTCGATTTTATCAAGTACATTTTTTGCCTCTACTTCAGTTTTATTGTCAGCAATTGCTTTTAATAATTCAGCAATTTCTTTTTCTTCCTCACTGCAAAGACGTTGAGCGGTCTCAATTGTGTGGACCATGAGGTCCCGACTGCATTTAGTATTAATGTAACTAAAGCCTTTCTTATATTCCGGAACTTCCTGGCAGTTTTTTGAAGGCTGAGTGTTACCAAAGTTCTTTGCCAAACGCGTTTCGAGAGCGACATGCTCTCTTCATCAGTGGCTGATAAAAACTGCAGTGAAGCACAAATAAACATCACCTGCCTGTGGGGCGTGGCCAACAGCACGGCCTTCTGGATAATGAAGTCCCAGTGGGTGTGCTGCTGGCAGGCTGTTACTTTTAATAAAGAAGGGTGCCAAAGTTACCTTCGTGAGGCTTCTTTTCCATGAGGGTTCTGCTATGGCTTGGATAATATGCGGCCGTCCCGGTCGCGGAGGAGAAGCCTGTCGCCACAGCGGATCCTGGAAGCACCGACCGGTGTTTTCATTTATGGAGCGAAGGTGTGAGCGAAGGGTCTTGCAGAGGATTCCAGCTCCAGCCCCAAGTAACAGCACGCAAAGCCGAGCAGGCGGCTTCATTTTTACTTTCCAAAGACTGGCTTTACTCAGTGTTGGCATGCAGGCGCGCCCACAGCGGTATGACTAGAAGAGGACTACATCACCCAGAAGGCCTTTGGCCACGCCTACATAAGCAGGTGATGTTTTACCGAGTACTCTTCACCAAGCGCCCGCAGCTGACACTTGCCCTTCACGCCACTGAAGAAAGGAACACGATTTCCTGAAACGCGTCTGGCTCTTTAATCCCTATATGAAGGTTGCATGAACTATCCTGCTGGTAGGCTGTTACTTTTAATAAAGAAGGGTGCCAAAGTTACCTTCGTGAGGCTTCTTTTCCATGAGGGTTCTGCTATGGCTTGGATATATATATATATATATATATATATATATATTACCTACTGGCGGTCGCCAGTAGGTATATATAGTTAGGATTTTTTCTCTATGGGATTTTTGAAAATTCTATGTCTAATAACTTTGGCGTTTGTGGACGGAATTGGCTGAAATTTTCAGGAAAATGGCACATTTTGTTTCTGAGTAGCCCTTGAAAATTTGAGGGGGGTTCGTCAAGGGGGGGCCGAGAAAAAAGGGGGGTCCCAAAACATGTTTTTAACATTGAGTTTTCCATAGGGCGGTTGGCCTCACTTTTAGCCCGAACGGCTGAATGGATTTGCACGAAACTTGGCAAAATTGTAGGGACTGGTAGCCTGATGTGCCTTTTGTAGGTCTCAATATATGTGGTACAGTGGATTTTGAGAAATTAACGTTTAAAAAAAGATATATATCTGTAACAGCGGACCGGACAGCGCTCCAGGACGCGTACTTTTCGCGCAACGGAGCTTTGTGAAGCGAAGCTGATTGGTTCTCCGGCGTCTGTAAACATTCCAAACAGTCCGTAGCGGCCGCCATCTTGTCTCTCGGTAGGATCGAGAGACAAGCGGAGGCCAAACCGAAGGGGCAAATGACCATAAGGGGGCATAGTAGATCCTCCCTGACCGTTTAAGTTTGATGTGGAGGTTTTAAAAGGGCCCCGCGGGGCAAAAAAAAATAAAAATAATAATAATCGAACAGCTGAATGGATTTGCACGAAACTTGGCAAAATTGTAGGGACTGGTAGCCCGATGTGCCTTTGCTAGATCTCAATATATGTGCTCCAGTGGATTTTGAGAAATTAACGTTCAAAAAAAGATATATATCTGTAACAGCGCGCCGCTTCGCGTACTTTTCGCGTTACGGAGCTTTGCGAAGCGAAGCTGATTGGCTCTCCGGTGTCTGTAAACATTCCAAACAGTCCGTAGCGGCCGCCATCTTGTCTCTCGGTAGGATCGAACAGCTGAATGGATTTGTACGAAACTTGGCAAAATTGTAGGGACTGGTAGCCCGATGTGCCTTTGCTAGGTCTCAATATATGTGCTTCAGTGCATTTTGAGAAATTAACGTTCAAAAACAAGATATATATCTGTAACAGCGCTCCGCTTCGCGGAGATATAATTATATGTGTATTACCTAGCTGTTGCTAACACCAGTTAGCGACGGCTAGTAGAAGATAGCGACCATCTTGGGCCCCACTTTGCATGTGAGTGATATTTATCACTAATGACATGCAAAGTGGGCATGCCAAGATGTTAGCGACTGGAAACAGTCGCTAACATCGCTATCTCCTATTATCAACTTTTGGAAATATTCGAGATAAGCGCGAATATCTCCAAAAGCTACCACCTGCCCTGAGCAGTTCTTAGCCATGTTATCCAATGGGAGGTGGATAACATGGCTAAGAGCATTAGCTCGGTAATGCATGAATATCGCTGAGTTTTCAGCGATATTAATGCATTGCGGTCGTTTTTTATCGTATTTGCGATAAACCTTGATAATAGCAAGGTTTATCTGCGATAATTTCTGACGGTAAAAAAATCGTTGCTAAGCATCGTTAGGGATAAATATCGCTTAACTGTGGTAATATGCCCCAACGTCTGTTAACGTTCGATTCGAAGGAAATCAGGAAGTGTTGAAAAACATTGTCAGCGCCAATTTGTCTTTTTTCAAATGCCACACTTTTGTCGTGCACGGCAGCCATTTTAGATGCCTTGACCAGACCCACTCTGTGCACGCTGTCGATCCTTAGCATGGCTCCCCACCCTCGCAAGCATCTCCCCCAGGCAGTGGTCACCCCCGCTCTCTGTCTTATGCATGGGTAATAAACCTCCCCCCATCTGCGCTGCTCTTCCCTGAGAATCACACCCTGTGCCCGCCCGACACCTCCCTTTCGCCCTATTCACTACCGCACCCTCTGACACTCCTTTTCCTCTGTGTCCGATTGTCCAGGCTGGTCCTAGGGTATCAGCTAGCCCTGCAGATGTAGTTTATGGCCACAGCTGTAAAGAATCACCCCTCTTCAAAGGAGTTATAGTAGATCAAGGCCCACACTCGATGAGATCCGTCACAGCAGAAGCGTTGCTATTATCTGAAAACCATCCTGTATTGTGATTGGGGAGGGGACCGAGCCTGAAGCGGAAGATTCCAGGGATGACTCTTTGTACATCAAAGTTTTTACAATTATGTGTCACATTAAAAATATATAGCACTCCGACAAAGTAGTAAGATTATAAAACTTCAATAATTTATAAATATATACAAGAAAACAAAAATAGTAATAACATATAAACATTTTTAGGGAAAAACAACGAAGTAGCGGTCGGCTGTGCGAATAGTCCCAACGCAGCACAACGTCCAGATTTCCGGCGTGGGGCGTCGCGGGGGGTGGGTCATCAGTAGCAAACTGTTGTGCGAATAGTTCCAAGGCAGCAGAACGCGCTGAAATCTAGATGACACGAAAGTGATGTCTAGTAAGTTGCCACCCAGCAAATAACGGCATGGGGCGTCGGGGGGGGTGGGTCATCAGTAGCAAACTGTTGCGCGAATAGTTCCAAGGCAGCAGAACGATGGCACCAAGGTGATGTCCAGTAAGTTGCCGCACTGGTTTTGGTATCCTACAATGCTGCTCCGAATAACGGCGTGGGGCGCCCCGGGGGAGGCGGCGTGAACGGGCCTCTCCAGGTGGAGTGTCATCTGTTGTAGTGGGGCGCCCCTTTACCGTTTCAGTTGCCATTCCGTCCGTTTTTGGTCCACTGTGTCAAAAGCCGCAATTCAGCTGAGTTGCGCCCACTCTTGCGGTGCAGCGATAGGCGGCTGTCACAGGACTCTCAAAATGGCGGCAGGCTGTTTCCTTTTTGGGCCTGGTCCACTGAAATGGCCCTGGGACACCTTGGAAATCGGACGCTTGTCTGCTAGGTCTTGGACCCCATTCTCGAAAGCGTCCCCTCCGCCTTGAGAATTCATCAAAAGTTTTGGGGGCTCCGACTCCTGCAGGCTTCTGGTGGGGAGCGGCTGCCATGATTGCTCGCGGAATGACCACGACTGAGCTACGAGATGGTGGTGCTCTCATGCTGACGCCAGCTTCAGTCTGAAACATCCAGAAACAAGGTGGGGCTTTCATCGTTTGGGAAAAAAAAAGAAGTTTTCATCCAATGAAAAGTGTTGTTTTTAGGTCACATGATCAAGCCTTCCATCATTAGGAAACCAAAAGTAAAATGAACCAATGAAAAGTTTTATAAACAAGTCACATGACCTGTTATGCGGCATAGGGTATAAAATGCGGAGAAAATACGTTGGCACGTGAGGCGGCATCAGTAGCGGACCGATGTGCGAATAGGCCGAAGGCAATACAACGCGCCAAGATCCGGATGGCACCGAGGTGGTGTCATAGTTGAGAGTTCTGAGCAGCGGTTGTAACACTGTCTGAAGCTTATTTGCAGCTGCTGCAGCTTCACTACGCGCCAAGATCCGGATGGCACCGAGGTGGTGTCTAGTAAGGTGCACTGGTGTGGCCATCCTACAATGCTGAAAGTCGGCGTGGGGCGCCCCGTTGGCCTGTGAGTTTGCGTCAGTAGCGGACCGATGTGCGAATAGGCCGAAGGCAGCACAACGCGCCAAGATCCGGATGGCACCGAGGTGGTGTCTAGTAAGTTGCCGCACTGGTGTGGCCATCCAACAATGCTGAAAGTCGGCGTGGGGCGCCCCGTTGGCCTGTGAGTTTGCGTCAGTAGCGGACCGATGTGCGAATAGGCCGAAGGCAGCACAAAGTGCCAAGATCCGGATGGCACCGAGGTGGTGTCTAGTAAGTTGCCGCACTGGTGTGGCCATCCTACAATGCTGAAAGTCGGCGTGGAGCGCCCCGTTGGCCTGTGAGATGGCGTCAGTAGCGGACCGATGTGTGAATGGGGCCGAAGGCAGCGCAACAATATTTTCGGAATAGAAGACACCACTAGGCGCTGAGATGCCAAGATCCGGATGGCACCGAGGTGGTGTGTAGCAAGTTGCCGCACTGGTGTGGCCATCCTACAATGCTGAAAGTCGGCGTGGGGCGCCCCGTTGGCCTGTGAGTTTGCGTCAGTAGCGGACCGATGTGCGAATAGGCCGAAGGCAGCACAACGCGCCAAGATCCGGATGGCACCGAGGTGGTGTCTAGTAAGTTGTCGCACTTCTGTGGCCATCCTACAATGTTGAAAGTCGGCGTGGGGCGCCCCGTTGGCCTGTGAGATGGCGTCAGTAGCGGACCGATGTGCGAATGGGGCCAAAGGCAGCGCAACAATATTTTCTGATTTGAAGACACCACAAGGCGCTGAGATGCCAAGATCCGGATGGCACCGAGGTGGTGTCTAGCAAGTTGTGGCACTGGTGTGGCCATCGTACAATGGTAAAAGTCGGCGTGGGGCGCCCTGTTGGCCTGTGAGATGGTGTCAGTAGCGGACTGATGTGTGAATGGGGCCAAAGGCAGCGCAACAATATTTTCTACAATATTTTCGGAGTAGAAGACACCACAAGGCGCTGAGATGCCAAGATCCGGATGGCACCGAGGTGATGTCTAAGTTGCGGACCGATGTGCGAATGGGGCCAAAGGCAGCGCAACAATATTTTCTGAAGAGAATACACCACAAGGCGCTGAGATGCCAAGATCCGGATGGCACCGAGGTGATGTCTAAGTTGCGTACCGATGTGCGAATGGGGCCAAAGGTAGCGTAACAAGATTTTCTGTATGGAAGATACCACTAGGCGTTGAGATGCCAAGTTTCGGATGGCACCGAGGTGATGTCTAGCAAGTTGTGCCACTGGTGTGGCCATCGTACAATGGTAAAAGTCGGCGTGGGGCGCCCTATTGGCCTGTGAGATGGTGTCAGTAGCGGACTGATGTGCGAATGGGGCCAAAGGCAGCGCAACAATATTTTCTGACTGACACCACAAGGCGCTGAGATGCCAAGATCCGGATGGCACCGAGGTGATGTCTAAGTTGCGGACTGATGTGCGAATGGGGCCAAAGGCAGCGTAACAATATTTTCTGTATGGAAGATACCACTAGGCGTTGAGATGCCAAGATTCGGATGGCACCGAGGTGATGTCCAGCAAGTTGCTGTACTGGTGTGGTCATCCTACAATGCTGAAACTCGGCGTGGGTCGCCCCATTAGCCTGTGAGATGGCGTCAGTAGCGGACCGATGTGCGAATAGGCCGAAGGCAGCACAACGCGCCAAGATCCGGATGTCACCGTGGTGGTTTCATAGTTGAGAGGCACTTCATCTGCAGTGGGGCGCTGAGATCCGGATGGCACCGAGGTGATGTCTAGCAAGTTGCTGTACTGGTGTGGTCATCCTACAATGCTGAAATGTAGTGGGGCGCCCCTTTACCGTTTCAGTTGCCATTCAGCTGAGTTTCGGGTGCTCTTGATGCTACAGCGACAGGCGGCTGCAAGAGGACTCTCAAAATGGCGGCCTGTTCTTTGGATTTGGGCCTGGTCCACTAAAATGGCCCTGGGACACCTTAGAACTCGGACGCTCGATTTTTTTTTCCTTTCCTGTACATGCAAAAAAAGGTAAATGCCCGGTACGTTACACGCTTCATCTGCCACGATGAACTCTCCAGAGGAACCGAAAAAATATATAGTTGTGGTAACTATACCATGCATCGTCATATGGAGAGGTGGCACCAATTAATTATAGTGCTGCATAAAAGAGAGATTTGGAGGAGAACCCCTGACCTGCTAGTACATTCATCAAAGAAGTGGCACTGAGAGCTTCAGAGGCAAGGGAAACGGTCCCAAATATTTAGAAGAACTTTGGAAAGATTAAAATGACATGTTTAGATTGTGGTAAATTAATTTCATGTGGACAGATGAGTGTTACTCTAATAAATACAGCATATGAACATCATCATAGTCGATGGTTGGTAGAGACATTTTGACTATATCCTGGACCTGCCCGTCCTCGCCCAAAATGGCGCCGGAATAAATGGGACTCGTAACTCCTTGTTGTGTACTGGTTGCAGAACCTTGAAATCACGAGATACGTTTGCAGTTTTGAAGCACATGGCGGGCGGGGACGAGAATTGATTGAATATTTCGACATCCCTATTGATATTAAGTTCTGATGTGTTATTGATTACTGTACTGTTGAAAATTCGAATTAACGTCACCCATGGTACTTGCCCGCAAATGTATATCTAGATAATTTTATTGTAACTGGCCCTGTCGTATTTTAATTATAAAATGTACGTCCACCGATTCCGTAACTGTTAGACACCTTAGTTCTTGCAACCTAATGGCCCGCCCGTTACGTTCCTCTACAGTGTAAATGTCTATTCATCATATACGATTACAGTTTGCTCCGTGGCAGGCCCACGTGGTTATAGGCTCGTATTTGTATAATGAAATTTTCACAATAAAGGTTTTTAAAAGAAAACATGGTAGTAGTATATACATTGGTAAAGTTTTTAATAATAGTCACTGTTTTAGAATCATTAAAAGGCAAGTGAAATAAAGCAGACCAATTACATGAAGGGTAAAAGGTATAATACGAAGGAACGCAGTAAAGATAAATGGTCAAGGGCTGTTGTGTTTTCTATTCCTGCAACATAAAGTGATCGATAAGAATCTCATATTCAGGCGTATCGGCGACTAAGACAGCAGGTCGACCCTCTTTTGCTCAACGGCTCCGTCATGGGACGAAGAAACGCTCTTTTTCTCGAAAAAAGAATATATTTTACTTGCAGGACAGTTGTAAAATTTCCGGGAAAGTACATTAGCCTGGAACATTATAACATATATTTAAGAAAAAATAATGTTCGGAAGTAATTAAAAGCGTAATTTTTAGGTGATATGACCAAGCCTTTCATCATTACAATAAGAAAAGTAAAATGAACCAATGAAAAGTTTTATTAACAAGTCACATGACTTGTTATGCTTACGTTATGCGCTGCGCGCCCCGGATGACTTCCGGATGCGCTAACACGGCGCGTCATATGACGCATTACGCGACAACGCAGGTCCAGAATATAGTCAAAATGTCTCCACCAACCAGCGGTCGAAACACAACCCCTTTCAGCAGGCTAAATAGTTCTGTTAAATGACAACAGAAGGGACAGGCAACAAGAACCATCAGTCAAAGAGGGGAGGGCTAGTTCTTCTCTACCGGGTTACATTGGGGCGCTACCGGAACTGATCGAATTGGTAGTCTACAGTGTTTCTGGATGTTTCAGACTGAAGCTGGGGTTAGCATGAGAGCAGCACCATTTCGTAGCTCCGTTGTGGCCATTCCGCAACCAATCATGGCAGCCGCTCTTTATCGTTATTTTGGGCGGGGTGGGTGGCGGAGCCGAGCTGTTTTGCAGCCATCATTGTGTGGAGTTCAGTTCATCTCACTAGTTTTGTATTTGTCATGAGGGGTTGTTCCTAATGTTTCTATTTTAGCGAGGTCAAAAAGAGATCCCATTAGTGGCCTACTGATTTTACTCGATTCCTTTTCTTTTTTTTTACACGATTTTTCGTTATCTGCAAAGACTAAACAGAGTATTGCGACTCTGTGTTTGTTTGTAAATAGAGAATGAACCAAAGAGAACTAATTCTAAAACAGTAAATACTTGGATAACAATCAATCAAATGGAGAGAGAAGCAGGCACGACGGATTACAACGGGGGCAAAGGCCTGCGTTAACTACCTTTCACTATCTGCAAAGAGAGAGTACTCCTAATAGAAATGAGGGGGGGGCACCATTCAAAGCAGATCAGTGTGCATAAACACGAAAATGTTTTCACTTACCACGTACTTGACATTCGACAGCTTATGATATTTGCTATTAAAAAACCATTGAAATTCACTGAAAAAACCATAGGTTATAGACCATATATAGTTAGGAATTAGCATTTACAAAACCTCAGTGATGTCATTTGAGATATCATCAGTGATGTCATCAGTGATGTCACTGACCATGTCATGAATGATGTAATATGTGACATGATCAGCAGTGGATTGCGGGTGCGCGATATATAGTTAGTGCAACTAACTATATATGGAATTTCAATGGTTTTGTGTGAGTAAAATAAGGTTTTTTAAATGCTAATTCCTAACTATATATGGTCTATAACCTATGGTTTTTTCAGTGAATTTTCAAGGTTTTGTAAATGCTAATTCCTAACTATATATGGTCTATAACCTATGGTTTTTTCAGTGAATATATATATATATATATATATATATCTCAGTCCCTGGTTTACCATTCATTCAGAAAAACCAGCATCGAGGCCCCAATGCACGTGCAATGTAGGTTTATTGGCACAGTTGAGGAAGGGAAATTGCAGAGCACCTCATTCCGCAAATCGACAGCAGGAAATAGTCTCCTGCATGCGGAGAGTTGCCATCCCCCCAACCTAATACGCAGCATCCCTTTGGGAGAATTGATTCAAGCAAAACGTAATTGTAGTACATTGTAGTACATTGTAGTACATCATTGTAGTACATTGTAGTACATCTGAAGGATTTGAAAGGGAGAAGAAGGTCATGAACAAGAGATTCTCAGAAAGAGGATATAGTCAGACTATAATCAGGCAGGCAGAAGACAAGGTGAATGCCATGATTAGAAAAGATCTGCTTGTCCCAAAAGAACGCCAGACTCAGGACCAAATCCGCTTTATTACTAATTATGACAGTCAGTCATGGGAGGTGAGACGCAGTCTCAAGAAATATTGGGACATGCTCAAACTGGACAAAGACCTGAAAAGAAACCATCCATGAGAGCCCCTCTATCACATTTAGAAAGGCCAAATCCTTGAAAGACACCTTAAGTACTACTCTAATCAAAGAACATCATAAGTCTAATCAGATACAAAGATTTTTCCTTGCAGGAAATGCAAGGCATGTGGATACAGTCAAAACTGTAAAATTTTGAAAATATCAAAAGATCGTGCAGCTCATAAAATTGTAAAACACTTCAGCTGTACTACAGAGTATGCTATGTATGCACTACAGTGCCCGTGTAGCAAATTTTTCATAGGGTGCACAACAAAACAAGCTAAATTGAGAATTTTAGAACACCAGAGAGCCATCAAAAATGTGAATCAGCAGTATCCAGTGGCTAGGCACTTTGCGGCCGAACACAATCAAAATCCTAATCTATTGAAGTTTTATGTACTGGATTGCATCCAAAACACAGAGAGAGGCGGGAACAGATGGTTAGAATTGAGAAAACTTGAGTCCAAGTACATAATCAAGTACAATACAACACAGCCCGTAGGCCATAACTTAGGTGAGGAACTAGCGGTCCATCTATACCCCTAAGTATATGGTTATTTTTGGTGATTATGCCTCGCTACTGTTTACAATGAACCTCCATTCTTTTAACTGTAACTATGTTTTTAACTTTCTGACGTGTGATCGTTACAGATGGGATTTCATCAAGTAAATCGCTGCATTGTTTGCCCCCTTTTAGGAATTGAATCGGACTGTTCAACATGCAGGAAAAGCCATAGCCCACTGGGGCAATAAACATGTATGAATTGGAACATCAAATACCAGGTTATAATACCAGAAGCATCGATAAAATGACTTTGGACTATAGCCCACTTGGGCAATACTTATGACTCTTACATTTAACCTGGATTATTTTGGATTTTCCCAATACTTTATTTTAATTTAATTTGGCAGTCCTGCAGAATGTGTAAAGTTAAAATATTGCAAATGTATTGATCCCAACAAACTTACATAAGCAACAATGTAGCGGGGATATATATTTCTTTTATGTCTGTTGATCACATGATCTGTGTGAAATAATGTAACTCTCACTTTAAAAGAATGGCTGTGAAACGAAAACTCCACCCCTGAGCAAGAGGTCGGCTGACCTCGAAACGCGTAGGGTGTTTCTTTTGTGCCAAGAAACCTACATTGCACGTACATTGGGGCCTTGATGTTGGTTTTTCGGAATGAATGGTAAACCAGGGACTGAGATACAATTGAGGGCTTGGCGACCCTGTCTTGTGCCCGCCGCATCAAGTGGCAGAAGTACGCCGCTTTTTCTTTGATATATATATATATGTATATATATATATAGATCAACAAAGCTCGAATCCTGATCCCCAGCAATCTCCTTAGTATTAAAGACTCCGTCAGAGGAGGAAATGAAGCTGACCCAGAAGTGCAGGTGAAAAGAAATATTTTATTTAGGTTTTCTTGCGCCCTGCCAGCATAACGTTTCGACCTACTAGAGGCCTTGGTTACATGACGCATGCTGCGAAGCAGACACATTTTAAAGTGCAATGTGCAGTCAAAGCTGTTACTTCATTGGTTAATACAGAGTGTATGCTTGAAAAAAGAAGAAATGAAAAACATACTACACAAAGGTCAGTCACCATCAATAACCAACCTTAATGTATCTTGGTGTAGAAGATATATGCACACAGTCATAAAAATACGTTTATATCTAATCATAAAAGACATCTAAAATAACAATCCTTTAAAAAGATATTACAAAAAGTATTTTAAAAAAGGCAATTGTATTCATATATGAATAAAATTCATATTAGTCAATTTTTTAGAGGAGATAAAAACAAATGCATGGATTTAAAGAGCAATGTCATAAAACCAATTAAACCCAAGTGGGTAAAGTCTATATCAACCTCTATTCTATGCTGTAAACATTGACTGACAAGCCCCTCTGTAAATACTAACAACAAGTAACTTAGTGCAAAAAATGTGCAAAGAAATATGCAAAGAAGTGCATGGAATATAAAAAATCCAATTCATGTAAATATAAAAAGATGTATATTTAAAAATATATATATATATTGTGTCAAATTTAATCATGTACCATGGCTGGTGAAGTTTTCTTCTATGGGCACTTTTATCACCCCTTTTACATTCTCTTATTTTTTCAATCACAACTCATCTAAGGTCAGTGGCATTGTGCTTCTTCTCTATCCAGTGGTTAACTAAAGGAGCATTCTCTTTTTTGGTATTGATGGCCGATCTATGCTCACACACACGTTGTCTAAGTTCCCTACCTGTTTCGCCTATATACCCCATGGAACACGGGCAGAATATGAGATATATTATGTTTTTGCTCCTGCAGTTATTAAGCGTTTTGATTACATGTGAGGCCCCGTTTAGAATCACTTCCTTAGTTGTTACACATAGCTTGCATGCGTAGTAGTTACCAGATCTGTTATTGCCCTTAGCTCTTTCTCCGAGCAAGGTACTCTGTGTTTCCATTGGCTCATCCCTCTAGGTGTGAACTAGAGAATTCTGGAGATTTTTATTCTTTTTAAAGGCATGAACTGGTTTAGGAAGATTGGTCGTTTCACCGTCATTTAAGATCTTCCAATTACAGTTGATAATGTTTTTAATTTGTTTGCTAACAGCTGAGAACTGACTCACTATTTGCTCCTGTGTTCTTTTTCTATTCTTTTTACCGCTGTCAAGGAGGCTATCTCTATCATAAGAGGATGACCTAGGGGTCATCCTCGACTCCACCCTCTCCATGACTAAACAGGTCAACGCCGTCTCCTCCTCCTCCGCATGCTCCGTAGGATCTACAAGTGGATCCCCACTGAAACGTGAAGAACAGTCACCCAGGGCCTTGTCAGCAGCAGGTTGGACTATGGAAATGCCCTCTAAGCAGGTGCCTCGGCCAAACTCCTGAGACGGCTCCAACGCACCCAGAACGCCTCTGCACGCCTGATCCTCGACATCCCTCGCCGCAGCCACATCACACCCCACCTGAGAGACCTGCAGTGGCTCCCGGTCAACAAGATGATAACCTTCAAGCTCCTCACCCAAGTACACAAGGCACTCCACAACATCGGACCAACGTACCTCAACAGACGACTCAGCTTCTACACCCCCACCCGCCAGCTCCGCTCCGCCCGCCTCGCCCTCGCTACAGTCCCCCGCTTCCGAAGAGCGACCTCAGGTGGCAGATCGTTCTCCCACCTCGCCGCCAAGACCTGGAACACCATCCCCATCCACCTACGGCAGACTCAAGACCTGCTGACCTTCAGAAAACTCCTCAAGACCTGGCTTTTCGAGCAGTAGCAGCATTCCCCACCCCAGCGCCTTGAGACCCTCACGGGTGAGTAGTACGCTTTACAAATGATATGATTGATTGATTGATTGATAAAATCTAGCCCTTAGGTCTAAGAGGAGGATTGTTCATTTTCTTGTGGACTTTAGGAAGTCCATAGAACGCTGGTATCTTAGGATTTCTATTAATGAGGAATTGGTATTCATCTGAATTTATCCATTCCTCATTCATCACATGTTCAACAAGTGATTCAACTTCAGATTTTAGTCTCTCCACACGTGACCAGGGGACCGGCTTGTAGTGTTCCCGGTTACAGAGAAGTTCCAAGGCTCTCTGTTAGTAATTCTCTGTATCAAAAACTACCACCCGCCCCCTTTGTTTGCTGGCTTTATTGTTATTTTATTATCTCTAGAAAGAGAATCCATGGCCTGTTTCTGAGCTTTGGACATATTGTGAGTGTAATAATGCTTTTCTTTTAAGAGATTCTCTGTTTCCATTCTGACAACTGCTTCGAATATTTACACATTTTTGCCTACCATGCCTAGACTAGGAGTGAAAGTTGACTTTAGGCGAAGGCCTGAGTCTACCGGCCTTTCTTGACAAGGTCTGTCCTCAAAGAATTTACGTAATCTGCTTTTTTCTGAAAAATGCCCGCAGATCTTTTTCAAAAAGAAATGTATTAATCCCATTGGCTGGGACAAAACTGAAACCTTTTCTGAGTACCTCCTCTTCTATTTTACTTAATTCCCCATAAGACAAGTTAATAATGGGGGTCTGTTCTATCACCAATAGTTCTTGCTCCTCGTCCTGAGGTACTCTTGTGGTTGTGGATTCCTCGAGTACTCTTGGGGTTGTTTGTTTCGTCCATTCTGGTCTCTCATGGGTGTGCCCCTGCTTCTGTTTGAGTATCCCCTTTGGGGCCTCTGTTGTCTTTGTCCTAAACGCCCCCCCCCCCTCAAAATCTTTTTCTAGTCCCTGTCAGGGTCCTTCCTCTCTAATATGGACTTCATCCTCCCCAATAATACCTGAGGTGTCAGAAAAATTGATGTGTTTGAGGCGCCTATAATTAAAAAATCTAGCCCTCTGTGGCCTTGCCCAATTTTGTTCTTGTTTCTCTAGGTAATAGTCTTTTTTAAGAAAAGGGTATACAATTTCATGACTAAACCTGTTCATATCTTTTTTGCAATTTGAATGTCTTTTTATTTATAAGGTATTCCCGATAGCCGCATATATCTTGATTTATTTCATCTAGTTTCTTTTTTGCTTCCTCTAGAGCAATGCTGTGATGGAGAGTCGTTTCTAGTTCTTCTATCTCCCTCTTCTCTATGAGGATGGTCTCTTGTGCGGTCTCTATAATAAGCAACATCCAATCTCTGCTGCATAGATTGGAAATAGGTGTCCAGGTGTCCAAGAATGTTTATTTTGGACAAACAACCCTGGCTTGTTCCTCACCTGTAGCCCTATGGGTATTGTCCCTGATTTTACATATTCTATGAGGAAGTCAGCTTGGAATTCTGTTCTAATCATTTTCTTTTTTAAATTTATAAGTTGGTTCCATTTTTCCCCTCCATTCGGGATAATCGTAACACTATGTCCATTTTTATTATTGGTACTGAGGATTTTATTCAATTGTTTCTCACTGAAACCAAATATTTTTAGTGTGTCCATAACCCAGGGTGGTGTGGAGTGCAAAAAAACAATGGATTTAGGCCCAGATCCTTGTACTGGGGTGAATGTATGACATTGTTCTACATTCCGTCCATCAACTGTGTTTTTTGCAATTTTCACCCCGAGTGGGCTGGGTATGCTCAGACGTGAGTCCCAGGCTCTCCACACCACTGGAGTCAAGCTATCCAGGCTGAATGAAGGCTGATCGCCAGAAACCGGTCCTTGGATGCTTGATTCCGGTCTGGGAAAGACATGGCTTGGTAGTTCGGACAGGACTGTTCCCATGAGGCACAGAGTCAGAGCTGATTTGCATATAGCCAGTGTCTAACCCAGGGTGGTGTGGAGTGCAAAAAACACGATGGATTTAGGCCCAGATCCCTGTACTGGGGTTAATGTATGACATTGTTCTACATTCTGTCCATCAACTGTGATTTTTGCAATTTTCACCCCGAGTGGGCTGGGTATGCTCAGACGTGAGTCCCAGGCTCTCCACACCACTGGAGTCAAGCTATCCAGGCTGAATGAAGGCTGATAGCCAGAAACCGGTCCTTGGATGCTTGATTCCGGTCTGGGAAAGACATGGCTTGGTAGTTCGGACTGGACTGTTCCCATGCGGCACAGGGTCAGAGCTGATTTGCATATAGCCAGTGTCTAACCCAGGGTGGTGTGGAGTGCAAAAAAACGATGGATTTAGGCCCAGATCCTTGTACTGGGATGAATGTATGACATTGTTCTACATTCTGTCCATCAACTGTGTTTTTTGCAAATTCCACTAGACTCTGTTCCACTCTATCCCCGTACACACAACTGTTCAAATTTGTACTCAACTCAATGCCCGTACACTCTATTGTTCAACACTTTGCTCCACTCTAGGGCAGTTTTTAACACTTTATGGAACAGATTTCCACTCTACTGTATGAGACAACACTCAAATTTATAACAGTTTGCTTGACTCTATCCTACATCACTCCACTGTACACGACTCTACTCTACTCTATTCTCCATGCCACTCCACTCTGCTACACTCCACGGTACCACAGGGGCTGTGGGGGTCTTGAAGCTCCCTCCACGGTTCCAATGTACACTCGGTGTACTGGGGGCACCCAGGAGACATGGCTGGGCCCTTATATCAGCCCATAGAGAGGGCTGCATGGCCCTCACTTCCCCATCGCATTAAGTCTGGGCTTGGGGATGGCTTCCCCGGGACCGAAATTGGACTGGGGAAGGGGACAACTTGGCACCCTCCCCTTTGTAATATTTCTAAATAAAGGCTGGGCCCTGGGGAAAGGGGTCCCCGGGGCCAAAATCGGCTCAGGAAGGGGGCCTTGCATCCCTCCTCCCTCTTTTATATATATATCTACCAAATGGTTCCCTAGATGGACTATGGGTAGGATCACATCCCTTGCACCTGCCCTCATGTTTATTTATTTTTTAGAAGGTCTCGCCCGGGCATCTAGTAAAAGAGGGTCCACCATTGCCTATGCTTCCTGCCTGTATCTGGTACCTATAAACCAACCTATGGTCCTCTGTTATTTACTGCCCATAAGATATTTTTCCAGCTAGTAGTCAATTTCCTAGTTACATCAAAGTGGTGAGTATTCAGTGTAAAAGTGCATTGCAGTGAACAGTGCAGATACCCAAAATGAAAATATTGCTAACAAATTAATAAACAAATAATAATTAAACCGGGGCAGCTCCTTTTAATAAAGAAAAGAAGGTGAGGTGACTCATATGACACATAAACACAGTTTCCATCATTGGGATGTATTCACTGCTATTCTTCCACATGAATCCATAATTCCTTTTCTGTATTTAATCCAAGTGGAATCATAGTGTGGAGATCAACTATATATTTGGATTCAATTTGTCTAAGGGCTCTCACTCTATCTACTCCTCTCTCCTTATGTTGTACCTGCTCAATGCAGAAGAATCTCAGTTTATCTCCTCCAATGTTATGCTTTTCTGCAAAATACCTTACCTTCGGGTCGGGATTGTCCAGGCTATTTTTGGCTCTCACGTGCTCCAAGATCCTCTTTCTGGCCTGATGCACCATGCTGTCAACATACCTTTTGCCACATGGGCAGACCAGACAGTAAATTACGGAATCCGAATTGCAGTTGAGCAATTTGGTGATTTTCTTGTTTTCCTCTCTGCCCGATATTTCAAAGTCTTTCACCTTTACGCTCCCTTTGTACGCCCTACATTTGGTGCATGGGACAAATCCTGTCACTCCTAGGTTCTTTATAACCTTCTCTTGAAAATGGCTATGAATTAGAATATCTTTCATGGAGACACATTTTCTATATGTGATATCCGGCCCCTCTCGTAGCTCTTTTTCCAATGCTAGATCGGCCTGCAGGATTCCCCAGTTCTTTTCAATTATTGCCAGAATCTGCCTGGATTCTGTAGAGAAACTCAACACCAGCCTATGGTTCCCACTCATGTTTCCTTCCATCTGTTTTGTCCTCTTCCCTCCCCATATACTAGGAGTTCTTGTCTACTCTTTTTCTTTACTTTCTCGCTGGCCTTTCTCAGAACGGCCAAAGTGTATACTCTCTCCCTAAATCTGGTCACCATCTCCCTCTCAACATTTTTGTGGTCAGATTCCAGGGAACAGTTTAGTTTAGATCTTAGGAGTTCCCCATACAGTATGCTATTAATCAAACGCTTAGGATGCTAGCTTCCTGCATGCAAACCAGTATTACCCGCCATTGATTTTCTAAATAACTTTGTACACAGTTTATTATTACTCTTGAACACAGTCAAATCTAAAAAGGACACTTCTGTCATACTAATGTTACAGGTTAATTTCAAATTGAATTAATTCACATTTTTAATCATTATAAACTCTGCCTCTCCTTGGGTGCAACGCCATACAATAAACTCATTGTCTATGCATCTTTCGCATAGGGGAACCTTTTCCACCCATTTCTCATTTTGCTCAGCCCAGAAACAAGTTTCCCTAGCTGGGGGAAAAGCAAGTGCCCCTTGTCTTCCCTTGTTTTTACCAATACAAATCACCTGCAAACAAAAATATACTTTTCAGGCAGAATGAAGTCGTTTGTAATAGCATAAGATTGTGTTCAAATAACTTCAATAGTCTTCTCTTAAAAATATTTCAATGCCGCTAGTCCTTTCTCATGGTCAATGCAGGTTTACAGACTGGCTATGTCCATGGTGACCAAAATAAAGTCCAACTACCACTGGATGTCTTGTATCAGGTGGATGAAATCAGTAGTATCTTGTATAAATGAACTTAGGTCTCTGACCATTGGAGAGAGGGACGTATCAACATAAACCAACATCTTTTTCAAAAGACTTACTTTGGATGATACGATTGGGGGGCCTGGTGGCTTCTCCTTGCGTTTGTGAACTTTAGGCAGTTAATAAAATGTTGGTATTACAGGTTAATCAACTTTAATGAATTAATATTCTTCCTCCGACAGAATACCTTCATCTCTCCAAATCTTCAACATCGAAAGGAAATGCTAGAGTTATACACTGCCCTAGAGGTGTTCATGTAACTTTATGGGTCTCCTAATAACCTTCAGGCTTCTTCTTGATATTGTTCCTTCCTGAGTATCACTATACTCCCGCCTTTGTCTGAAGGCGTAATAACTAAGCTCTGATCATTTTGCAATGCACTTATAGCCAATTGTTCATCCCTACTTAGTTTGAATTTCTTTTTGACTTTCCTATATATATATATATATATATATATCGTAAAGCTCTGGCAAGATGGAGAGGTTAGGGCATGCTATCTCAGGGTGAGTACATGTATCTAAAAGTAGCGAACCCTGTCACACCGATCATGTGTAGGAGTGTGGCTCAATGGTTAGAGCGGCAGACCCTGATGCAGAGTTCTGGCCAGGGACCAGGGTTCGATTACGGCCTCGACGGGGTCTCGGGCTCAATTTCCTCGGACCTGTTAATTCTCGCCTCGGTGCCTATTCTAATCACGGGCCCCACGCTGCAACTCTGGGCAATAGCTTGCTTAGCCTCCACACCGGCCCCAACAGCGCTAAGCATAGACACTTCACAGGGAAAGCTAGGAGGGGTTCCACAGCGGTATGAGTATCAGCGCCAGGAAGACGTATAGGCGACACCGCAAGGTGACCGTCTGGTGACAGTGCGCTCTATAAGTACCATGATATTTACATTTTACATTTACATGTGTCTCATCCCTAAGGTGCATAAGAATAAGGAAGTTCCACCAGGCAGACCCATAACCTCTGCAATAGGAAGTCCATTCTAACCAACTTAAAGATACCTTGACCATTTTTTGCAGTTCATCAAAGAACTACCAGCGTATATACAAGACCCAAGGGACTTTTTGAACAAAATTGAGAAGCTGGTGCGAGAGGAGTCATTCTTCCTGATCAAGCTTGATGTAACATCATTATACAAGAGTATAATACACGATGATGGGCAGCAAGCAATGAAACACTACCTTAACACACAACCCATTAAAGTGTATCAACATTCAAGGTTGCTGGCAGGGATGGGTAGACTATGCTGGGAAATAATTTCTTCATGTTTGGTAGTGACACATTCAAGCAGATGCAAGGAATGGCTATGAGCACCTGCTTTGCCCCAACTATGCTAATTTACATATGAGCATGTTGGAGAAGCAAGTGCTCAGAGTCGAACATGCCATGGAGTGGAAGGAAAATGTGAATGTATGGATGAGGTTCATCGATGATCACTTTTTATAGTGGGAAGGGATGAAGAATTCAGCTGAATAGTTTGTTGTGGAGTTGAATAACAACTCATTAAATCTTAGATTCACAGACACAATCAGTAGGACACAAGTCTCCTTCCTTGACCTAGTAATATATGTAAAAGACAACACACTACATACTCGTACATATAGAAAGTCTATGGCAGGTAACTCTATCCTGCACGGCCAAAGTTTTCACCCCAGTAATTAAAAAACAGCATCCCTTATGTTGAGCACCTCAGAATGATCAGAAATTTAATCAATCAATCAGGGGTTTATAAAGCGTGCTACTCACCCGTGAGGGTCTCAAGGCACTGGGGGGATGTGCAACTCTGGTTCAGGAAAAGAGCCAGGTCTTGAGGTTCTTCCTGAAGGTGTGAAGGGTGGGAGAGCATTTGATGTTGACTGGCAGTTCGCCAGGCTTTGGCTGCAATGTAAGAGAAGGCTCTTCCTCCTGCTCTGGTTCTACGGATGTGGGGGGGGCTCAGCGAGGGCGAGGTTGGCGTACCGGAGGTTCCTCTTGGGTACGTGGAAGGAGACTCTCTTGTTGAGGTACTTGGGTCTGATGTTGTGGAGGGATTTATAGGCGTGTGTGAGCAATTTGAAGGCCCCTCTCTTCTCGACGAGGAGCCAGTGGAGGTCTTATAGGTGTTGGGTCATGTGTTTGTGCCATGGTGTCCCAGTGACGAGTCTGGCTGCGGAGTTCTGGATGGTTTGGAGCTTGCGTAGGAGAGTTCTGTTGATTCTGGCGTAGAGAGCATTGCCATAGTCCATTCTGCTGGTTATGAATGTGTGGGTGACGGTTTTTCTGCATTAAAGGTCTTGCGGAGGATCCGAAGGCAGTTGAAACAGGTGGAGGCAATGGAGTTGGTCCGTCGGATCATGGGGAGGGAAGAATCTATGATGATGCACAGGGTCCGTGCATGGTCTGATGGAGTGGTAGGCTCCCAAGGGTGGGGAACAACCATGTGTTGCCCCAAGCAGAAGTTGAGGGTCCGAAGGTCCGGGAATGAATTTGCAGTGAGGTGTCAGCATTGATGGAAGCCCAGAATAGCCTCTCAGAGAGACTCACCCAGAGAACTACAACACTAGAGTACTAGATCAAGCATTGAATAAAGTGAATGGGATCAGGAGGGAGGCGTTACT
The DNA here is from genome assembly GCF_964261635.1 of Lissotriton helveticus. Lineage (NCBI taxonomy): Eukaryota > Metazoa > Chordata > Amphibia > Caudata > Salamandridae > Lissotriton > Lissotriton helveticus. Next base: position 2,086,693,984 of record NC_136063.1, read on the forward strand.
CCAACCCAATGAGTTAAAAAGAGCAGACAACAGGAGAAATAATGAGGAAATATTTATGAACCCAGAGTACAGTGCTTACCATACCAGGAAGAGAGACCGTTTGAGTAAGCACTGGTACCTTGTGAAAAGGGACCCCATTTTAAGCACTGTGATTCCAAGCAGACCACTAATCACTTTTAAAAAAGCAAGGTCAATTAGGTAGGATTTGGTGAATAGCAGTCCGTAGATTGGAAACATGGAGGGATGGCTAGTCCTGGTTTTCATAAACGCTTAAAATGTAAGGCCTGTAAGATTGTCCGCAATGAGAGACATGTAATCTCGCCTCTAATGAAAAGTCCATGGAAGATCATGGTATACATTTTGCAATGTAAATGTCCCAAAATGTATGTGGCTGGCACTTGTCACATTGATATTACAGCACTTAAGGGCAGTCAAAAATAACGACAAAAACTAACCTGTTGCCAGACATATCAAAGAAGTACAGAAGGGAACTGTAAATGATCTCATGTATTTTGCGATAGATCAAGTAGCAAAAATGAGAAGGGGAGGCAATCGTGAGCAGAAACTACGACAGCTAAAATCCAGATATATACTGCTGTTTAATACTAAAATTCCGTTAGGGCTGAATTCAGAAGATGACCTACATGTTCACTTAAGTTACTAGAGGTATCAATACTCAGAGATTTAAATGTCAGTAAGGAACCGCAGGTGATAAGAGAATACAATGAGTTTGTAAATTAAAAATTTTGGGATTCATTGTAGGTCACAGAGATACTTCATTTTAATTTGTTAAATATTTGCTTATATAATCTTTTTGGAAACGTTTTTTATGTACAACATCAGGGATGACATAATAATATGAATCACTGGAGTAAATACAACTTGTATTTATTGATGTCATCATATATTTGATTCTCCCACCAGTGCATGAGAGAACTTGGCTGGTTGTTCATTAAGTGATATGGGATGTGCTAACCATTGCATAATCACTCAAAAAATAGGAGGTTAACATTTGTTAGTGGTACAGCGAAGATATGAATACTGAAAATCTTTTGCACTGGAATAATTGCACTTGCACTTTACACCCCAGTAAATTAACTCAGAAGGAAAAAAATATTGCAAGAATAAGTCTGCATGGTTTCTATTTATAGGTGATAAACCTGAGAGCACTTGCACTTTATGAAGGTTATTCTCCTTAAGCCATTAGGTTTGAGATACTCTATTTATGCTAGTTGACAACCTAATATTTATTAATTATGCACTTGCACTTTAAGAAATCTAGGCTGGGGGGCAACTGAGAGAGGTGATAACCTATAGTGAAAGACTGTGAAATCACTTGCACTTTATAATGGTTATACTCCATAAAGCCAGGAGGCTTAAGACACTTTGTTTCTATGTTGGTTGATAACCGAATAGCTATGAATGCTGCACTTGCATTTTATTCAGTCGAAAATGTGGGGCAACCGAGTCAGGGGTTAAACATGGGTGAAAGGCTGTAGCAGAGCCTTGGAAAAACTTGAAGCATTTGTATTTTTGAATGCTTAAATTTTAAAACCACATCACTGGGTAATTCGGAATTTGTAAGAATTATATGAGTCATTATGGTAAAAGGTTTCAATGAGAATCCCATTTTCTATTTGTAACCTGAATGTTGTTAAAACCATTGATTTATAATATTTTTGATTAAGCACATGCATTTTATTTACCAAGCGAGGCATTAACAAAACATTAAGGGGCCGATTCCGATCCGGTAAAATCCCCGTCCGTACGAATCGTATCCGGAGCCGTTTCCGTACGACTCGTACGGACGCCGTACAACCGGACGATTCCGATCCCGATCGGGCGACCCGGACGCGATTCGTATGGTACACGTCGATTCGTACGGAAAAGCGCACGATCACCTACACACCGTACGGCGCGTACCCCCCATGATCGCAGGGGTACGCGCCGTACCCCTGTGATCATGCGGGGTACGTGCCGTACACCCAGCGTACATGGGGTACGTGCCGTACACCCACCGTACATGGGGTACGGTGCATACCCCATGTACGCTGGGTGTACGGCACGTACCCCGCATGATCACAGGGGTACGGCGCGTACCCCTGCAATCATGGGGGGTATGTGCCGTACCCGGGGGGGGCGTTCCGTACCTTTTTCGGCGCGAACTCTGCGTTTACGACTATTTTCGGCTCCCGTAGGAAAAGGGTCGTACGGCCCGTACCCGACACGAATTGTACTTGCTGGGTCGTAAAAACCAGCCGCGAACCGTAGTGTTGTCGCGTACAGCCAGTTCCGAGTGAGACTCGTACGGAGATTTGAGTCGTACAGAGTCCTGTACGACTCGTACGGAGTTTGGCACCTGGTACGGATCGTACTTCGTCGTACGTACAGGACGTCTACCGGTACGATTCGTATGGGGAAAAAACTCTCCGTACGACGATTCGGAGCGCATTTTACCGGATCGGAATCGGCCCCTAAGTGTAACTGATTCCCCAATTTTGATTATGTTACGAGATCAGTAAATAATTTGAGATATAATTATGTTTGCTTTAATCTCAGTGGAAAATAAGTACCCTCAGATGTTACTATCATGATCAGTATTATAAATGTTTTGATGAAAAGGTAATTGCAAAGGTCTCCCAAGACAAGAGATGGGTGTTGAGTCTATTTTCCATGGCTGTGTAAAGAGAAAATCATGTGACCTGTAGCCCTGGTATTTTAATTGGAAATTGTGAAAGACGCTTGTTGTGTGAGCAAGGCAGGAAAGACCGAAACAAGCAATAGCAGAATGAATAAATGCAGTATGTATTGAAAATTCAGCCCCTGTGTCTGTGTCCGTTTCTCATTGAGGAAATTGGAAGTGTTATAGTTAGGACCTAGTTTCCATAGTGTAGAGAAGTTCCTATTTTCTCAATAGGCTTGGCCCTTTGGAATAATATATCCTGCAGTTTAGACATAGGTCTGAGGTCAACTAGGTCTCTACCAAATATATTAAACCTAATTGTGAGTGCCAGCTAGCTCAGAGGTCACTAGAAACTTTCTCGAATTCACAAGAAGGGATTCGTTTCTGACAACCGCATAAACATGACAACTTTGTTTCCCAAGAATAGGAAATCAATCTCTAGAGTCGCGGAAACAATAGATAGCTATTTTTCTCAGTTAATCGTGCATGCTTCGTTTCACCAGAGGTGCTGAGACATAGAGAAACGGGCGTTTTCAATAAAAGTATTTATTGAACAGTTTTCTTTCTCAAGCATAAGAAATGTACTGCTACAATCGTAATACTGGTTATAAAGTACAAGGTATATCATACGAAAAGTATTAAAAAGTAGTACTGTAAAAGCATGGTATGGTTTCTAAGCCATATAAAATAACATGTAGTACATACATTATTAGAACATTGGAATGTTGGGAGCTCCATTGAAAACAATGGAGTGCTCTGGGCTTATAATGACTGGTATAAGCCTGGAGCTCCAACATTCCAATGTTTCTTTGTTCACAGCTCTGGCTGTGAACAAAGGCTTCAGGGAACCTGAGGGGATTCCAATCCCCTCACGCTCCCAAAAGGCTTTGTTTTTTTTCTTAGAACATTCTGTCCTCTAGTGACAGAATGTTCTAATAGCTTTATAGCCCTTCGTAGATGGGCTATACCGCTATTAAAGTCCCTCTCCCTTGTTAAAGGCCCTCGCCTTCGGCTCAGGGCCTTTAACGCTGGAGAGGGCCTTTAATAGCTGGTATAGCCCTCTACGGCGGGCTATAAGGCTATATTAAATATTGACGAAAAGTGCTCAACAGGTGCTTCTAAAATAAGCCTAGCCCGGTGTACCTAACCTAGGTCTAGCACAAGGGAAGAAGTAAGTGAGGTGTAGCTCAAGTTTTAGTATTCTTTGGCCAAGAATCTATTCCAAGAATTCTCTAAGGATCTAATCAGCTTAGTACCTTGGTTTTAGAATGAAGGACGTCTTGTATCTCTCTCTCAGGACTCGATTTCCCAGCAACCCACAAGCGTAGCCTGGAAACATTAGAGCTGGATTTCTCGGCAGGAGAAAAGACAGTGCGTCAGCTGGAGGGTCGGCATCCTTCGGCACTTGCTGCTGCAGGGCGCGTCAGGCAAGTTGATAGTCGAACTGCTCCAAACTACCGTGTGTTTGTCTGGGCAAATGTAGGCATATTTATACCTTGAAGGTGCCGTGTTTGACGTATGATTGGACTTAATAACGTCTCAAAGACTCAGTTCTTTGAAAACTCCATGATTTCCTAGATAAATTAGTATTCAGGCAAGGGGAAGTCCCTAGCTGCTGAAGGCCGATTTTTCTAAGAAATCATTGTTGATTCTCGGAACTAGTGGAAGTAGCCATGCCGGATTTGGACTGCATAGGCTAAGTCTAAATATGGTTATGATTTCTATGCCTATATACGGACAGGGTGATTTATACCTATATATGGGCATTTATCGGGAAAATTACACTAGGGTCCTTGATTCCTACACAACAATAGGAAAAGCGTTTTTTTCTTTCCCCAATAACTTGGGTGCCGGTAGATGAATCTTCATGAAATTTTCAAAAAAGTGTCCTGCTCCGGTCAGCTTCTGTCTTCAAAGTTTCAGGGTGATTCGTCAAGGGTGGGGCTGAAAAAAAAGCGATCCCAAAACACATTATCCCCATGTTAATTTCCATAGGAAACTTTAGACAAAGCTGCAGCCCAAACTACTGAACGGAATTAAACCAAATTTGGCAAAAATGTAGGTATTGGTTCAGAAAGAGCCCTTCTTTTAAAATGCTGTAAATCTGTTCAGTAGTACCTAAGAAATTAGAAAAAGAAAGTTTTAATATCTGAGCACCGAGGAAGGTTTGTGCACCCTCCCGGGCATGAGATACACTCTAATTGGCTGCCAAAACTCCAAATCAGGAGCTGTTGGCAGCCATTTTGTGAATCGGTTACAGAGTCAGAAGATAACTGTGGAAAAAAGGATAAAAAACAAGAATAGGGGGCAGGGTAGGTACATACTGACACCCTAGGCCTGATCAGGGGGTCCTACAATGATCCCCCACCCTATTTTTTTTTGTTTATAAAACAATTTCAAAGTCGCACTGGATTGCAACTCCTGCCTTGAAAATAAAAAAATAAACAAGCGCAGGTTCCAGAGCTTCGTTTTTCAAAGCCCCTGGGTGGGCTAAGTCGTGGGGGCACTCAGAAAATAATTTGTGGAGGCCCACAAACCCAGGAACTGCCTCCTCCCTGCGGCTGAAAAAATGATGCATGGGTGGGTCTCAAACTCCACACGCTGACTCGGGGACCACCATCTCCCGGGGTCTTTGATAATAAACTGTGGGGGGCATGCAGTCCCCCCTAAAGCCCCGGGGACCATCACCTATACCTTCCCGGGGTTTTAGAAATGTTGGAAGGGGGGCTGCACAGCCCTCCTCCTGGAGCCCATAGTGGCCGGGGGCCTGCCACCCCCTAGGGCCGGCTCCTGCAATGTACTGGGATGTGTACCTCCAGGACATTGCTGCTTGCTATGGCAGGGTGGGAGCATAGTTTCTACCCTGTCAAAGCAAACTTTGCTTTGCTTCATTGAAGTGAGAGCAAGGAAACTTGCTCTCACTTCAAAGAAGCGAAACAGGATTGCTTTTGGGCAAGGGGAACTGCATGGGAGCAGTTCCCCTTGCTCAAAAGCAATGCCGGCTCCCACACTCTCCCAATCAGCCAAGCACTACCCATGTAGTCATGCAGCCAAGCACTTAGAAATTCACCATGCACTCTCCTTGCAGTACTCTAATCACTCAGTCAGTACCCATGTAATCATGTAATGTCCCAGGCACTAACCCATACACTGCTACAATCCCCGGTGCACTACTCATGCAATCCTCTAATCACCTACATACTATTCATTCTCTCCTTCAATTCCCCAGGTAGTACTCATTCAGTCCAGTAATCACCCTGTCCCTCCCCATGCACTCCTTCAATCACCCAGCCAGTAGTATGTTTGTATCCAATCACTCCACTAATATCCAAGCAATTATAAATTCACCATGCACTCTCCTTGCAGTAGTCTGATCATTCAGGCAGTACCCATGCAATCATGTAATGACCCTGGCAGTAACACCAAGTATGACCCTGGCAGTAACACAAGCACTGCTGCAATCCCCAGCGTACTACCCATGCAGTGCTCTAACCTTCTACACACTACTCATTCGCTCCTTCAATTCCCCAGATAGTGCCCATGCAGTCTAGCAATCATCCTGTCACCCCCCACTGCGCCCTAGCCTTGTGAAATATTGCATACCTATGATCTAACATAAATAATCCCATTTGGTGTGATTTCATGAAACACCAGGATATCTTCTCCCTCCAAGAAACCTGACTGAAAGAGCTAATTCACATAAATGGTTTCCAAACTTTCCAAACTAAGGCAGTGGACGGTTTAAGTGGAAGGGCAAAGGGTGGCCTGTGTACTTACATGTCCAATACATTAAATGAAAAAAAGATAGAGAATCATCTTGAGGAGACCTATTATCAGTTAATTGCAGTGGATTTTGATAAAAGGCAACGCATGCTAATAGTTAATCTTTATAACAATATTCCCATTGGAGATCTGGGATTGATAGTAACAAATGTGACTTTGGATGTGAGGACCATATGCAGCAAAAGCATAAAAGATACAATGGTAATTATATTAGGGAATTTTGATTGCTCATTATGCTCTGATGTTGATGGAAAGCCATGTGGTTTTATATATGAAGAGGGCACTAGCAATGCTCACTTCTGTCACTCAGTGTCGGGGGACATGTTTAATGAAATTATATTTACTTTAGATTTCAGTTTTGCAAATTAAATCTGTGATAGACCAGCCCCAATGGGTTATAACTTCAATGAAAGAGGCTTCTACAGCACTATCAACTTAGCATTTCTGACAAATAATAATTCTTCTGAGCCTTTTTTGGTGACAAAAAAAGTGATACAGAAATGTAAAATAGCGGTAGAGACTTGTCTAAGTGACTCAGCCAATCCAGCTAACATTTTGACGTCTTTTCAATTAATTTTTGCATCAGTCAGGGAGGCGTTACACATACAAAACTCAAATAGAAGGAACATCTAGGGTTGATATACACTGCTCTCAAGCTTATCAAAACCTAAAAAATGTACTACATGAGACCCCTAGAAATTCTACCGCCTGAGACAGGCAAGAGCTGATTAGAAGAGAAAAACGGAACTACGTAATGAAGCTTGTGAAGCTTTTCATAAGGCCTCGTCACTGGGAGACAGTTCGGCTTTTTGGAAAGCTGTCAAAGCACCTTATCTGAACCTAAGAGATGGCCCATCCATGGAAATCGCTATCAGTGAGAAATTTTGGGTTGATTATTTCACTAGGGTATATGTGGCAATAATTTTGAAACTGGTACTGAGCAAACTTTATTAGATCCTAATATGCAACATTGTAATCTTGAGTTCTCCCTGAATGAAGTAAACCGAGCAATCACTGCAAGCTGTGGGGGTAAAGTAGGGGTGGGTGGAATATGCGGTCGCCAATTGGCGCGGTCATCTTCTTCCACTTGTCCCGCCTGCTCGTGATGCATGCTTCTTGTTTGCGAACGCGTCCGCGTCCGAATGACGCATTTGCAATGGTAGGTAGCCAAAATATCGAAATAAAAATATCAATGTACAATATTATCGATGTTTTCATTTCGATGGCATAGAATATGGATGTGCAATAATATTGATGGACAGAATATCGATTTTAAGGTATCTATGTTATTAATATCAAAATTTTGTTTAGTGTTATGTATTTTATTATGTATTTTATGTTTGTCTAACGTTTTTTAATGTATGTTTAAAAATTGGTAATTTTGTTTACATTTTGCGTTTTAGTATCAGGACGGGTTGTGGGTTTATAGGGGAATAGGGTGGGAAGTAATGTAAAAATATATTTTTGATTAATAATTAATTGTTAATTAATAATTAATTGGTAAATAATTATTATTAATTAGTTAATTAAATTAATTAGAGTTAATGTAGTAATATTTTTTTTGTTATTGTTAATAATTACTTGGTAATTAATTATTATTAAGTGATTAAATGATAATTACATTTTTATGTGATTTATTTATGTGTAGTGGGATGTGTGTTTATATGGGAATAGGGTGTGAAATAATTAACTTAAATTAATTAAAGAGATTGTATTTATTTATTGGTATGTATTATTAATTAATTGTTAATTAATGAATTAGTAATTCGTTTTTTAAAATTAATTTATAATATTAATTGTAAAAAATGTATTAATAAATATTGTTTATTCTTGTAAATTTCCTGTTAATTAATTATTAATTGGCCATTAATTATTAATTGGTAATTAATATTTGTCAATTAGTTAATTTATAATTACATCGATTTAATAATATTAATTGTTATTAATTGATTAATTGATATTTAGAATAATTGTGTTTTTTGTATGTGTGGTGTGTTGTGTTAAAGGGGGAGTAGCGTGGGAAGTAATTTTTTGTTATTTTAGTCAATATTAATTATAAATATTTGGTATTTAGTAATATATTTTTGTAAATAAAATATTACACCTTTTTTTCTTTAAAAAAATATGTAATTGATAATTATGTAAATATAACGCCTACGCTATCCTGCGCTTTCGCTACTATAGCACCCTCTGGAGAGGGAAAAGTAATTTTTACCCCCACGCTATCCAACGCTTTTCCTACTGTTGCACCCTTTGGAGTGGGAATAGTCATTTTTACACCTACGCTATCATGCGCTTTCCCTACTGTTGCACCCTCTGGAGTGGGAATAATAATTTGTACCCTTACGCTATCCAACCCTTTCCCTACTGTTGCACTCTCTGGAGTGGGAATAGTAACTTTTTACCCCCACGCTATCCAATGCTTTCCCTACTGTTGCACCCTTTGGAGTGGGAATAGTAAATTTTACCCTTACACTATCCAACGCTTTCCCTACTGTTGCACCCTCTGGAGTGGGAATAGTAATTTTTACCCCTACGCTATCCAACATTTTTCCTACTGTTGCCCACTCTGGAGTGGGAATAGTAATTTTTTCCCCTACGCTATCCAACGCTTTCACTACTGTTGCACCCTCTGGAGTGGGAATAGTAATCTTTACCCCTACGCTATCCAGCGCTTTCCCTACTGTTGCACCCTCGGGAGTGGGAATAGTAATTTTTACCCCCACGCTATCCAATGCTTTCCCTACTGTTGCACCCTTTGGAGTGGGAATAGTAATTTTTACCTCTACGCTATCCAACACTTTCCCTACTGTTGCACCCTCTGGAGTGGGAATAGTAATTTTTACCCCTACGCTATCCAATGCTTTACCTACTGTTGCACCCTTTGGAGTGGGAATAGTAATTTTTACCCCCACGCTATCCAACGCTTTCCCTACTGTTGCACCCTCTGAAGTTGGAATAGTAATTTTTACCCCTACGCTGTCCAACTTTGTCCCTAATGTTGCACTCACTGGAGTGGGAATAGTAATTTTTACCCCTACGCTATCCAACGCTTTCCCCACTGTTGTATTAGTCATTATTTTTTAAATATGTTTTAATGTTTATATCTATAATTTGTTAAATTATATGTATTTTTAAATTATTTTTACATTATTATTAATACATTTAAAAAAACGATATGTTTTACTACGATATTTTTGTACTACGATATTTTTTTTCTAGATATTTTTGTACTTACCTTTATGTAGATAGAACTTCGATATTTTTGATGTAGATATTTTTGCTTCGATATTATCGGATGTCTATATTCTGTCTGTCGATATTATGTCATAGATCCGTTTGCAATTTCACACTCTTGCAGGATCATGCGGCTGGCTACCAAAATCTCATGGCGCATGCGAACGGATAAGAAAACTCGCCGGCGAACGCAGGGATCCCGGTAAGTCGCTCACGAGCGTGTACACGCATTTTAAAAGCGCGAACAAGGAAATAATTCCTCAACGTCGCAGATCGTGGAATTTTCCGCAATTCTGCATTCTCTGCAGAACGAGGAAATGCCCAAATTCTGCAAGTTCCGCAAATGGAACAGAATTTCCCGCCGAGGCCTAGGGTAAAGCACCTGGCCCAGACGGGTTTCCTGTTGATTTGTTTAAAGCTAATTTGGCTTTATGGGGCCCAATCATCACCCAAGTAATTAACACTTGTTGCTCTACTCCGTTGTTGGTTACCTGGACTGAATTAGTGATTGTACCCATTTTTCTGTCTCACAGATCAGATCTTAGCAAATTTAAGCCCATTGTTTTGTGGCATAGTGTGTGACAAACATAGAGGCCCAGCTAAACAGAGACATACTGATGGATAGCCTGAAGCTGGAAGGGGCCTTTAAAATTCCCTGGCTAAGATATGCCTGCAATTTAATGGAGAATTTCGGGCATCCCGAGTATTTTTCTGACCCTAGTAGTTTGCACAAGGTCAGGAGAAAGGATTTAAAAAAGGAGGGTCTCCAACATCTGGAAGCCTTAAGATTGTCATCTGAGATTTTAAAACACAGTGCAGAATCAACAGATTTTAATTACTTTTAATAACCAACCTTATTTGAAAGATGTCCCTGGCGGTTATGATCATTTTCTATTAACCAGATTTAGACTGGGAATCTTCCACAGAATTGTGAGTCTACCTACAATAAATGAATGGACACGACAATTGCAATTATGTAAGAATCGCTCAAAGCAATCCACCATACATGTGCTACTGTTTTGTAAACTTTACAGAGTACTGAGAAAGGTGTGGATTCTTCCCATTCTAAAACGCTTTGGAATTAGACAATGTAGGCCAGATTTCATTGCTCTACAATTCTTACATAATGTACATATTACCGGGAAGATAGCAATCTTTTTAAAGCAGTTTATTAACTTTAGTAAAAGGATGGTAATTGAAGCCTAAGGGTCTTATGCTAGCAAATGGTACTGTTGTAGCACTGATGAATTTAAACTCTGTATGCCCCCAGTTTTTCTTGCTATTTCTTTTAAACATTTTCATGTTTTAATGATGTATTATTTAGTGTATAATCAATGGATTTAGCAATGTATATATATATATGATGTTTCTCATTTTTAACTACATATATGTTTTTTACATGTGCTTTTATGATTGTATGAAATAGCAATCACACAAAGCTGTATTTGACTTTGTAATGTTTGAATGACACAATATTTATTTTCACCCTTGTATTAACAGATAAGCTAACAACTAAACGCTCTATCAACTCATACACATCTTTGTTTTCTTCCACACTTGCAACACTGCAGAAACCTCCTTTAGCTGTTCCTGTAGCACGTGCAACAACTGGCATAGCTTGGCCCATGGCACTGTCCTCCTTGCTGACTTCCCGTGTGAACACCTCAAACGGAAGCAGAATCTGTGTCAGGCATTTGACTAGACTCCTTGGTCCATCTCAATGATCCTGCCTTTCACAGTTTGTCCGCTCTTTGCATGACATATTCATTGATCGGTCTGTATTGCTCAAACAGGCCTTCAAGCATGTAATAACTTGAGTTCCAACATGTTGGCATCTCCTGTATGAGTGCTCTCACTGGCATTCTAAGATCACACTCAATGTTCGAACCCCATTTGAAATCTCAGCACTGTCAACAACTACAAATACATTATCTCTAACTCCCACAAGAAAGATCCAATGTGCAGTGATGCACATTTAGTCAGTGACTTTGCAACTGGTCCACATGTCTGTCGTCAGGTGGATAGTGTGAATAGCACTCTGCTGCAAAGCTTGTTCATGCAATTCCAGCACATCCTGATGTAGCTCTGCAACAGTGACTCCGGCAAAATAGGACCAGATGCAAACCTTCCATTTCGGGCAGATGGCTGTCACAAATTCAAAAAACCCCACCCCTTCTACAAAAGAAAAAGGGAGGCTGTCCAGCGCTAACATTTTAGTCAGCTTCAAGTTGTACAAACATGCTGTGGGATGGTTGCGATCATACTGCCCCTCCTGCCTAAACATGCCAGGAATAGTAGACTGGCATTTTTTATTTTCTGGTGCAACTGGTGCAGGTGACTTCTTGAGACCAGACGTTGGTAGGCTCAATGTGTGTTTCAGCAGGGCAGTCACTCTACTATCTTCCCATTTGTCTCGACCTGAGTAAAGTGACATTGTGATGTGGCTGATGTAAGCAGTACTACTGCACAGCTGGGGAAAGGGCTTATTTGCATAATGAAAATGTCTTCCTCTTCTTTACCTTCTGCTGTGGTTGGATTGGATTCTCTGCTCAGGCTTTCACCCCCTTCACCAACAACACTTGCCATTTTTGGACCGCTAAGGTGCGACTCCCACTGGATCATATGGTGCTTTCTCAAATGGGTCGTTTAGCCCCCAGTACCATAGTGTGTACCAAGTTTACCCCGACTAACACTTGCTGAGGCAAATGGAGCATATGGCAATGTTCACCTCCATTTTGCAAAACCATAAAAAAGTCCCAAACTGGGGAGGTCAACTTTCTGACGCAGGTCACTGCCAATGTCAGATGAACTGGTGGTAGGTGGGCAATTTGCTGCTTGACTCTCTGCAGTACCTACTTCTAGCGAGGTGGCTGTGGACATAGATTGCTGAAGAACTTTGCAAATAAGGCAGCTGCCAGTTGTGGTAGTGGTATCTGTGGTGCCACATCCCTCAGAGCAATTTGGGATGGGCTAACATAGGTCTCCACTGGGGCTAGGCAAACATTCATGATGACTGACTCGTTGTCATCCTCCTCTACATCTGCAATCATAAGTCTAAGACTTTCAGGAACTTTCATTTTCCCTAGCTTCTCATGACGTGTCTCACTCTCAGACTCTCAGACTGAGGTGGGATCCAAGTGGTGTCTGGTTCATCAGAGGGGAGGTTTGGAGAATAAGATGATGCACTAACCCTCCTTTTTCATGCTGGATATCTGGAAGACAATTAATCATCTGAAAAAGTGGCTTCTTCAGCATGAAGCCTAATTTCCTGAACTGCTCCCACTTCGGGAGGAACTAATATTGGTGGTTGTGGCTATTATTGTGGAACGATGGAAATATTGGTGGACCTATATATAGATTGTGAACAACATGTACATGCAATTCCAATGTAATAGTATCAAAATTATTTTTAATTATTTTTATAAATTAATAAAGATAGATACAAAACGAAAAGATAAAACAATTCAATCCTTTGATAATTGTAATTGATTCAAACAATCCCATTACTATTGTTTTAGACAATCTAACGGTAGATATGGTATTTACAGTGTCTATCATGGATATATGCAGATATATGCTCAAATATTCAGATTACATTAGAGACATAAAGACAAAATGGTCAATTCATTAGTACAGAGGACAGTCATTTCTGGCATGGCTCATGAAAATGTGTATCCTACGCGCGTTTCAGCTGTTTGCCTTTGTCAGGAAGCCATGTATATAAAAAGTGAAACCTAGAATAAAAAGGATGCATGTACAATTACCATCATTCAAAATTAAAAAAGGCGCTCCTACTCTATATTTTTAATGCCACAGAAGTGGAGATAAATATAATACATAAGAAAGAATGAAAACATTAATTGCAAACCACTTATAGATTTAAACTAGACTTTAAGCAAAATGTGCTAAATGTCATTCACCAAAAGTTAAAGAGGGGGCCATCACAGCAAAATACCCGGAAGTGCATAATGAGATAGAAAAGTGATGTCCCAGACTGTAAAGTAAAAATGCTAGTTGAGACACCTAAAAGCGAAGAAGCAAGAAGAACATCAGTGAAACATGGCATTATTGCAATTCAATTTGTAGTCAAAACACAACATCATTTTGTGTGGTCACTGGTTACTTACATTATTATAGATAATTAACAATACTGTGAATCCATTTGTAAACATAAACTTTCATGGCGTACGCTCAGGATGTATAAGAAGGAGCAACAATAAAACATACAAATGTAACTATTTGCTTTATGTGCATCACATCACATGAGATGTGGCACTCAGGGAGGTGCAGCTGACAAATGACAATAGAATAATCCCTAGACAATGAATGATGTTCTGCACCTGTAGCAGACATGGGGTTGAGTCATTGATGCCAGATGTTATAAAAATGGTTAAAAAAAAGTATTGAAAATGAAAAAAGAAAAAAGAATTAAAAGAAAAAATACAATGAAAAATGATTGTGTTTTTTAAATTAAATTAAAAAATAATACAAATTACAAAACTATAGAATAATAAAAATCAAATAAAATAAATTTGAAAACAATTAAAATTAAAAATAAGTGGTTATCCTCCAACATATAATTTAAATTTATTAAACTGCTATCTTATTGCTCAACCGTCTAAGCGTATGGAAAAGGGCCACACTGGCTGGAGTGGACACACAAGATAACTGTCTGCCATTGCCACATGGTCCTCAACAACAACAACACTGAGCAAAAAGGCATTGTGAACAAAGAGGAGACATGGAGGCCTATGGCAAAAAGGCAACAGCACACTGGCTGCCTACACAAAATGGCAACCGACCTGAGATCACATGGCAATCAAGGAGACATGGCCACAACATAACGATAGAAGAACTACAGATGCAGGCCTATGGCAAAAGCACTCTGGATGCCTATGCAAAATGGCCACCAGCCACATGGTCAAACAGCAAGCAAGGACGTATGGGGAAAAAAAAGAAGACATGCAGGCCAATGGCAAAAGCACACTGGCTGGATACACAAAATAGCCACCAGCCACATGTGGACAACAACAAGCAGGAGGCACGGAAAACAAAGCACACATGTAGGCCTATGGCAAAAGTACATTGGCTGCCTTCACAAAATGGCCAGCGGCCACATGATCAAACAGCAAGCAAGGATGAATGGCCAAAACAAAGAACACATGCAGGCCTATGGCAAGAGCACACTGGCTGTCTACACAAAATGACCGTCAGCTACATGGTCCCAACAACAAGCAGGAGCCCTAGAAAAGAAGGAACACACTCAGGCCTATGGATCCTGAATATACAAAGTGGCCCATGCCCACATATGGAACAAAGGCAGATGGTGGCCTATGGCAAACACATCTGCACAGTAGCCAGACAAAGGAGGCATGGTAAAGATTAAATAGCATTAATTCAGCAATGCCAAAATCTGAACTTGACAGGGCACAAAATGTTTACCAGTTATAGCAACAAAACATCCTCCAAAGACATTACCCCCGCCTATACACTGTTTGCAAGGAAAAAAATGAAATACCACAAACAAAACACTTTTTGTATTTTAATCCAAATTGGATGGAAACCAGCGCAAGTATACATATACAATATATACACCAGCCCTAGCTTCCTCAACACCAGTCCAAAATGTGGAACAGCTACATCTTTGCCAGCATCTACTTTTTAGTATGAGGTTTGAACAAGAAAAAATCGACAGCATTTGTAAATGCTTGTCTCCTTCTTCAAGGTTTGGAAAATCGTGCTTTCCTTTGTTTGGATTTCTACCGGACTAGTCATTACAACAAAAATATAATAGAAATGACCACAGCTCAAAACACACACATAGTTTGTCAGCACGTATATATTCGGCTTGATTACATACATAGTGCCAGTAAATTTATCAGAGTTTTGTAAAATTAATAGACTGGCAATGCTTGAGGTAGAACTGTGGTGAGTTATACCTGTTGTTCAAGATAAGATTAATTTGAATTAATATGCTCTTAAAGACGTATGTATGTATGTAATGTTATTGTTCAGCCAAATTTCTGGCGTATTTTAGGGTTCAAACCAATATAAAAATGATATTTTCAAAGTTTCCATCAAACATTATAAACATACACATAAGGAATGTATGACAATACAATGCATACATTTACAATGCATGCCTTTACAACGTAGTTTTTACATCGCAACTCCTTTACAACGCATTCTTTTACGTAGCATACCATTACATCGCATTTTCAGAAACTACCTCTACAACGCATTTCATTACATCGCATGATACCTTTACGATGGATACCATTACAATGCATACCATTACACTGCATTTAACCCCTTGTGTGCTCATGTCCCAATGTGCTCATGACAAGCTCAGCTCGTCTTGAGACCCACCCACGGTGGAAGCGCAGGCGCTTCCCCCGTGGGCGGGCGATCTTTGAATTTGTTAAGGCCAAGGCAGGGGAAGACCTCCCCTGCCTCCCCCCTCCTCCCTCTCCGTGTCATCAATGACGTCAGTGCGAGAGGCACGCTGACGTCATTGGAGGTTGCATTTGTTTACCGACACGCAGGGAAGCCATTTGCTTCCTGAGTGTCGGTGAAGAAAGAGGTACGTTTTGGGGCTGGGGAGAGGGGGATTTAAACGAAAGAGGCATCTGGGGAAAGGAAAGGGTTTTCCTTTCCCTCAATGCCTCTTTTGTGCAATCCTGCTACACGGTCGTGCGATCGTGCAGTAGGAATGCCCACTAGCGCCAATACATTTTTTTTTTATTTGGCCAGTGTTTGTTGGTTGGGGGAGCAATGGTCGCTCCCCTTTTGGGGTCCATTTCATAGGCTTTGTCTGCCCACCGGGGGGAGGGAGAGTTTGTTTATTCAATTAATAATCGGCCCACTGGGCCAATGTGCTGGGGAGTGGCCCCTCCGACATGGGTCACTCCCCTTGGGGGCCATTTTAGAAAGCCCACAATGTTTTTTTGTTTTGTTTTGGGGAGCGACCCCTTAGGAAAGGGCCATCATTTTTGGTTTGCTTGCCCCCCTGGACAAGAGGGCGGAATTACATTTAAAAAAATGTATTCAGCCCACTGGGCCAATTGAATAAATGTAGTGAGGAGTGGACCCTTGATCAAGGGTCACTCCCCTTTTTGGGGCATATATTTTGCCTTTGTCTGCCTCTTTGGGGGAGGGCAGTATTAAGTTTATTTTAAAAAATCGGCCCACTGGGCTAATGTAATAAATATACTGGGGAGTGGCCCCTTGGGCAAGGGTCACTCCCCTTTGGGGGACATTTTAGTATGCCCATGATGTTAGTTTTTGGTTGCTTTAATCCATCATCCTGCTGTACCTCACTCCAACACCCCACTTCAGACACGGCCATGCGCAAATTAGTCTGACCCTGTGCCTCATGGGAACAGTCCAGCCTGAACTGCCAAGCCATATCTTCACTGGCCCGGAAACAACCATCCTGGGAGTGGTTTCTGGCTAATCAGCCGTCATCAGCCAGGCTAGCTTGAGTCCAGTGGCTTAAGTGAGCAAGGGACCCACGTCTGGGCATACCCTGCCAACTTAGGACAATCAAAGCGCACAGGGTCCGTCTGATTTGCATATGGCCATGTCTGAACTGGGGTGGTGGAGTGAGCTAAACAATTATGATGGATTAAGCCAAGATCAGTTGACGGGGGGTGAGTGTTAGATTTGCTCAAGCGCTCCGTCCATCATCTCCTTTGGTATCACCTTGAGGGGCAGTTCGCCCTGTTTTATTTTTTGTAGGGCCACTAGGGCACCAGGGTTTATTTTTATGTTGGGGAGCCGCCCCTTGGACATGGGTCACTCCCCTTTATGGGAAGATGATTGTGGCCATTTCTGCCCTTTTTGGGTGGCAGAGTAGCAGTATGTGTTTAGGCCCATCTGCCTACAAGGGGGGCAGAAGACACTAGACACCAGAATTTTTTTAATTATTGTTTTGGGGGTGGCCTCAAAGGCAAGGGTTGCTCCCCTTTTACGGGGGGTGAATATTGATGTATACTGTTAGGCCCACCTACCCCTTAGCTTGACAGGTGGACTGGTTCATTATTTGCATCTGTGATTGTAATGTTTTTTTCTCCTTTTAAATCTAGTGTAAAGCTTTTGATTCCTGCTTGCTATTTCGACAGTGGTTGTTCTACAGTTTTGTGTAGTTGCATGTTTTTGGTAAGAAGAACTATTTTGTTGTAGGTACTTCAAATGAGTAATATTGTAATGTATGAATTAATTTTTGTGGTGTCAAAGTGGCAGCATATTTAGTTAGTGTTTTGAGCAAGAAAATCTTTGTGATGTGTTTTGCATTGTCTTATGTGTAATTTTCTTTTCTCTTTCTTCTTTAGTGGGATATTGTTGATCTATACTGTGTCTGCGCAGAGTACGTGGTGGTGAGTTTAGCTGCTTCTGGCAAGTGAGTGGTATCGTTTTGGAGTGTATAGGTATTTTTGATAAAGGTGCATTTTATTTATTACTTATTTTACAAAGTGTTTGTTGTTGTTGACTTGTTTTACGAGTTACCTTTATCAGTAATCATTATGGCTAGCCGTAGAATGACTGCTCAGCAGGTGGTTGGTATGCTTCTTGAATCTTCCTCTGAGCCGGATTATGACACTGACAGTGCGTCTGAGGGAGAGGAGGGAGGGGAAGATTCTGGCAGTGAGTTTTCTCTCCACATGGAGTCATCGGATCATGAAAGTTCTCTCAGTGCAGATGAAGTGCCTGTTTTAGAGGAGGATACTGCTGTGCCGATGGTTCAAGAGACAGCTGGATTGCAACCTGAGGCTGCTAGGCTTCCTACTGGAAGTGCTGGACTCTGGGTTGATCCAAACATGGTGTTGCCTACCTTTAGCGGTGATGCAGAGTGTAGAGTGGATTGTGAAAAATCTTTGCCTATACAGTTTTTCCAGTTATTTAGGGATGTTGTATTTTTGGGGGAGATTGTTGAGCAGACTAATTTGTATGCTGAACAGATTTTGAGGGATAACAGTGACAAACTTAGGCCCCACTCTAGTGCTACCTGGTGGACTCCCAAAAATCTGGAAGAGATAAAGAACTTTTTGTGTTTGACTTTATTGATGGGTTTGCTAAGGAAGCCGAACCTGGCTTCACATTGGTCTTCCAGCCCCTTGATGGCAACAGCCATATTTCCTGCAGTTATGACTCGTGATTGGTATTTACTTTTGATACTCATGCTGCATTTTGTTGATAATCTTTGGCGCTGCCACGTATTCACCATGACTGTGACAGTCTTTTTAAGATTCAGCCTGTTCTTGATCACTTTGTAGATCGATTTTCAGAGTTCTATACTCCATGGAAAGAAATGTCTATTGATGAGTCTTCGGTTTTGTTCAAGGGTCGTTTCGTTTTTAGGCAGTACATCCCTAGCAAGAGGGCACGCTATGGAATTAAGCTGTATATGTTGTCTGAGAGTAGGACAGGATATGTTTTTAATTTCCGTGTATATACTGGTAGAGATTCCACTATTGACCCCCCAGGTTGTCCGTCCAATTTTGGAGTTTCTGAGAAAATTGTGTGAGATCTTGCTAGAAGACTGTTTAACAGAGGCCACCATTTGTACCTTGATAAATTCTACACTGCTGTGCAATTATTTAAGGATTGTTTAAAGTGGAAACTTTTGCATGTGTCACAATCTGCTCTAACTGCAAAGGTAATCCGAAAGAGCTTGTTTGCAAAAAAACTTCAGAGGGGTCAGTGCAGTTCCTTGAGTAGTGATGAATTACTAGCTGTGAAATTTGTGGACAGGAGGGATGTGTACATGCTGACTATCATCCATGATGAGAGTACTTTACCTATGCCTGTTTGGGGTCAGGTTGCTGAGTGTGCAAACCTGTGTGCATTCTAGACTACAATAAGCACATGGGTGGTGTTGACAGAGTAGATCAGAGTTTGGAACCTTACACTGCTATTCGGAAGGCTTATGTTTGGTATAAGAAGTTGGCCATCCATTTCTTCAACTTAGCAACTTTCAATGCTTTTAGTGTGTTCAAAGAGTGTTCTCCTGCGTCAAAGTTGGCATTTCTTCAGTTTCAGCACTCTGTGATAGCTATCCCTGTTGTTGTGGAACAGGTGAGTGTTCCTAGATTTGGAATGGTGGAGGATGTGGCTCGATTGAAAGATCGCCACTTTCCTGATTACATTCCTCCCACATCTTCAAAAGACTTTCCCACTAGGAGATGTAGAGTCTGTTGGCGAAGAGGTTTGCGGAATGAGACTTGTCTTTTCTGCCCTGAGTGTCCTTTAAACCCTAGACTGTGTGTGCCTGCTTGTTTTAGAGCGTAACACATGTAAAATACTTTTTGGGAGCATTCATGAGTGGTAAAGTGAACTGCCCGGTCTGTATTGTTAAAAAATGTGTATTCTGTTTCAAGATTGGCATTAGTGCAATGTATTTAGTTTCAAATTTTGTGTTGGTAGATTTGTATCTCTTTGCAATTTGTTTGTGTTTTTTTGTATAAAAAATCCTAAATGTGATGGCGGTGTGTGTAGGCTGGTGCTTGGCTGGCGGTGTACGTGTATTGGCGCTTGTCTGGCGGTGTGCGTGGACTGGCGCTTGGCTGACGGTGTGTGTGGACTGGCGCTTGGCTGGCGGTGTGCGTTGACTGGTGATTGGCCGGTGGTGTGCGTGGGCTGCTGCTTTGCTGGTGGTGTGAGTGGACCTGCGCTTGGCTGGCGGTGTGCGTTGACAGGCGCTTGGCTGGTGTTGTGCGTGCATTGGTGCTTGGCTGGTGGAGTGTGTGGGCTGGCGATTGGCTGGGGGTGTGCGTGGACTGGCACTTGGCTGGAGGTGTGCGTGGACTGGTGCTTGGCTGGCAGTGTGTGTGGACTGGCGCTCAGCTGGTGGTGTGTGAGTAGTGACTTGCTGCTGGTCACTACACACACTGCTAGCTGAGCGCCACTCCACGCAATCCATCAGTTTGTGTAGTTGCTGTGTCAGGAATGTGGACGTGTGGAAGTGATGGGCCCTGTCTGCAGGTGTGAGTGTTGTAATGTGATGGGCCCGCGGCTGGCGGTGTGAATGTTTTGTATGTGTCACACATATGAAAGGTGTATGAATGGCCTGTAAAGAGGTTGGTGCCTAGTTGTGGCTTTAAGGCTCACGAGCTGTGAGTCAATGGTTCAGTTTATCGTCCTTTCAATTATTAACAGTGCATTTCATTTTTGTGAAATCACTTGTTAATACAATTGTATATACTGAACCATCACTCACCCTCGTGCCAAATCCAACAAGTATGTGTGTGTGCTTGAGGATTAGATGGCTGTGCAGTAATATTTGTCTTTTTTGTCTTTCTGAAGCAGGGTGTACCTTGTCCCTTTCTGTGAATGTTGTAATGTGATGGTTTTGTGCCTGGTGTTGTGAATGGTCTTGTGTGTATCACGTATGAAAGTGTGTGAATGGCCTGTAAAACGGTTGGTGCATTGTCGTGGCTTTACAGCTCACGAGCTGCGAGTCACAGGTTCGGTTTTTTGTGCATTTAATTATTGACAGTGCATTTCATTTTTGTGAAATCTCTTGTTAATAACATTTTATGTACAGAACCATCACTCTCCCTCGTGCCAAATCCAACCAGTATGTGTGTGTGTGTTTTCGGAATAGATGGTTGTGCTGGAATATTTGTCTTTTGAGTCTCTCTGCCAAGGTGTACATTGCATCTAACAATAACCTACCAACTGTAGATATTATCGTTAACCCATGGGAGTACATGGTGATGTCTCTCTTGTGAATTCCAACAAGTTATTTCATCTACAATGTCCTGCAAACTTAAAAATGCCTGTCACATTTTTCTTGCAATATTGTGCCAAAAATCTCAGGCTGCAAAAATAAACACACATTTATGGCAAAACGATTTGGTTTTGCAAGGGAGGTCACCTGGGTTTTCGGTCCCGTGCTCAGTGGCCATCTAGGGAAACATACCAAACCCATTCACTTCTGAAAACTAGAGACCCTGGGCTTTTAGGGAGGTATGGCTTACGTGGATCCCTCAACGTTTCCTTACCCAGAATCCTTTGCAAACCTCAATTTTAGCTGACAAAAAAACAGTTTTCCCATACATTTTTGTGTGGGAAACTGTGGCATCACTGGGCTCACACAAATTTCCTACCACCCAGCGTTTCCCCAGAACTTGTGTGGGAGGCCCAAGTACCCGCGACAGGCAAGGGCCCAAAACGTAGTGAAGCGACTGCCTATCTCAAAACCACCTGCTTTTGCAAGGAGGGTTCACCTGGGCTTTTGGACCCATGCTCGCTTGCCATCTAGGGAAACCTACCAAGCCCACACATTTCTGAAAACTAGACACCCCAGGACTTCCATGGAGGTATGGCTAGCATGGATCCCTCAACGTTTCCTTACCCAGAATCCTTTGCAAACTTCAATTTTTACTGAAGGAAATACATTTTTTCACACAGTTTTGTGTGGGACACTGTAGCATCACTGGGCTCACACAAATTTCCTACCACCCAGCGTTTCCCCAGAACTCCCGATAAAAATGGTGCCTCACTTGTGTGGGAGGCCCAAGTACCCGCGACAGGCAAAGACCCAAACATTTTTTTGATAGGCAATGTTGATGTTGCCTCAAAATGTTTTGTGCCCTTGCAGGTATAGGTTTGCTTGGTTTCCCCAGGTGCCGGAAGAGCTAGGGTTAAAAAAACTACGCTAGGCACTTTGCCAAAAAAGGGTCAATTTTCAATGCGAAATTGAGGTGTGACCACGTTGCGTTTTGCGCAGTTCCCTGTCGCAGGCACTAGACCAACCCACATATGTGAGGTACCATTTTTCTCATAAGACTTTGGGGAACGCGGGGTGGGTGGAAAATTGTGGAATAACACAGATCCAAGAACTTTCCGCCACAGAAATGTGGTGAAAATATGGTTTTTTTAACCATTTATTAGGTTTGAAATGGATTCTGGGTAACAGAACCTGGTGGGAGGCAATCAAGTCACCCCATCCAGGATTCCTCTGGGTGTCTACTTTTAAAAAATGTATAGGTTTGCTATGTTTCCCTAGGTGCCGGTACAGCTAGGCACTTTGCCAAAAAAGGGTCATTTTTCCCTGCGAAATTGAGGTGTGACCACGTTGCATGAGGTACCATTTTTCTCAGAAGGCTTTGGAGACCGCAGGGTGGGTAGACATTTCTGGATCCACGCAGATTCCAGAACTTTCCACCACAGAAATGTGGGGAAAATATGTTTTATTTTACAATTTTTTAGGTTTGCCAGGGATTCTGGGTAACAGAAAATGGTGGGAGACAGTGAAGTGACCCCATCCTGGAGTCCCCTCGGTGTCTAGTTTTAAAAAAATGTATATGTTTGCTAGGTTTCTCTAGGTGCCGGCAGAGCTAAGGTTAAAAAACTACAGCTAGGCACTTTGCAAAAAAAGGGGT
This sequence comes from Lissotriton helveticus, assembly GCF_964261635.1. Lineage (NCBI taxonomy): Eukaryota > Metazoa > Chordata > Amphibia > Caudata > Salamandridae > Lissotriton > Lissotriton helveticus. The sequence continues at coordinate 2,086,717,075 of NC_136063.1, forward strand.
ATTTTTCACTGCGAAATTGAGGTGTGACCACATTGCATTTTGCACCGTTTCCTGTCACGGGCACTAGGCCAACCCACAGAAGTGAGGTACCATTTTTCTTGGAAGACTTTGGGAAACGCGGGGTGGGTGGAAATTTGTTGATCCACTCAAATTTCAGAACTTTTCCACCACAGAAAATGTGTATTTTTGGACAGTTTTTAAGGTTTGCAAGGGATTATGGGTAACAGAACCTGGTGGGAGACAGTGAAGTCACCCCATCCTTGATTCTCCTAGGTGTCTAGTATTAAGAAATGTATAGGTTTTTCTAGGATTACCTAAGTGCCGGCAGAGCTAGGGTACAAAAACTACAGATAGGCACTTTGCAAAAAAGGATAATTTTTCACTACGAAATTGAGCTGTGACCACGTTGCATTTTGCACCATTTCCTGTCACAGGCACTAGGTCGACCCACACAAGTGAGTTACCGTTTTTCTCATAAGACTTTGGGGAATGCGGGGTGGGTAGAAATTTGTGGATCCACGCAGATTCCGTAACTTTCCACCACAGAAATGTGGGGAAAATGTGGCTTTTTTGACAATTTGTTTGGGTTTGCAAAGGATTCTGGGTAGCTGAACCTGGTGGGAGGCAGTCAAGTCACCCCATTCTTGATTCCCCTGGCTGTCTACTTTTAAAAAATGTATGGGTTTGCTACGTTTCCCTAGTTGCCGGCAGAGCTAGGGTTGAAAAACGACAGCTACACACTTCGCAAAAAAAAGGGTAAATTTACATTGTGAAAATGGGGTTTGTTCACATTGGGTTTTGTGACTTGCGATGTAATGCCTGAGTTGTAGCAACATGCATTGTAATGACATGTGTTGTAGTGACATGCAATGTAATGGCTGCGTGGTAATGACATGCAATGTAAAGGATGTTGCGATGTAATGACTGCTATGTGAAGGTGGTATGATGTAATGACTGTGTTGTAAACGTTGTTTCCCACATATAAGTATTGAACCAGGACACTTCAGCGCCATATTACTAAGCATGGGCGGATCTAGCGGATCTCGCGTACGCGAAATTGCGGATTTACGGATTCGCAATCCGCGAAGATACGCGAACTCTAGCGGATTTGCGGATTTTCCCGTTTTTTGTGTTGGCGCGCGTTCGCGCCGATTTTGGGACAAGTTCGCAATTGCGAACTTACTTTTCGGCTCGCAACTGCCGCGACTATGTTGTTTCTACGTCTGGTTTATCATCACAGGTTCACAACACCCTCTGTTTCACCACTGCCACCCTCTGGGACACCCATGCCACCCTCTGGTACATCCTCACTGCCACCCATTAGGTTTATTTATCACTGTAGATTATGGTGGTTGAAAAAAGCAAGCACACCTGCCCTTCTTCAACTGCCATCAATTAATTTGTGGGTCATTAATGTGTCAGTAATTTTGAAACTTCCAGTCTGGCTGGCACCTGCTTCCTTCCTTATCTGTAATTTGCTTTTTGTTGCAGTGAAATTTTTTTTCACAGGACCTTTATGGTCTACTTGTAGCTATTCTATGAGCCTGCTGTTTGGGTCATAGCAGGGTCATAGAATAGTTGCAAACTCTGGAGGGGCCCCTCAGGAAGCACTATCTTGAATGTTACTAATGTTAAGTTTGAACTTTTGCACCTGCTCATTGCTTTCAGTTTAGCTAAAATCGTTTTTTCTGCAATTTCGCATGTTTTTTGGGGCGCGAATCCGTGCGAGATCGATTTTGGAAGCCGCGAATGCGTGCGAATACAAAATTGTTTTTTTTGCGACGTGTATGTTCGCGTGATCTTGCGCGTGTTCGCGAGGCGCTTCTAGCTATACGTTTGCCAAGTTACCCTATCGGTCGTACACGGGCGCGGCCATCTTGTTTGCGTGACGTAATTCCGTTTCCGGCCGCTATGTGTAATCTCGCAAAGTGTGCTGCTCGCTAGTACAATTTTGCGCGTGCTCGCGAGGAAAATCTCGCGCGAACTTACCCACGCGGTCGTGAACGGGCGCGGCCATCTTGTTTCTCATTCATTGCTATGGTTCTGGGCATGCTTTCTCTATCCTCTCTCAATCTCTGCCATCCTTTGCTTGTTTGAAGTTTATTTGATCTAATTTTACTTATTATCTATCCCTCTATTTTTCTAGCTCTATATTTTTGTGTTTTCTGCTGCTTTTAGTTACTTTTAAACTACTTTGTTAAACTCTTTTCTTTTCTTCTTCACTATTCTATTTCTTGTTTATCATTTAACTGTATTTCTGCCCAGACCATGGTAAAGGGAGCCGGGAAGCACCCTGAGAAGGGGAAGGGTCCCGCACCCCGTGCCCGGCTCCCGTGCGGGCGTTTGAGGGGGGAGCAAGTGGTGCCGCGGGAGATCTTCAGCGCGGAGGAAGTGGCGGCACTCATCTTCCACGTCCAGCGCCGCCTCCCCAAGGCGATCCTGGGAGGCGGCAAGATCGCGACTGGCTATGGCATCCGGGAGCGCCGCAAGCGGTGGGAGAAGGTGTGCCGGGCCATGTTTCAGCTCTCTGGGGTCCGGCGCACATATAACCAGGCCACCCACCGCTGGACCGATGTCATGGACCGGGAACGGGACTTGCTGGACGCGCTCGGCGTAGAGGTCCCCGGGCTTGGTGAGTAGTAGTAGCTATTCATTTACTACTCTGTTTTATCCGGCTCTGTTATTTGCAAATCTTTGTTCTTTACCAAGAGCAATAATGCTGCCGATTACATTGAGGTAAATTATATTTCAAAATCTTCTATGCATTTCAGGTGCACTGCTCTCCTTCTCAGTAGCCTTGCTTGCTACTATGCTTCTTTGTTTTGTATGTTGTGTTCAGAAGCATTTCATTGGCCTGAGAAATTATGTATGAGTGTAGTGTAAAGATAAGAACTGCGTAATGCTAGACTCTAAGGGTCATATTTTCAATTACCGGCGCATCCCTGCAAAGTAGCAGGGATGCGGCAGTAATTGTGTGCCATGCCACCACCACCCATTGGCCCAAAACGTCACAGAAGCCTTACGCATCTGTGCCGTAAAGGCAGCGCATTGCTGGAGTTGCGTGCCAACGATGGCGCAGCTCCAGCAATGCTCTGGGGTACCCTATCTCCCCAATGCTGCATCAAGCCGTACGTCGGCTTCAAGCGCGCAGGGTTTGAGTCATGCATCATTGTCCTAAAAGTGACTGATTGACATCTTGTAGATTTCCCTCAGCCACTTTTAGGATTCGTTCCTGCGCAGGTACGCCCTCCCTTGCGCCGGAACGCCCCCTGATGGCGCAGGGCTTTACAACGTGATGCATCGCCCATATGCCCATATGTGTTTTTTTTTAATATATATACGCCGCACCAACACCATGGCGAGTCTTTTGTTCTGCCGCTGCGTCACAAAAGGCACGCAACAATGGAGGAAAATGAGCCGCAAGGGACTTCTAAATCAGCCCCAACAGACTGAAGTCCAGTCCTTCCTTTAGACACATGGCTATAAGAAGAAATAGTGGCGGTGGTGGGTGGATTGATAGTTTGAGTATTCACTGATCTGCAAGCAGGATGGACTTTGTCTGTCACTTCGCGTGCTGCGGACTGCTGCCTGCAGTGCCAGGCCTAGGCAAACCTCTTTAGTAGTCTGTTTATTGAGTTACATAGGAACTTTCTAAGTCAACGTTCCGCAAATCAGGCAATACGAATAACGTAGTATACCACATGAGATAGATCCCGTGGAATAGTTGTCTATCTATTTGCTATTTCTCCAAAATATTTTGTTATTGTTCTTTTGAAATGTTTGATTTGGTTGAAAAATCTCATCCATGTTTTCTGGTCTTTCTTTCTTTCATGTTGTACATCAGCTCCCCCCAAGGGCAAGAGGACACAGGAGGAGGGTGCTGAGGATGCAGGCCAGGATCGGGCAGGCGAGGGCTCCTTTGCTGGCCCCAGTAAGTTTACATTTTAATAAAGAGTACCTATTTTTTCCTAGCGTTCCTCATTCGATTTTTTCTAAATCGTCTTTGATCTTCTTGTAGACTGGATATAAATTCTTATCTTGCCTCGAATATGACTCCCTGTGGTATTACTAGACTATTCTTATTAGTCTGTCTATGTAGCTAACTAAGATTGGACATTTGGCAATTCCATTGGACTCCCATTCTATTCAGCAATAGCTCTATGCACTGTCTCCTTACTGACTAGATAGTGTGGCAGAGTCATTCAGCTCCCGAAGTCACCGATTATTGATCCCCAATGATCTCTAGATTATCGTACGCAGGACAAGAGAGTACGGAGTCACAGCACAGTCAAGAAGTGTCAGAGGCACTCATGCTTGCAAAAATTCCAAAACCTTTAGCTCATCCACTCTAGTCTGGAGGAACAAAAACCACAGAGTCTATTTAAGTTTAAAAGCTTTATTAAAAGTAAACACATTTATTAAAATCTACTTTGTCATAAAACTATTTAACTGAAAACGGAAAAGTGTTTAGTGCTGACGATTAATTGGACACATTTCTTGTGGTCGAGCAGAGCTCTCACCTGGTTTGAACTTGATCCTGGTCGTGTTCTTAGGAGTCAAGCTTCTGTCTGTTAGGAGAAAAAGTGGTGCGTGTTAAAAATCAAAAGCAAGCATTCATCAGTTGTGCATAAAAGTGCAGCAAGACAACAGCCTTCCCTGGAAAAAGGGACATTTTTACTTTGGAGTAGACAGTCACAAATTATTACATTGTATTCAGTTTTTTTAACATTTCTCCTAGACGAAATATTATATAGTAGTGAGTGGTGTATTCTAACATTCTTAAATGTACTTTGTAGGTGTAACATCTGGTGACGGGGCCAGCGCGGAGGTGGCTGTGTTGGGCGAGGACTCGGAGGACTCTGGGGAGGAGGCGGTGCAAGAGCCGGCGGACGGTCCTGTGGGGGTTCAAACGGTGGTGGCGGAAACAGGTAAGCTATATATTCCTTACTTATTGAGATTGAAGACTGCATAGTGTGCTTTCTGCACGGGTGTATTACAAATCAACCAGGTAGTAGCCTCCTCGAAATGTACTTCGACTTAGCTGTGAAGTTTTTGGTGAGAAGAATCCCAATAAGTTCTTAGACGAACGTGATGGATGGGATGAACGAAAAGCGAAAGAAGGGTGTAAGTAAGTGGGACGTGAACTTGTATGATGGCTGGCAAAGAAGAACGATATGTGTTTGCTTGGCCCCCGAGGTGGCTGGGAAGGAAAGAATATGGTATGGTGCATGGCTGGGTCAATGATGAAGCAAGGATGGGTGGAAGGACAGCAGCCTGGGTGGGTGAAACAGAAACTGTATGTGTGCGTATACTTTGACTGAATGGATGCCTGGAGCATGGTATTCTCTGACTCTTAGATAGCACATGTGTATCTAGAGAGAGTAGATGGTCGCCAGATGAACTAAGTGTTACCTTGAAGAGCATGTACCACCGCACCCGCACGTCCGTTCCAGTGCAGGGAAGGCAAGGAAAAGAAATTGTAAATGTGTCCAATACTACCATGAATAGTAGCAGTACTTTGTATTGCGTCTGCAATCACAGCATATATCTGGTTATTACGGTGGACACTCCGTACCTCTCTTAATGACTTTAGTTTACTTGTAGTACTTCATTCATGTGTGGGTGTATCACTGTTCACTCAATATTAAGCAAAGCACCTAAAGTCATCCCATATGTCATCAAATACGTCCCATGTGAAGTGATAGATAATCAAATTAGTTAGCTTCTTCATTTTCCTTTTCTAGTACTCATTTGCACTGTAGGGTGAAAGGTAAATTAATTAAGCAGTAGCCCTTGTAACAGAGTATTCTCAGTGCCACCCGTAATAGAAAAGTAATAGCTTCACCACCTGCATGTACTGGACCGGTACAGTAACGCAAGTCTGTCTCACTCATCATGGTGTGCAACTTTTTTTCTCGGGTGCAAGTTCACTGTGCTGTCCATGTCATTCTGCCGGCTTGCATAAGATAACGTACCAATTTCCCTAAACAAGAGAGAAGAAGAAGAATAAGACTGGTGTACTGTCATAGTCGACTGTAATGTAAGTCCATAGTGGTCGTAGAATTTGTTCATTAATCTACCACTAATGTTAGAGCAAGGATGCAGAAGTGGGAGGTTACATAGATATTGTCCTCAATAGTTATGTACTGTGCTTTCAATTTGCTACTTGTACTGTGACCCAACTTTCGGCTCAATCACTTTGTGTTATTAATGCTAAGGAGCATTGGTTACAGACTATGTCTTTCTTTCTTCATATAGTTGCTCCTTCCAAATCAACAACACGGAGGGAGCAGGCTAGAATGGCCCGGCAACGGAGGCTGGAGGCCACTGTCGCCGAATATCGGCGGCTGGTGGCCCTGGAGGAGGAGGAGGACACGCAGTCGAGCGGGGCAACAACAACATCCTCGACTGGGACCACTGCATCCTCCTCCGTGACTAAGCCAGCGGGACTGAGCCGGGCTAACAAAGACAACCGCCACCGCCAAGCAACAGAAATACCAGCTGCCCCCCACAGGAGCTGCAAGGAACGCCAACGCCGCCTACGAGTCCGAATGTCCAACCTGGAGCAGGAGGTCCTGAAGTATAAGAACTTGGTTAAGGGCCTCCGCTCCTAGCTTGCCACCCTCCGCAAGGAGTATGATGCCCATGCCGCAAAATGCACCAGCACCAGCACCCTCCAGTAGTGGAGTGTCCCTTGCCCTTTTTTTATAGACTTTTGGGGGGTGGGATTTGGGAGTTGGGATCGTTTTGGGACGTTTCAAAGACAATCGTTGGGGTTAGGGTGGGTGAGGGAGATTATTTTGTTAGGGCTACATAAATATATTTTTAAACTTTATCTGACCATACCTGTTTTTTACTGCTTTTCAGTCTGGTGGGTGGGGGGCGGGGGTGTAACAGTAACTTTGTTTTCCTGAACAGTCGTAGGACTTTAGTAGTACAACCGTCAATCTCTTGTCTACTCCGAAATAATACTCCATTATACTACCTCCCACCAAACGCTTATCTTACCTGTAATTTGTGTTAAAAATTAGGGCTAGGCCCAGGGCTGGCTCCACGTGAAATGGGGATTAACGTTGTCAATCCTGGGCGGGTGACATTTCCTCATTGCGGTGGTACTAGTGGTGTGACACAGTGGCAGTTGCATGCCTATGGAAAAAAAGAAAACGAAACCTTGTTTGTCCTTACTGTAGCATTACAACGGTTACGGTACGATCGAGAATATAGCAGGTGACAGACAGAACAGTGCCATAATGTAGCCTAACAAATGGTAAAGTATTTGCTTGCAAGTATAACTAGTACTTGCGTTGAATTTATTTGACATTGGCTACTACTACTAGAAGATATAGTACTGAAGCTGAGTAAGTCTAGAAGATATCCTCGTATTCCTTCACGAGCCTGTTGCTATGACCTTATCCTCCCCAGCAAGTGTGTGGAATTATTGATGTCATTTTAGTCAGACATCAAGCAAAACAACACAGCCCGGGGGAAGAGGGTTAGGGTTTGTAAAATGGATGGGAATGGGGGTTTCTTTTTGGGTAGGTTTTGTTGAGAGAAGAAAAAAAAAGCAGAGCATGGACAAACAATAATTGAAGATAAAGACAATCTTTGGTTACAAACTAAAGCTAAGCACATGCAGTCACACTCATAGAATAAAACAATGGATACTGTATCTGTATTGCGTATGTTGTTGGAGTTGTCCTGTTGAATTTGGTAAGTAAGTTGCATGCAGCAAACAATTCCTCTTATTGGCGGCACTCCTCCATTCCAGCTGACGCTTCGTCCATCAATGTTGGTGACCACTGACAGAAGACACCCTGTCCACTGCCTGCCTGGCGGATGTTGACTGAAACCCGGCCTGTAATTATTGAACGGAAAACAGGAAGTGCTATTACAATACCACTGATAAATAAATAAAAGGTATGTACGCTGTGTGGTTCAAAAAGTGACACTTTGATTTCCCTAATAGACAGTACAATATTTTTGAAATTGCGTGCTCTGTCTGAGTCACCTTTTTAAGGATAAATAAGTATGGCCAAAATATTATAGCGGATCTTTCCCCTCAAGTCAAGGTAGGTGTACTGTAAACTGTGTTTTAGAACAAAATTTGACCTTCCCAGCAATGCTCCCACCAAGACCCTTACTAAAGCCAGTCGCAAAAATGTAGAAGAACCCCAATCAGATCTCCAAAAACGATGCCTAGCAGAAAAATGGTTACAAAACGTACTTTGAAAGTAACAGTAGGCCCAAATACAGACCGTGGATTGTATTCAAACCACTTGCAAGCAAGCAAAAGTATCCATAGCCAGCATCGCTCCAACAGTGCTCTACAACACCAGAACTGCGTTGTAATCGAACCCCCCGAAACACATGCAATCCTGCTGCTAGGGCTAACCCTAACGAACCCTAACTTACAAAAAGTGCCAAAACTGGTGTTTCCTTCAGGATTTTGTCCAAAACACTTCTATCCGGTATTAGACCTTCCCAGGAATGCCCCAGGCAAGACCCGCCAACCCACCCGGAAAAAACCACCCGACAACACCCCCAAACAGCGAAAAAGCTAAATCTCATACTTACAATATCTCTCGGCCTTCGGTCCAAACGCGGCGCTGTGCAGCTAGGTCATCATCATCAATCATCATAACTCCTGTTTTCCACCACGGATTTCCTGAAAAGCAAATGCAATCAAGATTAGATTGTCGCAGCAGTGCTTCGACAGAGACCCCGGCCGCAACCCACCCACGAACAGCAGGAAGCCCCCCAAAACGCTACATTGAGCAAGATGACAGAAGAAATAGCAAAAAAAGGCTGTTCCTTAAGGATTTTGTCCAAAACACTTCTATTCGGTATTAGACCTTCCCAGGAATGCCCCAGGCAAGACCCGCCAACCAACCCACCCGGAAAAAACCACCCGACAACACCCCCAAACAGCGAAAAAGCTAAATCTCATACTTACAATATCTCTCGGCCTTTGGTCCAAACGCGGCGCTGTGCAGCTAGGTCATCATCATCAATCATCATAACTCCTGTTTTCCACCACGGATTTCCTGAAAAGCAAATGCAATCAAGATTAGATTGTCGCAGCCGTGCTTCGACAGAGACCCCGGCCGCAACCCACCCACGAACAGCAGGAAGCCCCCCAAAACGCTACATTGAGCAAGATGACAGAAGAAATAGCAAAAAAAAGGCTGTTCCTTAAGGATTTTGTCCAAAACACTTCTATCCGGTATTAGACCTTCCCAGGAATGCCCCAGGCAAGACCCGCCAACCAACCCACCCGGAAAAAACCACCCGACAACACCCCCAAACAGCGAAAAAGCTAAATCTCATACTTACAATATCTCTCGGCCTTCGGTCCAAACGCGGCGCTGTGCAGCTAGGTCATCATCATCAATCATCATAACTCCTGTTTTCCACCACGGATTTCCTGAAAAGCAAATGCAATCAAGATTAGATTGTCGCAGCAGTGCTTCGACAGAGACCCCGGCCGCAACCCACCCACAAACAGCAGGAAGCCCCCCAAAACGCTACATTGAGCAAGATGACAGAAGAAATAGAAAAAAAAAGGCTGTTCCTTAAGGATTTTGTCCAAAACACTTCTATCCGGTATTAGACCTTCCCAGGAATGCCCCAGGCAAGACCCGCCAACCAACCCACCCGGGAAAAACCACCCGACAACACCCCCAAACAGCGAAAAAGCTAAATCTCATACTTACAATATCTCTCGGCCTTCGGTCCAAACGCGGCGCTGTGCAGCTAGGTCATCATCATCAATCATCATAACTCCTGTTTTCCACCACGGATTTCCTGAAAAGCAAATGCAATCAAGATTAGATTGTCGCAGCAGTGCTCCCGGACACCAAAAATCACCCACAAACACCCGGAACCCCGCCAAAGAGCACCCCAAAGGCAAGCAAGTCAGCAAAAACGGCAAGAAATTTCCACCTCATATTTGGTCCAAAACACTTTTGTCCATTATTAGAGCTTCTCAGCAATGGGCCCAAGTCCGTCAACTCACCCGCAAAGAAGTACAACACCCCCACAAGTGCTGAGTCTTTCTTCATTGGGCGTAATCCAGCACTCTGCTTTGAGGGAAATCGCAGTCTGGAGGAGGAGGATAGAGGAGCATGTTCTTCAGAACTTGTGAACCTGAGGAATGTAGACTGCGGCACCTTCAAATCAATAAGCAAACAAGTGAAGACAGTTCTGCTGATGGTCTTGTTTTTGGGATTAGGTGATTAAAGTTTGAATTAAATTAACTGTGCAAACCAAAGAAAGAAAGACAAACAGGAATAAAAGTGAATAAGGACGAAAAAGAAAGTTCTTGATTCATTGTCTCATTTTCAGGGCTCGGTGTCAGGGAATAAGAAGAAGATTTCGTCATCATACTCTGCGAATTCAGGCTGGATGAGGTCAGTACCACCGAACAGAGAACAAATCCCCTCATCTACGTTGCCGTCCTCCTCGTCTTCATGCGGCGTGCTTTCTCGTACTTTGTAATCTGGTGGTATGAGGTGCTGATTCATCTTGATCATTGTCAGCCGCTCCACATTTTTGGGCGAGAGGCGGCTCCGTTTGGGAGTTACAATGCCACCAGCAGCACTGAAAACACGTTCAGAAGACACACTTGCGAGTGGGCAAGACAAATAGTTTATAGCCAGGTTGGAGAGCTGTGGCCACAATTGTTTTTTGCCATGCCAATACTGCAGTGGCTCATCATTAAGAAAGACCTCTGTTGAGTCATTCATATAGTCCTGCACCATCGGCTCAAGGTCATCAACGGTTCCTCCACTTTGCTTACTTTTTGCTGTGCCTTTGACATTTTTTCGAGAACCATACCCAAGCAAACTTAGCCAATCCTCTACAACAGCCACTGATACTGTTGTGTGTGGTGCAGATGATCCAGTTGCCTTTAACGGCTGAGAGGTCACTTGTGCCCCAGCCACAGGTGCAGAAGTGGATTCTTGTGACTGGGGATGGCCTGCTGATGCTGATGCTGATGTACTGTCTTCTCCTTCAATAACCTGCCGTTCTTTTTCAAACCTCTTGGCTGACAAGGCTAACCAATGTTTGTACTTTTGAACATCTGCATCAGCAAAAGGAAAGAATGCTTCGCCTGCCAGTGCCTTTTTGCAGCGTGGATCCAGAATAGTAGCACAAATGTAATGCTGTTCTGACTTGATGTTTTTAAGACGTTCATCACCACGTAGGCACTCTAATAATTTCTCAGACAAAATAAAATGGTCTTTTTTTTTTCATCTTTTTCAAACTCAGAAGACACCGCCATCAGTTGGTGCTCCAGCATGCACAACAATGGGATAGCTTTTCCCAAATTACAGTCCTCCTGGCTGACTGCACGCGTGAAGAACTCAAAAGGACGAAGCATGTCTGTCAGGCTTTTAACTATGTCCCATTGCGCCGCACCCAACCGCATGTCCTCCTTCTGAGATGTACCCTCTGTGAAGAAATAGTGATCGAGTACCGTATACTGCTCATACAGACGATCAAGCATGTAGAAGGTTGAGTTCCAACGTGTTGCCACCTCCTGGATGAGTGCTTTCACTGGCATTTGACGTTCAAGTAGCAGTCTCCTCAGATGCTTCCGGGCCTTAAAAGAATGGCCGAAATGGTTGCACATTTTGCGGCAGGTGGCCATTACCTCGAACGCTGGACTGTGTTTATCACTCAAGAATTTTTGAACTACCAGGTTGATACAGTGCGCCAAACACGGCACTCTAAAATAGTCACCCTTCCACATGGCCTTAACTACATTGGCGCCATTATCCGTGGAAACATAACCAATCATGCGTTTTGGGGGGGATAGCATTTTCAAGACCTTTTTGTTAAACTCTTCCAAAAGGTTTTCTGCTGTGTGACTTTTCTCCAAGCCAAACATGGCTAGTGTTGCATGTTTCCGAGCAGCTTTAAAAACTTGGTCCGGGTCAACACCTGCGTTTAGCTTTGCTTTAACACCTGAAAAAGAGACCCAGTGTGCAGTGATGCACATGTAATCAGCGCCTGCGCCACTGGTCCACATGTCTGTTGTCAGATGTATTGTGTGAACAGCACTCTTCTGCAAAGCTGCCCCAATCGCCTCCAGCACATCTTCATGTAGTGCTGGAACCGCAACTCTGGCAAAATAGAACCGGCTAGGAACCTTCCATTTAGGGCAGAGCGTTGCCACTAATTCTAGAAAACCTACCGCTTCTACAAAAGAAAAAGGGAGAAGGTCCACAGCTAGCATTTTAGCCAGCTTAGTGTTATACAGACGCGTCAGTGGGTGGTTGCGTTCATATGGCACGTCTGAAGTAAGCATTGTTCTAATGTTGCCCTGGACCAAGCATTTACGGGCTGATAATGACTTCGTTGACCCAATTTTGCTCGCTGGTGAACTTTTGTGCGTTGGTGTCTCAGTCGCTCCAACACTCTTAGTGTGCCTCACATTGGGTGTGCTGCTGACAGGGGTACTGGGTGTGAGGGAAGTGTTTGACACGTCTTCTTCCTCCTCGTCATCATCAGATGAAACATCAACGTTTCCTTGAATTCGGCCTTTCTTGATCGCATCTAGGTGCGCAAACCATTTGACAGTGTGCTGTCTCCTAAGATGACCTCTCTGGCCTCCGGTACCATAGTTGGTACCTGGCTTACCATGACTAACTGCTTGCTTACAAATGGTACAAATGGCAAACTTTGGATTTTTTGGACAAACAGTAAAGAAGTCCCAAACTGGGGACTTGAAGTGTCTGTGGGACATGGAGGAGGCGGCGATACTGGTGGTGGTGGTCATGAAGCTAATGCCAGATGAAGTGGAGGATCTGGATTGCCCAACTTTTGTACGTTTTGCACTTTCACCGCCACTAATTAAGGTCGAGGTTGACGGAGGTCTCTTCTTGCCAGAAAGAAATATGGAAGCGGGACGAGTTGGTGTACTACTTAACTCCAATGATTGTGGTGTTTCCACTGCCTCTTCATCGACAACATCATCATCATCATCACGCTCAGCAGCTCTTCGGGCTAGGGTCAAAATGTTTGTTTGCTGCATGCCCGCTGGGGCTGCAGTGACCTTTATGATGACTGGGTCGTCGTTGGCAGAGTCTTCATCAGCAGCAGTATCCGCCACTTCTTGTTGAGCCTCATCACACTCCATAACTCTGAGACTTTGGACGAGCTTCCTTTTACGCTTAACTACCTTTGTCGGATCATGGTGTGCCTCACTCTCAGACGGCTGTGGTGCTGGTTCCCAAGTTTGATCCGTATCATCAGAAGGAGGTGTGCTTGAAGAAGATGTAGACACCACCCTTGATCTCTTCCTTGCTAGGGGTGTGGAAGACAATGAAGGATCATCAGGAGGAGTGGCTTCCTCAAATGATACCTCGCCTTGATTGTCGATTTCCTGATGTGCCCCTACTTCGGGAGGAACAACTATTGTGGCCACTTGTGACCCTCCATGCACCTCTGCTTGCGCATCTCCTTGCGCTGCCTCTCCTTCCACATGTACTTGGGCTTGTACTTGCACATGTGATTGTTGTTGCGGCTGTGGTTGTTCAACACTCGTCAGATGAGCTACAACAACCTGTGTTGATTGAGGGACATTGCTGCTGCTTTCTTGCGATGAGCCAACATCACTGGTCGATGGTGATTGAAGAACTATACTGGCTGCCTCTGCAGCACTCAAGGGCTTGGACTTAAGTTGGAGTGGTGGTGGTGGTGGCACTGAGCCCAATGGAGCGGGGGTGCTGCTGCCAGCTTGGTCCCCAGCAGATCCCGCTGCTGCTGCAGGCATACTTTTTTTTTTACTCCCAAAAAAAGGGGCGGGCGGCACACCAGTGTCCTTGGTAACTTGCTTCTTCTGCTCCTTACTGGCACCTTTCTTGCTAGAGGAGCTACGGGTTACTTTTTTTGGGGCCATCTTCTTCAGAGCAGGTCAGCAGGCAGCAGTTGCACGAGTTGCAGAGGGTTCTGTGTCCAGACGTGACGTCGCGTGACGTTATGCTGCACACACACACCGCTGCAGGACTTCTTCCTGGCACTGGTGGTTCTCTTGAGTCTTCTTGTGCACCTAAAAGCAATGGAAGACAGAGGAACATCAGTTCAGTTATACACCCCAAAAAATGGACAAAACACAGAAAAATGAGCACAATCCCATGCCATCCATGATGTTTACATTGAAGACACCCCACAGAAAGACTAGGGACATGCAAGTATGCAACACTCACTACCCCTGGGCATAATGGATGAAAAGTAGGCAAAATAAGTGCATGCCTCAGACACTGCCTCTCTTCAAAATGGCCCCTTACACCCCAAGCACATGTTGCCTGTACCAGCCAGCACTCAAGATGGCCACCACCACCACCCACATGGCCAGTCCACATCAACAGTACACCCCCAAAAAACAGAAAAACAGCCAGAAATCACCACAATCCAATGCCATCCATGATGTTTACATTAAAGAGAGTGAGACCAGACCACACCACAGGCACACTCAGTCCATGCACCACCACCCCTGGGCAAAAGGCCACACCAGCAGCCCCCCAAAAACGACAAAAAACAATAAAATAAGCACAATCCCAGCCCATCCATGGCCTCAATTATGTTTACATTCAAGAAGACACCCCACAGAAAGACTAGGCCCATGCAACACTCACCACCCCTGGGCAAAGGGCCCCACCAGCAGGCCCAAAAAAACGACAAAAAACAATAAAATCAGCACAATCCCAGCCCATCCATGGCCTCAATGGTGTTTAAATTCAAGAAGACACCCCTTAGAAACACTAGGCCCATGCAACACTCACTACCCCTGGGCATAATGGATTAAAAGTAGGCAAAATAAGTGCAGGCCTCAGACACTGCCTCTCCTCAAAATGGCCCCTTACACCCAAAGCACATGTTGCCTGTACCAGCCAGCACTCAAGATGGCCACCACCACCACCCACATGGCCAGTCCACATCAACAGTACACCCCCAAAAAACAGAAAAACAGCCAGAAATCACCACAATCCAATGCCATCCATGATGTTTACATTAAAGAGAGTGAGACCACACCACAGGCACACTCAGTCCATGCACCACCACCCCTGGGCAAAAGGCCACACCAGCAGCCCCCAAAAACGACAAAAAATAATAAAATAAGCACAATCCCAGCCCATCCATGGCCTCAATTATGTTTAAATTCAAGAAGACACCCCACAGAAAGACTAGGCCCATGCAACACTCACCACCCCTGGGCAAAGGGCCACACCAGCAGGCCCAAAAAAACGACAAAAAACAATAAAATCAGCACAATCCCAGCCCATCCATGGCCTCAATGGTGTTTAAATTCAAGAAGACACCCCTCAGAAACACTAGGCCCATGCAACACTCACTACCCCTGGGCATAATGGATGAAAAGTAGGCAAAATAAGTGCAGGCCTCAGACACTGCCTCTCCTCAAAATGGCCCCTTACACCCCAAGCACATGTTGCCTGTACCAGCCAGCACTCAAGATGGCCACCGCCACCACCCACATGGCCAGTCCACATCAACAGTACACCCCCAAAAAACTGAAAAACAGCCAGAAATCACCACAATCCAATGCCATCCATGATGTTTACATTAAAGAGAGTGAGACCACACCACAGGCACACTCAGTCCATGCACCACCACCCCTGGGCAAAAGGCCACACCAGCAGCCCCCCAAAAACGACAAAAAACAATAAAATAAGCACAATCCCAGCCCATCCATGGCCTCAATTATGTTTACATTCAAGAAGACACCCCACAGAAAGACTAGGCCCATGCAACACTCACCACCCCTGGGCAAAGGGCCCCACCAGCAGGCCCAAAAAAACGACAAAAAACAATAAAATCAGCACAATCCCAGCCCATCCATGGCCTCAATGGTGTTTAAATTCAAGAAGACACCCCTCAGAAATACTAGGCCCATGCAACACTCACTACCCCTGGGCATAATGGATGAAAAGTAGGCAAAATAAGTGCAGGCCTCAGACACTGCCTCTCCTCAAAATGGCCCCTTACACCCAAAGCACATGTTGCCTGTACCAGCCAGCACTCAAGATGGCCACCACCACCACCCACATGGCCAGTCCACATCAACAGTACACCCCCAAAAAACAGAAAAACAGCCAGAAATCACCACAATCCAATGCCATCCATGATGTTTACATTAAAGAGAGTGAGACCACACCACAGGCACACTCAGTCCATGCACCACCACCCCTGGGCAAAAGGCCACACCAGCAGCCCCCAAAAACGACAAAAAATAATAAAATAAGCACAATCCCAGCCCATCCATGGCCTCAATTATGTTTAAATTCAAGAAGACACCCCACAGAAAGACTAGGCCCATGCAACACTCACCACCCCTGGGCAAAGGGCCACACCAGCAGGCCCAAAAAAAGGACAAAAATCAGCACAATCCCAGCCCATCCATGGCCTCAATGGTGTTTAAATTCAACAAAACAGTTGTATCATGCACCCCTAACCAACCCTGGTCCTACTGGATACTGTGGCTACCCACAATATAATTTATTTAATGTTCTGAAAAAGTTCCAAAATTTTACTTGCAGCAACTGTAATGCCCCAAACAAACTTACTTGTGAAAGTTGATTTCTAATCCAAAAGTGATCCAAAGACAGTCAAAAAGGCCTCAAATCCAAATATCCAGCAGCACCCACAAAAAGTAATCCTTCCAGCTCCAGATCCAAATGAAAGTGACCAGGAGATGGACAAAGCACTGGGAGGAGCCTGCTGGACAGGAACAGGAAGTTGGAGACTGTGGGGCACTTCCTTCTCCCCTCCCCCCAAATGGACTCCTTGCAAAAAAAAAGGCCATGCAAATGTCAACCTGAGGAGTGATTCTGATAAAAATCATAATTTTCTGAAGGTTTATCCTGTTTGCTGGTGATTTTCTTGTGCGAAATTGCAAAATCTCTATTTCGCAAGTGCGAGATTGTTCCTTTCCGCCGCAACTACGTGTTCGCAATTGCGAACTCTCGCGAGGTGTGCTGTGCAAGGTGGCAAGCCGCGATTACGTATTCGCGGGCGCCAAACTCCTGCGGGAACACGCAGCAAGATCTAAAATGGCGCGTCACTCGCAAAGAAAAACAACTCGGCAAACGCTAAATGACGGAAAGTGAACGCCATGCACCACGCCGCGCGCCGCAACCAAGCAAAAAATCCGCCGCGAGCGGATTCACGGATTTTTGACAAATTCGCGAGCGTTCGCGGATTGCGAACTTGCCGAAAATCCGAAAAATCCGCGATCGGAGCGGATTTTACGCCCATGCTTACATATTACCCCATTAAAAGTTATCGGCCAGATTTACTAACTTTCACACAATGAAGTGCAGAAAGGCATATTGTTGTGCTGCGTTGCGTGAAAGGTAGAGAACAGAAATGTGCCATAGCTACTAAGATATGCCACACTTTTCCTCTCCCATAGCGCTAGTGCACTTCAGGCAGTCTAGAGCCAATGCAGACACCCTAGCACCATGGTACAAGGGTGCATATGTTACAAGGAGAATTGTTTTTGTGCAGAAAGGCATACTTTCCTGCGCAAGAACAATCCTTCAATATGTTTTCTATTTTGCTGCAGAATGCAGCACTCATCAAAAGAGTAAATAACAGTGATTTCATGCAATCCCAAGTTTACAAACCTTTGGAAATCTGGGCAAGCATGAAGTTCATTGGTGAATGATTGGGAGAGGCCATGCTCAACCCTTGGAAAGATTTCCAGAATTAAATTTAACGCAATGCAGCACAACTCGTTGCATTGCGTTACATTTCTTTACAAAGCCTTGCAAAGCAGCACAAATGAGCCTTTGTGTTGTTTTGTAAATATCTACTAGCATTTTGCGTTGTGGCTGTGCTAAAACCGAGGCAAATCCTAGGATGTAAAATGTCACAAAATCTGGCCCTTAATTGTGAAAAATGCCAATACAAGTCTGGCTCATTTTTATTATTTTTTCACAGACTCATTGCAGAAACCAAATGTGTTGCATTGTATTGGGCCGGGGAAAAACAGCACAGAGCCACAAGATTAGCCTTTTCCTGCAGTCATGCTCTGCGATGACACCCTAACTAGGTTGCCTTGTGTGATGCACAGCTTCGCTCGATGAAGCAGAGGTGAATGTATATTGCTTTTGTACTGGTAGCATACTTCTCAGTACAAATTATTGTGTTTAACACACTCAGAAGTAGACTAATAATTGTATGTATGCTGTATGCAGTAGCACACCTACAATGCATCTTTTTTAATTAAATACAAATTACTCCTTGTTAACACCTACTTCATGTAGACTTTAGCTTTTGATACAATGCCCGGTCATGCTATATTAATATATCAGGCATTGCATCAGTGTTTCTGCTGACCTGTCCCAGTAATCACCGCTTGAAAGGAGCACCAAGGTTTATTGTTCTGAAAAGAGTACACTTTTCAGTTTATGTCAGCTATAATCCTCCGTAAATCTGGGCTTCTGTCTGTTCAAGAAATTATATGAAAATCTGAAAGGGGGACTTCAGCATGTGAATTTGGCTCCCTCTCTTTATTGCCAAAACCTCTTGTTAGGAACAAGGAGGATACTATCATTCACATGTATCAATATATACTGAATCCATACACTTCAGGTGACAGGAAAGGTGTATAAGAGTGGTCTTCAGAACGTTTGTATGAGTGGTCTTCAAAATATTTGTATGAGTAGTCCTTTATATTTACAGAAATAAATCATGCAATTGCCTATAAAGTATCAAATTCCACATGCCACTGGGCCAATATACTGCATTTTATAAAGAAGTTTACTGTTGCAATCTGGTAGATGTCATTGTACGTTTTTGCACATTTTTGTTTAAACATTTTGGGGCAGATTTACAAGCCCCTTGCGCCACTTTTGCAAACGTGGCCCAAGGGCCTTGTAAATTTGCCCCTTTATATTTGTTCTATAATGGTGACAAGTAGTGAGTGCAATGATTAAAGACTTAAAGGCTAGATTTATCATAGTATTGCATTGCCCTTGCCTCATGCATGGTGTTGCAATGGCAACACAATACCAAAGTCAGATTTAGCAAGGATCACCAGGCCACCACACATGGCCCTGCATTGCTTGGTAAATCTGGAGTAACGCAAGTTAGAATTGTTGTAATTCTATCTAGGACCCTAATTCAATATTCCTGATTTATGCCCTTATGTGGTTATAATAAATAATATCCTTATAAAGGCATAAGCATCATATCCATATTTAGACATAGCCCATGCTGTCCAAATTAAGCAAGGCTACTTCCCCAGACTCCTAGAAAGTACAACGAGTTCTGTAAACAAACCAAACCTCCAGCAACCTGGGAATTCCCCATTGCTTTTGTTTTGATTTCGTCCTAGAACTCCTGTGAGCAC
Source organism: Lissotriton helveticus (assembly GCF_964261635.1). NCBI lineage: Eukaryota > Metazoa > Chordata > Amphibia > Caudata > Salamandridae > Lissotriton > Lissotriton helveticus. The sequence continues at coordinate 2,086,736,456 of NC_136063.1, forward strand.
TGTAAGAACGGCCAGTTCTTAGTGACATCTTTATTGACGTCTTATGTTCAACCTTACGTCAAACTCGGCACCTTTCAGGTATAAATATACCAACGTTGCCTTAAGCAAACACACGGTGGTTTTTTGGAGCAGAGCGGCTATCTACTTGCCCGAGAGCCCAGCTGATGCGAGAGCCCACGGACGCCGCCCCTCCCCTTTGACGTACTGAGAGAGACGCTGTCTTTTCTCCTGCCGAGAAATCCAGCTCCGGTGTTTCCAGATACCCTCGCGGGTTACTGCAATATCGAGGCCTGAGAGAGAGATACCAGACCTCCTGCTTTCTATTACCCAGGTACGGAGCTGACTAAACCCTTAAAGAGAATTCTTGATTCAGATTCCTTGGCAAAACCAACTTAACTTAAACTGCTACTTACTTACTCCTTCCCACGTATTAGGCTTAGGTCAGGTACACCGGGGTAGGCGTATTTAGAAGCACCAGTTGAATACGTTAGTCAATGTATATATGTATGTATATATTTGATCTATTTTAAAGTAACATATGGCTAAGAAACCATATCAATGCTTTTACAGTATTATTTCATAGTACTCCTTTTACTGTACGCACTTTACTTTACTCTAAGTATTGCAATCGTGGAAATTCATTTCTCTTGCATGAGAAAGAAGACTGCTCAATAAATAACACCTTTTATTGAAAACGCCCGTCTCTCTTTTCTCTGCACTCTGGTGAAACTAAGTATGCACACTTGACTGAGTGAAATAGCTGTCTATTGTTTACACACGACTCTAGAGATACACTCTTATTCTGAGGGAGCAAAGTTGTCATGTTTTATGGTTGTCAGAAGCTAATCCCTTCTTGTCTATCCAGGGAAGTTAAACTCCTCCCTGTTTATTCGAAAAAGTTTCTAGTGACCTCTGAGCTAGCTGGCAAACCTTAAGTGTAATATAATCAGTTGAGACCTAGTCGACCTCAGTCCTACGTCTACACTGCTGTTTATATTATTCCAATGCGCATATAGGAACTACACTACATGGCGCCCAACGTTTGGTAAGGCGATAAATCTAACGCAAGATGTTAGAGTAACTCAGTCAAGCTTTTTCACACAGACCCTTTTTCCCGTAAATACTCCAAAAGACGTCTGGAGTGGGTAAAAGGTTAAAATCCGCCGGAACTTAGTAGGAAGAGATTCCTGTGTATAGTTTTTGCTTTAGTCAACGTTGAAGGATACAGTGTTCCAAAATATTGTGTAACTAATCTTTGTTACCTTGAAACTTGATCTGCAACAAAAACCTTTCTGTTAGTAAAAATGACGGAAAGTGAAGACGAAAGGGAGACAGCTAGAATAGCAGCTCAACTCCTAGCGGATGACACAAGTCTCCGAGAAAACGACCCGAATGTTATAATAATTCCGGTAAATGTAAGAAAAACTATAACTATCAAACTTATAGAAAATGGACTGACATCAAGAGGTGGTACAGTCATATTCGTCGTAGAGGCCCATGAATATCGGCAGACAGAGGTATTCTATTCATGGATAAACTTTCCAGCAGCAAACGCTGTAACACACGAATTCCACTATTACAAAATAGAGGAACCTCCGGATGTATAAACTCCTTTCGAGGATGTTGAAATCCCATTATATTACCAAGAGCACCTGCTCTGGTTTAAAGGCGCCCTAAAACATCACAATCACATCACCAGGCTCGGTCCACTAGGTAGACCAGGAGCAACGTGGCCGGTTCTAGCCAGCTACACACCACACCCCGACATTGATACAATGACAGACCGGGAACTTTTAGCTCAGCTAAAACAGCTAATTAAAATACATAGACAATTAGTCCAATATGTAATGCGGACGTCAACAGTCCAACCAGCAATTAACATTCCACAGCTGACCCCTCATCAGGGGAACACAAACAAAATAACACCACAGAACATACAATCCTGTCTTGGTAAAACACCCGCAAAACAGGAACAAATTCCATTCTGGTTAGCACAAATAATCACTCAAATAGAGGCAGTATTTCCTGATACTACACCTACTGAGAAACACAGAATTCTGACTATCTGTCTTCCAATGGGGATCGCACCACATGTGGAGGACTGTGACACTTGGGGCAAAGTCTTTGCTTCCATTTACACAAAAACACATGGTGTTCCGTCCATGGCGGTAATACCAGATGTGCTAAGACAGATTCAAAATGAATACGGTCCAGAACCTGCTTTAACTCTGGGTATGAAATTACTGAAAGACTTCAAGCAGGTCTCGGCTATATTATTAGCCAACATAAAAGGAGAAGCAGCATCTGTGGCGATCCGCCAGAAATTGAAAAAAACAGATATAGCAGAACAGCCATTTGAACTTGCCAGAATCAAAGAAAAGTCCTATGAAGAACTAGGTAGAGATAGTTTGGGTGGGAAACCAGTAAAACCCCAACTAACTGAAAATCCTGAAAAAATCTTTATTAAAAATAATCTAAATACTCCAAAAAAGAGTTGGGATGGAAATAAACAATCCACTCCCAAAGAAAAATGATTCCAGTCCAGAGGAAGGTCTCTTCAACGAAGAGAAAGAACTCCTGACCGAGGAAACAAGTCTCCCCAGAGGAAGCCCTCTGAGAAAAGATACAACCTTAGAAATAGGGATAATTTGAAAAAACCTGATAGATATCAAGATATTAATACACGTCCCTCTCGATCTTTTCATACTTCTTCGCAGAAATCGGAAAGAAGAGGACGGTCAGAACACAGGGAAGAGCACGTCAAGTCCAAAGACAAGGAACCTGCTCATCAAAGTAAAAAATTATAATTTCCAAGAAAGAAGGTAGCCAGTATTAAAATAATTAAACATGCCGAGGATACTGAGGACACAACTGAAAAACGGAGAGTGGGCCCAGACAATGCTAGACAGCGCAGCAGAAGTGACAATAGCTCGCAAGATCTTGATGAATCTTCTGGAGACAGTGGACACGAATGAATACATTCAGGTGGAAACTGCGGATACCAGGGTTAGCGAACCTCATAAAATATACGAGATAACTTTACGTATAGAGGGAGATAAGACCAGGAGAGTTAGAGGTCTCTTTTGGGATAATCTTTCGAAAGGCTATGACATCCTTTTATCTAAGAAATACTGGCCACCAGAGTTTGTCAGGGAGTGCCCTCATGGCGAAGAAATGATTATGCCTGCCTTCTCAAATCATATTCCAATTCATGGAAAATATACATATGCAAGAAAATGGGCAGTAGCCCAAGCTCCTGCATTGTACAAAAATCATGTAGGATGGGATGAGGACTCACCTCCTCATAAAATCCAGTTAAAATGTCAACCGACTGCACAAAGCCAGTACCCAATTAAGCAAGAAGCTAAAAAGCAAGTCAGGGAGATCTTAGATCAACTTGTATACCAGGGGGTGATTGAAACATGTACCTCACAAATGAACAATCCTTTGTTTCCTGTCTCCAAGCCAGACGATTCATATCGTCTAGTTTTGGACTACAGACACCTTAACTCATGTTGCACAACATTTACAGTACAAAATTCACACAGTGCGGCACTAATGAATAACATTGTGCGCAAAAAATACAAAGCGACATTAGACATCTCTAATGGATTGTTTTGTCAAAACATTGCACCTGAAAGTAGGTATTTGACCGCTTTCTCAATAATGGGGTCACAGAAAAATTTCTGTCGACTCCCACAGGGATTCAAGAATAGCCCAGGATTATTCTCAGCAAGAGTAACAGAGTTACTACAAATATATGATGATGAAGCATTATCCTATGTCGATGACATCTATCTCATAGATGATGACCTGGATACTCACTTGAAAAGAGTGAACACCATAATACTTGGGTTCGCAGCTGAGGGTTACAAATTCAACTTTAAAAAGTCACGAATTGCCCATCTAACTGTCCTGTTTTTAGGATATGAATTATCAAGTGAAGGCAAAAGCCTAGCAGACAACTTCTTAGAGAAGTGCGCTGTACTACAAGCACCTAAAACGCTGAAGAACTTACAATCGATACTAGGTTTCCTGAATTTCGGAAGAACGTACATTCTAAATTATGCAGAGAGGGTTAAACCTCTCTATGAATTAATAAAACCTGATTTCAAACCAATCAATTGGACTCAGAAACACACAGAAATTTTGAGATCATTGCAAACAGACATGTTAGCTAAAACAAAATTACAAACTCGCGAAAACATACGCAACCTTGTAATCCGAGTCATCCCAGGAAGATGCGGATTCACGTACCTAACCTCTAACGAGGGAGAAACGGTACCAATACCATAGAAATATCACTTGTACACACAAGCTGAAAAGACATTCAGTCTTACAGAAAATATTGTAAATGCGGTTCAAACTGCTGTAGCAAAAGAAAGAGCCCAAGCACAAGGCAAAAGGATAACTGTTTTAACAACAGAATCAGCCATTGAGGCATTAACAAGCCCACGCAATTTGACTAATGTGGCATTAGATCCAAAATGGATACAATGGGAAGATTCTCTTGCTGCAGAAGACGTGAAATACTATTTTGACCCGAAAATGAAAAAACTGAAAGATCTAACATATGAAAAAGAATATCCTCTGCCAATCAAAATTCTGCCTCTCGAACAATACACATGTGTAATCTACATGGACAGATTTGCACAACACTACGATGTAGAGAAAAAATCCTACAATGCAGCGTGCGCGATTGTTAAAGATCGCTGGCGCTTGGGTAAATTCCGACCGTTAATTACCAAAAATGAATCACTCAGAAACTGTTCAACTCAGCAAGCTGAAATAAGATCTTTAAAGATAGCGCTTGAAAATGCCGATCGCGAATTCCCCACACTAATCGTGTGCGATTCGCATTTCTGCGTCAAGTCTTACAATAATGACATACAGACATAGATTCAAAACTATTACAAAGATGACACAGGTGCCACAATAAAGCATAAAAAGCTTTGGGAACAGGTAGTTCTTTTGCAGAAAGAACTACAAAAGACTCACGTGATCCATACACTGAGTCATCAACATGATGGCGTTCACGTTAAAGGGAATTCATTGGCTGACACAGCCACAGCGGAAGCAGCTCAACCGGCTTCCGTAGCCACAAAAAGGCGTTCAGATAAATACATAGACGAAGAAACTATGCTGGCGGTAAAAGCGTCTTTAAAAGGCGACAATGCAGCATTACCTCTGAACTATCCACTCACTTATAGATACATAATTGATGCAAACTCCATTCCTTTTGCTTGAATCCCTGGAGTGGGGGATAGAGTAATTCCAAACAGGAGAGCCTTCTTGATTCAAGAAGCACATATGGGATTAGGTCTAAGGCACCAAGAGATCTTGAAATCTCTTAAAGAATTACAATCAGAATACTGGTGGCCGGGGACGAGCCTGCAAAACTACAAATTTGCAATGGGCTGTCCAAACTGCAACAGAGATCGCAGTGGCGAACCGACCCGAGTATTGCCAGGACCCTTCTTTTAGAAAGCATAAGGCTATCTATACGCAGAAATCCAATAGGAGAAATGCGTCCCATTGATGTTTAAGACTAGATTCACTAAAAATGCAGACACCAGCACTCGGCTGATGCCAGAACTGTTATACAAAGATTTGCGAGTCCATATCGGCACATACGCAATTGGCATGCAACATTCTGACCAGGGTCCTGCTTTTAGCTCTCGAGCTCATAAGGAGGCCATGACCAGCATGGGCATTGTATTGCGGTACTCTTGTCCCTTCCATCCTGAGGGAAATGCGGTAGTGGAAAGAAAAAACCGGGACATAAAGCAATCTATAACGGCGAGGGTATTAGGTTCGGGTGATGGGTGGGTCCAACATTTAACAAGTGTCCAACGTAGTCTTAATAATCTGCCAAGAAATTCTCTAAAAGGTTTCAGTCCGTACGAACTATTGTTCGGGACTAGAATGCATATTCAGGACCTTGATAGTCAGACTTCAGTGGTAGAAGAAAAATGCTTTGATAGCAAAGATCGTTTGGCTATTTTACAGGACTTAAATGAAACAAGAAAAGACCTGTGCAACGTAAAGTTAAAACAGCAGCCAACAGCCACTGAAGATAAACCACCTGTCCCATCAAGGCCTGTCTGGATTCCAAAGATTGGGGATCTGGTCAGAGAGAAGATCGCGGTGAAGAAGGAATTTGGGCCTTGTTACAGAAAAGCAGTACCTGTCTTAGCTGTCAGCGGAACAAGATCAGTTGTACTACCGCCCCTTGCTGGTAAAAAGGAGAACCAAGTTGTATCCATTGACCTTGTAAAACCACAATCATGTGGCAAATAATAAGTAGTAGGCCTAGTGGACTCCCACGAAATAGCAGAGTACCAAAATTTGCTACAATACAGGAGGTTCAAACTGAGAGACTAATCACATTCGATAAACCTGCAGTGAATAAAAAAGGACTATGCAACAATGCCATGGAACTTGTGCCTCTTGAAACCCAAATTGCAACAGTTCGTCAAGAAACACCAGTCTACCACGATGTAGCCTCAGACTATGCTAGTGAAACAAAGAAAAATCCAAAAGCAAATGAAAATTCGGAAGCAATTCCAACAATTGACAGAACTGCATCTGGCGACTTCATCAATTTCGATAACTTTTCTGAAGATCCAAGTGAACCTGAAGAAACGCCAGCAACAAAAACTTTCAAAGATAAAGTAACAGAACTCTTTCATCAACTTAAAGAAACCTACCTGATTTCTCCATGGATTGAATTTTGGATCGTGTTAGGTGTACTTTTCCTCCTGCTTTGGCTCATCATGATTCTTTGTTTGGGAAAAATCATTGAAGGAAAATACAGTACGATGGACACAGCAAGTCAGAACATCAACTTGGTCCTAAAGCCTCACAAGTCATCTCACATCGAGAAAAGAGAACTATCATCAGTGAACGTCACAGCCAATCCAATACCCGGTGGGGTAGCATGGGACAAAACGGATTATGAAATCTATGGCCCGGTTGAGCTCTTGAAATATCTACATCAGTTCAAGGTTTCATTAAGTGACTTTGTAAAACAGAGTACATTCTCTGATGATTGGGACTTTGAAAGTATTAATGATATGATGTCAGATTTAGTAATATCAGCAAAATTTACAGAACAAGATTACTTACAGGGTTCATCAAATTATGAAGAAATGTATTGTTATAATCACTTTGCACATCACTATTTGCATAAATCTGCTCAACCTAGAAATGTTTTTAATTATAATCAATGGGAACATTGTGCAACTCCACCTAAAAGCAGCTCGAAAACATTTTATGAGAAATCCCCATACTTCTCAGGGTTTAACACAAGTGATGTAAATGTAAATGTATGTAAATGTATTGCGACTTATATAGCGCACGTATCACCCGAAGGTATCAAGGCGCTTGCTTAGGGAACCCGTCCTGGTATTCCCCTGTGAGATACCCCGGCAGGGTATCCACAAGGTGAAAGCCAGGCATCCCACCGCGAGGGGCCGTAGTGGAGATTAAGCAAGCTATTGCCCAGAGTCGCAGAGTGTGACCCCGTGAGTCGAGTAGGCACCGGAGCGAGAATTGTCAAGTCCGTGGAATTTTTGAGCCCGAGACCCGCCAAGGCGGGGAATCGAACTCTGGTCCACGGCCGATCTCAGGTTCCGGGTCTGCCGCCTCTAACCACTGAGCCACGCTTCTCCACCACGTTTTATTTTAAAATATTAAATAAGACAGGAATGAAAACAATGTTGACAAATACTAAACTGATTTATTCTGAAACATTTTATGAAAAAATGAATACATTCGGTTTTGATTTCTGGAAGAACAACATTGAAACAAAAACCATCTGGGGTACAAAAGATTGGCAGGTACAAGGTTTAGAAGCATTATTTCGAGCCTGCATGATCCCAGAACAAATAATATTCTTGAATGACACCATTCAATAGACAACCTGTCTTGGCCTAGCCAAAATTAAAGACTTAAACAAACCGTCTATTCCAAAGCCCATACCTGATAATAATAGCACTACAGACATGGAGATAGACGCACCTAACATTTTAAACCAAAACAGAACACATCCTGATTGGACAAAATGGTTGATCTGGCCCACAGACACAAATAACTGTCAAGATAGATTCCTGAACAAAATACAGGGGTTCAAGATGACCAGGCCAGACCCAAGATACTCCCAGAGACAACATCCAGGGATAGTTATAACATACAGTGTAGGGAAACTCTGCCTCGAGTGGCTACAAAAATCCACACTGGCTGAAATTAAGCAAGACTTTACTTAAAGACGGTGCTGACTTGCGTGATTTCATAATGGGACCACGCAAACAGCGTCAAAAACGTTTCATAGCGGCCGGTATATACGCTGCGTACAACGAAGCTTGGAAAGTAATGCAAATTGAAAGAGCAAAAAAAATACGAGAAATTGATCGTATTAATTTGGAAAAATCACTTTCTGTTGTGGACAATGGGTTAATGACTCTGTCCTCCAGAATATATTCACTGGACAGTATCGTATCATCTGCTATTGATATAATAGAGCAGGACTAATGTTACAACATAGTCAGTCCCAATTGCGTTCTATTGTACAGCTTGCCTGGACTTTGCAAAATCTGCGTTCAGGCTTCGTACCATGGCGTTTAATCAACACAACGTCATTATTCTCTATCTTTAACCTTACTGATAAACAAATCAGTTTGGCACAAAAAGGAGCAGACTATATGATTCTGAGCATTGAAAAACTTGAGAGAATACCATTGACAATGTCAGAAAGACCTGTCATTGAATGGATAATACACGGAATAATTACAATTCCGATAACAACTTTCCAATTTAAATACTGCCACGAGTATATACCAGCGGTCCAGTATGAAAGGTTGGGTAAAGGGTACATCAAGTCAACATGGAAATTACCTTATATACACACATGCTACAGTGAAAAGAAATAAGAATGTATTTCTTAGTGGTAACAAATATAAAAGATCACTGACCGGTACACTCCTTTGTGAAGGCATTAACTTGCACGGGGCCTGCGATGGGTATTGAAATAACCTTTCATGTCACCTGCACGGCACTCCTGCAACACAGATAGAGCCATTCTTTAGACAACTTTCTAACGGGAGTTATATTCTAATAAATGACCACAGCTGTTGTGGCATGGTGCCAGGAAAAGCCTATCTCGTCAGCATGAGTTCCATGGTCACTTGCTGTATGCAAGTATTGTATCCAAACAGCACTCCAGATACGGAGGCAACAATTTGGCCTTCTTTGAATATCTCTTCTATTCGAATTGATACGTTAAGCAGAATAAAGTCTGTTCTTTTACAGACAACTGTGCCCTTAACGTCATCAAAAGAAACGTATGATCTGCAAGACGCAAGGAAAACGGCAGAGATACATACCCTTTTATCAACAAATTGCCCCGTGCATTTCGTAGAAATGCTAAGCCAAATCCTAAATATGTCAGATACCAGTGGTATCCCACAAGTATTTAAGAAAAAAATTTCGGGACTGTTAACACTCTTCGAAACAGTTCTGGGCATTTTTCCTAATTGTGTCCATTCTGTCTTTGGCGGCCTACCACTTCTTTTGGGACTCATAGCAGGAATTCTATTTTTGATCCTCCTGCTCCGACATGGCAAGCCGAGTCACCGACATGACTCCAGCAACGATGGAAGAAACGATCCTAGCTATACTCTATCGGGATCGCATAACTAAAGTCCTAAGAGATCTGAATATGACCTGGTTTCTTTCATTCAGACCCATCTGGCAGAATTGCATCTTAACTGTGCTTCGATGTATGCTATGCGGAGAAGAATGCGTGTTGGACGTCTGTCTTACACTACCATCAGCAGTACTATTGGATACAGATACTTTGCTAAGTCCTGTAACGGCTCATGCATTGTGTTGTCCCCAGCTGCTACCCATTCTGATGACGGCATTCTTTGAGACTTCACCACTACGATTAGGTGGCAGTGAAGTACGAGGTGAGAGCAGCATCACCCAGGTACGACCTTCTGTGAGCATTGCTGATCCTGACATCGATGATAGCAATCATTCTCACGACTGTACTGTTGCGGCATTTTCAAACTTGGTCGAACTTTCACCTAAAGTCGTAGACCAATTTTTTGAGAGTCTGTCTGAAATTATGTTCTCCCATGAACAGAAAGAATAACTTTTTTAAGCAACGAGCACACAGCGTTCCCTGAACTCTGAATTCGGCCTTCAGCTTTGATAAACAAAAGCTACTGAATATATTTGGAACAGTTTTTCGCCTGAATGCAATTTTTTTTTTTCAAATACAAAATATTTACCTTTTTCTGGCACATGTACTCTGATTAAAGTAGAACTATTCTTAGAGAACATAGCTTCTATTTTAGGAACTCTAGAGACAATATATTACCTCAGCCTCTAGCATATGTACAGAATTTGTATTATTATGTGATGGAATGGTCTCGACCTTCTTTTCTGTATAAAGAGCCATTTCATGTGTAAATTTTCGCAATTCATTCAGCTGATATATATATGGATTTTTTAACTGAACGATACCACTGCTTGAAAAGCGTACAGTACCAATACTCCTTTTCGTGTATTTACCATATACCATTTCAAATGCAAATTTATGTATTTTGGGGTGGGTTGGAAAACACATGCATCATTATATGTTTACTATTGCTTAGTTTTAAGTAATGAGGGACATTAGATCGTGGAGTGGGTGTTGTAATTCTATCTAGGACCCTAATTCAATATTCCTGATTCATGCCCTTATGTGGTTATAATAAATAATATCCTTATAAAGGCATGAGAATCATATCCATATTTAGCCATAGCCCATGCTGTCCAAATTAAGCAAGGCTACTACCCCAGGCTCCAAGAAAGTACAACGAGTTCTGTAAACAAACCAAACCTCCAGCAACCTGGGAATTCCCCATTGCTTTTGTTTTGATTTCGTCCTAGAACTCCTGTGAGCACTGTAAGAACGGCCAGTTCTTAGTGACATCTTTATTGACGTCTTATGTCCAACCTTACGTCAAACTCGGCACCTTTCAGGTATAAATATACCAACGTTGCCTTAAGCAAACACACAGTGGTTTTTTGGAGCAGAGCGGCTATCTACTTTCCCGAGAGCCCAGCTGATGCGAGAGCCCACGGACGCCGCCCCTCCCCTTTGACGCACTGAGAGAGACGCTGTCTTTTCTCCTGCCGAGAAATCCAGCTCCGGTGTTTCCAGATACCCTCGCGGGTTACTGGGATATCGAGTCCTGAGAGAGAGATACCAGACCTCCTGCTTTCTATTACCCAGGTACGGAGCTGACTAAACCCTTAAAGAGAATTCTTGATTCAGATTCCTTGGCAAAACCAACTTAACTTAAACTGCTACTTACTTACTCCTTCCCACGTATTAGACTTAGGTCAGGTACACCGGGGTAGGCGTATTTAGAAGCACCAGTTGAGTACGTTAGTCAATGTATATATGTATGTATATATTTTATCTATTTTAAAGTAACATATGGCTAAGAAACCATATCAATGCTTTCACAGTATTATTTCATAGTACTCCTTTTACTGTACGCACTTTACTTTACTCTAAGTATTGCAATTGTGGCAATTCATTTCTCTTGCATGAGAAAAAAGACTGCTCAATAAATAACACCTTTTATTGAAAACGCCCGTCCCTCTTTTCTCTGCACTCTGGTGAAACTAAGTATGCACACTTGACTGAGTGAAATAGCTGTCTATTGTTTTCACACGACTCTAGAGATACACTGTTATTCTGAGGGAGCAAAGTTGTCAGGTTTTATGGTTGTCAGAAGCTAATCCCTTCTTGTCTATCCAGGGAAGTTAAACTCCTCCCTGTTTATTCGAGAAAGTTTCTAGTAACTTCTTAGCTAGCTGGCAAACCTTGAGTCTAATATAATCAGCAGAGACCTTGTCGACCTCAGTCCTACTTCTACACTGCTGTTTATATTATTCCAATGCGCAGAGCCTATTGGGAATATACAAACTACACTACAGAATAAGTCACTGCCTTGCCTTTCTCTGCTCTGGGAAGGGTGTCCATGTGTAGAGCGTAGGTATATTCATGCACCCACCCATGGATTTTGGTGCATTCCCAGATTTACCAAGACTAGCAGACCTGGGAATGCGTTAAAATGCTACGCCTTTCCATGGGAAGTGCAACTAGAATATGAAATATTTGGTTATTGGGGAGAAACAATGCTGTTGGAACCCCCAAACATCTATCAGATGTTATTAGGAGTCCAGGCGCGAGAAGCCTTGCTTACGTTTTTTGAACCAAATTATTTTAATAGAACGCGATTTAAAACTGCATTTGCAGCATATAAAGCATGGAAGTGGACGCGTAAAATCATATCAATAAACCGGATTGATACTATATGCCTTACGACTCCACAGAAATATTCCCGTTGATATTCTGGGATACAAAGATGATGACATGGATGGATAATGGGATTTGTCGCCTAGGGGATATCTATAGTGTTGGGGAAATTGTTTCCTTTGCGGAACTAGTCGAACAATTTACAATATCCAAGAATGATTTTTTTAAATATTTACAGATAAAGGACTTTATTCATAAACACTGTAGACATCTGCCTATTCTAACTAATGAACTTCGAAAAAATCTTTGACTAAAAGGGCTAAGGTTGGGGTTGGGATTTTGTATGATATAATATTGGCAATGCAGCGTGATGACATAGAGATTCAAGATAAGAAGTGGAGGGATAGACTTGGCAATTCTGGTTTATTTGTGCAACAATCAATCGATATGACTCGCAAAGTTATACTGAGGGCAAATTTGCACACCCAACACTATAAAACCTTGTTTAATCTATACCATACACCTGCTAAATTGATGAAGTGGGGTGGTGTTCATGATGGAAAATGCTTTAGGTGTCAGTCGGATGTAGCATATATTGTACATATATTTTTTGATTGTGTTGTGTTGAGACAATTTTTTTTATGTATTGCACAATTTGTGTTCTCCGAACTTCGAGGGTTAATGTCTCTATTTCTAGAGAGATGATGCTATTAGGGGTGTGTGAGGACAGGGAACCAACGCAGACTTGCTATCCATTTCGATATTTTATTTTTATGTCCATGGCCATTGCTTGACTATGTATTACTTCTGATGTGGTTGCAACCAAAGGCGCCATCATATGAAATGTGGCGAGCAAAGTTTTATAATGTGTTTAACCTTGAATTTAATTTGTATTGTATTAAATCGCTGAAGAAAAAAGAATTAGGGGTATGAATCTGGCAGCCCATGCAACAACATACGAAGATGAGATGTCATTTTGAAATTATGTTTTAGATGATATCCATTTTTTATAGAATTTTGCAATGTCTCAACAGCACTTTGATCGTTGATCAATGAATGATTTACAATTGCTATATATGCTATGAACTGAACAATAAATAATTTGGATAAAAAGGGAAGTGCAACTAGAAGAAATATCTTTAATGTTCCTTGTTGTTTCCTCTTTCTAAGTATGCTGTATTCTACTTGCATGAAAGACTGATCAATCTGGCCTGTGGACCTAATTTATATGTTGGCGGTATGTATACTCCTTTGCAACTGCACCAAAGCATACATACTGCCATCATAATGGTCCGACCCCACGATTGAGATGGAAGTGAACCATAGGTTTGACTACTGCAGTGATTACACCATCCCAGTCATAGCAAACATTTCCCAGTGGCCCAACAGAGTAAGGGCTGTTAGAGAAATGGCTATATTTCCACCCACGCAATTAGGATGGGCAGATATACAGCCATTTCTTTCTGTCAGCCCCCACCAGGGCTTGTCAAACAAGCCCTGGTGATGTGGAACTTTAAAATGTTTATAATGCGTCCCTCACGAAGGGACATGACTTTCATGGCGATGTGAGCATTACATTTTTTATTTTCATAAAGAAAATCCCATATTGGGATTATCTTTTTAAAAAGAAAACAGTTTGGTGCGGGTCTGAATCAGCATGAAGCTGTCGTTCACCAAACAGCAAAATGAATTGGCAGGAACTGCCATGATGACGGGTCCGGACAACGTATTATGAATGACTACCTGCTTGGCAGTCATTCATTATGTGGTGGGATGCCCCTCGACGAGAAAGGCCCACAATTAAATCATGGCCTTACAGTGAAAATAATTGCTATATGGATAAATAAGACCACTGCAAATTACTTGACTGCCTAAAGTGCCTGCTTTCTCTGTAGTGGTAAAGACTCAAATAGGCATATTCACCGGCCTTCCATTTTACCATAGCTTTACAAAATATCAAATACGACCCTGCAAGACCCCACCAAGCAGCTCTTCCTACATGCCTTCCTGGGCTATATTGACCTCATTACTTTTCAGCTCAGGTAGGAAAGCACACTCCTCTATGATTATGCACAATATGGACCACAGTGTTGAAGTCTACATAGTGCTTGGCAAGTGTTCATGGGATCCAGTGCGTTCCTTTGACAGGTGGAAGCTCTGCTGAGTCAGTGGTGTGGAATATAATAAAATGTATACTTGTCCATCTGGCAGGTTGCTTCATAAATCTACTATCCCTGTAACAAAATCCACTTGTCCCTTTAATGCCATCTAATGCAATGACAAATTATGGCAACAATATCATTATATAGGAGCTATGATATTGCCTCTCTGATTAGTAAGTGCTCATACCATAGTAGAGTTGGAATACCAGCAATGTTCTTATTATGCCACCTTTCCACAGAGCTACATCCTGGGCCTGAAAGTTTGGTAGGAAATAGTTCCAGGTTTGGGATGCCCTTTTGAGTCTTTGCAAATCTACTGACTTGCATGTTTTAAGGGTTTTCACCAGCTCTCTTCAAATCTTTTCCCATACTGAGAAAGGTTGAAAATTTACTCCTGGCAATGGCAGATGTAAAACTTCTTTTAGGGTTGAGAAAAAAGTGGTTGGAGGGAAAGTAAACGAGCAAACATTCAACAGATTTTGGCATGACCAAATCTACACATGCATGTTTACGCATGCAAAAATGCAGTTCACAAATATTTTCTAGGACTAGGATATTTTGACCTACTACTGTAAATGCTTGTGAATTCATGAAATGTGTAAATCTGCACTAATGTAAGGATGTATATAATGGGTACACTTTTGGGATTTCTTTAATAATTGGGCCCCTAATTAGGTCTGGTGGTATCCAAATCCCTTTGTGTTTATTAAAATTCTATCTCTCTCTGTCTATCTATTGGCTGGCTTCATTATGAGAGACAGAATTGTGCTCTTTTACAAGGAGCACACTGTTACACAAAGTAATTTTTCTCAGTGCCAGGAACTAATGTGGCAATGTGTTTTTTAAGTCTTTTTGTGCTTTCTGTCAATGCTTGTTTTAATGGAGCCCGGCAGATCCCACGCCAAGCTTTTACAAAAACCATGCTACAACAAGAACCGCATTGACAAAACCAAAACGCTGATCACCAATTTCAGAACTATTGACTTTTCCAATGCTCCCATAATCTTGCTGAAACTGGTTACACAGATTTTCCATTTGGAATATTTTGGGGAAATACTAGCATGCATCAACACATTTTATAAATGATGGTGCAACGAAATGGTAGTTTTGTGAACATTTTCTTTTGAAAGCTAAGTATCCACCAGCTGTGTCACTCCTCCACTCAGTGCCAATCTAGCCACAGGCACAGCACAAGGCCTTTTGCTTTTCGAATCAGCTGCTGTGACATTGAGCGGCCGTATTTTTGGGTAAGTGATGCGGAGTTTCCTTTTGCCATGCCTTCGGTAGAATTATGCATTCGTTTGCGACCTGAATGCTACATCATTATCTGTTAGGCGACCCCCATGGTAGGATCCCTTATGCCTAGCGTTTGTTCATCTACAAGTTTCACATCCACGAGGTGCACGCCATTCTAGTATCTACCATGTGACCTGATATTAAGTTTAGTTTCATGCTGCAATCACGGACTATGATGTGTGTGGCACACTTATTATGACTGTTCCGTTTTGCTTTACCTTTGGGGGTGGTACACATACTGGTTTAGTGCACGTTAGCTGAATGTGATTGAGATAGTATGCGACTCCTGAAATATTGTTGCTATATTACCAATGTATTTTCTACAAGTGGTGTTACATGTACCAAATATTGTTGACGCCGTGTTATGTAGACGGCGAAGTTGGGCTGACAAAATAGGTGGGCTTGCGCTTTTGTGCAGGTTCACCCAGTTTATAATGGTTGACATTTGGGTGTCGATTCCGATCCGGTAAAATGCGCTCCGAATCGTCGTACGGGGCATTTTTTCCCCGTACGAATCGTATCCGTAGACGTCCCGTACGTACGATGAAGTACGATCCGTACTAGGTGCCGAACTCCGTACGAGTCGTACAGGACTCCGTACGACTCAAATCTCCGTACGAATCTCACTCGGAACCCGCTGTACGCGACATCGCGGCTAGTTTTTACGACCCAGCAAGTACGATTCGTATCGGGTACGCACCGTACGACCCTTTTCCTACGGGAGCTGAAAACAGTCGTAAACGCACCGTTCGCGCCGAAACAGGTACGGAACGCCCCCCCCCGGGTACGGGACGTACCCCCCATGATCGCAGGGGTACGCGCCGTACCCCATGTACGGTGGGTGTACGGCACGTACCCCATGTACGCTGGGTGTACGGCACGTACCCCGCATGATCACAGGGGTACGGCGCGTACCCCTGCGATCATGGGGGGTACGCGCCGTACAGTGTGTGGGTGATCATGCGCTTTTCCGTACGAATCGACGTGTACCGTACAAATCGCGTCCAGGTCGGCCGATCGGGATCGGAATCGTCCGGTCGTACAGTGTCCGTACGAGTCGTACGGAAACGGCTCCGGATACGAATCGTACGGACGGGGATTTTACCGGATCGGAATCGACCCCTTAATATGTGTGTTGATGACTTTATTTTCCTCGCACTATTGGTAGGGCATGTGCTCTTTAACTATCACCTAGTTCACAGTTTTTTGACGCCTTATATTAATGGATGGCTGTACTTATTTTGTGGGCCCTCGTTTATAGTTGGTGTACTTATTATGTTACTCCTAACATGTTGTTGCGTTTTCAGCAATATGGGACCATGCCCCATGTGGCTGGTATGCTCCTCAATTCAACAATGAGTGGGGCATTACATTATTGACATGTTCAAAAGGGATTTGAGATCTAGTCTACTTTCTCACCATTTCCGATTTTCAGGGGCTAGTATGCTAGGGAGTTGCCCCAGGGATATGTTCTTTAAGGCGCTCTCACACACCACTTTTTTTCCTCTTGCAGGTGTTCCTCACGGGCTATCATACCGGCGGCTATACAATGTGGCCATGACATTTCAATAGCCATTTGTTTCATTGACTCGATTGATGTTCCAGGCTTTCACACTGGTGCCATGCCCTTAATTTTAAGAGGCTTATGACTCCATTGGATATTCCACTCTTCGTTTGTTCTCAATAGGTATCTGGCATTTAACATTTATACCTTTCTCTTCGCCCTCACTTGCTCGCCATGAGGGATCTTTGTGTGTAGTTAACCTTCTTATTGCTTGTGTGCCGGTGTGTGGTCCGATGTAAATTATCTGGCTGTTCATCTGATGTGTTCAATTTTGCTTTTACTGACCACTAAAGCATAGCCCGCAGGGGGCTCTTAGTCTAGCTCAGGTCTGGATGGTTGGGTCAATTACCCACTGTGTCCCCCCCCTCTCTTTTGTATTGTGTCTGTATTCCTCCTCCCTTTCCTTTCCCTTCTTTCTTTCTATATGTCTTGGTGTCTTGTGTCTACCCTTCTGTTATGTACCTTTGGAAAGAATTTGTCCCAGTTTGAACTTTTCAAATGTGCCAGTCATGTTTGTCAATGTGTGCTTTTCAAAAAATTGTTTCCTTCAGATTTGTCCTTTGTGTAATGTGAATTTGTGATTGGATATTTAAATCTCTAGTGAATTGTGTTTTTATGTGTACATGTGTCTGTAATTTATAAATATTTATGTATGTGTTATTCAAGTTCAAGCAACATTCTGAACGAAACGCGTTGGCTGGATGATGTTATTTAACTTGAATTGTTTCAATAAAGCTGATAACAAAAAAGAACATATTGCCGGACTCATTATCTTTATAAAATTGGACATGAAAACGTCAATGGTGCACCATTCCAAACATCTGTTATTTCCGAAGTGCAGCCATTCACCACTACAAATGGAACGATATTCAGAGTTAACCACACTCTCCTGTACCATATGTAAAAACAACACCCAAAGTAATCAAACATCCTCTCATTTGCCGATAGGATTTTGTAGGCAGCATGGAAGGAGTAGGACTATTGAGGCTTTAGTGGTGAGGGTGGTTCAGATGCTAGGCTGGGCCAGGCCAACCCTATTAATTTTATTAAAACATATATATATATATATATATATTCCTGCCATACAGTTGGCTTTCTGGCCCGCCAGGGGCAAATTTGTGCAAATATCCTGGTTTTCCAGGGTGGCGGGGGTAAAATGACAGGCATGTTCCTTTTTTGGGGGTAGGGGTGTTGCCAATACCAGAGTACAACACCCACACCAGTTTCGTTTTACGCAGAAGCAAAATCCACCAATAAATCCCTATTGGTCCTCCATTAGAGGGATGATGCACATAGCTACAGTGATACAATCAAATGCTGTATAATCAATATTTGGGGGTTACACACCATCTCCTTGATATAGTAGAATAGGCCTCTCCCTAGGGCTGGGAGTGGCCAGGAGAAACATTGCTCAAAAGCAGGGGCACTCGACCCGTCACAGGGTTGGCGAAACAATATGGACTGCTGCATGCTTACTGAAAAGACAATATATAAAAGCAGTGGATGCCCCAAGAAATAGGACAAGGTGTGAGTCTCTTTGGTAGCTCTGAGAGGGGGGAAGTGGTGGAGACAATAATATGTCTGAGGATGAGGAAAATATTGCTCTGGAGAATTGTCTGTCATGTATTTCTTTCTATAGATGTGGTACCTGCCATGCCTTTTTGGAACTGTGTTATGGTTCTCCAATAGATACTTGCTGTGCCATGGTGTTGTTATGCTTACTCACCTTTTTCCCTTCATGAAAATCCAATAAAAAGTTGGATTCCCCCCCTCTCCCCAGGGGCAGATTTGAGGAAATCTTCCCAGTCACTGCTCTCAGGGGGTGCAGCAAGACATTATTTCCACTTTTTGGAGGAAGTATGGCTTGATGCCAAGATATGCAGCACCCTCCTTTTGTTTGCTTTGGCTCCTTTTGGAAATGCCTGGTGTTTAGTGGTGCAGATTGGGGGTTAATATCCCCTATCTACCCCTTGGGGGCAGGAATTCTATTGGGCCGCAAGGTGGGGAAGAGCATGGGTCCATCCATGCCCAGGGTGGCTTCTCCCCCCAAAGAAAATGCTGCATAAATGTAGTCCTGATGTCCCTGGTGTTTAGTGTTTTTTCTGCCCCCTGGGTGGGACAAATTGGGATCATTGCCCCAATCCACTCCAAGAGGGGAATAAAGACTGTCTGGATTGTGCTGGGGTGGGGGGATGGCCATGATAATGGTAGGCAGCAGCACCTCTATTTTGTTTTTATAAAAATTGATTCCCCTGTGGTTAGTGGGCTTTCTGTCCCTTGGGGGTGCAGGTTGGGAGTTATCACTTCAATTCGCCTTCCGAGGGTATGAAAAACTGTCACTGTAGTTTTTGGGGGTTAGGGCATGGTCATGCCCATAGGGGTTAGCCCCAACCACTATATTTATTTTAAAAATAGACACTGATTTCTAGCGGGCTTTCTGCCTCTAGGGGCTTGGTCATACCTGTGGTGGACAGACCCACTCCTATATTTTGTTTACAAAAAAAATCCCTGGGGTCTAATTCTATTTTGCACATTGTGGTAATTGCAACCATCCACCTCCCAGGGAGGCTGAAAGACTATGCATCTTATTGGGATGAGGGCATGGCCATGCCCTGGTGGGCAGCCTTCACTCCGATATGTTTTAATAACATCCCTTGAGTTTAGTGGGCTTTCTGCCCCTCTGGAGCAGATTGGGAGAAATCACCCCATCTGCCCTGTAAGGGGGCAGAAAGACTGTTACTGGGGTTTATTGGGTTGTGGGGGCATGACAGTGCCCATATTGGGCAGCCCCTAGCCCTTTATTTATGTTAAAAATAGACCCATGTTTGTTTAGTGGTCTTTCTGCCCTCCCCCAGGTGGTGCACATCGGGGAAAATTACCTCCATCTACCCCCCAGAGGAGGCAGAGTGTTCCAAATGGGGGTGGGGGAGCACAACTCTTTGCTCATGGGGCCGCTACCCCAAAATCCCTAGTGTCTAGTGGGTTAATACCTGCTTGAGGGGTCGCTCTTCTATCGTGATCCTCAAATAGGGATCCACTGCAAATAGATGTAATTTTACAGATGAGATTCTCCCCTTTCCAAATATATCTCTCCCACCCCAATTAACTGATCGGGGTTGAGAATTGGCCCCTGAGCACTCAAGCTGTGAAAGTAAAATTATCCAATTTGCTCAATTTATTCTCACTTTAGTGTAATGACGTCAGTGCATCTTGAGCACTGATCTTCGTTACACTAAAAAAAATTGGTCTTTCATATGTTGCAGTCTCAATTTGTGTGTATTCATTGTGGCTTTGCAGCAGCATCTACACTGATGTTATGTCAAAAACAAAACAATATATTATAATATAATTAAAAGTTGTGTAGGCATAAATAAAAATTAATTGATATGATACACAGTAAATGATAAATGTTATTCATTTTCTGTATCAATGCTGTAAAAAATGACAGATGTTTACATTTATTTAGCAATACAACTTTACAAGTAGACACGTGCAGTGCAACTATAGCTATTTAGAATCACACAAGCTTTGAAGGGCTTGTGTTTACCTTGTTGAGGAAGCCTGTTCCTTAAAAACAAGGTCACGGTCAAAAAGGAAACTCTATATGTGACATATGATATGCAGTCAACATAATGGTAACTGGAAGTGTATCTGCGAGTAATTGGGTTGTTGGTTGAGTGGGGTGGAAACCCTGCTGAAAAGAAGCGCCAGACTTGACAGTAAGGAGTATATGCTTTATTCGGCTGTCAGCTCCAAAGCACTGCAGCAACTGCCAAAAGACCCTCACACAGAGTTCTGTGCAGGCAATTCTAGGAACTTAGGACTACCTTAATTCAAAACCACACACCATTTTATCACACCCCCAGCCCAGCACATCAATCAATCAGCCCACATTTATATTTAAAAAAAAACATGGCTAATCACCTCTGAGGGTATCTAGGTGCTGAGAACATTGCAGATTTGGGGATGGGGTAGTTCAACTTGAACAACCTGGTCAGGAGTCCATCTCTGAATTCAAGAGGACAGTATGAGGTCCTGAGGTTAAGAGGGAGGTCATTCCAGGACTTCACAGTCAGGTAGGGGAAGGAGTGCCCTACCCTATTGCTTCAGTGGATGTGGGGTGTGTGTGCAAGGGAGTGGGAGGCAGAGTGCAGGTGTCAGGAGGGTTAGCGGAAGTTCATGCAGTGGTTGATGTATTCTGGTCCTTGGTTGTGAAGGGCTTTGTAGGTGTAAGTCAGCAACTTGAATTGGGATCTCTTCTGAATAGGAAGCCAGTGGAGCATCTTGAGATGGGGAATATGGGTCTGTTAGGGGAGTTTGATGATGAGTCTTTCTGCTGAGGTCTGTATGGTATGTAGTCTTTTCAGGAGGTGTGTGGTGATTCCTACGTAGAATGCTTTTCCATAGTCCAGCCGGCTGATGAATAGGGCTTGAGTGAAAGTTTTGTCGGGAGCCATTTGAAGATCTTATGAGGCATGCAAAGAGGGAGGATGCATGCAGAATAGAATAGAATGCATTGATCTGGCTCTTCATGGTGAGCTTGCTGTCCAGGATAATGGCAAGTTTGCAGGTATGGAGTGGGTGAGGGTCCTACTTGGGAAGGCCACCAGGAGTCGGTCCACAGGGATGTGTTGCTCCTTAAGATCAGCACTTCCATTTTGTCTGTGTTGCGTTTTAGGCAGTTGTACTACATCCAGTTGGAGACGCTGGCTGCCGTCGTGTGGGATATGATGTTTAGTCCATGGGTTCTGATGATGTTGGCCAGGGAAGTCATTTAGGTGTACAACAGTGTAGGACTGAGGGACGAGCCTTGAGGAACACTGCAGATGATGTTCTGAGGTGAAAGGTGGTAGGTAGTAGGTGAATGCTCTGGGTCCTTCTGGTAAGGAAGGAGTTGATTCATTTCTGGGTGTTTTCCTGGATTCCAATTTGATTAAGTCTCTTGATCAGGGTGTGGTGGTATGCGGTGTTCAATGCTGTGGAGAGGTCACGGAGACTCAAGGATGTCATTTATCCCTGGTCAATGAGGGTTCTAATGTCATTGGTGGAAGCGATCAGGGTGGTGCTGAAGTGGTGGTTTGTGCAGAATCTGGATTGAGATGAGTCCAGAAGATTGCTGTACTCCAGGAGTTCCATGAGTTGGCAGTTGATGGCCTTCCCGAGGACCTTGGCGGGAAAGGGGAGCAGATAGATGGGACAGTAGTTCTTGAGTTTTCTGTGGTCTGCGGATTGTTTCTTAAGAAGGGGTTTGACTTCTTCAGGGTAACTGGCCGAGGTGATGGACACATTCTAAATGGTGGGAAGCTTGTTGCTGATTATGTTGCTCCCGTGGTTGAAAATGTGTTGGGACAAGCTTCGGGGTTGCTCCTGAGTGGACGGAGTTCATGATGGCTGTGGTGTCTTGTGTGGTGAGGTTGTCCCAGGTGATGAGCAGGTGGTTGGCGTTTGCATCTGTGGGTATAGGGAGGCTGAGGACGTCAGCAGCAGTGGGTTGGCATTCAAAGTTTTTGTAGGTAGTGGAAATCTTGTTGTGGAAGAAATCCAACAAGATGTTGCACAGTTCCTGGGAAGGGGTGATTATATTTTTGGTGACAGCAAGGTTGGATAATTTTCTGATGATGCTGAAGAGTTCTTTACTATGGGAATCATTGGCTTTGATGCAATTGGCTAGTGCTCTCCTTTTTTCTTTTTCAGGAGTTGGTGGTATTTGTTGAGGGACACCTTGAAGGTTGCTTAGTCTGTGGGCTTTTTGCTGGTGTGCCATTTACTTTCCATTCGCTTGCAGTTGCATTTTGTGGTTCTCAGTTCTGTGGTGTACGAACTAGCCTGTTTGTTGGATCTCTTGAGTCTGGTGGGCTTGACAGGGGCAACTCTGTTTCCCCAATCAGTCATCCAGGTGGAGAAGTTCTTGACAGTCTGTTCCAGGTTGGTGGTGCTGAAGGTGTCAGTCAACAGGCGTCAGGGTGTGTGGTGCTGAAGGTGTCAGTCCACAGGCTCTGTGAATACTTTGTTCCAGCTGCAGTGTGGGAGGCTTGGTGGTGGTGCCAGGGGATCCTGAGATGGTCAAGAGTACGAAGGTGTGGTCTGTACATGTGAACTCAATGTCATGGCTTTACTTACTCTGTCGCCGGCCGTGAAGATGGGTCCTGAATGATGTGTGTGGTGTCAGTGACTAGTTGGGTGAGGACGATGTTGTTCATGCTTTTGAGGAGGTTGGTGGTGTCGGTGTCCTTGAGGTTGTCACAGTACAAATTGAGGTCTCTGAGCACGATGTAGTGTTTGGGGTCAATGGCTAGTAGGAAGATGATTTCATGGATGTTGTCACTGAAATTGGGGTGTTGTCCTGGAGGTCTGTAGGCGAGGGTGCCTCTGTGATTTTGCTTTGGGTTTTGAGTTGGAAGTTGAGTTGATCCAAGATTAAGGTGGTGGCATCTGCAGCAGGGGTGCAATAGATGGTTTCTTCGTTGATGATGGCAATTCCACCTCTGTGTTTGTTGATGCGTTCCTGGTATGCTATCTTATAGCCGTTTGGAGTTAGGGCGGTTTTAATGGTCTGTGATGTGGGGTTGAGCCAGGTCTTGATGAAGAAGATGACGTCAGGAGTGTGGGAGGGAGTAGTGTCCCAGATCTCAATTGTGTGCTTGCAAAGTTATCCTGCATTGAGCAAGAGACAGTGGAGTTGTTCTAAAGCAGTGGAGGTTGTTGTGGTCATGGTTGTCATGCATGCAACTTCTTTCAGTTATGTAGGAGAACAGAAGCCAGCGGGTAAGAGGTCCTACCGTAGATTGAGGTGCGGTGCGGCAGCAGTTGTTGCTGTGGAGTCCAGGGTCCAGTGCTCTGTGGCGGTGTATCTTCAGGTGGTGGGAGAGCCAGGGTTCGATCCAGGCACGGACGTGCGTAGACGGGTTTGCCATTGGGGTCCTGTGGCCTCCATTAAGTAGATACTGGGGAGGGAAACTGGGTGGTCGTAGGCTGTGCTAGCGGGAGGCCAGAAGCGGGAGGGAGAAACAGCAGAAAAATCGTGCAGACAGCAGAAGCCTGTGATGAACAGACAGAGAAAGCAAAGGCAACAACAGTCAACAATTAAAACATTAGTGAAATGAGGAGACCAACAGAGGATCAAAACAGTATCTCCCAATTCCGGAAAGTCTAATGTTGATAGGTACCCCCGCTACAAACAGGTTATAAATATCTGCAGCTAGGCCACTAAGGAGGGGATTTTGCACTGGGGCAGTCTTTAGGAGGAGGCTGTGATTTTTGTCAGGCTGATATTGCCGGTTCCCCCATAATTCTAAACAGGGACAGGCAGAATTTCTGCAATCACCCTTGCCCCTACCTCAATACAATCCGTATCCGGTAAAACCGGGCCCAGTGTTTCCAGACACGGTATTTGGAATCCAGAATCAATGGACTCCAAAGAGTTGGCCACAGTAGTATCCCCTGTCCAGGACACCACTCCAGGCAACTCATAATGGGGGACAATATGCACTTTGCATTAGCCGTCAAGCTACACGTCAACATTTTAGAATACATGGCAAAGAACACAAAAATACATATTTTCTGTTTGGATCCAAAAGGATAGACTGAAATCAGCACCAAGCTTCCATCAATGCTGAACATGTGCGAGTGTCCACAAAATAATTTCACTTTAGAAAGTCAAGCGTCACAGTGCTGCCAACCTTCTGTCTACTCCTCACATTCGATTTAACATTATGAATCACATTTCTGTAATCTGAAACATTTTAACGTGTGTCCAAAAGCAGCAGGCCTCTCTCACGTTCAAAAAGAAAATTATTCGGGCTTCCAGTAAATACCCCCACGTGTTTTCCTATTCAACAGAGTATCTTTTAAAAAATGCATGTTCCACGCAGTGCTTTTAGCTGGCAAGTGCCACCGACACGGCGCCCGTCAGCACTGAGAATAAATATAGTATCAATAATGAGAGAATGTTCATTTATTAAACTAAGGTAAATATCAGCAGGAAATCAGTATTACTGCCAGCTGATGTTGGAGAGGGCCCGCCATTTGAATTAGTGGTTGTGATAAATTATTTCCCGGTGGTATTAATCATACTCACTGTGAAATTAAAATGTCATAAAATGATAAAGTGTTAAAGAAGCAGCACCTCTTATCTACGCCTGCATATGCTGCACTAAGTCGTTGGACAGGGTTTTCTTAACACCATCCATAACAAAAGAGACTTTTGAAATGTGATTAAATGATGTAGATGATTGTGTCTTACACTTACTGGCCATGTAAATGAACAAAGAAATTACTTTTGTGGCTCTTAGCGTGAATTTAATGAGCACACTCGCCATATGCTTCAATCGGTACATGGAATTACAGCTGCTATGTATGTTTACTTTTAATCAATATTACAGCTGGAAAATATTAATAAGGCCAGTCCCCATTCTACTGAAAGCCAAATTAGAATAATTCTCTGACATCTACTACTGAGCATTAAAATGATGAACAATGGTTCTGTCCTAATGTCTGACTCAGATTCTTTAAATATGACTACTCAAACTGTGCACTAAAGAACATGCAACAACTTTTGTTATTAATTTAGAAACAACAGACATTTATCATTGGTATTCAATTGTATTTCTATGCTATATTATTAAAGTTTCATCTATTGATTTAATATATTTATGCATATTTTATAACTTCTGAGGAACAGAAGTAGCTGGCGTTGAGAAGACTTGAATGATCATTGTTATGGATATATTGTAAGAGACTCAATGGACTCCTTCGAAACAACTGAACACTAAGGGCCAGATTTAGAACTTGGTGGACAGGTTAGTCCATCACAACGTCGACGGATAGCCTGTCTACTGATATGTAAATCCCATTCCATCCTATGGGATTTATATTTCGGTAGACAGGATAACTGTCAGTCACCCATCTGCTGATTTAGATATCGGTGGATGGATTAATATCCTATGGGATTTATAATTTAATATTTCATCAGACATGATATTCATCACCTTTTGTGACGGAGTAACCCGTACACCGATATTTAAATCAGACCCTACATGTTTTTTATCTTCACGTGACTGACATGTCCATTCAGGGAGCTGTCCTCGTGGTTAGGCAAGAGATTCTAGAACCAGCCCCTCTCAGCATGATAGCCACATATTTTCCACACACTGCAGTAATAAGGTAGCCATGACTGAATAATGTACTGATTGATTGCTTGATTGATTTTTCTGTTTGTATTGCACATTCTATTAATATGTAGTGGCTTCCTGGTGCTAGACACAAACACAGTGTAGAGAGGAGCATTCCAAATCAAACAGTAGTAACTGTTAAAATATCTTCAGGGCCTTTCTAAAACGTTGATTCTCAATCTGATGATGGCAATGTGGCAAAATGTTCCATGACTTGAGCTAAGAAATTATGCGAATGCAATGAAGGTGTTGATGATGTGGGATAGGACGGTGCTGGTTGGGGAAGTTCCCAAGTTACAGATGTGGTGGGAAAGATGGGTTGGTTAGACACCTAAGTAGATGGTCTGCATGGTTGATGCTGTTTTGTCTCTGTTGAGGGGTGTCCATTAAGTTAGTTAGTGGATGGTAGTTTGACAGTGAGGCCTGCAGTCTTCGGCTTGTGTGGAAAGTTGCAGTAGATATTGGTGATTCTGCTGTAGAAGAGGTTTGATGGGTCATTGCATAGTTCTTGTGAAGGGGATGTTGTTGACAATTGTGGAGGTGTGGTGAAGTCCTTAAGAATTGAGAAGATCTTCTTGCAGCTGTTGGAACTTCCTTCGATTCATGCAGTTAGTGCAAGTTTTTTGGTGTCTTGTAGTTACTGGTGACAACATCTGAGAGCAGTTGTGTAGGAAGATCTGTTGGCGGATTTGTGGCTGGTTCCCCATTCCTTTCCAGTTGTTTGAAGTGTTGTTTTGATTCTCAGAGATCCTCTGTGTACCAGCTGTATTTTTCATGTTGGGTGTTCTTTGATGTTGGGTTTAATAGGTGCAAGGAAGCCTGGACAGCACCAGATACAAGTGTTGAAGACTGATTTCCTGGTTGAGGTCATTTGTGGTGTAGGGGTGACCCACTTGTGGGACACCCCCGCGCCGCACGGCCACCAGCTGCTGCGTGTGCCCCCTCGCTGTGCCTAGCTGCCTCGCTGCCGACTGACCCTGCTGCCGTCCGTCTCGTTTCCTCTTTTCAATCATTTGTGCCTGTTTTTATTTGCTAATCTCTTCCCCGTGTTAAGCTTGTTTTTCCCAATCATTTGTGCTTGTCTGCCTTGTTTAATCTTTTTCCCCTGTTAAGCTTGTTTTTCCCAATCATTTGTGCTTGTCTGCCTTGTTTAATCTTTTTCCCCTGTTAAGCCTGTTTTTCCCAATCATTTGTGCTTGCCTGCCTATTTTTTAGTCTTTTTTCCCGTGTTAGCGTAATTTGTGTCCATCTTTAATCGCTGCCCGCTCTGTTGCCCGCCTCCCTCGCCGCCCCCGCTTCCCGCCACTATCGCCGACCCGCCCCTTTTTGCCTTCTGTTCCCTCCCCGCTCCCGCCTCCCAGCTGCTCCGCCCACCCGCGCACTTCGCCTTATATGGCGACCGTGCGACACAGGTGAGTGTGACCCACTTGTGGGACACCCCCGCGCCGCACGGCCACCAGCTGCTGCGTGTGCCCCCTCGCTGTGCCTAGCTGCCTCGCTGCCGACTGACCCTGCTGCCGTCCGTCTCGTTTCCTCTTTTCAATCATTTGTGCCTGTTTTTATTTGCTAATCTCTTCCCCGTGTTAAGCTTGTTTTTCCCAATCATTTGTGCTTGTCTGCCTTGTTTAATCTTTTTCCCCTGTTAAGCTTGTTTTTCCCAATCATTTGTGCTTGTCTGCCTTGTTTAATCTTTTTCCCCTGTTAAGCTTGTTTTTCCCAATCATTTGTGCTTGTCTGCCTTGTTTAATCTTTTTTCCCTGTTAAGCCTGTTTTTCCCAATCATTTGTGCTTGCCTGCCTATTTTTTTGTCTTTTTTCCCGTGTTAGCGTAATTTGTGTCCATCTTTAATCGCTGCCCGCTCTGTTTCCCGCCTCCCTCGCCGCCCCCGCTTCCCGCCACTACCGCCGACCCCGCCCCTTTTTGCCTTCTGTTCCCTCCCCGCTCCCGCCTCCCAGCTGCTCCGCCCACCGCGCACTTGGCCTTATATGGCGACCGTGCGACACAGGTGAGTGTGACCCACTTGTGGGACACCCCCGCGCCGCACGGCCACCAGCTGCTGCGTGTGCCCCCTCGCTGT
Organism: Lissotriton helveticus; assembly: GCF_964261635.1. Taxonomy (NCBI): domain Eukaryota; kingdom Metazoa; phylum Chordata; class Amphibia; order Caudata; family Salamandridae; genus Lissotriton; species Lissotriton helveticus. The sequence continues at coordinate 2,086,765,044 of NC_136063.1, forward strand.
GCCTAGCTGCCTCGCTGCCGACTGACCCTGCTGCCGTCCGTCTCGTTTCCTCTTTTCAATCATTTGTGCCTGTTTTTATTTGCTAATCTCTTCCCCGTGTTAAGCTTGTTTTTCCCAATCATTTGTGCTTGTCTGCCTTGTTTAATCTTTTTCCCCTGTTAAGCTTGTTTTTCCCAATCATTTGTGCTTGCCTGCCTATTTTTTAGTCTTTTTTCCCGTGTTAGCGTAATTTGTGTCCATCTTTAATCGCTGCCCGCTCTGTTTCCCGCCTCCCTCGCCGCCCCCGCTTCCCGCCACTACCGCCGACCCCGCCCCTTTTTGCCTTCTGTTCCCTCCCCGCTCCCGCCTCCCAGCTGCTCCGCCCACCCGCGCACTTCGCCTTATATGGCGACCGTGCGAACGCGCAGCGGTGACGCGCAGCGGGCGCGCCGATTGTGCGCCGAAGGCACGCCAAAGGTAAGCCCGTCCGCGACCGGATCGCGACCATCGCCTGGACCCCTGGCCCCCACCGACGGAAGCCGACCCGACGAACCTACACCGCCGCCGATCTCATCGCACTCAACACCGGCCGCATCCCAGGATGTCATCAAGCCGCCCCGAAGCACACCCACGGACCCTTCAGCTGCCACGCCTGCAAGTTCACCTGCATCCGGGCACACCCTGCACCAGCACCCGCCAAACCGAACACCACCAGCAACCACCTCAAGTGCATCCTGCTCCACACCCGCTCCGTCCACAGACACGCCGTAGAACTCTGGAACCTCCTCGACACCACCGCCCCTGACGTTGCCTTCCTCACCGAGACCTGGATGAACGCCTCCTCAGCTCCCGACATCGCCATCGCCATCCCGGAGGGCTACAAGATCATCCGGAGGGACCGCACCGCCAACCAGACGGGAGGAGGCATCGCCATCATCCACAAAGACACCATCCGCATCGCGACCAACACCGACGACACCCTAACCACCGCTGAACACCTGCACTTCCAGATCCACACCAACCCGAAGACCACCCTCAGAGGCACCCTGATCTACCGACCCCCGGGGCCACGCACACAATTCAGCGAGGACATCGCCGACTTCGTCAGCCCGCATGCCCTCCCCTCCGCCGACTACATCCTCCTGGGGGACCTAAACTTCCACCTGGAGAACAACAACGACCGCAACACCACCACCCTGCTGGACAACCTCGCCAACCTCGGACTCAAGCAACTGGTGACCACCCCCACCCACTACGCCGGACACACACTCGACGCCGTCTTCTCATCCAGCAACGACGTCACCTTCAGCCACGCAACAGGACTCCACTGGACGGATCACAGCTGCGTCCACTTCACCTTCAAGAGATCAACGATCCACCACTACCAGCAACAGGTTGCCCGAAGAAGCTGGAACAAGATCACAGCCGACCAGCTCACCGCTTCCCTGAGCCAGCACCCTCCGGCCAGCTCAGCGAACCCCAGCCAGGCCGCCGACAACCTCACGAAGTGGATCAGCAACTGCGCGGACGAACTCGCCCCACTGAGAACCCCACCCAGCAGACCCTGCAGCAGAAAAACACCATGGTTCACCGACGAACTAAAGAGCTCCAAGAAGAACTGCCGAGCCCTCGAGAAAGCCTGGAGAAGGGAGCCAACCACGGACAACATGACCACCCTCAAGCTCGCCACCCGTAAACACCACCAGCTGATCCGCGCCACCAAGAAAAATACATACAAGGACCGGCTGGACAACAACGCACACAACTGCAAGGAACTCTTCAACATCGTGAAAGAGCTCTCCAACCCCAACGCCGGAAGCAATGACATCACCCCGTCGCAAGACCTCTGCAACTCCCTCGCCTCCTACTTCCACAACAAGATCGCGGACATACACAACAGCTTCAGCAACCAACCTACGCAAGCCACGACCGCAACAACGCCACCCACCACCATCCTCCGCACCTGGACTCCGATCAACACCGAAGACACCATCCGCACAATGAACTCCATCCATTCCGGATCTCCAACTGACCCCTGCCCTCACCACGTCTTCAACAAGGCCGACGCTGTCATCGCACCCCACCTGCGGGACATCATCAACACTTCCTTCGACACCGCCACCTTCCCTGAGAGCTGGAAGCACGCCGATCTCAGCGCTCTTCTCAAGAAACCCACAGCAGACCCCACCGACCTCAAGAACTACCGTCCCATCTCGCTCCTCCCGTTCCCGGCCAAAGTCATCGAGAAGACCGTCAACAATCAGCTGGCAGCCTTCCTCGAGACGAACGGATCCCTCGACCCCTCACAGTCTGGCTTCCGGGCGAACCACAGCACCGAGACCGCCCTCATCGCTGCCACCGATGACATACGAACTCTGATGGACAACGGAGAAACAGCGGCCCTCATCCTCCTAGACCTCTCCGCGGCCTTCGACACCGTCTGCCACCGCACACTAGTACAGCGCCTTGGCAACATCGGAATCCAGGACAAGGCACTGGAATGGATCACCTCCTTCCTCGACGGAAGAACACAGAGAGTCCGCCTACCACCGTACAAGTCAGAGGCCACCGAAGTCATCTGCGGCGTCCCTCAAGGATCCTCACTGAGCCCCACCCTCTTCAACGTCTACATGAGCCCCCTCGCGGCCATCGCACGCCAACACAACCTCAACATAATCTCCTACGCCGATGACACCCAGCTGATCCTCTCCCTGACCAACGACCCCGCCACCGCCAGAGCCAACCTGCACGAAGGGATGAGAGAGGTAGCCGAATGGATGACGACCAGCCGCCTGAAACTGAACTCGGACAAGACGGAGGTCCTCATCCTGGGCTCCTCGCCCTCCGCCTGGGACGACTCCTGGTGGCCCCCCGCCCTGGGCACCGCACCCAAACCGACGGACCACGCTCGTAACCTGGGCTTCATCCTGGACTCCTCCCTCTCCATGACCAGACAAGTAAACGCCGTCTCCTCGTCTTGCTTCAACATCCTGCGCATGCTACGCAAGATCTTCCGGTGGATCCCCACCGACACGAGGAAGACGGTCACCCAGGCCCTCGTCACCAGCCGACTGGACTACGGCAACGCCCTTTACGCCGGTACCACCGCCAAGCTCCAGAAGAGACTCCAGCGGATTCAGAACGCCTCGGTCAGACTCATCCTCGACATCCCCCGACGCAGCCACATCTCCGGACACCTGAGAGATCTGCATTGGCTCCCGGTCAACAAGAGAATCACCTTCCGTCTCCTCACCCACGCACACAAAGCCCTACACGACCAAGGCCCGAGCTACCTCAACAACCGGATCAACTTTTACACTCCCAGGCGCCCCCTCAGATCAACCAGCCACGCCCTCGCCGCCGTCCCCCGCATCCGAAGAGCAACAACAGGAGGAAGGTCCTTCTCCTACCTGGCCGCCAAGACCTGGAACTCACTCCCGACCGACCTACGCCTGACCCAAGACCACCTCTCCTTCAGGAAGAAGCTCAAGACCTGGCTGTTCGAGCAGTAACGGCACCCCCCCCAACCCAGCGCCTTGAGACCCTACGGGTGAGTAGCGCGCTCTACAAATGACCTGATTGATTGATTGATTGGTTTCATGGTGAGGGCACTGAACCAGTCTGTTTAGGAGATTTTGCACCCGCTGCAGTTGGAAAGACTAGTCCTGGCAGGCACGTTGACTTGTGGTATGTTGATCTTAAAGAGGATGAAGGAGTGGTTGGTTCATGTGAGCGGCATGGTAGTTACGTATTTGTTGCTGTTGGTAGTGGTGAAGGTGGGGTCCGGTGTAAGTCCTGCAATGTGTGTTGGAACTGGGAAGAACTTTGACAGGCCGATGTTGCCCAGGCTTTTGAGGAATGCTGTGGGGCAGTGGTCAAACCTGTCTTCCAGATGAAAGTTGAGGTTGCCGAGCAGTAAGTTGGCTCTGGAGTCAATGGTGAGTGGGGTGACAAAGTCGATGAGAGGTTAGTACAGGTGGTGCTTGGTCAAGCTGGTCAGTTGGCAAAGGTCTTGTGCAAAATGAAGTTTTTGGAGATTTGTAGTTTGAAGTGTAGGTGTTCCATGAATGGGGTGGCGGTTTCAACTGAGGTTGAGCACTTAATGGAGTCCTTGAAAATGATTGCAGGTCCACCTCCAGGTTTGCCAATCCCATTGTGCAATCTTGTAGCCTGCAGGTATTGCTGTGGTAATTTTGAGTGCTCCTGCGAAGTTGAGTCAGGTTTCCATGATGAAGAGGAGGTCTGATGCGTAACTGCTTAGTAGGTGCCAGATTTTGCTTGAGTAATTGCTGAGTGATCATGTGTTGTGCAGCATTCATGCATGTGCGAGTGGCTTTGTTATGTAATGTGGTGTTGGCTGGGTGTGTGGGTGGCATGATTAACTTGTGTGAGAGCAGGTGAATGCTCCTTCTGTGTTGTGTTGCGCAGTTCTGCAGCAGTGTGGTAAGTATCATTCTGGGTAGACCAATTGAAGGAAGGCTGCGATGTATCACTGGGGATCGATTGGACGAGAGCTTTGGGTCCTGGACATGGTCCAGGCACAGACGGGCACAGAGAGACCTCCAGTCATACACAGGCTGCTCTATCACACGGTGGCTTCCAGTAAGTAGGTACCGGGAGGGGGAGGTGTGCAGAAGACAGTGGACTGGACCTCTAGGGGTGAGAAGAAGAGGCAGGGAGGCAGCACTGGAGGAGCAGGTTAAGGAGTGAGGGGAGGCGGGAGGTGGGAAAAATGCACAGAAGGGTGGCTGAGGAGCCCTGAAAAGGGGGAGGAAAAGCAGGAACGAGAAAATTGCACAAAGAGAAGACTGCACAAAATAGAAAAGAGGCACAAATAAAAAGCAACACAAAGTGCAAAGGGGCACAAAAGAGAAAAATGGAAGAAAATTCATGAAGAGAGAGCTGCAAAGAAATCAAAAAAGTCATAAAAGAGAGAAAGGCACCAAAGAGAAGGGCATGACGGTGAAAGCGGCAAAGGAGAGCAGAAAACAGGCATGTAAGTGAAGATGGTAGAGGGGGACCATGTGAGAGTGAGGAGAGAGGTGGCTGAAGAGAGCACAGAGTGGGCAAGGGGGAGTCTTGAGGTGAAGGCTGGGTTCAAACCAGGCTAGACTGGTCAGAGGAACTGTTCCAGGTAAGTGGGTGGAGGCTGGGCACAAGCTCAATGTGGTCTGCAGCAGCCACTATTAAATAGGTTGATGGTTAAGGGATGGGGAAGGAGCAGGAAGAAGATGTGGAAAGGCATTGCGGGAGTAGCAGGAAAGGAGCGGGAGAGATGGGAGGGGAGAAAAATGCACAGGAGGGAGCAGGAGTCTTCGAGGGCCCAACATGGGGATAGAAGCAGCAGGAAGAAAAGAGAAAGAATAGAAAACTGCACAAAAATAGAATACAGTGCAAAGACAAAACTGTACAAAACAGAAAAGAGGCACAAAGAGAGTTCTGCACAAAATAGATAGAGGCACAAAACAGAAAACTGCAGAAAAGGCACAAAGAGAGAGTTGCACAGAATAGGAAAAGGGACAAAAGAGAGAATGGCACCATAGAGATAACTGAGAAAGAAGATGAAAGTGTTTAAAGAAAGCAAAATGCAGGCTTGAGAGTGAAGATGACAGAGAGACACCGCAATTAGGAGAAAGTGCAGAGAAGTGGCTGGGTGAGAAGGAAGCAGGGAGAAGGAAGAAAGAAAAGAGAGCACAGGGAGGGCGAGGCAGTAGTGGGTGGAATGGCTAGGTCGAGGAGCTTGTAGTGGACCGTGTGTAACTGAGGGAGAGACTTATAGTGCATCAAGGTCCAGCATATGTTCTCCAAATAATCTAATAAATGTATGTGGGGTATGCAGTTCCTAAAGAAAAATGAGTATCTATGTCGGTCAATGACTATTTTGTAAGGGTACACAGTGGGCATGACCCTGCAAAAATCAAATTCCCTCACACACCTGATAGGTGTCATGCTTCATCATTGGGCATTTGATCCTCATTGGGACATCGCTGCAATGCCCTAACCACCCACAATAGGGCCTCTTTACCAGAGATCTTCTGGTCTGATGTTTGGTCAAGTGCTGGTGTGGGGCCTGAAGGTCTAGATAGGCTTTGAGGTGTGAAGGTGTGAGGTTACAATTAGGGAAAGATGTACTTCTTAGGAAAAACTTTAATGAACAAGTTATCTTACCTCTATTAGAAATGTGTGGTGCCATCTATTAGATTTTAGGTATCTTATGTAGATATAGTTCAACATGTTTCCAGCTTCCGTGTAGTCATAGCAATGACCTAGTAGCTATTCATCGCTACCAATATCAACCTAATCTAATTCTTGATTGGAGTTTTAATGTATGGGTTTATCGATTTTCTCCCAATCACACATGGCTTTGTTTTGGTATTGATTTGTAATTTATTTAGCAATGACCTGTAGATCAAAGACACATAGTACACAGTAAAAATGCAATTCAATATTTCCAAATCATTATTTCCAATGTTGAATCTGATTCACAAACGTGAAACATGTACTTTTTTTGTTACACCAAACGCATGGTTATTTGTTTGCATCAATCGCATGCTTTATGCCAAAGTATGTTGCCTGTATATATAAAAAAAACACCACAAGACACTTGCAACATAAATTAAAAGTCCCTCACAGTTAATCTCTTACCCAAATTGGGTAAAGATGTGTGTGGCCTCATGCTGTGCACAATAGCACACCATGTGCGTGCTGAAAAAGGTAATCAATGTTATGGTCAATTTGGCCCTGTTTGATTCAGAGTCTAGAAAGAGTTCCGTTCTGTGGAGCATTGGCCGTTTGCTGTACTTACAGCTTGGTCAGGACCGGCTCTCTGGATGATCTAACCTCGTGTGCTGACTTGGAAGTGTTGACTCACAGGAAAGTTTGGAGTATTTAACCTGTTCCTGATGGATTAACAAGTACTAGATGCTTTCGGTATTGGAGCCCTCCTGCATGCAAATGCTAGATTGTAGATTGATTAGGCTGGTTTAGTATGTTATTTATCTCCATTTGGAGGAAAAGGTTGCTTACATGGCAGCCATTTTAACACTATAATTAATTGTCATTATCCATATTGGAGCAAAGCCACATGTTGGGTGTCATGTTGCAGGGATTCTGCGAAATTACAGAACTAAACTTGGGATTAAGGGGCCTTTGAGGTCTCTGGTGTCGTCTAGGCCTGCCTGCCTTGCCCCGCCTCGTTAGACAGAACTGCCGAAAGCCGATCACGGATAACGCGAAGGAACAGGAACGCCAGGATCACCGGGCTGCTGGGTTGCTGAGGCCGCCGAGGACTCGGAGGACCCCGACAGCGACCAAAATCGATAACGGACAACCACGAGACCCGGTGAGTCTCCCCCTGAGAGCCCCGAGGCTCCGAGGCCCCTCCCCCCCCTCCCCCCCTCCTCCGTGATAGCGTGGTGAGGGAGGCACTAGGAAGCCAGAAGGAGAAACAGGGGAGGCGTGCAGGGCTGCCGGCCGGCGGTTTGCAGTGGGTCACAGGGCATTAATAGCCGGCACTTGGATTCCCTCACTTTGTGTAAGGCCTTTCACCTTGAGCCTCCACCCAGCCTGGCAGATCGCATAGACTCAGAGAGCATGCTTGCTGGCTGAACTAAGGCATTACGGCGCTGCCTCCTAACCCCCCTTCCCCCAATGAAGCACACTAAGAGGGGGAGTTAACAGTGAAAGCGGCGTGTTCGGCAAATCGTGGAGTTATACTGACAGCAAGCCCACAGCAGGGGAGAAGCTCAGTGGACCCCATAACCCCCCATAGAAGTGAAACATAGCCTAAAACAAGACATCACCTGAGGCACCAGAACAAGAAAGGAGCCAAGAATAGAAGGCGCGTCTGGAGCATTACGTATAGGAAAAGTCCAGAAGACATCGTAAAAGAGGTTAATAAGAGTGGCAAAGGCAGGCTGGTGAGCACAGGCACATCAGAGGTAAGTGCAAGAACCCTTGTAATTGCTCTAAAATATAAAAGATTTTGAGAACTGAGCTACAGCAGTACCACAGATAAAGGAGATATAAAGCAAGAAATGGCACCGAAAAGAGGGCTAAAACAACACAAAGAGGACAGCCCAGCAAAGAGGAAATCATTGGAAGGTACAATATCATTGGAAGAGAGCCAGGAAAGCCAAGTCTCAATCATGGACAACAACAAGGGGCGACGTAAGAAAAGAAAAACCAAAAGGGCAACCAAAAACGCCCAGCAGGCTAAAAGGGACTGCATTCAATCCGCGGCCAAACAGAAAGATAATATGGCAGCATCCAAATCTATAAAGGATTTTGTAGGGAAACACTACAAATCCATTGAGCCAGTAACAAGCCAGGATCACGAGGAAGATGCAGAGGAATACGGCGCAGAGGAAGGAGTAAAGCCAGGGGAGATTGCTGGAAATCAGGAGAGGAATGATTCAGGAGGTCACCCCGAAGAAGAATCTCCTGAGATTGAGGCAGGAAGGGAGGACCTTTTATCAATAAACCTGACGCTCTTGAGCCAAAATCTCCATATTCCAGCACCCCGCCTTTCATCATCCCCAAAGATGTTTTCGTTACAACAAATGGGAACCGAAGATGAAAGGGGAAACGAAAGAATGAGCCAGAGCCTCATTTGGGCAGGCACACCAGAACAACCACCACTTCAGCATGCTGCCCAAAAATCTCTACTGCAACAAGACCCGACAAGTTCCGGCCATCATATAAACCCAGACAGAAACCATACACAGGAGACGGAGCTTTCAGTATCGCCAACTTCATCTCTGGTGGAACTAATACTGATGCTACAGAAGACGTTACAAGGAATCCTAGAAGTAACACTCTCCAACAACGAAGTGATGAAAGCACAGAGACTGTACCTAAAAAAGATCAAAGAGGAATTAGCGGGGATAAAAATCCAAATGCCGAAAATGTTAAACCCAATAGTTACTACACAAATTGTTGAAGAAAGCGTAGAGATCGATTCAGTAGAGGGACCAGTTGGAGATCCAGTAGGGCACACACAACCCACAAATCAAAGTATAATAAATAGCCTAGTTGAGACACCAGATAATGTATACATCTCCAGACGGCCAATGCTGATAAAAAGGCGCGGGGTGTATACGGTGGCTCCCTCAATGAATAGGACAAAAAAGAAGCAAGTCCAAAAACTAATAGACAAGAGGAAAGGTAAGGAACCAGAGAGGGAGGCACGGATAGGCCTAAACGTATCAGCCCCGATCTATGTACCAAACAGTCTAAGGCACCCGGAGCTTAATTTAACAAAATTCCCATCAGATATAAGGAAAAAACAGAGAACCAATGTCATAAAAGAGAAACCAATAACATCTCGGATGGCAAAGCAGCAAGTCAGGATAGCTTCAGGCCAACAAAATAGAACCCATAGTACGGAAGGCCCACAAGTTCAAGTAATATCAGGTTCAGAAAGTAAAGGGACGCAACTAGAGAGACCAAATAATAGACAGCAAAGTTATGAGATTCCTAAGAAAGTACAAAGGACGGATAATAACAAATGTATATATCTGGATCACATGTTGGTGGGAAGAAGGGAAAATTCCATTAGAAAAATGAACCCCCTAAATAGGGCACAAATTCTGACTGCCTTCGCCAAGTGTAGAAGCTTGAGTGGGATTAGTACTTATGATCTTCGGCAAATAGGCTTCGTAGAGAACAGAAAGGGTAAAGAAATAACAACAATGTCACTCCATTCAGACCTGGTAAAAATGGCAATCCTGAAGGCCACTAGTGAGATAAATCACCAGGGAATAAGGATAATCACGGAGAAGGAAGTAAAAGCACCGATAGATAATAATTTCCTACAATACCATGCAGGTCTGGGGAAGAGACAGGTACACCTTTATAGAGATGAGGAAGGAACCCATAGCTGCCTGAACATAGTCATAGATAATTCAGGAAACGAAGCACTATGGGATAACTGGTCCCAAGGTAACAGCCCAAGGGGTGACCCAAATGAGAATGAAGCAGAAGTAGAGATAGAGGAGGGGGGCATGAGTGAGGTAGAATAGGATAAGGGGGTGTTGCAAAGTCTAGGTCTCATAACATGGAATGTAAATGGGCTAGGCAATGAACAAAAACAAGAATACATAAAGAACATAGTAAAGAATGCGGACATTGCCTGCCTACAAGAGACCTGGACATGTGACGAAACCCCGCTGATCGAGGGATTCCTACAATTAAGCCGCCCGGCCACGAAGAATAACTATGGCCGCCCGTCGGGTGGTCTAAGGACATTGGTCTCAACAAAAGTGCTTAGAGAAGCAACATCGCCAAAAATGAATTGTAAATGGGTGCAAACTAGCAGATTAGAACTATTGACAGTTGAAAAGAGATATAAAATGTTGACTGTAATGAATGTTTACATGCAGTGGGAAAATGGTGTTGAGTATGTGAATGAGATGAGGTCCTTTAAAGAGGATGTGGACACAATACTAGAAAAATATGCATCGGATACTGTGATAATAATGGGGGATTTTAACCATAAACTAAACCCAAAAAAACGACATCTGGAACAGTGAATTGCTAGAGGTGTATGGAATTAACCCTGCCAGTTTCCCGGCAGGGGAGATTTCGAAACAGGAATCAGAACTGGTACACTTCTTAGGAGGCAGGGGCTTCCATTGACTGAATGGCAGGATGAAAACAGACTGTCCAGCAGGGAAGACTTTTAAAATAGGCTCACAGTCCTGCCCGATTGACTACATTTTTATACAAGCCTGGAATTTCCCCCTAGTAAGGGACTTTAAGTTAGAACAAAAAGAGGTCAGCGACCATAACCTACTGTACTTATCAATATTTTTGTGGGAAGAACTATACTCAGAAAAAAAGTGATCCCCAGGAGGTCATGTATCCCAAACGTGTGTCAACTCGACTAACGGAGGAATATCAAGCAAAACTGACAGCAATGCAAATTAAAATAGAGCCGGAAAATCTAGAGAACAAAAACCTGAAATGGTTTATAGGAAAACTAGAGGAAGTAGCCAGGTGCTTAAGAATAGAACTAAAAAGAGACAAAAACATTAGAGGGAAACCACCAAGTCGAGTAAAATGGTTTTCGGTTGAATGCCAAGCCAAAAAAAGAGAGATACGGGCGGCACAAAGAAGACAAAAAAAGAACTTCGCACATGAGAGACAAAATCACATAATTAAGCTAAAAAGAGACTATAAAAAAATGGCAATTCATGCAAAAAGGGCATTTAAAGAGAAATGTTGGTCAAATCTGTTGGAAGCAATTGAAGAGAAAAATCTTAGAAAATTTTGGAATTTGGTAAAGGCAGCAATTGGTCCAACAGACGGCGAACTAAAGTGTGTAGTTAGTGAGGCAGCATAGGAGAAGTATATAAGAGAACTGTACGGAGCAAGTACCCCGATAGAGCAGGTAGAGACCCAAAAATGGCAAGAAATACCAGAAGAGTACAAAACTAAATTTAATGCAAAACAAGTGGAAGATACAATAAGCAAACTGAATTTAACCCGCGCGGCAGGACCTGACAACCTGCCTGCAATAATACTGAAATCAGAAGTAAAGTGGTGGGCTAGATTTTTTGCACAGATGTTCCACATCATACTAACAGAAGGAAATATGCCACTTAACTGGAAGGGGGCAATAATCAGGCCAATCCATAAGAAAGGAAGCATGGATGCACCACAAAACTATCGTCTGATCAACCTCCTAGACATAGGAGAAAAAGTCTTCTCAAAAATAGTATTGAACCAACTTAACGCATGGGTAAAGGAGTTCCTAATTGTCCCCATAGAACAGGGAGGATTTAGAGAGGGTCATTCTACAACTGACCATGGTCTAGCTTTGTGGGCAATGGCAAAGAAGTCAACAGAACAAAATGGCAAGCTATGCTGCTGTTTCGTTGACTTCTGAGCAGCGTTTGATTCAGTCGACCGTGTATGTCTATGGGAAAGACTACGGAAGTTAAATATCCCCTGTGAACTTCTAACTATAATAATGGAACTACATAGGGGAAACTGGGCGCAAGTCATCAAGGATACAGGTGGATCATTGATGCAATACATAATGGTCTCAGACAGGGATGTGTTTTAGCCCCACAACTATTCTCCATATTCCTGTCAGACCTCCCGGCTTCCCTAGAAGTTGAGGGGAGTGCAAGCCCCAGAATGGATGGACACAAGGTGCCCTGTTTACTATATGCTGACGACCTGGTAATAGTAGACCAGACTGAGAGAGGCCTCCAAAGAAAGCTTAGTGTATTCAACACTTACTGTGTTAGCAAATTTTTAACTATCAACCTAGATAAAACAAAGATCCTATGCTTTGGGAACAAAATAAGTAAATTTAATTGGTACCTAGGCGACCTTAAACTGGAGACTGTTAACGAATATCGATACCTAGGTATATGGTTTGACAGGAGACTAAATTGGGATACGCACATGGAAATTCAAAAAGCAAAAGCACATTCTTCAATATGTGGCCTAAAAATGTTCAATAGGGACTATGGAGAGATGTCTCATCGCCCAATGTTAAGAGCCTTTGAGGCAATGATCCCCCCCCAGGTCCTGTATGGAGCCGAGGTCATTTATTTGAGCGGTAGGGGAGCTTGGGACCTGGTGGAGGGGAAATGCCTCAAAGGTCTCCTTTCTCTCCCACAATCATCTATGATACAAGCCATAAGAAGAGAATTGGGCACAAAGTCCTGGGAGATACTCGTACAAATGGCAATAATAAGACTCTGGAAACGCCTTGAAGACCCAGATGGGCAAAAAGTAGCACAATGGTGCAGGAATGAAATTCAAAAGAGTGAGTTAAAATGGGCAAAGGCATGTAGGGAAAGATTGACCCAAATCAGTAAAAGATTAAAGGTAGAGGTGAGCCAGGACTCACATCAAGTACTTTGTACTAGGAGTGAGCTGAAACTTAAGGGGAAGGAAACATCGGGATTGACTGATTTGGGATATCTAGCTAAAAAGAAATCTGTAACACACATGATAAGCGCTTGGGAAAATGAAAGCTGGTTCCCTTACCTAGACACCCTGCCTAACCGCGGCTTCAGGCAGGAGATACTAAGGCTGCGGATTGGAATTAACCCATGGTTAACAAATAAAGATCTGAAAGTGAAAATGCTAGACCAGAAAGGGTGTTGCAGGTGTAATCTGGGAGTAAAAGGAGACCAGTTACATATCCTATTGGACTGCCTGTCTCTACTGGAACAGCGGAAACGGTGGTTGCGCCCGGTATTTCTAAAATATGATATAGAGACCAGGGCGCAGGCAGTGGTCTTGTTAACTGAACTTCCCTCCATTGATATTGCGATTGCACTTGGGAAATACATAAAAGTGGTATTGAATGATGTAAGAAACCAGGAATAAGGTGCAGAACTGTATGAATTTTAAATGATCTCTAAATGATGAAACTATTCCTAAATAAGGGAAATGAATAGATCTTAATTGTAAATGCCAAGTTTTAGTTTAAATGCAATTTCATTGGCGCTGGTACAAGCACAAGTATAAGGGTATGCAAGAGTTTTATCCTAAATTTGGAACAATTTTAGAATGTTTTAACGTTTTAATGTGAATATTTTAAGTCTGTGATATCGCTTTTTGCACATGTTTAAAGACTATGGTCATAATAAACTTACTTTTTGACTTGACTTGAGTTATCCTACCACCTTAGTACTCATGAGCCAAGGACCGACTTGCCCTCCAACTCACTCACAGAAAATCAAGTGATTAGACACCACAGAACACAACACTCCTGACTCTCTCAGGAATTGCGTTTGCAAGACACACCCTTTCACTCACACTCTCATACTCGTCCACAATTTAGTATACGTGCCACAACCAGTAGAAAAATCTCTAACACAAATACGGTCAGCATATCAAGTAGTCTGTAAATTATAAAAGAAGCTGTTATGATATACGATCATAGCCTAACCTTCCTCCTCCTGTATAGAAGCAAGATGATTATATATTTAAAGATCTCTGGGGGTTATCAGCAGACACCCTACCTCAGTCTATAGATGGTAGATCTACATCACAGGTGCTGTCACGCTCTTCTGACTGGAAAGGCCCCTCTCTAAGTGTATGTTACCTATCCGTGTACTCTCATATGGCAAAAGTGTGTGTTCCCAAACAACAACTGCATCTGCATTTTTGTATAGGTGCTAGAGCCTGACAAGAACAGAATAACAAAAGGCATTGTTCTTCGACCTAGTTCAAAATGTTCAGACTAAATCCCAGGAATGATAAAGTGCAAAAACAGCAGCAGGTTCCATTTGAAAGTTTCAGTGTGGCACAGGCAAAATAAAAGCGAAAAAAAAAAAAAAAGCAGGGGACAGTCAGCAACGTGCACATGCTAACATTGGGAAGACGACAATGCTCATATGGTCCATGTAACAGTCTGTTGGTTTCTTTTTTGTGCTGTGTATTATCTCATTGTCCCTTTTCTTTATCCTCAGATCCAGAAATGGTTGTTGCTTATCTGTGATGGTCTTTGAGAATTAAGACTAAACCAGCATAGACATTCCTCGCTCTAGCGTTTGCACGCAGGGCGGGTCCAATATCGGCAACACCTGGTCCTTGTTAATCCATCAGGAACACGTTGAATACTCTCAAATTACTCATGAGCCAACACTTCTGAGTCAGCAGACAAGGGTAGGTCATCCAGAGAGCCGGTCCTGACCAATCTGTAAGTACCGCAAGCCACCAATGCTCCACAGAACGGAACTCTTTCTAGACTCTGAATCAAACAGGGCCAAATTAACCCAAACATTGATTACCTTTTTCAGCACGCACACAACTTGCTATTGTGCACAACTCGAGGAGGTACAACTTTTTACCCAAGTTGGGTAAGTTATTAACTGTGGTGGACATGTCCTGTGGTGTTTTTTTATATGTACAGGTGACATACTTTGGCACAAAGCATGCAATAGATGCAAACAGATAGGCGTGCATTTGGTGTAATAAAATAAGCATGTGTTTCATGATTTACGAATCAGAATCAACATTGGAAATAATAATTTGGAAAGATTGAATTGTATTTTTACTGTGTACTCTGGGCCTGATTCATCGAACTAACTTAAGACAAAATCCTAAACTTACTACCAGATTGGTATTCACAGAAGGCACTTACTCATTTCGGTATTCACAGAAGGAACTTACTCATTTCGGTATTCACAGAAGTTAGGAGTCCTAATTTTAGGACTCATGAATGCCTTCTGTAAATACCGAAAGTCTTACAGTTAGCTTTTTCTCAGTTTAGGATTAGTAAAGTTAGGACTCCTAACTTTAGGACTCCTAAATGCCTTCTGTGAATACCGAAAGTCTTAAAGTTAGGATTTTTCCCAGTTAAGGAGTAGTAAAGTTAGGACTCCTAACTTTAGGACTCCTAAATGCCTTCTAAGAATACCAAAAGTCCTAAAGTATGGATTTTTCTCAGTTTCGGAGTAGTAAAGTTAGGAGTCCTAACTTTAGGACTCCTAAACTGAGAAAAATCCTAACTTTAATACTTTCAGTATTCACAGAAGGCATTTAGGAGTCCTAAAGTTGAGAGTCCACACTTTACTACTCCTAAACTGAAAGCAATCCTAACTTTAAGACTTTCGGTATTCACAGAAGGCATTTAGGAGTCCTAAAGTTAGGAGTCCTAACTTTACTACTCCTAAACTGAGAAAAATCCTAACTTTAAGACTTTCGGTATTCACAGAAGGCATTTAGGGGTCCTAACTTCGGTGAATACCGAAATGAGTAAGTGCCTTCCGTGAATACCAAAATGAGTAAGTGCCTTCTGTGAATGCCAAAATGGTAGTAAGTTTAGGATTTTGTCTTAAGTTAGTTCTGTGAATCTAGCCCTATATGTCTTTAAACTACAGGTCATCGCTACATAGATCACAAATCAATACCAAACCAAGGTATGTGTGATTGGGGGACAATCAATGAAACCACACATCAAAATTCCAATCACTAAGTAGAGTTGGTTGATCTTGGTACTGATGAATAGCTACTAGATCATTCTTATGACTACATGGAAGCTAGAATCATGTTGACCTACATCTACCCACGATAACGTTTTTTCCTGAGAAGTACATTTTTAACCTCACACCTTCACACCTCACCAACAATCTACTCCTTAAACCCCCACACATGCACTTCACCAAACGGCGGACAAGAAGATCTCCGGCAAAGAGCCCCCATTGAGGGTGCCTATCGGACATTGCAGCACCGGCCCGACGAGGAGCAAATTTGATTCTTGCAGGGTCATGTCCACTGCGTACCCTACAGAATAGTCATTCACCCTTCTTTAAGCACTGAATACCCATTATACATTTACTTGTAGTGAACTCCCATTCACACGATGCAGAATAGAAAGTCCTTTCACCAGAAACAACATAGATGAAAAGTTCAGGACAATTTTAAACATACAGGACATTATATCCTGTTGTACTAAATAAAGGAATGATTTCACGTTTACTTTGAATAAAATTCAGGCCAAATAAACCTATGATAAGTGAGCTCACTCAATACACCACTCAGTGCATAAACATGGATAATATTAATATGCATCAAGGGCTGCAATGTGTATTATCACTAGCTGATATATATTAAAGGGGTTACACATGACATCCTTATGTCTCAAGCAATTTCAGAGGAAAGAGTAACTCCACAGAAAAACACATATTAATCAAAAATATGGAACTTCTTCCAAACAAAGGTATTTGTAGTTAACATCAGACAACTAACAGAACTGCAATATACATATTGCACATAAAATAGGTTTAAGTGTACATATGTTTAGAGTTGCAATTATTTCATGCTTGCTTATAAGTGGTAGGCCATATTTTGTTTATTTAATTAAGCAATGGTGGATCCATGCACTTGAGGCAACAGACAGACGTGTAATAGATAGACAGATAGATAGATAGATTGATAGATAGATAGATAGATAGATAGATAGATAGATAGATAGATAGATAGATAGATAGAAAGATAGATAGATAGATTGTTTAGAGTACTTTGTTCCCCGCATAATGGAGGCACCGAACCTAACCACTAGGAAATGCACCACGAAGTCTATATAAAACAGTGTTGTTCAATCTGTGCGCCATTTCAAATCTATTATGAAGACTTACATTTTTTTAATAATACTGAAATGTGTATTCTGTGGATATGATACTCAAAACTAAAACATTGCATGTCCTTCATGTGACCACACTCAATTAACAAAACAGACCTCACCGCTATGCAGAAAATCATGGATTGGCTGAAAATATTGTTTGGCATACTCATGAAACAGTTTGTAATTATGAAGTGTCAGGGAAATACAGTGTTACCATATTGCATTTGACAAATAGCTGCGCGTTCAATTGAAATAACACTTGTTTTTTCAGAAGGATGTCAACACATAGCTTAAGCATTTCTTCAATAATTTTCAAAAAAGGGCTTAGAAACACGCGTAATTGAAAAAAGATTTACAAATCTGTTTAATCCATCCATTCTGCCTTTCCTTGCCCACACATATGTTAAAATTTCCAACTTTCAAGGATTGTACATTTATGAGCAGAACCATAATCGTTTTGAGTATTTTATTTAAAAAAGAAAGGCATTATTAGATATGTGTCTTTTTACTCCCCCACTGCAAATGGGTAAAGTCTGGTCAACTACGTTTTGTGCAATGCTGTGCAGTCCGCTGGAAAAAAGCCTTGTAATTTCAATTAAAATATTTAGGGATAGTTCATTATAAAGTAGAGCACTTCAACGCTTTTTACGAGACCTAGATACAGCACCCTCATTTGGTAAAACTTCTACTAATAATGACAAGAAGTATCTCACTGATATATTAAGGATTTGTTTGCTGTTGTATAATGTGTGATTTGCAAATCACAGGTCTGTGACTACAGAAATGCAGGTTTCATTGTACGAAGTACACATTGTAAGTCAAAAAAATCATGTTCCCATATGCCATTTATTACATGCCAAATTCTAATTTTGAAGGCGGCCCTTTTACTGAGTAAGCACTGCTCTAAAACAGTGCTGACATTCAGTGATGATGCCTGCTGTCCATGACAGGCCCCAATGTCTGATTTCACAGCAATTCTTAAACACATTAAAGAGGTATGAGGTTTTGTGACTCCCTATTAATAGGTATATCGACTAATTAAATGGGTTAGTAAAGATGACAGTGTGCAACAAAAAAATCACTGACTGGTTTGTGACCCATCATTGTACATTGGGTCCTACATTTCTCATAAATTATCTCTATGTGTCTGATAACATATTGCATCTGAGAAGCAAGGAGTTCAATTACATCACAGACTAAGTATAGCATAAAGTACCTTTGTGTGCATGACGGCAGATTGCATCTGACAAACAAGGAGATCAATGAAAGCACAGCAGTGGCGTAACAAAACTTGTGGGGCCCCCAGGCAAAGTACATGAAGGGGGCCCCCACACTCAGTACACTGTCAGGAGCTCTCAGACCCACCTGTGTACAGTGCCAGAGGGGGCCCCTCAAGCTTGCGGGTCCCCCCGCACCGCGGGAGCATCGAAGCTATTGTTAGGCCACTGAGACAACCTGGTAATATTTCCTTTTATTTTAAGTATTCTTGATTTGTAATTTAACATATTAACTCTGCCCACTCTAACAGCTCATATATATATACTCAACAAGGACGCCCCTATATGACATGAGGTAAGGGGTCAAAGTGTGTTCTCGTTTGCATTGGGAAATCGCATCTGGACATTAGTAGAATCCCAAATAAATAAGTAATGTAGTTCTGTTCCAACTGAATTGCATTAGGAAGCACATCTGAGTTTTTGACATCAGTATTAAATGAATCCATGTGCAGTACAATATAATACACAGTTATACACCAGAATAATGTGCAGATGACGCTATGCTCACATAGTGATCATATTTACAAAATATAATATGCAAGACACAAATGCTTAATTTGATCCAGTGCTTTCCGGTGCTTGGTACCAGCACTTAATTGGTAGCACTGGCTCTAGTGACTATCCACTGCATGGTGGTGTTGTCTGTTTAATTTTGAGATGAGTATACAACACCCATGTTTATTAAGTCAAATCCCATTGAGGATGAATGATACCAGCCTCTCATGCCATTATTATAGCTTTGCATGGCCTGAAATAGTTTGCATTGTCTTACTTGTAGGAGTGTGATAGCTAGGTGTTATGTTGGTACTGTCCTTGACAGCACTGGCAGGGGCAATGCATGGTGCAGGCTTCAATGGCCTTCCGAGAAGGGCCCCTGCACTTATTGTTTTACAAATGAAGCACTGCGAGACGCTGTACAAAACCCAATGGTTATATGTTAATCCCTAAAAAATAGAGGGAAAAGGGTAGTTCAACTGTGGTGTAGCAAGGATAAAATGGGTTCAGTAAGAGCAAGGAAAATGTCCTTTTTGACTGCTGTTGGAATAGTAACATGCAGCAATTATCAGATTCAATGAGCCCCCAACGAGCTTTGTGCTCTGGTGCCACTGCACCTGCTGCACCAACAATAGCTAAACCCCCTACTCTCTCATTTCTTTGTCCTGGTCTCCTCTTTACTGTCCCTCTTCTAAAGTGCCTGATGCGCCTGCTGGAATTACCTGGGGGAGCTGGCGGAAATGGCAGGGGTGCCAGACGCTGCCCTATGCCCTCAAAAACCTGCCTCCTTTGGCTCCAATCACCATGGGGAAATGCCCAATAGAATAAATGGTAAGTCCAGCCTTGGTAGAGAGCCCTCTTGGAGAAGAGGGCGCTTATGAAACCAGTCCCCTCTCATTTTCCTTCAGGCACATTTCTCTGCATTGTGCGTGCCAATACCGGGGCTTATTTAGAAGCCCATTTCGCCACCGGTGCTTCACATTTATTGATGCACCAGCAGCGTAATGGGCTTCCCCATATTTACAAGGCCATGTAAAGTCATCCAGCATGACTTTCATGGTTTTGTAAATATGTTTACCCTTTCACGCATAAGTCTGCGTGAAAGGGGTATTCCATGGGTGTTGCTGTGGGTGTTCCCACTCAACATCCATGGAACTTGACAAATTCATAGAATTATAACATTTTGTAAAGCTAGGAATGCGTCAGACTCCTACGTCTCCCCAGGAGAGGCGTAAGGAGGGACAACAAGGAGAAAAGTATTTATTTTTTCTCTTTCTAGAACGAGGAAAATGCCTTTAATGATTGTTTTTTGTGCAGGAAGGTGTCTCTCCCTGCACAAAAACAAACATCTCCTCAGCACTGGCACCCTTGCAAAATGGGGGAACATCCATTACAACGCGGTCAAAACACCGCGGTGCCATTACGACGTGTCTTTTACAACGCAAGTCGTTACCACGACTTGCGCTGGAGGGCGCTCTAGACTAAGGAATAGTAGATTTACTATTCCAACACCTTTCCTACAGTACGTAGGCTGGAGTTGGAATAGTAAATCTTACTATTCCTAAGTCCAGCACCCTACAGCGCAAGTTGTGGTAACGACTTGGGTTGTAAAAGATGTGTTGTGATGTACCGCGATTATTTTGATCGCGTTGTAACATCATACAACCGCAAAATGAGGTAAGGGTGTCTACTCTGATGCATGGCTGCTGTTGGTGCGCTGGCGCAGGGGAGAAGGATTGGGCCATATCTTGTAGAAATGGAGCATTCCTACCTTTTTATTTTGATGCACGACAGAGCAGCAGGCAGGCTTGCTGTGCTGACGTGTGTCAAAATATTGTAAATGAGATCTATTGTGCCTTTGGGGGAGATGCTGCAGACAGACTTTCTCCTTAGGCCCTAATTCCAAGTATATTGGAAATCCTGATGTGATAATTTTGACTGTGAAAGTACAGGAAGCATGGGTATTGGTAATTATGTGCTGCCAAATCACCTATGGATTTCGAGATAGCCCCTAAGGAATGAAGAAGTAACATCAAAACTGGGGTTGCCACACCTGTTTCCATCACTAATTTCCCAATTTCGGGCCTATTTCTGGAGACCTATTCCACCATGTTTGACTGGTGAATGCGTCCCCAGAACCACCAAAGGTCCTAATACCAAAGGCGGGGTTACTCCATTAGAAAAAATTCCCTAGTCAGACGATCATGTTTTGTTTCTGCCGAAACTGTGAGTCCTGAGTAACTCAAAATGATGGGTCTGATTTGTAAAATAACGCTTTGGCAGGTGCAAGCTCATGAAATTGCACACCACGCATATTGCCTTCAGCCTAATCTCATTGCCTCACTAATAGAGCACACCCACCCACTTGGGCCTACAGCCACCCTTGTCCTTTCAAACACATCTGTCCGCGTCCATAAAATGTCCTCTTCACCTATGCCTCCTTTGTCCTCATCCTATCCCTCAGTAACTATCTGTCGGTCCATTCCCATCAGATCTCAAGTTAACTCCTTAATTACCTTTTGACTTGGGCTTATCAATTTTTATGCCCACCCCTCGCCAAACTGGCCTGTCAGTCCAGAAATAAAATGAAGTATAATTCATACTAAAAACTCCACCAAGTAGTACGCAGTCCCCCCAAAAATACATGCAGGCATCATTGTCAATATAACACATAGTCCTCACATTCAATCTTCCTATGAATTCTTTGAGTCCTTTCCAATTCATAAAATACCCTCATTTTGCAGTTGGCAGCCTTCTTGGCCTTGTTGCAACCTGCAGGCCTGAAAGCTCCCACCCAAACTCTTAGCAGCCAGTTTAGTCAATAACAAATATGTCCTTGCACAATGGTCCTTGTATTAAATATAACATGTTTTTTAAGTTAATCGTTCACCACCCACAGGGGTTCACATTTACTACTGCTATGTATAGGGTTTGTGACTTTTTTGTAACACAAACCTCTCACAAAGTGTTAGGGTGAGATTTACTATCCATGATTTGCATTGGATACTATCCCAAAGTAACTCAACGTTGCGCTATGTGCTGCTTTTCCTTACTTTCCGTCTACTGGGCATTCTGTGTTTGGTGCATGGGCGTTCCCATGTGACCACTGATGGGCTTTGATGCAAATCCCTATCTAAATCATTGGCGGAGAGGGGTTTGTACCAAAAGCTTACACCTTCTCAAGGCAGGTGTAACGAGGGAAAGATTTTTTAATTGTCCTAGTTTGTCCCATTTTACATGTGAGCTGCATTGTACAGCACACATGCATAGTGGAACAAGCCTAAAAGCATAGTTTTTGTATTGGAAGGCTCTGCTTCCAGGACAAATCCTATGTTTCAGAGTACACGTACACCCTCGCACTATGGCATGAGGGTGTGTGCATTGGCAAATGGCTGCTATAAGTAATAGCATAGCCAGTGTGTCATGAGCCTTGGTGCAAGGAAGGAAATGGCACTCTGGCTACTGTTTAAATGATAAAATACAACAATAATCAGGGTTCAGTGGCCCCTCAGACTTCAGTGGGCCCGTGCCACTGTACCTGCAGCACCAATGGAAGCTGGGCTGCTTCCTAAGGTGCACCAGCACTGGTATAGAGAAATAATGCACCATATCTTAGTAGATACAGCACATTCTTTCTCTCTGCCTTTGAAACAATACAGTGAAACAACTTTGATGCACCTTTGCCTTGTCTCAAAGAATGTGGTACAAAAGGGGGTGGTGATGGAGGGAGCATCTGAACCAATCATACACTCACACCCAGTCAACAGATCTGGGTTTAATCCATCACCGTTCTTTAGCCCACTCTGCCACCCAAGTTCAGACATGGCCATATGCAAATCAGTCTGACCCTGTGCCCCATGGGAACAGTCCAGCCCACACTGCCAAGCCATGCCAGCGCCAGGACACCTCTTTTGGTAACAGTTGCGCTTTATAAATGCAAAAATCAAAAACATAAACATAAACATGCCTTCCCTCGACCGGAAACAAGCTTCCGAGGACCGGTTTCTGGCATTTCAGCCGTCTTCAGCCCGGCTTGCTTGAATCCAGTGGCAAAGTGAGCAAGGGACTCACGTCTGAGCTTACCCTGCCAACTTATGGCGAACAAAGTGGTACAAAAGGGGGTGGTGATGGACGGAGCATCTGAACCAATCAAACACTCACACCAAGTCAACAGGTCTGGGTTTAATCCATCAAAGTTCTTTAGCCCACGCTGCCACCCAAGTTCAGACATGGCCATATGCAAATCAGTCTGACCCTGTGCCTTATGGGAACAGTCCAGCCCGAAGTGCCAAGCCATGCCTTCCCCGGACCGGAAACAAGCTTCCGAGGACCGGTTTCTGGCATTTCAGCCGTCTTCAGATCGGCTTGCTTGAATCCAGTGGCAAAGTGAGCAAGGGACTCACGTGTGAGCATACCCTGCCAACCTATGGCGGACAAAGTGGTACAAAAGGGGGTGGTGATGGACGGAGCATCTGAACCAAACAAACACTCACACCCAGTCAACAGATCTGGGTTTAATCCATCACCGTTCTTTAGCCCACTCTGCCACCCCAATTCAGGGTATACAACGGTAACCACGCATTTTTTACAACGCGGTACCGTTACCACGCTACTTTTACCACGCAAGTCGTTACCACGACTTGCGCTGGGGGGCGCTCCAGGATAGTAAATAGTTTAATTTACTATCCAACTCCTTTCCCTAGAGTCCACGGGGACTGGAGTTGGAATAGTAAATTAAAAAATTTACTATCCAGCGCCCCTCCACGCAAGTCGTTGTAACGACTTGCGTGGTAAAAGTAGCGTTGTAACGGTGCGCGTTGTAAAAGTACGCGTGGTACCGTCATACATCCCAGTTCAGACATGGCCATATGCAAATCAGTCTGACCCTGTGCCCCATGGGAACAGTCCAGCCCACACTGCCAAGCCATGCCAGCGCCAGGACACCTCTTTTGGTAACAGCTGCGCTTTATAAATGCAAAAATCATAAACATAACCATAGACATGCCTTCCCTGGACTGGAAACAAGCTTCCGAGGACCGGTTTCTGGCATTTCAGCCGTCTTCAGCCCGGCTTGCTTGAATCCAGTGGCAAAGTGAGCAAAGGACTCACGTCGAAGCATACCCTGCCAACTTATGGCGAACAAAGTGGTACAAAAGGGGGTGGTGATGGACGGAGCATCTGAACCAATCAAACACTCACACCAAGTCAACAGATCTGGATTTAATCCATCACCGTTCTTTAGCCCACTCTGCCACTCCAGTTCAGACATGGCCATATGCAAATCAGTCTGACCCTGTGCCTCATGGGAACTGTCCAGCCCGAACTGCCAAGCCATGCCTTCCCTGGACCGGAAACAAGCTTCCGAGGACCGGTTTCTAGCACTTCAGCCGTCTTTAACCCGGCTTGCTTGAATCCAGTGGCAGTGAGCAAGGGACTCACGTGTGAGCATACCCTGCCAACCTATGGCGAACAAAGTGATACAAAAGGGGGTGGTGATGGACGGAGCATCTGAACCAATCAAACACTCACACCCAGTCAACAGATCTGGGTTTAATCCATCACCGTTCTTTAGCCCACTCTGCCACCCCAGTTCAGAAATGGCCATATGCAAATCAGTCTGACCCTGTGCCCCATGGGAACAGTCCAGCCCGAACTGCCAAGCCATGCCTTCCCTGGACCGGAAACAAGCTTCCGAGGACCGGTTTCTGGCATTTCAGCCGTCTTCAGCCCGGCTTGCTTGAATCCAGTGGCAAAGTGAGCTAGGGACTCACGTCTGTGCATACCCTGCCAACTTATGGCGAGCAAAGTGATACAAAAGGAGGTGGTGATAGACGGAGCATCTGAACCAATCAAACACTCACACCCAGTCAACAGATCTAGGTTTAATCCATCACCGTTCTTTAGCCCACTCTGCCACCCAAGTTCAGACATGGCCATATGCAAATCAGTCTGACCCTGTGCCCCATGGGAACAGTCCAGCCCACACTGCCTAGCCATGCCAGCGCCAGGACACCTCTTTTGGTAACAGCTGCGCTTTATAAATGCAAAAATCATAAACATAAACATAAAAATGCCTTCCCTGGACCGGAAATTAGCTTCCGAGGACCGGTTTCTGTAATTTCAGCCGTCTTCAGCCCGGCTTGCTTGAATCCAGTGGCAAAAGTGAGCAAGGGACTCACGTCTGAGCATACCCTGCCAACTTATTGCGAACAAAGTGGTACAAAAGGGGGTGGTGATGGACGGAGCATCTGAACCAATCAAACACTCACACCAAGTCAAAAGGTCTGGGTTTAATCCATCACCGTTCTTTAGCCCACTCTGCCACTCCAGTTCAGACATGGCCATATGCAAATCAGTCTGACCCTGTGCCCCATGGGAACAGTCCAGCCGGAACTGCCAAGCCATGCTTTCCCTGGACCGGAAACAAGCTTCCGAGGACCGGTTTCTGGCATTTCAGCCGTCTTCAGCCCGGCTTGCTTGAATCCAGTGGCAAAGTGAGCAAGGGACTCACGTCTGAGCATACCCTGCCAACTTATGGCGAACAAAGTGGTACAAAAGGGGGTGGTGATGGACGGAGCACCTGAACCAATCAAACACTCACACCCAGTCATCAGATCTGGGTTTAATCCATCAAAGTTCTTTAGCCCACTCTGCCACCCCAGTTCAGACATGGCCATATGCAAATCAGTCCGACCCTGTGCCCCATGGGAACAGTCCAGCCCACACTGCCAAGCCATGCCAGCGCCAGGACACCTCTTTTGGTAACAGCTGCGCTTTATAAATGCAAAAATCATAAACATAACCATAGACATGCCTTCCCTGGACCGGAAACAAGCTTCCGAGGACCGGTTTCTGGCATTTCAGCCGTCTTCAGCCCGGCTTGCTTGAATCCAGTGGCAAAGTGAGCAAAGGACTCACGTCGAAGCATACCCTGCCAACTTATGGCGAACAAAGTGGTACAAAAGGGGGTGGTGATGGACGGAGCATCTGAACCAATCAAACACTCACACCAAGTCAACAGATCTGGGTTTAATCCATCACCGTTCTTTAGCCCACTCTGCCACTCCAGTTCAGACATGGCCATATGCAAATCAGTCTGACCCGGTGCCTCATGGGAACAGTCCAGCCAGAACTTCCAAGCCATGCCTCCCCTGGACCGGAAACAAGCTTCCGAGGACCGGTTTCTGGCACTTCAGCCGTCTTTAGCCCAGCTTGCTTGAATTCAGTGGCAGTGAGCAAGGGACTCACGTGTGAGCATACCCTTCCAACCTATGGCGAACAAAGTGGTACAAAAGGGGGTGGTGATGGACGGAGCATCTGAACCAATCAAACACTCACACCAAGTCAAAAGGTCTGGGTTTAATCCATCACCGTTCTTTAGCCCACTCTGCCACTCCAGTTCAGACATGGCCATATGCAAATCAGTCTGACCCTGTGCCCCATGGGAACAGTCCAGCCGGAACTGCCAAGCCATGCTTTCCCTGGACCGGAAACAAGCTTCCGAGGACCGGTTTCTGGCATTTCAGCCGTCTTCAGCCCGGCTTGCTTGAATCCAGTGGCAAAGTGAGCAAGGGACTCACGTCTGAGCATACCCTGCCAACTTATGGCGAACAAAGTGGTACAAAAGGGGGTGGTGATGGACGGAGCACCTGAACCAATCAAACACTCACACCCAGTCATCAGATCTGGGTTTAATCCATCAAAGTTCTTTAGCCCACTCTGCCACCCCAGTTCAGACATGGCCATATGCAAATCAGTCCGACCCTGTGCCCCATGGGAACAGTCCAGCCCACACTGCCAAGCCATGCCAGCGCCAGGACACCTCTTTTGGTAACAGCTGCGCTTTATAAATGCAAAAATCATAAACATAACCATAGACATGCCTTCCCTGGACCGGAAACAAGCTTCCGAGGACCGGTTTCTGGCATTTCAGCCGTCTTCAGCCCGGCTTGCTTGAATCCAGTGGCAAAGTGAGCAAAGGACTCACGTCGAAGCATACCCTGCCAACTTATGGCGAACAAAGTGGTACAAAAGGGGGTGGTGATGGACGGAGCATCTGAACCAATCAAACACTCACACCAAGTCAACAGATCTGGGTTTAATCCATCACCGTTCTTTAGCCCACTCTGCCACTCCAGTTCAGACATGGCCATATGCAAATCAGTCTGACCCGGTGCCTCATGGGAACAGTCCAGCCAGAACTGCCAAGCCATGCCTCCCCTGGACCGGAAACAAGCTTCCGAGGACCGGTTTCTGGCACTTCAGCCGTCTTTAGCCCAGCTTGCTTGAATTCAGTGGCAGTGAGCAAGGGACTCACGTGTGAGCATACCCTTCCAACCTATGGCGAACAAAGTGGTACAAAAGGGGGTGGTGATGGACGGAGCATCTGAACCAATCAAACACTCACACCCAGTCAACAGATCTGGGTTTAATCCATCACCGTTCTTTAGCCCACTCTGCCACCCCAGTTCAGACATAGCCATATGCAAATCAGTCTGACCCTGTGCCCCATGGGAACAGTCCAGCCCGAACTGCCAAGCCATGCCTTCCCTGGACCGGAAACAAGCTTCCGAGGACCGGTTTCTGGCATTTCAGCCATCTTCAGCCCGGCTTGCTTGAATCCAGTGGCAAAGTGAGCAAGGGACTCACGTCTGAGCATACCCTGCCAACTTATGGCGAACAAAGTGGTACAAAAGGGGGTGGTGATGGACGGAGCATCTGAACCAATCAAACACTCACACCAAGTCAACAGATCTGGGTTTAATCCATCACCGTTCTTTAGCCCACTCTGCCACTCCAGTTCAGACATGGCCATATGCAAATCAGTCTGACCCGGTGCCTCATGGGAACAGTCCAGCCAGAACTGCCAAGCCATGCCTCCCCTGGACCGGAAACAAGCTTCCGAGGACCGGTTTCTGGCACTTCAGCCGTCTTTAGCCCAGCTTGCTTGAATCCAGTGGCAGTGAGCAAGGGACTCACGTGTGAGCATACCCTTCCAACCTATGGCGAACAAAGTGGTACAAAAGGGGGTGGTGATGGACGGAGAATCTGAACCAATCAAACACTCACACCCAGTCAACAGATCTGGGTTTAATCCATCACCGTTCTTTAGCCCACTCTGCCACCCCAGTTCAGACATGGCCATATGCAAATCAGTCTGACCCTGTGCCCCATGGGAACAGTCCAGCCCGAACTGCCAAGCCATGCCTTCCCTGGACCGGAAACAAGCTTCCGAGGACCGGTTTCTGGCATTTCAGCCGTCTTCAGCCCGGCTTGCTTGAATCCAGTGGCAAAGTGAGGAAGAACTCACATGTGAGCATACCCTGCCAACCTATGGCGAACAAAGTGGTACAAAAGGGGGTGGTGATGGACAGAGCATCTGAACCAATCAAACACTCACACCCAGTCAACAGATCTGGGTTTAATCCATCACCGTTCTTTAGCCCACTCTGCCACACCAGTTCAGACATGGCCATAACCAAATCAGTCTGACCCTGTGCCCCATGGGAACATTCCAGCCCGAACTGCCAAGCCATGCCTTCCCTGGACCGGAAACAAGCTTCCGAGGACCGGTCTCTGGCATTTCAGCCGTCTTCAGCCCGGCTTGCTTGAATCCAGTGGCAAAGTGAGCAAGGGCCTCACGTCTGAGCATACCCTGCCAACTTATGGCAAACAAAGTGGTACAAAAGGTGGTGGTGATGGACGGAGCACCTGAACCAATGAAACACTCACACCCAGTCATCAGATCTGGGTTTAATCCATCAAAGTTCTTTAGCCCACGCTGCCACCCCAGTTCAGACATGGCCATGTGCAAATCAGTCTGACCCTGTGCCTTATGGGAACAGTCCAGCCCGAAGTGCCAAGCCATGCCTTCCCTGGACCGGAAACAAGCTTCCGAGAACCGGTTTCTGGCATTTCAGCCGTCTTCAGCCCGGCTTGCTTGAATCCAGTGGCAAAGTGAGCAAGGGACTCACGTGTGAGCATACCCTGCCAACCTATGGCGAACAAAGTGGTACAAAAGGGGGTGGTGATGGACGGAGCATCTGAACCAATCAAACACTCACACCCAGTCAACAGATCTGGGTTTAATCCATCACCGTTCTTTAGCCCACTCTGCCACCCCAGTTCAGACATGGCCATATGCAAATCAGTCTGACCCTGTGCCCCATGGGAACAGTCCAGCCCGAACTGCCAAGCCATGCCTTCCCTGGACCGGAAACAAGCTTCCGAGGACCGGTTTCTGGCATTTCAGCCGTCTTCAGCCCGGCTTGCTTGAATCCAGTGGCAAAGTGAGCAAGGGACTCAGGTCTGTGCATACCCTGCCAACTTATGGCGAGCAAAGTGATACAAAAGGAGGTGGTGATGGACGGAGCATCTGAACCAATCAAACACTCACACCCAGTCAACAGATCTAGGTTTAATCCATCACCGTTCTTTAGCCCACTCTGCCATCCAAGTTCAGACATTGCCATATGCAAATCAGTCTGACCCTGTGCCCCATGGGAACAGTCCAGCCCACACTGCCAAGCCATGCCAGCGCCAGGACACCTCTTTTGGTAACAGCTGCGCTTTATAAATGCAAAAATCATAAACATAAACATAAACATGCCTTCCCTGGACCGGAAACAAGCTTCCGAGGACTGGTTTCTGGCATTTCAGCCATCTTCAGCCCAGCTTGCTTGAATCCAGTGGCAAAGTGAGCAAGGGACTCACGTGTGAGCATACCCTTCCAACCTATGGCGAACAAAGTGGTACAAAAGGGGGTGGTGATGGACGGAGCATCTGAACCAATCAAACACTCACACCCAGTCAACAGATCTGGGTTTAATCCATCACCGTTCTTTAGCCCACTCTGCCACCCCAGTTCAGACATGGCCATATGCAAATCAGTCTGACCCTGTGCCCCATGGGAACAGTCCAGCCCGAACTGCCAAGCCATGCCTTCCCTGGACCGGAAACAAGCTTCCGAGGACCGGTTTCTGGCATTTCAGCCGTCTTCAGCCCGGCTTGCTTGAATCCAGTGGCAAAGTGAGCAAGAACTCACGTGTGAGCATACCCTGCCAACCTATGGCGAACAAAGTGGTACAAAAGGGGGTGGTGATGGACAGAGCATCTGAACCAATCAAACACTCACACCCAGTAAACAGATCTGGGTTTAATCCATCACCGTTCTTTAGCCCACTCTGCCACCCCAGTTCAGACATGGCCATATGCAAATCAGTCTGACCCTGTGCCCCATGGGAACAGTCCAGCCCGAACTGCCAAGCCATGCCTTCCCTGGACCGGAAACAAGCTTCCGAGGACCGGTTTCTGGCATTTCAGCCGTCTTCAGCCCGGCTTGCTTGAATCCAGTGGCAAAGTGAGCAAGGGCCTCACGTCTGAGCATACCCTGCCAACTTATGGCAAACAAAGTGGTACAAAAGGGGGTGGTGATGGACGGAGCACCTGAACCAATGAAACACTCACACCCAGTCATCAGATCTGGGTTTAATCCATCAAAGTTCTTTAGCCCACGCTGCCACCCCAGTTCAGACATGGCCATGTGCAAATCAGTCTGACCCTGTGCCTTATGGGAATAGTCCAGCCCGAAGTGCCAAGCCATTCCTTCCCTGGACCGGAAACAAGCTTCCGAGAACCGGTTTCTGGCATTTCAGCCGTCTTCAGCCCGGCTTGCTTGAATCCAGTGGCAAAGTGAGCAAGGGACTCACGTGTGAGCATTCCCTGCCAACCTATGGCAAACAAAGTGGTACAAAAGGGGGTGGTGATGGACGGAGCATCTGAACCAATCAAACACTCACACCCAGTCAACAGATCTGGGTTTAATCCATCACCGTTCTTAAGCCCACTCTGCCACCCCAGTTCAGACATGGCCATATGCAAATCAGTCTGACCCTATGCCCCATGGGAACAGTCCAGCCCGAACTGCCAAGCCATGCCTTCCCTGGACCGGAAACAAGCTTCCGAGGACCGGTTTCTGGCATTTCAGCCGTCTTCAGCCCGGCTTGCTTGAATCCAGTGGCAAAGTGAGCAAGGGACTCACGTCTGAGCATACCCTGCCAACTTATGGCGAACAAAGTGGTACAAAAGGGGGTGGTGATGGACGGAGCATCTGAACCAATCAAACACTCACACCAAGTCAACAGGTCTGGGTTTAATCCATCACCGTTCTTTAGCCCACTCTGCCACTCCAGTTCAGACATGGCCATATGCAAATCAGTCTGACCCTGTGCCCCATGGGAACAGTCCAGCCCACACTGCCAAGCCATGCCAGCGCCAGGACACCTCTTTTGGTAACAGCTGCGCTTTATAAA
The DNA here is from genome assembly GCF_964261635.1 of Lissotriton helveticus. NCBI lineage: Eukaryota > Metazoa > Chordata > Amphibia > Caudata > Salamandridae > Lissotriton > Lissotriton helveticus. Next base: position 2,086,796,204 of record NC_136063.1, read on the forward strand.
TGCAAAAATCATAAACATAAACATAAACATGCCTTCCCTGGACCGGAAACAAGCTTCCGAGGACCGGTTTCTGGCATTTCAGCCTTCTTCAGCCCAGCTTGCTTGAATCCAGTGGCAAAGTGAGCAAGGGACTCACGTCTGAGCATACCCTGCCAACTTATGGCGAACAAAGTGGTACAAAAGGGGGTGGTGATGGACGGAGCATCTGAACCAATCAAACACTCACACCAAGTCAACAGGTCTGGGTTTAATCCATCACCGTTCTTTAGCCCACTCTGCCACTCCAGTTCAGACATGGCCATATGCAAATCAGTCTGACCCTGTGCCCCATGGGAACAGTCCAGCCCACACTGCCAAGCCATGCTTTCCCTGGACCGGAAACAAGCTTCCGAGGACCAGTTTCTGGCATTTCAGCCATCTTCAGCCCGGCTTGCTTGAATCCAGTGGCAAAGTGAGCAAGGGACTCACGTCTGAGCATACCCTGCCAACTTATGGTGAACAAAGTGGTACAAAAGACGGTGGCGATGGACGGAGCATTTGAACCAATCAAACACTCACACCCAGTAATCAGATCTGGGTTTAATCCATCAAAGTTCTTTAACCCACGCTGCCACCCCAGTTCAGACATGGCCATATGCAAATCAGTCTGACCATGTGCCTTATGGGAACAGTCCAGCCCGAAGTGCCAAGCCATGCCTTCCCTGGACCAGAAACAAGCTTCCGAGGACCGGTTTCTGGCATTTCAGCCGTCTTCAGAACGGCTTGCTTGAATCCAGTGGCAAAGTGAGCAAGGGACTCACATGTGAGCATACCCTGCCAACCTATGGCGAACAAAGTGATACAAAAGTGGGTGGTGATGGACAGAGCATCTGAACCAATCAAACACTCACACCCAGTCAACAGATCTGGGTTTAATCCATCACCGTTCTTTAGCCCACTCTGCCACCCCAGTTCAGACACGGCCATATGCAAATCAGTCTGACCCTGTGCCCCATGGGAACAGTCCAGCCCGAACTGCCAAGCCATGCCTTCCCTGGACCGGAAACAAACTTCTGAGGACCGGTTTCGGGCTTTTCAGCCGTCTTCAGCCAGGCTTGCTTGAATCCAGTGGCAAAGTGAGCAAGGGACTCACGTCTGTGCATACCCTGCCAACTTATGGCGAGCAAAGTGATACAAAAGGAGGTGGTGATGGACGGAGCATCTGAACCAATCAAACACTCACACCCAGTCAACAGATCTAGGTTTAATCCATCACCGTTCTTTAACCCACTCTGCCACCCCAGTTCAGACATGGCCAAATGCAAATCAGTCTGACCCTGTGCCCCATGGGAACAGTCCAGCCCACACTGCCAAGCCATGCCAGCACCAGGACACCTCTTTTGGTAACAGCTGCGCTTTATAAATGCAAAAATCATAAACATAACCATAGACATGCCTTCCCTGGACCGGAAACAAGCTTCCGAGGACTGGTATCTGGCATTTCAGCCGTCTTCAGCCCAGCTTGCTTGAATCCAGTGGCAAAGTGAGCAAAGGACTCACGTCGAAGCATACCCTGCCAACTTACGGCGAACAAAGTGGTACAAAAGGGGGTGGTGATGGACGGAGCATCTGAACCAATCAAACACTCACACCAAGTCAACAGATCTGGGTTTAATCCATCACCGTTCTTTAGCCCACTCTGCCACTCCAGTTCAGACATGGCCATATGCAAATCAGACTGACCCTGTGCCTCATGGGAACTGTCCAGCCCGAACTGCCAAGCCATGCCTTCCCTGGACCGGAAACAAGCTTCCGAGGACCGGTTTCTAGCACTTCAGCCGTCTTTAGCCCGGCTTGCTTGAATCCAGTGGCAGTGAGCAAGGGACTCACGTGAGAGCATACCCTGCCAACCTATGGCGAACAAAGTGATACAAAAGGGGGTGGTGATGGACGGAGCATCTGAACCAATCAAACACTCACACCCAGTCAACAGATCTGGGTTTAATCCATCACCGTTCTTTAGCCCACTCTGCCACCCCAGTTCAGACATGGCCATATGCAAGTCAGTCTGACCCTGTGCCCCATGGGAACAGTCCAGCCCGAACTGCCAAGCCATGCCTTCCCTGGACCGGAAAAAAGCTTCCGAGGACCGGTTTCTGGCATTTCAGCCGTCTTCAGCCCGGCTTGCTTGAATCCAGTGGCAAAGTGAGCAAGGGACTCACGTCTGTGCATACCCTGCCAACTTATGGCGAGCAAAGTGATACAAAAGGAGGTGGTGATGGACGGAGCATCTGAAACAATCAAACACTCAAACCCAGTCAACAGATCTAGGTTTAATCCATCACCGTTCTTTAGCCCACTCTGCCACCCAAGTTCAGACATGGCCATATGCAAATCAGTCTGACCCTGTGCCCCATGGGAACAGTCCAGCCCACACTGCCTAGCCATGCCAGCGCCAGGACACCTCTTTTGGTAACAGCTGCGCTTTATAAATGCAAAAATCATAAACATAAACATAAACATGCCTTCCCTGGACCGGAAACAAGCTTCCGAGGACCGGTTTCTGTCATTTCAGCCGTCTTCAGCCCGGCTTGCTTGAATCCAGTGGCAAAAGTGAGCAAGGGACTCACGTCTGAGCATACCCTGCCAACTTATGGCGAACAAAGTGGTACAAAAGGGGGTGGTGATGGACGGAGCATCTGAACCAATCAAACACTCACACCAAGTCAAAAGGTCTGGGTTTAATCCATCACCGTTCTTTAGCCCACTCTGCCACTCCAGTTCAGACATGGCCTTATGCAAATCAGTCTGACCCTGTGCCCCATGGGAACAGTCCAGCCGGAACTGCCAAGCCATGCTTTCCCTGGACCGGAAACAAGCTTCTGAGGACCGGTTTCTGGCATTTCAGCCGTCTTCAGCCCGGCTTGCTTGAATCCAGTGGCAAAGTGAGCAAGGGACTCACGTCTGAGCATACCCTGCCAACTTATGGTGAACAAAGTGGTACAAAAGGGGGTGGCGATGGACGGAGTATCTGAACCAATCAAACACTCACACCCAGTCATCAGATCTGGGTTTAATCCATCAAAGTTCTTTAGCCCACGCTGCCACCCCAGTTCAGACATGGCCATATGCAAATCAGTCTGACCCTGTGCCTTATGGGAACAGTCCAGCCCGAAGTGCCAAGCCATGCCTTCCCTGGACTGGAAACAAGCTGTCGAGGACCGATTTCTGGCATTTCAGCCTTTCTTCAGACCGGCTTGCTTGAATCCAGTGAAAAAGTGAGCAAGGGACTCACGTGTGAGCATACCCTGCCAACCTATGGCGAACAAAGTGGTACAAAAGGGGGTGGTGATGGACGGAGCATCTGAACCAATCAAACACTCACACCCAGTCAACAGATCTGGGTTTAATCCATCACCGTTCTTTAGCCCACTCTGCCACCCCAGTTCAGACATGGCCATATGCAAATCAGTCTGATCCTGTGCCCCATGGGAACAGTCCAGCCCGAACTGCCAAGCCATGCCTTCCCTGGACCGGAAACAAGCTTCTGAGGACCGGTTTCTGGCATTTCAGCCGTCTTCAGCCCGGCTTGCTTGAATCCAGTGGCAAAATGAGCAAGGGACTCACGTCTGTGCATACCCTGCCAACTTATGGCGAGCAAAGTGATACAAAAGGAGGTGGTGATGGACGGAGCATCTGAACCAATCAAACACTCACACCCAGTCAACAGATCTAGGTTTAATCCATCACCGTTCTTTAGCCCACTCTGCCACCCCAGTTCAGACATGGCCATATACAAATCAGTCTGACCCTGTGCCCCATGGGAACAGTCCAGCCCGAACTGCCAAGCCATGACTTCCCTGGACCTGAAACAAGCTTCTGAGGACCGGTTTCTGGCATTTCAGCCGTCTTCAGACCGGCTTGCTTGAATCCAGTGGCAAAGTGAGCAAGGGACTCACGACTGAGCATACCCTGCCAACTTATGGAGAACAAAGTGGTACAAAAGGGGGTGGTGATGGACGGAGCATCTAAACAAATCAAACACTCACACCCAGTCAAGAGATCTGGGTTTAATCCATCACCGTTGTTTAGCCCACTCTGCCACCCAGATCAGACATGGCCATTTGCAAATCAGTCTGACCCTGTGCCTCATGGGAACAGTCCAGCCCGAACTGCCAAACCATGCCTTCCCTGGACCAGAAACAAGCTTCCGAGGACCGGTTTCTGACATTTAAGCCGTCTTCAGCCCGGCTTGCTTGAATCCAGTGGCAAAGTGAGCAAGGGACTCACGTCTGAGCATACCCTGCCAACTTATGCCGAACAAAGTGGTACAAAAGGGGGTGGTGATGGACGGAGCATCTGAACCAATCAAGCACTCACACCCAGTCAACAGATCTGGATTTAATCCATCACCGTTCTTTAGCCCACTCTGCCACCCCAGTTCAGACAGATCTGTTGACTGGGTGTGAGTGTTTGATTGGTTCAGATGCTCCGTCCATCACCACCCCCTTTTGTACCACTTTGTTCGCCATAAGTTGGCAGGGTTTGCTCAGACGTGAGTCCCTTGCTCACTTTGCCACTGGATTCAAGCAAGCCGGGCTGAAGACGGCTGAAATGCCAGAAAACAGTCCTCGGAAGCTTGTTTCCGGTCCATGGAAGGCATGGCTTGGCAGTTCGGGCTGGACTGTTCCCATGAGGCACAGGGTCAATCTGATTTGCAAAAGGCCATGTCTGAACTGCGGTGGTAGAGTGGGCTAAAGAACGGTGATGGATTAAATCCAGATCTGTTGACTGGGTGTGAGTGTTTGATTGGTTCAGATGCTCCGTCCATCACTACCCCCTTTTGTACCGCATTGTTCGCCATAAGTTGGCAGGGTATGCTCAGACGTGAGTCCCTTGCTCACTTTGCCACTGGATTAAAGCAAGCCTGGCTGAAGACGGCTGTAATGACAGAAACTGGTCCTAGGAAGCTTGAATCTGGTCCAGGGAAGGCATGGCTTGGCAGTTCGGGCTGGACTTTTCCTATGAGGCACAGGGTCAAACTGATTTGCATATGGCCATGTCCGAACTGGAGTGGCAGAGTGGGCTAAAGAATGGTGATGGATTAAATCCAGATCAGTTGACTGGGTGTGAGTGTTTGATTGGTTCAGATGCTCCGTCCATCACCACCCCCTTTTGTACCGCTTTGTTCGCCATAAGTTGGCAGGGTATGCTCAGACGTGAGTCCCTTGCTTACTTTGCCACTGGATTCAAGCAAGCCTGGCTGAAGACGGCTGTATTGCCAGAAACCTGTCCTAGGAAGCTTGAATCTGGTCCAGGGAAGGCATGGCTTGGCAGTTCGGGCTGGACTGTTCCCATGAGGCACAGGGTCAGACTGATTTGCATATGGCCATGTCTGAACTAGGGTGGAAGAGTGGGCTAAAGAACGGTGATGGATTAAATCCAGATCTGTTGACTGGGTGTGAGTGTTTGATTGGTTCAGATGCTCCGTCCATCACCACCCCCTTTTGTACCGCTTTGTCTCAAAGAATAGCAGATCTGTGCATTGTTATGCAGCTCAGCAGTATTTATTTTTTCAACCTCAGAAGGATGAAGGCTGGGTGGGCTCACTGAAGTTTAAACGTGTGACCATGAGGACAAACACAGACTCATAGAGTATGTCAAACACAGACTAGTAGAGTAGATGCATGTGTCCACAAATCCACGGGACCCATCACCTTAATTTCTCTCAAATCCATTTTCATTTGTTAAAGCAACACCATTCCGAGTCACTGAGACAAATTGTGTATTTCTTAGGAGAAATACTTAAGCCGCTCAGCAATAGTAAGCAAATGACAAAATTGGATCCCAGTTGTTCACTGAAGCACTTTCATTCTCTGAATATTAAACCCATCTGACTTTACAAAGTGCTGCCTCTTGGCCTGCATTCTTGCCACATTTCCCAAGGCCTTTTGACTGCACAGTAGAAATTAAAATTTTCTAGGCAAAGTTTCAACTCCTTACATAAAAATGCCTGCCTCCAGCCCCAGCCACACATACTTCCTAAAAGGTATACATGAGCACACAAAACCCTCCTCGCCATTTCCTTACCTTTAAAACTAATCACCACCTGTTTACCAGTGCATATCCTCCCACTGCAAACACAACACCACCTCTTGCTCAAATAACTCTGGGACCCTGGGGCCACAAGAACATCACACATAGCATGGATACCGTCCCCTCCCACTTGAGACGTCACACTTCCCTACCACATGTTCCTTTCGGTTTCCCATCCTTGCCAGCATTATTCACCCCATCTCCACCCTGACAGCTTGTTGATGGTTGACGTAGCTATGTTGTGAGCAAAGTTTGCTTGTTAAAATCAGAGCTGCCATGTGGCCTCATGTCCAGTACAACACCTGCAGCCAGGTCTCAGGTTTTTTTTCTTTTATCCAAAAGGTCTAGGGGTTGGAGTCACCTGCTACAAAGACAAACGTTAAACTGCTAATCAGATAATGCAGAGTGCTGTTGGCTATAAACCCAGGGCTACTAGAGGTATCAGACACAAATGTGGTCAGTTGGCTGCAGACGTCACTGAGCTCAGTAAACCATACGTCACCCCAAGGAATGGTCTGTTTATCTGCACACAGACCATCCTGCAACCCCCCACTCTGTTTTGCTACCCACACTGATACCAAGCACAGATTTGTGGGAAAGGAGAAGCACAACCAAATATGGGATCAGTGCGCCCTGACATCACAAATAGCGAGCGCAAACAACAACAACTTATCACTAGCCGTCTGTCTTAAGGAAGCGCCAAGTCGCACTAAATGGCCAACATGAAGATCTTCCCTTAATTGTTCAATTTCCTTCGATTACACAAGAGCAAATGTCTGCGATACATGATTGAAAATTGTTTAAAAGGCAGACTAGCAACATAATCTACTCTGCTAATTAAAATAATGTAGGACACTAACCGAGTTTAGTGAGTCATTTGGGTTTGGGAAAAGGTGTGTTAAACTGATACTGCAGTTGTATCCCCCATTTGTGCACATTTAACCTAACGTAAGAAAAACACATTGGGTGATTGGCAAAGTTAAAGAAACCGTCCAAAAACGTCTACTCCGGAAAATCAATAACGTAAGAGACACCGGTTCTGCCCAAGGCAAAGAGGGCATGGGCGCTGACTCGGTAATCACTCTCAGCCACGTAGAGGCCCAAACAATACCAAGCTAGATTCTCCCTTTTTGTAATCTTAGAGCCTCCAACAATTTTCACATTTATTGCCTGGTCCATAGCTGCCAAGGTTTTACAATGCTACGTGAAACATTTTCATATTTTCAGTGAACTTATGAGTGACATTTCAATAACTATGAGTGAAACTTCCTTGCGGCAAAATCATGCTATGAAGATGAGGTAAACGTAAAAATATCAGAAATATTACACCCATTTGAGCGACAAGAAACTCGAAGAAGTAATTTAACTAAAGTGCACTAACAGCAGGCAGCTGAAAACCGGGCGGAGTCAGAATGCGTGACTGCACAGTCCTCCAACTCAGTACACTACAGGCCAGGGGTGCAAGCCGCTTAGATTGATTGAAGCATTCATTCTATTTATATTAATAACATCCTTAGCAAGTTAGATGAGCTACTAAAACATAGATGCCTTAGCCAGCCTTTTCCCATACTGGGGCCCCTGCAGTCTCCCTGCTGCTGGCAGTCAATCAAGCAGAGCATCAGTGGGGGCTCCAGGACCTCTCTGTCACATGTGTGGCCCAGCCCACAACAGAAACATGTGGGACCCCAACATGAACAACACAGGATATCTTCTCTGCTGCCTAATTCAGAGTCTACAGTGAGCTCCGGGTATTGGGCAAGCCTTAGGCTGAGGAGCACACAGTCCCACATAGGTCATAGCTCGCAGCCAGAGCTATGTACTGTTATATTTCTAAACTACTCTCAGTCTAACGCTTGATGCGTAGCACTTAGCAGAGGTGTGTATGTACGGACAATAGACAACAATTACTCAGACAAGAGTAGAGATAGTTGCTGCGAAAATGGACAGCACAGCCCAAACACTGCGGTTAGGATATGTGGCATAGGTGTTGTGCAGCTAATATTACTATTGAAGCGTATGCCAGGTAAAATGTAGATATAGGGTTCTCCCCCAAAAGTTTAAGAAGGGCTCAGACATGCAGCTACTTGCAGTGAAATGGTGGCAACACACTTGCAATATTGCAACAGATTAGCGCTGGACCAAATGAAACTATTTGGCGGAGTATGAAAGCGGAATCAAGCCCACTTGCACTAACATTGATTTTCCATAATAACTGTCATACTTGTCTTCATGCAAGGTATGATGTTTGATAATAAAAAAACCTTGGTAAAAAAAGACAGTCCTGCTCATGCACTTTTAACTTCTGACAGGCACCTGAAAGTTTGACTACCTTACCTCATTCATTACCGGTTTTAGCCAGCACCGTTTGAAAGCCAAAATCAAATTACAAGGCTCAGCACACAGTATACTTACTGCCTGCCTCACACTCAACCAAGGGTCAGTGAAGCCAGCCGTCGCTAATTGTGGTAATGTCCAAGTTCGGACTATGCAAGCATGATCCTTGTTCTTCAGGCGTCTTGGATACAGTTTAAGTACCCCTTGCCTTCCGATTCTTACACTCACCACACACTTCACATTCTGAAAATAAATACATAAATAAATTCTGCCTCTGAGTTGCTTCTAAAGAAATTAATTTGAGTTATCTTGCTATTGGCTATCAATGCCTTTCTCTCTCCTTGATGAAACCGCCTCTGCCCGTTCCCTTGTTTACATTTTTCTGGATTTTGTAAACAAAATTACTGTTTCCTTTAGATATATGTCTCTTCTCTTTCACATAATGCAGTCTGTTACTCCCAAGGTCTGCAGCATTATGTGAAAAAAGAGAAGAGGACATTGCAGATACTTCCCCACCAGGGTTGTGGGTGTTTCTGATAATTTCTTTGTGGCAATTTTTTTTTACTGCCTCGAGCAAGGTCGAGTGGTCTTCTGAAATTCTTTAATTCTCCTACACAGGGGAGAAGTTTGGAGGGGGGATTTTCATGTGTGACACGCCCCCGAGACTAACAAACAGCCCCCCTATCCTGTGCACAGTGAGGATCTGGCTGGGCCCTGAGGCAGTACAGCAGGGGAAAGCTGAAAGCCTGGCGGCCTGGCCTGATTTACAAATAATGTCATGGCACTTACTTACAGCGAGCGGCGTTACGTCCGGTCGGCCGCTCTGAGCTGCTTGCGGTCCAGGACTGTGATTACCATAACTCTCCCGCAGCGGCCTCACTGTCCACTCTGAATATAGTATGCTCTGGCGCCCGGGTGGGCTGTGTGGTACAAGCAGAAGGGGCCCCCTGGAGCATGGGGGCTTGTGTTACGCCCCCCCTGGTGGTGCTGCTCCTCCCTCCTGTTCTTTTTTAACGTGACTGGCTCATCCACGCCACTGGCGGCGCTGCCACACGGCCCTAGAGGGGCCCCCTGGAGTGCGGGCCCCCAACGCAGGGGCTGCGGGGACCTGTGTTACGCCCCTGAATCACAGACACCATATTGTTAGGCAAAACAACTCAATTAACATTACAAATGCATTAATATGTTCAGGAGAAGGTACCTTGAAATGTAAATATGGAAGTACACAGACCAGTTTGGCAAGGCTCAACTATACCTGATCTGGAATGTTTGCCAGGGAGATATGTAAGTATGTGTTTTTAATCAATTATGTTTAGAGTTTTTTTAAATAATATAAAAAGGTATGTGACTGTAAGTTAGTTACATATAAACTTGAACATACTTTTACGTGTATTTATTTTTTTAATGCACCTGTAAACTGTGTCACCATATCCCAGGTTGGCATTTTAAGTGATTCACAGAGGGGATGGGTCCCATCAGGACCTCATCCCTTTTGTGAATCAGGCTGGCAGCTTCAGGTTCAGTAACTTGCTCTCACTGATGATTTCAAAAATGGAAAACCTTTTTTAGAGTACCCCTATTACCTTTAAGGAATTCAGGCTGCTTTATTTGTTTTTAAAAGAAGGTTTATGTTTTGGAAGGCAAATTCATTGAAATTGGTCTGTTGTTCCGTGCAGTCCACTATCCTTGTGATTGCAGCCAATTGCAACTGGCCCAATGAATATGAATTAGGCAGGTCATTCTGTGACTCTGTGTGAGTCATTATTTTGTAAACTGGTGTATTAGTACAGAGATCAGTTTGCAAAAGCAATACTGTCTGCAAAGAGGCAGGGCTCAATATGTGACTTTGTTTTGTGAAAAAGTAGTACAAATACCCATCACTTGTTCTTCAATTATTTTTGACTAGTTGATAGCTTGTATGAGGTTTCTAGCAAGAGATATGCACTCAAATCCACAACTGTCTTTAACAAATCTGATTTATGTGTGAGTTTGAGTATGTGTATTAGTGTGTGTTTTAGTCAACTTTGCATTTAAGATATAAGGACCCACTAAGATCCAGACAGGGGGGCAGCCATGAGGTCCCCATTGAGCCTGGCCTCCTCTAACCAGATGAGAGTGCCATGTCTACATCGCTTCTCCCAGAACATCAGATGCACTAAAACAAAAGCTGAATGTCAAGTCGGTGCCATGTGTTTTTTGGTATTACTCTACATTTTGTTTATCTTCCCCAAAGCAAACTTTTTTCAGAAAAACTGAAAAATCAATGGCTTTGATTTACAGAATATGTTTCCCTGTGTGTAAGGGCCATTGCTTGTTTCTGTAGCTAAATCCGTTATGCATTGCATGGTAGATGTAGGTAAGAAAAATCAGTGATGATCACCCTGCACTACACAGGTTGGTGAATCAGCATGGAGACTCAGTGTTTCCTTGGTGAACAGACTACTGGAAGAAACATAGCCTTACCCCAGATTCTAAATGAGGCAGAATGATGCAGAAGTGGCAGAAATGGAGAACCAAAGTCTTCTGATAGTGTAACCATTTCACCAATCCCTAAATCATCCCTGTTGTTGCTTTCTCTGCACTGACTGACCTGTTGCTTTGGGGATTATTCCTTGCGGATGTGTGCCCAAATGTACACCTAAAATGATCAGATATGTGTGAGTCTGTATCTGTCTGTGTGTGTGAGAGAGAGAGAGAGAGAGAGATAAGCTGACATCCAACTGCAATCTCACTCAATCTTACAGTGAGTAGATAAGAGTATTTTGGATCGACTCAGGTGTGGCTAGCCAGGAGGGAGACCAACACTATCTAGTCCTTCCAATGCAGTCATCAGTGACTGGCTTGTATGCAACTTTGGAAAGCTGCTGCTACTCAACATTCAGTGCTCCTGAGTTTTCATTTGGGAGAACTTGTTTCTAGTTCCCCTCACTAGTTTAGGCATATGTTAATCCAGAAGAGGGCACTAAATACAATTCCTAAGAGATCTGCCTGGGGGCAGATATGGTGCAAACATTAGTTCTGGATTGGGTAATACTAGTGAAACCAAGTTGAGCCGGCATAATCCGTACCCCTGTGGAAAAGAATGAAGTTAGCTTTACGAATATGAGAAGGGAGTGCTGGTGGGCAGATTTATCTAGTTAAGGTGTTGCTCTGGGATAGGGGTTATCATACAAAATCATAAACATTCAGGGGTTTTCAACAAGAGTTCAGTACACTAGCCTTGTTAGGCATATCGAGGGTTTCGAGGGTTTCCAAAGTTACCGCCTGAAATGAGTTTCTATTTGTAAGGTGTTCCAGAAAGATGGCTAAATCCGTGTCAAATTCAAAACAAAAACCTGCATCATCAAAAGCAGTTCATTAATGAGTCAGAAATGTTAACTGATATTACATTTCCTTTCTTCCAAAATACAAAACTAGTCAAATAAAGTGGAACTTTCATATTTAATATATGTTCAATGATTTGGCAAAACATATATTACACCCACAGGATGTTTCAGCCTTCATGCAGTAAAATAATAAACTCTACCAGTTTGTCTTTAAAGTTCAGAAAAATGAAATTAATAGACTGCAAAGCCCTAGAACCAACCACTGAAGATTTCCAGTCTGTCTCTGGATCAAAGAATGAAGGCTTTGCTTATTGTCAATTTCTTAGAAAGCTTAAGCATTGTTTATGTCACAGACCCCCCTCCCAATGTATGATCTGTTGCAAGAGGAAATAGATTGCAGCACAGATAATCTCATATTTGGGAGAAATAGCTTTAGGAGAAAATGGTTTGGATGGGAAGGAGGAATTAAGTAAAAGAATGGAAGAGAAGCATGAAAGTCAACCAATCACACACAAATGGGCACAGCACATCTCTCATGGGAAGACCTAAATGTTGCCATTAAAAAAATCATGAGAAAATCTCTCTTTTTGTGTGATCACTGCCATTTTTCTGTAACTGTTTTTTAACTCTGCACACTGGAGCACTACCGTTCTGTCCCCAGTTTGTGTGCTCTGGCCCCTAAGGCACAGTAAAATAGGCTAATGCCCAATTGGACTATTTCCAGTAAGGCTATACCATACATACATTCATGGAAAAGGTAATTGTCACCTGTGAAATTTGGTACATATTGTGCAATCCACCAGGCTGACAACGGAAACATGGCTTCAGGTCAACCAGTTGTTGTTAAAATAACCCTTTTTGATCAAAGTGAACACTACTTGTAAATATTAAATCTCACCCCTAAGGAGGCATTGCAACCCACAATGTGTGGAGCCTAGTATTTATTAGTGGGACATGCAAGATTTTAGTTTTGTCATGTACCTAGGGTGACTAGTCCCAAAAGGTTTTTTAATGTGTTGCTCTGTAGTTGTTCAAATTAGAAAAAACTAAAGTTCAGTCAAAATAATTAGTTTGCTAATTTTCATGAAGGACAAGCTACCACAACTACCATATTTAATGTTTTTAAAAAAAAAAATCAATTCTTAAGTGAAATCAGACTTTTATCATTAGTTAGGAAAAATAACTTTTAAAAGACATACTTTGCCTGGATATATCGTTTGGCTGTTAGACCTGCCAGCTTTAGGGTGGTCATCCCCGAAAATGTTTACATCTCCTCCTCAATTTTGCTGAACTTTTTTTTGCCAGCCTTAATAATCTGCGCGCTTTACCACTGCTAACCAGTGCTGAAGTACTTGTGCCCATTGCCCTAAAATGTGGTTAAAGTGGCTTATATCTAAATGGCATATTTAATTTACCTGTAAGTCCCTTGTAGAGTGGTCTATCATATCTGCAGGGCCTGTAAAATAAATTCTACTATTGAGCCTGCATCACTTATTGTGCCCTAAATAGTGACTTAAATAGTTCTATAAATGATGTTGCAGGCCTGCTTTTGCAGCCTTAACGTGGTGTTAAAATGCCAAATGACTTGGCATCTAGCCCCCACCTTGCATAGCCTTAATATCTGCACCTATTACATATTAGTCACCCCTAAAGTAAGCCCTAGGTAGAAAATGGGGCAGGATACTGTGTAATTAAAGGTTTGGACATATACGTTTAGGGTTTACATGTCCTGGTAGTAGAAAACTAAAACGTTTGTTTTTCACTACTATGAGGCCTACATTTTCCATAGGATAACATTGGGAATACCTTATTAAATTTGATAAGCTGTAATTTCCAACTGGGAGCAGATTGATATGTCATTTTTGGTGTCTATGAAATTTTAATGATAAACGCCCTTTAATGTTAATATCAGATCTTTCATTACAATTTTGAAAATGCCATATTTAGAAAGTTAATGGATAAGTAACAACGCTCTGGAGAAAAGACTAATATCCAGGAGTTATGCAATTGGATATGTAGTGTAATTTCTTTTCTCTAACTTAATCAATAAAATATAGAAAATGAACCCAACTGGGGTACTCATCATCAAGAGTTAAAACTGCGAGACAAACTGGCACAAAATATTGGGTAACCATCAATAATATACACAATCAAGATCAGTTATTTTTAGGACAGAACACTACTGCAGCCAAAGTCATGTACACCTCTTTAGAGGGTCAGAGTGTTTTAGGTCAATGATATTTTGATCCTTAAATAAAGCAGGATCATCATCAGGACAGCAGAAACAGAGAAGACACTCCGTCCTCGGACATCTACTGCAGTTTTGCTCCGCTGAACATTCCCTTCGCAGATACTTTTTCACTGAATTTCTTCTAAGTCCATAGGTAAGCGGTGACTGGGCCCAATCCACTTTATATATCAGAACCGCATTCATCGCTGTTGGCCATATTTTTCTACTTTGACCTGGTCTCACACGACTAGATGTCCATGGTTTGCGCTTTGATATTTTAGGCAGTAGTTTTCACAAAAACTGTAACAATTCAGAACCAGGGGCGTAACTGTTGGATTCCGTCCACTTAGCCCGCACACTGCAGGAACGTAGCATGAACCAATCCACTTCCCCAACCCATGTACCACTCACAAGATAGAACTATGAGTGTGCACATGAACCAGGAAAGGGGGTGGAAGATTATCAGGAGACACCAAGTCAGCATCCACCCTGGTTAGATTAATAAGGTCACAGCTCCCTCCTCCACGCTTCTGCACCTAAACAGACAAAAACACACTTTGTAAATATATCCAACAGTGCTAAAGCAAATGATCATATCCTGTGATAACAATCACTCCTACCAGTCAATAATGCAGGTTTTGCTTCGTGAAATCTTCGGGCAGCAAATAAAAACCTAATCCGATCCAAGATACCTCCTCTCGGATCTGGAGAATCACGAAGCACTAAATCAATACTTCCAGGGGTGTCTCTCACGTTTATCAGGGGAAAAAGAATGCCTTGTTACCGGCATACACAAAAAAACCCTGCTAGTTCACATATTACCAGAGGGAAGGGACAGGACATAAAGGGCACTGAAAACCGGTATTCCCAACACTCGAATTCAGGAGCTTACTCGCGGAATGACCCAAAACGTCATTTCTGCACAAAAGAACAAGGAAAGGTAAAAAAGCGCGAAAGGAAACGATACAAACGTTCGTTTCCGAAGCGCGTTACCAAAAGCTCCTAAAAACAGTCGAGGTGAGCAATACTTTGCAAAGGCTTTTACATTAGGGGGAGCAGGAACCCCCCCAAAAAAAACCTTTGTATCGCAACACAGGACAGGAACTGGAATTAACGGGAAGGGAAGGGGCAGAAGGGGACTAACTATCTAACGGGAACGGGAAACAAAGAACGGGAAAAAACAGAAAAAAGGAAGGACTAAATCCCGAAGGGATCTAGAGTCACTCACGAGCCCGTGAGGAATCAGAATCAAGGAAAACAGCAATCACAGGAACCAAACACCAGGAAACAGGAACCCACAGACTAACGATATCAAGCAATGAAAGGAAGGTAGGACTGTCCTAAATCCCTATCCTGGCCGATCACATGATGCCAATCTATGGTCACAGAAAGAGGACTATACCCAAATCCTAACAGTACCCCCCCAAGGATCCTCCCTACAGGCCCCTGCAGCCGCTGCGTTGCGGGGGCAGGCCCACACTCCAGGGGGCCCCTCCGTGGCCATGTCGCCGCGCCGCCAGTGGCGTGGATGAGCCTGTCATGTTTAAAAAGAACAGGCGGGAGGAGCAGCACCACCAGGGGGGGGTAACACAGGCCCCCACGCACCAGGGCCCCCCTCCGCGGCTGTGTGGCCGCGCAGCCAGTGGCGTGGGCATGTTTGCGTTCAAAAAGAACCGGAGGGAGGAGCAGCACCACCAGGAGTGCGACGTATCACATGCCCTAGCACTCCAGGGCCCCCCTCCGCTTGTACCACATGGCCCGCCCAGGCGCCAGCGCATACTAGATTCAGAGTGGACAGTGAGGCCGCTGCGAGAGAGTGATGGTAATCACAGTCCTGGACCGCAAGCAGCTCAGAGCGGCCGACCGGACGTAACGGCGCTCGCTGTAAGTAAGTGCCACAGCATTATTTGTAAATGAGGCCGGACGGCCAGGCTCTCAGCTTTCCCCTGCTGTACTGCCTCAGGGCTCAACCTGATCCTCACTGTGCACAGGATAGGGGGGCTGTGTGTTAGTCTCGGGGGCGTGTCACACATGAAAATGCCCCCTCCAAACTTCTCCCCTGTGTAGAAAGATTAAAGAATTTCAGAAGACCACTCGACCTTGCTCGAGGCAGTAAAAATAAATTGCCACAAAGAAATTATCAGAAACACCCACGACCCTGGTGGGGAAGTATCTGCAATGTCCTCTTTTCTTTTTTCACATAATGCTGCAGACCTTGGGGGTAACAGACTGCATTATGTGAAAAAGAAGAGACACGCCCACTCTTCCTGGCCACGCCTTTAACGGTCCTATAAACCATGTGCTTCCCCCGTACGCGCAGCGGACGGGCGCAGCGGGCGCACCGTTTGCGCGCCGAAGGCGCGCCTAAGGCAAGCCTGTCTGCGCCCGTCCGCGACCGGCCGGGACCAGGGGCCACTTACCCTGCTCAACTTGTGTCGTACACCTCTGCACAATTATCCGCACTTATGGCTCCTACTCCCCTCCCTCCTTCGTTGGCTTTACGCCTTGATTCACTTGGTGTTCTTGTGCCTTTTTATCCTTGCCTACCCCCCCTTCCCTCCCTCCCATTTCCTCCCCGGCGGCTTATCAGGCAGCCCCTCCCTCCAAACCGTCATTCTCCGCTGCCTCCGCTCTTCTGCTTAACACCCGGTCGGCAGTCAAGCACCAAATTGAACTCTTTAACCTTTTATCCTCAGATTGCCCCGATCTTCTTTTCCTCACGGAAACCTGGTTTTCTACAGATTCACTTCCTGACCTCCTAGCTATTCTTCCGGATACACATTATGCCCTCCGCATGGACCGCCCGGCCGGAAAAGCGGGCGGCGGCGTGGCAATGATTATTCGATCCACGCTGAGATTTCAGCTTCTCGATCATCCTCCAATATCCAACGTGGATTTTCTGGTCGCCCGGTCCACTAATCTTATTGAGCCCCTCACTTTCGTCCTTGTCTATCGGCCCCCTCTGCCTATGCCTCAGTTTGTTCCCCTACTACAAGACATCCTGGCCACCTTGGCAGTAAACAACTCGTCAGTTGTCCTACCAGGGGACTTTAATTATTGGCCCGACGATCCTAGAGAAAGTCCAGCTTCCAAAGACTTCTCTGCAACCCTCCAGTCACTAAACTTCATTCCTCACATTTCCTCCCCTACTCACGTTAAGGGTCACACCTTGGACCAAATTTGGTCACTGCGTCGCCCCGTTTCTGCCCCTTCTATCCTTCCATGCATTTGGTCGGATCACTTTTTGATCTCTTTCAATATTCCCCTCCCCCCTCCTGTAAAAACCCCTCTTTCAAAGAATCTGACAGCCCGCTGCTGGAACCATACGGATCTCTCTCTTCTTTCCTCTTCCCTGGCCTCAACAGTGCCCGACATGACGGATCTCCCTCTGGAAGCTCAAGCCGACGCTGTTCGTACCTGGCTTTCTTCCTCCTGTGACCTCGCCGCCCCCCTCAAGAACATCAAATCTGTTCGGCCCCATGAGGCCCACAGATGGTTCACTAGTGAACTTAAAGAGCTCAAACTTAACCTTAGGCGTTCGGAGCGTCACTGAAGGCGCAACTACTGTCCTCTACTCCGAACTAAATACAAATTATTGCTCAACAGCTATAAAAAAGCTATTGTATTGGCCAAAACTGAATATTTTTCTGAAAAAGTTGCCCGTTCCGCAAATAAACCTCGAGAGATCTTTTCACTTGTCAAGCAACTTGCCACATCCGACCGCACCAATATTAGTTCTGCCCCATCTCAATTGTTTTGTCTATCACTTAATAATTTCTTTATTGATAAGATTGCCACCATTAAAGCCAACATTCCCGCTGCCCCTCCTACCCAGGATATCCCCCCTCTCCCACCGCCGCCCTTTTTGCTTGATCGCTTCCCCTCTATCTCTGTTGCACAATTTCTTTCCTTGCTTGCTAAGATCAAGTCTGGCTCTCCAGATGACTGCGCTCCGGCCCGGATTCTTCAAACCCTTTTTGCTCACTGCCCTGGGCCCCCTCTCACATTGCTCAATTTGTCCTTGGCTCACGGATCTGTTCCTTTCTCCTTTAAAGCCGCAACAGTTCTCCCTATTATAAAAAAACCTGGCTTGGACCCTTCTTCCCCCTCCAACTTTAGGCCCATTTCCCTTCTTCCCTATTTGGGGAAGATTGTGGAAAGCTATGTCACATCTTGCCTGTCTTCCCATATTGAGGAGCATGGCCTCTTAGCTTCCCACCAGGCGGGTTTCCGCCCGGGCCACTCCACCGAGACTGTTGTCATCGCTGTCTTGGACGAGCTTAAGGGAAAGGCTGATTCCAACCTCCCCCAGGCGCTGGTGCTCCTCGACTTGTCGGCTGCGTTTGACACGGTCGACCATGCCATTCTTCTCGACCGTGTCAGCGCAGCCGGCATTAGGGGAGTGGCACTTTCCTGGCTGACTTCCTTTCTCCAGGGCAGGTCCCAGGCAGTCCAGCTCGCTGGATTCTCTGCTCCCCCCCGCCCTCTTGTGTGCGGGGTCCCCCAAGGTTCCTCTCTTTCCCCTCTTCTCTTTAATCTCTATATTTACCCTCTTATTTTTTCCCTCCGCGAGCTGGGGGTCTCCGTGTACAATTACGCTGATGACCTCCAGCTCATCTTTGATCTCTCCACCCCTGATTCTTCTCTTTTTTTCAGTTCCACTTTAGTCTTTATTTCGGACTGGATGATCACGAACCACCTTAAGTTGAATCCTGACAAGACGGAGCTTGTCCTCACAGGTGGCCCCTCTAACCCTTGGTCCCCGACTCACTGGCCCCTCTCTCTCGGAACCCCCCCTCTTCCAGTTCCCTCCGTTCGCACTCTAGGCATTAAGGTCAGCAATGACCTTTCTATGCATACTCAAGTTAGCTCTGTTATCTCATCTTGTTTTCTATCCCTCCGCCTCATCCGTAAAATCTCACGGTTCTTTTCCACCGACGCCCTCAAATCCATCATTATGGCCCTCATTACCTCCCGTCTCGATTACGGGAATGGCCTCTATGCTGGCATCCCCGCCTTCGAAATGCGCCGGCTACAGGCCATCCAAAATCAGGCCGCCCGGCTCATCTTTCACCTCCCCAAATTCTCTCACATTACGCCTGTCCTCAAGTCCCTTCACTGGCTTCCGGTTCACTTTCGTTCCTTTTTTAAATTAGCTTGCTTAGCCTTCCTAGCCTACACTCATTCTGCCCCACTCTTTATTGTCTCTCTGATCACTCCTTATATCCCAGTTCGCACTCTTCGCTCGTCATCTCTACTCCTTCTTCAAGTCCCCCGTTATCGTAAAGCCCGAATTGGTGGCACCCGTTTTTCGGTCTTGGCCCCCCAGTTCTGGAACAGTCTTCCATTATCCATCCGCTCTATCCCCACTTACTCTTCCTTCCGGAAAGCTTTAAAAACTTTTCTTTTTCTCCAGGCCTTCCCTGGTTAGTTCCCCTGGTTGCTGTGTAGAATCTGATTATTCCCCCCAGCGCCAGGAAGCCGCTTGGCCACAGTGCGCTTTAGCAAGTTTCTTTTTCATTTCATTTCATTTCATATATCTAAAGGAAACAGTAATTTTTTTTTCCAAAATCCAGAAAAATGTAAACAAGGGAACGGGCAGAGGCTGTTTCATCAAGGAGAGAGAAAGGCTTTGATCGCCAATAGCAAGATAACTCAAATTAATTTCTTTAGAAGCAACTCAGAGGCAGGATTTATTTACGTATTTATTTTCAGAATGTGAAGTGTGTGGTGAGTGTAAGAATTGGAAGGCAAGGGGTACTTAAACTGTATCCACGGCGCCTGAAAATCAAAGATCATGCTTGCATAGTCCGAACTTGGACATTACCACAATAAGTGACGGCTGGCTTCAGTGACCCTTGGTTGAGTGTGAGGCAGGCAGTAAGTATACTGTGTGCTGAGCCTTTTAATTTGATTTTAACTTTCAAACGGTGCTGGCTAAAACCGGTAATGACTGAGGTAAGGTAGTCAAACTTTCAGGTGCCTGTCAGAAGTTAAAAGTGCATGAGCAAGACTGTCTTTTTTTACCTAGGTTTTTTTATTATCAAACATCATACCTTGCATGAAGACAAATATGATAATTATTATGGAAAATCTATGTTAGTGCAAGTGGGCTTGATTCCGCTTTCATACTCCGCCAAATAGTTTCATTAGGTCCAGCGCTAATCTGTTGCAATATTGCGAGTGTGTTGCCACCATTTCACTGCAAGTAGCTGCATGTCTCAGCCCTTCTTAAACTTTTGGGAGAGAACCCTACATCTACATTTTACCTGGCATACGCTTCACTAGTAATATTAGCTGCACAACACCTATGCCACATATCCTAACCACAGTGTTTGGGCTGTGCTGTCCATTTTCGCAGCAACTATCTCTACTCTTGTCTGAGTACTTGTTGTCTATTGTCCGTACATACACACCTCTGCTAAGTGCTACGCATCAAGCGTTAGACTGAGAATAGTTTAGAAATATAACAGTACATAGCTCTGGCTGCGAGCTATGACCTATGTGGGACTGTGTGCTCCTCAGCCTAAGGCTTGCCCAATACCCGGAGCTCACTGTAGACTCTGAATTAGGCAGCAGAGCAGAAATCCTGTGTTGTTCATGTTGGGGCCTCACATCTTTCTGTTGTGGGCTGGGTCACACATGTGACAGAGAGGCCATGGAGCCCCCACTGATGCTCTGCTTGATTAACTGCCAGCAGCAGGGAGACTCCAGGGGCCCCAGTATGGGAAAAGGCTGGCTAAGGCATCTATATTTTAGTAGCTCAGCTATCTTGCTAAGGATGTTATTAATATAAATACAATGAATGCTTCAATCAATCTAAGCGGCTTGCACCCCTGGCCTGTAGTGTACTGAGTTGGAGGACTGTGCAGTCACGCATTCTGACTCCGCCCGGTTTTCAGCTGCCTGCTGTTAGTGCACTTTAGTTAAATTACTTCTTCGAGTTTCTTGTCGCTCAAAAGGGTGTAATATTTCTGATATTTTTACGTTTACCTCATCTTCATAGCATGATTTTGCCGTAAGAAAGTGTCACTCATATTTGTTGAAATGTCACTCATAAGTTCACTGAAAATATGAAAATGTCTCACATAACATTGTAAAACCTTGGCAGCTATGGACCAGGCAATAAATGTGAAAATTGTTTGGAGGCTCTAAGATTACAAACAGGGAGAATCTAGCTTGGTATTGTTTAGGCCTCTACGTGGCTGAGAGTGATTACCGAGTCAGCGCCCATGCCCTCTTTGCCTTGGGCAGAACCGGTGTCTCTTACATTATTGATTTTCCGGAGTAGACGTTTTTGGACGGTTTCTTTAACTTTGTCAATCAAAGCCCATCAGTGGTCACATGGGAACGCCCATGCACCAAACACAGAATGCCCCATAGACGGAAAGTAACAAAAAGAAGCGCATAGCGCAACTTTGAGTTACTTTGGGATAGTATCCAATGCAAATCATGGATAGTAAATCACACCCTAACACTTTGTGAGAGGTTTGTGTTACAAACGTGTCACAAACCCTATACATAGCATTAGTAAATGTGGACCCCTGTGGGTGGTGAACGATTAACTTAAAAAACATGTTATATTTATTACAAGGACTATTGTGGAAGGACATATTTGTTATTGACTAAACTGGCTGCTAAGAGTTTGGATGGGAGCTTTCAGGCCTGCAGCTTGCCACAAGGCCAAGAAGGCTGCCAATTGCAAAATGAGGGTATTTTATGAGTTGGAAAGGACTCAAAGAATTCATAGGAAGATTGCATTTGAGGACTATGTGTTATATTGACAATGATATTGACAATGATGCCCGCATGTATTTTTGGGGGGAATGCGTACTACTTGCTGGAGTTTTTGGGATCAATTATACTTTATTTATTTCTGGACTGACAGGCCAGTTTGGTGAGGGGTGGGCATAAAAATTGATAAGCCCACGTCAAAAGGTAATTAAGGAGTTAACTGGAGATCAGATGGGAATGGACCAACAGATAGGTACTGAGGGATAGGCTGAGGACAAAGGAGGCATAGGTGAAGAGGACATTTTATGGACATGGACAGATATGTTTGAAAGGACAAGGGTGGCTGTAGGTCCAAGTGGTTGGGTCTGCTCTATTAGTGAAGCAATGAGATTAGGCTGAAGGCAATATGCGTTGTGTGCAATTTCATGAGCTTGCACCTGCCAAACAGTTATTTTACAAATCAGACCCATCATTTCGAGTTACTCAGGACTGACAGTTTCGGCAGAAACAAAACATGATCGTCTGACTACGGAATTTGTTCTAATGGAGTAACCCCGCCTTTGGTATTGGGACCTTGGTGGTTCTGGGACGCATTCACCAGATCAAACATGGTGGAATAGGTCTCCAGAAAAAGGCCCGAAATTGGGTAATTAGTAATGGAAACAGGTGTGGCAACCCCAGTTTTGATGTTACTTCTTCATTCCTTAGGGGCTATCTCGAAATCCATAGGTGATTTGGCAGCACGTAATTACCAATGCCCATGCTTCCTGTACTTTCACGGTCAAAATTATCACATCAGGATTTCCAATATACTTGGAATTAGGGCCTAAGGAGAAAGTCTGTCTGCAGCATCTCCCCCAAAGGTACAATAGACCTCATTTACAATATTTTGACACACGGCAGCGCAGCACGCCTGCATGCTGCTCTGTCGTGCATCAAAATAAAAAGGCAGGAATGCTCCATATCTACAAGATATGGCCCATTCTTGTCCTTCTCCCCTGCGCCAACGCACAAACAGCAGCCATGCATCAGAGTAGACACCCTTACCTCATTTTGCAAGGGTGCCAGTGCTGAGTAGATGTTTGTTTTTGTGCAGGAAGGGACACCTTCCTGCACAAAAAAACAATCATTAAAGGCATTTTCCTCGTTCTAGGCTTGCTGCATTGTGCAGCACGCATAGAAAGAGGAAAAAAATATATTTTTCTCCTTGTTGTGCCTCCTTACGCCTCTCCTGGGGAGACGTAGGAGTCTGACGCATTCCCAGCTTTACAAAATGTTATAATTCTATGAATGTGTCAAGTTCCATGGATGTTGAGTGGGAACACCCACAGCAACACCCATGGAATACTCCTTTCACGCAGACTTATGCGTGAAAGGGTAAACATATTTACAAAACCATGAACGCCATGCAGGATGACTTCACATGGCCATGTAAATATGGGGAAGCCCATTACGCTGCCGGTGCATCAATAAACGTGATGCACTGGTCGGCGAAATGGGCTTCTAAATAAGCCCCGGTATTTGCACGCATAATGAAGAGAAATGTGCCTGAAGGAAAATGAGAGGGGACTGGTTTCATAAGCGCCCTCTTCTCCAAGAGGGCTCTCTACTAAGGCTGGACTTACCATTTATTCTATTGGGCATTTCCCCATGGTGGTTGGAGCCATAGGAGGCCAGTTTTTGAGGGCATAGGGCAGCTTGTGGCACCCCTGCCATTTCCGCCAGCTCCCCCAGGTAATTACAGCAGGCGCATCAGGCACTTTAGAAGAGGGACAGTAAAGAGGAGACCAGGACAGAGAGATGAGAGAGTAGGGGGCTTAGCTAGTGTTGGTGCAGCAGGAGCAGTGGCACCAGAGCACAAAGCTCGAGGGGTCTTATTGAATCTGATAATTTCTCCATGTTACTATTCCAAAAGCAGTCAAAAAGGACATTTTCCTTGCTCTTACTAAACCCATTGTATCCTTGCTACACCACTGTTGAACTACCCTTTTCCCTCTATTTTTTTGGATTAACATATAACCATTGAGTTTTGAACAGCATCTCGCAGTGCTTCATTTGTAAAAGAATAAGTGCAAGGGCCCTTCTCGGAAGGCCATTGAAGCCTGCACCATGCATTGCCCCTGCCAGCACTGTCAAGGACAATACCAACATAACACCTAGCTATCGCACTCCTACAAGTAAGACAATGCAAACTATTTCAGGCCATACAAAGCTGTAATAATGGCATGAGAGGATGGTATCATTCATCCTCAATGGGATTTGACTTAATAAACATGGGTGTTGTATACTCATCTCAAAATTAAACAGACAACACCACCATGCAGTGGACAGTCACTGGAGCCAGTGCTACCAATTAAGTGCTGGTACCAAGCACCGGAAAGCAATGGCTCAAATTAAACATTTGTGTCTTGCATATTATATGTTGTAAATATGATCACTATGTGAGCACAGCGTCATTTGCACATTATTCTGTTGTATGACTATGTATTATATTGTACTGCACATGGATTCATTTAATACCGATGTCAGAAACTCGAGTTTGCTTCCTAATGCAATTCAGTTGGAACAGAACTATGGGCCCGATGTAGGTCGGTCGGTAACGGCCGAAAATCGGTATTTTCGGCCGTTACCGATCGGAATAGAGACAACGGGATGTAGGAGGCCGAAATCCGGCGAAATCGGCGATTTTACCGAATCAGAAAGTCACCGAGTCGGTAGAATTCCGAATCGGAAAAAAGTAGGAATCGGAAAAATCTCAGATTCGGTAGAATACCTAATCGGAGATTTTTCCGATTCCTACTTTTTTCCGAATCGGAATTCTACCGACTCGGTGACTTTCCGATTCGGTAAAATCGCCGATTTGGTATAAATTCCAAATCGGTGAAAATCCGATTCGATGCGAAAAGCTGAAGATTGAGATGTAGGTAAGCACTGAAATACCGAATTTGCTTCAAATTCGGTATTTCAGAGTCGGAAATTACCATGGATTGGAATCAGGTGGTAACCAGGTGCAACCTATAAAAAAGGACCCAAAATGCAGTTCTACTTGCAACATGGCAGCTTTCTATGTCATAGCAAGACGGCTACGGCTACAGCAGGAAGGAGAGAGGGAATGGCTGAGACAGGAGCAGGTGTACAGACAGCGGATCACCCTGTGCATGCTGACAGATCCAGAGATCCTACAGAGGTACAGGCTGGAGGCAGAGACCATCAGAGACCTCATTAGGGACCTCCAACCCCTGTTGCAGCACCCCACCCCAAGGGCACACGCAATCCCTGTGCAGGTGCAGGTGCTATGCTGCCTACACCTGCTGGCGTCTGGCAGCTATCAAAGTGTAGTTGCAGTGGCAGGAGGGGTGACCCAGAGCAGCCTGTCAAGGTTCTTCCACAAGTTCCTTGATGCCATGATCCAGAGGATGGACCACTACATTTCCTTCCCTTCCACCCATGCAGAACTGGCACAGACAAAAGCTGAATTCTATCAGATGGCAAGATTCCCCCACATCATTGGCTGCATAGATGGCACACACATTCCGATTTGCCCCCCTGCTGACACGGAATACGTATTCCGCAATCGGAAGTCACGGCACACCATAAATGTGCAGGTGATATGCAATGCTAAGTGTGTCATCACTGACCTGGTTGCAAAGTTTCCGGGGAGTACCCACGACTCCTATATCTTTCAGAGTAGCGGCATTTATGCACGGCTGATGGCAGGGGAATTTGGTGAAGGATACCTCCTAGGTAAGACACAGTGTCAGACCCCCATAACCAAAATTGCATTGTGAAGTACATGTATGCATTTGAGTAATGTTACCCCTTTTCCTTGTAGGCGACAGTGCATATGCCCTACGCTCGTTCATTCTCACCCCCTACCTCAACCCCTCAACACCTAGCCAAAGGAGGTACAACCGTGCCCACAAAAGCACGAGGAATGTGGTGGAAAGGACCTTTGGCATCTGGAAGAGCAGGTTCAGATGTCTGCACAAGAGCGGAGGTGCAAGGCAATATACCCCCATCACCTGCTGCAAGATTATTGCTGTCTGTGCAATGTTGCACAACCTTGCAGTCAGGAAAGGCACTGAGGTTGAGTTATCCGACTACGAGGACCCTGATGATGACAATGCTGTGCCACTACCACAACCTGCTGGACTCCCTGCACCAACTGACGGCAGATACAGGCGTCAGGAGATAACAGACAACTATTTCTGAGTGAGTACAGATGCACAAACAGGTCAATGTATGTTTTCAGAAATTAAATTTAATAATGTTGCATCAACGTTACTGCACTGATGTGCAACAAAAGAAAAGTTAAACAAGAAGGGGTAGAAATGTCCATTGTCCGGGTTGCCTCACCCGCACTGGCAGTCTTATTTTTTGCTGCGCTTAGCAGGCCCACTAGGATGAGCCTCACCCCCTTCTGAATGCCCTGCAGCCTCAGCTGAGCGCCTGCTGCTCCGGCGCGGCTCTGACACTGCGCTGGCCGGGCTGCTGCGGCTGCTGCTGACCCCAGCCTCGCCCAGGACGGGATTCACTACGGTGTTGGAGATCAGTAGTGTCTCCATGGCGGTGGTAATACGGCCCATGCCCCTAGTGACCTCGGACATGTTCTGTGTGAGGCTGGCCTCCATGTTTGCCCCACGTTGGCATAGCTGGGCAGTCGCAGCTGCAAGGTGGTTGAGTGACCTGTTCTGTATTCGTGCATCCCTGCGACGACATAGCTCATGGTCATCCAATCTGTTGCAGAGCTGGGTGATGGCAGTGGTCATTCGGCCAATAGATGTAGCTATCTCCTTGTTGCTGTCAACAAAGGTCTTGAAGCCCTGTGTCATTTCACCCATCTGCAGGTTGTGCAGGCGCAACTGGCGATGGCAGGCCAGGATGGATTTTGCCTGCATCCTCTGTATCGTAACCATACTGGTCTCCAGCCCTGCGAAGACGCTGCCTCCCGGAGCTTGTATTGGGCTGCTGGTTGCACGTGGCCTCCGTGGATTTCTGCTGCCCTGCTGTGTGTGCTGGGGTGACGCTGGTGTCACAGGGTCTTGTGCAGGAGCCTGACCCGCTGCCCCCTCCATGATGACTAATGGAGCAACAATTCTCCTCCGGGCCGGGGATGTGGCAGGTGCAGAGTGGCTCTGTGGTGGTGTGTTCTCCGGGGAGAATAGCAATGTGGGCGACTGAGACAGAGACAGTCGGGGGGAGTGTGGATGTGTGAGGGAATGTCCAGAGTCCTCCTCATTGCCCAGGGCACAGCTGTTGTCCTCCTCCTGTGCTGCTGCACTGGTGCTTGCCACCGCCACCGCACTGGCTGTTGGTGCTGGAGCTGATGCTGCTCCCCCGCCTGATGGTGCCCCTAGGTATAAAGAAGCATTTGTCAACTGGGTGCTAATGTGTTCCAGTCACTACTATTAAAGCATTACACATCTCATTACAAACACGTTGATGCTGTATTACTGTTATTTTTCTTATGCTTCTGCTGTGGCATTTTTGGGTACTTTTGCTGACTACATTTAGCAAGATGCATTGCTCATGTCTGTTGCTAGCAGTACTGGCCTGGGGTTTGGCTGTGCATTGGGTCTATAGGGGAGGTGTCTGGTATGGTGTGTAAAGTTGCGCATGCTTCTTACCTGTAGCTGTAGCTCGGAATGAGCTATCCAGGTCCCCAATTCCTACGACACTGGCCCTCTCGATGGTGGTCGCCACTAGTTCCTCCAGCTGAGTGAGGGGTGGCGCCCGGTTTGTTCCTCCTCCAGTAAGTCCAGCCTGCTTGTGCAGGTCAGC
This sequence comes from Lissotriton helveticus, assembly GCF_964261635.1. NCBI lineage: Eukaryota > Metazoa > Chordata > Amphibia > Caudata > Salamandridae > Lissotriton > Lissotriton helveticus. The sequence goes on from NC_136063.1 coordinate 2,086,823,684, forward strand.
CAGTTTTCGCTTTGTCACGCCACGGATATCGTAAAACCTCTTCTTGAGGTCGTCTAGGCTCCTGTGGGTGACACCAACAGCGTTGACTTTCTCCCCGATGTCGATCCACAGCCTCCTCTTGGTGCTCTCCGGAACAGTGAGGGACAGCCTTCCATAAAGCTGCGTGTGCACCCTCACCACCTCCTCCACCAAAGTTTGCAGCTCCATGGTGCTGAATTTTGGATTCCTCTTACGCGCTGCCTTCTGGCTCTCAGTGCTGGTTGCCATGTCTCACAGGGATCCTGCTAACACTGCTGCTCACTGTGTTTGCTCAGCTCAGGCAGCTTTCCAGAAAGTTCTGATGAGTTGCACCTGCCTGGGTTGCCACTCCCTGTGGGGGAGGGTGCTTCCAGCTCATTGGCTGATGTCTTCAGTGTCAGTTAACCTGCTCGACGAATCGGCATTCTCCGAATCGGTATTTTCCGATTCGGAATTTACCGAATTTGTTCGGAAAATACCGATTCGGAATGTATTATGCGTTCCTATTGGCCTTTCGGCCCATGGGGCGTATTTCTATTTCCGAATCGGCGTTTACCGATTCGGTAGGATCCGCATTTTTATTTACCGAATCGGACGTGTCCGATCCGGCCTATACCGAATCGGTACTTGTCGAATCGGTACGTACCGACTCACGATACCGATTGCTACCGAATCGGTATTTTTCCGACTAATTTTTCCTACATATCATTTTCCGATTTTGAAATACCGATTCGGTACGGATCGGTATTTTAAAATCGGAAAATGCGTTTTACCTACATCGGGCCCTAAATTACCTATTTATTTGGGATTCCACTAATGTCCAGATGCGATTTCCCTATGCAAATGAGAACACACTTTGACCCCTTACCTCATGTCATATAGGGGCGTCCTTGTTGAGTATATATATGAGCTGTTAGAGTGGGCAGAGTTAATATGTTAAATTAAAAATCAAGAATACCTAAAATAAAAGGAAATATTACCAGGTTGTCTCAGTGGCCTAACAATAGCTTCGATGCTCCCGCGGTGCTGGGGGACCTGTATGCTTGAGGGGGCCCCCTCTGGCACTGTACACAGGTGGGTTTGAGTGCTCCCGACAGTGTACGGAGTGTGGGGGGCCCCCTTCATGCACTTTGCAGGGGGGCCCCCACAAGTTTTGTTACGCCACTGTTCAGAACTTCAATTCTACTGATTGCATATGTTTTGTTTTGGTGTTATTTCACTGGCAGTAATGCAACTGAGGCGCACCTCATTCAACAGTATACTCAGATTAGGTCATATATTAAGGGATTGACAAAGTATGGGTCATCGGCATTAGTACATTTAGTGATGGTGCCTCTCGGGACAAAAAACACCCTACTACCTAGGTGTACATATACACAGGGATATCAAAGAAAATCCCCAGGTACCTCAAAATGAATGATCCAATATCCCGGCACTCAAATGTAACGATTTAATTGCTTATATTTTTACCGTAAAGGACTAAATTTGCACACAGTTTCTAAACATTCAGCCACAAATAACAAGTTTGGTTCTTATAAATGAATATATTTAATTAACACATATTAGAAACACCATCAAACATTGATATACAAAACAGCCACAGAATGATACAAATTACATTGGTGAAAGACTGGTCAAGAGAGGGTGATGAACACAATGTACAAGACAAATGAAATATATATGTCCTCCTCTTCTTGATCCTCAAGCAACAACAGCCGACACGTGTTTCATCACGTCATGTGACTTCCTCAAGGCTTTTGAATATTTGTAGAGCAAGTTTGTTAATGTCTATGTCCGTAATCTTCTTTCGGATGACAGAGATTTCATAAGCCCGTTTGGCGACTAACTTTGTCCATATACTTTGTAGCTCCTCTTTAGTTTGATTCATATGTCCAGCCCATATTCAATGTCTTAGTAACCTCCATTACAAGGAACCATAGTGATGTAATCCTTTCAAGTCTAAGTTCTCAAATAAGTTTATAATCTTCTCAGATGGTTAACCCTTAGGTCACTCTAATGTTTAATATCAATTCCACCTTAGTTTTCCTTTCTTTCTTAGGTAGACTGAGATTACGGCCTGGAACTCGTTTCTTCAAGTAATGAGCGTGTATATTCCTAAAAAAATATATGCTTATTTCCGTTTTTGAAGGCGTGGGTGATGGGCTCTGATATGCCGCGTGTATGAATGTCCTCTCTATCCGTGTCACCGTATACGCCTGACACGGATAGAGAGGACGTTCATACACATTAAACATTAGATTGACCTAAGGGTTAACCATCTGAGAAGATTATAAACTTATTTGAGAACTTAGACTTGAAACGATTACATCACTATGGTTCCTTGTAACGGAGGTTACTAAGACATGGAATATGGGCTGGACATATGAATCAAACTAAAGAGGAGCTACAAAGTATATGGACAAAGTTATTCGCCAAACGGGCTTATCAAATCTCTGTCATCCGAAAGAAGATTACGGACATAGACATTAACAAACTTGCACTACAAATATTCAAAAGCCTTGAGGAAGTCACATGACGTGACGAAACATGTGTCGGCTGTTGTTGCTTGAGGATCAAGAAGAGGAGGACATATATATTTCATTTGTCTTGTACATTGTGTTCATCACCCTCTCTTGACCAGTCTTTCACCAATGTAATTTGTATCATTCTGTGGCTGTTTTGTATATCAATTTTTGATGGTGTTTCTAATATGTGTTAATTAAATTTATTCATTTATATGAACCAAAATTGTTATTTGTGGCTGAATGTTTAGAAACTGTGCGCAAATGTAGTCCTTTACGGTAAAAATATAAGCAATTAAATCGTTACATTTGAGTGCCGGGATATTGGATTATTCATGTTTTGTTTTGGTGTCAAATTTATTAAAATGTACTCTATTTTCTGAATTGTTTTGAAATGTGTAGTGTTTTTACTTTTTTACTGATGCATAAATACTTTACACATTGTCTCTTAGTTAAGCCTGACTGCTTTTCATGCCAAGCTATCCTGTGTTAAGCACAGGTTAATTTAGTGACTTGTTGTTGTTCACCCTGTACAGGAATGTGGCTTTTGCTTGACCAGTGCTCACACCTCAGTCAACAAACAACCCAATTTCTCACATAGGCTATTTAGCATTAGCCTTCCAGCAGCTGCCTCTGTCAATGCTTTCCCCTTAATTAGGTATGAATACTGATCCTAGAGCAAAACAGTGGCATAGGCTTTTTGGCAGGCCGACCTGGGAGCGAGGTATATGACCCATAATAGCTAAGGAAATGTGGCCGGCCAGGGTTTAGATACTTTATTAACTTTATAAGCCTGAGTGAGGCCTGCCCATTCATAATTAAGAGAGACCTGGGGGAGATATGTATTTGTTCCCTGAGTTAACTGAAGCCAGCTTGGCACCAGCCCAATGGAATGGGGGAGCTGGTCCCAATCCTAATTTAGTATAGGTGAGGAGGGGGGGAACTGCTTATTTCCCTAAACAAATCTCTGGCTTGCACACCATCAGCGTCCAATGGAAGAATCATTGTAAAATGTTGGATTTCAGTCATACAAGCTCTCTGCAAGGGCAGCAAGATTTTGCTATGTTGGAATTGCCTCAGAAAAGAACACCGTGGGATGGCTTGAAGTAAGGCCAACAAGGTGAGCTGCAAAAAATGGAAGGGTTGCCCCTGGAAACATTTTCTACTTTGGTTAATGAATGTCCAGACGTCAACCCCACACCATTGCCATAGAATCCTACAAAACAGACACATTACTGTCAGCTCATCAGAACTATTCTAGACCTACAGGGGAACCTGCTATCTGTGAACTATGTGAAGACTTGAAGGGTTAGTCCTACTCCCACTTTTACCACGGCCTGAAACATATACTCCAAGATACATTTGGCTCTTGGTGCCCCTGACTATGAGGCATACTACCAGATGGCACTTGTGCAATGCGTGGCTAGAAGGCTGGATGGCGAGGGGCTGACAGACATGGGGGAGAGCATTAGAAGAGGGACGTGTTGGCACTGCTACTAGTCAACAATCACCAGAAAGATGGGTGTCATTGGCTACTAAAAATCATGCTGCGTTGCTTTAAGAGGATATTCCCTAAAACCGCCCACCATCAGCTATACTCTGCTTAGTTTTTATACCAGCAGTTCAGAGGGCTGTTTACAGACAGGAGACTAAGGACATGGACAGAAGTGGATATTCATAACATGAGTGACTGTTATTAGGATAGGAAAATTCTGAGAGTTTGAAAGCATGGTCAGCGAAATTGGCCTACTGTACTCATAATTCCTGGTGTATGCAGCACTCCAACATTCCTTGAAAAATTCATGGGAGGACCATCACACCGAGCCACCAGAAATTATGAACATTGCACATACTACTCATGTTTGAAGGAGGAGGCTGAAGTCTGGTTTCCTGGCTGTACTGTTCCTTGATTGGCTTGACAAAGCTGATAACCTACTGGGAGTGTGTGGTGGCTAGAGACCCAAGAGATAACAAATGGGCCAGTGTGCTGGAACACCTTTGACTAGTGTTGAGAAATACCAGATTTAAATTAGTCCCCTTACTTAAATACCATATACCTCACATGACATAGATTAAACTCTGTCACTGGTACAGATGACACATTTTGCCCCAGCTGTGCTTTGAGGGATGCAGATTGTCTCCACATGACATGACGTGGTGAACAGGCTGAGTTTAGATGCACTTAAGATATGTCTCTTGGGGTTGCATTAACCACTAAACCCTTACAGGTTTACCTCCAAATTCTTAGTGGATTTGTAGAATGACCTTATCATCCTGTTCACAGAAGCGACAGACTGAAGGGTGCTACTGAGCAAGTTGCACAACGTACACTGGGGAAGATGGCAGGCACTGGGGAAGATGGCAGGCACTGTTGTCACTGTTCTCTAGGGACATGGATTATACGAATGACAGATGAAAGGAGGGGGTGGCAGCACATATGGTACAGAACATGGGAATACATTGGCTGGAGATGAATCAGGCGAGGGTTTTATTTAATGTTTACCTTTATTTTTGTATGTATATGTATTTTACTTTCTGCAGTGCCTTGTCTATCTATGACTTGTGCATAGACAGCACCCTACATACAGTGAAAACGCCGACAGGCTGTCTTGCATATCATGTGATTGCAGGGGGCATGACTGCACATAAATTGAATGTAGCTATATAGATTGTTAAAAAATGGTGGTACGCTTGCTCTATAAAATGAAGAAAAAATGGTTCAGTTGGCTAATCTCCTATATGGCTACAGAGATGCAACAAGCTGCCATATACCTTTTTGTTGACTTGACCAATCGGCCATTTAACCTACGGCCCTGGACAGGAACCTGCTGTGGCCTCAGCTGGAGTGAGTCCTGAACCTAGTTGCTGTCCCTGAGGTCCTGGGAGCCTTAAAGTGGCTAAGAGGAGCTGCTTTAGAAAGTTTGAAACGTTAAGACTTTGAAAACATTTGCACTCTAGCGCTTCAGCTGGAACTTGCAACAATGGTGCCTAATGTCAAAAGGATTATGTTGGGTACAGATGCCAGGTTTGACCGCTGGAGGATTTAAAGCTCTAAAATTGCGAGTCCAAGGGCTGGAATCTTGAGTGGGTGAAAGTGTAAAAATTATCTGCATGATAAGAGGACTTCAGTTTTCGAAAACGTTCTGCTTGGAGCATTTCCTGTCAAACCTACACCTTCAGTAGAAGTTACATATGGAATCAGCACCCATCAAAACAATATCTTAATCAGTCTTTTTGTATTGAATATATCCCAAGGAAAATTTCGCAATGAACAGGTCCGGACTTTAGTGGTGATCGTATTCAATTCTTTATTGGTTGATCCAAACAGATAAACATCCAAAAGTACACTTAATTCTTTTTTTGCTCAGTAGGCAAAAAAGGGATTTTGTGTGCGGCATCATATGTTATGTGGGCAGCCTGGATGTGATTGGATGGCATTGAAATGTATTTCAAATATAGATCGGTGTTATAGTTTAGAGGTAGATCTAGTGTTGCAAGCCCTAGTATAACATTCAACTGGATAAGCTTTAAAGAAAAATATTGGAAGTTAAAATATGAAAAATAAATTGCAACAACATTAAGCAGCGTTTTCTTAAAAGTTTGAAATGTTCCATTATTTTCCAATATATTTTTATATTTATTTGGTAACTTCAGTGTTCTCTATAGGAGTGTGTTGCAGCACCGGGGGTTTGCCAAGTATTTTGCTTGACTTACTTAAAGGCTGAGCTGGAGTGAACATATTACTGTTTTATTAGTTTGATTATAGAGGTAGTTTCTTCAGAGGTAGAGAACAATGGGCTTGTCCTTCTGTGGGTTAGTGTTTGTCCCTCCCTAATCCTCTGTCAGGCTCTGACTCAATACTCCTCGGGGCTGTGCTGAAAGCCCTATACCAACACCCACGCAACAATCCTGCTGCCTGAATGGTTATCATAGACAAACAGAACGGTCCCGTGAGCGCGGGAAAGGAAGGGGACAGCAGGGAGGGAGATCTGGAACGACAAAGACAAGGGATTAGAATAACACCCCCCCTATCTATCATACAATGGATTCTTATCTCCAACAAGTATTATAATACCAGACCTCTATAAGTTTACGCCCCTACCTGAAAAGAAAAATAGAGGGTCTTTAAGTATATACAGGAGAGAGAGGCAAGGGTACTATCCGAGACGGCAACCAACTGGAAAAAAGAACAATGAACAGAATAAGATGATGCTATTTTCATAACATAAGGTATACACATTTGTTCAATACCTTACCTACCACTTCAAATCAGTGTTCTGCCTTGCGTTGCTTAAATCCCATTGATTAGATACCCCCCTGTAGATTCTCTCCTGCACTGAAGAAATAAATAACAAACAATTCGTTGTCTACAGACAAATGATATGAAAAACACAAAGGTTACTTCACCCTTGTTTCAGGTACTGTTCAAGCATTGAGGATTGATATATTCCCAAGAAATGCAGAGTCTTTGCAACCCCTTCATAAGTCACAAATGTACATAGATTGCAGTTTGAGCCAAAACTGCTCCTTACAGGAGAGCACGTTTCTATAACCACTAGCACTGCCAAACGCTAACTCGGTTCCTGAATGAGTCACGCCACAGTATCGGTAATTACCAGTTTCTTTCCCCGCAAGAGAATGCAGCCGCACTTCTCCTCAAAACGGGTATAGATATTCGTTGGCTCCTTTAGTACACCAAGGTACCCGAGCGAGCAAGGAAAACAAACAGCCTGTCACCACTCCGGGTAACGCTGAACAAACTTCCTCTCAGGATATCCTTACTCACGATTGCGCAGACCTCACGTTTCACAATAAAACTCCTCACCCCAACGGTACGAATTATCGGCACCGACTGCAGCCGCCGCGTTGATTTATTTCCTGAAAGGGCGTGGCTGGCGTTGCTGCGTCGTTTTACCGCTGGCCCCTCTGGGAAGTGTAGGTCGTTTCAGTTCCGTGCTGACTGCCACGCATTGTGCGGACAGCGGCACGCTCGGTATTCAAAACGTGACAGTACATCCCCCCTCACAAGGGACGCTGTCCAGGCGCAGGCCTGTCTGGATGTAGTCTATGAAAACGGGACACAAGGCGTGGAGCGTGCACCGAACTAGCCGGTTCCCAGGAGACCCATAACCTTTCCATGAAAGCAAGTATTGGAGCCTCCCCCTCACCCTCCTGGAGTCTAGTACTCGAAGAACCACATATTCCAGATCATTCTGCACCCAAACAGGCAAGGGAGCCCGACACACAGGGACACGAGAGGGCTTCAGGAGGGACACATGAAACACAGGGTGAATCTTGAAATGTGCAGGCAACCTTAACTTCACAGCCACCAGGTTCACCCGTTTAACCACCCGATAAGGACCTATGAACCTGGGATTAAACACGCTATGTCTCCTGAATCTGATGTGTTTCGTGGATAACCACACCAAGTCCCCTTTCTTGTACACAGGACAAGGTCTACGGTGTTTATCAGCCTGTGCCTTGTACCCCACTTTGGCTCGAACAAGATTCCTACGCGTCGCCAGAAGTATCCTGCGAATGCGCATCAATCTTGCTTTGACGTCTGGCAGCCGAAGGGTGTCACTTGGAGCACCAAGGGATTAACTCTAGGATGAGGAGCTGAAAAAAGGGGAATGTCCCGTAGAAGAGTGTTGAGTGCTATTGTATGCTAGCTCCGCCACCCACAGCCAATTCACCCAGGAATCTGAATCTGCCTGGACATAGCAACAGAGATATTGTTTCAGGGATTGGTTTAGTCTCTCCGTTTAGCCGTCTGACTGTGAGTGAAAACTGGTGGAGAGGGACGAGGATATGTGTAAAGCTGAACACCAGACTCTCCAGAAACCGGCAGTGAATTGGGCCCCTCTATCCGAGACTATCACCTTCGGGAGACCATGCAACCTCACCACGTGTGTCAATAGAAGGTGTGCTAAACGACCCGCTGTTGGCACCTGATCGCAAGCAATAAAGTGTCCCATTTTTATAAGATAGTCCACAACAACCAAGATGGTTGTTTTGCCCTGATCCTAAGGTAGTCCCACGATAGAATCCACGGAGAAGCTTTCCCATGGGGTTTCAGGAGTGGGCAGGGGCTGCAAGTACCCTTGAGGTCGCTGGTGATCCGATTTCATTCTGGCACACTGTACACACTGTTTTCCACACTGACTCAAGTCCATGCTAATGGAAGGCCACCAGAATTGCCGTAACACCTTCTCCAGAGTTTTCACGTACCCCATATGGCCTGCACTTGGCGTTTCGTGACACCATTGAAACACCGTTTTTCGCAGCACTTTGGTAGGTACAAGCACTTGTGTTCCCTTCACAGCAATTCCTTGTTTCATTTTCCACTCCGGGTGGTGGCGAAGCCATGTTCTCCAGACGCAGGACTGTAAGCCTGAGCGAACTGCATGTAAAAAGTCTCCAGACTGGCTAACACACACCATCTTAGCGGGATCTATGATGGATCTGTCTGGGGTTATGGCATGCATCACAGGACTTTCTTGCCGGGTCAGAGCATCCGCTTTTTTGGTATTAACTCCGGGCCTATATGTGACCACGAATCTGTACTCCTCAAAAAACAGCATCCAGCGTAACTGTCTAGGGGTGAGATGACGTGCTGCTCTTATGAATTGCATGTTGCGGTGGTCTGTATAGACCGTTACCTGATGAACCGCTCCCAACAACCAATGTCTCCACTCCAAAAAAGCGTCTTTTATGGCCAGTAACTCTTTTTCAGCGATGGTGTAGTTTACTTCTGCCGGACTGAGTTTCCTCGACATGAAAGCGATAGGGTGTAAAATTCCAGTGCTTTCGTGTCTCTGAGACAGAACTGCCCCTAACGCTACTTCAGACGCGTCCTCCTCCACCACAAAAGGCAGTTCCCGATTGGCATGAGTCAAAACAGGCGCTCTGGTGAAGGCTTGTTTCAGTCCTTCAAACGATCGTTGAGTTTCTGCATCCCAATGAAAAGGTACGTTCTTTCTCGTGATGCGGGTTAAGGGGGTCACCAAGGCAGAAAAGCCACTGATAAAACGTCTGTAGAAGTTGGCAAACCCCAATAAACACTGTATGTCTTTGACAGTACATGGACGAGGCCATTCCTTTATGGCTCTGACTTTCCTTTCCGCCATCACTTGCCCTGAGGGAGTCAGCATTACTCCTAGAAATTCTACGGTGTTCACATGAAACTCACATTTGGTGATCTTACAATAGAGATGATGACACTTCAAAGCCTCTAACACCCTGCTCACGTGTATTCGATGTTCCTCCGTCGTGTTAGAATATACCAGGATGTCGTCGATGTAGACGACTACAAAGAGATCCAGAAACTCCCTTAGTACCTCATTCAGAAAGAATTGGAACGCGGCCGGGGCGTTACAAAGCCCGAAGGGCATCACGAGGTATTCAAAGAGCCCATACCGCGTCTTAAAGGCCGTCTTCCATTCATCGCCCCTTCTTATACGGACCAGATGGTATGCGCCTCGCAGGTCAAGCTTCCTGTAGATCGTCGCCGTTCTAACTTGTTCCAGTAAGACCTGGATCAAGGGCAAGGGGTACTGATTTTTTATGGTGATAGAGTTTAATGCACGATAATCGATGCAACACCTCTTCTCTCCATTCGCCTTCGGTCTAAAAAATAAAGGCGACGAAGCCGGGGATCTCGAAGGACGGATGTATCCTATTGCCAAGTATTTATCCAAATAAGCCCTGAGATACTCATTCTCGGGAACTGTAAGAGCGTACAGCCTACCGTTTGGTACTACTGATCCAGGAACCAAATCGATACGGCAATCGAATGCTCTATGAGGCGGTAGCGCCTCGGCTTGTTCCTCGCTGAACACCTTCGAAAAAGCCGAATAACAGGGAGGCAACGTCACTTCTTTTTCTGCGGCATTGGCGATGTTATGTATCAACGATAATGCCCGAGAAGGGCACTCTTTGTTCAATAAGCAGTGTTCTTTGCAATAGTCCGAAACGAAACTAATTGTTTTATTTGTCCAATGGATGGAGGGTTCATGTTTCTGGAGCCATGGGAGCCCCAAAATGATGCCATACTGAGGTGCTTGTATCACATTAAATGAAATCATCTCATGATGACTACCATTGTATACGCAGGTATAAGCAGGGGTATGGTATTTGATGGGCCCTGCTATCAGTTCGCTACCATCCACTGCATAAACCAGTTCGGGGTGTTTCTTGGATATGAGCCGGATTCCTAGTCTTTCGGCTTCTGCATAATCTATAAAACAACCAGTGGCCCCAGAGTCCACCATTGCTTTGACTTCTTGTTCACCCGACTCCACGAACAAAGACAAGGACAAAACCACATGATTCCTTTCCTGATCGCAACCAGGCGTAATGGAAGGGATGATGGTCAGGCTTGAGGGTTCCCCTTCTTCCACTCTCAAGCACTGGAGTTTTCCGTCTTCTTGTCTGTTGCTCTGGCAGCGGCTTGACCTGTTCTTTATCTTCCGGTTTTTGGTTTCGTGGGACACTCACGTAAGTAGTGCCCTTTTCTTCCACAATACAAACATAAACCGTTCTTTCTGCGATGTTCCTTTTCGCTAAAGGATAAAGAGGCCCGAACCGCTCCTATCTCCATAGCGTTCTGAGCCGATGTCGTTTTATCACCACCCCCTCCTCCTCGATCAGGAACGACCGCTATCGGTTCTTTCTTTCTCAGTTCTCCTTTCCGCTCTCTTATCCGATGATCCAGGCGTAGTGTTAATTCTAGAAGAGCAGAACAGGTTCGGGGTTGAGGATCTATGTGTGCCAGCACATCCTTCATCTCGTCGTTGAGGCCTTGGTAGAATAAAGCGGATTGTTTCACCTCGGGCCAATCCGTTTCCGCAACCAGGCGACGGAAACTATTCAGATAAGTCACTAGATCAGTGCCACCCTGTTTGAGGACCAACAACTCCCTGTCCGCTGAAAACGTTTCAGCTCTATGGTCAAATGTTTTTTTGAACTCTACCCTGAATTCGTCCCAATCATAGAGTAGCGGGTCATCTCTTCTAACCACCGGGACAGCCCACTGCGCAGCTTCCCCCCCAAGATAGGATATGAGAAAAGCCACCCTGGCCTGATTGGTTGAAAAATTTTGGGTTTGCACATGAAGTGTAAGAGCACTTGGGTCATAAACACCTGGACTTTTTTGTTATCCCCGTAAAACCGTTCCGGGGGGGCTAGGGGTATTTGTGTGGGCATTTCTACCACTAAGGAGGGTGTAGGTACAGCGCTAGCCCCAGCATCAAATGGATTCCCCTGCAGCCTATTCATGCAGGCCCTTAATTGCGCATTTTCAGTTCTGGAAGCCGCCACTTCTCTATTGGAGGCTGCCAGCTCTGTCTGCACTAAAGCCAAGGCTGCCAGAACGTCATCAAGCGTAGCCATTCTCCTTCAACACAGCCAAGAGGAGGATCAGTTTCCGTGGGCCGATAATTCTGTCAGGCTCTGACTCAATACTCCTCGGGGCTGTGCTGAAAGCCCTATACCAACACCCACGCAACAATCCTGCTGCCTGAATGGTTATCACAGACAAACAGAACGGTCCCGTGAGCGCGGGAAAGGAAGGGGACAGCAGGGAGGGAGATCTGGAACGACAAAGACAAGGGATTAGAATAATACCCCCCCCCTATCTATCATACAATGGATTCTTATCTCCAACAAGTATTATAATACCAGACCTCTATAAGTTTACGCCCCTACCTGAAAAGAAAAATAGAGGGTCTTTAAGTATATACAGGAGAGAGAGGCAAGGGTACTATCCGAGACGGCAACCAACTGGAAAAAAGAACAATGAACAGAATAAGATGATGCTATTTTCATTACATAAGGCATACACATTTGTTCAATACTTTACCTACCACTTCAATTCAGTGTTCTGCCTTGCGTTGCTTAAATCCCATTGATTAGATACCCCCCTGTAGATTCTCTCCTGCACTGAAGAAATAAATAACAAACAATTCGTTGTCTACAGACAAATGATATGAAAAACACAAAGGTTACTTCACCCTTGTTTCAGGTACTGTTCAAGCATTAAGGATTGATATATTCCCAAGAAATGCAGAGTCTTTGCAACCCCTTCATAAGTCACAAATGTACATAGATTGCAGTTTGAGCCCAAACTGTTCCTTACAGGAGAGCGCGTTTCTATAACCACCAGCACTGCCAAACGCTAACTCGGTTCCTGAATGAGTCACGCCACAGTATCGGTAATTACCAGTTTCTTTCCCCGCAAGAGAATGCAGCCGCACTTCTCCTCAAAACGGGTAAAGATATTCGTTGGCTCCTTTAGTACACCAAGGAACCCGAGCGAGCAAGGAAAACAAACAGCCTGTCACCCCTCCGGGTAACGCTGAACAAACTTCCTCTCAGGATATCCTTACTCACGATTGCGCGGACCTCACGTTTCACAACAAAACTCCTCACCCCAACGGTACAAATTATCGGCACCGACTGCAGCCGCCGCGTTGATTTATTTCCTGAAAGGGCGTGGCTGGCGTTGCTGCGTCGTCTTACCGCTGGCCCCTCTGGGAAGTGTAGGTCGTTTCAGTTCCGTGCTGACTGCCACGCATTGTGCGGACAGCGGCACGCTCGGTATTCAAAACGTGACATCCTCCCCGTAACACTCCCTTAACCCTCCAAGCCCACCCAAGAATATTCCTCTTTTGTTGTAAGCAGTGATGGAGCGAGATTTAGAAATATATTTATTTCAACTCGCAAAGTTAAACTTCCATAATAAAATAATTGTACTAAACATGAATGGAGTGTAAATTATTAATCAACTTAGAATAAATTGCAGTTCGTGACATGTGGGAACTAATATATATGTGCTCATATATGTGCTTTATGTTGCAAAAGCATGTTGGTGAAAAAATAATAATTTAATCTTGTCTATTGTTTTGTCAGAATAAATTGTGGCTGTTTTAATAATGGCATGTGCTTATTTCTGTGTTCTCATGTTATGTCTTTTCGTCTTTATTGTGCACAAATCTGTGTGTTGCTTCATTTGCTTCTGCTAGGTAACATAGATTAATGGGTTAATAATTAGCAAAGGTGGGTGGGTAACAGAACAAACTTTATTTCTCACATTAATCGGTATTTTGTGTTTGTTTATACATTAGTTTTGCGAGTGGGCCTAAAGAAAATGGCTGCCAATACTGCAGCCTTCGAGGCTTGACTAGAGTGAAACCTTTAGACATGCGCAGAGTATTTTGCTGAGCTGACAACGTTTAATGCAGAAGAAATCAAATCCTGGTCGAGTTGAATGTGTTCTTGGTGACATTTCCAAGGACAGGACATTGAATGGCCTGCCAAGATTAGGAAGTAAATGTTTCTCCCCGTCAAAAGTATCGTTTTGAGGAAGCAAAGAGCATGGTGAAACTAAGAACAATAAGGGCTATGATGACGAGGCCCCGGACTTGGTCAGGAGTGCGTGACCTGACAGTGGACTGACATGGCTCAGCAAATGGAAAGTTTGGATTGACAGAAAAAACATCCGATAAAGATACTTTAGTTAGTCAGAAAAGGTATAAAAACTGTCCCCATGGGAGGGAGGGGGGGCTTGCTGCTCATCTTCTCCTGATTCCTGTTAGGCATGACGTGCTGACGGACTCTTTGGAGCATGTAAGGATCAATAGGGTTGAATGACTTTTACCTTTATTCATTTAGGCGAAATGAGTTTTTAGATAGGGAAAATAGAGCTTAGGTGATGGAAAATTGTTTATTCTTCATATAACATGCTATTTGATTTTACTTGGAACTGTCAGACTAATTTGCTATTCCTCTAATAAAATGCACTTTTCTTGAATAAATAGTTAATAAATAAGTTTTTTGAAAAGACAAGCTGGTCTTGTTATTTCATAGTCATTACCATCAGCAGATCCATTTGCCTAAGTGACTTAATTAAATGCAAAGCATTACAAAAACCATGGTGAAATCATTATACTGCGGTTGTATATAAATGTGTATATAATTTGTGAATAGGTTTTATTAATTAGGTCACATGATTCAGTTGCTCAAAATATGTCACGTTAGTTTATGGGCCTTGTGAGTGTTTTATGATTAATGGTGAGTATTGTGGAGTTGGGTAGCGTTGTTATGACATATTTTCTGGATCAATTCTCTGGTAGCAGAGTTACGGTTGCTATGGTAACTGACATGCTACATGGTAATTACATAGGATCGATGTTTAACATCCGTTGTTATTGTTCATTTGTTACATGTAGTCAAAAGGTTTTTTTTCTGCAGTGTGAAAAATCCTAGTTGTGCCGGCATATGAGTGGTGTGACAAATAAAGTTACACAGTGCATTTGTTCTGTTTCAAAATAGTGGTATTGTCATATATCACTAGTGTTGTGGACATACAGCACGAATTTAAGGATTTTAGATGTGCTAGGTAGAATGTATAGTGAGGATTGTCTATGAAATTGTAGCTTTCGAGTATAGGGACTTAGAGCCTGTTTTAAAACTCACTGCGAAAAGAGTAGTAGAATTTTATCTGAACTTGTGTGAAGGGTAAGGAAGCGTCGTCTATTCTTACTGACAAATGTGGATTTCTTTGGTCGGTTAAAGTCCTGCCAAGATTTCATGTATGTATGGTTAAGGAAACTTTCCGTTTAAAAGTGCGTAAATGATTTTGTAAAATCGTATGAGTCAAACTTTGAATTTCTACTTAATGTGCATTCAGAGGGAAACGAGTTCGTTATTACTTGTTAGAATATATTCTGTGAGAGTAGCGTCGTCTATTTCACGCAAAAGAATACTTGAATGATTGTATAAAGTATCACTTTATTTCGTGAAACAGACAAGTGGTTTGTTTATTTGCTGTTATTAATTGAAATTCACTGAAAAAGTTTTCTTAAAATGGTGCTGTGAAAATATTTTGTGAAGGAGGGGTGAGCGCTAAGAGTGAGAGACGAGAAGCTGCAGCGGCTGTGTACGTCACAGGGTCCACGCTGTGATTGGATAGCATACGTCACAGCTAGTGCACTGATTGGTTCACGTGACTGAGTCAAGCTGTAAGCTAATTGGCTCTTTCTGAAAGTGGCAGTTCTATTGGTTGAGCAAGGTGGTGACGTAGCTTAACCTGATTGGCTTGTTGGTGTGTTTCGCGCACGGATTGGTTGGTTTTGCGGAACAACCAGGAAACATTTACGATCATTTTAAATTAAACGGATTTGATTAAAACATGAGTTATTATTACAGAAAAGAGGAAAAGAAGCTTACATGGCTTCAGAAATTGAAAAATATATTTTCACCCGATAAGAAAATTGAGACGCGAGGTGGAAAATTACTTCATAAGTACAAAACACCTGCAGCCTATATGGAAGGTAAATATGGTTATCATACTTACCTTTGGTTTGATAACTGGATGGATTATACCAAGAATGATGGTGTTTTAGCTTGGCCAGAAGATGGCTCATTTAATATGAGAATTTTGAAAAATTTTAGAGAAAAGATGATGGCTCTTGTGCCGAAGCCTAGACCGACACAATTTGAGGCTTTAGTTGAATGGGAGGATGAGATGTTTCAACTACAAAGGTAAAGCTGTGGTATAATAAAAAGTCCAAAATCAAATTTTAAAAGAGAAACTAATGAGGATAGAATGCGTCGATGGAGACAAGCAGACATGTGTGATGGTCTCTATCCAGTGAGAGTAATGATTATTGAAATACCAGGTCAAAAGAATACCCAAAAGAAAAATAATATTGAAGAAAGTGATTTAGAAGATCCAGTTTTAGAAGAAATATATCTTACAAATAAGAAACAGACTCCTTTAAAACAAGCTTGTTCATGGTCTACCCCGATGGTCAGCAGCCTTCATTTTTTAATCGTTCTACCCAGCTTTCAGTTGTGCATCACATGCACAAGTAAAAGTGCGAGCCTGCAGAATTGGTATGAGTCAGTGCCTGTTTTGTTGTTATTTCAGCATTGCTTTTGCTTGAAAAGCAAGCTGTGCAGGGTCAGATTACCCAACCTAGACTCAAAGCATTTCTTTCAGAAGTCTAGCACTCATGTATGGGCAGCCTCTCCACGAATAAATGTGAAAATCATATGCTGTCTGGCCCTTTCTTCTTTATTGTACACTACATACTTTTTTTGTGTTACATGCTATTTAAATATTGACTTTCAACTGTCAATGGACTCAATTATTATAAAGAGAATGCAGCAGCTGTGCATGCTTAAAGAAAAGATACTTTGATTTTTATCTCGGAAAGACATTCTTATTTTCATACTACCATTTCATTTTTACTCAAATTGACAATGATAAATTGGGTTAAAAGACCATCTCCAAAGAGAGCTTTGATGAGGGACAATAGTACCACAACATATTTAAGTGGCTTCGAAGGTGCTGCTTAGATTTGAATTCACCTTAAATAACTGGAAAGAAAATAGGCATTTGGCAAAAGAGGAACACGTAGTTTGAATCAAAAACTGTTTGGGAGAGCCTTGACAGAATGTGTCAGCTCAAAATCTCTTGAAGTACAACGTTTTGGCTGTCCATTTATTCAGTTTGTGAGATACAGTAAAGCACTTTGCTACATTCCATAAAAGCATCACAGTTGTAAATCAACAAACGTGGGTATCTGGCACAAGACACAGATGGCTCTTAATCTCAGTGTGAGCTAGTGTGGGCGAGGGTGTATGTGTCCAGATGTCCAGCATGAGGAGTGCGTGATCACTATGTGTTGTATGCCTGCAGTGTCATAATTGGCTGAGTGTGCCTATCTACATGTGGTATCTAGCGTTGTGGTAATTCTGGGGAATGCAAGCATTTGGCCAAAAAGGCATTATTGGGGCCAACTCTCTCAGACTTGTTTGTGGTGCAACTATATATCTGTGGAATCGATCAGGGTTTACCTCGGTGCGTGTTTGTCTTTGCTTTATTGGGGGCCCCACCTGTGACCTGTTACTAGATAGGCATGGGCATGGGTCGCAGTGCCAGCCTGACCACGTATCTCTAACTCAGACACATTGGAGATATCCCCATGGGGGAATCCGACAGCAATGATATGAGTTCATTGGAACTCCTAAAAGTAATATGTCAGCAACTGGTATTGTTTTTTGTGACATTATCATTATTATGCATAAGTTGTAATTTTGTAAATTAGTATTATTTGTACTGTTATTAAAGAGATTATGTTTGCTCTGAGCTGAATGCACTTTGACAATGTTTTCATTCTCATAAATAATATCATATGGGCATGGATCATGGAATACACTGATGTCAATATTGCTGATCTCGGCACTGCAGTGCATTCACAAGTTACGGTATACATTGACATTGAATTGACTAGCATTGTGCGGGTACAAGCTGTGGCATACATTCACATTACATTTACTGATATTGCCGTTGGTAGGAAAGAATTGAAGCAGATTTAGTGTTATTGACGTCAGATCTTCTATGTTTTTCCATAGAAGAAGTTGATGACATTGTACTTTTTGGTAGAGTGAGAAATGGGTGAGTCTGGCCTCATGGGCATCATTCCGCTCCTGTTAGTGGCTTCATTGGTGGTGTTGGTATAGTACTTTGCTTTGGATAATGTGATGATGTGATGAGAGAAGCAAACTCATTATTTGGGTATTTCTGTTTTTTTCTATTTTCATGGTTTATGGTGGGACATCACTGTGATATTATGTTATGTTATGTCCTGTTTGTCATGTTGATTTGTTAAGCGCACTTGTCACCTGTGAAAGTATTCAGGCACTGAGTGGGTGAATAGGAAGAGCCTATACCCAGCAGTGTCTTTGATGTACCACAGGTTTAGTTGAAAAGCCAAGTCTCAGCTTCTTGATGAATTCAAGAAATGAGGAGGAGGTCCTGATGTGTTGGGGAAGGTTGTTCCAGGACTTAGCAGCATTGTATTAAAATGAATGACCTCCGGTTCTGCCTCTGTGGTGTGTGGGATGTGTGAAAGTAAGAGTTACATTGAGCACAGTAGTCTGCTGGGTTGCTCGGAGTGTAGGCAATGGTTGAGGTAGGTAGGTCCTATGTTGTCAAGAGCTGAATACATGGATGAGACTCTTGAGCTGACTGTAGATCTGGATGGAGAGCGAATGGAGCTCCTTCTAGGTGAGCCGAGAAGTGTGAGCTGCAAGGGAGGTCAAGTATGATTCTGGCTGCGGTGTTCTGAATGGTCTGAAGGTTGTCTAAGAGTTGGGTTGAGATTTTAGTTTAGAGTGCATTGCCATAGTCTAGTCTGCTGGTATTGAGGGCTTGTGTGACAGTATGTCTGGTGGAGCCACTTGTAGATCGTATGCAGCATTCATAGGATGAGGAAACATGAGAAGGTGACAGTATTGATCTGCGATGTCTTGGTGAATTTGTTGTCCAGGATGAGTAAGTTCCTGGCACGATGCGACTAGATAGGTGTGGGTCCTAGTTCCAAGGACCACCAGGCTGCATCCCAGGGTGAGTGCTTGTTCCCGAAGATCATTACTTTCATTTTGTTGGTGTTGAACAACAGGCAGTTCTCTTTCATCCAGTTCTTCATGCTGGTCATGTAGTTTGAGAAATGGCCTTGGCGGAGTTCATGGAGTTGCGCTTTATGGAACTCTGTGAAGTTTGCTGGTACGCCCGTTCGTGTCCCGATGGAAACGCAAGTGAGTTCTTGCACTCCAAATCACATGCAAACTACACTAAACGGTTCTCAAGTGTGTTCTTGCATTCTAAATCTTGCAGGAACGGCATCATGAGGTCCGCATGGGCATGGTCATCGTCATCATGTGTTTCTGATCTCTGTATGGTGCTGGGGCTAAAATGTAATCTCTCTTCTATCAGTCTAATAATCTTCCTTTGTTTCACCCTTACTTCCTTATCATTCTTCTTTCTATTCCTTTTATTTTTTTTCTTCTGAACCCACCCAGCGCTATGGCAGAGGCCTGGAGGCCACTTTTTGGGTGTGCAACTACACCCCCCCTCTATGCTGGAAGTAGGAAGCAGGCCCGGTAGTGGATACCCCCTGCGGAAAGATTGGCTATGCTAGGGAGGGTGTGCCAGTGCGTGCAGCATACCAGCTAGGTTTGGTCACAGTCCAGCAGCTGATGCACGATTGGACGGAAATCCTGGACCGGGAACAGGCCCTGCTCTACTTGCTAGGTGTTGAGATTCCAGGACTCTGCGAATATTAATTATTTGTTGCGTTTGTGTTCTACAATGCCAACATTTTTTTCAAAAGAGCATGCTGCTCACACTCTGAGGTAAGTTGTGTTTAGTTTACGTTATATTATTGTGTGATCCAGCTTTTAGTTTCTCCAGGCAGGTGCTCAGCACTACCTAATTGTACTTATCATTGGCGCTTACTAAGGCTGATTAATAAAGAAGTCATGGCAGACTGTTCTCCTGTCACTACAGTGAATCTGTGGCTATGTTTATGCAGCTCGTATTGTTTCATGATATTTATTTCACAGCGATGTGTAGTATGCATTGATGCATTGCAAAAAAAAGGAGACTGAACTTGGCCATCAAAGGGGTTTAGAAATGGGAATCGCATCAAAGATCATTCACTGCAATTCATTAGTTTCAAAAGTAGTTTTTGTTAAGGAAATTTGGAATAGGGATTTCAGGATTAGTTTGGGCAACACAACGATAGTAGATAGACTCGAGTTGAAATTAGTAGTACCATAGGCGATCTGTTTTACAGAAATACAATGTGACTGCGTTTGCTTGTCATATCATTATTGTGGAGATTATTAACTGAATCATGAATCTATTTTTTTATCTTCTTAATTTCTTACATCAGTATCCATAGGCAAGAAAAGGGGAGTTGTCAAGGGTCCAGGAGAAGCTGCTCAGCCAGCACCGTCCACCAGAGCCACTGCGGGGGGCTCTGCTGACCCCAGTAAGTCCACAATTTATTATTATTATTTCCCTAATGTTGGGTTTTGGGATTGATTTGGTCTTCTTAGGGTAGAATTCTGTGGTATTGAAATGTTGGTTCTGTCTATCATGAAGATTCCAATTGCAGACCCAAGTAAGCTACTATCAAAAATAAAATTCACCATGTATACTTGTTGAGAAGGCTTTATCATTTCTGCTCATGCACAGTTGCATTCACAAGAGTGTGGTCATAGTCATCATGGACTCCCCTGCCAATGTAGTGTGCTGCTGTCTCATTCAGTTATAGTTACATCATGGATGGAAAAAAGTCTGATACGCCCTTAGAAGAGTTGTGTCAAAGAAGGGTTGATGTAATGGAGCTCCTGTTTTCTGTGGGCAAGATGACCGCGGGCAGTCTGTAGTGAGAAGTCGTATCTCACTCCTCCTCCCTTTTCATACTCAACAATGGTTAGACTGCTCTCTCCATAGCAATGGACGAGGAGAACACGCACTTACCAGCCCAAGTAGCTACAGGACATTGTTCCTCACAGGTAGCTTGGTAAGAATACTCCTGGTGCGAGCACAAAGAGGACTAATAGACTTTGCAGCGCTGTTTTTTAAAGGGGTTTCCAGTATGCCACCATGCTCAAGCAAGCCGGGCAAAAAGCAGAAGGACATGGCACCCAAGGAAAAGGACGAGTCTAAGGCTCCTGTAGCTCCCCTCCCAATGCAGCGATCCACCAGCGTCAGTGCTGCAAGGAGGATTCAAGCAAAGAAAGCGGGTGAGCAGCGGAGCAATAATGGCGCCGCCCCCACCCCGGGAAATGTACGCGATGTACGGGATGCTCCAGCGGTGAAAAACATCCAGAATAAAGGGAAAATTAAAGAGACTGTCTTATGACAACCTACCATTCCAGAGGCCTTTGCGAACAAACCCCCAGAGCCGTCGGATACAGCGGCTGCCAGCGCAAGTAGAGGAGAAGGCGATCACATCGCCGTCCTCAACGTCCTCGAGGACGCTGCAGGGCTGGTAACTAGGCAACCGCCGGAGCTGGAGCAGGCAGACGTTGATCTCAGAGCCTGTAGGTACGGATGGTGTCCCAGTCAGAGGCATCGAGCTACCCCAGACAGACACCGCTTGGAAATTTAACACTCCCATGGAAGGGGGCAAGGGTGAGTCAGGGATTCATTTGCTGGGAGGGGGCCCATCCGCTGTTGGCAAAGCTGTGAGCACTTGGGCAAGTGATCCAGTACTGGCATACTAGAACAACATTAGTGTCTCTAACCAAGTGAGGCCCCAGGAGAGTGGGGTCTCTGGTGAGGCCGGCTCACCGGATTGTTTTTTCTCAGTTAATGAGGATTCTGAGTCTCTTATGTCAAGTGAGGTTAGTTCTGAGGTGGATACTGACTCTGGTAGCGGCTCTAATGCCCAAAAAAGTACACAGAAAAAACAAAGGTCTAGGAGAAAATTCAATCTATCAAGAAGCCCGGCAGACCCTACCAAAAAACTGATATGGGACTACTCCGCTACATCTCAGATTTATCAGGACCATGGCAGTACACCATTGCAAACCGGGGAACAGCCCTCACCTCACCCGGAGCCCCAACCTGCCTCACTAGACTTACTATTTAGCACCCTGAAAAAAATGCTAAGCGAGGCAAGGTTGGAAAGTCGAAGGGCTAGACAGGGGACAAAGAAGATTCAAAATTCACTGAGAAAGATGAATAAACTTTACGAGGAGGTTGCAGAACGGGTCTCACAAGTCGAAGAAAGGACTGGAAAGCTGGAGGGCAATTTTAATAGCTTTCAAACCTTTAAGCAGGAGCAACAGAAGATGGCAGAGGATATACAGAGGAAGCTCGAAGACTCTGAAAACCGACAGCGCCGCAATAACATTAGACTGTTGGGTGTGGCAGAGGGGATCGAAGGGCAGGACGCAAGAATGTTTGTCTTGAAATTACTAAAGGGGCCTTTCCCGGGTCATCTTCCTGGCAGTGGAAAAACAAAATACAAAGGGCACACAACTTCTCCCTGACAATAAGGAAAGGGCAGGGTGCAATGCAAGATGGCAGGCCCAGGGCAATCTTGGTGTATGTAGACAACTATTTGCTGAGACAGGAAATCCTAGAGAAAGCAAAACCGGAGGCCAAGCGTTCATTCAATAATGTTACTTTTTTCGCTAGGCCCGACTTTTGTCATGTCACGGTGGAGAGAAGGTGGAGGCTGAGGCAGCTAATTACTCCCATTGGCCCTGGGCTCGGAGGCATATCTTCTGTATCCTGCCAAGTTGAAAGTGATTACTAGATTGCAGGTTAAAATGTTTTTCTCAGAGATTAAGGCAAAAGAATATATGGAGGAAGTGTTGGGTCACAAGGGTGGGGGGCAATAACAATGTACAAATGACAAAGTAAGCAGCACGAAAGAGTAGGCAAGTTAGTGGCGGGTGACTTTGCACAATAAGGAGAGAATCTAGTTTCTATAAACTCGGGGAGGGAGGAGGGTGCAACAGCTACATTCCAAGCGGCCACACATAGGTCATGATTGACCTATTTGCCTGTATGGGGGGGTATAGGCGGGGAAGGTCGCAGGGGAGGGAACGGGAGGGTGAAGGGAAGGGGGGGCACACACAGCATGCACAGCATATCCAACACAACACAATGGTTTTTGTTCTACTTAAAAAGTTGATGGACAAGGCAAGGCAACTTTTTGATGTGTTTTAATGGCTTGTCAAATTGCCTCTATTAACGTTTGTGGTCTGAATGATGTTAACAAAAGGTTGCGGGTAGCTGCGCTTCTAAAAACAATGCGTCTAGATCTTGTTTGCCTGCAGAAACACACATAGAGGGGATAAAGGGGTTTCTGCTGGAGCAGCTGGGGTTTCACTGTTAGCTCACACAAAGCAAGGCTCTAAGACCAGAGGCATGGCTATTTTGGGTAAAGGGAGGGACATTATTGTAATTAGGAAAAAAGAGGACCAGTGGGGTAGATGGGTTTTGGTGGAAATACTATGCAGGGGTGAGAAGTTTACACTGGTCTCAGTATATGGCTCTACCGAAGACGACCCTGACATCTTCAAATTTTTAGATACGGAACTAGCCCGGTGGCCCGAACCGATCATATGCTGCGGGGACTTCAATATTAATGGACCCTCAGGTTCTGATATACTAGCAGTGTTGGGATATACTGGCCGAAAGAAAAAAATGTACAGAGCAATATCTGCTATGGCACATCATAACTCACTAATAGATCTCTGGACAAAACTGCATCCCCAAAATGATGGTAGTACATTCTTCTCAGCACCCCATAAAATCTTGGTAATACTGGACTACTTTTGGATATCTAACTCCCTACTTAGCAGATCCCAAACAGAAAAACACCCTCGGATAGTATCAGACCATAATCCGTTGATAATAACTATTAAACTAGACAAGGCAGGTAGTTGGGAAAACTTCTGGACCTTAGAAAGAGCTTTGCTTAAGGATGATGTATACGTTAAGTATATGAATAGTTGGATAAGGCTATTTTAGGAGATTAATAGAGGGAGTGCAGCTTCAGGTACAGTATGGGACGCATTCAAATCAGGAGTCCGGGGGGAGACGCTTAGGTATACACTTCATAAACAGAAACGCAAGAAGGCTAGAGTGGAGGAAATGGTTAAAAAACTAGCAAAGGCAGAGGAGGAATTGAGTTTAGCAATTCAGCGGCAAATGCATTTGGAACAACAATTACTTAAAATCATCTCGCTTAAAGCTGAATTAGTAGAGGGCATTGCAAGCAAAACTGCAGACAACTACCGAGCCAAGAAAGAAAGATCCTTACGATGAGTGAGAGGGTTGGTCACATACTAGCAATTCGTACCAGCCAGAAAATATCAGCGGGAGAAATAAAGGAGATTCCCGAGGAGGAGAAGATAGCCCCAGACTCTCCAAATAAACTAGAGGAGGTTGCTTTAGTGCTGGAGAACCTTCACTCAGGAAAGGCAGCTGGCCTGGATCAGATCCCTGTTGAATTTTATAAAGTTTTTCAAAATGCGCTCATCCCTGACATTTTAAATACCATACTCCAAGCACAGCATGGGTAGTCTATTCCAAATTCCTGGCGAGGGGCTGATGTTATAGTGATCTTGAAGAAAGGTAAATCACCTATGGCACTGGGGGTCTTACAGGCCCATTACTCTGATGAACTCTCACGCTAAGATCTTCTCCAAAATACTGGCTAAAAGACTAGCTAGAGTGATTGAGGGTTTGGTCAGCCCTTCACAGCATGGCTTCATACCAGGGAAAGGCACTACACAACACGTTAGACAAGTAGTTACTTTGTTTGATGCCACGGGAGCCCCGGGGGACCCTATGGCAGCTATATTTTTAGATGTGGAAAAGGCGTTCGATTGGGTCTCATGGGACTACCTGTGGATGGTAATGAGATGGAATGGTATAGGGGATGGCTATATCAGGGCTGTCCAGACACTGTATAGAGAGCCCACAGCTCGGATTAGGATTAACAGAGGGTATACTGCCTCGGTGCAGATTTGCAGGGGAACTAGGCAGGGTTGCCCTTCCTCACCGCTTCTGTCTGCGCTATATATGGACCCTTTCCTGCGTAGGCTAGAGTCTAACACAAGTATTCCCTCTCTAAGCATAAACAGCAAGGAGTTTAAGACGCTGGCTTACGCGGACGACGTGGCAATTGTCACACCAAATCCCACCCTTGCTATCGAGGAGGTTGAATTTGAAGCCCAGCAATTTGGACAGGTCTCAGGCTACAGACTTAACAGGGCTAAGACCCAGATAGTTAAAAATCCCCATATAATTTGCAATGATAATCGCATAGTCAGCTCCACAGTGTACTTAGGTGCCGAGATTTCTGCAGATCTAGATGGGGTCGTGGAACAGAATATGGCACCCTTAATGACTAAAGTAAGATCCGATTTAGAGAGAATGCACAATCTCCACCTATCATTAGTCGGCCGTACTAATGTTATCAAAATTATAATCTTACCCAAATGTCCTTATTTTTTTAGGGCAATACCGTTATTTTTTTAAGCTAAATGGTTTCAGGCATTAGAGTCAGTACTGAACAGATTCATTTGGGCCCATGGCACAACAAGGAGGGCATACAGGTTTATCACCCTCCCTAGGGCTAGGGGAGGCTGGTGGGTCCCGGACTTCAGGATGTATTATTGGGCCGCGGCACAGCAGTATATGCAGGGACTGATTGGGGGCGGTGGGTTAGACCCAAAAATCACTTATAATTTCACTGATGTTTATGCAACAGTTCTGGGGGCAGAGATGGAGAATTGCTTTCTCAACTGCACTGATTCTTCCTACTTTAAAACAAGATTTAAGACAGTTTGTGCTGCTTACAGAATTTGGGCTGCTTTCCTGAAAAAATTTGGGATAGGAAGGTTCAACAGGTATACTCGCTTGTTTAGAAATAGGTCCTTTCTTTGCAGACCCGGTTATGGCTGATTGGGAAGGAAAAGGTTGTGATGTATCTTTTTTGCTGTTCATCGGCCTATTTAAACTCAAAGTAGAAAGAAAAATGCATTTGGAAAAGAGCAAAGCCATTGAAAATAAAAAGAAATAATTGTCAACTACAGCTGCCCAAGCTACAGACAGTAGCAAACTACCCGACGCGCTGGCTAACAATGAGCATGGCTTCATTATTTTAGCATGACACACAACTTACTGTACTCAATAGTGCATAATGCCATTCTCATTAATGAGAGGTCATTTATTTTTAAACTCAAAGTGTCTGTTTATAGTTACTTGAAAAGCCTTTAGAAGAAAAAAGTAATCAAATCACTATGTTTTTTAATTGGGTGTTTTACTTTTCTGCCACACAATCAGTGCTTGTTATGCAAGGCATGTGTGGATAAAATATAAATTGGCCTTGTGAATCTCCTAATCATAATCACATCAAATTCCAGTGGCCCTAGAAGATCAACAATGTACTACTACCCAGTAATGTAAAACAATTGTTTGTACAGAGCATCATTTACAATTTGTATTTTTTATTTTTCTTAATATAGCGGCTCTGCTGGTCCAGTCTGCCCAACCAACAGTCAGGAAACTACAGCCATTTTGTGACAGCAGAGACTGTAGCATACTCAGCAAGAGTACTAGCAGCTGTTGGTCCTGGAGGCAGAGGAAATAAACACCTCTCAGCCGGGGGTGCAATAACAGGGAAGACATCACAACTTCACAAGTGAGGTACCACTTCCAGTTCCACCCAGATGAGCTCTAACAGTAGGATTAATCTGAATGATTCATTACCCATGGTAGGCAACTAAATGGAAATAAAAAGACTGAATTCGTGTGTTATATTTTATCAAAGCTTTACAAAGAATTACTATCTGAATACTATATGATTGATGACACAATGAGAATGCATGATAGTGTTATCATAAAAAAGGTAATTCTAGTAAGTTTTGGATAATGGGGAGATAGTAGTATTATTTACGAAATCCTCAAGTTATAAAAAAAATTGACTCAAAGTCTGGAGTGGACAAGCTTAGGCATTTATGGTTACGCAACACAAGGGCTGTATGATGATGCTTACAACTGATGTTTTTCATGCTAAAACATGAATAACTTTTCATGCGTTGGTAGGGAAATGGGGCCAGTGCGGGCTATTGTTTAGAATTTAGAAGATCCTGCAGTAAGTTGATGTTGCTTTTACCACATTCGCCCCACAAAGTGTGTGATCCGTTGATGGTGTAAATTAGCCACATCTCAATAAATCATACAGGCCAGTGGAAGAGGGTCAGGGGTTTATAAGAATGGATGGGAAGTAGGTTTTGGGAAAATGTTTGTCAAACACAAACACTACACAAGGGCAACCTTTATCTGTGCAATAAACAGCAGAGTACCATTTACCATTAATCTGTTGTGGAAGGAGGCAAAGGAATGAGTATGACAGAGTACAGATAAATGGAAGGCAAACAGTCCTTCTGCCCCCAAGACCCAAGTTATCAGATCTCCTAATATTCTGGCTTCCAGGTTAGGGAGTGAACCCCCTCACCCAGATCTCTAAATATGATTGTTGATAGAAAAATAATACTCTTGCAAAATTAGGTGGTGCGTCTGCATTCTCCCCGGGAATGTCCACACTTTGGTGCCTGTCTGGACTGGTACTGTAGGTAAGCAGGAGTGCTGCTGAGCTCTCACCTTTCATTAGTGCAGGAGAAAAGAAGAAGGCATGTGGATTGTAAAGTAGAAACTGTATTTTAGAGTCAAGGAGAAGGACAGAAGAAAGTTAATCTTCACAGAAAATGTATCAAGAAGAGTCAGAGCAAAAGAAAGAAGAGGTGCCTCAGAGTTTCACTTTTGCCAGAAGTCCAACTCACACACACACACACATACACTAGCAGCATTTCAAAAATACTCCTCTCTCTATTCCACTTGCTAAGTATTAGGCCTCAGATTCTTGGTTTACCTTTGAACTGAAGTTGATAAGGATAACATCTTGCTTATAGTTGTTGATAAGGTACTCCTATAGCTCCCATCTTGAGTTCTTCCATCCTCCTCCTGAGTCCTGACTCCAAGTTACTCCATCCCAGACAAGTCATCATCAAGACCAGAGCAAGATAGACTTGTAGTGCACTGCTCTGAAGAACAAGTAGAGAAACAGAATTGCAGTATATAACCAAAAAAAGGAGAGGACCCTGCAATTAAATCTAGCTAACACTTCCAGGGAAATAAATTGATTGCCCATCACTCAGGCCTCAAACATTGCAAATCTATAACCGTCTCAAAACATTTCCTGAATTACAGTTTAACACACCCTCTCTTATCGTTAGCCTCTGCATCAATCACCACTCCCAGTCACTCGATAATCTGATCACTTATTGGTGCAATGGTACCAATCCAAGCATGGTGGTATGTACACTATCTCCCCTTTAGTGCAAGCAACAGACTGAAATTTGCAAATCAAGCAAATGTCTGGTGCATCTATCCGAGATGATGAAAAATATAGAAGGATCATAGAAGTGGACTATATAGTTTAATTAATTTTCACTAAGTAAGTTTGTGAAGGCCAATCACCTCGAGGGAAAAAATGATCGCCCATTACTCAGGGCTCAATCATTGCAAATATATCATCTCAGGCATGTTCCCACATTATAGTTCCCTCACTGTCTGCCACCACATGAATCATCAATCATCATCTCACCATACCATTGCAATAGTAATAGTTGCCTCTCCCAATCCAAGCACAGGTAGTTTAGGTATTAGGTATTCATGTTTGGTGTAGGCAACACATTGGAATTTGTAATTGGCAGGCAGTCTTGTGGATAAAAATAGATCTTCTACGGCAGACCTTCTACTACTAAGTGATGCAAAAAGGGATAGGCAATAGGCATGTGGGGGGGGGGGGTAGGCATTGTTCCCAATGTCATGAAGGAATTGTGGAGACTTCTTCAATGCACACTGTTCCAACTGCACTCCGGCAATATATGTGACTATAAAAAATATGGGGCAGCATAAATCTGACACAAAAATATTAATGTTCCACTAGCTATCTTTTTTCTTTGTAAATATTGAACTAAGTTCAATGAGAAATAGTTATAAAGTTCTATAGGGCACTGGCCTACTTAGTCCGGGAAGTAGAATTTATCTTCAAACTGAGGTGGTTCATTCAGAAGTTGGTCAGCTAACACATTTGATTATATTTCGTACCAATCACCTTCCTCCTCCTTCTGTGCTGCTCTTTCAGGAATGGTGTAATTGTGTGGTATAAAATGTTGGTTAATTTTGTTCATAGTCGATCTCTCCACATTTTGAGGTAAGATACTGGTCCTTCACACTGTAGCAACCACATCTGCTGCATTGAACACACATTCAGCAGACACACTGGTGACAGGGCAAGCCACATACTTTATTGCCAGCCTGCTGAGCTCTGGCCATTGACACATCTTCCCGTACGAATACATCAATGGAGTTAAATCCACATAGACCTCTTTTGGATCATCCAGATACTCCTGGAACATCCTGTAGATGGTCATTGGTGCTACCATGTGCTCAACCTGTTTTGCCATCTCTATCCACTGGGCTTGAGCCCTGGCAATTGAAACCAACATAATGCAGAGGTTGGGTCTGGCCCTTCTGTTGCTGTTGTTGCCGGTGTTGTGGTTGATAGTGTTGTTGGCTGCTGTGAGACAAGACTACCCTCTCTTGAAGTTGAAGGTGGCACCCCAGAACTGTGCGTGGGACTCGAAGTTCCAGCCATTCTTCTTCCAAGTATTTGGCTTGCTCTACAATCCACTTCTTATATTTTAAAACATCCCATTCACAAACACAAATGAAAGAGGGCAGAATTTTCTTGCACCATAGATCAAGTAGTGTGACACAGATGTACTGTTTGAACATGCTGATGTCATGTTGCAGACTTGTATTACAGGCCAAGTGAAGGATTAAGGTCTCAACCAAGGCATGTTGCTCTGTGTTTTCATTCACACCTGCGGGGGAAAACCTTTCAGATACCTTCTTTACCTGGTCCTGTAGGAATTGCAACAACGTGATAGCTTGGCCCATTGTAGTGTCCTCTTTGCCAACTTCCCATGTGAAAACCTCAAAAGGGTGTTGCATCTGTGTCAGGTGTTGGACTAGTCCCCATTTGTCCGCATCCATTCTCACAGCTTTCCCAGCTGCACACCCTCCTCTTAGAATGACATAGTCATTGATCTGTTTGTACTGCTCAAACAGACTTTGCGACATGTAAAAGGTTGAGTTTCAACATGTTGGCACCTCCTGTGTCAGGGCTTTAACTGGTGCTCCATTATTACGCTGAATAGTCCACGACTCTTTTTGGGCTTTAAAAGAATGACTGACAAGAGTTCCGATTGTTCTGAAGGTGGTCAGTCTTTTGCTGACTATATTTACTTCTTTGAGGAAGTCATGCACCACCAGGTTAATGCAATGGGCCAAACATAGGACCCTGAAATAGCCTCCGTCTGACATGGCCTTGACACTGTTATTACTATTGTCAGTGGCAACAAATCCAATTCTGAGATTTTGGGTCTCAACCAATCATACTCCTTGCTGATAAATTCCTCCAAGATGTTTACAGCTGTGTGTGATTTCTCCATGCCGCTAAAAGCTTTTCTTCAGTGTCAAGACCTGCAGATATTGTTTGCTTTACCCCCGCAAAAGAGGTTTAGTGTGCAGTGATACACATGTAATCCATCGCCTGTCAACTGGTCCCCATGTATGTCGTCAGGTAGATGGCGTGAACATCATGTTGCTGCAAAGCTTGTCACACAGGCTTCAGCACATTATGATGCAGCTCTGGAACAACAACTTTGGCAAAATAGGTCCTACCTGGTACCTTCCATTTCAGGCAGATGGCTGCCATAATTCTAAGAATCCCACTCCTTCCACAAAAGAAAACAATAGCAGGTCCAGCACTAAGATGTTGCCAGTTTTCTGTTGTACAAATGTGCAGTTGGGTGGTTCCTCTCATAGGGCATCTCCTGCCTAAACATGCCTAGAATAGTAGCCTGGATTCTCTTCTTTTCTGGGGCCACTGACACAGGCATCTTTTGAGAAGTAGATGGTGGTGGCAGACTCAATTTGCATTGTGTTCGACCAGACTCTGTATTCCATGGTGTCTCCATCTCACTCAGATTCTTATTGTGCCATTGTGAAGTGGCTGAGGTGGGTGAATCTTTTGCTGAACTGTCGGGGACAGGACTGCTCTGCGTGAAGATGTCACCCCCTTCTTCCTCCTCATCACCTTCTACCGTGATTGAGTGGTGTTTTTTCATATGGGTCATTTGACCTCCAGTACCGTAATGTATACCAGGTTTACCTCGACGAACACTTGTGCTACAAATGCTGTATACTGCAATGTGCTCTCCCGCTTTGCTAACCGTGAAATATCCCAAACTGGGGAGGAGTACTTTTTACTGTGCACTGCTAATGGCTGAAGAACTGGGAAAGGTAGGAATGTCGTTGATTGCCTCGCTGCTTCAAGTGGGGTAGGGGTTGGTGCAGATCTCAGCTATATAGGAGCTGGTGGTGCTACCTGTGCCAGATCCCTCAGAGAGCAGGTTGATTAGAAATGTCAGACTCCTCTGTGTCATCTTCCACCATGACTGCCTCATTGTTGTTATCCTCCTCATCATCCCCTTCCATAGGTCTAAGTCTTTTGGGAACTTTTCTTTTCCCTTGTCTCTCCGGTTGTTCAACTTCTTGCTTGAAAGGAAGCTCAACCTCGTGTTCTACTCCAATATCAGGGAAATGTACTATTGCTAGCTGTGGCTGCTGTTTACTTTCTTCTGTTTCCTGAAACAATTGTGTACTATTTTGTGAACAGGATCCAATTCAACGTCACTACTTGTCAGCATTGACATGTTTGCAGTTGCTGCTTCACTGACAGACATGGTCCTGGGTTTAGATTAGGGGATGGTGTTTTTGAAACAGGAGTGCTGCTCTCAGCTTCCTTTCATTCCCAGTTCTCTAGCTGCAGGCCAGTGCAGCATGCACAAATTTGCCAAAAAAAGGTTGTGGTCGGCACACCAGTGGTGGAAATCTGCTTCTTCTCCTCCCCACTGGCCACTTTCTTAGCAGTACCTTTCTTTGGGGCCATCATAAAGCTGTCAGTTGGTGATGTCTCTTCTCCTATGCACCTAAAAGCAAACAAGCAAGAATTACATCAGTGAAACGTGGCATTGTTGCAGTACAATTAGTAGTACACACAAACAATTTCATTTGTGTGGTTACTTAAATTATTATAAAAAAATAGGAATACAATGTAACTATCCATTCATGAAATCACACCAAAATAAACATTCATGGTGTACAAAGAGCAACAACAACAACATACAGATGTAACTGTTTGCTTTATGTGCATCATGTTCGGGATGTGGCACACATGGAGGTGCAGGTGACAATGGAATAATACTTAGACAATGAAGGCTGTTGTGCACCCTTAGCATGCATGGGGTTGATGCCAGATTTTTGAAAAATGGGTAAAAAGATAAGATTAAAAAAAAAGAAAAGAAAAAAAGAACATTAAAAATAGAAAAAATAAAAAAGTTAAAAAAATACAAAATTAAAAAATGTTTCCTTTAAAATACCATTACATTAAAAAATATAGATATTTAAATACAAAAATAAAACTAAAAAAAGTTAACATTAGAAAAATCTAAATAAGTGGAATTATCCTCAAAAATATAATTTATGAAACTGCTATCCCAACCATCCATGCAACTCTAGGCACAGGGCAACAATGGCTGGATGCACAAAATGGCTTCCAGCCAGTGCCACATGGTCAACAACAACAAGGCAGTGCAAGAAGGCATAGGGGACAAAGAGAAGACATGCAGGACTATGGCAAAAGAACACTGGCTGAATTGCCTATGAAAAATTACTGCCAGACACATTGGACACAAGTTCGTACCAAAAAGCAAGAAGGCATGCAGGCCTATGGCAAAAGTGCTCTGGCTGCCTACACAAAAGGGCCACCGACCACATCGTGAAACTGCAAGCAAGGAGGCAAGGCTACAAACTGCCTGCTCTGGCTGCCTACACAAAAGGGCCACCGACCACATCGTGAAACTGCAAGCAAGGAGGCAAGGCTACAAACAAAGAACACATGCAGGCCTATGGCAAAAGCACACTGGCTGCCTACACAAAATGACCGCCAGCCACATGGTAACAACAACAACCAAGAAAGCATGGCAAACAAAGAAGACAAGCTGGCCTATGGCAAAAGCACACTGCCTGCCTGCACAAAATGGCCACCAGCCTAAACAGTAAACAAGGAGGGATGGCCAGCATTGGCCACACACAAAGAACACATGCAGGCAAAAGTACACTGGCTGCCTACATAAAATAAGTGCCAATCACATGGTCACAACAACTAGTAAGTAGGCATGGGGAACAAAGAAGACATGCAGGCCCATGGCAAAAGCACACTGACTGCCTACACAAAATGGCCACTGAACATATAGTCAAACAGCAAGCAAGGAGGCATGGCAACAAACTAGGAGCACATTCTGGTCCATGGAAAAAGCACACTGGTTAGCTATAAAAAAATGGCCACCAGTCACATGGTCAGGAAAACAAGGAAGAAGGCATGGGAAACAAAGAAGACATTCAGGCCTATGGCAAAAGCACACTGGTTGCCTACTAAACTGGCCACAACCACATGGTCAAACAGCAAGCTGGGAGGCATGACCACAAACAAAGATGCCTACACAAAATGGCTGCCATCCACATTGTCACAACAAGAAGGTATGGGGGAACAAAGAAGACATGCAGGACTATACAAAATGACCCCAGGCCACATGGCATGTGGAACCAAGACAAATGGTAAACAAAGAAGACATACACACCTATGAGGAAACAAATGTGGGATCACACTGCTTCACCTCCCAGCAGGTTCACCCCTAGGCATCATGGTAAATGCAATTCACCAAGTGTGTGTATTTGCAAAGTCTCTCAAGTGTTTCACCAGGTAGGTGCAGATTAATGCTGGTCATCTCTAGACACATGTTTCTGGATTGTTATCCGCCATCAGTAGAGATTAGGCAATTCGAATGTATGGGGTTGCTGAGCAGGCTACCAAAGTATTCTCGGGTCACAGTACCTCTCCAGGTGCGCAGATGCCTCTCCACGGCTGAGGTGCTGGAGTGTGAGGCAGTGTGCACCCACCCCCCTCCTATTTGAAAAGGCTCCCTTGAGCTAACGAGCTGACGAGCTCTGGTTGATGCACCTGCGCCCAGCGAGTGGTACTGAGACCTGAGAAGACTTTGGGCAGCATCTCCATCACCCCCAAAAAAGTGTTGCTGTCTACTGAAGAAGGACAATTATCCTGAAACACGTGTCTAGAGATACACAGCACTGGCTGCACCAACAAGGGTGAAAAACTAAAGCCTGACACCAATAGAAAGAGTTATCATGAACTGCATTTATTATGATGCATCAGGGCAAACTGTGTGCTGGAGTGTGAGGCAGTGTGCTCCCACCCCCTTCCCATGCACGCCTATGAGCACAGACTATACAAAATAGTCCCAGGCCACATGGCATGGGGAACAAAGACAAATGGTGGCCTATGACAAACACATTCACACACTGGCCAGAAAAAAGGAGGCATAGATTGGTAACACAGAAAAAAAGTGCATTAATTCAGCAATGTCAATAACTGGACTAAGAAATTTAAAAACAACTCACATCCTCCAAAGGTATCAAATATATATACCTCACCTAAATACAGTTTGCAAAAAAATGTTTGGAGCAAATTGGTACCAACAGATGTGCGGGACCGCGATGGGTTGTAGATTTGCACCGTTCTTTGCCTGCCCCTTTATGGGGTGGTTTGAAGCAACGCACATCTGGGGCCGATCCGGGCCGACTGGCATGACTATATTATGTTTTTGATGTTACATAGATGATTGCCTTTTTTAATCTGGACTGGCAGTGTTACTGATTTACGTCTTTTTTTATAATCTGAATGATAACATGTATAACATGACTTTTACAATGGCAGACAGTACCTAAATAAATGTCTTTCTTGATGTGGAGCTATATGTTGAAGGTGATAAAATGAACTGCACAGTGCACAGGAAGGACACGGCCTGTAATTCTTTGCTTCACGCAGCAAGTGTTCACCCTAAGACACAAATTAATCCTATACCTTTTGGAGAATGGTATAGGGCACGTAGGAACTGCAGTAAGGATTTGGACTTCTATAACTACACTGCTGACATAGAGCAGAGATTTCTAGCAAGAGGGTATGGCAAACATGTCATCAACAAACCCAAGAAGAGAGCCGATGTACTAGCTAGAGAAGAGACCCTTAAATCTCTGACTATTAAGGCAACTGCGGTGCAAGGACCAGTGAGAATGATTACCAATTATCATCCCTGATCGAATAAAGTTTTCAATATTTTGAAACGTCATTGGCATTTGCTTACAGCTGACCCACACTTACAGAGACACATAACTAAACATCCCAATATTACGTATCGGAAAGGGATAGCTATTCGTAACTTAGGGGCTGATTATGATGGCGGATGGACCTGAGTCCGCCCACCACCATAGAGTAGGAGGGACCGTCCGTAGGGGCAGCGGCGGTCCCTCCGTGCAAATTAGGATGTGACCGCATCCTGTATTTTTAACATTGCGGCGGGTGCTGCTTGAAGCAGCACCCGCCGCAATGTTAAAAATGAAACTTGTGCATTTGCATGCACAAAGCGGCAGGCACTGCGCGGTGCCTGCCGCTCTTTGCGCGCAAATGCAGGGGGGTACCATAGGTACCCCCCATGTGCACCCCCCAACCCCCCTTCACCCCTGGGGGCATGCAACGGGCCCCTAAACAAGAATCCGCATGCCTTTGCACGGCGGACATGCCGCCGTGTAAAGGCATTGAAATCCAGACATCCTAATATGGCTGGCGGTGTCTGAGAGACACCGCCAGCCATGTTACAGCTTTTCCACCGCGGTTGGAAGGCGACCGCGGCGGAAAAGCTGCGGACTGAAAAACAATCCCCCAGCCATCTTTTTCAGTCCGCAGCGGTTTTCCCTCATCCTCCAGGCCTGCGGTGGCTTCCGCCGGCCCAGAGGATGCGGGAAAACCGCTATCATAATCGGCCCCATAGTAAGTCCTAGTTACCCCAAGATAAACTTACAGGGTCACATATGGTTACACAAATGTAATTTGGGTTTTTGTAAATTCGGCAATTGCAGCATGTGCAAATTTGCTTTGACAGAAATTCAAGTTTTTCAATATAAT
This sequence comes from Lissotriton helveticus, assembly GCF_964261635.1. Lineage (NCBI taxonomy): Eukaryota > Metazoa > Chordata > Amphibia > Caudata > Salamandridae > Lissotriton > Lissotriton helveticus. Next base: position 2,086,859,787 of record NC_136063.1, read on the forward strand.
GGATCCAAGAAATACTGTATTAATCAACATATAGATTGCTCCACAGAACTTGTGGTTTACATTATTGTATGTAACTGTTCCAAAGTCGATGTGGGGAGCTCCATTCGGTGCCTTAAAGAACATATCTCTGAACACTTTAGAGCAATTCAAAATTTGGATGAGATATATCCTATTGTGAACCACATAAGAGACTGTGCAGAACAACATAAACAACTGTCTTTCAAATTTCATCATGGTTTGGAAACTGTACCGGTTGACCCCAAGGGAGGGAATCGGGAATTGAAGGTGCGACAGTCTGAAGCTCGTTGAATCCTTAGACTTCATGTGGTGGAGTTGGGAATTAATATCGATAACAAATTGCAGTACTTTTTGGGTGTTTGATTTCAATGTTATTGTTTGCGCTCCATCTATACATTGAGCAATACATGTAAAGATGCTATGTAATGTGTTAACTTTTGGGGTCATCTGCAACTGCAACCCTTCCCCAACATATGGTATAGCTAATTGCATAGTATATACTTGTACTGCATGTGAGGGATTTTTATACCTTCCTTAACCTTCACAGATTTAGTCTGTTTTCCCTGGACGATTGTCAAGTAGGACATTTACCTTATCTTGGTCTTCTAATGCATACATTCTTGGTCTGCTAATGCATTCATTCTTTACCTTTACTTCAGAGCTGTTTTCTACATTTCACCTTGGAGATGAGTTCTGACTCTTACTATATATGGCTTCACATGAATGTATGTCTGAGAGATGCCCATGTGTTTTTTTTCGCATTACACGTGTCAGTAAGACTGGTTAGTCTATGATGATACTCTTCTCAGTTACTTAGGCTCTCTGTTAAGAGCTAAGTTGCATTAGATAATAATCTGTTTAGGATTTGATAAAAATACTCTAGAATCATGATGAATGTGATCTATTAGGTTGAGTGTTTTTGCAATTTACACTTACTTCACACATAATTTACACATATTACACGGTCCTTTTGTATGTGGGAGAGGATGGAAACTTATTTAACTATTTGTCCCCTTCTTTACAATTTCATGTTATATCTTACATTGGTATTTTAATAATTGCACCTATATAATCTTATATTTTGTATCTGAAGACTTACTGAATTATATAAATTCGGTAATGTGGAACAAGTTGACAATTGTATTAATATCTGGTTCCTTCCTCAATTTCTCATGTTTGATTCTGGCTGTTTAATAATAACGCTCACATAGACTTATATATTGTGTATTGGTGGGTTGACATATATTTTGGCTAACTTTTATATTGTGGCAGATGAGGTTAAGGGTTTGAACTCAAAGCTACGTAAGGCTTTTTAATATGGCACTCAGAAATTCACCTGCGGTACTGGTGACGCTTTTGTTTAGCGACTTCTGCATTGCCGTCTTCAGTTTCTACTTGCCAACTGATACAAATAGACACTCCAATATGGCATATTACTCATCTGAAGGCTGATTGAACTATATAAATTCAGTAATGTGGAACAACTTAATGATCGTATTAATATCTGGCTCTTTCCTCAATTTTTCATAATTTATTTTTGGATGTTTAACAATAACGCTTGTGGAACAAGTTGACGATCGTATTAATATCTGGCTTCTTCAATCTTTCATATCTTATTTTGGCTGTTCAATAATAACGCTCACACAGACTTATATATTGTGTATTGGTGGGTTGACATATATTTCAGCTTTCTTTTATATTATGGCACAGGAGGTTATAGGTTTAAATTTTTAGACTATAAAAGGCTTTTTTAATATGGCATTCTGAATTTCACTCGCAGTACTGGTGATGCATTAGTCTAGCGATTGCCGCATTGCTGTCTTTAGTTTCTATTTGCCAACTGATATAAATAGACACTCCAATACGGTGTCGGTGCTACACGCCACTTAGGACACGTGCGATATCCCGGCTTATCTTCCATCCGGAATAAGGTAATATTACAAGGTTAATCGTAGATATTATAAGGGGTATAAATCGCCTATTACTTTACTTTGTGTATAAATTCACTGGTAGTGCGAGTAGTGCATCAAGTATGAAGCGTCCTTTACTAATAAAGGGATAAGTTATTTGAGAAATGTGGTTTTTATATTGAATCACATATTTTAAGTCTAGTTCTGCTTGTTTCGGGTAACCCGTTGGCACACGGTTTTAGGTGTGATTTAATTTGTCTTTCTAAGATACTTGGTCTACCATGACCGCCTTCACTTCCTGGTTTTGTTTATGATGAAATGTGACGATTGATACCAGCCTTAACGTTGGTATTTGAGATAACCTTATTTGTACGCATAGTTACACGCACATGTTAAAACTTTGCTTTTTGATATATGCGATCTCGTTAAGTAAACCTCGTTTTGTCTTACAATCTTAACTGATCATTTACCTATGACCAGTTTTGGCTGCTGCCTATGTATTCATTGAGCTCTTCTTTACCCATTTAAATGAGAAAATATGTATGGTCAAACTGTTCTTTACACCAATTCTTGATAGATGGTACGTGCCGTTTAAAATAGGTTCTTTTGACCCTATTGATGGATATACGTGGCGTTCAATTTACATGGATTTAATCAAGTTATGTGTTTTTAGGTTCACGTTGAATATTTTGGTCTAGTACAGTAATCATTTTTACTTCATTTTTAGGGATTTTGGATTACTGCGATTTTCTTTTGATCTTGAGAGTATAGTTTCTAACAAAATTTCTGCAAATAGTAAGTTTATAGTGATTTTATTATGACCACTATGTGGTGTGGTGGTTTTTGGTCTTAAATTATTCTTTTCTTTACATTTCCTTTATTCATAGAACCACTGAGAGTAGCATCATGTATGCATGGCATTGGTGATATTTTCTTCCTCCTTTGACTTTTTTTCTTGAGCTTTGCTACCCCTTAAAATTGGTACTTAATAAGACATGTGCCTCTCTTACGGTCGAATTTATGACACATCTTTGCTGTTTAACATAACACATTGTTCAACTATGATTAAGATAATAGGGTGGAGGGACTTGTTGTATGATATATACAAGTGCTGGGTGTTATATATTGTAATGCGACAGTTTTGTTCTTATTTTAACCCTGATGAAGTCTATGGCTCAATGGTGTATAGACGAAACACTTGTTGGCATGTTTTGTGGCTTGGGCAACATATGTTAAGAAGATTGACAGATTAATACATAACCATGGAATAAAACAAAAAGAAACTATTATTGACTAAGAGTTGAATTTTTATATGTGCTTTCACTTTAGTGTTTTTGCTCAAGCCGTCAATTGTTAAATTTGGATTGACTTCATGATTGCGGCAGTGTCTCTGCTGAGGAGTGGGCCCCAGTTAGTTAGGTGCTTGTCCTCATTTAAGGTGGTGGACAGCAGGTCAATGATATCTTCAGGGTTGAACTATCAATTGATGTTCCTGTATATTTTCGATATTTTGTTGTGGAAGAAGTTAGAGATGTCACTGCAGAGTCCTTGAGAAGGGGTATTGATGTTGGTTGTGGCTGCTGGTTTAGAGAATTCTGTGATGATTGTAAACAGCTCTTTCCAGTTGTTGGAGCTGGTTTCTCAGTGCCAGGGCCCTTTTTTGGTGGTGGTAGTGTCTGAACACAGCTTTGTAGATTTTTCTGTCAGTCATGTCCCGGCTGATTCACCATTTCCTCTCCAGCTGTTTGCAGTGGTGTTTGGATTCCGTGAGGGTATCAGTGTACCAGATGGCTTACTTGTTTGTTCTCCTATGTTTGCATTTATCGAGGGGCGCTAAGGCATTGGCACAGCCTGAGATCCATCCAATGAATTTTGGTATGTTGTTGTGTAAGTTTTTGGTGGAATCTACTTGGGTGGTTGTGAGGTTACTCGTCCAATCTGCTTCTGTTATTTTGCTCCAGCTGCATCTGGGTGAGCTGGGTCTTTTTGGAGTGGTGGCATGCTGGCGTTTGAAGTCAGTACAGTTTTCAGTACATTTTTAAAACTAATATTATGTACTCAAAAACATGTTTAGCCAGATTCCCTTTAATTGAGATTAAAGAAAACATCCTAGCTGTAGCTATGGCCTACAAGTTTGTTTGTAAGTTCCAATTTAAAATACAGTATGTGTGCTGTGTACATTTTGTTGTTCCATTAATAATTTAAGTGGCATTCATTCTAAGAGCAATTGTCACAGCAACCTCAGTCTGTTGTTGTTGATGTAAAATGCTAAAGCATATGCATCCAATTGTTGCCTAACGTTAATTAAATGCATATGAAATAATTTACATACCCATAAAAAGAGGTTTGGTGCGTTGCATGTAAACAATCTCATTACCGTCTCTCTGTTTGTGTACAGTATAATACCATCATAGTAATTTTCTAAATATTTAAATTAGTATGAATTTACTGAGGATAAAAGTACAGAACTGTAAATATAATTATATTCCCGCAGAGGAAATGATATATTCTAAATAATTAAACAATTATATAAAATTCAAACATACAAAGCAAATGAATTAATTTTTTTCAAGCAGCGTTTACTGTTTTGCAAAGTCGCCCAGTTCCAAAGCTGAGATAGTACTTAGAATTAAATGTTTCGTACAAAGCAGTTACACACACACGAAAATGTGTTCCAAATGTTTAATTCAGGCACATTTTTTAGAATATAAGTAATGTTCTAGAACACAAATAGCTGAATGCAACCAGCTTGCATTTATTTGATGGCACAATATATAATGATAAAAACATGGAATTGATATGATTTATGTTATATTTTATTAGCATATCCTATGATTATGGTAAGATGATTGGACTTCGAGCAGTAATATTTACCTTCTTTGATAGCACCTTTTTTTTGCCATCATGTATTTTTTTTATTGTGTAGCTACATATGCATCAATTAAACAACTCCTGAAAAGATATTGATAAATTAAGTGTGCATATAATCATGCTACTTTCAGATTTGGGGAGAAAGGAGGTTGTACACGTGATACGCTAGCTGTCGCCTGTTGAATTGTGAAAGTACACACCATTCAAAGGCTCCAGAGATGTAGGATGCAAACCGCCTGGAAGTCAGAAAGTCTTGAGAAACACTGTAGAGGCGCCTGACTAGTTCTTTTTAAAACTTGAAGGGGCATATTTACAAGCCCCTTTGCGCCGCTTTTGCGACGCCGTTGCGTCACTTTTGTGACGCAGCGGCAGCGCAAAAGATGCGCTAAGGTGCGGGGTATTTACAACGTGACGCATCTGGGAGATGAGTCACGTTGTAAAGCTCTGCGTCAGAAGGAGGCGTTCCTGCGCAGGGGGGGCGTTCCGGCGCAGGAACGCCTCCTGAAAGTGGCTGAGTGAAATCTACAAGATTTCACTCAGTCATTTTGGTGCCCATGCTGCGTCAAAACCCTGCGCCTGCTTGAAGCAGGCGTAAGGATTGACGCAGCAATGGAATGATAGGGCCCCCGAGCATTGCTCGAGCTGCGTCGTGCTTGCGACGCAACTCCAGCAATGCGACACTTTTGCGGCACAGATGCGTGACGCATCTGTGCCGTTTTTGCCCCATGGTGTGCCGCATTGTAAATGCAGCGCAACCATGTTGGCGTAGCCATGGCGCACAATAAGTGGCGCATCCCTGCTGACATGCAGGGATGCGCCACTTACTGTAAATATGCCCCAAAGGGTTTACCTCGGGTTTGGAATTAGGCTAAAAAACACTTTTCTGCCAAAATATGTGAAACGGTTCTGCTGGCAGAAGCGTCTAGAAAATTACTCATCCTCTTCTGTCTGAATGTGAAGTGTCTGCAAAAGGCTAAATTGTGAATGATACACTCTTACCCTAGGAAACTCCAGCCCACATTAGTGGTCAGTTTCACAAAGTAATTTATAGACTAAATTAACACTCCGCTGCTCAAATATAATAATGCATTATTCGTACAAATTTACGTCCGTGATTTACAAAACATGGATTTTCAGAGTTAAATGGGTTTGCCAACATTCGAAATTTGGACAGCGCAGAATAATTGTTTTGGGCATAAGTGGTGTGATTACCTGGTAAAGTTGGTTGAAACCTAACAATAAATACGAGTACGGTGGGAAATTGTTTTAATTAATGGAAGCTAAAGCTTAATTTAAATCTGTTTAGTTATCATAACCAGGCCTCAGTTGACATGATTAGGCCTAGTCAGCCAACATTGACATTCATTATTCAGTGACAGTATGAAATGCTATTTACCAGAGTCTTCTCTAAGAAAACATTCAGCAGTTGTACTGTCTATTGTTTTTCTTTGTTGCACAGCTGTAATATTTTTTCCTTAATTTCCTATATACGCCTTTTTATAATTATGAATAAAAGTAGGTGTTCCTAAATGCTTCTTAGTTGATGTATCATATTGTGAGAAATAGGGTTGTAGGTTGACGGGGGCGTATTTGAATTATCACATTTTGAGAAATTGGTTGTTGGTTGAGAGGGTTGTGAGTCCTTCTCAAGCAACAGCCACAATCCCTGTCACCTATGCTTAACACTCTGGTAGTTTGGCATAAAAGCAGTCAAGCTGAACTTAGAGGCAACATGTAAGGTATTTATGCAGAACTTAAACAGTAATAAAGTGAAAACACAACAACACAACATAGGAAAATTACCACACCATTTTAGAAGAAAAAAGTAAAATCAGTGGAGCTGGAGATATGCAATTTCAGAGATTTAAGGTAAGTATAGCAATTACAAGCATAAAGTATTACTCATGATTATTTGGTTGTGTGAGGCCGACATGATTATTTGGTTGCGTGAGGCCGACTGAAAGTCACAAGTTCAGGTTGTCTGTGAGGGAGTGCAGGCTGGATACAGGGATCAGGTCTGTATTGCTGAATATATTACCTTATAAAGTCCAGGACAAAGAGTTTCATCCATGGTGGAAGAGGCTGCGAGGAGCTGGGAGAGCATTGAGGATGGTCGCAGCTGTAGTGTGATGCACAGACAGAGCGTCACAGACAGTTATCACTGTAGAGCGAATATCCTGTATGGTGTCGCCACCAGTCATTGTGAGAGATTTCCATTGGCAGTCACTAGGGGCTGACGATTTTGTAGCGTGAATTCCAGATCTCACAATGCTGGTGGTGCTGGTAGTCACTGTAGTGCGAAGAGTACTGTTGACCGGTGCTTGGTGTTGGTTTTTGGCATAGACAGCAAGATCTTGGTCACAAAGAACCCAAAACCTCACCATTTCTCCTTTTCGTCAAGTAGTAGTTCAATTGATAACACAGCAAGGTATGTGTGTGGCACCTCTTGGAGATCAGTAACTTACTCCAACAGAGACCAGCAGGGATTAGGGAAGGTCAAGATGCAGGTCCAGGCAGATACTGTGCTGCAGATCTGTTGGGCAGTTGCAGGGAGTCCTCTGCAGCTTGTTATGTTCCCCTAGCTCTAACAGGAGAACAGTCAGCTGACCTTGGGAGTCACTTCAGACTAGGGTGAACGTTGCAGGCGCAGTCTTTCTTCTAACCAGGTCAGTCATCAAGCAGCAAGGCAGCAGGGCATCCTTCTTCTGTAGTATCCACTAGTTCAGGAGTGTATTAAAGAGTGGGTTAGAGGGTCCCCTGTTTATACCTTGCTCCCACTTTGAAGTGGGAGAACCTTCTGAAGTTTTCTCGCATGGAGGTATCTGGAATTTCCTTCCTCCTTTCTCTGGTCCCAATCTAACTGGGGACAAAATAGGCTAGTGTGAAGTCCTTATGTATGAGCTAAGCCAGTGTCTTTGAAGTGCAAGCATGGTAGGTGACAGTTCCACCCCACCCGTTAAGTCAGAGTTGGCCCATCCTGCCAACACCCACTGTGATACTGTGTTAGAGGCATGCACAATGGCAAACTGTCAACTACACCTAGTAATGTCAACTAGGAACAGGTTGCAGGCAGCAAATGGTTAGGACAAGAAAATATCAACTTTTCAAAAGTGGCACTTTTAGAACAGTTATTTAAAATCTGACTTTTACATTAAAAGTGGTTTTACATTACAATTCCTCGGACACCAAGCATGAATTCCTACCTGCTCCCAATCAAAAATGATCACATATGAAATGTAATAAGGTAACCCAATGTTATTCTGTGGAAGAGGTAGGCCTTGCAATAGTGAAAAACAAAGTTGAACATTTTTAATTATCAGTACATGGAGAACTGAAAAGTCCAGCTTTTTAAATACATTGCATCCTGCCATATGGGCTGTATAGTGAATACCCTAGGGGTGACTTGTATGTATTTAAATGTAAGGGCAAAAGGTATATTTTATAAGGTCGCAATCGCAATTTAAAACTGCATACACTTGCTGCAATTTCAAGCTTGGGACATGTTTAAAAAGACTTCTTTGGTGGGTGGCAAAATCAGTGCTGCTGACCCACTAGTGGTACCATACGTACACAGGCCCTGTGTACCTATGGTACCACCTTACTAGGGACCTACAAGTAAATTAAATGTACCAATTGGGTATTAGTCAATTTGACTCTGTTTAAGGAGCCAGCACAAGCACTTTAACACCAGTTAGCAGTGGTGAAGCGCACAGAGTCCTAAAGGCCTACGAAAATGGGCTCAGAAAATAAGATGGTTAAGAAAAAAAAATGTGGATGACCCTGCAGAGAGGGCCAAGTCCAACACATATTTTCATGAAAACCTATTGGTTTATGTGCATGTAACATTATTAGTACAGCCTTATTATGTCAAATCCACCATGTCGAGTCTGTGGTGTTCACTGTCTGTGGCATATAAGATGTGCTAGAGATTTCCCTTACTTCCCTGAAGGTAGACTTCATATCAGTCTGTCTCTACTTAAACTATACTTTCCTCACAAACTAAGTAGTCTCTATATCATTCTGCTTGCTGATTTATACTACGATTTATTTCTCACTTTCTCATGGCAGAATCTACATTAGCATGTCTTTTGATTTATACTTAGACTTTCCTTGACTCTTGAACTAAGCAGATATTATGTTAGCTGTCTTGCTCAACCAAATGTTAGTTTTGGCTATTTACGTGCTTAGGAGGTCTCCTTATGTTGATCCTCTCGCATCTTCATTATTTGATGCATTAGTCATGCCGATTTGAATTTGGCTAAATAATTTTGCTTTCTGTAATGATTCTTAAATTTGAATAACCCTTTATGGTTTTTCTTCAAATCTTTTCCTGTAAAAGTTTCTTCTATTTTCACAAGGGCTATCCGCTCATGAGATTAAATGGCCTCAGTTCTTCTTTTGAACCCTTTTGAATTTTTAATTAGAAGTGTTGGCAACTGTTACTTTTGAAGTATTGTAGGTCATTCCTGTACATGGTAGGAGATATATTAAAGCAAGTAGTTTGTTCTCATCGAGTGTAAGGTCAAGGAAGATAAAACTCCACAATTGCTCATGGGGAAACACATTGAAAAGGTTAGCAAGTGTAAAGACACTTAGTTCATTTCACTTTGGTTAATTTTGGAAACATGACTTCACTGGGGAATCTGAAATTATTTAAAAATCAAAAGTTTATGTAACTGCATTTCTGACTTTCTTGCTTGAGCATTTATGAATCAGGTAGAATATGCTTTGCAATCACATTTAGGCCAGGCATCCATGCGATTGACATGTTGTTATGTGGCTCCTCACATTTCTATTAATCTGGCACTTAGGTCCTTGACAGGTGTGACCTGAGCAGACCAGGACCATGTTCTATAGTATAAAAAAAGTGTGTACTTCCCTTCTCTGGCATAAACACTATTGCTCACACAGGTGCTGTATAGAGCAGTGAAGTGAATGAATCACCCACATTTCAAACCACCATTCCATCTCTCACTGACAGCAAACCAGGTTGATTTTCAGCAATGCACAGGGATCCACCCAGCACACACGGAGTGTGTGTGACTGCACTCTCCTTTTCGAGCATGCCCAACGACACTGTTCCCACTGTGCCCACTCCCAGAGGAATCCCTTGGAAGGTGCACTTTTCAGTACACTACTTGCTTAGTTCCACAGGACAACTGTACCCTGAAAGCCTGTTTGCATTTTCATCTGGGTTACTAGTAGGGCACTACTGCTTTTATTAAGTCCTTAACTCGTAAGAATGGATGGGGGAGACTCTTATATAATTGTGGGAATGCCCCCTTGAAATGTTGTAGGTGCCCAATGTACTCCTACACGGTCCATATCACAGAGGAGCTGTTCAAGCATCTCAGTCCACTTCTTTATCCACAAATGGCCCATGCACAAACAAATGGGCACGAATACCCATCTCCAGATGCACTTCTATAATTCAGATGAGGTGGATCAGATAAGAAGAGTATATTGTTGCAGCATTCTTCAACCCTCAGCTAACTTGAATGTCAACTGCTGAAGTGTCGGCTGGCGGAAGCTTTGTCTTGTTTGAACCAATTAAAAAAATTAATTAAATTAGACCTATAACCAGTAGGCTGCACATAAACTGAACCCCATTGTGCTATTTTTCACTTCTAGGATTTGGATTAAATTTAATACGTTTTTGTCTAATGTATACTTGTAGCCTCCATTGTGAGGTTCGCTTACAGGCTGATTTTTCAGTTACTTCAAGTTATTTTACTGGACCATTCCAGGCAAATACACTTTTTTTTCAGTAGTTGAAGTTAAGGGTGAAACAAATGTTGTTTAAACTGCGGTAGGTCACATTAGAGGAAGTGTCTAGCGGGATAAACAAGGGCCATGAGCATTTTTTCAACAATTCATAATTCATGTGGGCTAAACTTACTATCAAATGGTGTAGATGGCTGGTTCTGATTCCCAAAACAAAGGTCTGAAGTCAATCATGCCTACAGATGAAAGTTAAAAATCCAAATGTATGGGCAATTTTCTGCAGTCATAGGTTTAGTACTAAGGACAGACAAGGAGTGTTCCTACGAAAGGAAATGAAGGATAAACAATGGAAAGGAAGTAAACATTCACAAAGCAGAACTGCATGAGACATTTCGAATCGTATTTTTCCACCAAATTTGCAGTTGTAACTTTACTTACAAATATTGAAGAAAGTGGGTAACTGTGTCTAGTTGCATTGTTCGTGTAGAAAGGGATAAGGATTTCCTTGCGGATTTTTTTGGGACATATTATTTGAATATGGATGATCCATAGCAGAACGGGTGTAAGAAGAGGAGTGCATATGAACATTTCTTAATGCTTTATATCAAGTATGCATAATCTCAGTCTGTAAAGAAAATGTCCATGCCAAACCTTCGCAATATTTACATGGTGTCGATTTGCTGACACTCTGGGTCTCATTACGATCTCGGTCGGAAAGCATCTGAACTTCGGAGGCTTTCCGACCAAGATCAGTGGTTTCAATTCCGACAGCCTCATTACAATGGGCTTTGATACTGGCCGGACATTCCGGCTGGCTTCCGACAGGCTCAAGGAGCCCGTCTGCCAGTTGGAACCGGCACGTAACCCATTTGGACGGCGTTTACAAAGTCAGTTTCTGGAAGGGTTTCCAGGCAGGGCTTTCCGACATGGAAACCCTGTAGGAATGCGACTTTGGGGGTCCCTAGCTGGGCCCACTTCAGCCAGCGGCCTCTGGTTAGGGGCCGAGTGGGCACCTATGGTGCCTCTCTGTTTATCCCTGTGCCATGTGGCAGGCACCTTGAGGTGCCGGCCACGCCATGCAGGGATGAACACAAACTCCCTTTTCTGTATGGGAGCTTGCGACCGCACCATGGGCCCGATGTAGGTAAATCTTTTTTACCACTTCTTAAATACCGATTCATACCGAATCGGTATTTAAGAAGTGGTAAAAAAGAGGAGGGGAGATGTAGGTATTTCAGATTCGGTAAATACCGAATCGTTAAGATTCGGTATTTACCGAATCTGCAAATACTGAATCGGTAATGCCCATTGATTCCTATGGGCATTGAAGCCCATAGGAATCAATGGCCATTACCGAATCGGTATTTACAGATTCGGTAAATACCGATTTCAGCAAGTGTGCAGGGGGTGTCACTTTGACACCCTCTAGCACCCCCAATACAGGCATGTGTGCCATGTGGCACACAGACATGCCCTAAGGGCATGTCTGTGTGTCACATGGCACAGGTGTGCATGCACAGATGTGCATGCACACCTGAATTCGGTATTTTACCACCCAATAAGATTGGGTGGTAAAATACCGAATTCTGAAGGCCTGTGGCACTCTGACATGTGCCAGCTACATCTGCATTTACAGAATCGGTATTTTACCGAGTCTGTATTTACCGATTCGGTAATTTTACCGATTCGGTAAATACAGAATCGGTAAAATACCGATTCTGTAAATGCATGCCCTACATCTGAAAACCCTAATACCGGTCGGAAACGGCCAGAATCGGCCGTTTCCGACCGGTATTAGGGCTCCTACATCTGGCCCCATGTGCAGTTGCATCATGATTAGGTGGTCGGACCACCAACCGGAGGTAAGTCAGACCTGTATCCACGACGGTGTTGGGCGGACGCAAGACCGCCCGACATTGTAATAAGCCCCTGAATGTGTATAGCAATAATTTTCAGGGACGCTGTTTACGATAAAAATCTGGAATTTATCCTTCATTCGTACAAACCCCTGACATATTTTAATGTCAAAGCCTATATGCTGTCAGTCACCTAAATACTGAAAATGTAGGCAATGCAAGTGAAGAAAGCCTGGTTTAGGACCTGTTTTCTGGATCCTTCATAACTGGGCCCTAACTGTCATCAAATGTGACAAATGTCCTTTCTTGACTAATGCCCCTGCTCTCCCTTTATTTCAATGTCTTTAAATCTAAGGGATATACATTCCTCCTTCATTTGATTTAACATGATAGTTATAATTGATATTGTTTACCAATATTCTTGAAATATGAAATGAACAATTTAGGTACTGCTGTCAAATTCTTCAAACGGTTGCACTCTACATGTGGCTGACTAGTTACTAATCATAAGATTAGTCTATGCGTGTGTTCTCTGTGAATGTGTTCATAGTACATTAGTCTTTTGGGGTTGATGATTATCAAATTGTCCATAATATGGTATCCAGTGTGTAACACCTCTAAAAAGTCATTTCAATAAATGGTTAATAATGGAGTTACAAACACGACTGACCTGTTTCAGATGATACATAAAGGAAAAATATGTGCCACAATTATGATGCAAGGTTACCTTTGTGTGTTAACAATAAATTAGTATGTACTGCTCATTCTAGCCAGGAAAAGATAAGAAAACATACATAAAGTTCAGCATAGTATAAAGAACAAGAGAAACCCATTAAGTAAATATGAGCCAGGGTTAACAGGTTCAATAAGGACTCCATTGTGAATTCTTTGGTTAGATAGCAAAACCTGGCTTTTCTGTCAGTAGTTCCCCAATGCTCCTTCTCACTGGTCAGCGCAACTTATCTAGTGCTAGGAAGCGTTCGGGCAGCCATCCGCTTTATAAAAACCTAAACCTAAACCTAAATCAATTGCTACGAGCAATTAATGTAGGATACATGGAAATAAAAACAGCCTCCATATTGGAAGGATCTAGTTTAATTTTGAGAACAATACACAATGACCATGAGTCAACAAAACTGAAAGAAAGTGCTCAGTAATCACAAAAAAGTATTATTAAACTGTGGGTAGATTTGGTATATACAAAGAACAAACCACTACGGTCTAGAATATGGCGCTGGATATCAATACTTGTCAAAATGTACAGCACAATCTCTCAATGAAAATAAAACTAAATAATAACTAAATGACTGTTGATTGCGTTTCAACCTCAAGCATTGATTTATGTGGTCATCATCAGGACAAATGACAATGTAGCATGTGGTCTTGACTTGAAACAATAGCCTCAAGATTCGTAAATCAAGCAACAGTAAACGTCAGCAGAACTGATCCAGCAAATCGTGGCTGGTTCCATATTCAAAACAGCTCACTGTGAGTGAACAAGGGCCTTCTGTATAATTAGCACAAAGTCAACATATACTGATACTTGCTGAGCCCCAATCAAGGAGCAAAGCAATTGCCCCTCCTTGCCAGATGATGATCGTTGCATTGCAGACTCCAGCAAGTGAATGTTGTGTAGCTAGTGATCTTGGCCAATTTCTCCAACCATTAGGCAGTGTAACTTTATGTTTAATTGATGACCATTAGGTATCAGTATATTGTGGGCCTCAGTTATGAGGCCTTGCGTGAGTTTTGCGCTTCCGATGCGTCACTTATTGTGACGCATCGGCGGCATAAAACATGCTTCCTGATGCGCACTATTTACAAAGTGACGCATCTAAGCAGATGCGTCACTTTGTATACCCCTGCGCTACATTATACCTGCGTCAGGTATAATGTATGCAGAGGGGGCGATCACCCGCAAAAAGCCTCGTAATAGTGACGCAGTGAAATCTATGAGATTTCACTGCGTCACTTTTAGGACGCTGTTGCGTCAAAATCTTGCGCCTGCCTCACAGCAGGCGTGAGACTGACGCAAGCCCTTTCACATGGGGCTTTCCCCATGTGAAAGGAAGTATTGCTGGAGTTGCGTCACTTTTGTGACACACTCCAGCAATGCGTCACTTTTGCGCCTACAGCTATGTCAGAAATACTGACGTATCTGTAACTCCTTGCGACATGATGCGTCATATTATAAATATGCCGCATCAATCATGTCGCAGGGAGAGCGCAGTGAAAAGTGACGCATCGCTGTTTTCACGCAGCGATGCGTCACTTTTCATAAATGAGGCCCTGTGACTACATTCAGATTAAATTGAAGGGAACGCTCTTATCAGGCAAGTAAATCCTCTTATAATCTGCTGGAAATACTCATTTTTCTAAAGTTCAACATTGCATGTCTGCAATCAAGACTTTGGAGTTGTACACTAGGCACATGTATAACATATATGTATGCTTGTTGTATGTAGGATTGTAACTTACACAGATATGACGCGAAATAGATTTACACTTGGAAAAAACATTGAGCGCCCATGTTTTTGTTAGGATTAAACCTAAGGGACACAACTAAATAGATTTGACAAGAAAAAGTAAAACTGATCTGGGTCTGTTTACTAACATGGTATTTCACATTAAACAATGATTTTAGAGAACATATGTAACACATTTGAAATTATCATAATTTTTGGTTTCATTTTTTAAAATTCTTCTTCCTTACAAAAATGTATTTGCCTATGCAACACTGTTTTTGAGCACTTACTGTACACTGCAGTGCCTTACACCACAAAGCAAAGACAAATATGAATTGGTGGTTATCAACAACAGTGATAGTTTAACGAGTGACAACACAAAAAAGAGGAGGGAAGCTGAAAAGTGAAAACAGCCCTCCTTGTAATAAGCCACACATTTATAACGTTACGTTGTGTTCAGCAAAGTCATGATCTTGCTCCTAATGAAACGATCCCATTGACCAATACTAGAGGGAGATGTGAGTCTCACACAAAATAGCTTGTATCTTGCCATAAAAATGGTAGTAATATTAATAATATAAAAAATAAAGCAGATGTATAGAGGTCATGAATACTTCATTGCATGGCCAAGCACTAAGACTCCACTCCAAAAAAGACTGGGCATATAAAAGGTTAATAACTGTTTCCTGAAGGAGGCTTCAGTAGGAACCTGCTGAATTTTTAAAGAGAAAGGAGTTCCAGATCTTAGGATCCAGATAACTAAAAGAGCTGCTTACTATTCAAACTTTTTTAAATTTAGGAATGATAGCTTGTAGGAAAATAGTCCTTTTTGCATGGTTGCCCCCACTTGTTGCCAAACCCAATTGGCAACTCTCTGGCCACATGTAAGTCCCTTGTAAAAGGTACCATAGGTACCAAGGGCACTGTGACCAGAGAAGGCCTCTAAGGGCTGCAGCACTTATTGTCCTTAGAGACCTTGGGGCTTATTTACAAGCCCCTTGTACCTGCGGTGTGTCACTTTTAACATGGGAAAAGTGACATACAGGCAGCGTAAGGGACCCCCTGTACCTTTACACACACTGCCCTTGCAGACTGCGTGTTTTGGTTTAGAAGAAAGTGAGGAGTCTACATGGCACACATACATCCCCGTGTGCATGCCTACAATACAATGCCATAACGAGTATATGGTGCTGGGAGTTTGTCAGTACAAACTCCACAGCACCATAATGGCTTCAGTGAAAACAGGGAAGTTTGGTATTATGTTTCTCAGCACAATGAACACACACTGATGACAGTTTGAGATTTTATGAAAAATGTACTCAATGGGCAACTTAGAGGTGCCCCCTCAAAACTGACCTAAGTTTAGTGTCCTGGCTGAGTGGTTGCTCGGTAGTTGCCACCACCAGACATATTTTTGGGGCCCTGGGTTGAGAGCCTGCCACTCTAGAGGGCCTGAAACAATACACATCCTGGGACGAGGTGTCAAGCCTCCTACCCCAGCATAGGCAGGGTCCCACAGAGGGGAAGCTTTAAAGGCTGCTGCCTTTGTAAGCTACCCCAGCCATTTATTGCTCCCAGCCCCCATCAGTTCTGTTTCCCAGTTTGGGTGGGAGAATCGGTGGGAAAACCAATTTAGAAGGATAGGTGTTCCATCCTTTGCCAACTCCACCCCTCAGGTGGGGGAGGTGAGGTGAATCACAGCTCTCAGTCCCCGCCATCTTACGAGCCAACCAACGTGAGACTTATGCCCCTCTCCCAATGGAGGGTGGCATTTTAGGGGGTGTACCTACCCCAAGGAAGGGACCCATTGGTCCTGACCTGTGGATACCTGTAATGCCCCTAAATCTAGTATTTACCGGCAACTCCGACCCTTGCTTGCTCAGATAAGAAGAGAGAAGAAGAAGGCACACTTCCCAACTGAAAATAGCCTGCCTAATGAAAAGGGTGTGGCTATGGGCATGAAATGCATGTAAAACTGGAGAAGGGCAACCACAAATAAACCGAAACCCAGCACTCCCCTCCCTACTGTTAGGCTATCATTCTAGAAGAGAATACTGGCAACAGAAACAGTAAGGCAAAGAAAATGGGAGAAAATAGTAATACATAAAACAATTAAAAACAAGATGGCTCCCAGAAATCAAAGGAGCCAGTCATTGCCACTTGGTGATTGCGGAATACAAGGAAATAAACTGTGCTGCAGAGTAGAATCCAGTAGATGCTCTTAATGGCAGCAGAGCCTAGTAGGGACACGCTCTTCTCATTTTAAAGTAGCTTACCTAAAGAAGGAGGTTTGGCTATGGGCGTGAGACCCGCAGAAAGAGTAAGGCAACGAAAAAGAGAGGAAATTGTAACATAATAAACAATTGAAAAAACATTGGCAGCCTCTTCCAAGATGGCCCCCAGAATCAATGGAGCCTGGCACCTTCACTCAGCAATTGCTGAATACAAGGAAGGAAGCTATGCTGCAGTGTAAAAACAAGCAGTTGCTCCTTCCTGGAGCAGAGTCAACTTGATTCCACAAAAATTAAGGAAACCTGGTTTCCTGTGGCTCTCTCCACCTGCTGCAGCTGCTCTTCTTTTTTGACCATGTGTACTTGAATTATTTACATGATATCCTACAAACCCATCTCCCATCTTGTATGCTCTTCTCCTCTCTGCTCTATATTTGACATTGGTAGAAGCAGTTTTCAGATGCAACTGTCATATAGCTGTTTGTTTGACAATGCATTAAGCAATTTATTTTTTGATGCATCAGTTGTATAAATGTTACTGGAAGGGCCAGAATAATAACCACCATTGGAAATATATGAGTGGGTAATATATGATTTTCTCTATCTTGTCTCTGGCAAGGAAAGTGGGCTGGGAATGAGTAAAGTTTTGAATCAACAAAATGACCCCTCGGCCTAGAAGAAGGAGCATGTTTAGTTAAAAGTTTTACCAGGAAGCAATGCAGTTTTTTATATTTTTAGGTCAAAAAGAAATTACCAAAGTGTCCTTAAAGAGGACATTTAGATAGTTGGAATTACTGGTGCAACAAGGAATTTTAAGCGACTGCTATCATTGTGAAAGTCAGTAAAACATACAAGGTGTATCACATCAAGGGAGATCACTGCACTTCGAAGTTCAACAAGGCTGGATTCAGTAAAGAGAACACTGCAAGGGCTCTTTTAAATGAGGCTGGTTCACATAAAATGAGCACTGCAAGTAATAATTTAAGGCGTAAGGCCACATCACAAAACATTTTTGGCTGGTGCTATACATCCACTGCCGTATGTTAAACCCATTCATGCGCACAATGGCCGGGAGCCCACAGTACTCATGTGCGCAGGACAGCTACAGGCCGTTCTTGCATATGGCACAGGAAATCCCTCTGCTGCAGGCACCAGAGGGATTTCCCTTCCTCCCCAAAAGCCTCGGCAGCTGGGGAAGAGCTTCCCAAGCTCCTGAGGCTCTCCCCCTGGTTTCTGTAAAATAATGATCAGCGCACACGCCATGCTGACGTCATTTCATAGAAGCCACAGCTTTCTATGTGCTCAGGGGACTATCTCAGCCCCCCAGCATGTAGAAAGAGGGGAGGGAGATCCTTTCCAATGGTACCCCTCCCTAAGTGATTCCCAATCAGGGGTCCACCCACCAGACACTAGGGAGGGGGGAGCGGACCCTTAGGCAAGGGCCTTTGCTCACCCCAAATAGGTTTGGGCAATAAAGTCTTTCTGCCCCACTCCAAAAACAATTAGTACAATATTTCTGCCCCCTCGGGAGGCATATGGGGGCAGAAAGCCCACTAGGCATCAGGAAATATATATTTTTTTAATTCAGGGATGAGGTCAACCCAGAATGGGAATGCTTATGCCCACCCCGCCATAAAATGCCTCAGTCTTTCTGCCCCCACCCCCCCAAACAAATAGCCACAGTCTTTCTGCCCTGCTTATGGGCCTATGGGGGGACCCCCCCCACCCCTGATCTCCCCAGGGGGGCGGAAAGCCCACTAGGGATGTTTTTTTTTTAGTAAAGTGCCTAATTGTGGATTTTGGGCCCTAGCGGAGCCGGCACATAGGGAAAGTTAGCAAACCTATACATTTTTAAAACTAGACACCCAGGACAAGCCAGCATCGGGTGACTTGGCTGGCTCTCACAAGGTTCTGTTACTCGAAAATCCCTTGCACTACTCAAAGTTTGTAAAAAAAACACATTTTTCTTACATTTCTGTGAAGGAAAGTTCTGGAATCTGCCTGGATTCACATTCCCCAAAATATTTTGAGAAAAATGGTACTTGACTTGTGTGGGTAGGCCGACTGCCCATGACAGGCAAGGGCCCTAAATGTATTGTGAAGACTTCAAAATGACCTATCACAAAATGACCTGGTTTTGCGAGGGGGGTCACCTGGGATTTTGGCCCCAGGCTCAGCAGCCATCTAGGAAGTGATTTTTACAGCTAAATTTGAGGTTTGTAGGGGATTCTGGGTAGGAAAACATTGGGGGTTCCACACAAGCCATACCTCACTAGACTTTCTATGGTGTCTAGTTTTCTGAAATGTGTGGGTTTGGTAGGTTTCCCAATATGGCCGCAAGTCCGGGCCAAAAACCAGGTGCCCCCCTGCAAAACCAGATCGTTTTATGATAGGGAATTTAGAGGTCTCCGCAGTACAATTTGGGCCATTTCCTGTTGCAGCCAGTATGCCTACCCACACAAGTAAGGTACCATTTATATTGGAAAACCTGGGGGAACGCTAGGTAGTAGGAAATTGGTGATCCCACAACTTCCCCCACAGAAAAGTGAGGAAATTGTGATTTTTTTCAGCTAAATTTGAGGTTTGCAGGGGATTCTGGCTAGGGAAATGTTGGGGGATCCACAGAAGCCATACCTCCCTGGACTCCCTAGGTGTCTAGTTTTCAGAAATGTTTGAGTTTGGTAGGTTTCCCTAGATGGGCGCGAGCCCAAAAAAACAGGTGCCCCCCAGAAAAACCAGGTAGTTTTATGATAGGTGATATTCGGACCCACAGACACAAGTAAGGTATCAATTTTATTAGAAGACTGTGGGGAATACGGGTGTGTGGAATGTTGTTGATCCCTGCAGATTCCAGAACTTTCCATCACAGAAATTTGTTTTTTGTTTACATAGTTTGAGGTTTGCAAGGGATTCTGGGTAAGAGAACCTGGTGAGAGTTCAATGTGGGCGATAAATTCGGTTCAGCTCGCTGAATTTGCAGAATTTCGGCAATTCCGTGCGTGATGCGGAATTACCGAAAATTCCGCCATCCGCGGCAGAGTGAATCTTGGATAAATGGGCAGGATTCATTCTGGCAAGATGCTCCTGTCACAAAAATTAAACCTCAACAGGAAGCACTTATAGATATAAAGCGGGTGTCCGAGTTAAAGTTTAAATTCGGTAACGCATTAATCAGCCCAAAAATATTGTGCGCTCGGTCGAGGCTAGGCAGGTGTGCTTTCTCCCCATATCTACCATCAAAAAGTAGCTGTTATACATGATGGAGGTCTTTGCATCCATGACTTTCTCGAGCGCAATCCTTGTGTAGTTCATGTGACCAGGAGGTTCTGTAACCTCATCTGATGCTCTGATCAGTCTCTGCCCTTATAAACAAAAGGCATGTGAACTTGCATAGAAGCCCCCCCCCACACACGAGCGGTATGCAACGCCTTCCCGCCCTTTACCCACTATGATGGACAGCTCACTCAAGGGACCTTGGCACCTTTCAGCACGGTGGTAAAGTTACTGACATACATGGTCACTAACTCTTCTGGCCCTTTACGGAGCGGTAGTGTAGGAAAAGCACAATACATTTACCCAACGTGGCAGCACCTACTGATTAGCCAGTAGAAAGTACTCCAGTTGGGTAGAGGTATTGCACAAAACGGTGGTATCTTCTTGGATAAATGGGCAGGATTCATTCTGGCACGATGCTCCTGTCACAAAAATTAAATCTCAACAGGAAGCACTTACCGATATAAAGCGTGTGCCCGAGTTAAAGCTCAAATTCGGTAACGCATTAATCAGACCAAAAATATTGTGCACTCGGTCGAGGCTGGGTAGGTGTGCTTTCTCCCCATTGCTACAGTCAAAAAGAAGCTGTGATGCTTGATGGAGGTCTTTGCATTCATGAGATTCTCTAGCGCAATCCCCGTGTAGTTCCTGTGACCAAGAGGTTCTCTCTCCGCATCTGCTGTTCTGATCGGTCTCTGACCTTATAAAAAAGAGGCATGTGAACTTACTTGGAAGCCCCATCCCACACTCACTTTACCCACTATGATGGACGGCTCACTCAAGGGACCCCGGTGCCTTTTGGCGCAGTGGCAAAGTTACAGACACACATGGTAACCGGAGACAACAATTCTTCTGGTGGCACAAGCAATTCCGCGAGGTCGCGGAATTCTGCGTGCTCACAGAGATTTTTTGCAGTTTCACGGAACTTTGCGTAGCGCGACTACACAAATTCTTTCCATCCCTAGTGAAAGCCACACAAGTCACCCCGTTCTGTATTCCCCTGGGTGTCTAGTTTTTAAGAATGTATAGGTTTGCTAGGTTTTTCTATGTGCTGGCAGAGCTAGGGTTCAAAATCTACAGCTAGGCACTTTGTAAAAAAAAGCATCAGTAAAAATTGTGGTGTGTCCATGTTGTGTTTTGTGATGTTTACTGTCATGGACTCCAGGCCTACCCACACAAGTGAGGTATTATTTTTATCGGAAGACTTTGGGGAATGCAGCGTCAGTGGAATTTGTGGATCCACACAGATTACAGAAATTCCAGGAGACTTAAGGAATTACAGAATTGTAGAGAAACTGTTATTTCCTTTTGACTTTCTATGCATTTCTACTTCCAAATGTAAGACAATGTGTAAAAAAGAAATCACTTTGAAAAATGTACCATATTTCACATGCAAGTATGGGTACCCACAATTTCGGAGATGTACAAATAGATACTGTTTTTAAACTCTATATTTTGTTCCCATTTCAGAAATACCTAGGTTTTTTTCATACAGATTTTTCACTGTTTATATTTTCCCAAATGAACTGCTATATGCCCTGCACACAATAAAAAACCATTGCAAGATGCTGCTCAGGTATTGGCTCGGCGTTCATCTGGTTCTTGGTGAACCTTCAAGTCCTATATATCCCCACAACCAAAAGAGTCCAGCGGACGTGAAGGTATATTGCTTAAAAATCTGTCATTTTTAGGATAAGTTACAGGTGAAAATATTGGCACAAATGGCTGTTTTTTTCAACTCATTTTCAATTTTTCCAATTTTCAACTGTTAGTTTCTATTAAAAAAAAACTTGAAGGATCTACACAAATGAACCCTTGCTGAATTTAGAATTTTGTCTCCTTTTTTCAAATGTATAGCTTTCCAGAATCCATTATTGATTTCATACCTATTTCTGCCATTATCTGGAAGGAGGTTGAAAGTACAAAAAATAGCAAAAATAGGGTATGTTCCAGTATAATGCCAAAACTGTGTAAATAATTTTGGTTTTCTGACAAACGTCAGTCTGTCCCTGAAAGCGGGGAAGATTGTGATTTCAGCACCACAAACCGTTTATTGAAACCATTTTTAGGGGAAAAAACTGACGCTTTCATCTTCAGCACTTTTTTTCAATTTCTCCCCAAAAAACAACAATTGGCTGTATGTTGGCTAATTTCTAGGTCCCCTCTAACGGAATCAACAAACCCTGGCTACCTTTAAAATTCCCATGATGTTGGAAGAAAAGGCCGTAACATTGGCGTGGATATCTTATGTGGTCACAAAGTTACAGGCGCCTAAGCGCAAACTACCCCAAATAACCAACAAAAGGCTTAGCACGGAGGGGAAAAGGCCTAGATGTGAAGAGGTTAAGCAAGTGAATGTATTGTTTCATATTTATATTGCACAAACCTAAGTATGAAGCAACAGAGCACTGTACATTACTGAGGGGTTAGAAGACAATCTACAACATCATCTACATCAAGTGGAGATTGCACAAATTAATGTTACACTTTACATTTCATATTTTTTTGACATAAGAAGAATAAGTGATTTACCCAGAATCATATGGTGTTGAAATTTGAACATCTGGCTGCAAGTTCCAAATGCAACAGCTCTATCCGGTAGGCCACATTTCTGCCAAACAAACAACGTTTTAGCACCATAATGTGAAAGCAGATTTGTAAATGTGGTACTGTGATGTAAGAATATTTGTGCATGTGTTGTGTTGCATGTTGTTGTTATGATGATTTGCTGTGTTTCTGTGAGCAATATTTCATGCTGGATTTTGAGTGGTGTTGTGTTGCACTATTATTGTTGCATTGTGTTCTCTTTTGACTGTTTTATAGTGTGAGTCTTTACAGTATTGTGGTCTGCAGTTCTTTTTACTTTATTCTATCAAGTGCTACAGTACATTCCATTCAACTGCCAATGCCAAGCAGCCATTTTCCACCTTGTAATAAGGCGTAGGCAATACAAATTATGCCGGTGTAATTGCAAGTCTTATGTGAAATTCCCAAAACGATGCTATCATGTGGAAATTGCAATAAAGTTGATTTATTCCATTTCTATTTTTCATTAACCTCTCTAGAACTGAGTGTTAGAGTGGCAGAAGCACAGAGTGGGCTATGCAATTAAGTTTAAAATGTGCATGTCACTTTGGCCAGCTGTCTTGAGACGGCTAGCCAGATATGTGCACTTTGCACCTGGAGGACATCTGGTTTGAGAGCAAGCACAGGCCTCCAGTGTCCTTGAGAGCACGGCAGGAGGCCATTCCCTCCATTTATGGTGCTTCTCTCATGATCGTTAACAGCATGTAGCAGCACCAGGATTGGTTATGGAAGTTGGTTGGAGCTTGGAGAGGAGAAAAGAACACCGGACTGAGGAGTAAGTTTTGTGCAGCAAGCACGAGCAACGTAAGTGAATTTTTAATGTTTTTACTTTTAACTTAGGTGCCTCAGAGTTAGTGTGCATGCTTGCACCCATTTGCCTGCCCACCACTCTCCATAGTTACCAGCCACCACTGGCAAAAAAGCATGACTATCTAAGGTGCCATCACATTCTTTAGACCCCAACCGAAAACAAGAACATGCCAGCAGAAGGAGATCATGAATAAAATTAAAGTTGTATTGATAGAGCGCGCGAGGCCACCCGACCAATAGTTTTCGCCGTTTTCCGGCTTCAGGGCCCATATACTTTCAAATCACCATATACATCGATCAGGTGACTTCACGAGCTCTACCAATTTGTGTGTGTTCTCCCTGCTAATAATTTTCAATGCACCCGACTTACCATCCACCGATGCGGGTACCTAATGACCACAATGAATCAGGGAGCTAGCTGTAAAGAAAAGGCAGCAAAATACAAACCCAACCAATAACATTCAAAATACTATTGAAATGACCACGGACAACTGGAAGTTTTAAAATGTTTATCTAACGTTCATTATTTTCTTGCATGAGGTACAGTAAAATAAGGCAATCAATAACCAAGATAACGTAAATTATATAGGCATAAAGAAATAATGACAGGGTAATCATTCAAATGTAATATGGTATGTAGATGGGAAAAATACTATAAAATCTCAGAAATGTACAGTTTATGCATGGATAACTATAGGAGGGCCTATAAAGAGTAACACGCTTCACTTAAGGTGAATGGGCCTTTGAACAATCTAGGCAATGAAGTTCTAGACCATATCAGAAAATTACAAACTGCAATGCAAAATATAATCTCTATCAAATGAGAAGACATAGGAACAAACTTATGAAAAATATGTAATTGACTTTCAATAGTTGCGGAAAGGCATGGAAAATATAACATATGCAATGATGAACTTTATTAAAGCAAAAGTTAGAAATTCAGAAGGTGCAAGATTTTAAGAGTTTCAGAGCAATATTTACCTAGAATGGTGTGGAAACCAAACCCTGGCCACGGGTCAGTTAAGGACAGGAAACCCTCAAGGAAGGATACCCCTCAAAGGACAGCAGGTGCAGAATGGACACCCAGGACAGGACAGGATACCCTCGGAATAGGAATCAGGACAGGACCCTCAGGACAGGACAGCAAACCCTCAGGACAGGACCGCTCAGGACAGGACCGCACCCGCAGTTTGGAAGCAACGCCTGCGCTCCACCCGCTCTGCAGTTATCGATCAAGACCCCGATTGGGTCAGCGAACTCCCAGTAAAGTGCTTCACCAGCACTTTAAGGTTCAGTAGAACCTCAGTCTATGGTCAAATTCGGACAGAGTGCTTCGCAGCGCTCTGTATCTTCAGTCACCTATTGAGTGCGTTGGGTCAGTGACAGGTCAGCTAAACCAGACAAGTCGGACGGTTCACTAGGTGAACCCAGGGTAGATATACAGTTTGGGGACAGTGTACCACCCCCCAATGTTGCAAAGTGTCAGAATCCCTTAATTTCGATTGGTCCTAAGGTAGGATTTGGGTAACACACCAATCATAACAGTCTATTTGTATGCCACATTAACATATTTTGGTACCGCCTAGTGGGATAGTGGTTCCCATGAGAGACTACACGGCAAGCAGCAATACAATTACATTGTAACATATAAGGAGCCACATTCGCTGTTCTCGCAGGGCAGAGGTGACTTTCTCAGGAGCATCTCGCCCATCACTGCCAACTGGCTAGGTTCCATCAGTCAAGGTCCCCTGTGCTGCCGAATGTCGCACAGGCGCAGAAGGGACCTCCAATATGGCTCTCCTCTCACTCAGACCCCCATTCCCCGCGGTACATGAAAAGTAAGCGAAAAACAAATTAATACATAGTAATGTCAATATGAAAACACATCACACTATTTGTACTTTTAACTCATCATCAAGAAATAAAACTATTGCGTTTAAATGTTAGCCACATTGATACAGTCACAAGAGCAGTGGCACGAGCAGTACCACATGATAAGCACAGCTATGAATTACGCATGCGCATAACTTTCCCTCCACTTCTGCAGACGCGTCAGGACACGTGAGTGTGGCTGACGCATGCGCAGTAACTAAATACAAGCGGCGGCCATTTTAGATGACTTGAGTAAATTATTTTAGTAAAACACATGTGCAAGCTTCACGATCCTTATCCAAACTAAACATAAATGTTAGTAGAACATACACTTGTTACCGTATTACACATAAATGAGGTTCTTGACTTCGGCAAGCCGCAAAATATGCAAAGCTTTGCTTCATCAATCCCCTCTTTGATGATATTTACTATCATCACAAATTATAATGGAACCAGATGCCAACTTTCTTTCACACTTTATAAAGTTCTATCTCTTCCAGCAACCGTTCTAACTTTTCTCTCTCAGTTTTAGTAGGGTGAGAAGTCTTCACCTTTTTGTATATCTGATCATTCACTTCCTCTAATTCAATCTCATCCACACTTCGTTTCACTCCTCTTGCATTTACCTCGTGCTTTTTGGTGCGCTTGCGGTATTTACAGCACAAGAAAATGGAAAGTATAATAAGACCTATAATACCAATTGGCATCAGAATTTTGAACAATAAGCTTTTACCTATGCTAGCAAGCCAATGACCTACATTTGAGAGACCATCTACCAGTCTCTTCCAGGCACTATCAACCTCGAGTGGTTTGAGTTCTTTTGCCAAATTAGTAATGTTTTTCACATATCTTTTGATCTGTACACTTTTATCCGGAATATAAGTGCAACAATGTTGCGCCTTCAACATCCGGCAGACTCCGCCCTCTTTCGCTAATAAGGTGTCAAGAGCAAGTCGATTCTGCAAAACCATTGATCTGATCGCAACCATTTCAGTATTGACCAGCAGAAATCCATGAGCTGTTTCAGTAGACAGCACATCTACTATAGTAGATAATTTGCAAATTCTGTGAGTGTTCAGAACCACTCCCACTCCAGGTATCAGTGCACTGAAAATACTACCCATAATTTCACCTATACTTTCTCTTTTACTACGCACTAAGCCATTAGTATCTTCATTGCTTCCAGCTTTCCCATTCACATGGTATATTTTCGGGAAGACAATACCAAAGTAGCAGCTTCCATACCAGTGATCCGGCAATTTGAAATAAGCCTTGTCCCCACAAATATAATAAATTCCAGGAAACACAGGCTCTGACCCATTTTTGAAACCCCAACCTCCAATTACCTTGTAATTATGTTCGCATTCACTGGAACCAATGAAAACATTATTATAATAGCTAGTCTTCTCGCGGTGAAGACATAGCTTGCCTTTCTTTTCAAAATCCAGCAACAGAGCAGGACCCGCTCCACCAGATGAGGTGCCTTCCATGTTCTCTGCCCACTTTGGCTTTTTCTGACTTTCGTCATTAGCCTTCTTTTGAATTTTAATTCTTCTTTTCTCTGCCATATTCAGGAACATCTTTTCCTGCTCACGCAAAGAACAAGTCAAGTTATCTCTGTGTGCGTCTGCTATGTCAATGTTACCTATAGTCAGAAAGTAGTCTCCCATATATCTTATGGTGTCACTTTTGGTATGTACAGGATTCAAGTTCCCACGTATAGGAAGTTCAGAAAAGATCACGTCATTGTTAGAGTAATAGTACTGTAACGGTCCTCTTTTGTAAAATAAACTAGCTAAAATGCTACAGGAGATTCCATATGTCAATGGCAGGTGATGGTATGTCACGCCTTCAGCCACAGAAGTAGGTAGCTTCATGCAGACATAGCAATCTTCAATTTCCATAGTCTCTACATAGTGTATTATCAAGTTTGCGAAAACATTTAAGTGTGTCTTGTTCTTAACTCCATGATAATGTAGTCCTCCCTCATCTGATGCTTCTAAGTTTTGTTTTGTTTGTCTCAGGGCTCTTTCATGTCTTGCTACACTCTGTGTTGTTAGCTCCTCACTGTCAGTATTTACAACTTCAGTAGGGACAATGTTAGTATCTTTACTTACAGCAAAGGGAATGAAAATTGTTAGTCCTATCCAGATAACTATCAGTACTACTACACTACATATACACACCTTGCAACACGTCTTAAAACGGCTGCAACTAGGTCTACCATTCACTGTTGAATCAGACATTTTGGCTCAGAAGGAGTTTCTCGACCCCTCTTTTTGGCTTTACACAACTAGCTTACTTTGTGCAAATTCACGGTGGTTCGTCTTCTTCTTCAGCTGAGTACTCAGGGACGGGCTCTCCGTCGCTCACGTCAGTTATATCAAGATCTTCAAGTTCTTCCAAAACTAGTGTCCATTCAGGAGACTTGTACTTTTTGTTTTGTCTTTTTATTCGTTCACTCCTTCTTTTGGAAGAGTCTTCTTCTTGCTCTGCTATCCGAGCACTTCTTCTTGCTTCTGCACGTTTTTCTTCCACTGTCTTTATCCTTAGTCTCAATCTTTTTACAAACCTAGGCTCAAAGTTGTTTCTTTTCTTTAGTCTCTTAGTCGGTACTTGGACTTCACTTTCTTCTCTTATTCTCTTGTTCTCTTTATCTTGTGGCAATTCTTCTCCACTTTCTTCTTCTACTTCCCCTATCTGGCTAGTTCCAGGGCTAGCATCAAATTCTTCTGCCTGGTTGCTAATCTGGCCTTGTTCAGGAATATTTTGTTTTTGGCTTTCGATTGTCTTTGTTTCTGTTTCTGTTTCCTGAACCCGTTCTTCTAACCCTCTCTGATCCTGTTCAAGCACTTCGATCTCTTGATTTTCTTCTGCTCGAACTATCACTCTATTTCTAGTCTCTCCTTTATCTGCATCAGGTGTTAGCGGTGGTGTATCGAACACCTGCTCTGTCCCTGTCTGACCTTCTCCTTCCTCAGTTTTGATGTGAATCTCAAGCGGCTGAGGTTCTTCGCCTGTGCCTTGCTTTTCCTGACTAGTCCACTCTCTACCTTCACTAAGTCGCTCTCTTGTTCTGATAGGATCTTCGGTCAGATCCATCATCGGTATCCATTCTTCTGGCCATATGCTTGGCAGCTCGTCTTCAGCTACTCCTGGCTCAGTTTCCTGGACCTCTTCAGCAGGCTGGATTCTTGGCAGTTCGTAGTCAACTACTCCTGGGCCAACGTCTGCTGTTCCTGCAACCTGACTGGTGCTGGGCTGCTCGTTGTCAGCTGCTTCTGGACTGGCTCCTGCAGGGTCCTCTGCTGGTTGCCCTTCTTCTGCAAATTCTTTGTCTGGTAATACCTTCTGGGTGTGTCCAGCGTGGATCCACTGGGGAACACCTGCGACCTTCACTGCAGTGGTTGTTACCAGGATTACTTGGCGTTTCTTTCCCCACCTCGGTGCCAGACAATTAGATCGAGTGTGCTTCTTTATTTTGACCCAGTCTCCTGGAACCAAGTTGTGGAGAGGAGTCGTTGGATTGAGGATGCCGTCGTCTCCAATCTGGCGAGAGATAGAACGCACTTGGTCACCCAATCTTCTGCAGTATTCAAGCACCAAATCATCAGTAATACTCAACAGTTTGCTTCCTGGCACCCATGCTTGTCTCATCACTCTTCCCATAATGATTTCATGGGGACTTAGGCCTGTCTTGCGGTCAGGAACACTTCTCAGTCCCATTAGGACCAGAGGCAGGGCCTTCACCCAGGTCATGCCAGTAGCATCTGTCAGCTTTGCTAGTCTGTGTTTGATAGTTCCATTTACTTGTTCCACTATTCCAGAAGCCTCTGGGTGGTATGCACAATGGAGTTTCTGCCTTGTTCCAAAGGCCTTACAGAGTTCAGCCAGTATTTCATTCTGGAAATGTCCACCCTTATCTGATTCAATAATGTATGGTATTCCGAATCTAGGTATCAGTTCTTTTAGTAAACACTTCGCTACTGTCAGTGCGTCACTTTGGGGAGTAGGGTAAGCTTCTACCCATTTTGAAAATACGCAAACAATGACAAGGACATATCGTTTCCCTTCACAACGGGGCATGGTGATGAAATCAATCTGTATCCTTACAAAGGGACCCCCATATCTCCCAATCTTGCTCAGTTCAACCATTGTCCTCTTGCCTGGGTTCATCTGTTGACATGACAGGCACCTCTGGCAGAGGGACTCTGCTACCTTCCTGAACTTCTTACTGTACCAAGTCTGTTGAAATACCAGAATCATGGCATCCCTACCAATGTGTGATCCTTCATGTATTAATCTTGCCATTGTGCCAAGCAAGTGTCGGGGTAACACAGGCATACCAGTTGGGCCCAAAATCACACCATCCACACGTCTCGGTCTACACCCATCCTCCTTCCATTTCTCTCTTTCTTGCCAAGGAGCCGATTCCTGCCACTCTCTCACTTCATCCCATGTAGGCACTTCTTCAAACACCTGAAGCTGGCAGCTGGTTCCTGGCCCCCCTCGTTTTGGATTTACAATATACCGATCTTTGGCACACCATTGGGCCACTCGATCAGCATAATCGTTTCCCAGTGATACTTTGTCCATGCTCTTTTTATGAGCAGCACATTTTACCACTGCCAGTTCTTTGGGCAACTGGATGGCCTCTAAAAGGTCATGAACAACCTTTGCATTCCGAATGGGAGTACCTGAGGAAGTCATGAATTCCCTCTGTAGCCATAATTGGCCAAAGTCATGCACAACTCCATAACAGTACTGACTGTCAGTATACACTGTTATGCGTAAGTCCTTCCCAATTTTGCAAGCTTTTATCATAGCAATCAATTCGGCTACTTGTGCAGACTTGATGTTATATAGGTAACCTGCTTCTTCAATTTTTGTAAAAGAGACTACTGCATAAGCAGCACTCAGGCCTCCTAGTTCATGTCTTAGACAGGAACCATCCACAAATAGTTCTTTATCATGTTCAGGCAATGGCGTTTCTTTTATGTCTGGGCGTGGTTTAGTACTGAACTCTGTCAGGTCAATGCAGTCATGTTCATCATCATCCCCACCTTCCATTTCCAAGGGGTCGGGGAGCAAAGTGGCAGGGTTCAGAATACCGCACCTGACAATGCTTACATTTGCTGCACCCACAAGAATCCTCTCGTATTTAGTCAGCCGACTAGGGGTGAGATACTGCGTTTTAGTTCTGGTCAATAGAATTACTACTCCATGCGAAACATACACAGTCACAGGATGTCCCATGACAATGGACTCGCTCTGTTCCAAACTTGCACAAGTAGCAGCTACTGCTTTCAGACAGCCTGGTAACCCAGCAGCTACTGGGTCCAAAGTGGCAGAGAAATAGGCCACAGGCCTTCTGGTCGTGCCATGTTCTTGAGTCAGGACTGACAATGCGCAATTATCGCGAGTGTCACAGAATAAGGCAAATTCTTTGGAATAATCAGGCATTCCCAGCGCAGGGGCTGTACACAGACAGTTTTTCAGTCTTGTGAAAGCCATTAGGCTTTCATCGTCCCACTCTACAATATCTGGCATTCCTCTCGTGGTCATTTTTATCAAAGGCCTGGCTAAGGCTGAAAATCCCAGAATCCACTGCCTACAGTAGCCTAGTACATCCAGGAACATTCTGACATCTTTTTGAGTACGGGGCAACTGCATCTTTTGAATTATTCTCACTCTTTCTGATGTGACTTTTCTGACACCCTTTTCTATCTGGTGTCCTAGATATTTCACTGATTTCGCACAGAACTGTAGTTTGTCAGGGGCCACTTTATGCCCTTTCTCACACAGATGATTTAGGAGGGCAATGGTGTCAACTACACAGTCCCTATGACTTTTGGACGCCAGTAGAAGGTCGTCTATGTACTGCACTAAG
Source organism: Lissotriton helveticus (assembly GCF_964261635.1). Lineage (NCBI taxonomy): Eukaryota > Metazoa > Chordata > Amphibia > Caudata > Salamandridae > Lissotriton > Lissotriton helveticus. The sequence goes on from NC_136063.1 coordinate 2,086,891,293, forward strand.
ACAGAGTTCCCAGGTAAGATCAAAGTCTCTAGACATTTTTTCAAGATCTGATTAAAGATAGAGGGGCTCTCTGTATACCCCTGAGGGACCCTGTTCCAGCAATACACGTGACCTTCGAAGGCAAATGAGAAAAGAAATTTGCTGTCGGGGTGCAGGGGTATTGAAAAGAATGCATGACACAAATCAATCACAGTGAACCACTCAGCATCCCAAGGAATCTGGTACAGAATCACTGCAGGGTTCGGGACAATAGGGCAGCAAGGAACTACAATTTTGTTTACCTTTCTCAGGTCTTGCACTACCCTATACTTGCCGCTAGGCTTCTTGATGCCCATAATCGGTGAGTTGCATGGGCTGCTCATTACTTCCTGTATGATGTCTCCTTCTAATAATTTTTGAATTTCCAAAGTGACACCTGCTTTCACTTCAGCATTCATTCGGTAGGGCCTAGTGTTAGGATATACTGCATTGTCCTTGATGGCTATCTGTATGGGGTCCACATCTTTCATCAACCCCACATCCTTCCCAGTGAAATCCCACACCTCTGGCTTTACTGCTTCCTGGAGTTCTTGGGGCAAGTCCTGCAGGGTCAATCTTTTAATTTCTGAGTCAGGTCTAAGTAACAATAATTTATAAATGCCATCTTCATCTGGGGTCTGTATTTCAACACCTTTTGGTGTGCAAAAGATGGTACAGTTCATTTTGCACAGCAAATCACGACCCAGTAGATTCACTGGACTGGTGTCACAGACGACAAATCTATGCATCTGTTTAAAATTTCCAATTGAAATCTCCATTGGTTCGGTAACAGGAGTACTAATCAATTGATTAGATACACCCACTACTTGGATATTTTCTCCCGAGAGGGGTAGGTTTGGAACGTCCACTGTTCTTACAGTAGAACGGGTAGCGCCAGTGTCCAACAGAAAGGTGACATCATTTCCGTCAACCTTTCCTTCAATGTATGGTCCAGACTGGTCTACCGGCAAGGAAGCGCCAAGTACGCACTCCTCGTCCTCCCCTCTCAGGCCCCGTCAGTCCTGATCATTACAAAGGAAGGTATCATTTAGCAGATACTGCGAAGTTGCTGTATTTCTGTTCTCACCGCTTTCCCAAACTTCTATCTCCTCACCCTCTGCTTGCTTTCCCCTGTATACCTGCTTGGGTGCTCGAGGCACCTGAACTGTTTTTACCTGGGGTTGAGTCTTTCTTGGCCTTTCTTTCTGCGTCTGTGGATTTAAATCAGGAGTATTTGCATTATCATCCATTAATTGAGGACACTCGTTACGCCAGTGTCCAATTTCGCCGCACTGATGGCAGGGAAATTTCTTCATAGCCTCTTCCCTGCTAAATTTTGGCCGGGGCTTTCCTCCACCCCCTCCCCCAGGACTTTTGTTCTCAGCATTTTTAACCATGTTACTCAATTGTTTTTCCTGCTGTTCTGCGAGCTTCACCTGAGCCCACATCACCTTTTCCTTAAGGGCCTTTTTCTTTTCTGCCATCTCGTCCTCGCAGTACTTAGCGTACCGCAGGACCTCATCCATTTTCTTTGTATGCCAGCAGATTTTATTATCTTTTATCCACTGGCAAATTTCAGGTCTTAAACCATTTACAAACCTGTAAATAAAGTGCGTCATGTCCTTCAAATCGATGTTATCAATACCACTGTATGTTTTAAATACCTGCAATAACCTCTCATAGAAGGAGTGCACTGTCTCGTCCCTTTCCTGTGTTGTTCTATCTATTTTTGTCCAATCCGTTTCCTTTGCGGGCACCTTTTCTTTCAAATGCTGAATTACCTGCTCATATTTTCGCATGACATCCTTTGATGGCTCCCCTGTTTCCTTATTTCTTGGGTACTCCTCACTGGGCCAGTCTATGGCTATTTTACACTGGGTCCACAAATCTACCGGAACCACAATGTCGAAAAACCCATCCAGGTCTTTCCACAGACATTTCTGTACCTTCACGAACCTCTCCACCTGCCTGTACCAGTCAACTGGTTTCTCTCGTAATTTTGGAAAATCGTTCGTGAAGGACACAATATCCTGCCTAGACCAGGGGACATGCACATATTTCCCTCCTGGAACTTCGCGCATGGGGCATAACTGCTCAGGTTTTTCTACCTCCCTTAAAGCAAATTCAGGAGTCACTTGTCGGGAGCGAACCTCTTCCCTCTTTTTCGCCCACCTGCTTCTCCATCTTTCCACATCTCCCCATTTCTGCAGTACCCCCATTAATTCTTTAATCTGCAGCTTTTTTCCCGCCACATTCAGGTGCTCTATATCTTTGTCTGAGAAGTCTGCTCTGTACGGTTTCTGTAAGGGCTTGGATTTTGAGATATCTACCCCCATACTAACTGCTGTTTCGCTCAGTTTTTCGTGGAGCACTCTGGTGTTCCTTGTAAAGCTTTTACATATGAACGACAATTCTTCTTCAGAGTAAGTGTTCAATCGATCCAACCCCACATTTCCTGCCATTAATTCTTCTATTTCTACCCTCAATTTGTAGAGTTATAAAGGTTTCGTTTGCGGAGTCTGTTTCTCTAATTCACGACTCCAACTCTCAATTTCATCTGGAGTTACCAGAGAGACATTCCTAGTGCCTGTTGCTGATTCTAATTTAATCTCTTTCGCATTAAAAGGGTTATACCTCTGCTGCATTCCCTTTCCGGTCGATTTGTTTGGCAAGTCCAAGAACGCAACTTCAGACTCGCACTCACTGGAATGATCATCTATGATTATCGGTTCCTGTCTCGGGGTTGCCATGACTGGGGTCATAACTGGAGTAATTGGATTTCCCTGACCATTTCCGTATAACGGGACCACCGGTCCAATAGTTACTGGAATAGTCAATGCCTCAGGACTGGTATTTAACTGGGAGATTTTCTGAATTATTTCTGTCCTTTGTCTAGCTAGAGCCTCTTGCTCTTTTTCCACTAGTATCCTTCTTAAAGTCGTGTCCTGTAATATCTGTGGGGTCAAGGGAGGAGTAAAACTCGGGGCAGTAGGATGCGTTTCACTTGGTCCCCCACCATAATTTGGTTTCGGAAATAAAGTTCCAGTGTTAAAGGACCTGCGCTCTTCCCCATATGGAGGCTGAACAAAAGGCAGTCCTGAATTCGATGGTTTCTCTTCGCTTTCATACAAGGGTCTGGGGAAAAAAACTTTCGTACTTGAATATTTTTCTTCCTGGCTTGCGGGCACTTTGGGATATATATCCCTTGTTTCCGCCGGTTCGGGTTTCTCAGGATAGGGCAATACTTGACCACCCCCTCCCAGTCCTAAGAATCTGTCTTCTTCCTTGAGGAAGTGGCGTCGGGGAGCATCTCCTACACTAGAAGGTCGGGTTCCCTCATTATAAGGTGGCGGACTCCTGGTACAGATGTCATCTATCAATTCATCATCTGATTCCCCCGGACCCCCCCAATGTTTACACTTTTCGGTGCTTTTCTCACCTGCTCCAACGTTATGACATGCCGGCATCATGGGAAACAGACCCTCAACAATCATGCTCTGCCTCCACTGTTTCATCCTTTTATCCCTGGACTCCTGTTTCTGCCTGGGGTACCACTTGGTCAAACCCTTGTCCATTCGGGGTCTTTCTCTTTCAAAAGCCTCAATCTCCCATTCCTCTAATGCCTCATACTGCGTTAGTCTTGGCCTGGGATGCAGTTCATTCATTCGGGTTCTTAAATTAAATAAGATCCTTCCATTGAAAGTACCATCTAACGGAAAAGCCAATACTCCGTCATCTTTTGTGTACTTCACCCAATTCTCCAACCACACACAGGTATTGTACCCTCGGTCAAACATCATAAATGAGGCAGGAGTATTAGGTGGTGGGACAAGAACACCTTCCCTAGATTTAATCGGTTTGTCCGTTTTAAAATAATTTTTCACTTTACTTACAAGGGACATTTTTCTCTTGGTTCCGTACATAATATCGTATCTATTAGTCTTCCACTGATCCCTTTCAAACCCTAGGTGCCTTGGATCAGGTCGAGTTCCTGTAGTCTGCGAGTGCCACATACGACTTCTGCGCTAAACTTTGTTTACAAACTACCTCCAATCAGAACGCGCTTCAGAAATTCGTGCAACCAATGGGTGCGCGACACTAAATAAGCTCCGCCAATGGGTGCGCGGCCCCTTCGTGAGACAGTTCCCACGCTCCGGCGCTCACCCCTCCTTTACAATTCCAGCTCCGCTACCCGCCCGCTGCTTCTACCAATCCCAGCGCGGCACAGAGTGACGTCAGAGGCGCTTCGCGACTGACTCCCTCCCTTCACAAGGTAACGGAAACTTTCTTTCTTTTAAAGTGCTCAGTGCTTGGTTATTTTACAACAAATACACATTCGCCACAGTGCTCAAGTGTCTAGACAGAGAAAGAATTGTTTTACTGCAAGTAAACTACTTCCATTTACTTTTCACTCGCTGCGGGCAGATCTCTTCCGCCTACCCTTCACTCTAGCATCGGTGAACCTGTTATTCCCCTAAACTCATCCACTTCTTTCCGGGATATATTCCGAGTTTAAGGTTTCTGAGCGGACCCCTCTGCTTTCACGCTAGCTCCGAGGAACCTGCTACTCTTCCGATGTGACCCTTACTAGGTTACGCCACTATGGGAATTTTGCCAATGAACCCCGTTACTGTCATTTATTCACACATGTATTCAGAAAAACCCTAGTTAGTGCTTCCCGGTTATCCTAACCTGCACCTAACTTTCCTCGAGCCTGTGACCTCAGGACAATGGATTCTATTCACCACTTGCCCTTTCAATTCCCCGGGGAGTTCGGACAACATGAAACGATACGGTTTACAAATGCATGGATTAGTACATATAACAATATAAGAACAAGAATAATAACAATGCAAAAATTCATGAGTTTCAGCAGCGTATTCACAAGAGAATGATCAGGTCTCTTAGAACAGCCGCTCTTCTAGCAGCATCAATATACTAGCAGCTTCCGACTCAACTAGTCCAACTAATCCCTGCCTTGCTCTCAACTAGTCCCTAACCATCCTCTAGCTACCAGAAAAACTGATAGGGCGCGCGAGGCCACCCGACCAATAGTTTTCGCCGTTTTCCGGCTTCAGGGCCCATATACTTTCAAATCACCATATACATCGATCAGGTGACTTCACGAGCTCTACCAATTTGTGTGTGTTCTCCCTGCTAATAATTTTCAATGCACCCGACTTACCATCCACCGATGCGGGTACCTAATGACCACAATGAATCAGGGAGCTAGCTGTAAAGAAAAGGCAGCAAAATACAAACCCAACCAATAACATTCAAAATACTATTGAAATGACCACGGACAACTGGAAGTTTTAAAATGTTTATCTAACGTTCATTATTTTCTTGCATGAGGTACAGTAAAATAAGGCAATCAATAACCAAGATAACGTAAATTATATAGGCATAAAGAAATAATGACAGGGTAATCATTCAAATGTAATATGGTATGTAGATGGGAAAAATACTATAAAATCTCAGAAATGTTTAAGCATGGACAGTTTATGCATGGATAACTATAGGAGGGCCTATAAAGAGTAACACGCTTCACTTAAGGTGAATGGGCCTTTGAACAATCTAGGCAATGAAGTTCTAGACCATATCAGAAAATTACAAACTGCAATGCAAAATATAATCTCTATCAAATGAGAAGACATAGGAACAAACTTATGAAAAATATGTAATTGACTTTCAATAGTTGCGGAAAGGCATGGAAAATATAACATATGCAATGATGAACTTTATTAAAGCAAAAGTTAGAAATTCAGAAGGTGCAAGATTTTAAGAGTTTCAGAGCAATATTTACCTAGAATGGTGTGGAAACCAAACCCTGGCCACGGGTCAGTTAAGGACAGGAAACCCTCAAGGAAGGATACCCCTCAAAGGACAGCAGGTGCAGAATGGACACCCAGGACAGGACAGGATACCCTCGGAATAGGAATCAGGACAGGACCCTCAGGACAGGACAGCAAACCCTCAGGACAGGACCGCTCAGGACAGGACCGCACCCGCAGTTTGGAAGCAACGCCTGCGCTCCACCCGCTCTGCAGTTATCGATCAAGACCCCGATTGGGTCAGCGAACTCCCAGTAAAGTGCTTCACCAGCACTTTAAGGTTCAGTAGAACCTCAGTCTATGGTCAAATTCGGACAGAGTGCTTCGCAGCGCTCTGTATCTTCAGTCACCTATTGAGTGCGTTGGGTCAGTGACAGGTCAGCTAAACCAGACAAGTCGGACGGTTCACTAGGTGAACCCAGGGTAGATATACAGTTTGGGGACAGTGTACCACCCCCCAATGTTGCAAAGTGTCAGAATCCCTTAATTTCGATTGGTCCTAAGGTAGGATTTGGGTAACACACCAATCATAACAGTCTATTTGTATGCCACATTAACATATTTTGGTACCGCCTAGTGGGATAGTGGTTCCCATGAGAGACTACACGGCAAGCAGCAATACAATTACATTGTAACATATAAGGAGCCACATTCGCTGTTCTCGCAGGGCAGAGGTGACTTTCTCAGGAGCATCTCGCCCATCACTGCCAACTGGCTAGGTTCCATCAGTCAAGGTCCCCTGTGCTGCCGAATGTCGCACAGGCGCAGAAGGGACCTCCAATATGGCTCTCCTCTCACTCAGACCCCCATTCCCCGCGGTACATGAAAAGTAAGCGAAAAACAAATTAATACATAGTAATGTCAATATGAAAACACATCACACTATTTGTACTTTTAACTCATCATCAAGAAATAAAACTATTGCGTTTAAATGTTAGCCACATTGATACAGTCACAAGAGCAGTGGCACGAGCAGTACCACATGATAAGCACAGCTATGAATTACGCATGCGCATAACTTTCCCTCCACTTCTGCAGACGCGTCAGGACACGTGAGTGTGGCTGACGCATGCGCAGTAACTAAATACAAGCGGCGGCCATTTTAGATGACTTGAGTAAATTATTTTAGTAAAACACATGTGCAAGCTTCACGATCCTTATCCAAACTAAACATAAATGTTAGTAGAACATACACTTGTTACCGTATTACACATAAATGAGGTTCTTGACTTCGGCAAGCCGCAAAATATGCAAAGCTTTGCTTCATCAGTATCACCATATTTAGCTGATGTTGCGAATGTCGAAAATAGGTTCCAAACCTTGAAATGGTAGTAATGAAAGTGAGTCATTAGGCACATGCTTGAAAGCTTGCCAACTGGTGTTGGTTCTCTACCTCAAGCTGTGGGAAGAAAAAAGTATGGCTAGAAGATGCAGAGAGATCTGCAAGTAATGCGCACTGTTCCCTTGGAAAGAAAATTATTTCCACAATATTTATATAGTCTTAAAGTTTTAACGTATTGTTAACATTTATTTACACTTTTGATCAGTCATATCTGTTTAACATAATACCATAGTTTGTTCATATTACTTCATAAATCAGCATACATTACTGCATTGTCAATGTTCGTAAATATGTTATAATTGACGCTATTTCATTTCATAGCATATCACATTATTTTCTCAATGAGCCTATTTACAGAAAAACGATTCCAGTAGAATCTTTATTTCATGCAGATCCTATTTTTAGGCTGATGCCCAATGCAATTCGTGAACTAGTCCCATTTCTTTCAAAATGTACATAAAACTCCAGAAGGCCAAGTATATCACGCGTGGTGTTCCGGATAGGAAATGGCCGAGAGAATATAAATGGACTCAAACCAGATAATGTTGAAACTACAGGACTTCTTGCAGAGATTCTGATATTCACGTGAATAGCTCAATGCTGTATGTTTCTCCGTCTTGGATTAGGGCAGCAGTTCCCAAAAAAATTACGAACATCCTCAAGTTGTCCAGAGTGGGAGACATGAATGAAGGTGTTAAGGTCAGATGAATACAAGGTAAGATACATGAGAGTTGTAGTGGAAGTTCAAATGGTTGATAAATCCTTGATTTGGCTCAGAATCATAATTTGTAAATAGTATTAAAAATCAGTCAAGCAGAAAGAAGCAGAAGACAATGTCTGACAAGACATCAATTAATCAATCAATCATATCATTTGTAAAGCGCACTACTCACCCGTGAGGGTCTCAAGGTGCTGGGGTGGGGAATGCTGCTACTGCTCGAAAATCCAGGTCTTGAGGAGTTTTCTGAAAGTCAGCAGGTCTTGGGTCTGCCATAGGTGGATGGGGAGGGTGTTCCAGTTCTTGGCGGCAAGGTGGGAGAACGATCTGCCACCGGAGGTTGCTCTTCGGAAGTGGGGGACTGTGGCGAGGGCGAGGTCGGCAGAGTAGAGCTGGCGGGTGGGGGTGTAGAAGTCGAGTCGTCTGTTGAGGTACGTTGGTCCGGTGTTGTGGATGTGCGACATCTGTAACTCTTGATTATTTATTATTTTTATGCAAAACATATCATGCAGCAAGGCTCCACATCGGTTCACCTAGTCTGGAACAAGAAGACTACAGTGTCCACAGGATAAAGGATAGAAAAGGTTTGAAAAGGGCCTTGAATGTGAGACTCCAGCCTTGGATGGGCTACCTTTTATGTGTGTCTGAAGGCATCTCACCAGCTTACGTTTGGCTGATCCCATGTTAAAGACTAAAATGTAGTTGACAAAAATCTCCAAGGAGGTCATAGTCCCTCTTGGGAGTCATTGCTCAGATTAGAAACCATCTGTAGTTGAGACTTCTGATGGTATCTTAGAAGCTTCAGAAAAAATTGCACGCGCACAACCTTGGTTTAAACAATAAAGGTGAAACACTTTAGAAGCTTGGACGTGCTTAGAGTATTTTCTCTGATAGTATTATCTCTGGTTATAGTTAGGCAAGAGACAGTATTTCTAATCCAAACGTGTGAAGTGTTTCAGACTGTGTTCATCAGGGTCAAACAATGCATACGTCTGAACAACCCTGCCAGGTCGAAGATCGGAACCGAGAGAACAAAGCTCTTTGCATTTACTTTTCTTACATTATTTTTTGTTATTACTTTTGGCACAATATCGTGATATTGGCTCAAGTGCACTACGGAGCTATTCATGCGCACCATACTTCATCATACTAGGTCAAATTCATTTTTTAACACACTGGAAAATCCTGTGATTTGCCCTGAATCACAAGGGGACTAATTTATTAGAAGTGACGCATCTCAGTGCGCCCTCCTTGCGACATGATTAATGTGTCATATACTGTATGACGTATCATGTTGCAAGGAGTTGCAGATACGTCAGAATTTCTGACGTATCTTAATGGCGCAAAAGTGATGCATTGCTGGAGTGTGTCACAAAAGTGACGCATCTCCAGCAATGTGTCCTTTCACATGGGGTAAGTCCCATGTGAAAGAGCCTGCGTCAGTCTTATGCCTGCTGTGAGGCTGGCGTAAGATATTGACACATTTGCGTCCCAGAAGAGGCCCAGTGAAATCTTATAGATTTCACGGCGTCACTTCTATGGCCCTTTCTTGCACCAGAATGCTCGCCCTGCATACATTATACCTGGTGCAGGTATAATGTATACCAGGGGTTTAAAAAGTTATGCATCTACCTAGATGCGTCACTTTATAACTATGGTGCAACAAGGCACATTTTTTATGACGCTGGTGCGTCACAAAAATGATGAACCGGCAGCGTAAAAGTGATGCACGGTTTCATAAATAATTGCAAAATCAACAGTTGATGGTCAGAATGCAGAACAATGTCATACATTCACCCTAGTACAGATATCTGGGCCTAAATCCATTGTTTTTTTGGTCACCACACCACCCCAGTTCAGACCGGGCCATATGCAAATCAGTCTTGACCCTGTGCCTCATGGGAACTGTCCAGCCCGAACTGCCAAGCCATGTCTTCCCTGGACCGGAATCAAGCATTTTAGGACCGGTTTTTGGCTATCAGCTGTCATCAGCCAGGATAGCTTGACTCCAGTGGCGTGGAGAGCATGGGACTCACGTCTGAGCATACCCATCCCACTCGGGGTGACAAATGCAAAAACAACAGTTGATAGACAGAATGCAGAACAATGTCATACATTCACCCCAGTACAGAGATCTGGGCATAAATCCATCGCTTTTTAGCTCACCACACCACCCCAGTTCAGACATGGCCATATGCAAATCAGCCTTGACCCTGTGCCTCATGAGAACAGTTCAGCCCGAACCTCCAAGCCATGTCTTCTCTGGACCGGAATCAAGCATCCTAGGACCGGTTTCTGGCTATCAGCCGTCAGCAGCCAGGATCGCTTGACTCCAGTGGTGTGGAGAGCACGTCTGAGCATACCCGTCCCATTCGGGGTGACAAATGCAAAAACAACAGTTGATGGACAGAATGCAGAACAATGCCATACATTCGCCCCAGTACAGAGATTTGGGCCTAAATCCATTGTTTTTTTGCTCACCACACCACCCCAGTTCAGACATAGCAATATGCAAATCAGCCTTGACCCTGTGCAATATGGGAACATTCCAGCCCGAACTGCCAAGCCATGTCTTCCCTTTACCGGAATCAAGCATCCTATGACCAGTTTCTGGCAATCAGCCATCATCAGCCAGGATCGCTTGACTCCAGAAGTGTGGAGAGCACAGGACTCACGTCTGAGCATACCCGTCCCACTCGGGGTGACAGATGCAAAAGCAACAGTTGATGGACAGAATGCAGAACAATGTCATGCATTCACTCCAGTAAAGAGATTTGGGCCGAAATCCATTTTTTTTTACTCACCACACCACCCTAGTTCAGACATGGCCATTCGCAAATCAGCCTTGACCCTGTGCCTCATGAGAACAGTTCAGCCTGAACTGCCAAGCCATGTCTTCCCTGGACCAGAATCAAGCATCCTAGGACCGATTTCTGGCTATCAGCCATCATCAGCCAGGATCGCTTGACTCCAGTGCTGTGGAGAGCACAGGACTCACATCTGAGCATACCCGTCGCATTCGGGGGTTCAAATGCAAAAAAAACAGTTGATGGACAGAATGCAGAACGATGTCATACATTCACCTCAGTACAGAGATCTGGGCCTAAATCCATCACTTTTTTCCTCACCACACCACCCCAGTTCAGATATGGACATATGCAAATCAGCCTTGACCCTGTGCCTCATGGGAACAGTCCAGCCCGAACTGCCAAGCCATGTCGTCCCTGGACCGGAATCAAGCATCCTAGGACCGGTTTATGGAAATCAGCTGTCATCAGCCAGGATAGCTTGACTCCAGTGGTGTGGAGAGGACAGGACTCACGTCTGAGCATAACCGTCCAATTCGGCGTGACAAATGCAAAAATAACCGTTGATGGACAGAATGCAGAACAATTTCATACATTCACCCCAGTACAGAGAGCTGGGCCTAAATCCATTGTTTTTTGCTTACCACACCACCCCAGTTCAGATATGGCCATATCCAAATCAGCCTTGACCCTGTGCCTCATGGGAACAGTTCAGCCCGAACTGCCAAGCCATGTCTTCCCTGGACCGGAATCAAGCATCCTAGGACTGGTTTCCGGCTATCAGCCGTCATCAGCCAGGATAGCTTGACTCCAGTGGCGTGGAGAGCCCGGGACTCACGTCTGAGCATACCCGTCCCACTTGGGGTGACAAATGCAAAAACAACAGTTGATGGACAGAATACAGAACAATGTCATACATTCACCCCAGTACAGAGATCTGGGCCTAAAGCCATCATTTTTTTGCTCACCACCCCAGTTCAGACTTAGCCATAAGCAAATCAGCCTTGTTAGAATTGGGGGTCTCTGGTTGGCACAAGTAGGTACTTGTGACAAGCAGGGACCCTCTCTTCTAGTCAGGACAAGGGAATTACTCTCTCTATATGACCCCTGCTTCACTTTCTAGGTGGCGTGGTGCAAGCAGTCAAGGCTTATTTCAGGGGCGATGTAAGTTAAGCAGTTGTGACCACATACAGTAACTCAGTGACAACACTTTAAATGGACACCACACAGGTTTTATATCAAAAATAAGTATACTTTATATAGAGTTATCACAAGACCAATAAACGACAAAAAGAATCCACAGTACTATTAAGTTTGAAGAGTTCAGGTTAAATATGCTTAATTCAAGGTTCTGTGCGTGTCGGTAGCCTTGTACGGCTACAGCGTTGCCCGAAGAACACAGAGTCTAACGAAACCCGCGGACCGCGGCAGTCCGGGCCCACTCAAATGTCGACTGGCTCAGTACCTTTTCATTGAGGCGGCCGACACGGATGTGCGAGCCGGTTCCGGGGTTTGTCGCGGTGTAATAAAAGAAAGCGGTGCAGGCTAAGGCTCGTTGATGGCGTCGAGAGGGAGTCGGTGAGGTCAGAGCTTTCGTTGTCCGAGAAGGACGTTGCTCGTTGCGGTGCTTCCAGCTTTACGGTGCGGTGACAGAGCCGGAGTTCGGTAGCCGGCATCCGTCAGTCCGGATAGCGTTGCGAGACGGGCGGTGGTTGCGAAGCGTGCGAGGCGGTGCCCAAATCCGGTCCGGTCACAGGACTCGAAGTCAGCAGCAGGAACCGCGCAGGGTGGACCAGTTGGATTCGGTGTAGCGAGGCGTTGCATGCCGCGGTGTCCTTCCAGTCACGGTGCAGGCTACGGCTCGTTGACGGTGTCGAGACGGAGTCGGTGAGCGCAGGGCTTGCGTTGTTCGAGGGGGACGTTGCTTGGTGCGATGCGTACAGGACACGGGGCCGTTCATGAGAGTCAGTCACAGATCCCTGCCTCTGTAGCCACTTGTTTCCAGCAGCAATTCACAAAGGCTGGTGAAGTCCACTGGTCGTGGGACTACGGTCAGGGAGCAAGCTCTCTTCCAAGCCTTTGGAGATCTTTGCACAAGTTGAAAGAAAAGTCTCAAGTTCTTTCTCCTCTCTTTGGCAGTCAGGCAAACACTGCAGGCCAATCCCTCAAGCAGCACTTCTGCTTGGGAATAGTCTCTCCTCAGTTTCTTCAGGTTCCTTCTCCTCAGCAGAGGTTTTGTCTTGTAAGTCCAGAAGTGATCTAATTTCATGGGATCAGGGTCCCAATATTTATACCCCAAAATCCTTTGTTCTCTGAGGGGAGAGGGGCCTTTGCCCAGTCCAAACCAGTTCTGAAGCATTCTGTTTCCCAGACTTCACAGTGCAGGGCAGAAACATCAAAGGACCCACAGGAGGTGGAGCCAGCATTGTGGAAGGCAATTACAGCCCTGGATCACTTTGTTGACAGTCTTCCTTCTCTTCTTTCAGTGTGCAGAGCACCACAGGGGTTGGAGCCAGAACTGTGGGGGCGGGCACAGTCCTATTCAGGTCCCAGGTGCAACTCCTCCCTCCCATCTAGAAGCAGATCTCGCTATTTACCACTGGGCTGACTCATTCTGTCTCCTGGAATCCCCCAGTCCTGTCACTCAAACTCCAGACAAGGAATACACAACCTCGCAGAGGCAGACTTAAATGGTTAGGCAAGCAAATACCTACTTTCTAAAAGTGGTATTTGCAAGCACAGAATATTAAAATAAACGTCATTAAAAGATGTATTTTATTATTCTGAGTCCAGACATACTAAACTCAAATTTTCTACTATGTTCTCTGAGTCTGCTAGGATTATAAACATGTACTAATCTAGCAGCCCATTCTGGCCTATAGAGAACAGGTAGCCTTGCAATAGTGAAAAACGAAAATGGCTGTAATTCACTATTAGGATATGCCACACACATCAGGGCTTGTCCTACCTTATACTTACAATGCACCCTGATCGTGGGCCTACCATAGGGGTGACTAATATGAAGAAATGGGAATGTTTAGCGACTGGCAAGTGGGTGCACTTGCCAAGTCAGCATGGCAGTAACAGACTGCACTCAGGCTCTGCAATGGCAGACGTTAGACACATTTTACAAGGCTGCTTCTGTGGGTGGCACATCCAGTGCTGCAAGCCCACTAGCAGAATTTGGATTTATACACCCTGGGCACACTCAGTGCACTGTACTAGGGTCTGACAAGTAAACCAAATAGTCAATCATGGAATCACCAATTAATACATTAATTACACAATAGGGAGAGCATAAGACCTTTAGCACTGATCAGCAGTGGTAAAGTGCCCAGAGTCATAAATTAGCCAACAGGTCAGAAATAATATAGGAGGAAGGCAAAAAATTCAGGGATGACCCTGCAAAAAGGGCCAAGTACAACAAAACCGCCTTCCAGCCAAAACGTAGGGTAGACCAATCACTCCCTTGATGGGATTCCCTGCTTAGGGTGATAGAACATGGACCTGGCCTGCAACAGCAGGGGCATATTCCAGTACTATGCCACTCTGAACCCATTTCAATTCCTCTGTCTATACTCTCAGGGTCCACCAAGCTAATCCATGGGGAACCCTTTTCTTCACCTGTGGACACCATCTGAGCAGCATCTAACCTTACCTTGCTCACAGGTGTGTCCAAACAGACAGACAGCAAGTCACAGTGGCCACTGACAGTAGTCAGGGATGAGACCCAGGCCTTATGCCTCTCAGGGCTCTCAAACCTCTGTGGCATCCGAGAGCAGGGGGCAGTAGCCCCAGGTGCGTTGCACCCTTTGTCCACTCTCCCTCCTGTCAGGTCAGGTATGACATCCTGGCACTGAACCACCAGCCCCAGGCCTGTACCCGGTGGCTGGACCTGAGACTGGGATGGGTTCTCCCACACCCGTCCTCCTCCTTGGGGCTTTGTACCCTCCCACCTGGCGCGGTACCCCCTTCCAGAATTGTCAGGGCACCTGTGGCAGGTGTCCTGCACAATTCTCCCACCAGTTCAGGGGTTCTATCCTGCAACTGGGCAACCAGGTCAGGGGGTCACCCTGAACCTGGCCCTCCAACCTAGGGTCTGAACGCTCTAGTTGAACCGGGGTCAGAGGCGAGGACTCCCTCCCTCTGCACTCCCTTCCAGAGTGCTGTACCCACCCACCTGGAGTGGTAACCCCAGAAGCTACATCGGTCAGGACACTGATTACAGTCGCCCCTCCCTCCAGGTCAGACAAAACCTGAACCTGGCTTCCCAACCCAGGGACCAAACCCTGCGGTTTAACACTTGCCTGGCAAACCAGGACTTCTTGGGGAGTGCATATACCCTCCCCGAGGGGGACACATAACTCATGTGTCGTTTGAAAGTCTGCCTGGTGCAGATCTCCCGACCCCTGTCCATATGACAGTGCGCGAAGATCCCCCAGGACAGAAGTTGTGTCATCATGGTCATTCACTGGTGACGCAGCCCTTCCGGCTGGCCCCTGACCCACTGAATCCTCCACTGGGTACTCTTTCCCCCTCTCACCCCTCAGTCTGGACCTCTGTACCCTCCCAACTGGAGCAGCACTGCCAGACACCAGAACTGATGGAGGCCTGATTACAGGAACTCCCAGCTCACCAGATACTAGGGGATCCCCCTCAACGGGCGGCCCATCAGGACAGCCTAGGCTCCCCACCTGGTGCTCCCTTAAAGAACCATCCAGGCTCTGAGACTTGGTTTTGGGCACCTGGGGACAAACAGGCCCACACTCACTCCTTCTCCACTGAGACAGGCTGTGAGCCCCTACACCCCTCCCACTACACTGGGACCTAGCTGGGCTACACTGAACCACTTCCACCACTCTGGGTTAAAAGATACCTGAGCCAGTACCCACAGGGTCACTCCCCCATGCATCTCCAAACCATCTGTAATCCACCAAAAGGTCTTCCTCCAATGTGAGTTCCCTAACGTCAGAGAACTCACTCTCCAACAGGTGTTGGCATAGCTTTGGAAAACAGGGACTTACAATATGCTCTCCCTCAATTGGATCACACAGCCCACTACAAGGGTTAACCAAACTATACTTCACCTCACCATCCAGTGCCTCGCACACGTACTCCACACCACTCTCCTGAGACAGGCAAGACAGTATCTGACTGTCTCTGTGACACAACCCACAATCTTCTGGGCGGTCTTCACACTCACATACCAGGACTTCAACTTTAGGGGAACCCCTCTCATCTAGAGTCAGTGGAGCGTCCCTCCCACCACTAGGACCATGAACCCCTGCGCCAGTTACCCTATTCCCCTCAAGGACACTGCGCACTACTGGAGCTACCTCATGTCCTGGTATCTCCTGGTGTAGGCTAATCCCCTCCAAGTCAGGTGCCTCATCTCTGGGTGTATGTACTACTCCCTCAGCACTAGAAAATTCAATTTTGCTGCCACCATTTGAGCTGGACTCCACCTCCAACTCAGCAAAGCTCAATCTCTGAGCTACACACATTTCTTGTTGCTGAGCTGAAACACTCATGGACTCAAGCCCCTCGAGCTCTAAATCAAGCTCCCTCATTATCAACTCATGCTCCATTTGCATTCTCTTTTCTTCCAGGGCCAATTTTCTGTTCTCTAACTCCAGTTGTACACTCAGCTGGAGCTTGGCCATCTGCATTTCATGCATCCTTTTTTAGGTCTCGCCAGCGAGGCCTATTGTGATCGTGTTGCCTCCCAAGTGGTACAGACCGGGGCACGAGCAGACTGTGGTCTGTGGGCGTGCACGTACAGCCACGTGCACATCTGCATGCAGTTTCACTTTCGCGCGTACAGTCCCTGTTATGACACCACTCAGGGCCTCCCAGGCGCTACATGCCAACACAAACCAACACAAACAGAAGCATATTAATTCCACGTCGATAGCACAGATCGCTTAAACTACACATTCTTCCATACAGATATACCCCCTCCCCCATGACTACCACACCCCCAGACTTACCATTTGTTGTTGCACTCCAGCATCAGCTCCTGGTAGGAGGCCACAAACTGGAACTTGGAGGCCCGCTTGCCCACGCGCTGCAGTCGCTTCCACACCAACACTCCTACTTCTCACCGACTACCACAAATGTCACCCCCTTCCCAAGCGGCATGGCGCCCCGGATGCCAGAGCGCCCATTCAGCACGTGACCTCCATGCCAGGCCCTCGCTGGGGTGCGGTGCTCATTGCCAACTCCAGGCTCTTCACGAAGGTCATCCCGGCACTTCCACCACAGCACCTCATCTCACGAATGGCAGAGGTTCTTTTATGGACTGCTGTGACCTGGGTGAATTTAGGAATGCGTGTGCTCACTGGCAGGGTGTACGCAGGCAGCGCACACTTTCCGCGCCACACCCACGCCGTCACCACTCGTGACTGAGGAGGGGCGCATATGATTGGTTCGCCACACAAGTCGAATTGCCCCTTCCCCAAGTGCCACCGAAAAGATGGAACATCGGAGCTGCAGCCCGGAACAGAGAAGTTAGTTACCGACTTCAAGTGCCCCACTTGTTCACAGTTATCTGCAACGCAACTACTTAGGACAGGTAAGCATTCCTATCAATATATTTTTGGAGAAAGACCAGCCCAGGCCATGATGAGGCCAAATAACCAGCTCATGTGTGCGACTTTCCAATGCCCGGAGATGGGCCCTGTACTGGTCCGGCGCGGATCAATCTCACGCTACCGAAAAGTATGAAGAATTTGTTGATATTTTCCCAGCCATTGGGAGCCAGTTAGAAAGACCTGGCTGGCGGCGGCTGCACAGGACAGTGTATTGCAGCAGTTCCCAATATGTGTGCCACTGCCGTCATGTGGCACTGAGTCGCAACCAGGTGACAGTGGTTGCCACTGTGGCACTGTCCGTCACGAACGGGGCGGGCCAGAAGTTGAATTATCATGGCTGAGAGCAGTGAACACGCAGGGCAGGTGCCAGGGGACAGGCTGGGAGCAGCGTCCACACCGGAGAGGCGACCAAACACAGAACAGGCACTTACTTGGCACGTGTGTGCAGGCTGGGAACAGAGTGCACGTAGGTCAGGCACAGTGGTTGGGAGCAGATCTGCCCACGCAGGCAGCAGGACACATTCAGAACAGCTGCTTGCAGGATGGACACCGTTCCACATAGAACAGTTAGTGGCACCTGTGTGCAGGATTGACGCAGGACAAGCACAGGGCGGCTGTGTTCTGGCTGAGAGAGTTTTTTCTCAGCACAGATCATGAATGGAGGCCAGGAGCAGTGTCCATTGGAGGCAGGGGGGGCACAGAAGGCGCGCACAGGTTGATTGAGGTGTCCGTGCAGAATGGCTGTCTACACTACAGGCTGGGAGAGTTTTCTCTCAGCACAGGTCCTGTAAGCAGGCTGGGAGCAGTGTCCAGGTGGGGGAGAGGGGCACAGAAGGCGCACACAGTTTGAAGTGTCCACGCAGGACAGACACCGAACGGCTTTCTACACCACAGGCTGAGAGAGTTTCCTTTCAGCACGGGTCTTGTAAGCAGGCTGGGAGCATTGTCCATACAGGAAGGCACAGAAGGCGAGTGCAAGTTGAGTGAAGTAATTATCCAGAGCGACCTCTGACCCTGTTTCCCAGGCAGGTCGCTCCCCTCACCGCCACGCAGCCCCCAGTGTGACCTGCATTCTCGCTACCGCTCGCACCAGCCCTCTGCTTGGTATTTTTACTGCCGTCTCTGTGCCTCTCCCCGCCCCTCTCTCTTCCGTGCCCTGACTGCCTGTGCCTTTTTGCCTTTTGTATCCTGAATGCCTGTGTCCTTTTTTACTTTTGTATCCCGAGTGCCTGTGTCCCCCCTTGCATCTTGTGCCCTGAATTTTGCCCCCCTTTTACTTCTGTACCCTTGTTTGCGCCTCGTTACTCTCCTCGCCACTCGCTCCCGCCGCCGCATCCCGGTTGCCCCGCCCCCTTGCATCCCATTGGCCGCCCCGCTCCCACCTCCCAGCTGCTCCTCCCTCCCTCTCCCCCTCATATGGAGGCCGCGCAGCGGTAGAGAGAGCGACCTCTGACCCTGTTTCCCAGGCAGGTCGCTCCCCTCACCGCCACGCAGCCCCCAGTGTGACCTGCATTCTCGCTACCGCTCGCACCAGCCCTCTGCTTGGTATTTTTACTGCCGTCTCTGTGCCTCTCCCCACCCCTCTCTCTTCCGTGCCCTGACTGCCTGTGCCTTTTTGCCTTTTGTATCCTGAGTGCCTGTGTCCTTTTTTACCTTTGTATCCCGAGTGCCTGTGTCCCCCCTTGCATCTTGTGCCCTGAATTTTGCCCCCCTTTTACTTCTGTACCCTTCTTTGCGCCTCGTTACTCTCCTCACCACTCGCTCCCGCCGCCGCATCCTGGTTGCCCCGCCCCCTTGCATCCCATTGGCCGCCCCGCTCCCACCTCCCAGCTGCTCCTCCCTTCTTCTCCCCCTCATATGGAGGCCTTGCAGCGGGCGCGCCCAGCGCCAGACCCCCTGACCCCCGCAGATACCAGCCCACCCGCCGGAACTACAACGCCGCCACCTTCATCGCACTCAACACTGGCCGTATCCCCGGCTGCTACCAAGCCACCCCAAGACGCACCCACGGACCATTCACTTGCCAATCCTGCAAGTTCACCTGCATCCGGACCTGTACCGCACCCGCCAAGCCGAGCACCAGCGGCAACCACCTGAAGTGCATCCTTCTCAACACCCGCTCCGTCCACAGACACGCCGTGGAACTCTGGAACCTGCTCGAAACCACATCCCCAGACGTTGCCTTCCTCACGGAAACCTGGATGAACGCCTCCTCAGCACCCGATATCGCCATCCCGGACAGATACAAGATCTCCCAGAGGGACCGCGTCAACCAGACAGGAGGAGGCATCGCCATCGTCCACAAGAACACCATCCGCATCAGGACCAACTCCGAGGACACCCTCACAGCAGCCGAACATCTTCACTTCCAGATACACACTGACCCCAAGACCACACTCAGAGGCACCCTCATCTACAGACCCCCAGGACCCCGCACTCAATTCAGCGAAGACATCGCAGACTTCATCAGCCCACACGCCCTCCCCTCCGCTGACTACATCCTCCTAGGGGACCTCAACTTCCACCTGGAGAACAACAACGACAACAACACCACCACCCTGCTGGACAACCTCGCCACCTCGAACTCAAGCAACTGGTGAACACCCCCACCCACTACGCCGGACACACGCTGGACCTAGTCTTCTCCTCCAGAAAGTACATCTCCTTCAGCCACGCCACCGGACTCCACTGGACAGACCACAGCTGCATCCACTTCAGCTTCAGAAGAACCATGACTCACCACCACCCCCAACAGGCTCCCCGCAGGAGCTGGAACAAGATCACCACCGACCAGCTCACCACATCACTGAGCCAGAACCCTCCCGCCAGCTCAACGGACCCCAACCAAGCAGCCAACAACCTCACACAGTGGATCACCAACTGCGCTGACAACCTCGCACCTCTGAAAAACCATCCCAGCAGGCCCGGCAGCAAGAAAGCCTCCTGGTTCAACGACGACCTCAAGAACTCCAAGAAAGCCTGGCGAAAATACCCGACCACTGACAACCTGACCCTCAAGCACGCCTTCCACAAACACCACCAGCTGATCCACACCACCAAGAGGACAGCATTCAAGGAACGACTAGACAACAACGCACACAACAGCAAGGTACTCTTCAGCATCGTCAAAGAGCTCTCCAACCCCAGCGCCGGCAACAACGACATCACTCCCTCACAAGACCTCTGCGACTCACTCGCCTCGTTCTTGCACCGCAATATTGCCGAGATACACAACAGTTTCGGCGGACAGACCACGCACCCAACCACCGAACCAACGCCCCCCACCACCACCCTCCGCGCCTGGACCCCGGTCAGCACCAAAGACACCATCCATACGATGAACACCATCCACTCCGGATCACCAACCGACCCATGCCCCCACCACGTCTTCAACAAGGCCAACTCCGTCATCGAACCCCAACTCCGGGACATCATCAACTGCTCCTTCGACACCGCCACCTTCCCGGAAAGCTGGAAGCATGCCGAACTCAGCGCCCTCCTGAAGAAACCATCAGCAGACCCCATCCGACCTCAAGAACTACCGCCCCATCTCGCTCCTCCCTTTTCCTGCCAAAGTCATCAAGAAGACCGTCAACAAACAGCTGGCCGCCTTCCTCGAGACAAACGGATCCCTCGACCACTCGCAGTCCGGCTTCCGAGCCAACCACAGCACCGAGACCGCCCTCATCGCAGCCACTGACGACATCCGAGCCCTGCTCGACAACGGGGAAACAGCGACCCTCATCCTCCTGGACCACTCGGCAGCGTTCGATACTGTCTGCCACCGCACCCTAGTGCAGGGCCTCAGCGACATCGGAATCCAAGAGAAGGCACTAGACTGGATCATCTCGTTCCTCGCCGGAAGTACCCAGAGAGTCCGCCTCCCCCGTTCAGATCCGAGGCCACCGAAGTCATCTGCGGCGTACCACAAGGATCATCACTCAGCCCCACCCTCTTCAACATCTACATGAGCCCCCTCGCAGCCATCGCACGCCAACACAACCTCAACATCATCTCCTATGCCGACGACCCGGCCACCGCCAGAACCAACCTACACGAAGGGATGAAAGACGTAGCCGAGTGGATGATGAACAGCCGACTGAAACTGTACTCAGACAAGACGGAAGTCCTCATCCTGGGACCATCACCCTCCGCCTGGGACGACTCCTGGTGGCCCCCAACCCTGGGCACCGCACCCAAACCTACGGACCACGCACGCAACCTGGGCTTCATCCTGGACTCCTCCCTTTCGATGACCAGACAAGTCAACGCCGTCTCCTCTTCATGCTTCCACACCCTCCGCATGCTCCGCAAGATCTTCCGATGGATCCCGACCGAAACCAGGAAGACAGTCACCCAGGCCCTCGTCACCAGCCGACTGGACTACGGATACACCCTCTACGCCGGAACCACAGCCAAGCTACAGAAAAGACTCCAACGCATCCAGAACGCCTCCGCCCGACTCATCCTGGACATCCCCCGACGCAACCACATCTCCGGCCACCTGAGGGACCTGCACTTGCTCCCCGTCAGCAAGAGGATCACGTTCCGGCTCCTCACCCACGCACACAAGTCTCTCCACGACCTGGGCCCCAAGTACCTCAACGACCGCCTGACCTTCCACACACCCACCCGCCAGCTACAGTCTGCCAGCCTCGCCCTCGCCACCGTACCACGCATCCGAAGAACCACCACCGGAGGCAGATCCTTCTCCTACCTGGCGGCCAAGACATGGAACTCCCTCCCCATCCACCTTCGGCTAACCCAGTACCACCTCTCCTTCAGGAAGCAACTGAAGACCTGGCTGTTCGAGCAGTAGCGGACCCCCTTCCCCAAGCGCCTTGAGACCCTTCCGGGTGAGTAGCACGCAATACAAGTGTCATGATTGATTGATTGATTGATATTATTGAGTGTTTACCTTGAGATGCAATCTGCGCGTTCTTGTGTTGTTGGCTCATTTGTGGTGGTGTTGAGCATGACACACATGGTGTTTTCCCGGTATGGTTTTGTCTCTTTGGATTATTTCCTAGGCACGCTCCTTTATTCACTGCTCGGGTTTTCATTCTCTGGTTGCCATGTTTATGTGCATTAATGGTGCAGGATTCACTATTTTAACCCCTATATGTTGTATATATTCAAGTGCTTGTAGTTATTATAACCAGTCCTTCATTTTTAGGTCTCGTCTAAGGCATTGCGTTAGCAATTCTTTGGCCGAGATATTAAGTAGGGGCTCTCAGAAATACTCCCACTGAATGCAACACACACTCCACACAATACCACTCAGTGCCACATAATTATATGCTACATAATTACACTGCACTCAATGCAACATACACTCCAAACATTACCACTCAGTGCCACATAATTACACTCTACTGAATACAACATACACTCCAGACAATACAACTCAGTTCCACATAATTATATACTACATATTTACACTGCACTCAATGCGACATACACTCCAAATACCACTCAGTGCCACATAATTACACGCCACATAATTACACTGCACTCAATGCAACATACACTCCAAACAATACCACTCAATGCCACATAAGTACAGGCCACACAATTACACTCTACTGAATACAACATACACTCAATTCTATTCAATATCAGCTTTATTCGAGTTACACTCATAAAAGCATACAGTAAAAAAGAATAATTGTCTCCTGGACTGCACATTAAAAAAAATTAGAACTAGTAAATATATCCATTCTAAAAGATCATGGTAAAAAGACATTGTACACAATAAAAGATTTAAAAACCATCACAGTACAATTAAAGTACATTACTGTAAGATTCACCCTTGGAGCCTATTTCCAGCTTCGTGCTCAGCCTAAAAAACACAAAATGATCACAACATGGGCTTCTGCCTTAGAGCCCAAGCCCACCCCAGATATTTGGCTACACTCATCATAATAACACTCAGTGCCACATAATTATATGATACAAAATTTCACTGGGCTCAACGCAACATACACTCCAAATACCACTCAATGCCACATAATTATATGCTACATATTTACACTGCGCTCAATGCAGCATACACTCCAAATACCACTCAGTGCCACATATTTACACGCCACATAATTACACTGCACTCAATGCAACATACACTCCAAATACCACTCAGTGCTGCATAATTACACGCCACCTAATTACATTGCGCTCAATGCAACATACACTCCAAATACCACACAGTGCCACATAATTACACACCACATAATTACACCACTCCATGCAACATTCCAAATACCACTCAGTGCCACATAATTACATGCCACATAATTACACTACTGAATGCAACACACACTCCTCACAATACCACTCAGTGCCACATAATTATATGCTACATAATTACAATGCACTCAATGCAACATACACTCCAAACAATAAAACTCAGTGCCACATAATTACACCCCACACAATTACTCTACTGAATACAACATACACTCCACACAATACCATTCAGTGCCACATAATTATATGCTACATAATTACAGTGCGCTCAACGCAACATACACTCCAAATACCACTCAGTGCTACATAATTACACGCCATATAATTACACTGCACTCAATGCAACATACACTCCAAACACCACTCAATGCCACATAGTTATACGCCACATAAATACACTCTATCTATCGCATCACCACAGCATCACTCAGCACCACACAGCATCACTCAGGGGCACCACAACATCACTATACGCTACCACAGCATCACTGAATGCCACAACATCACTTGTCGCCACCACAACATCACTCAGCGCCACCACAGCATCAATCTGTGCAACCATTCAACAACAACTGGTTCAAATATGTTCTCTCAATATTTTAAGCGTTATTACAAATGTCACAAAAAAATGTTAATATTTCACTTCTGTTCTTGGATTTTCGTCACAATAAAATACACTGAACTTAATCTTCACAAAAGGTATTTACAAAAGTTTAAGCTATTGCCATTATAAATTCAATAACTTTTATTTAAGTATTAATTATTTAAAAAAATTAAAAGCAATTGTTATTTGTATTGTAATATCAATACATCTAAGTCACGTAATACAACACATAATACATTACAAATGCTATAGGTGTCACATTTGCGAAAGTTAAAAGTATTGTCTTTGTAAATGACAAAGCTATTAATTTCGCTATTTTCAAAACCAACACATAAATACTAATTTTTCATTTACAATACCAATAGCTCAAACTTTCCTAATGCAAGACCTATTGCAAATGCTTGTTCTCTCCTGTCTGCCAACTCTTCTGGGGACAGGCTTCAGGCAGAAACAGTGCTACCCAACGGGGAGGTTGCACCCCTTCCTTCTGGAACCAGTGGTCCCTCCAGCTGCTGCTGTGCATCCTCAAATTCAATCTAATTTCCAGGGGCATTCCTTGCCTCGATCCAGGCCCTCAGCGCCTTTTGGAACTGCTCCCTTCTGAAGAGTCCGGTCACGGAAATTTTAAACTTTTTGCCAGAGCTCCTGAGCTGCTTGTTGGAATAGTTTTCTATTTTCTCTTCCTCCCAATCACACTCAACAGATGCAACGGGTGCTGCCTCTTCCATGATGGTTGAATCAGGCATGACTTTGCAAAAATGGAGATCTCTGGCAAAAACAAGTATCAGTACGTGGTTGCGTGATGGTCTGCATTCACTACGTAGTGTTCACCAATCAGTGTACATGAGTCACAAATGCAAATTCAGAATCCCTTCCGCTGACCACCAATGTTAGAATTGGGGGTCTCTGGTTGGCACAGGTAGGTACTTGTGACATGCAGGGACCCTCTCTCTAGTCAGGGCAAGGGAATTACTTTCTCAAAAGAACCCCTGCTCACCCTCTAGGCGGCGTGGCGCGAGCAGTCAAGGCTTATTTCAGAGGCGATGTAAGTTAAGCAGTTGTAACCACATACAGTAACCCAGTGACAACACTACAAATGGACACCACACAGGTTTTATATAAAAAATAAGTATACTTTATATAGAGTTATCACAAGACCAATAAACAAGAAAAGGAATCCACAGTATTATTAAGTTTCAGGAGTTCAGGTTAAAAAGACTTAATTCAAGGTTCTGTGCGAGTCGGTAGCCTTGTCCGGCTACAGCATTGCTGAAAAAAACACAGAGTCTAACAAATCCAGCGGAGCGCGGCAGCCGGGCCCACTCAAATGTCAAAAGACTCAGTCACAGTACCTTTTCCTTGAGGCAGCCGGCACGGTTGTGCGAGCCGGTTCCGGGGTTTGTCGCGGTGTAGAAAAATAAAGCATTGAAGGTCACGTGTCCTTCCAGTCGCGGTGCAGGCTAAGGTTCGTTGACGGCATTGAGACGGAGTCGGTGAGCTCAGAGATTTCGTTGTTCGAGGCGGACGTTGCTCGTTGCGGTGCTTCCAGCTTTACGGTGCGGCGACAGACCCGGAGTTCGGGAGCTGGCGTCGGTCAGTCCGGATAGAGGTGCGAGTCGGGCGGTGCGTCGTGAAGCGAGCGAGGCGGTACCCAACTCCAGTGCGGTCACAGGACTCGAAGCCAGCAGCAGTGACCGTGTCCTTTAGACCAGTTCCATTCGGTATAGCGAGGCGTTTCACGTCGCAGTGTCCTTCCAGTCGCGGTGCAGGATACGGCTCGTTGACGGTGTCGAGACGGAGTCGGTGAGCACAGAGCTTGCACTGTTCGATGCGGACGTTGGTTGATGCGGTGCCTATAGGACACCGTGCCGGTCGTAAGAGTCGGTCACAGATTCCTGCGTTGTAGCCACCTGTTTCCAGCAGCAATTCACAAAGGCTTGTGAAGTCCACTGGTCCTGGGACTTCAGTCAGGGGGTAAGCTCTCTTCCAAGCCCTTGGTGTGGAAAATGACAATGTATATGTACATAAGCGGCGTTCATTTGCGTTCACCCTCGCCACTGTTGAAGGTAAAGCGAAAGTCACGAAACAGTGGCCCCGCCATCTTGTCCCCTTTTAGGCCCCATCACGAACATAGATAGTAGCCATCTTTGTGTCATGACCTCTCTGCCCATTGCCAATAGCCGTCATCTCTCTCTCTCTCTCTCTATCTCTCACTCTCTCTCTCTCCAGCCTCGCAAGCACCCCGCGCCCCGACAGCCCCCGGTCTCTCCTGTTCGGGCCATAAACGCACCGCTAAACACGACCTTGTCTCCATGCTGAACCCCTGCCCCCTCGCTCTTTCATCCTACTCATAGAACGGGCCCTTTTTGGTAACCTCTTCCTCCCTGCCCGATTGCCCGGCCTGATCCCAGGCCATCACCTAGCCCAACAGATGCAGTTTATTGCTTCCTACAGTAGGACCTCGCCTCACATCAGAGGAGCGGTGATTAATCAAGGCCTTCACACCCCTAGATCCGACCGACACCCCTGCATTCCTCCCAGGAACACCCTTCCTCTCTTCTGATGACCCCCCCCCGGCTACACCTGGCCTCTCGACCCAGCCCCATATCATAAAACTAGGTCTCGTGGATGTACCCCTCCGGCCCGCATAGCGAAACATGATTTTATCGCCTGCCCAACCTTAGATCTGACCACCCCCTCCTGCCCTCGTGCCCTGTTGGAATGTCCGGCTGCAGATTACAATCACATGTTACATTTGGGAGGGGAAAACAACATCAGAGCGGTCGGTATGGGAATGGGCCTGGAGCTGGGGTCCCAAACATGCTCTTTTGTACTTCAAAGTGTCTTTATTGCAATCAGGAATGTTTGTACATCATAAACCTGTGTATAAAAGACGGAGCCGTAGAGAAACTAAGAGCACCTCGAGAAGATACCCTGTTGTCTGATTTGACGTGTTCTGTTCCGTCCGAAATAAACTCCTGTTTCCTGCCTTCCAGTCTCCAGCGCCTGCCTCTTTATTTGGGTAATCGTGAGTTGGGTGAGAAGCGGCTAACGCCGGGCAAAACTAGAAAAAGGGGTAAACGACCTGATCTGCCTGAACCCTTTTTCATCAATTGGCGCCAAAGTGGGCCCATCAGCGACACGTGGATCCAGTGGGAGAGGTCCCGACGACGGAGTGAGCGACTGCAACGATCGGGAAGAGCTCCTGCCCGATAGACCCTTGTCTGGCAGCCGATCATCCGAACTTCACTGGTTCCGAGCAGACCTCTCTCGAGTGATCAACGGTCCTGACTGGGAACCATCAGGAGTGCCACAGCAATTATGGAGAATAGAGGACGATCGGGCGCTGGAAACAGAAGACGAGAAACTGTCAATACGGTCCGGGTAAGGTCGTGTAACACGACAAATTGCGAATTGATTGTTTGATTGTCATTGGAAAATACTAGTATTACGCATTTGATTGTTTTGTCCTGAGAGATTCTCTGTCTACAAACGGGGAAGGATAGGAGTATTCTCCCTTTGCAGACAGTGAAGGGTGGGTAGCGCAGGCTTTTGCCCCCGTTGTAACCCGTCGCGCCTACTTCCCTCTCCATTTGATTGATTGTTATCCAAGCATTTATTGTTTTGGAATTGGTTCTCTTTGGATCATTCTCTATTTGCAAACAAGCACAGAGTCGCCATACTCTGTTTAGTCTTTGCAGATAGTGAAGGATAGGTAACGCAGGCCTTTGCCCCCGTTGTAATCCGTCGTGCCTATTTTTATCCCCCACTGATTGATTGTTTGACCGAACATTGATCGTTCGGAATTGGTTCTCGGAAAGGATCTTCTCTGTCTACAAACAGCGAGGAACAGGAAGATCTCTCTCTTTGCAGATAGTGAAGGGTAGGTAGCGCAGGCTTTTGCCCCCGTTGTAACCCGTCGCGCCTATTGCATTCCTCATTTGATTGATTGATTGTTTGTCCGAACTTGACTGTTTGGAATTGGTTCTCTCTTTTCTGGTATTCCCTATTTGCGAATACTGTAGAATAGAAATATTCTACCTAGTCTCCGCAAAGTAGTGAAGGATAGGTAGTGCTGACTTTTGTCCCCGTTGTAACCCGTCATGCCTATCTTCCCCCCATTGCTCAATAGTTGGTTCAGCCCGGACCATTTATTAGAGGTAGACCATCTGGCTCCACCGGAGGACACCCCTAATAAAAAGGACATATATAAAGAAAATGCGGATTAGCCGCTGTATCGTGCTAGCAAATAAAAGAACATAAGAATCGTTAGGAAAAACAAAAGGAATCGAGTAAAATCAGTAGGCCACTGATGAGATCTCTTTTCAACCTCACTGAAATGGAAGCATTAGGAACAACCCCTCAGGAAATATGAAACTAGTGAGGAAAGCCGAACTCAACGCCATGATGACTGCGAAACAGCTCGGCTCCACCGACCACCCCGCCCAATTAACGACAAACCCTAGGCAAATATTAGAAATATACAACACAATAGCAAAGTAACAGGTTAAAACGTTTTTATTTGAACAAAAATATATTAAACAACTATTTACACGGCAAACGGCTGCAACAACAAACCCACAATGCATTTCGCCGTCTGCTTGACGCCGTTCCTGTCCCTCCTTCCCCAAAGTAGCAATGCTGGGCTACCTTGGGCTACTTTCTAGTAAGTTTTTGGGCGTCAGAAAGTCTACAAAAGCCGTCGGCGGCGGCCTGGGGGTGGAGAACCATTACGCGAATAGTCCGGAGGCGACACCACTCGCCAAGGCCTGTCCTAGGGATGAACCAAGGGACCCGTTCCTGGGGCCGTGGCAAAGAGCGGCCGGCCGCCAAAGGCATGGGCCCGACCCGGAATGTACTGGTCCTCCCACTCCCTTCTTCTCCCGGCGCCTTGCAGGCCACGGGGGGGGATGTCTTGCATATGCCTCCGACCCCCCCTCTTCTTCATCGCCTGGTCCGGCCATAACAAATGTCAGCGAGACGCCGTGGGGTGCACTGGGAGGGAGAGGCGGCGCGGACGAGCCTCTCCCGCCTCCCCAGGTGGAGGCCCCTCAGCTGCACCCCCAACGCTCCAGGCACCCGGCAAAGGGCTCGTCCACTCTTGCGGTGCAGGGACGCTCCAGGCACCCGGCAAAGGGTTTGTCCACTCTTGCGGTATAGAGACGCCCCACTCACCCAGCAGGGTCTCGTCCACTGTAGCGGTGCTACGACGCCTCGCCCAACAGGCTGGAGTCCGTCTGCCCATTTGACCCAGTGACTGTCGATAGCTGCAGAACTCCTAAGAATGGCGGTCGACTCTGCAGGAATAAACCTGGCGTGCAAGGATGGCCTGGTCGCTGGCCAGCTAGAAAAAACTAGTCCTCCGTTCAGAAACGTTCTCCTCAGCTTTGAAGATTCTACGAGAGCTGCGGAGGGCCCTCGACCTCCGCGGGCCCCGACCGCCTCCGATGGGAAACGACTGCCATGATTGCCCACAGAACGACCAAGACGTAGCCACGAGACGTTGACGCCCTCATGCTGGCACCAGCCTCAGTTTTGAACGACCAACGATACTGCAGACTACCGATTTGATCAGTTCCGGTGGAACCTCAGTATGACCCGGTAGGAAAGATTGCTGCCCCCTCCCTTTTCTTTGATTGATGGTTCATGTCACCGGTCCCTTCTGTTGCCCCTTAACGAAACTTCTGGACTGCCGAAAGAGGTTCTGGTCCGACCACAAGTTGGTGGAGACATTTTGACTATACTTGGAACCGCCTGGCCCCACCCAAAATGGCGCCGGTACAAACGAAACTCGTAATTCCCCGTTGTGTTCCGGATGCTCAGACTTGATATCACGAGATATGTATGCAGTTTTGAAGCACATGGCGGGAGGGGATGAGTATTGCTTGAACATTCGAACAATGAATTTGATATTAAGTTCTGACGCATCATTAATTACAGTATTATTGAAGGTTCGAATCTTTTTGACACTGATGGTACTTACCCATAATGAATTTTTGATATGATTTTATTACACTTATCGTACCTTGATGAAATAAAACCACCACCGACTCAGTTATGTTTTCCGCAGATAAATATGCCCTCATGTACAGTTCCAGTCTGCTCCGTGGCTGGCCCACGTGGTTGTAGGCCTGCATTTGTACGTCAACATTTTTTAAATAAAGATTTTATGACAAACAAATATAGTCGTAGCTTGTGGATTGGTAAGTTCGAATACATAGCCCTTGTTTCCGATCTACGTAAAATACAGGCGAAATAAAGCAAGTCGATTACTGAAAGGTTAAAAAGCAAAGTACCCAGAAATATTGAAAATGTGAATGATCCAAGTTTGTTGTGTGTGTTTTTTTTTTGATTTTTTTAATTTTGTGCAAACATAAGGCAATCGATAAAGGTCCCGGTGTTCTGTTTTACTTTGTATGCCACATATCTCAGGGAAATTGTTTCAGATGCCCCTAAACCAGACCCGTTACCACTGTAGACCACCCCGACTCCTCGAAGAAGAACACGAGTTCAACACCACTTTACCCTGATTGCCCTTTTGTTTCGACCCCCCCACACAAGATACCACACGTGGGCGATCTATGCAATGTGCAGTCCATAAATGATTATGCCTCCCGCACCACCAGTCCCTCTGGGCTTAAACCACCGAGATGGAAGGGACTGCACCCCGCGGAGATAGGTCGAATACGTGGTAAGTAAAAGCCTTTTGGGTTTATGTGCGCGAATGTGTCTTAAAACGCTGCCCCCACCCCTTCTTTTTCCCCTTCTTTCTGCAGGTCACATCGGAACATCGACTAAAGTATGGAAAAGACCTAAGCAACGCGCCATGGTTCCGCGGGGACAAATGATACATTATCCATGGGGACTGCCACTGAGGACATGACGATTTTGGGTGATATGAATGCACGCGTGTATGACCGGATGTGTGTAACTCGACTGGATATACGTTGTGCGCGTTGGCTTGATAAGAGAGATGTTTTTGTACGATTTGAGTGATGATCGAACGACCGATGGAATGGGGAAAAAGGGGGGTATGAACATGGTGCCTATACACGACGAGCAAACATAGATATAACACTCCCTTACTTAGAAACGACCGTCTCTCTCTCTCTCTCTGAACCCAACGACTGGAGGGGTGGTCTGAAGCAGAAACTTGGCGGGTTATTGCAGTATGACAAAAATATGACTCCAACCGGCCCCCGAATAATGCAACCAAGAATGACGTGCACCTACGAGTAGATTCTTACGCCATGAAACTCGAAGTTGCCCATTGTTCCCCCTACTAACACCCTCCGTTGCCTCAGCCTGGATACCCATTCGCTAAAAACGATTCAAAGATCCCACCGTAAGTACTAGCCCGACCAGCTTAGTTCCCGAACAATTGACGAAAGTATAAGTATTTGCAACAGAGACCAACAGCAAAAGACAGCCAGGCGAATTAAATAGGAAACTAAGGATGCGCAGCATGCAGGAGGAAATATCTTTGGCCAAGTACTGTTCTATGTTTTGTCTTGAGTTCTGTATGTAAATACATGTACCCCCCCCCGCCTGAATTCATGTGTACGTAGTATATGGATTTACGTTGTCCCTCAGTCTGTGTTTCTATATAAATATGACCCCTACTGTTTTGTGTTGTGTGCGCACCAAAATGGCCTATTATTGTACACGTTTCTCTCTCTCTTCCTTTCCCTTCATGTTGTACGTGTACCGAATAGTTCATTTAAAATGCGAACGACCCCTGCTCCCTCTTCCTTTGAGTGGTAATGTTGTGCCCCGCCGGCACGAGCCTAATTGGTTTTATCGAACACAAAGGTGATCGACAAATTGCCAGAAACTAAAACAATTGTAATTTGCCATGTTACTACCTCTCCTTTCTGTAAAAATGATAGAACTCGAATTGGCTATAAAGGAAAGGACATGTAAGACGACTGATGTTCCCCTAATCTGGCCCTTTTTATAGGAGGACAATACGTCAGTGGCCTTCTGCTCTCAGCTCGTTAGAAACACAATCTCCTATGCCCAGATTGCCCCACCCCTCCGCACCCAAGTACGGATGTCCAAAACGTCCCCGTTCCTCCCGCTTGACCCCAGCTCCGTAAGCTCGAGGTATAACTGATGACCCTGCTTAACTGTTGCTCCCCGAGAAAAGAGTGTTTAGCCTCTACCCCCTCTCTCATGATGATAAAAGACTGCCAGGGCTAGGGTCAGAAAGCCACATGCGACATGAATGAACGCCAAATAGACTAAGTACAAACTCAATAGACATGCCTGTATACATGCTCCACAGTGATAACTCCTGACCGTGACCGATGAAACGTACCCCCAGCTACCTAGATCTGGGACGGAATTGAAATGTATAAATGCTTTCTCTTGTCAGTTCACTAAAACCTGTTTTGTACCCATTCAAGGATACACAGTCACCGGAGGAGAGGGGCTGGACGTGACGTACAGCCTGGCCACAGATCGTGAGGCGCGTGTGACCTCGACCTAAGATGGAGCCGCAGAGCAACGGGACGCGGGACGATGCACCACTCCCAAACGCCGAAAACGAAGGAATGGAGGGCTGCCTTGAAGCCCTTTACTTGTTGACCCACGCGTGCCAGAAGTCCCCGCCCTTTGAGCCCGATTGATGGACCTGCCTGCGCATCACCCTTTTGCTCCCTTGGTCCGTCTCAAAGATCCGGTCCCACTCCGCCCTCGATTATCTGACAAAACCCTCTTCTATCCTTTCCACGTGGATTCTGACTCCGAGAAAGAAATGCAGGTGCCCAGCATAAGGCACCCTTAAGAGAGATTAGCTAGGAAACAGGACTGTGGCCTAACGGCAAAGGACAGATCACACCCTGCGACGTGTAAAGAAGGACCTGAGCTGGACCTATAGCTCCACCGCCGGTGCTCAACAGCGCCAACGGGAGAGAACGAACTACCAGAGCCTACCAGTGATGACTCGCTACTAAAAGGACACTGTGGCGAAGACCCCCCCTTTTTTCGGAACTTTCTACACCCCTTGACTAATTGCTTGTATTGGACTAAATTCCTCCCTCAACCACTTTTGCCTGTAAAATGTTTCATCGGTCACTTTTTAAGTACAACAAATGTGAATTTATATGTATTCCACCTCGTATGTCGCATCAACTGCACACGGTTATATGCAAGTCTACCAGTATTGACAAACGCTATTTCATTGACTACACACAACTATATGTACACCCCGTCAATTATGATAAACACGGAAATGACCTATCTTATGTAAAAAGCGGCGACTGTGGAAAATGACAATGTATATGTACATAAGCGGCGTTCATTTGCGTTCACCCTCGCCACTGTTGAAGGTAAAGCGAAAGTCACGAAACAGTGGCCCCGCCATCTTGTCCCCTTTTAGGCCCCATCACGAACATAGATAGTAGCCATCTTTGTGTCATGACCTCTCTGCCCATTGCCAATAGCCGTCATCTCTCTCTCTCTCTCTCACTCTCTCTCTCTCCAGCCGCGCAAGCACCCCGCGCCCCGACAGCCCCCGGTCTCTCCTGTTCGGGCCATAAACGCACCGCTAAACACGACCTTGTCTCCATGCTGAACCCCTGCCCCCTCGCTCTTTCATCCTACTCATAGAACGGGCCCTTTTTGGTAACCTCTTCCTTCTGCCCGATTGCCCTGCCTGATCCCAGGCCATCACCTAGCCCAACAGATGCAGTTTATTGCTTCCTACAGTAGGACCTCGCCTCACATCAGAGGAGCGGTGATTAATCAAGGCCTTCACACCCCTAGATCCGACCGACACCCCTGCATTCCTCCCAGGAACACCCTTCCTCTCTTCTGATGACCCCCCCCCCGGCTACACCTGGCCTCTCGACCCAGCCCCATATCATAAAACTAGGTCTCGTGGATGTACCCCTCCGGCCCGCATAGCGAAACATGATCTTATCGCCTGCCCAACCTTAGATCTGACCACCCCCTCCTGCCCTCGTGCCCTGTTGGAATGTCCAAAAAACAACAAGTGATGGACTGAATGTGGATCAATGTCACACACTCCCCCAGTCAAAAGATCTGGGCCCAAATCCATCGTTTTTTTGTACTCCACACCACCCTGGGTCAGATAATGGCTTTATGCAAATCAGCTCTGACCCTGTTGCCCCATGGGAACAGTCCAGTCCGAACTACAACAGCCATATCTTTCCCAGACCGGAATCAAGCATCCGAGGACCGGACCGGTTTCGAGGTAACACCTCTCTTCAGCCCGGCTAGCTTGACTCCAAGTGGTGTGGAGTGCCTGGGACCCACGTCTGGGCATCCCCAGCGCACTTAGGGCGGCAATTGCAAAAAACAACAAGTGATGGACTGAATGTGGATCAATGTCACACACTCCCCCAGTCAAAAGATCTGGGCCCAAATCCATCGTTGTTTTGCACTCCACACCACCCTGGGTCAGATAATGGCTTTATGCAAATCAGCTCTGACCCTGTTGCCCCATGGGAACAGTCCAGTCCGAACTACAACAGCCATATCTTTCCCAGACCGGAATCAAGCATCCGAGGACCGGACCGGTTTCGAGGTAACACCTCTCTTCAGCCCGGCTAGCTTGACTCCAAGTGGTGTGGAGTGCCTGGGACCCACGTCTGGGCATCCCCAGCGCACTTAGGGCAGCAATTGCAAAAAACAACAAGTGATGGACTGAATGTGGATCAATGTCACACACTCCCCCAGTCAAAAGATCTGGGCCCAAATCCATCGTTTTTTTGCACTCCACACCACCCTGGGTCAGATAATGGCTTTATGCAAATCAGCTCTGACCCTGTTGCCCCATGGGAACAGTCCAGTCCGAACT
Organism: Lissotriton helveticus; assembly: GCF_964261635.1. NCBI lineage: Eukaryota > Metazoa > Chordata > Amphibia > Caudata > Salamandridae > Lissotriton > Lissotriton helveticus. The sequence continues at coordinate 2,086,926,280 of NC_136063.1, forward strand.
ACAACAGCCATATCTTTCCCAGACCGGAATCAAGCATCCGAGGACCGGACCAGTTTCGAGGTAACACCTCTCTTCAGCCCGGCTAGCTTGACTCCAAGTGGTGTGGAGTGCCTGGGACCCACGTCTGGGCATCCCCAGCGCACTTAGGGCGGCAATTGCAAAAAACAACAAGTGATGGACTGAATGTGGATCAATGTCACACACTCCCCCAGTCAAAAGATCTGGGCCCAAATCCATCGTTTTTTTGCACTCCACACCACCCTGGGTCAGATAATGGCTTTATGCAAATCAGCTCTGACCCTGTTGCCCCATGGGAACAGTCCAGTCCGAACTACAACAGCCATATCTTTCCCAGACCGGAATCAAGCATCCGAGGACCGGACCGGTTTCGAGGTAACACCTCTCTTCAGCCCGGCTAGCTTGACTCCAAGTGGTGTGGAGTGCCTGGGACCCACGTCTGGGCATCCCCAGCGCACTTAGGGCGGCAATTGCAAAAAACAACAAGTGATGGACTGAATGTGGATCAATGTCACACACTCCCCCAGTCAAAAGATCTGGGCCCAAATCCATCGTTTTTTTGCACTCCACACCACCCTGGGTCAGATAATGGCTTTATGCAAATCAGCTCTGACCCTGTTGCCCCATGGGAACAGTCCAGTCCGAACTACAACAGCCATATCTTTCCCAGACCGGAATCAAGCATCCGAGGACCGGACCGGTTTCGAGGTAACACCTCTCTTCAGCCCGGCTAGCTTGACTCCAAGTGGTGTGGAGTGCCTGGGACCCACGTCTGGGCATCCCCAGCGCACTTAGGGCGGCAATTGCAAAAAACAACAAGTGATGGACTGAATGTGGATCAATGTCACACACTCCCCCAGTCAAAAGATCTGGGCCCAAATCCATCGTTTTTTTGCACTCCACACCACCCTGGGTCAGATAATGGCTTTATGCAAATCAGCTCTGACCCTGTTGCCCCATGGGAACAGTCCAGTCCGAACTACAACAGCCATATCTTTCCCAGACCGGAATCAAGCATCCGAGGACCGGACCGGTTTCGAGGTAACACCTCTCTTCAGCCCGGCTAGCTTGACTCCAAGTGGTGTGGAGTGCCTGGGACCCACGTCTGGGCATCCCCAGCGCACTTAGGGCGGCAATTGCAAAAAACAACAAGTGATGGACTGAATGTGGATCAATGTCACACACTCCCCCAGTCAAAAGATCTGGGCCCAAATCCATCGTTTTTTTGCACTCCACACCACCCTGATGCTTGATTCCGTTCTGGGAAGGACATGGCTTTTGTAGTTCGGACTGGACTGTTCCCATGGGGCAACAGGGTCAGAGCTGATTTGCATATCGCCATTGTCTAACCCAGGGTGGTGTGGAGTGCAAAAAAACGATGGATTTGGGCCCAGATCTTTTGACGGGGGGAGTGTGTGACATTGATCCACATTCAGTCCATCACTTGTTGTTTTTGCAATTGCCGCCCTAAGTGCGCTGGGGATGCCCAGACGTGGGTCCCAGGCACTCCACACCACTTGGAGTCAAGCTAGCCGGGCTGAAGAGAGGTGTTACCTCGAAACCGGTCCGGTCCTCGGATGCTTGATTCCGTTCTGGGAAGGACATGGCTTTTGTAGTTCGGACTGGACTGTTCCCATGGGGCAACAGGGTCAGAGCTGATTTGCATATCGCCATTGTCTAACCCAGGGTGGTGTGGAGTGCAAAAAAACGATGGATTTGGGCCCAGATCTTTTGACTGGGGGAGTGTGTGACATTGATCCACATTCAGTCCATCACTTGTTGTTTTTGCAATTGCCGCCCTAAGTGCGCTGGGGATGCCCAGACGTGGGTCCCAGGCACTCCACACCACTTGGAGTCAAGCTAGCCGGGCTGAAGAGAGGTGTTACCTCGAAACCGGTCCGGTCCTCGGATGCTTGATTCCGTTCTGGGAAGGACATGGCTTTTGTAGTTCGGACTGGACTGTTCCCATGGGGCAACAGGGTCAGAGCTGATTAGCATATCGCCATTGTCTAACCCAGGGTGGTGTGGAGTGCAAAAAAACGATGGATTTGGGCCCAGATCTTTTGACTGGGGGAGTGTGTGACATTGATCCACATTCAGTCCATCACTTGTTGTTTTTGCTGTTGGAATGTCCGGCTGCAGATTACAATCACATGTTACATTTGGGAGGGGAAAACAACATCAGAGCGGTCGCTATGGGTATGGGAATGGGCATAGAGCTGGGGTCCCAAACATGCTCTTTTGTACTTCAAAGTGTCTTTATTGCAATCAGGAATGTTTGTACATCATAAACCTGTGTATAAAAGACGGAGCCGTAGAGAAACTAAAGAGAGCACCTCGAGAAGATACCCTGTTGTCTGATTTGACGTGTTCTGTTCCGTCGGAAATAAACTCCTGTTTCCTGCCTTCCAGTCTCCAGCGCCTGCCTCTTTATTTGGGTAATCGTGAGTTGGGTGAGAAGCGGCTAACGCCGGGCAAAACTAGAAAAAGGGGTAAACGACCTGATCTGCCTGAACCCTTTTTCATCAATTGGCGCCAAAGTGGGCCCATCAGCGACACGTGGATCCAGTGGGAGAGGTCCCGACGACGGAGTGAGCGACTGCAACGATCGGGAAGAGCTCCTGCCCGATAGACCCTTGTCTGGCAGCCGATCATCCGAACTTCACTGGTTCCGAGCAGACCTCTCTCGAGTGATCTACGGTCCTGACTGGGAACCATCAGGAGTGCCACAGCAATTATGGAGAATAGAGGACGATCGGGCGCTGGAAACAGAAGACGAGAAACTGTCCATACGGTCCGGGTAAGGTCGTGTAACACGACAAATTGCGAATTGATTGTTTGATTGTCATTGGAAAATACTAGTATTACGCATTTGATTGTTTTGTCCTGAGAGATTCTCTGTCTACAAACGGGGAAGGATAGGAGTATTCTCCCTTTGCAGACAGTGAAGGGTGGGTAGCGCAGGCTTTTGCCCCCGTTGTAACCCGTCGCGCCTACTTCCCTCTCCATTTGATTGATTGTTATCCAAGCATTTATTGTTTTGGAATTGGTTCTCTTTGGATCATTCTCTATTTGCAAACAAGCACAGAGTCGCCATACTCTGTTTAGTCTTTGCAGATAGTGAAGGATAGGTAACGCAGGCCTTTGCCCCCGTTGTAATCCGTCGTGCCTATTTTTATCCCCCACTGATTAATTGTTTGACCGAACATTGATCGTTCGGAATTGGTTCTCGGAAAGGATCTTCTCTGTCTACAAACAGAGAGGAACAGGAAGATCTCTCTCTTTGCAGATAGTGAAGGGTAGGTAGCGCAGGCTTTTGCCCCCGTTGTAACCCGTCGCGCCTATTGCATTCCTCATTTGATTGATTGATTGTTTGTCCGAACTTGACTGTTTGGAATTGGTTCTCTCTTTGGGGTATTCCCTATTTGCGAATACTGTAGAATAGAAATATTCTACCTAGTCTCCGCAAAGTAGTGAAGGATAGGTAGTGCTGACTTTTGTCCCCGTTGTAACCCGTCATGCCTATCTTCCCCCCATTGCTCAATAGTTGGTTCAGCCCGGACCATTTATTAGAGGTAGACCATCTGGCTCCACAGGAGGACACCCCTAATAAAAAGGACATATATAAAGAAAATGCGGATTAGCCGCTGTATCGTGCTAGCAAATAAAAGAACATAAGAATCGTTAGGAAAAACAAAAGGAATTGAGTAAAATCAGTAGGCCACTGATGAGATCTCTTTTCAACCTCACTGAAATGGAAGCATTAGGAACAACCCCTCAGGAAATATGAAACTAGTGAGGAAAGCCGAACTCAACGCCATGATGACTGCGAGACAGCTCGGCTCCACCGACCACCCCGCCCAATTAACGACAAACCCTAGGCAAATATTAGAAATATACAACACAATAGCAAAGTAACAGGTTAAAACGTTTTTATTTGAACAAAAATATATTAAACAACTATTTACACGGCAAACGGCTGCAACAACAAACCCACAATGCATTTCGCCGTCTGCTTGACGCCGTTCCTGTCCCTCCTTCCCCAAAGTAGCAATGCTGGGCTACCTTGGGCTACTTTCTAGTAGGTTTTTGGGCGTCAGAAAGTCTACAAAAGCCGTCGGCGGCGGCCTGGGGGTGGAGAACCATTACGCGAATAGTCCGGAGGCGACACCACGCGCCAAGGCCTGTCCCCGGGATGAACCAAGGGACCCGTTCCTGAGGCCGTGGCAAAGAGCGGCCGGCCGCCGAAGGCATGGGCCCGACCTGGAATGTACTGGTCCTCCCATTCCCTTCTTCTCCCGGCGCCTTGCAGGCCACGGGGGGATGTCTTGCATATGCCTCCGACCCCCCCCTCTTCTTCATCGCCTGGTCCGGCCATAACAAATGTCAGCGAGACGCCGTGGGGTGCACTGGGAGGGAGAGGCGGCGCGGACGAGCCTCTCCCGCCTCCCCAGGTGGAGGCCCCTCAGCTGCACCCCCAACGCTCCAGGCACCCGGCAAAGGGCTCGTCCACTCTTGCGGTGCAGGGACGCTCCAGGCACCCGGCAAAGGGTTCGTCCACTCTTGCGGTATAGAGACGCCCCACTCACCCAGCAGGGTCTCGTCCACTGTGGCGGTGCTACGACGCCTCGCCCAACAGGCTGGAGTCCGTCTGCCCATTTGACCCAGTGACTGTCGATAGCTGCAGAACTCCTAAGAATGGCGGTCGACTCTGCAGGAATAAACCTGGCGTGCAAGGATGGCCTGGTCGCTGGCCAGCTAGAAAAAATGAGTCCTCCATTCAGAAACGTTCTCCTCAGCTTTGAAGATTCTACGAGAGCTGCGGAGGGCCCTCGACCTCCGCGGGCCCCCGACCGCCTCCGATGGGAAACGACTGCCATGATTGCCCACAGAACGACCAAGACGTAGCCACGAGACGTTGACGCCCTCATGCTGGCGCCAGCCTCAGTTTTGAACGACCAACGATACTGCAGACTACCGATTTGATCAGTTCCGGTGGAACCTCAGTATGACCCGGTAGGAAAGATTGTTGCCCCCTCCCTTTTCTTTGATTGATGGTTCATGTCACCGGTCCCTTCTGTTGCCCCTTAACGAAACTTCTGGACTGCCGAAAGAGGTTCTGGTCCGACCACGAGTTGGTGGAGACATTTTGACTATACTTGGACCCGCCTGGCCCCACCCAAAATGGCGCCGGTACAAACGAAACTCGTAATTCCCCGTTGTGTTCCGGATGCTCAGACTTGATATCACGAGATATGTATGCAGTTTTGAAGCACATGGCGGGAGGGGATGAGTATTGCTTGAACATTCGAACAATGAATTTGATATTAAGTTCTGACGCATCATTAATTACAGTATTATTGAAGGTTCGAATCTTTTTGACACTGATGGTACTTACCCATAATGAATTTTCGATATGATTTTATTGCACTTATCGTACCTTGATGAAATAAAACCACCACCGACTCAGTTATGTTTTCCGTAGATAAATATGCCCTCATGTACAGTTCCAGTCTGCTCCGTGGCTGGCCCACGTGGTTGTAGGCCTGCATTTGTACGTCAACATTTTTTAAATGAAGATTTTATGACAAACAAATATAGTTGTAGCTTGTGGATTGGTAAGTTCGAATACATAGCCCTTGTTTCCGATCTACGTAAAATACAGGCGAAATAAAGCAAGTCGATTACTGAAAGGTTAAAAAGCAAAGTACCCAGAAATATTGAAAATGTGAATGATCCAAGTTTGTTGTGTGTGTTTTTTTTGTTTTTTTTACTTTTGTGCAAACATAAGGCAATCGATAAAGGTCCCGGTGTTCTGTTTTACTTTGTATGCCACATGTCTCAGGGAAATTGTTTCAGATGCCCCTAAACCAGACCCGTTACCACTGTAGACCACCCCGACTCCTCGAAGAAGAACACGAGTTCAACCCCACTTTACCCTGATTGCCCTTTTGTTTCGACCCCCCCACACAAGATCCGCAATACCACACATGGGCGATCTATGCAATGTGCAGTCCATAAATGATTATGCCTCCCGCACCACCAGTCCCTCTGGGCTTAAACCACCGAGATGGAAGGGACTGCACCCCGCGGAGATAGGTCGAATACGTGGTAAGTAAAAGCCTTTTGGGTTTATGTGCGCGAATGTGTCTTAAAACGCTGCCCCCACCCCTTCTTTTTCCCCTTCGTTCTGCAGGTCACATCGGAACATCGACTAAAGTATGGAAAAGACCTAAGCAACGCGCCATGGTTCCGCGGGGACAAATGATACATTATCCATGGGGACTGCCACTGAGGACATGACGATTTTGGGTGATATGAATGCACGCGTGTATGACCGGATGTGTGTAACTCGACTGGATATACGTTGTGCGCGTTGGCTTGATAAGAGAGATGTTTTTGTACGACTTGAGTGATGATCGAACGACCGATGGAATGGGGAAAAAGGGGGGTATGAACATGGTGCCTATACACGACGAGCAAACATAGATATAACACTCCCTTACTTAGAAACGACCGTCTCTCTCTCTCTCTCTGAACCCAACGACTGGAGGGGTGGTCTGAAGCAGAAACTTGGCGGGTTATTGCAGTATGACAAAAATAAGACTCCAACCGGCCCCCAAATAATGCAACCAAGAATGACGTGCACCTACGAGTAGATTCTTACGCCATGAAACTCGAAGTTGCCCATTGTTCCCCCAACTAACACCCTCCGTTGCCTCAGCCTGGATACCCATTCGCTAAAAACGATTCAAAGATCCCACCGTAAGTACTAGCCCGACCAGCTTAGTTCCCGAACAATTGACGAAAGTATAAGTATTTGCAACAGAGAACAACAGCAAAAGACAGCCAGGCGAATTAAATAGGAAACTAAGGATGCGCAGCATGCAGGAGGAAATATCTTTGGCCAAGTACTGTTCTATGTTTTGTCTTGAGTTCTGTATGTAAATACATGTACCCCCCCCCGCCTGAATTCATGTGTACGTAGTATATGGATTTACGTTGTCCCTCAGTCTGTGTTTCTATATAAATATGACCCCTACTGTTTTGTGTTGTGTGCGCACCAAAATGGCCTATTATTGTACACGTTTCTCTCTCTCTTCCTTTCCCTTCATGTTGTACGTGTACCGAATAGTTCATTTAAAATGCGAACGACCCCTGCTCCCTCCTCCTTTGAGTGGTAATGTTGTGCCCCGCCGGCACGAGCCTAATTGGTTTTATCGAACACAAAGGTGATCGACAAATTGCCAGAAACTAAAACAATTGTAATTTGCCATGTTACTACCTCTCCTTTCTGTAAAAATGATAGAACTCGAATTGGCTATAAAGGAAAGGACATGTAAGACGACTGATGTTCCCCTAATCTGGCCCTTTTTATAGGAGGACTATACGTCAGTGGCCTTCTGCTCTCAGCTCGTTAGAAACACAATCTCCTATGCCCAGATTGCCCCACCCCTCCGCACCCAAGTACGGATGTCCAAAACGTCCCCGTTCCTCCCGCTTGACCCCAGCTCCGTAAACTCGAGGTATAACTGATGACCCTGCTTAACTGTTGCTCCCCGAGAAAAGAGTGTTTAGCCTCTACCCCCTCTCTCATGATGATAAAAGACTGCCAGGGCTAGGGTCAGAAAGCCACATGCGACATGAATGAACGCCAAATAGACTTAGTACAAACTCAGTAGACATGCCTGTATACATGCTCCACAGTGATAACTCCTGACCGTGACCGATGAAACGTACCCCCAGCTACCTAGATCTGGGACGGAATTGAAATGCATAAATGCTTTCTCTTGTCAGTTCACTAAAACCTGTTTTGTACCCATTCAAGGATACACAGTCACCGGAGGAGAGGGGCTGGACGTGACGTACAGCCTGGCCACAGATCGTGAGGCGCGTGTGACCTCGACCTAAGATGGAGCCGCAGAGCAACGGGACGCGGGACGATGCACCACTCCCAAACGCCGAAAACGAAGGAATGGAGGGCTGCCTTGAAGCCCTCTACTTGTTGACCCATGCGTGCCAGAAGTCCCCGCCCTTTGAGCCCGATTGATGGACCTGCCTGCGCATCACCCTTTTGCTCCCTTGGTCCGTCTCAAAGATCCGGTCCCACTCCGCCCTCTCCTCCCTCGATTATCTGACAAAACCCTCTTCTATCCTTTCCACGTGGATTCTGACTCCGAGAAAGAAATGCAGGTGCCCAGCATAAGGCACCCTTAAGAGAGATTAGCTAGGAAACAGGACTGTGGCCTAACGGCAAAGGACAGATCACACCCTGCGACGTGTAAAGAAGGACCCGAGCTGGACCTATAGCTCCACCGCCGGTGCTCAACAGCGCCAACGGGAGAGAACGAACTACCAGAGCCTACCAGTGATGACTCGCTACTAAAAGGACACTGTGGCGAAGACCCCCCCTTTTTTCTGAACTTTCTACACCCCTTGACTAATTGCTTGTATTGGACTAAATTCCTCCCTCAACCACTTTTGCCTGTAAAATGTTTCATCGGTCACTTTTTAAGTACAACAAATGTGAATTTATATGTATTCCACCTCGTATGTCGCATCAACTGCACACGGTTATATGCAAGTCTACCAGTATTGACAAACGCTATTTCATTGACTACACACAACTATATGTACACCCCGTCAATTATGATAAACACGGAAATGACCTATCTTATGTAAAAAGCGGCGACTGTGGAAAATGACAATGTATATGTACATAAGCGGCGTTCATTTGCGTTCACCCTCGCCACTGTTGAAGGTAAAGCGAAAGTCACGAAACAGTGGCCCCGCCATCTTGTCCCCTTTTAGGCCCCATCACGAACATAGATAGTAGCCATCTTTGTGTCATGACCTCTCTGCCCATTGCCAATAGCCGTCATCTCTCTCTCTCTCTCTCACTCTCTCTCTCTCCAGCCGCGCAAGCACCCCGCGCCCCGACAGTCCCCGGTCTCTCCTGTTCGGGCCATAAACGCACCGCTAAACACGACCTTGTCTCCATGCTGAACCCCTGCCCCCTCTCTCTTTCATCCTACTCATAGAACGGGCCCTTTTTGGTAACCTCTTCCTCCCTGCCCGATTGCCCGGCCTGATCCCAGGCCATCACCTAGCCCAACAGATGCAGTTTATTGCTTCCTACAGTAGGACCTCGCCTCACATCAGAGGAGCGGTGATTAATCAAGGCCTTCACACCCCTAGATCCGACCGACACCCCTGCATTCCTCCCAGGAACACCCTTCCTCTCTTCTGATGACCCCCCCCGGCTACACCTGGCCTCTCGACCCAGCCCCATATCCTAAAACTAGGTCTCCTGGATGTACCCCTCTGGCCCCGCATAGCGAAACATGATCTTATCGCCTGCCCAACCTTAGATCTGACCACCCCCTCCTGCCCTCGTGCCCTGTTGGAATGTCCGGCTGCAGATTACAATCACATGTTAAATTTGGGAGGGGAAAACAACATCAGAGCGGTCGGTATGGGAATGGGCCTGGAGCTGGGGTCCCAAACATGCTCTTTTGTACTTCAAAGTGTCTTTATTGCAATCAGGAATGTTTTTACATCATAAACCTGTGTATAAAAGACGGAGCCGTAGAGAAACTAAAGAGAGCACCTCGAGAAGATACCCTGTTGTCTGATTTGACGTGTTCTGTTCCGTCGGAAATAAACTCCTGTTTCCTGCCTTCCAGTCTCCAGCGCCTGCCTCTTTATTTGGGTAATCGTGAGTTGGGTGAGAAGCGGCTAACGCCGGGAAAAACTAGAACCAAAGTTCTTTCTCCTCTCTTTGGCAGTCAGGCAACCACTGCAGGCCAATCCCACAAGCAGCACTTCAGCTTGAGGTAGTCTCTCCTCAGTTTCTTCAGGTTCCTTCTCCTCAACAGAGGTTTCGTCTTGTAAGTTCAGAAGTGATCTAATTTCATGGGATCAGGGTCCCAATATTTATAACCCAAAATCCTTTGTTCTCTGAGGGGAGAGGGGCCTTTGCCCAGCCCAAACAAGTTCCGAAGCACTCTATTCACCAGACTTCCCCTTTCCTTTCACAATGCAGGGCAGAAACATCAGACACCCCACAGGAGGTGGAGCCAGCATTGTGGAAGGCAAGTACAGGACTGGAGCACTTTGTTGACAGTCTTCCTTCTCTTCTTTCAGTGTGCAGGACAGAGACATCAGACGCACCACAGGGGGTGGAGCCAGCACTGTGGGGGGCAGGCACAGTCCTATTAAGGTCCCAGGTGGAACTCCTCCCTCCGATCTAGATGCAGTTCTCTCTATTCACCACTCGGCTGACTCATTCTGTCTCCTGGAATCCCCCAGCCCTGTCACTCAAACTCCAGACGAGGAATACACAACCTCGCAGAGGCAGGCTTAAATGGTTAGGCAAGCAAATACCTACTTTTTAAAAGTGGTATTTACAAACACAGAATATTAAATTGAACTTCACTAAAATATGTATTTTATTATTCTGAGTCCAGGCATACTAAACTCGAATTTATGCCATGTTCTCTGAGTCTGCTAGGATTATAAACATGTAATAATCTAGCAGCCCATTCTGGCCTAGGGAGAACAGGTAGCCTTGTAATAGTGAAAAACGAAAATGGCTGTAATTCACTATTAGGACATGCCGCACACATCAGGGATTCTCATACCTTATACTTACAATGCACCCTGACGGTGGGCCTACCATAGGGGTGACTAATATGAAGAAAAGGGAAGGTTAAGCGACTGGCATGTGGGTGCCCTTGCCAAGTCAGCATGGCAGTACCAGACTGCACGCAGGCTCTGCAATGGCAGACGTTAGACACATTTTACAAGGCTGCTTTTGTGGGTGGCACAACCAGTGCTGCAAACCCACTAGCAGCATTTGGATTTACACACCCAGGGCATGCTCAGTGTACTGTACTAGGGTCTGACAAGTAAACCAAATAGTCAATCATGGAATCATCAATTAATACAGTAATTACACAATAGGGAGAGCATAAGACCTTTAGCACTGATCAGCAGTGGTAAAGTGCCCAGAGTCATAAAATAGCCAACAGGTCAGAAATAATATAGGAGGAAGGCAAAAAGTTCAGGGATGACCCTGCAAAAAGGGCCAAGTACAACAAAACCCCCTTCCAGCCAAAACGTAGGGTAGACCAATCACTACCTTGATGGGATTCCCTGCTTAGGGTGATAGAACATGGACCTGGCCTGCAACAGCAGGGGCATATTCCAGTACTACGCCACTCTGAACCCATTTCAATTCCTCTGTCTATACTCTCAGGGTCCACCAAGCTAATCCATGGGGAACCCTTTTCTTCACCTGTGGACACCATCTGAGCAGCATCTAACCTTACCTTGCTCACAGGTGTGTCCAAACAGACAGACAGCAAGTCACAGTGGCCACTGACAGTAGTCAGGGATGAGACCCAGGCCTTATGCCTCTCAGGGCTCTCAAACCTCTGTGGCATCCGAGAGCAGGGGGCAGTAGCCCCAGGTGCGTTGCACCCTTTGTCCACTCTCCCTCCTGTCAGGTCAGGTATGACATCCTGGCACTGACCCACCAGCCCCAGGCCTGTACCCGGTGGCTGGACCTGAGACTTGGATGGGTTCTCCCACACCCGTCCTCCTCCTTGGGGCTTTGTACCCTCCCACCTGGCGCGGTACCCCCTTCCAGAATTGTCAGGGCACCTGTGGCAGGTGTCCTGCACAATTCTCCCACCAGTTCAGGGGCTCTATCCTGCAACTGGGCAACCAGGTCAGGGGGACACCCTGAACCTGGCCCTCCAACCTAGGGTCTGAACCCTCTAGTTGAACCGGGGTCAGAGACGAGGACTCCCTCCCTCTGCACCCCCTTCCAGAGTGCTGTACCCACCCACCTGGAGTGGTACCCCCAGAAGCTACATCGGTCAGGACACTGATTACAGTCGCCCCTCCCTCCAGGTCAGACAAAACCTGAACCTGGCTTCCCAACCCAGGGACCAAACCCTGCGGTTTAACACTTGCCTGGCAAACCAGGACTTCCTGGGGAGTGCATATACCCTCCCCGAGGGGGACACATAACTCATGTGTCGTTTGAAAGTCTGCCTGGTGCAGATCTCCCGACACCTGTCCATATGACAGTGCACGAAGATCCCACAGGACAGAAGTGGTGTCACCATGATCATTCACTGACCCACTGGTTCCTCCACTGGGGACTCTTTCCCCCTCTCACCCCTCAGTCAGGACCTCTGTACCCTACCAACTGAAGCAGCACTGCCAGATACCAGAACTGATTGAGGCCTGATTACAGGAACTCCCAGCTCACCAGATACTAGGGAATCCCCCTCAATGGGCGGACCATCAGGACAGCCTAGGCTCCCCGCCTGGTGTTCCCTTAAAGAACCATCCAGGCTCTGAGACTTGGTTTTGGGCACCTGGGGACACACAGCCCCACACTCACTCCTTCTCCACTGAGACAGGCTGTGAGCCCCTATACCCCTCTCACTACACTGGGACCTACCTGGGCTACACTGAACCACTTCCACCACTCTGGGTTAAAAGATACCTGAGCCACTCCCCACAGGGTCACTCCCCCATGCACCTCCAAACTCTCTGTAATCCACCAAAAAGTCTGCCTCCAATGTGAGTTCCCTAACTTCAGAGAACTCACTCTCCAACAGGTGTTGGCATAGCTTTGGAAAACAGGGACTTACAATATGCTCTCCCACAATTGGATCACACAGCCCACTACAAGGGTTAACCAAACTATCCTTCACCTCACCATCCAGTGCCTCGCACACGTACTCCACACCACTCTCCTGAGACAGGCAAGACAGTATCTGACTGTCTCTGTGACACAACCCACACTCTTCTGGGTGGTCGTCGCACTCACATATCAGGACCTCAACTTTAGGGGAACCCCTCTCCCTGCACCTCTCATCTAGAGTCAGTAGAGCGTCCCTCCCACCACTAGGACCATGAACCCCTGCGCCAGTTAACCTATTCCCCTCAGGGACACTGTGCACTACTGGAGCTACCTCATGTCGTTGTACCTCCTGGTGTAAGCTAATCCCCTCCAAGTCAGGTGCCTCATCTCTGGGTGTATGTACTACTCCCTCAGCACTAGAAAATTCCATTTTGCTGCCACCATCTGAGCTGGACTCCACCTCCAACTCAGCAAAGCTCAATCTCTGAGCTACACACATTTCTTGTTGCTGAGCTGAAACACTCATGGCCTCAAGCCCCTCGAGCTCTAAATCAAGCTCCCTCATTATCAACTCATGCTCCATTTGCATTCTCTTTTCCTCCAGGGCCAATTTCTTGTTCTCTAACTCCAGTTGTACACTCAGCTGGAGCTTGGCTATCTGCATTTCATGCATCCTGTTTTTTCTCCTGTCTGCCAACTCTTCTGGGGACAGGTCTCGGGCAGAAACAGTGCTACCCAATGGGGAGGTTGCACCCCTCCCTTCTGGAACCAGTGATCCCTCCAGCTGCTGCGGTGCATCCTCAAATTCAATCTAATTTCCAGGGGCATTCCTTGCCTCGATCCATGCCCTCAGCACCTTTTGGAACTGCTCCCTTCTGAAGAGTCCGGTCATGGAAATTTTAAACTTTTTGCAGAAGCTCCTGAGCTGCTTGTTGGAATGGTTTTCTGTTTTCTCTTCCTCCCAATCACAGTCAACAGATGCAACAGATCCTGCCTCTTCCATGATGGTTGAATCAGGCATGACTTTGCAAAAATGGAGATCTCTGGCAAAAACAAATATCAGAAGTACGTGGTTGCGTGATGGTCTGCATTCACTACGTAGTGTTCACCAATCAGTGTACATGAGTCACAAATGCAAATTCAGAATCCCTTCCGCTGACCACCAATGTTAGAATTGGGGGTCTCTGGTTGGCACAGGTAGGTACTTGTGACAAGCAGGGACCTTCTCTTCTAGTCAGGGCAAGGGAATTACTCTCTCAAAATAACCCCTGCTCACCCTCTAGGCGGCCTGGCGCGAGCAGTCAAGGCTTATTTCAGAGGCGATGTAAGTTAAGCAGTTGTAACCACATACAGTAACGCTGTGACAACACTACAAATGGACACCACACAGGTTTTATATAAAAAATAAGTATACTTTATATAGAGTTATCACAAGACCAATAAACAAGAAAAAGAATCCACAGTATTATTAAGTTTCAGGAGTTCAGGTTAAAAAGGCTTAATTCAAGGTTCTGTGCGAGTCGGTAGCCTTGTCCGGCTACAGCATTGCTGAAAAGAACACAGAGTCTAACAAATCCAGCGGAGCGCGGGAGCTGGGCCCAATCAAATGTCGACAGACTCAGTCACAGTACCTTTTCCTTGAGGCGCCCGGCACGGTTGTGCGAGCCGGTTCCCGGGTTCGTCGCGGTGTAGAAAAATAAAGAGTTGAAGGTCACGGTGTTCTTCCAGTCGCGGTGCAGGCTAAGGCTCGTTGACGGCATCGATACGGAGTCGGTGAGCTCAGAGATTTCGTTGTTTGAGGCGGACGTTGCTCGTTGCGATGCTTCCAGCTTTACGGTGCGGCGACAGAGCCGGAGTTCGGGAGCTGGCGTCAGTCAGTCCGGATAGCGGTGCGAGTCGGGCAGTGCGTCGCGAAGCGAGGGAGGCGGTGCCCAACTCCGGTGCGGTAACAGGACTCGAAGCCAGCAGCAGTGACCGCCTAGTTTAGACCAGTTCCATTCGGTATAGCAAGGCGTTGCACGTCGGAGTGTCCTTCCAGTCGCGGTGCAGGCTACAGCTCATTGACGGTGTCGAGACGGAGTCGGTGAGCACAGAGCTTGCACTGTTCGATGCGGACGTTGGTTGGTGTGGTGCCTATAGGACACCGTGCCGGTTGTGAGAGTCGGTCACAGCTTCCTGCCTTGTAGCCACTTGTTTCCAGCAGCAATTCACAAAGGCTTGTGAAGTCCACTGGTCCTGAGACTTCAGTCAGGGGGCAAGCTCTCTTCCAAGCCCTTGGAGATCTCAACACAAGTTGAAAGAAAAGTCCAAAGTTCTTTCTCCTCTCTTTGGCAGTCAGGCAACCACTGCAGGCCAATCCCACAAGCAGCACTTCAGCTTGAGGTAGTCTCTCCTCAGTTTCTTCAGGTTCCTTCTCCTCAACAGAGGTTTCGTCTTGTAAGTTCAGAAGCGATCTAATTTCATGGGATCAGGGTCCCAATATTTATACCCCCAAATCCTTTGTTCTCTGAGGCGAGAGGGGCCTTTGCCCAGCCCAAACCAGTTCCGAAGCACTCTATTCACCAGACTTCCCCTTTCCTTTCACAGTGCAGGGCAGAAACATCAGACGCCCCACAGGAGGTGGAGCCAGCATCGTGGAAGGCAAGTACAGCCCTGGAGCACTTTGTTGACAGTTTTCCTTCTCTTCTTTCAGTGTGCAGGACAGAGACATCAGACGCACCACAGAGGGTGGAGCCAGCACTGTGGGTGGCAGGCACAGTCCTATTAAGGTCCCAGGTGCAACTCCTCCCTCCGATCTAGATGCAGATCTCTCTATTCACCACTCGGCTGACTCATTCTGTCTCCTGGAATCCCCCAGCCCTGTCACTCAAACTCCAGACGAGGAATACACAACCTCGCAGAGGCAGGCTTAAATGGTTAGGCAAGCAAATACCTACTTTTTAAAAGTGGTATTTACAAACACAGAATAAAAAATTGAACTTCACTAAAAGATGTATTTTATTATTCTGAGTCCAGGCATACTAAACTTGAATTTCTGCCATGTTCTCTGAGTCTGCTAGGATTATAAACATGTAATAATCTAGCAGCCCATTCTGGCCTATGGAGAACAGGTAGCCTTGTAATAGTGAAAAACGAAAATGGCTGTAATTCACTATTAGGACATGCCACACACATTAGGGCTTGTCCTACCTTATACTTACAATGCACCCTGACCGTGGGCCTACCATAGGGGTGACTAATATGAAGAAAAGGGAAGGTTAAGCGACTGGCATGTGGGTGCACTTGCCAAGTCATCATGGCAGTACCAGACTGCACGCAGACTCTGCAATGGCAGACGTTAGACACATTTTACAAGGCTGCTTCTGTGGGTGGCACAACTAGTGCTGCAAACCCACTAGCAGCATTTGGATTTACCCACCCAGGGCATACTCAGTGCACTGTACTAGGGTCTGACAAGTAAACCAAATAGTCAATCATGGAATCACCACTTAATACATTAATTACACAATAGGGAGAGCATATGCACTTTAGC
This sequence comes from Lissotriton helveticus, assembly GCF_964261635.1. Lineage (NCBI taxonomy): Eukaryota > Metazoa > Chordata > Amphibia > Caudata > Salamandridae > Lissotriton > Lissotriton helveticus. The sequence goes on from NC_136063.1 coordinate 2,086,942,494, forward strand.
TTTGATCAGCAGTGGTAAAGTGCCCAGAGTCATAAAATTGCCAACAGATCAGAAATAATATAGGAGAAAGGCAAAAAGTTCAGGGATGACCCTGCAAAAAGGGCCAAGTCCAACACAACCCCCTTCCAGCCAAAACGTAGGGTAGAACAATCACTACCTTGATGGGATTCCCTGCTTAGGGTGATAGAACATGGACCTGGCCCGCAACAGCAAGGGCAAATTCCAGTACTACACCACTCTGAACCCATTTAATTTCCTCTGTCCATACTTTTCAGGGTCCACCAAGCTAATCCATGGGGAACCCTTTTCTTCACCTTTGGACACCACCTGAGCAGCATCTAACCTTAACTTGCTCACAGGTGTGTCCCAACAGACAGACAGCAAGTCACAGTGACCACTGACAGTAGTCAGGGATGAGACCCAGGCCTTATGCCTCTCAGGGCTCTCAAATCTCTGTGGCATCTGAGAGCAGGGGGCAGTAGCCCCAGGTGCATTGCACCCTTTGTCCACTCTCCCTCCTGTCAGGTCAGGTATGGCATCCTGGCACTGACCCACCAGCCCCAGGCCTATACCCGGTGGCTGGACCAGAGACTGGGATGGGTTCTCCCACACCCGGTCCTCCTCCTTGGGGCTTTGTACCCTCCCACCTGGTGCGGTATCCCCTTCCAGAATTGTCAGGGCACCTGTGGCAGGTGTCCTGCACAATTCTCCCACCAGTTCAGGGGTTCTATCCTGCAACTGGGCAACCAGGTCAGGGAGACACCCTGAACCTGGCCCTCCAACCTAGGGTCTGAACCCTCTAGTTGAACCGGGGTCAGAGGCGAGGACTCCCTCCCTCTGCATCCCCTTCCAGAGTGCTGTACCCACCCACCTGGAGTGGTACCCCCAGAAGCTACATCAGTCAGGACACTGATTACAGTCGCCCCTCCCTCCAGGTCAGACAAAACCTGAACCTGGCTTCCCAACCCAGGGACCAAACCCTACGGTTTAACACTTGCCTGGCAAACCAGGAATTCTTGGGGAGTGCATATACCCTCCCCAAGGGGGACACATAACTCATGTGTCGTTTGACAGTCTGCCTGGTGCAGATCTCCCGACCCCTGCACAATTCTCCCACCAGTTCAGGGGTTCTATCCTGCAACTGGGCAACCAGGTCAGGGGGACACCCTGAACCTGGCCCTCCAACCTAGGGTCTGAGCCCTCTAGTTGAACCAGGGTCAGAGGCGAGGGCTCCCTCCCTCTGCACCCCCTTCGAGAGTGCTGTACCCACCCACCTGGAGTGGTACCCCCAGAAGCTACATCGGTCAGGACACTGATTACAATCGCCCCTCCCTCCAGGTCAGACAAAACCTGAGCCTGGCTTCCCAACCCAGGGACCAAACCCTGCAGTTTAACACTTGCCTGGCAAACCAGGACTTCCTGGGGAGTGCATATACCCTCCCCGAGGGGGACACATAACTCATGTGTCGTTTGAAAGTCTGCCTGGTGCAGATCTCCCGACTCCTGTCCATATGACAGTGCACGAAGATCCTGCTATGAGTTTTACAAGTATTTTAGAAAAAGGGGACCCCTATACAGTACTCTTTCACTTGCTATACATAGGGAAAAACTGGGTTTAGAAAAGGTCTATAGCCAAGTGACAGAATTATCAAACATTTTGATATTTAGATATAATCAATTAATGACCATCCTAAACATATAAAGTCGAACTGTATCGAAAAACTTCAAACAATAAATATTGAAAAAATAGATTTATTTGATATTTGATATATGTATTCAGTGTTTGCTTATATATTTTTTTCTATCCTTTTTTTTGGTTATATTTTTTTGGGTTATCTTATCTAGTGATTGTTATTATACATGAAAATCGTAATCACTTTTTTATAACATTAAATTTAAAAACATATTAGAAAAAATGCATCATCAATAGACTTGAAACTGTACAAGTTTGTTGAAGGCAAAGTGGTAGATAACACTACGCGCGTTTCGGCTCATGAGCCTTCTTCAGGTGACCGTCTATTGCTCTATAAATCGTGAAGAGAAACATATATCAATAAAATAACATAACAGATTTATATACAGTGGACATAACCAAAAATAAATAAACACATGTATACAGTTATATGGCCTTAGATCTTAGGTAGAGCAGCACAATTATGAACATAGTGATCTAAGTATTTCATCCGAATATAAACATATTATTTAAGACATAAAGTTTTGTCTTATTCGTAGTATCATCTATCTGATTAGTCAATTTCACATTCCCGAATGTATGGTCTACATGTCAGTGGTTTAACATTCATGAAGTCAGACATTGATGACCATCATTAGAGATATTGTCCATAAAATCAAATCTAGATACAGTTGTTGCTATAATAAGGAAACATTTCCATAATATGCATACTGAATATCAAGAGGAAGAAAACAGTTTATGAAAACAGTTTTTGAAAACATAGGACCATCTCATAACATGATGAATGGGTGACAGTGTAGCTCGAAAAATCACAGGTTACTTGTCATCACAGCTAAAAACAAACAAGATTTGAAATTCTAATTGTTTGAAAGTTATTAAAATAAACTATTTACAAAAAAACTTTTTGGTTGAAATAAAAAGAAATACAGCATACTTACAATAATAAAGTTGATCCCAGACCTAATAGGTGACGTAGATGAAAAACCGGGGGGAAGACAGGGGGAGCAATCGCAGATGAGGGTTTCTTAATATCTATAAGTAGATAAATTATGATACTTATAGTTCTGCTAAATAATACAAGGTTATGAGAGCGGATTACAATTGGTATTCAGAAGTATAGTATGTGAAAAGCTGTTCCACATAGCAAAAAACGAAACAATGACTTAAATAATCCAATACCTGTGGAATTGCAGAAAAAAAAAGATAATATTGTGAACGTTCGCTTCGGACGTGATACGATGTGGTAGATATCTGTCACAAGAATAAGAAAGTATAACTAGATCGTAGATTAATAAATAATAATTAAAAAGAGAGAGGAAGACCTGAGCAATTATCATGATTATTTACCTAAATCTTCATAGATGTGGGTTAGTCAAAATATTCTCTTTGGGGTTGATGCTGAAGGTTGTATAACGACTGCCGATATGAGTAATATATATATAAAGATATCTAAAGATATGAGGCAATAGAAAAAACAAAGATAAAAGGTAAACTTAAGTATTTCATATGTAGGCATCTTGGTCGATACGATCTCGATATATAGATACGGGCATTTTGATGGATACGATCTAAAAATATTTTATACCTTAGAAGTAGAACATTCTTTCAAGGCAAAGGAGATGAAAAGAAACGAATCGTTGATATGGCAAAATCTTTGGTTGTCCTAAAACAAAAGATAGCCAAAACATATATTGAATTTGATTAATAAACGGAAAAATGCAAATTCCGTTTGATTTGTTGGTAGCAAATAAAGTTACCTCCAAGGAGATTGTCAGTAACTTCCCTGAAACTAAAATCAATTAGGTACATGTTTTTCAGTGATTCGTATCTGTAGGTAGACGTAAAACGTGATATCTTAATAAATGACATGTCGTTCGATTAATTAATGTATTGAAAAATTAAATACAGAGGTCAAGAGTTGCATATGCTGCGAAATGATGCTATATAATTTAACAAACAATATATATCCAGTGGGTTGAAATTAAGAGAAGGGTATCGGAAAATCCATGTACTTTATATTTATTGACAGCAGTAGCAAACACACTATTAGCTTCTATTGTTTGTAAATAGCGAGACTTGAACTGCCGAAAGGTTGGAGACATGGAGTACCGGCCATCGTTACCCTGAATCGCAACGCCATAAATGGTTCAGGTATTACGATTGAAAAACAGAGAAAAGATATATTAAGCAAGCTATTAGTGTTGAGTCACGATAGAAAAAATATATATCAGGTTCTGTCTCTTACCTCCCAAAAAAAGGAGACCGAGCGTTATAGGCTCCCAGTATGTGCGATAACAGATATGCCGGCTGTCTACGGGCGGGAAAACTGGATACAAACAACCGGTATGACGAGCCGTGGCCCTTTATATAGTTCCGGTGTGTGTAACAGAATTCAAAAGGTGAAAATAGATGACAGACTAGTGAGAGAGGTGTTGGTCTATAGAGTATATAGTAAACATAAAAAGCGGACTAAGATGAGAAACCTTGCAAATTGTAGATCTATGAACATGGATAACAACCGTATTGTTTGAGAACACCTAAACAGAACTTTTAAAGGCAGACCTTTTTGTTTTGCCAATTTACAAAGATATTAAAAGAACTGAACCGGATTTTCTGCGATGCGTTAATATGAGAAAATTTGAAAAACGAAATTAATAAATGGCCTGACCCGAAACAAAGGAATGAAAATACCAGATATTTATTGGTGATAGTAGAAAGGTAAAATAAATAAGTGGAATGCAAAAAAATATAAATAAAACCAGCGTAAATAGTATGTATGAAAGGGTGATTAATAAAACAAAAGATAATTGTAAACTGGACGCTGTTAAACCGCCATCAGTAAGAGATGTCAATCATCACCCATGTCATGAAATGATCCTACCGTAACTGTATCTATATTTAATTACATAAAAACATATAATATAATGAGTGTAGAACGTGAGAGCCATAGTCCGTAATTATGAATGATCATTATTTCTCAAAATATACATTCTTCTGTGGATGAAAAATGCCCAGTTAGATGGAAATTTATAAATATTACAGAAGTAGTAAGATTATATTTATACTGTACAAAAATGTCTGAGATGTTACATTGATACATTTTCACTATGCATTACAAGATGGCTTGGTCCCATGGGATTTCTGAATTCAGACCGTCATTGACAGTATTAAACATGAAGATATGATAAACCTCTCGCTTTTTCCTTATTTTGTCACAGCAGAGCCCTGCTGTTGGTGAGATTTATTCCAGTATATACCAACGTATGTCATCCGGTGAATGTTGATTGTCTAAGTAATGGCATACCAATGGTGCAGTTCTTTTTTCAGTATGTATTGCCGATCTATGTTCAGTAAGTCTCGTATGTAAAGAACGAGAAGTTTCACCTATGTACGCTTTTTCACAGGGACATAACAATATATACACCAAATTTTTGCTTTTACAATTTGTCATACCTTTATTTTCAATTGTTATTCCATTGTAGCAAAAAGATCTGCTTTCTATGGCCAGTGGGCATGATTTACATGTTCCACATTTGAAATTACCGTGGACTGGTTGTAGGTCAGTTATACAGCGGTGTAGAGATTGTTTTGGTTGTGGCATACGTGACCTCACTATTAAGTCCTTAAGATTTTTATTCTTTCGGTAAGCAAACATAGGTTTAGGTAGAACCTCTTTAGGTGGCTGGTTTATATTTAGTAAATGCCACTGTGAGCATATGATCTGCCTAATTTTTTCATTGAGGACAGAGTGTCTTGTGACAAACACGAGATTTTGATCAGTAGTGTTTAGTTTTCCAGATAGTAAATGTTGTCTGTCATAAAAGTGCGCTCTCTTACAAGCATGTCTAATAATTCTGTGGGGGTATCCTCGATTTTCAAATTTGATTTTCATTTCTTCTGCTCTACGATCATAGTCAGCAAGTTTCGTACAATTGCACTTTAGCACTGATCGGCAGTGGCATGGCTTGGCAGTTCGGGCTGAACTGTTCCCATGAGGCACAGGGTCAGACTGATTTGCATATGGCCATGTCAGAACTGGTTTGGCGAATTGAGCTAAAGAATGATGATGGATTAAACCCAGATCATTCAACTGGGGTGAGTGCTTGTATTGTTCAACACTCCATCCATCATCCCCTTTGCTTTTGCTTTGGCCTCATAAATAAGGCCCAGTATGTTGAGCGAACACTGAGACTTGAACCTGGCTCCCCAGATGGTTAGCTCTGGTTGTTAGGCCACGTTCCTTCTAATTTGCATTATTTTGAATGCTCTGGTTTCAACACCTAAAAAACAGGACAAAAGACTCCAAACAGCAGGCAGCGTTAAAAAAATAAAACACATTCAACTAGTCCTGGTATTCAGTCACCAAACTACCTGGTCTAGTCCGTTTGACCAGACGTCGGCCATGCAATTGCTAAGAATGCGAACATCCTTTCTCATTTTATCATCACTGGAGCCTGAAAATCTTCTTTATCCAAATCTTTTGCTTGTGTTAGTGGGTCAGGTTTAGCAATAAATGAGAAAAGCTTCTAAAGATGAGGGTGTGAATTTAAACTTACAATTCGTCGCCCATAAGCTTTCACATAGCTGACATATAGGAAAACGTCCCCATAGTGTACCGGAGCAGAATCCTTAAAGAGTGTATGTAAAACAGTTGAAAAATCCCAACGTAATTCACTTGTAAAAGGTCACAAACCACTTTTTGTCTTCAATAAGGAAAAAAGCACAAAAGACTACCCAAAAAGCATGTTTACATCTCACTGGTGGTCTCCACTGCAGGAGCAGTGCTCGCATTTCATTAAGGTTTATTGCTTGACATATAATACAATCCATGTAATATAGTGCCACGAAATCCTGAATACTGGCTACTGAAAGCTATCCCTAGTTGTTCTTGTTCTTGTTCACTTCTTTCAGACTAAATTACAAATCAGATGCAGGCCCCCAGTTTCCACTGTTGGGTACCCCTCTGGATGTGCTGTACACAGATTACCAATTAATAATCACATCTAGTGCGTGATGAGTGATCCCAGGAGGGAATCACAGACTAGTGGAATAGCGCAATTTAGACTCTGTGTGTAATTATGAATTCATATTGGACATTTGATGGGGACCTTCAGCTGCTGAGTCTTTCATTGAGAGTCTCTTTACTGTTGGTGGTGGAGCTCCAGAAATGCAACACAGCCAATTAAGGTGGTACCCAAATCTTATTTGCTGAGATGCATTTCTGAGGGTGTGGGGCAGTGATCAACAATGGTGAATTCTCTTGTAGCAAGATCTGTACTGTCTGCGTGATCTGGGGATCCACGCTGGCTGCCCAAGTTCTATTGGATGAATCAAAAGGGGTTGCAAGGACACTGCAGTGCACTAGCCTGGTGGTAGATACAGGATAAATTATTTGAGTAATTAGAGGATGCCAGGTACTGTTTCTGATGTGTCCCTCTGGATCACACCAACTGTATGCAACCTAATTTATGGTGGCACCTCTCACGGAAGCACCTTGTTTTGTACCTGGGCTTCCCTTGCCATAACATTTCAGCCCATGCTAACAGTCCTCATGATCTTGCCATGAAGATGACGATGTGTACTGAGAGGCTTAGGCTCTCGTTCTTCACTCAAGCACAGGGTCTTTGAGTCCCTTTCGACCCATGCCCTGCTGCCGGTCCTCCATCATCTATTTTTCCTTACTTGAAGGCCACTAAAAAATCAAAAGAAAAATGTGCCAATAAAGTAGATCTCTTTGTTCTTGAAGCTGGCCACAAGTGATGCATGTGAATATGAACAGCTTTGACATGTCTGTCTCTGTGTAGGGGGGGAGTTAGGCTGGGAGTGCCACAACTGGGTGCCTGGTCTTAATCGCTATTTAAACTGGACACCCAGAGGCCATGTAGGTGGGATGGTAGCGACATTGCATTACTTTATTACCAGTGCTCGTGACCATGTTATATCATCTTGAGGCCGGCACATGCTGAACGCCACTGAAGAAACACCTAATAAAGAAGCTCTCCAACTTCTTTTCCTTTACCAAACCACCATGGAGCATGGTCCCCGACGTGGGCGCGACCTCATCTGAGATAACTCAAGCACGCTCTCTGGGTGCCATGAATTAAACCCTTCGACGCTGATGACGGAGCGGTTCCTTCATCAGCGCCGGTTGGGCTGTGCTGATGACGGAACCGCTCCGTCATCAGCACAGCCCTCGGGGGGAGCGCTGGCGCTCCTCCCCTGGGCCATCGATCGTGTTGATTTCAGCAGGGGTGGCAGTGGAAGACTTTCCACTGCCACCCCCTGGTACCCCCACGCTTCCTGGTGACGTCAGCGCGCACAGCGCGCGCCAACGTCATCAGGAAGCGCTGGATGCGCCGGAAGCCATTTGTTTCCAGCGCGTCCAGCTACCAGGTAGGTTTTTGGTGCTCCGGTGGGGCGGGGGGAGCATTTCTTGGTGCCTTGAGGCATCGGGGGGGAGGAAACAGTGTTTCCTCTCCCCTGATGTCCCAATGCAGGGCATTTCTGGTTCAGGATCGCGCACAGCATCGCGATCCTGCACTAGAAATGCCCCCACTAGACACCAGGGATTGTTCCTTTATTTTTTTATGTGTGCAGGAAGCGTCCCCTTGGGCAAGGGTCGCTTCCTTTGGGGCAAATTTCATTTCAGACTTTTCTGCCCCCCTGGGGCAGATCGGCCGTTTTTTTGGCCGATCTGCACCCAGGGGGGGCAGAAAAGCCCACTAGACACCAGGGATTGTATTTTAGTTAAAAAGGAAGCGTCCCCTTGGGTAAGGCTTGCTTCCTAGGGGCCCACAATTTTTTTTAGACTTTTCTGCCCCCTCTGGGGGCAGATCGGCCGGTTTTTGGGCCGAGTCTGGACCCAGGGGGGGCAGAAAAGCCCACTAGACACCATGGATTGTATTTTATTTATAAAGGAAGCGACCCCTTGGGTAAGGGTCGCTTCCTAGGGGCCCACGATTTTATTTTAGACTTTTCTGCCCCCCTGGGGGCAGATCGGCCGGTTTTTGGGCCGAATCTGGACCCAGGGGGGGCAGAAAAGCCCACTAGACACCAGTGATTGTTTATTTTTATAAAGGAAGCGACCCCTTGGGCAAGGGTCGCTTCCAGGGGGCAATATGAATATTTTAGACAGGTTCTGCCCCCCCTGATAGAAAAGCCAACTAGATTCAAGGTTTGTTTTTTTATAGGAAGCGACCCCTTGGCCAAGGGTCGCTTCCTTGGGCCCATTTTTTTCAAAAGTATGTTGGGGCAGATTAGTGTCTTTATTTGGCCTCTTTGCCCTCCGTAGGTTTGCTTCCAGGGGACCTATGTGTATAATGATTTTTATTCTGCCCCCCATGGGGACATTTGTGACATACACTGTGACATAGCCTGTTGTAATGTGTGTTGTTTTTGTTTCTTCTAATGTGTATTGGTTTTTTTCTCTTTAGATTGTTGCAGTGTGCGGTTCCGTTACTGGTGGTTCTGTTCTTCTGCTGTTTGTGTAGTTGCATGTGTTTGGTAAGAGACCTTTTTTGTTCAATTCTAATGTTATTGTTTTTTTTGTAAAGTGTGTAATAATACGAGTATGTTTGGTTTCTGATTTTTCAGATTGTAAAAGATGTTTTGCATTTGTTCTTGATGTGTACTTCTGTAGATGTAAGTTTTTTTTCTTCTTTTTAGTGGGATATCGTTGCCTATTTGCTGTGTCTTTGCAGAGTAGGTGCTGGTGAGTGTAGTTGTGTCTTGTAAGTGAATTGTATATTTTTTCTAAATATAGATATTTGTGATAAAGGCTTACATTTTTTTACTTACTTTGCACAGTGTTGGGGTTGTTGAGTTGTTTGTACAGACTCCTTTATTTGTAAGGATAATGGCTAGCCGCCGGATTACTGCTCAGCAAGTTGTTGGAATGCTTTTTGATTCTTCCTCTGACCATGGTCCAGAAACTGACTCTGATTCTGAGCCAGAGGTGGGAGGTGAAGATTCAGGTAGTGAGTTTTCTCTACACATGGCTTCATCTGATGATAAAGATACTCTCAGTGCTGATGAAGCTACTTTTGGTGTGGATGAAGTGCCTGTGGTTGCGGAGGACATTGCTGTGCCAATATTGCGGCAAGAAACATCTGGGCTGCAGCCTGGGGCTGCTAGACTTCCAGTTGGTGTAGTGAGACAAGAGGCAGCTGGGCGGCAGCCGGCGGCTGCAAGACTTGACGTTGAAAGTTCTGACCTCTGGGTTGCACCAGGCATGGTGCAGCCGGCATTGCCTAAATTTACTGGTGTTCCTGGGTGTAGGGTGAACACTGAAAACTTTTTGCCTATTGATTTTTTCAAGTTGTTTATGGATGATGTTTTTTTGGCAGAGATTGTAAAGCAGACTAATTTGTATGCTGAAAATGTTTTGAGGGTGAACAGTGCCAGCCTTAAGCCCCACGCTAGAGCTACCCGGTGGACTCCCACAAATTTGGAGGAGATGAAAAAGTTTTTGAGTTTACCTTTTATGATGGGCTTGCTTAGGAAACCATCAATGGCTTCATATTGGTCTACTAGTCCCTTGATGGCAACAGCTATATTTCCGGCAGTCATGAGTCGTGATAGGTATTTGCTTCTGCTTCGGATGATGCATTTTGTTGACAATAGTTCTGCTTTGGCATGAGATCACCCTGATTGTGACCGTCTTTTCAAGATTCGGCCTGTCATTGATCATTTCATTGATCGATTTCCTGAGATCTTTTATCCTGGGAAAGAAATTGCATTGGATGACTCTTTGCTGTTGTTCAAGGGCCGCTTGGTATTTCGGCAATACATTCCTAGTAAGAGGGCACGCTATGGAATTAAGCTTTATATGCTGTGTGACAGTCTGACTGGATATGTCTCTAATTTCAGGGTGTACACTGGTAAGTAATCCAGGATTATCCCCCCTGGTTGCCCGTCGACTTTTGGAGTGACTGAGAAAATTGTGTGGAACTTGGTCGTGGATTTTTTAACAAAGGCCATCATTTGTATGTCGATAACTTCTACACTGGTGTGCGGTTGTTCAGGGAATTGGCCAAAGTGGACACTGTTGCTTGTGGCACAATCCGCTCAAACCGTAAAGGTTTCCCAAAAGAACTTGTTGGTCAAAAGCTTGCTCGGGGACAGTGCAGTGCATTGCGTTGTGAGGAGCTTCTAGCTGTGAAGTTTTCAGACAGGAGAGATGTCTACATGTTGACTTCCATACATGATGAAAGCACTGAACCGGTGACTGTTTGGTGTCAGGTTGCAGAAGCACGCAAACCTGTGTGCATTTTAGACTATAATAGGCACCTGGGTGGTGTTGACAGAGTAGATGAGAGGTTGGAACCATATGCTGCTCTTCGTAAGGCTTACATTTGGTATAAGAAGTTGGCTATCCATCTTTCCCACTTGGCAACATTTAATGCTTTTGTTGTGTTCCAGATATCTTGTCCCTAGTCAAAGATGACGTTTGTGAAGTTTCAGGAGTCTGTAATAGGCAGCCTTGTTTTAGTGGAACAGGCAAGTGTTCCTAGAGTTGGAGTGGTGGAGGATGTTGCCAGATTGAAAGATCGCCACTGTCCTGATCAAATTCCTCCTACAACCTCAAAAGACTTTTCCAGTCGGAGATGTAGAGTCTGTTGGCGAAGAGGTTTGCGGAAGGAGGTTTGTATGTACTGCCCCGACTGCCCTTCAAACCCTGGGCTGTGTGTACCTGCTTGTTTTAGATTGTACCACACGCAAAATAATTTTTGGGAGCATCCATGAGTGGTAAAGTGAACTGGTTGGTCTTATTTCTTTAAAACTTATTGTACATTTTGAAAGTTTGCTTTTGTGTAGTTTATTTAGATTTAGTTGTAGTGTTAGTAGATTTGTATCATTTTGCAATTTGTTTTTGTTTTTCTTTTATTTTGAAAAAAACTAAAGTATGATGTTGGTTTGCGTGTAGTGTCCATTGTCTGACGGTGTGCATGGTTTGGCGCTTGGCTGGCGGTGTCTGTGGACTGGTGCTTGTTTGGTGGTGTCTGTCGACTGGTGCTTGGCTGGCGGTGTGCGTGGTCTGTTGTTTGGTTGGCGGTGTGCGTGGTCTTGCACTTGCCTGGTGGTGTGTTGGGATTGGTGCTTGGCTGGTGTTGTGCCTGGGCTGGAGCTTGGCTGGCGGTGTGTGTGGAGTGGCGCTTGCCTGGTGGTGTGTGTGGACTGGTGTTTGGCTGGTGGTGTGTGTCGTCTGGGTTTTGGTTGGCAGTGTGCATGGTCTTGCGCTTGCCTGTTGGTGTGTTTGGATTGGTGCTTGCCTGGTGGTGTGCCTGGACTGGTGCTTGGCTGGCTATGTGTGTGTGGAGTGGTGCTGTCCTGGCGGTGTGTGTGGACTGGTGCTTGCCTGGCAGTGTGCGTGGTCTGGTGTTTGGTTGGCAGTGTGCGTGCTCTTGTGCTTGCCTGTTGTTGTATTTGGATTGGTGCTTGGCTGGTGGTGTGCCTGGACTGGTGCTTGACTGGCGGTGTCTGTGGACTGGTGCTTTGCTGGTGGTGTGTGTGTGGACTGGTACTTGGCTGGCGGTGTGCGTCATCTGGTGCTTGACTGGCGGTGTGTCTGCTCTGGTGCTTGACTGGTGGTGTGCGTGGACTTGTGCTTTACTGGCGGTGTGTGGGAAGTGACTTAATGCTGATTACTACACACAGTGCTAGTTGAGCACCACTCCATGTAATCCATGAGTTTGTGTTGTTGCTGTGTCAGGAATGTTGGCGTGTGAAAGTGATGGGCCCTTGATTGGCGTTGTCTGCTGGTGGAAGTGTAGTAATGTGATGGGTCCGCGGCTGGCGGTGTGAATGTTTTGTATGTGTCACATGTATGAAAGTTGTATGAATGGCCTGTAAAGCGGTTGATGCCTTGTCGTGGCTTTACAGCTCACGAGCTGTGAGTCAATGGTTCAGTTTCTTGTCCTTTCCATTATTAACAGTGTATTTCATTTTTGGTGAAATCACTTGCTAATACAATGCTATATACTGAACCATCACTCACCCTCGTGTCTAATCCAACCAGTATGTGTGTGTGTTTGAAAACTTGATGTCAGTGTTTTTTTTTCTTTTTTTTTTAAGCAGGACGCACCTTGTCACTTTTTTTGTAAATGTTGTGATGTGTTGCTTTTGTGCCTGGTGGTGTGAATGGTCTTCTGTGTGTCAGGTATGAAAGGTGTGTGAATGGCCTGTAAAGCGGTTGGTGCCTTGAAGTGGCTTTACAGCTCACGAGCTGCGAGTCATTGGTTCAGTTTTTTTGTCCATGTAATTGACAGTGTATTTCATTTTTGTGAAATCTCTTGTTAATAAAATTTTATATACTGAATCATCACTCGCCCTCGTGCCAAATCCAACCAGTATGTGTGTGTGTTTGAGGAATAGACGGCTGTGTAGGGATCTTGTTTGTCTTAGTCTCTGTGCCAAGGTGTACATTCCGCTTTTGATTAACCTGCCAATTGTAGATATTCTTGAAAACCCATGGGACTACATGGTGATGTCTCTCTGGTGAAATATAACAATTAATTGTATCCACAATATCCTGCAAAACTCACAATATCCGTCTTAATTTCCTTGTAATAAAATTGTCACGCTGCACAATTAAACAACTAATTTTGTCAAAACGAATTGGTTTAGCTAGGGGGGTCACATGGGTTTTTCACTCCTTCCTCGGTTGCCATCTAGGGAAACCTAGCATACCCACACATTTTTGGAAAGTAGACATCCGGGGGCTTTCAAGGGGGTATGACTAGCATGGATCCTCCTACGTTCCTTTTCTCAGAATCCCTATCAAACTTTAAATGTTGCAGAAATAATTTATTTTTTTCAAACATTTCTGTGTTTAAAAGTGTGGCAATACTGGGCTCACACAAATTTTCACCCACCCCGCGTTCCCCCAGGTCTCCTGAAAAAAATGGTACCTCACTTGCCTTGGTCTGCCTAGTGCCTTCGACAGGAAACCGCGCACAACGCAACGTGTTCGAACTGCAATTTCGCCTATGTCAAAACCACCAGCATTTGCAAGGGGGGTTACCTGTGTTTTTGGCCCCTTGCTAGACGGCCATCTAGGTAAACCTACCAAACCCACACATTTCTGAAAAGCAGACACCCGGGGGCTTCCAAAGAGGTATGGCTTGCGTGGATCCTCCAACGTTCCTTTACCAAGAATCCCTTGCAAACCTCAATTTTAGCTGAAAAAATCTGTTTTTTCACACTTTTTTGTGTGGGAAAGCGTGGCATTAATGGGCTCACACTAATTTCCTCCCACCCAGTATTCCCCCAGGTCTCCCGATAAAAATGGTACCTCACTTGCGTGGGTAGGCATAGTGGCTGCAACAGGAAAAGGCCCAAATCGAACGGTGGAGACTTAAAAATTACCTTTAGCAAAACTACCTTATTTTTTGGGGTGTCACCTGAGCTTTTGGCCCAGGGCTCGGCGGCAAACTTGTGAAACTACCAAACCCAAACAGTTCTGAAAACTAGACACCCGGGGGAGTCCAGGGAGGTATGGCATGCGTGGGTCCCCCAATGTTTTCCTACCCAGAAATCCCTGCAAACCTTAAATTTAGGTTAAAAAAACACTTATCCATACATTTTTGCGTGGGATCTCCATGCTGGCACAAATGTCCTACCACCCAGCGTTCCCCTTGATCTCCCGAGTAAAATGATACCTCACTTGTGTGGGTGGGCCAAAGCAGAACAGGCCAAAAATGTATTTTTAAGAAATTGTAGTATTGCCGCCGAGCCCCGGGCCGAAAACTCAGGTGCCCCCCCAAAAAAAGAAGGTAGTTTTACAATAGGTTATCTTAAAGTCTCCACCGTACGATTTGGGCCTTTTCCTGTGGCAGCCACTATGCCTACCCACGCAAGTGAGGTACCATTTTTTTTGGGAGACCTGGGGAAACGTGGGGTGGGTGGAAATTTGTTGATCCACGCAGATTCCAGAACTTTCCAGCACAGAACTTTGCAAAGGATTATGGGTAACAGAACCTGGTAGGAGGCAGTTGAGTCACCCCATCCTGAAATCCCCTGGGTGTCTACTTTTCAAAAATGTATAGGTTTGCTAGGTTTACCTAGGTGCCGGCAGAGCTAGGGTTCAAAAACTACAGGTAGGCACTTAGCCAAAAAGGGCCAGTATTGACTGCAAAATTGAGGTGCGACCACGTTGCGTTTTATGCCGTTTCCTGTCGAAGGCACTAGGCAGACCCAGGCAAGTGAGGTACCATTTTTCTCAGGAGACCTGGGGGAACGCTGAGTGGGTAAAAATTGGTTGATCCACGCAGATTCCAGAACTTTCCACCACAGAAATGTGAGGAAAATGCATTTTATTTGTCAATTTTTTAAATTTGCAAGGGATTATGGGTAACAGAACCTGGTAGGAGGCAGTTGAGTCACCCCATCCTGAACTCCCCTGGGTGTCTACTTTTCAAAAATGTATAGGTTTGCTAGGTTTCCCTAGGTACCGGCAGAGCTAGGGTTCAAAAACTACAGGTAGGCACTTAGCCAAAAAGGGCCAGTATTGACTACGAAATTGAGGTGCGACCACGTTGCGTTTTATGCCGTTTCCTGTCAAAGGCACTAGGCAGACCCAGGCAAGTGAGGTACCATTTTTCTCTGGAGACCTGGGGGAACGCTGAGTGGGTGAAAATCGGTTGATCCACGCAGATTCCAGAACTTTCCACCACAGAAATGTGAGGAAAATGCATTTTTTTTTAAATTTGTTAGCTTTACAAGGGATTCTGGGTAACAGAACCTGGTGGGAGGCAGTCGAGTCACCCCATCCTGAATTCCCCTGGGTGTCTACTTTTAAAAAATGTATAGGTTTGCTAGGTTTCCCTAGGATCCGGCAGAGCTAGGGTGCAAAAACTACATCTAGGCAATTGCCAAAAAAGGGTCAATTTTTAACTGCAAAACTGAAGTATGACCACGTTGCATTTTGCGGCGTTTCCTGTCGCAGGCACAAGGCTGACCCACACAAGTGAGGTACTGTTTTTATCGGGATACTTAGGGTAATTCAGATTTGTAATTCAACTGTTATTACCTATTGAGTTTTCATGTATTTCTCCCTTCCCAATGAAAGACATTGTGTAAAAAAAACCTCTTTTTGAAAAATGACCAATAATTCAAATGCTAGTATGAGTATTCCAATTTTGAAAATGTACAAATATATACTGTTTCTAAACTCTATAATTTGTAACCAATTAAGAAATACATAGGTGTCTTTCATACCGATTTTTCCATGTATACATTCTCCAAGAATAAGTGCTCTATACCCAGTAAATATTAAAATACCATTGAAAGTTGCTGCTCAGTTTTTGGCTCTGGGTTCGTCGAGTTCTTGGTGAAACTAGAGGTCCTATATATCCCCACAACCAGGAAGGTCACACGGATGTAACTGTATATTGCTTTCAAAGAGCTGTCAAAATTACAAGAAAATATAGGTGAAAATGTTGAGACAAAAGGCTGTTTTTGTCAACTAATTTTCAATTATATTTAAATGTTAGTTTCTATCAAGAAACCTTCATGGATTTAGGCAAATGACCCTTTTCTGAATTCAAAATGTTGTCTACTTTTCGAAAATGTATAGCTTTCCAGGATCCATTATTGCTTTCAAACTCATTTCTACCATTAACTGGAAGGAGGTTGAAAGCTCTAAAAATAGCAAAAATAGGCTATGTCCCAGAAAAATGCCAAAACTGTGTGAAAAATGTTGGTTCTCTGACAGAAGAGATTTCAGCCCCACAAACCCTTTTTTGATAACATTTGCAGGGACAAACCCAGAGGCTTTCATTTGCAGCCCGTTTTTCCCATTTTTCTGAAAAAAACTAAAATTTCACTATATTTTTCCTAATGTCTGGGACCCCTCCAAGGGAATCCACAAACCCTGGGCACCTTTAGAATCCACATGATGTTGGTAGAAAAGGACGCAAATTTGGCGTGGATACCTTATGTGGTCAAAAAGTTACAGGGGCCTAAGTGCGCATTACCCCAAATCGCCAAAAAAAGGCTTACCACAGGAGGGGAAAAGGCCTAGCAGCGAAGGGGTTAACTGAAGGAGATCCCCTCTCCAGAGTACAACATTATGAAATATATCACATGAGAAGATTGAATCAGACCTCTCCAAGCACCTCCTGCAACTGAACACTATACTCAAAATCTACACCGTCCACTGTGACATAGACTCTGTGGGCATGAGAATAACAGAGTTGGAGGGAAAGGCTGAGTGCCTAAAGGAAGCTGAAACCTCTTTGAAAGCTAGATTGAACATGGTCAGAAAGCAGACAGCGATAACCTCCTACTTTGCAACTATTGAGATAAAAATCCTTACTAGGAGTTTTGAGAAAAACCTGGAAGCTTCAATAGCATCTATTTTCTCTAGACTTCAGTGATGGGCATCCCACTCTTTAATTGGAGATGGCAAAATGGTTGGGCCATATGCAAACAAGTGATACACTAGGACCTAGAGGTATCCGGTCTAAGTTCTAAAGCTTTACTATAAATTTGGGGGCCTGCATTTGTCACTACAATGGAGGCTGCCCACATTGACAAAATCCACATCATCCCTGCACAAAATTCAACATCCAAGCTCCTTGAACAGCACTGAGCAGCAGAGAGCTGGGAAAAAGTTGCCAGATGGAATGACTACCCCATGCCCCTGATTGCATTCAGTGTGCAGGCAGATAGGCCCAGACACTCTTTTGGAGACAGGGGTGCCCTGGGAGGACCATTGGAACTGTTTGCAGCTGCCTGGGCTTGACTATGTGAAAAAGTCTGAAGGTGGTCATTGAGAACAGGAACTCAGCAGTTGACCAGGAACTCAGTAGGCAGACGCTAAAGAGTAATGCATGCAGTGAATTATTTCTGTAAGAACTGCAACCCAGCCCCTGTTGGACTGAGAGATGAGAAGGAGAACCAGAGGCAGCGTTGGCCAGACCTCAGGGTGGCTGACACGACCCTGTACTACTGCCTTCAACCCACTGGGATCATCTTTGACCGTTATGTTATGTTACATATATTTTTAATGCTCGCGGATACTCATGAGTGTTCCGGCGCGAAGCCTTAAGGGGTATGGAGAGAAACAATCAGGCAAAGAAGTGTGTCTTCAATTTCCTTTTAAAAACTACTGAGTCCTAAGTAGACTGCAGGGCAAGAGGGAGGGCATTCCAAGCCTCAGCGGCCTTCACAGCAAAGGAGCTGCCAACAACCTCTGATACTTGATGCGAGTGACCCGGGCAAAGAGAAGGGACATGGATCGAAGGGCTCGCGAAGGAACATAAAAAGAAAAACATCTCTGCAAATCAAATGGGCCGCACCCATGGAGAGCACGATGGGCCAGAACCAATGATATAAATTTAACTCTGTCTGCCATGGGGAGCCAAAGGGGAGATCGCAGCTGATGGTGAACACGGTTCCTCGCTGAAATGCCCAATAGTAGTCTGGCAGCCGCATTCTGAACCACCTTCAGCCTTTTCAACAGGTAGCCAGGAATACCAGCATAAAGGGCATTGGCGTAATCCAGTCGCAACAGAATCAGTGCACACGTAACTGTTTCCTTTGCCGCCTGAGGTAGAAGAGGAAACATTTTTCTGAGAGTCTTGAGAAGGCCGAAACAACAACCGGCCAATTTCTTAATATGTGTCGAGAAAGAGACACTCTCATCGAACCATACTCCCAAATTTTAGATGGGCTTCCCTGTGGTGTAGGGCAGTGGAAAGTTAGGCAGCCACAGCTGCTCTCGGAAATTGGGAGGGAATTTACCAACTGGCACACACTCAATCAATCGGGGGCATATATAGCTTGCTACTCACCCTTGAGGGTCTCAAGGTGCTGGGGGGTGGCGGCACTAGATCAATCAAAGAGCAAGGTCTTGAGGTCCATCCTGAATGTGTGCAGGGTTGGGGAGTGTCTGAAGTTCACAAGCTTGTTCCAGGTTTTGACTGCAATGTAGGAGAAAGCTCTCCCACTGGTTCTGTTTCTGCGGATGTGGAGACCTCTGCCAGGTCAAGGTCGGTAGAGAGGAGGTTAATCTTGGGTACGTGGAAGGATACTCTCTCGTTGAGGTATTTGGGTCTGATAATGTAGAGGGATTTTTTAGGCGTGGGGGAGGAGTTTGAAGGTGACCCTCTTCTCGATAGGGAGCCCGTGGACGGGGGAGCCAATGAGAGCTTGGGACTCCTCGGAAATAAGTGGATAGGGCCTGTGGCCCAACAACTCATGGACAGCTCACTTAAGAGAGTGAAAGTGGATGTAAAAGTAGCCGCTAAGAGAATTCTTCCAGAGAGGTGGATAGCCTAGACATACATGAGTGAGCAGCTTGGGAGAGGAGAAGTTCAGAGGTAAGTAAAAGAACATTGCTTGTGCCCTCAGTGTTTCTCGGCCCAGTTAAAAGCTCAATGGGGAAGTGTACTAGATTAAAGCAGAGCAGTGAGGTGGGATTAGCTCCCTTTGCTTGCAACAGTGAAGCTGTGCACAAGAAAGACTCCTGGCAGAGAGGCCCACAGTGAGCCTGGGGGCTTGGTCATTTGGATGAAGAGATAAACAAAGGAGTTTGCATTTGGGAGAATTAGGATGACCCGTGAGCTGTCAGGACCCCTCCTGAGGTTAGTTATAGCATCAGACATCAGAAAAATGTTTATCTACAAATACACAGAGTTCCCATAATATATACGCTCTAAAGCTAAATGCAGATAGCTGGCTGGCAAGGTGTAGACATCGAGAAGACCTTTTGGCATTGATCCCTGAATAGCGGCTCAATGGTCAGGACAAACCACACCAACAACCACAAAAGTCAAAGCTTGGGAAATTTGCATGTTTCAAATTGCTTGCAAAGTAGAAAAGGTGCAACAAGCTCGGCTATGAAGGGATGGCTCCACGGACCTCAGATACGCGCTCATCCATCATGTGGTCAGGGGCATCCAGGAGGCATTAGAAACAGGTAGGTAGGATGTGATGTGATCCTAATCAGGCAAGGATTCAGTAATTCTGTTAAATAAGTCACTAAGGCAGAGTAAAGAATCACCGAGCTGAAAGATGCAATGCATGCAACGCAGATGAAGCAGAGGTGAGTGATGATTCCAACGAAACTCCTACAGGCAAGAGTGGAAAATGGGGAAGAAAGAACCAGCCAGAACAACTTACTCATTGAGGGCTTTTGGGAAAGAGTGGAGGAGAATCACCCTGAGTGGTTCCTCCATGAGTGGTTTTCTTTCTTGGGTGCCTGCAGCTGAACTCTCAACCTTGATTATCATTGAGGGAGCCCACCGATGCCTGAACCAGAAGCCCCCCACCAACTGAACTTCCTGTGATCTCATATCACCCATAAACTTAAACACAAATATTGAGCATTCGTTCTGCATACCGTCTAGAGTAAGAGGGCGATCTACCATGAATTGTCCTGGCTACCCATCTTAATGGGTTATACTTAAGGCTGGGCGTAGTTTGTGAAGCAGCACTACACGTAGCTTCACGTAGTATACTTTGAACTTCACGTAGTACAGGTAGTCTGCGTAGCATATCTGATGACACTGTGTACTTGTCTGCACTGTGAAAAAAATGCAAAATATTTGCAAATGGCATCCTGTACAGTGCCAATTATGATAAAATAAGTATCTCTATCTTTATATGCTAAAGTGCATATAGTACTTTCACAATTGAGAAATTGAGAAATTAGCAAGCAGTGGGAGATGTGATGATTTTGGGATCCTCCCTAACCTAGGGGGAGTACCAAACAGTTGCCTTGAAAACAAAAAAGCACATCTTATTGAACGATTTGGTGGTGGTCCCATCCTCTTAGGACCACCCCAAACACAGTTATTGCCAAAAAAACATTCCCAACCAAAGGCCCTGCAAAGCATTATGTGATGAGATTAGCAGTGGGCAGTGAATATTATATAGTATCCAATATCAAAAGAATTCTACAAAGAGCCGCCGTTCAACTGGTGGTTACTAGATGTCCCTCACGAGTAAAATGCAAATGCTTGATGAAAGGGTTTCAATGGTTTTGCATTTGACTTGTGAGGGACATCTAGTAACGACTTGTGGAACTGCAGCTTGATGTAAGAATAATTTCAATGCTTTGCATTTGACTCGTGAGGGACATCTAGTAACAACTAGGTGAACTGCAGCTCTTTGTAGGGTGGCAGTCCTGGTGGGGGGCACAGGTCCCCCTCTCAAGTATTTGAGGCCCCAGGGAGGTGATGGTCCCTGGGGCCTAAGGGTCAGCAACAGAGCCCTGTATTTTAATATTTAGAGCCCCAAGAAGGTGGCAGTCCCCGGGGCAGTGGGGGGCAGGAGCCCCCCCACATATAAGCCCAGGGAGGTGGTGGTCCTAAGTCACAAGATGGCTGCCAGCACTTCCTGGTTTGGAGTGTTGACAGCCAATCAGAGTGAAGCTCGTGCACAGGAAAAGTCGCGACTCCTCCTCGGTGCTCAGATATCGATATTTTTGCCATTACATCGCAAGTCATATCAACGACTTACTATAGGGGGTGTGCTGGATTTAGGAATAGTATTCATTACTATTCCTACTACAGTTTGTGCAACAGCAGGGAAGGTGTTGTATTTAGCATCCATTATATTCCCTGGTGTTGCACTACCCCTACAGCAAGTCGTTGATATGACTTACGATGTAATGGCAAATGTCGTAACAATGCGGATGTTGTAACAACCCCATTGTGAAGCCATGCGTTGTGGAAACAGTATTGTAAACGCTTTTTCCCCCTTAAAAATATTAAAAGAATGCTGTAAGACCTATCAGCCCAAAGTTATCCAAAGTGAGGTAGGGGTCCTCCGGTTGGTGACTGTTTATGGGCATGACACTTGGATGTGGGAACAAAGCTCCTAGGGTTTAGCTCAGGTCAAAGTGGGATCTAAGATAGCACACAAAGTGCACACACAGCACCACTGGATAAGTTGAGTGCAGCGTGCTGGATCGATGTCAGGAGCCCTGTTGGTTTCAATGGATAAGCTTCAGTCAGAACAAACACTGCAGGCTTGTGCACAAAGATTTTCTGGAGGTAACCACCCATTGGAAAGATAAGTTGGGATGTTGTGGAATGCTGGGACACTGTCGGTTGGGCTACCCAATGCCTTGGGGCGTCAGATGCTGGGGTATCTTTTGGCATTGGGTTTTCCTTACCGGCTCCAGGCGCAGTCAAGGGGATCCTCCAGATAGTGGCTGCAGCCGTCGTTGGGACACTTGAGGATGGTCATGGATCAACAGATCCCAGGTTAGGATCACCAAGGAGACCTCATCGTGGTGTTGGGTCGCTTAAACTCAGCTCCGTGGGCATCAGGTGCAGAGAGGTGCAGACTCTGGCATTTGGCCGGAGCCAGAATCTGTTGATGAGCAAATCTGGTGCTCACAGGAGACAAAGTCTTGTTGGAGAATGATGGGCAGGTCCGCTGGGTTCTGGGGAGCTGCTGGATGCAGGACAGACCATGATTTTACTGGAGCAGGTATAGGGCAGGAGAGGCCAGTAGGGCTGTGGCCAAGCCAGTTGGTACCCTCCTCTTCTTCCTTCAGCAGGACTCTTTGGTTCTTCTTCTTATTGTTTCTTCTTGTCTCTGGAGGCAAGTTTCGGGGTAATCCTTAAATACTAAATGTAGGGGTGTTTCAATTAGGTACAGATTGGGACCAATGGGTCCCTTCCTTCGGGTGGGTACACCCCCTATTACTCCACTCTCCGGTCAGAGGTGGGCATAATCCTCACTCTGGTTGGCTGTGTCCCCCCGTATTCAAGATGGTGGGTACTGAGAGTTGTGCTTCACCTCACCCACCCCACATGAGGCACACCTCTCCTCCTATCTTGGTTTTCCCACCCATTTTCATGCCCAAAGTGGGGGCAGAACCAGTGTTGGCCAGTTGCTGGGAGCAGCAAATGGCTGCATCAGCTTACAAAGGCAGAAAGCCTTTGAAGCTTCCCCTTTGTGGACCCTGCCCATCCTGGGAGAGGAGGCTTGGCACCCTGAACCAGGATGTGCTGTGTTTACAGACCCTGAGAGTAGCAGTCTCTTGACCCAGGTGTCCACAAAAATGTCTAGTGGTGGCGCCATGTGGGTAGCCACTCGGCCAGGACTCTAGAGTCAGGACGTTTTTCAGGGGACATATCTAAGATGCCCTCTGAGTGGATT
Organism: Lissotriton helveticus; assembly: GCF_964261635.1. Lineage (NCBI taxonomy): Eukaryota > Metazoa > Chordata > Amphibia > Caudata > Salamandridae > Lissotriton > Lissotriton helveticus. The sequence goes on from NC_136063.1 coordinate 2,086,965,307, forward strand.
TTGCATTAAATCCCTCACTGGCACCAGTGTGGGTTTAATGTGCTGAGAAGTTTGATATCAAACTTCCAAGATTTCAGTAAAGCCATTATGGTGCTGTGGAGTTCGTAATGATAAACTCCCAGACCTTGTAGTCAATATGGCTTTACTGCACTCACAATGTCTAAGAATGGTATTATACACTGTTGCGATATAGGGCTCATGCACCTGTACCCTCACCAGTGGTATAGTGCCCCCAGCTAGAGGGGTGGCTTACCTATGCCATGGCAGTGGTTTGTAGCTGTGGCATACAGGAATATGTGCCATTTCGACTCTTCACTTGGCACTGCACTAAATCACACAGCCAGCAATGACTTTGTGTGTGTGTGTGTGTGTGTAAAGGTACAGGGCCTCTACGGGTGGCACAATAAGTGCTGCAGCCCTTAGAGGCCTTCCCTGGTCAAAGTGCTCTTGGTACCTATGGTATCTTTTACAAGGGACTTACATGTGGACAGAAAGTAGCAGGTAGACTGGGATTTAAATCAAATTCCTGGACCTCCCGGTGACATCCTTTCCAGTGCTGACGAGAGAGAGGCAAGATGGTGACTGCGTGAGCCGGTCGCTCTGCTGCTCCCTGATCATGGACTAACTTAGAAGCATTAAGGCAGTAATGGACTGTATTACAAAGCGGAAAAAGTATGTTTGCCGGTAGATGCAATTGATCAAAAGATAGGAAGATGGGCAAATAAAAATGAAAAGCAGAGCTAAAACAGAAGACAGGAACTGAATGGAAGCGGCGTTTGCATACCTGAAGCTCTGCCCCAGTCCCAGGGAGTGTGGAGCTGCGCTGTGCCAAGCAGAGCACATGAAGGCGTTGCTCAGTTTTGTGGCCGCATTGACGTCCGGCGGCGAAGAGGGAAACACTGCCTGGTCTGCTCAGATTTCTAATAAAGGTAAATGGTAGGTGCACAGCACTTTTTATCAATGTTGATTAAAGGTTTGTTCAGGGAGGGTGCACTCGAGCGTGGTGTGGCCGTCACACACCATAAAGTATCAATAAAGTGGTGTAAGCAAAGAATTTGCATTTACATCCCCTCATGGAGGCACTCCAGGACGTTCATAGAAATGACTCTGTGTGTTTTCCAAAACTTGGATTTATTCCGAACGTCTTTCAAATATTATGGAGTTTTGTTGCTCCATTTCATTAGTTTGTAGATATTAACAGCATATCAATACGATAACGACCATAGTTCTCCGATGCATTTCGGGCTGTATGCCCTTTGTCAAGGAGAGGCTAAAAAGAAGGAAAATGAGCCCAGGTCAGGGTGAAGAGTTGAAATGGGAGGGTCAATGTGGGCCAGTTAAATAGTTAACGAGTGCCGATCAATAGGTGAGATGACATAGGAGTCAAATAAATATGATGAAAAAATAAAAATAAGCGTGCTTACTGCAGCGTGAATCATTACAGTGCACATATGCGACAAGCGCATGTGAGTACGAGGATTAACTGTCGGGTGAAAACGTGAAAGATATACAAGCTCGCTATGATATCCAAAGCGGACTGTGAAGGATTCAGTACTTACTCGGTGTTAAGCGCCGTGGCGGTCAGCAAAGATAACGCGACGGTCTGAAGATGCGGTGTGGTGAATCAAAAGATAAATACATAGGTGCAAACATAAAAAACGGACTAAAGGTTCGTGGGTGGTGGCCATCTTAGATTGGGGAAAGAAGGAAACTAATGAGGGACTAGAAAGGGCTGATACCATGAAAAGTAGGAGAAATGAAAGGTACTATAAGATAAAAATAGAGAGGTTAGAATAGAGAGCAATGCAAAAAAGTAAACAATGGTGAATTACAGGTAACAACTATATTCTACACGATCGTTTAATCCATGGGGCTTAAGAGTCTGTAGACGAAAAGTCCATTCAAGTTCTTTCTGCAAAAGTAGTTTACGATTGTCAACTCCTTCTCTTCGTGGGACACATTCAAGAACAATGAATTGCAATTGTGCAATGGTATGGTGGAATTCCTGGAAATGTGTGGCAATATTGGATTTCTCTTGTTTAGTACGTATGTTGGACTTATGTTCGTTGATACGAACCTTGACTTTTCTTTCAGTTTTGCCAACATATAGTTTGCCACATGGGCATTTTAGGGCATAAATGAGGTTCATAGAGTCACATGTTGCGTTTACTCGTAATTTGATGGAGGTCCCTTTCATTGGATGTTTAATATGATCTCCTCTCATTAGACAATTACAGTTGTTACAATTGTGACATGGTTGGGTTCCTTTAAATTTTTGTCTGGCACCAGTGTGGGTTTAATGTGCTGAGAAGTTTGATATCAAACTTCCAAGATTTCAGTAAAGCCATTATGGTGCTGTGGAGTTCGTAATGATAAACTCCCAGACCTTGTAGTCAATATGGCTTTACTGCACTCACAACGTCTAAGAATGGTATTATACACTGTTGCGATATAGGGCTCATGCACCTGTACCCTCACCAGTGGTATAGTGCCCCCAGCTAGAGGGGTGGCTTACCTATGCCATGGCAGTGGTTTGTAGCTGTGGCATACAGGAATATGTGCCATTTCGACTCTTCACTTGGCACTGCACTAAATCACACAGCCAGCAATGACTTTGTGTGTGTGTGTGTGTGTGTGTGTGTGTGTGTGTGTAAAGGTACAGGGCCTCTACGGGTGGCACAATAAGTGCTGCAGCCCTTAGAGGCCTTCCCTGGTCAAAGTGCTCTTGGTACCTATGGTATCTTTTACAAGGGACTTACATGTGGACAGAAAGTAGCAGGTAGACTGGGATTTAAATCAAATTCCTGGACCTCCCGGTGACATCCTTTCCAGTGCTGACGAGAGAGAGGCAAGATGGTGACTGCGTGAGCCGGTCGCTCTGCTGCTCCCTGATCATGGACTAACTTAGAAGCATTAAGGCAGTAATGGACTGTATTACAAAGCGGAAAAAGTATGTTTGCCGGTAGATGCAATTGATCAAAAGATAGGAAGATGGGCAAATAAAAATGAAAAGCGGAGCTAAAACAGAAGACAGGAACTGAATGGAAGCGGCGTTTGCATACCTGAAGCTCTGCCCCAGTCCCAGGGAGTGTGGAGCTGCGCTGTGCCAAGCAGAGCACATGAAGGCGTTGCTCAGTTTTGTGGCCGCATTGACGTCCGGCGGCGAAGAGGGAAACACTGCCTGGTCTGCTCAGATTTCTGCCAGGTGTGTTCTGGAGATATTATGGCTCAGAAAGTCCCAGTGGACACCGGAACAAAAGGGAAAACATGGTCAGGCGCGGGTGTGGGCATTGGCTCATCTCCTAAAATGACAGAATCCTTGGACCCCCACCCGAGACGCGGTGGGGGAAAAAAATATCGGCAGGAAATGCGTTGCTCAGGATGGAGAAGCTGGAGGATAGGAAAAACAGAAGCAGAGCTCCGCCCCAACCGCCCACGAGTGAACCCTCTGTTTTAGACCTGCTGAGAGCGCCTCCAGGAGTAAAGCAACCACGACGGCAAGAAGGCCAAACAAGTGAGCAGTACCAGGGGGGAGCGATACAGATGGTGGTGGTACAAGGGAGCCTGACGGTACAACTCTTGATGCTCCACATGAAATCCTATCCGTGATTGCAGATATACCCAAAATCAGTCAGCATAGTCAGCTGCCTCCCGTTCCTCTCACTCCCTCCTGCCTGCAACCTGAGGCAAGAGATAACATTGATGGATGGATGTCAGAGGGGCCTGGGGCTCAAGCAGTTGATACAACGCAGGGGGCTACCATGCTCAATCCTTATCTCGGAGGTGCCATGGCCACAAATCATGCTACTTCCTCGAACCACAGCGAGCAGGATTTGGACTGCTTCTTCTCGCTTTCAGACAAGATCTGGTCAGCATCGGGTTCAGGGTCTGACTCACTTGGGGACTCTAGTGAGTAGATCTCAGACAGTGACAAAAGAGACACTATGCGTAAGGCAGTGAGAAGAACAAGTCACCCCAGTCTACAAAAAAAAGTCTAAGATGGGACCACTCAGGAGCAGATCTACTCAGCACCTGCACAAAATCACCTTCTAAAGGTGACAGTACACTCTCCCCAGTACATCCAACTTTAGATACTGTCTTCCAATGCATACTTTCCCATAGTGAGGAAACACGCCAAGATAGTAAATGTGCACAGATAGCTATGCGAAAGATTCAAGGGGGTGTTAGAAAACTTGCAAAACCGTGCATTATTATCAACGAATGCCTCACAACCCTTGAAATGCAAAGATAAATCGGGTCATGCACAGAAGTACTACTGCTCATGACGCCCAACTAACTGACATACAGTGGAAGTTAGAAGACCACGAAAATCGGCAATGCCGAAAAAACTTACGGGTACTAGGTGTACACAGGGAAAGGAAGGGTCAGATACCCAGACATACTTTGCTGACATGCTATTTAAAGCATTTCCAGATTTAAATGGCTGGGATTGGTCTCTTGAAGTAAAGAGAGCCCATCGGGTCCCATTCAATCTCAAACAACTTGTAAGACCGGACACGAAGCCCTGCGCCATACTTGTCTATTTTGGCAATTTTTTATTGCGACAAGCAATATACTATAAGGCTAAGCCAACATTAAGGCGCAGCGGTTGGACTTTTTTTTCTTCGTCCAACCAGACATTTGCCATTACACGGTGGAGAGGCGATGGCGCCTTCGCCCGATGATCAAGCCAGTACAAGATCGGGGGAGGGGGGTCAAGCATATTTGGAGGACTTGATATCCAAGTCTTTTCCTTTTCTTTTTCGCTTTCTTAGTGGCCACTGTACATTCCACTTTTAATTATGGGTTTTCTCTTTTCTATCTTAACTCATTATCCTGTCTTATCGTTTCTAAAAAGGGGAAGGTAGACAAGGAGAAAGGGAAAGGAAAGAGAGAGGAAGGAGAAAAGGAGGGGAAAAAAGTTTTCTACATGTACTAGCTGCCAGGAAACAAAATATAAGGATCAGAGGCAGCGAACATCACAACAGACTAAGCTAGTCTGGATGCCTTTCTACAGGGTATGGGGTGGGGGAGGGGTTCAAGGGCACGGGGATTGGGGAGAGTGGGAAGGAAGGGGCGAGAAGGAGGGTCAGGGGGTGGAACACAGGGTGGAGGGAGAGCAAAAAGAAAACATTTGGGAGGGTATAAACAAAAGTTATGAGATAGCAAACATAAGCAAGCAAGAGCAAATAAATAAGAGAAAATCAAATAAGTCAAATGGGTAAAATCACCATCTACTCAGTCAACGTTGGAGGTCTTAATGACAAATTAAAGCGTATTAGAGTCGCTGAAATATTAACAGCCTTAAAAGTCGATATAATATGCCAACAAGAAACGCATATTTCCTGGGGGGAAACAAGATATCTTAGCTATAAGGGGATATGATTTCGTAGCTTGCTCCAAACAAACATCAACTATTAGGGGTTACGATTCACGTATGAACCTATATTGGCCCAGCTAAGCGGGTCTTGGAAGACAAGTGGGGGAGATGGGCTATTGCACAACTTCCCATGGGATTGACCATCTGTACAATATACGGATCAAATGAGGATGATCCACAAATTATTAGTGACCTAGAAGTCGAATTATTGTCATGGCCAAGTCCATTAATAATTTGCGGTGATTTGAACATTAACTATGACACTGGTCGCAATAGAATCGAGAAATATCAGGGGAGGAAACCCCATGTTCACTAGGCCCTTTCAGCCCTGCGGGCTAGCTATGACTTGAAGGTTGTGTGGGGGGTAAAACATCCTACAGTCCCTGGATACACATATTTTTCAAACCCCCATAAGAAATGTGTCAGGCTAGATTACTTTTTTGTGTCATCCACTCTGGTCATGACCGCAGAATAAAGAAACTACCCAAAATACTATAGGACCATTATCCATTCATCATGGATTTAGTATTTCAGACCAACAATTGCCACAGTTTAAGTGGATGTTTGAGAGATCTTTATTATCCAATGATCAGTATCTCTCACCTATTAAACAATGGGTCACCGAATATTATGAGATGAACCGATATAGCTGTAGGAGAGTAGGGTCTGATTCATATGGCTACCCCCACTTTTTGCTGTGATTCTCTGATTTTTCGACTTTAGTGCAGCTGTGGACCTGCTAATCAGGCCCACAGCCCAGCTGTTCTCTCCCTAAATTGATACCATGCACTTTAGGTACATACCAGATTGGTTACTGGGTCACCCTTGTGAGCCCCTGTATAGTGTACCATAGGTACCCAGGGAATAGGTGTACCCTAGGCCTACCAGGGGCTGCAGCATGTATTGTGCCACCCCTGGTTTGCCTTCCAAACTGACACCACAGGTCTGTCCACACACCCTGGGTAAGGTGGTGTAATCACCCCTTACTTAGACATAGTATACTTATATCTATATATATATATATATAGACACATATACACCTATAAGTCACTCCTATGGCAGGCCTTAACAATCCTGGAGGCAGAGTGCTTGGTTTTATGTGAGAGGGTGCCCTAGCATGAGCTGAGCCCCTCTGCAGCTTTCGGAACCATCTCCTTTTAGCTGTTCTATGATATAGCCATACCATATACTCTTAAGTGCATTATAATCCTCGCGGTTAGTGCAAACTTTGGTTTGGTTTTATCAAAACATGTCGTGTAAGGTGTCAAACACTTTGGAATACTACCCCCCCGCCAATTCTAGCAGCAGGGGTAGCATTCCACCTTTCTAGAGGGAGAAGACATGTAGTCACTGATTTACCTGGTTAAAGTTAAACAGAGCCCCAGTATCACAAAATGGATGCTGCTGACACAGACACAAGTCTGCCCTCCTGCTGCTGGATGAAACTCCGGAAGGGGAGGCCTTGACAATAGGTTTCCTGTCCAGGGAGGCGCTGGCGCCTCCCCAGACAGGCTTTAGTGTATTGGGGCAGGGAAGGCTGCATTCGGTGAATGCTTTCCAGACACTACCTGGGGCACACTAGGTGCTCCATACATTTCCCAGTTCAAACTGGTTGCTGGGGCACTCAGTTCCAGCTCTGGCATGAAACTGGACAAAGGGGAAGGGGTGTAACCACCCCCACCCCAGGTCCACCCATAGAAAGGACCTTAAAGTTGGTCCAACCCCTAAACTTAGTATAAGTATGGGATCCCAGTCCCTAGGACTTTAGATTACCCTGGACGAAACTCTGAGACATATATCCTGGACCTTCAACATTCCATTTCAGTGGAAGATGGAAGATATCTCCCTGGTGGTCAAGGAGTGACCACCCTGTTCAAACAGGCACCAATAGCAACTTTGAGGCTCCCGCCCGATCCCAAAGGATATACGACACAGGACATGGACTTCCAGACATGTCTGACTCCGACCTTCGCTCACAGCAAAGCTGAGACCCGTGGCAGACACGAGAGACGTGGGACCAGAACTCCTGGACATCCTGCATTTTGCAAGCTGCAACTACTTCACGAGGTATCTTGAAGTTCTGCATTGGGGTGCTTGAAGCCCCAGCCCCGAGCACCATTTTTACTGAAGCTCAGAGGTCCCCACTCCATGAGTGTCCCCTGGGCCCCACTTTTGCAGTTCAGCTCAATGCATCTTTGTGGTTCCTTGCCCATTAGCTAGTGAGCCCCCTGAAGACTTCTCTTTAAAGCTAACTTACTTTCCTGGTTGCTCCAAGCTTGCTCCAACTTCCCTGCAAAGGAAAAGTTCCTCAGACCGTGCTGGTCTGTTCCGAAGCCCATCTCGACTTCCTGCGTGGATTGCGTTTGCCAAGGCTTGTTGGGTCCCATCTGGATACCGACACCGCAGTCAACTAGATCCTTTGTGGGAAAGCTTGAATCCAGCTACTGGTCATCGTCAACACCTCCTGGTCCTCGTGGCTGAAGAGACAGGCTTCACCTTCTCACCTGAAATCACCTGACATCTGGTGGCATCTTTCTATCACCGCCCTGATCACTGGCATGTGGCCCAGACTCTGTCCCTCCTGCTTTCAGGTTCTACAGATCTTCGATCCACCCTTGGATCCACCCAGACAATATTCCTCTTTTCCACTTCTCCATTGAAATCGACGACGAACACGACACCAAAAGAGACCTATGCACCTGGCTTCCGTGTGCGAGGTAACACGAGTACTCTGGCAGTCTCGAGGGTATTGGCCCTCCTAGTGTCTAAGTCTAAAAGGGTTCCATCGTATTTCATTTAGAAGTGCCCTTAAATTGTAAATTTGTAACTTGTTTGTTTCCCATAGAAAGTCAATGGTAACCCGCGGCTGTGTTTAGTCACTGCACGCGTCTCCCGTGGGCCTCCTACCTCCTAACCTTTGGTTGTTTAGAGTAGCCCCAGAGATTCCACAGGCCCCAGGCCTGCTTTCTAATTCTCACGTGGTTCTTATACCCACTATTTTAGTATATGGTTTGTGAGGCCCCTAGGGCAAAACGTATACTGTGCAACTTATTGTATGCCAAATAAGTAACTTGTATTGTAGTTTTACCTCTGACCTCACAAGAGTGCAGAGGGGTAGTGTTTAGAATAAATACATATATATTTGATATATACCTTGTGTGGTGTGCTTTCATTTGGTACTCAAGGGATTATAATTGGTAAAACAACTCGCTTAATTTGCTCTCAGAAGTCTTAGCCTGAAGACTGCTCGACACTGCTACCCCTAGGATAGTTTCTATAAGGTTGACTTTATTATTTTATTATTATTATTATTTATATGGCGCACAACTCATCCCCAAAGGGATCTCTCGGCGCCCAGGATGCAGACAGCAATGTGAACAATCAATACACTAAAATAGCCATGTGTTTAATTTTTTCTTGAAGGCCATGAAGGTAGGACAAAACTGCAGGTCTTCTGGTAGTGCATTCCAGTATTTAGGGGCAACATGAGAGAACGAACGTCCACCCATCCTAGCCTTTTTAATTCTAGGAATCTGGATGATCTTATGGCCACTGGATCTCAGCTGACGGGTTGAGGTGTACCATAATAATTTTCTCCTCAGATATTCTGGTCCTAGACCAGCCAGGGCTTTGAAAACCAGACAAAGGAGCTTAAAGACAGCCCTTTTCCTCATTGGTAACCAGTGCAACTCATTCAATAATGGGATAGAGGGTGTGCGAGGGGGTTTATTGAGAGCTAGGTGGGCAGCCGTATTTTGTACGACTTGTAGTTTAGAGAATAGATCTTCCCTCATCCCGACCAGCAGGACATTTCCATAGTCAAGCCTGCTGACTAACAGTGCCTGTAACAGGACTTTTCTGGTGGAGAGCGGAATCCAGGGGAAAATCTTCTTTAACATACGGATTAATTCAAAACATTTGCCAGATAGGGTTTTCACATGTTCCTCCATAGATAGTTTAGAATCAATCAGCACACCCAGATTTTTTACCCAATTCTTAGGGCGGGGGCTTCTCCCAGTTCCTCCGGCCACTAGTCGTTAGTCACTTTACAACCACCATCAATAAGGGTCGATTAGACTGGTACAAGGTGCCCACTAGAACTAGTGGACATCATATGCCAGGCTAACTTCTCACAATAGCTCTTCGCGCTGTGTAGTTTGGGATAGTTTTAAAGCAGCAATTAGTTTTGTTGGGAGGGCCATTAAACAAGAGAAGAATGAAATTAATGCTTTGATAACAGAACTGGGATAACTAGAAAAAGAACACACTAGTGCAATTAGACAAAAACAAGAGAGTGAAGAACTTCTATTGCCACAGAAAATAATGATTACAAAAGCCGAAACAAATCGTTATTACAGCAAGTAGGGGGCAGTCACTTATCAGGCACACAAAAGCAAGAGATATGAATATGGGGAAACCGTAGGTAAGTTACTTGCCCTGCAAATTAAACAAAAAGCATCCAGAAACAACATAACTGAAATTAAAGATCAAGTCGGTATTCTATACACAGAAACAAAAGACTTATAAAGACCTTTGAAAAATTGTATCAAGATTTGTATCAACAGGATAGTCTTGATCCTATGCTTTCTAACAAAACTGAGTCAGCTCTAGGAAGTCAGCGCAGGCTCAGAGAAGAAATGCAACACGAGATCGATGAAGAAATCACAATGGAAGAGGTATTATTAGCCTTGAAATCCATGGCATCAGGAAAGGCGGCAGGTTCTGATAGAATTCCACTGGAATGATATAAAGCAATTCAAGAGAAAATAGCCTGACTGCTCTTAGACCTGTTTCTGGGAATACAACATAGTGGGATCCCTCCTGAGTCCTGGCAATGAACAGATATTGTGGTCTTTATAAACAAAGGGAAACCCGCTGACAATCCTGCATCATACAGGCCCATATCCCTCATGAACGTTGATACTAAACGGTACTCAAAAATCCTCGCGACTCGGCTAGGGGGGGATCATAGCTCATCTAGTCTCATCATGGCAACATGGCTTTATACCAACAAGAAGCACAACAGACCATACCAGACGTGCTATAGCCTTGTTTGATATAACTGAGACAACCAGTGAGAAGATGGCAATGATCCTCCTAGTCGCCAAGAAGACATTTGATCGCATTTCATGGCTGTATCTTTGGGCGACTATGGTACAGAGAGGGTTTGGGCCTGGCTTTATGACAGCTATATAGGCAATGTATCACAGACCATGCACAAGACTAAACATAATGGGTCAAGAATCAAACCACATTGACATTGCAAGAGGGACAAGACAGGGCCGTCCCTGTTCTCCTATATTATTTGCCCTTTATATCGATATTTTTATAGAGCAAATCCTTCATGACCAGATAATTACACCAGTCATCTGCAATGGATATGACACAAAGAAAATTGCCAATGCCGATGATCTGGCAGTGGTAACCAATGACCCAGAAAATGCAATTTCCCAAATTCAGAAATTAGCCAGTGAGTATGGACGTAAATCCAGCTATCTGCTGAACACAGGGAAAATGCAGATTTTATGTAATTCTAAAACCCCCTGCAATGACCATCGAAGATTAAATGAGGTAATCTATCTCGGTATTAAGATCAGCAGCAACGTAGATTCCATCTGGAATATAAATATGATGCCTATGATTAATAAGATCAGCACGGATCTACGGTGACTAGATAGACTTCACCTATCACTTAAAGGATGGTGTAATATACTCAAGATGGTTATGCTCCCTAAAGTCCTATATATGTTCAGGTCTATTCCTCTAGAAATTGAAGATTTATTTTGAAAGAAATTAGATAGTATATTTAGCAATTTTGTTTGGAATTATAAAAAAATTCGACAGTCCCTCAAATTTTTAACACTACCACAAGAACGAGGTGGTTGGTCCTCTCCCAATCTTAAATACTATTACTAAGCAACTTTCTTACAGCAAATGGCTTTTGTGTTCTCATCAGGCACTGGCGACAGACAACATGATGTAAATGCGGATCTCCCCTCGATATATGAGCTAGCCATAGGAACAATCGCACAGGGAATACTTCTCCGACAGATAGAGGCCAGCTACTACAAAAAAATTAGATTCAAGGTGGTAATAGCAATCTGGAGAATATGGAAAGAAGGGCTCACGACAATATCAAAATACAACAGATGTACCCCATTGTGGCAATCTCCTCTTTTTCCTAGATCAATGTACGATAAATTGGTTAGGCAATGGGAGGAAAAGGGGATTTTGAAGGTGGGGATCTTTATTTAATTGAACAAAGGCTGTCATTCTCTGAGCTACAGCAAAGGTATGGTATAGCGGTCGGAACACATTTTAAATATAAACAACTTACTTACTAGTTTTTGAAATCAAATTAATGAAGAGGGATTCGCCGTGAACTGGAATCTTTTAAAGGAGACTATGTTGCAGCCCCAGATAAAAATTAAAAACATATATAAAATCTTGATAGATACACTTTCTGATGATCTCAAGGTAGTAGAAACTAAATGGGCTACTAGAGTAGGAGACCCTGATATTGATCTGTATAACTCACTAGCTTTAGCCAAGGGGACATTCCTTGCAGCCAACTTGAAAGCCCAACATTACAACACAATATACGATCTCTACTTTACTCCCTTAAATTTACATTTGTGGGGGAAAAGAGAGACAAATGTCCCCGATGGGATCAAGGGCCAGCTCATACAATACACATGTTTTATGGCTACGAGAAATTGGGTCCCCTGATAAATCAAATAGAGGAATTTCTGTCAGCAGCAATAGATACTACAATTAATATAACCCCAACATCAATGTTGTTAGGATGCGATGAGAAGGCACAATGTGACCATCAGAAGAACAAGTTTGTTTTTATCTCAATAGCTGTGACCCGGCTTCTCATTGCTACACACTGGAATGATGTGGACCCTCCTCTATTTTAGGCTTGGTTAGGCTGCTTGCTGGCTATATATCACCTTGAAAAATCATTATATAAATGTAAAGGCCATGATTCAAGCAGGAGAGGTAAGACAATCTGGGCTCATATGACGAAGTGGATTACACAGCCATCCATCATGTAAGGAGTCCAGCTGAATTATGGTTTTAGATCTTGTGACAGAAAATAATGGATTCGAAATTTTTTATTTATCTGTACTGTAAATATCTATGAAATGCTGAAAAATAACGTCTTGTGTAATTATATGTTAGCTGTATCTGTATTTAAAGTTGCTCATGAATGTATATTTGTTGTACTTTGCATACTCTCTTCATAACAAGAAAAAGAAATGTACAGAAAGTAGCAAATTAGGTTTGCAAGTGAACATTTTTAGGGAAAAAACATAATCCCTGGGTACCTGGTTGGCAGGAACACAGGGCACACTCAGTCAAAGAGCATCAACATTAGGCAAAAAATGTGGGGGACAACCATGCAAAAAGAGGCACTTTAAAACATCATTTAAATCTGGCCAACTAACCCTTGCCAGGATCAAACCTTCATTTTTAATTCATATACGTCACCATTAGTGAAGGCCCTATATGGCCCACAAGACAGAGTGCAATGTATGTGAAAAGTAGGACATGTAATTTTAAGGTTTACATGTCCTGGTAGTTAAACACACTTATATTTGTTTTTCACTACTGCAAGGCCTACCTCTCCTGTAGGAAACCATTGAAGTTACCTCATTACATTTAACAAGCTGCTACTTGAAAATGGGAGCAGGTAGACAGTGTTGGTGTCTATGAAATTGTAAGGACAAATCCTCCCTCATGGTAAAGTCAGATTTAGATTACAATTCTGAAAATGCTATTTTTAAAAACGCTGGAATTTTCTTGCCTCAGCAAGTTGGTGCATGTAGCCTCTCCCTGAGCCACACTACTGGGTGTAGCTGACAGTTGGGGTGTATTCTTCCAAGACAAGCACACACAATAGAGAGCTTAGATGTATCTGGATGGGCCATCCTTGGCAGGATGTGAGTGTGGAGCTCGGCACAGCCCTACTTATACTTGAATAGGCTGTGTCCTGCCTCCACATGAAGGGCTGCATTCCCCCTGCAGTTAGTCTGCAGCTAGGGGAGGAAAGGCAAGATGTCTGGGGACTTTGAAGGAAAACCTGTAAAAAGCTTCTCCCACCTTCCAGAGGAAGAGCACCAGGTTTAAATAGTGGTCATCAGGCACTAACTCTTCAGTATACGTCTGGCTGTGGATACTCTCCCAGGAAGAGGGACTTCTGTGTTGCTGAAAAGGCTGTCCTCCGTTGGAATCCGAGTCTCAGGGAACTGCTGCCTAGCTGTGCTGGCCTGCTACCTGCTGCACTCTTGCCTGGGTGAGAAGGATTGGACCTGCATTTCTTGAAGCCAGGACCCCAACGCGAGTCCAAGGTCTAGTTAGCTGGCCTCCTGACCAGAGACAGAGGGCATCAAGAACCTTGAACACAGTCCCTGGACTAAGCCATCTGTGCGTGCTACCCTGCCATGTGGTACCACCCAGTCCTGAACCCTTGGATGTGGACCTAAAGGTGCTTTGCCAGCCCATCTGTGGAACTAGCATAACCAATGCTTGCCTCTTCCGCAAGGGTTCTCCAGATGCAAAGGACTCCTCATTAACTGTGCAGCTGCATTGGAACCTCCGCATGTGCAAAGCTTTCCAGACACAGGCCCTCACATCTCTCTGCTCTTGCATCCTCAATGACGACGCAGGTTCACGCATTGGAGCTTCACCGGCACATTGCTTTGATTGCACAGTGCCTCCTCCATGCCTGATTTGGCATTGCAAGACCACAGCTACAGGATTCTTGATGGAAACTCAGGGCCTTGCATCGCAGCTCTACATCCCCTTGGAACAGATGCATCGCCTTGGTTGCGCAAACCGTACTTGGCATCATGGAACCTCACAATGCTCGTCAACCTGGACCTAAGGCAGGCCTAACTTGATTCTGTAGCCAGACTGAACTCCATTGCTGTTGGCCTGAACTAGTGACTGGTGCAATCAGATATCTGCAGCTAGAGCGTTGTACTTTTTAGTGATATTTTAACTGAAATCTTTAAACCAGCATGTCTCCAGTCTACAGACTGGAGTTTTGTCATGTTTGTCTTCCTTAATGCATTAAAAAATAGTGCATTTTCCCAATTTGTTGTGGAATCATTTTCTGGTGTGTTTTTTGTTATGTTACTGTTTGAAATGTTGTCTTCCAAATTACCGCAGGGTTGAGCACAGGTTAATTTAGGGTTTGCTTGTGACTTCTCCCTGGCAAGGATAGAGGTTAGTGGTTTCTGCTTGAGTAGGGTATCAACCCTCTCAACTAGTAACCTAATTTCCTAGAAGGGTTGATCCTAATGGCTGCCAAATGATGCAACCCTGATGTGCTCCTAATACAGGAAACACAACTATTGGACAGTGAGTGTCTCTTTTTGGCCAATATGGCATCTCCAATGCACTTCATGCAGGATTTACCAAGGAATCTAGAAGAGTAGCCATTGAACTTCAGTCTACGCAACAGTAGGGAAGGTGTTTAAGTTAAAAATATTGTCTTAAGCCACCTACTTGGATTCCACATGATTCCAATGGGGTGGCAACACTAAGTTATGAATCCAACCGAGACTTACCAATGGTTTACAGGAGGAGACATTGCTCGAGTGGCAAATCCACTGGCAAATCTCGGGGGAAGGGGTTTGATATTCAGAGGGTGTAGAGTCAACAGCAACACTACAGCAGGCATTCACACCAGTTTGTAGAATGGTACCAACAGATATGTTACATATCAACAAAAAATAAGGCTTTGGTCTAGAATTAACTCTATCTCTAAAAGTATCACCTCACAACAGCTTTTCAAATCTCAATCAACCTTTAGTTTTGTTGCAGTTTTGTTTTCATTTAGATTGCCCTTTGAGGCTTCTTTATTAAAATTTTGAAAACTGTAGTGAATCAGATTTCAGCATCAAACTCACAAGAAAATTTGGACAGGATTAGCTTCACCCAAGTCCTCTCTGGCAGAACCCTGCCAACAGTATGTACAAATTGAACATATTTTCCTCCTGGGAATGGCAGGACAACATGGGGAGGTATAAAACTGACACTATACATTGCATGGGAAACTCTTATCCGCAATAAGTTGATTGCAACCTTCTTTGAGACCACTGGTGTGCTTCTGGGACAAATACCAATGAGGGTCTACCTACTGGGAGTAGAACACAATTATGTTGCAACTTTACTGGCACTGCTGCCTAAGCTTAACAAGGATCTACGGACTTGACCAGGTTTCTTGATGCATCTAGCATTGCAGACATCTGGCAACAACTCCACCCTAAGAAGTGATGCTATGCACACCAATCAGTGGCACATAGCTCCTACTTTAAGCTAGACAATTTCCTAATGCTAAATGAATAACTGTGCAAAGTATCTTTATACCAAAATAGGGACCCTAGGACCACTCTCCAATGGAGATGGTTTTCGAATAGGGAGAGAGACCAGCGAGAGGGATGTGGTGGATAAGTGACTAGGAATTAAGAAAGAACAAGGTGTTGCCCACTTGATTACAACACATTTTAGAGAATCAATGATACTGATTGGAAATATCAGTCAATCTTCACAACTCAGTTTACATATATCAATTTCTGAATAAATACATCAATATAAAATGTTTTTATATTTACAATTCAAAATACACAAATTGTAGATCAAGACCAAGCAATATTAATATCAGAACATATATTTTTATTCCATGCCCTGCATTTACATAAAAGTATGATTTTGGCAGAATGCAGCGACCACTTTTGACCATACTAACATATCAACCATTTTCATCTCAATGAAATGCATCAGTTTCATGATACAGTAATCAATAGTGTATTGTTCATGCTGGCACTACATTACCCAGAGTATGGTGCCCTCACATCATTGATGCAATGAGCTTACAAAGTAATATTGCGTGTGCTCGCTAGCAACACTCAAACAGTGAACTTGAACATCACTAAGAGTCTGTTTCACAAAGTAAAACTTACTTTGTAATGTATGTTTCCTATTTTTAGCAATTCACAAAGTAATTTTAATAGTAGTATGTTTAGGAATGCAGAATGTCCGCATTCATGGCGAGACTGCGCCCATAAAAAGATAGCAAACACAAGGAGATGATTGACAGAGCGCTGAAATGTTTCAAACACTCACCCCCGGTCACAGATCTGGGTTGAATCTATCATCATTCTTTAGGTCACTTCGCCACCTCAGTTAAGACCCAGCTATATGCAAATCAGTCTAGACCCTGTGCCTCATGGGAACAGTCAGCCCGAACTGCCAAGCCAGGTCTTCCCTCAACCGGAAACAAGCATCTTGGGATCGGTTTCTGGGTAGCACACTTCATCAGCCAGGCTAGCTTGAAACCAGTGGCAAAGTGAACAAGGGACCCACATCCGGGCATACCTTGCCAAATTAGGGCAAACAAAGCAAACACAAGGAGATGATGTATACAAAGATAGGCAATTGTAAAGATATGACTCATAAAATTAATTTGTGAATTGTAAAAAAATGACTACTTACACCAAAGTGTAAGTTTACTTTTGTGAAATACGCTGTTAGAAAGTAAACCATGATTGCTTTTAATTTAAACTGTGTCTAGAACATTTGATCTTGCAGCCAGCTATATTTCTGTTATCTCAAAAAGATACCCTTTGAGCTTTCTCTATAGCCTCTATCCCTTTTCTTTTACAATCAGATTCCTCAAAAACTCTTTGAAGTGTCTGTTCATTTGGTTCTTGGAATATGAAAGTGAGTCTCTTTATGCACTTAACCCCAAGTAGTGACATCATTATTGTGTCCCTATATTAAAATACAGTTTTATGTCATTCTACAGGATGACAATACCCCCACTTTTCCCAAGAGATCCCGAAAGGGTTAAGGTCAAAATGCATTGACAGTATTCTGGGCCAAGAAACTTTTCTAAGTTCTTGCATGAATGTATGAGCTAAAGAAAATAGAATTGACAACTGGTCTATATCCTACAGCTTTAGTCTTCCTGCATTGGCTTTTTGAATTCATAAGTGGACTCAAAGGACTGTATGAAAAAAAGTGTTGACCGCAGAGAATTGTAGTTTTCGGTCTGGTGAATTCCTTTTCCTTGCATTGTGCAAATGCACAAATACAGTTTTGAATTCCTTTCTCATAATTTTCAGAATGATTCACTTTCACTTGGGTATATGCACATGTATTTGAAGTATATTTTGAGGCATAAAAAATAATATATGTTCTGACATTATGACTGATTTCTCTTAATCTCACTATTAATGCATATTGAATTGGAAACATAAAACACATTTTACACTGCTGTATGAGTTCAGTAATTGATATTTTTCAGTTGAGTTGGTCTAATCAATCTCATTGATTCACTAACATTTGTTGCAATCAAGCAGGCAAGGCCTTGTTCTGGTGTATATGTTCATGTTGCCCAACCTTCCCCCACCTAACATGGTTCCAACCCTATTTCTTGATTGACTAAAAATTAAAGGGTGCATGCTGTTGTTGAAAAAGGAAAGTACTTTAAGCTAAAAGGGGGCATTGTTGAATCATTGGAATACATTGGAAGCTTTTAAGGTTGTAAACAGAGGGGTGATCATCACTTTCACCACTGGTAAGAGTTAATGTCTGTAGGACCAGGCGTCACTATACGTACTAATATTTACACAGCAAGACTGTGCTGAAACAATCCTTTCTGGGTGAGGCTAAGGAAGCATGGATAGCCTCCCAAAGTTGCATTTACCAATCAACTGGTCAATAAAGCCAACAAAACCCTCCACTGGCTTTAGTAGGATAGGTGGGGGTCACAGAGCTTAGAAATCTGGTGACTTGAGACTTATAGTGGTCAATAATCATGTGTTAGTGCAAACTTTGATGATTTATCATACAATATTATACACACACTCATGCCATTACTGTCATTTGTTGTTACGGACACCTTTGGATGTTCCGTATACATTCACAGTGCGTTTGGTGGAGTGCTGCGTGATGTCAGACACCAGAACCTGTGCAGAAGGTTGGAAGAGTGAGAGAGGAGGTGAGACGAGAGTTGCACAGTTCCGTGGGCCTCGTGGGCTCCAAGCAGGCTGTACCAGGCAGAGCAAGAAGAGGTGTACCTCAGGCAGCATCATGCGCATCCGCCCGCATCATCCTAAAGCACTCGCAGCTCTGGCTGCTTCTTTGCTCAGGTGGCAGCCACTCAGTCACCTGTACTAGCCACCGTGGCGCCCCTTGGCTCTTTCGACTTCTGTGTTGTGGTCCCTGGGGCTTTATAGTTAGTCAAGTGCAGCAGGTGTGAGTGCCACACCGGAGTCAGAGACACACCAGGCACATCCCTGGATCACCTGACACCAAGGATTAGGGAGCAAGTTGGAGCAAGGCAGTGAGCATCAATCAGGGGAGCAGGATTGGAGCACAGATAAATGTTACAAAGTATAACCATACTCAGGAGGTAAATCCAAGTAGAGGTTTATTGTAAGTTACAAGATGATAGGTGTAGGTTACAAGCTGATTGATGATTGGTTCAACTTCACAGCTCAGCCCACTCTCTCCAACAGTCATTCTTCCAGTCCACCAGGCACACCAACATTCCACACTGTCATCAGGCATTCTAAGGTTCCATACCTACACACAAGCATACTGGCTGAGCAGCTGTAAATGCAAGCACAACATATCCTCTTTCCTTAAGGGAACTAAGGAAACAAATAGTTACGACCCTGTGAGAGTATAACACATATGTATAGAAGAAATGATACAGGCAAAAAGCCAAAGATAAGAGAAAGAAAGACTAAGCACAGACAAGCAGCAGGGAATAGGTGCAAAATGAAGACATGGCAAGACACCTCCTCTTCCCTTGGGAACATCAAGAAAATGGATAGATGGTAAAATGCAATAAGTAACATGCTGAGAAGATAATAATAAAATAATGTGTGGATTTAAACTAATCATCCATTTGTACGCACCACACTAAAGAAAACACTCTAGAACATGTGGAATAGAGAACAGTAAAATTGTAAAGCTGATGCTAAACACAAAACAAAGAGTACGTAGGATGAAAACAGTGAGAAGGGTGTGCGCACAACCCACACTGAAGACTAGACCAAGTGTATGAAGACCAGCCCCTATACACAACCACCCTACAGCAGAAAACACAATCTAAACTCAATGCACTAGCAATACCAAGATAGACCCAATGTGGAGCAAATACAGCTCTCACAATAATTTGTACCACAAAAGTAAAATACACAATTAAAGTGTGAGTAACCAAATGAATGAATAGCACTACAGTCTTACTTAAATTGCTGCAAAAACCACTACAAGCATCACTGTGATACTTAAATTGCTGGAAAAAATATTACACATACAGTATAACAGTCTTACTCAAATTGCTACAATAGAAATATAACAGTCTTACTTAAATTGGTGCTTAAATCACTATAAATACTACAGTCTTACTAAATTGCTGCATGACTCACTATAAGCACTACAGTCTTACTAAATTGCTGCATAAATCATTACAAATATAGTATAGCAGTCGTACTAAATTGTTGCAAGAATCACTATAAGTACTACAGACTTACTAAATCGCTGCAAAGACTATTACAAAAACTACAGTCTTGTTTAAATAGTTGCAAGAATTAATACAAATATGTTATAACAGTCTTACTATCATCACAAATATATTAAATCAATCCATTGTGCTTTGCACGCGTGGCTTCGAATCCCATCCTCGTCGCCAATGTTACAAAGTATAATCATAGTCAGGAGGTAAATCCAAGTAGAGGTTTATTGTAAGTTACAAGATGATAGTTGTAGGTTACAAGCTGATTTATGGTTGGTTCAAGATCATTGCATAGCTAGTTCATGGCCAATTCAGAGCCCCACAAGGAGCTGCATCTTCACAGCTCAGCCCACTCTCTCCAACAGTCATTCTTCCAGTACACCAGGCACACCAACATTCCACACTGTCATCAGGCATTCTAAGGTTCCATACATACACACAAGCATACTGGCTGAGCAGCTGTAAATGCAAGCACAACAATAAGCAGTGCAAGCTGGGGCTCCAGTGGCGGCAGGAGAGAGCAGGGGGAGTGGTGGTGGTAGAGTCATTATATTTGGTAGAGTTCCTTGGTCGTAAAAGCAGCCTGACTAGGTTATGGTGTGGCCAGATGTGTTCTTCCGGTATCCCCAGCTCATGCTCTCCCCTCCCTAGCCCAAACAAATCTATTAGCACGCCCATCTGCAAATTCCTCACACCCTCCACCACTTCTTGGGCTATTATAAGAAAACAGCCCACCGATTCAAGGGTGGGGTGGGGGGCAGCTGCCAGAAAAATTAGCAATCAACAACCTCCAGAGTGCCAGGAAGGACCATGTCCCAGGCATGAGTTGGAGTGAGGCCTTAACATAATCTTTCTTGAGTTATACTCAAGCCTTTGAAAGCAGAAGCAGCGTGCAGCAAACCAGCAACAACTAACACTACTACAGATTATTTGATTCCAGCCATCTATCTAGCTATTTATTCACCCAAGTGATACATCTTATAGTCTGGCAGGAAGACAGCCCACCACCGATTGATCCAGCCATTGCCACATCGACAATCAGTGCTATAGCCATTATCACAGCCATAGCAGGTAAATCCTTATAGGCCGGGGGCCAATATATTAATGGTACACTCAGAAGTGTCTGAAGAGCTCCCGAAAGAGTACCCAGGGGTATAAGCATGGAGAAATAGACAAAGGTAAGTCCACAACATTGTCAAGCCGAAGGCACACTTTGTGGCAGGTGAGAAGGTCGACCACAGGGTGTTCCTATAGATGAGATCAGCAGCAATGGCAAAGGGGAGCAAGCATAGATATCAAACAAGAAAATATGTTTTTAAGAGGGTCCAGGATACATTGAAAGGGGTGGGGGTCACATGCCCAGTCAACATCTCGGCCCCACCAAAAGTAGGTGATGCACCCCCCAAGGAGATTGGTGACTTGGTGGGGTCTGGCTACATGAAGATCACCAGGTGTGCGCATGCTATGTACAGCCTACAGGTAAGGGGTAGAAATGGAGGGCAAGTAAGACCAGAAGACCAAGGCTGAGACTCTGACTATTTTGCCAGATTAACCAAGGTAGACCCCACCCAGACAGGACCAAGTAAACACGAGAACCTAACCCCTCATATGTCCACACACAGCAATGTAACAAGTAGGCCACCCTAAATGCTAAACAGGACAATGTGTCCCACATAATCAAGTTGCCCTCCACCTCAATGGACTGCTCAGGTAGCAGAGAATGCTATAAATGCAAGCCAGCAGCATCAGTTAACAAAGGCTTACATCAAATAAAGATGGTAGTAACAATGGCAGAGGTATAAACCAGAGATGTAGCGGAGGAACAGATTGACAATAACCCAGAGAACTCTTGGATGTTTGACTCAGAAATATGGATAGAAGCAGGTAGTTGCCATGTACAGAGACATATAAGCAAGGGCTTAGTCTGAACAGTATGACCTGTGCCACAGGAAATTAATATGACAACACCCAGGATAATAATCATGAAGCAAGCGTTGAACTCTCCAAGAATCAAGACAAGCTACTCTCACAGCGGAAATAAACACACTTACCTGGCATCCACACAAATTGAAAATACAAATGGACACTATGTAAACAATAAGAGCAAGAAGAGCGTTACAACAAAAGTATGCCAGTGTACAGATACAGTAGAAAAACTATCAACATTACCTGAAGTAATCACAACAATGATATGTGATTTAAGGAACTTTATGGCAGGAGGGGAAACACATTCAGGGGAGAATGACTTAGTAATATTGCCATCAATTGCTGAATTGGTTCACGACAACCTCAAATCTGTAACCATAGTCAGTTACAGTAATAATCAACTAGCTACGATCCAGGAGGTTTGCAAAACCATTACATATGAAGAACATCAACCACTCACTGGGTGTGCAAAGAAAAGGCTTAAGAAAAGGCAAAAGATGCAAAAATGGCCCATGTAAGAAGGAGTTGGGGCCAGCATCCCCATGCCTCATCGCAGCAGATAAGGGATCAAGTGCCAATGGTGGAAGTAACAGCAACCAAAAATGTATAGCCAATATTATAGAACAAGTAAAACAAACAGATCAAAGTCATAAGCCCTGAATCAAAGGATCCGTTGACGCATGGCTCAACTCCAGGGCAGTCCAACTCATTAGGGCAATCTCAAGCAAAGCAAGTTAATAGACAATCAAGCTCTAGACAACGAGCAGCAGTTTGGAAAAAAACACCTTGTCAAGCAGGTGACACCCTGTAGCCAATGTCAATACTCAACAGCAATAAACCAGGTGCCAAAACACAGGGAGCCTCACAATCAGACAAAGGATGGAAGCCAGTGAGGAATCACAACCGACAGTCAGCCAATATGGAGTCAGCACACCTGGTAAATGAAAACACATTACAGAAAGCAATATTCTGGCCATGTTTCAGGCCAAGGTGTAGGCACAACACTCTTAACAGGGCAAACATTCTGAAGCTCTTCCAACACATTCCCTCGTTATCACAAAATAACAAGTAAAGATCTCCTCATCATCCAATTTGAAATTGGAGATAAGAACAACAACCGGGAATATACTGTAGACATGTGAAAAACACTGTTCTCACAGCAATGGCACTGCAGGAAAAAGGGAGGTTTGATGACTGACTCATATTATTTAAAAATTGCAAAATGGTCAATACACTAGGAAAGGGACTGCTGCGAGGGGCCCAATGACACAATCAATTTCAGATGTGAAAATGTAGATATACTATACAGGCCTAATGAGGGCCCATCTCAGAGAAGAAGAGCAATATCCAATGTAACGAGAGAAGGCCAATGGGAGGGTCAATGCGTACAAATTCTAACACATTGGGCAGTAAACTTGCAACTCCTACAACAAAGGTGATAACAAAGAGCACAACGAAGTACATAATTGATGGGATTAACATAATCTTCAGAGGCATAAAGACCAGAATCAAACTCATTTCTTGGAATATCGCCAGAATCTCAAGTGCGCTCAATAGTGAATATTCAACTAGAAAGCTACAGAAAGGGGACATGCGCTGCCTGCAAAAGATCTGGGCAACACATTTAAGAGGTATGGAAAGCTTCACGGGTCTACGCAAACCAGCGAGCAGATGGCACATCAATGCGAGGTATCCAGGGGCATTTCAATATATATGAGGCATGAAATAGTCCTCACTAACAAAGACATTGAATAGGACATGGACATGCTGCAGTCAGTCATAGTGGGGAAAAAAGTACAGCAAAGAAGTAAAGATTTACTGCTAATAATGTGTATCCCAACGCAATGAACCGACGAAGGTGAAGTCAACCATCACAGTGATTGCAGCACTGGATAAGGGGCTGTGCACACATCCCCTCACACCAACAGTAATTACAGGACACTTAAATATTCACACCTGGGGGCGGATAAGATTAACCAAGGGGGCAATACGCCTATAGGAAGAGACTTTAACAAACAAGCTTTAAATTGACATTTGCAGAGTCCTTCGACAGGAACTTTCAGCAAAATGTACCCAGCATCTTATCTTTCAATAACTGCACAACAGCGATTATACATTTCTAAGTAATTACCTCAAACAACTGTATCGGGAATTCCATTCTCCTACAGAACTGTGCATAGAGATTTGGAACCTCGGTGAATTAGGGTGGCCCAAAACTCACCTCAGTACCCAAAATCCCCTTACCAGGCTAGCTACAGTGTCTCATTGGTCATAACAAACTCCCAATGTTTCGACAAACCAGAACATGAACTTACGATACCTCAGGTCACGTGGAACACATGAGCACTCTTTCGTTATACAATCATTTCAAACCAGAACGTGAAGTAAATGAGGACATGTGCACATTTAAAATGTTTATTTACTAATGCCGTTTTCTCAAACGCAGTATCTTAGATAATACAAGGAAACATATTATCAGAAGCAAAGTTATCAGCATAGTTACTAGTCCATAGAAAGCAAAAGGTGATAGCATGCTAAGATGCTGTAATGAATAAGGGTTAACAACACCGAATTCCCACCCTCCCTAACTAGAATATTATATTAATATCTAAGAAGGTCTCTTTTGGTTTTAGCAGGGCGGGCCCATACCTCAAGATCCTAGTATGAAGAGATCACATCAGCTTCCCCAAGCTCTGTGCATGCGAACAGCATCAAGTGTGTATCTGTGCTCTAAGCAAAGCAACATAAAACGCGCCTAAAGCCAGAATTTGGCAGGCGCTGCACTTATGTTATGTCTATGAAGGTGTGGAGATCAGACCTCACAACAATTTGTGTTGAGTTATCCTTGTAGCTTCAGCACTCTCTGTACAGACATAGTTTACTAAGCAAAGCTGATATCAGTGCAATAACATATTTTTCTCATGTAAATCACAACGCTCTTCTAGGTTGAAAGCTAAATCAACAATTAAGTGTCGTGTGCAGAAGCAGCAAATAAAAAAAAAAATGGCGTTTAAACATTTAATAAGCTCATGCTAACTTAACACAGTATATGGATAAGCAGTAACTATATGACCCCCCCCCCCATGATCCGAGCACGGATAAGATAAGATAAGATAAGGGCCTCCTCATGAAAGCAGAGTTAAAAAACGATGAGCAATATTTATAATTCAAAATTCGATGGAATTTTTTTTTTCATGAATCAATTCAATTTTTTTTTTAAAACGTCAATATAGTGTTAACTTTTACTCAAGCCAATAGGTCTGGGAGGTGAAAAATTCAAGCAAAATTTGCAAAAAATTATGCCAGTAGAAAACAAGGGGCCGTGATCCGAAACGTGGAAAGTATTTAGGGCAAGAGCGAATATGCAAAATATGCAGCAACAGCCTGCAACATGAAATCACCGTCTTCATCCGAAAACAGTTCAGCCATCCAAATTAACAGTGGGAAAGAACATACGTGCTCTTCTAGGACCGGAGCCTCTATCACCATCAGAGGACAACTCGGTGGGTTCTCAAGAAAGCTATGTGCCAAGAAATCGTGCGCTGCTTCGAGAATGTTCCAATGACCCATTAGTCCATGCATCGCTGCCAAGGCCATAATCCTTTCGCCAGAACAAACCAACTCGTGAGTAACGACGGGACTCATCAGCTGATTTAAATCGACGTCAGGAGATACCGTCCTGCAGAGACACAAATCAAGGGCCCAGTCAAAGTCACAGCTCAGGCAATGAAATACAGGCTGGACACATGTAAAATAGGAAAATTGAAACGATAATCCATATGCCGTGCTCAAAGTCGCAAGCGGCAAAGTGCCATAGTATTCAAGCATCCTGTTGCGAAACAGTGCCAGGAGGGGCTGAGCGGCTTCTTGCACAGGAAGGGCATCCATTTTTAAGAAAGCAAAATATCACCAGAACGCCTGCCGCCAGTGCCAGCAAAACCGGGAATCCACCAAACAGACTTGAAAAGATGGAATGAAAGAAAGCAGGAATGACCCCAAATATTTTCTCAAATGAAGTCACGAGACCGCTGCTAACTATCTTAAAAAAAGTGCGCCAGCCCAGTCGTGGAGGACGCGTTAAAGATTGAATGAACCAGTTCGCCGAAATGCAACGGCAAATCTGTATTTAAAAGGGCCTGAACCTCTGTGCGGGTGTTAGCTATGTGAAGCACAAATGTTTCTCGAGCCGAACTCAATGCCACTTCTTTTTGGGACAAAAGAGCTCTTATTCTACTCATGCCATTGAACTCCGCCATCAAGGTTGGGATGCGCGGCCAGATGGAAACATCCCCTTTCCCATGCGGGGGTGGGTAAAGTACATTTTTGCAGCAAACCACACGCTCTGATACGGTTACCACATAAGCAACACCTTTAATTAACCCACAACAATCTTCATTATTCAAAAGTAAATAACTACCGTTTGCCAGTAAAGTAATTTGTAATTTGTAATTTGTAACTGAGTTTTGTATCGCGCCAGCTCACCGACAGGTCTCAAAGCGCTTCTGACAAATACAGCAACAAGAAACAAGATGAAAGTATAAGAGTGTCTGAAGCTAGTGGCCGACTACTGAGGTGTAAATGCGTCTTTGAAGAGTAAAGTCTTCAGGGACTTCCTAAAGTGGAGAAGATTGGGTTCCCTACGAAGCGCCTCCGGTAGCTTGTTCCAGATGATCGGAGCCTGAACTGAAAAGGATCTGCCTCCTTTTGTTGCCAGCTTAAAGCGTGGGCAGGATAGCAAAAAAGAACCGGATGATCGCAAGGCGCGCTTAGGTTCGTATATTTCTAGCCTGTCTTTTATATAGGCTGGCGCCTGTCCGTGGATTGCTTTGTGGCAGATACACATACTCTTGAATGCGACTCTTTGTACTATAGGCAGCCAGTGTAGCCTATAAAGCAAAGGGGAGGCATGAGTCCGCCTCGGCACTCCGAATATCAAACGCGCTGCGTCATTCAGAGTAACCTGAAGACGGTTGATGGAGTTTTTTGGGAGGCCAAGGTATAACGCATTGCCGTAGTCAATTCTAGACACTATTGTGGCTGAGACAATGGTTCTAAGCATGTTCCTTGAGAGTAGGGGGACAAGCTTACGCAGTTGCCTGATCAAATTGGTACAAGAACCAACTACAGCGGACACTTGGTTAGTCATCGAGAGTTCCTGACCGATTTTCATACCAAGGCTCTTGACACTAGGGCACGGTTTTGGAGTAGGTCCAAGTTCTTGTGGCCAAAACAAATCATTCCAGGGGGAGGCGGAGGTTGAGACTACTAGAACCTCCGTTTTGTCTGGATTGATTTTCAATAGGTTGGACGACATCCAATTTACTGTGAAACGTAAAATGTCTTGGGCCTTGGACTGAGCCGATAGTGTGTTGTCGATACTCAGCAGCAGCTGAGTATCATCGGCGTTGTTAAAAACTTTACAGTTCATATTAGCCAGGGACTCTATCAATGGCTGTAGATAAAGATTAAATAAGAGTGGAGAAAGCGCAGAACCCTGCGGGACTCCACAAGCTAAGGTACCCACATCAGAGACCTGATCTGCTAGCTGGATCCTCTGCGTCCTCCCCGACAAGAAGGATGTTAACCATTTGAGGGCTTGCTCTCCTATTCCAAACCTGGCCAATCTACCCAGAAGCAGTGCATGGCTGACAGTATCAAACGCCGCTGAAAGATCTAGTAGTATCAGGGCGCTTGGCTTTTTACTGTCAGCCATGCATCTAAGCTCATCTAGTACAGACAGCATTACTAGTTCCGTGCTATGGTGGGCACGGAAACCAGCTTGCCGCTCCTGGAGAAGATGGTGAGATTCCAGGAGGGATGACAGAGATTTTAGCACGTGCTGTTCTAGTACTTTTGCCAGAAATGGCAGCTGGGAGATTGGCCTATAGTTCTTCAGACTGGTTGGATCTGCCCCAGGCTTTTTTATCAGGGGTCTGACGCGTGCCTCTTTAAAGGAGGTAGGTAATGATCCCATCACTAGTGAAGTGTTTAAGAGGTCTAAGATCTGATCCTCTAAAATCGGAGTTGCTAGTCGAAGGATGTCGGGTGGGCAGGGATCAGCGGGCGAGCCTGACTTAGTGGATGCTATAAGTTGTCTTAGGATGGTAGGGTCGATTTCGGGGAATCTGGTAAAGATAGGGATTGAAGAGTTTAAAGGAGGTAGTTGTTCGGTGTGTGAGACTGGATTGTTCTTCTTGATATCAGACAAGATGGTCAATACTTTTTCAAGGAAATATCCTTGAAAGGTATCACAGTCGATCAATATGTCTGCCTTTTCCTCCTTCTTGCTTAACTCTTTCAGGATTTGGAAGGTTTCTCTCTGGATGTTTGTAGCGTTATTTATGCGTATCTCGTAATAATCCTTCTTCACTGAAACAATAAGCTTTTTGCATATTTGAAACGATGTTCTATATGATTCCCTATCAGTATCCTTTTTGGATTTCCTCCAACATCTTTCAAGATAGCGAAGCTTTCTTTTTTGTTCGCGTAGACTTTGGGTAAACCAAGGGGCTCCTTTCTCCGCACCCTTTACTTTTTGTGTCTTTTCGGGGGCTAACTCATCAATTGATTGCCTGAGGGTAGTTATTATCGCATCATACTTTGAGTCGAGGGAATGATTGCGGGAAGTGGTGTGCCTTTCAAAACACAGGCCAGATTAGGGCGGTCCTGGTTGCTAGAACCGTGCAATTGAATGTGTCTACACATTAAGGAGTTATCTGGTGTCTCTGTACACTCCTCCCCATTCAGATAAACTTCTTGTCCGTCTTTTAAACATCTATAAGTAAATGGGAGGGACCAGACTTCATGAAGAAATGCATTACCTAATGGTTCATATCGACCTATAGCAACATACCGCATACAATTTGTAAATTTATATAATGCAAATGGCAATGTTATTAAACCGTGGATAAGCCACGTTGCAGCAGTGGCTTCTGCCACAGAGAAAGGCAAGGACTCTAACCTTTCAATATGTAACATTGAAAAAGACGCATCGTGCATGGAAAGCAAGCGCTGCTTGTCAGTTAAATTAAATGGGGCAAAGAGAGAGGAGACATTCATGTAGGTTCATGGCACCTTGCCAGATTTCAACGTCTGCGGGGTCCACGCAAATTGCATGATAGAACGCAATTGATTTTGACCATGGTACAACACAGACACTTCATCCTGTACAATATCCACTACAGAGGACACAATATTATCTAATGTGTAAATGCGGGAAGAAAGCATGTTTATACTATTATCTACCACTGCAAGCACTTTTTCAAGGTTAGCTTGATCAATAGCTCTAAGGCGAGTCGCCGCCTCAATCTGTGATGTCTTCCAGATTTCATTGTAAATAGCATATATCCATCTTTTAGATCTACCACTAGCCGGGCCTTTTATGAAATCATTTAAATCTACATCTTCATTCAGCTTGGAGAGATGTAGTTTAACCGCAGCTAATGTAGAATGTTTTAGCCAATTTTGACATAATTTGCCCACTGAATAAGTCGTGACAGAATGGTCAGTATCAAAACGTGGATCAGGTCTGACTTGTTTAAAGCCTTCAGATAATCCCACAAAACGGTGCTGGCAAGAATCAGCACTTCTGTGCCACATCAGCCAACCTTTTGGATCCATACTGGATATGTTAAAGGATGAATTTAGCAAAAGGGACTGCAAGTCCCTAATGGAAAACAGAGTAAAATTATTCCAGCCAGAATATTCTTCTAACTCAGGGATGGTAGGAGTGTTTAATTTTTTAGAAGCAGCCAATCCAAAGCATGTTGTCTGTGAAATAGAGGAATTAAAAAACAACATATGATTCGGGATGAGACAAGCACGGTGCAAAGCCTCAGTGCCTTGTACCTGCCAGTATTTAGATCCCCAAACAGATTTAAGGTCAATAGTTTCCTTCCACAATTCGTAGCCGCCAACAGCCAGCTGATCAAGAAAGGACTTCGAGTACAATAATTTGGTATCGGTAAGTCTAACCTTGGACATTGGCTTCTGTGTCATTCTAAAATAAAAGGACTCGGGATTGGACTGATTAAAGTCAGTAAAATAAGTGTACTTTTTCAAAAAAGTACTTGAACTGCCTTGTTTAGGAGCCGGGCAATGCTCCCATTGTGTATAATTTACAGTACTCCTTCTAGAAGTAGTTTTATGTAAGAAGTAATTGCCAAAATGTTGAAAGCAAAACAAATCACCATAATTAGCAGATTCTAAGTACAAATCTTCAGCATCAAAGGCAGCATAGTATTTCAAATCAGAAAACAAAGTCTCTACGGCCTGAACATCCCAATCATCAGAACGTATGTTTTGTTTCACTACATCCCCCATGTTGACTCTAAGAACATTAGGGACATTAACAACCTATGTAGGGCCATGAATTTGAAATCTAACGGCATCCCACACAATCCCATCAAGGACAGGCCAAGCAGTGATGTTAACAAATGTCAAGTCTCTTTTCAGTCTGTGTGCAGAATGCGATGAGGACAGGGGGGCCAAAGTTCCATTGAGATGTTGAATGCATGTTCTTTCCTCGACATAGTGTCCATTGACAATTCGGAAAACATGAAACACAAAACCAATTGACACAAAAAGATAAATTGAAAAAAGCACCAGCCAAATATATGTCCAAGGGAGAATCAAAAAATGTTTTTTAAATAAACTGGCATAAACTGCAAACCGTGAGGGTTTCTTCGAGGCATTGGAAACAGAGTCAAATGAAAATCTGGATTCTGTGGCCAAACATGTCTGCAGATCTAGCATAGATAAGTCAGTGGGGTAAGTGTAGTCAATTTCATCATAGTCTGTACCAGGCAAAGCACTTAATAAAGGACTGGAAATTGTAGGCAACTGGATGACCACTTCTGGTTCAGGATTAGAAGCAGTGGCCAAAATAGAATTTCTCACAATGGACGTACAGGAAACTGCCGGAGTCATACTAAGAAGAATCGGCCACTCTGTGTATCTTGACATTGTCAATTGAGATAAACCTGTTTTCCTTACGACCTGGAAGCGGTGGTAAAATGACTGTTCTTGTGCCCTTCACTCCAAGGACCGGAACCGGAGCTCGATAGGAAGGTCCAAATTCTTTCTTGTTATCGATCTTCTGTCGAACCAGTTCTCCAACTTGGGGTAGCCAGCCAACTACCAGGATCCGCAACGCATCATCCGATGTGGAGGGCAAATGTTCCTTTGCAAGACTGTCTCTGGTCTTTTGTAGATCCTGTAAAACATTGCAATGTTCATCTACGTCAAAGGTTGTGGCGCGAGCCACGCAGTCTAGACCATCAAGGTCAGGGACGTACATCTTGATGCCAAAGAGCATTTCGTATGGGGTCCCCCCACCCAGAGACCTTCTAGGGAGATTATTAAGAGCACGCTGCACGCCATTGAGGTGGGCTAGCCAGTTTCTGCCAGTGCCTATAACTCGAGCTGTCAATGATTGCTTTAAGTCACGGTTCATCCGCTCCACTACACTATTACCCTCAGGTCTGTAGGGAGACGAAAACTTGACTTGGACCCACATCGAAGTCATGGCATCCTTATACGCCTTAGAGGCGAAAGCCGGACCCTGATCCGAATGGAAGGTACCACAGGCAAAAATCCCTATACACGCAAATCTCTAATGACAGTCCGTGAATCAGCGCTGCGATGTGGCCATACCCACACAAAGCGTGTGCATGAATCAACTGCTACTAAGATGTACTTATACGCAGTATCAGATGAAAAAGGACCGCAGTGATCTAAATAAACACAACCTAGCGGTTTATTAGATATGTACAACTGTGTCTGTGGCGGACGCGCAGCAGTCGAAGGTTTAATCTGCTGGCAAATGTCACATTGAAGGACATAGTCTCGCGTCTGTTTGTACAGTCCCCGCCACCAGAAACGTTGTTGTAATTGAGCTACAGTGGCCGAGACGCCCGCATGCGCAGACGCCACATCTTCATGCGCCGCTGTAATCAACGCAGCCCTGCGATCCGAGTTGGGAATCAAACGTTCCCCAACTTCAGGAATTTTCACAAAAGGAACCTTTTCGGGACTTAAGTGGTACGTGTACTTCGAAGGGAACCCCGTAGGATGTTTACCTCCCTTCTCAGTGGCAGCAACAGCCGCCAAGATGTCATCATCAATCTTACTTTTGGACCGTGTAACTGCTGCAACTAAATATGTAGACACCGCTGATTTCGCCGCTTCATCAGCAAGCGAGTTACCAACAGCGTGGACTCCTACACGCTGATGGTCGAGAGTATGAATAACAAACACGAGTGGCAACTGAGCCTTAAGCTCAGCCACTCGAACCCAGATCATCTTATGTTTTATTGTGCTACCCTTGGAATCACGAAAATCATTCTGAATCCAAAAGAACAAGTTCTCATTGTAAGACTGGACACAGTAGTAAGAATCACTCACAATAAGAGAAGTCACACTAGGATCAGCGTACTCCAACGCTAGTAAGAGAGCACGAAGCTCCGCCAATTGTGCGGTGCAGTCCCCTAGAGTCTGCGTGAGAACTACTCTGGACTTGAACTCATCTTTCACCATGGCACCGACCACAATGGCGCATGTGGAAATGTAGGCATGTTTAGAGCCATGCGCAACCTGCGCCGAACCATCAGTGTATATGATGCAATGGAAGTCCTCCAAAGGTCGCATAGCTAGAGGAGCAGGGTGAACGAATTCATACTGCAAGTACTCCTGCGACCGTAATGAGGCGTCAAAAATAAACGTGACATCCGTGGACGTCAAGGAAGCAGCCCATTGAATCCATCGAGGGTGCAAAGCTTTAGAATTTGGTACACTGGCTTTCGTGACTGCTTCTAAATGAGGACAGGGTGTAACAACCAACATGCGTTTTCCCTGTGACAGAGCACGTTCCTTAAGAATCGCCATCTGCACAGCCGTTAAAACTTTATCCACAGTGGAAAACCGCATTTCAGCCGAAGTGTACAAGTGTGACTTGTAAGCAATATATACTGTGTCTCCTTCATTAAAAGTGAGGTATGTGAAACCCACCATCCCAGGAATGATTCTTATTACCAGGTTAGTGTGGTTATCATGAGTCAGTAAGAATTTAGAAGCGAGCAGATCAGCCTGCAAGGATTGCAAGATGGCTGAGTGCTCAGGCAGCCAGCATGACTTTGAAAAAGGTGGTTGTATCAAAGCATACAAAGGCTTGATACGCTGGGCATATTCCGGAATGTATGTCCTCCCGAAATTTAAAAAGCCCAGTAAAGACTGTAATTTTTTCAGTGTTGTAGGAGCGTGCAACTGTGCACATTTCTCCAAGAAGTGAGGAGCCAAACCTTTACCTTCATTGTTGAGCTCATAGCCCAGGAACAACACTGTGTACTCCGCAATGTGCGATTTTGCAAAGTTAAATTTGTAACCCATGTCTGCAAAGGTACAAATTATGGAGTTCACTCGACACAGATGCTCCAAAATTTCATCGTCCGTGAGATATAAGTCATCCACATACGAGCAAGCATCTGGGTCGATCCTCTCCAAAAGAGAGACTATGCGGGCGGTAAATATACCAGGACTATTCTTATAGCCCATTGGGAGACGCCGAAATTGTTTTTGGACCCCGGCGCAAGTAAAGCTGGTCCATTGGGAGCTAAAGCTATCCAATCTGTGGGCATAAAAACCGTTGGAAATGTCAAGCGTGGTCTTAAAACGATTACGCACAAGAGTATCCACTAGGGCAGAGCCGTGAGTATTCTGTACTGCACAGTTGCGGCAATGCGAGTTTAAATGCCGGTAATCCAATACCAAACGATATGACCCATCTGGCTTGGTCACAGTAAAAAGAGGGTTATTCATCGGTGACACACATGTTTCAATAACTCCTTGATATTCCAATTGTTCAAGGATTGCCGCAACGGAAGCTTTGGCTTCACACCGTATGGGATATTGAGGTTGAGGCTGCGGCTGAGACCATAAAGGAATCTCGTGGCATGGGGACAATTTATCCCAACCACATTGGTTGCGGTACAGAGCCAGTGCTAGAGCCCTAGCCCACTCTCCTGCAAAATGTTGCGCATGCTCCTTCGAGACAGTGTTCGTGAAACTCGGGATGATTACCTCCACTCCTCGCGGCGCTGTGAGCACAAAAGGTGGGGGCCAGTCAGCCTCCGAAAGCAAAATGTCATATGTAGACGAAAGTTTTTCCCAAAATACCCCTTTGATGGTACGTTGTATGTCACCTTCTAATACAGGACAATTTTATAAAGTCTATCAGGGGGAGCAACTCTTGGATCGGCTGTTTCTATCACAACATAAATATCAGTCGCTGTCACCTTCAGTAGTGGACGCAGGGCCTCTCTCACAATGGTAATCTCCGCTGCGCTGTCCAGCAAAGTCAGAGTCCATGTCAGATTCTGAAGCCGCGTTCTCACTATCTGTGGCATATCGATACGCTGTTAAAGCCGCGACTTTCTTTTTGGCAAACTGTGGTCTCTTCGGCGTTGAGCCGTCCAGCTGTCCTGTGCCGTCTGTCTGGCGGGGCTGGTCACGTCCTTGCTGACCACCCCGACCCCTTCCGCCTCCTCCACCAACGGTCTTCGGGGCGGATGAGTCCTGAAAGGAACGAGGAGAGCGTTGATCAGAAACCTGAAATCGATCAGGTGATTTAATCGTCGCGCGATCACGCAAGTCATAAACACGTTCCGTTTGCGCAGGCATCGGAGACGCAGGGTGAGACTCCTGTTTCTGTTGTTGATGCTGTTGCTTACCCTGTTTCTGTTTTTTAGGCCAATTTTGTTTTTTGGACTGGGGCTGAACTTCTGTTTCTGAAGTCTGCCCTTGGGGTTGCTTTTTCTCTTTTACAGAAAAAGGCTTTAGAACCTTGCTATTGCGACCCACTTTTCTATAAGCAGCCACAATAATCCTCGCTAACTGCCTGGGTTTATCAGCATCGGGAACCGCATCCAAAGCATTAGCTACCTGAAAGTTCACTGCATCCCCCTTGACATTAGCAAGAATGAGATCGCAAACTATATCAAAGGAGCCACACAGGCGCATACCCAATTCAACCACTGCCTCCGGTCCGTGATCATCCTGAACACGTTTAATAATCGTAGGCAGGACAGCCATAGACGGAGTGCCGTAACACCTCGCATAGACCGCCACAAATGTTTTTCCCCAGGTCTCACAGTCAACGAGTTCGGGGGCCAAATCCTTCGGTAAACTAATCGTTAAGATTCTATGTTTATCACCGGGAGTTGTATTAGGAAATACTGCTTCCAGCTGGTCAAATTTCTCGGCAAGCCAGAAAGGAAAATCATCCTTTTCCTGGGGACGCTTACCCATCACTGCATTGACCATCACAGGACTGAGCTTCAAACCGCCCTGTCCCACTGGAAGAGCCGGACCCCCCGGGGGCCCACCCGTAAGATGACGACCTATGTATTGCACTAACGCACGAATCACGGCAATCGAAACCACATGTAGTCTACGAACCTCCGCCAAGGAACAATTGCCGTGTTGAGGATGAGGAGTAAATCCTGCCAGAACAGGCCAATTTGCGCCTGGAATGGACAAAGGACCTAAACTCGTAGCGGTTAAAAAATGGGGTAGGGCGCCACCAAACCAAACGCTATGCTGCCAATGATCAATAGGTATTTCCAGTGCCCTGTACGGAGTATATTCAGCCGGCACAGGCGAGGGAGTGTAAGTGTGGAACACGTTAGAATTTGCGTCCACAGCCAGAAATGTCACCACCAAAATCACAGCCAAGCCATCAACGGGTACATTGTAAGTTTGCAAATGATTGCGCACAGCAATTCGACTATGCTGCGGAATGTCCACAGGCTGGGCCATGACTGCACAGGAACGGAAGCTTGTTTCCGGTCCAGGGATGGCATGGCTTGGCAGTTCGGGCTGGACTGTTCCCATGAGGCACAGGGTTAGACTGA
This sequence comes from Lissotriton helveticus, assembly GCF_964261635.1. NCBI lineage: Eukaryota > Metazoa > Chordata > Amphibia > Caudata > Salamandridae > Lissotriton > Lissotriton helveticus. Next base: position 2,087,001,062 of record NC_136063.1, read on the forward strand.
TTTGCATATAGCCATGTCTGAACTGGGGTGGCAGAGTGGGCTAAAGAACGGTGATGGATCAAACCCAGATCTTTTGACTGGATGTGAGTGTTTGATTGGTTTAGATGCTCCGTCCATCACCACCCCCTTTTGTACCGCTTTGGCCGCCATAAGTGTTGCAGGGTATGCTCAGCTGTGAGTCCCTTGCTCACTTTGCCACTGGATTCAAGCAAGCCGGGCTGAAGACGGCTGTAATGCCAGAAACCGGTCCTCGGAAGCTTGTTTCCGGTCCAGGGATGGCATGGCTTGGCAGTTCGGGCTGGACTGTTCCAATGAGGCACAGGGTTAGACTGATTTGCATATAGCCATGTCTGAACTGGGGTGGCAGAGTAGGCTAAAGAACGGTGATGGATCAAACCCAGATCTTTTGACTGGGTGTGAGTGTTTGATTGGTTTAGATGCTCCGTCCATCACCACCCCCTTTTGTACCGCTTTGGCCGCCTAAAGAAATTATGCGCCACCCTCATCAGGGGAGAAAGGAGGAGAACATAGTAAAGGGACCCGAAACCAGAGCAAAGTACAATGAAAGCCTAAGAGATCATACTCACAAATTAAGGAGTGCAAAAAGGATCCATCATAAAGCAGGCATAGACTCAGAAAAGGTGGGAAGAGCTTCACCTGGACTGCAAATACGTCATTTAAAGCCGTCTTCGACCGAGTCCCCAGGGCAGCACTATGGGAAAAGTTAAAGAAATGGGGAATCCCACAAAAACTCCTGGAGGCAATTATCCAGTTACACTCTGACACATGGGTTCAGGTGAAGCTGGGGTCCGGCACACATCTCTCCCGGAAAATCATGACAACCAGGGGTGTCAAGCAGGGTTGTGTGCTGGCCCCGCTTCTCTTTAATCTGTTTATAGCTGATTTGCCAACACCCTTGGAAGAAACCAACAGTCACCCACCAAAGATGGGTGGAGCTCCCATAAGCAACCTGCTCTATGCTGACGATCTAGTGCTCTTTAGTCTCACACGAGTGGGGTTACAAAGGCTTTTAGCTAAATTATACAATTACACTACTGCAAATCAACTAGAGGTTAACCTAAAGAAAACACAAGTGGTTACCTTCGGTAAAAAAAGAAAAGCAGGGGGAGGATGGATGTACCACAACATGAGTATTGCAGTAGGAAGCACTTATAAATACTTAGGGGTTAACCTCGACTCAAGGGGCAACCTTGCTAAACAACGTAAGGAGATATCAGTTAAAGCTGTGACCCTACAGGTGACCCTCTCAAAGCTCTCAAAAAAACTGGCCGGCCCAAGCCTAACACCTTTACTTGAGGTAATGAGAGCAAAAATTGGCCCGACACTGGCATACGGCATTGAAACCTTTAAGGGTAAACTAAATAAGATTATAAACCAACATGTCACTAAAATCTACAAAAAGGTCCTCCGCTTGCCCAAAAGTGCCTCTGCCGCTCAGATTAGGCTAGAACTTGGCTTATTAAACTATGAAGTCTCTAGCACTGGCACGTTTTTAAATTTTTGCCATAAACTGAGACAAGCAGATGCAGGCTCACTGGAGTCACTAGTTTGGCTAGATATCATCGAGAAAAACCCAGGGGGCTCGTATGGTCGCCTTTTTAAAGATTCCATTCTAGAACTTTCTGCGGGCAACCTATGGGACCTTAACCCCAGCGTGTCAGTATTCAAAAGCACTGTCAAGAAAAGTGTTAGAATGAGTTCTCTCATTACTGATAAAAATCTCCTTGCCACACGTAGACACGCCTGGGCTATTATGAACTCGTACGGGCGTATAGGCCCCGCATCCTATCTGGCATGCACGTATTCTCTGCACCTAAAACTTAGTTTTCTGGCCATCAGACTAGGTGACTGGCAATTTTTAAAAGATCTGCCAGGCTGGCGCCGTACGTCCGACGTACTGTGGTGCAGAGGGTGCGGAAGAACGGTTGAAACAATGGAGCATGTGATCTGTCTCTGCCCAGCATTTACGTCACTGCGCAGACTCAAATTGAAAGCGGAGTGGAACAGGCTTGGAATTCGGACTTGCAGGCAAGCAATTATCGCGGCCCTAAGCCCAGAAAACACAGCCTTAAACATAGGCCTCACAACCTACATTCGCCATGTATACCGCCTCCTGTCGATAACCTAAATCAAATTGCAAGATTTTTAAACTGTTAAAAACCCTTTTTACTATTGCATTTTCCCACAACCTGTTGCTATTGAACTGTTGCTGCTATTTTTATTCGTATTCATTTTTAATATTTGTAATTATTTGTTAGCAGTTGTTGGTTCACAAGCTCATTACTGCCAATCACTGGTACAACAACTTTCTTCCCTACTAAAGTTAGTTTAATACTATTTGGATTGCTTACAAAGGGGAGTTGTATAATGTTTCGGACCAGTACCTACCTGTCGCTGCTTATGTGCTGCTAGTTTTTAAGTTTCTCTTTTACATTGTGTATTGTTGTTGGTGTCTCTTTTAAGGATGTTATTTTTATATCCAAATAAAGATTGTATTATTACATGCGTCATCTGGAAGCAGAAATTAAAGAACATTGAGGAAGAATGGATCAAAGTCTACGAGCTCTCCAGGAGTAACAAACAAAAGCAATTTGGGACTATGATAAAATCGACAGGCACAGAGGCATAACTAACTCAGGTAGCAAACATATATATAGTTAATCCGGCAGAAACACAGCAAGGTAATAAGTGCAAACAAACAAATGACAGAGCAGACAGTGATGGCAAGTTTTTTTTATGGGTGAAGAGTGTAGAGCGCATGATAAATTGGCAGTTAAAAAGCGTAAATAAAATAAGAATTGATGGAGCACCAGGAACCACTGGCGTCTCAGGCAGTATGTTTATGGAAATTACATCTACGCTCTACAAGCAGATGTCCCAGACTCATGGCCAGGGTCCTTCTTACAGCTAATGTTTAAGAAAGGAGACAACTTGGTCCCTAAAATTGACAGATTAATAGCTTTGTTGGACATAGAAAGAAAAGGATAAGACAGTACTTTACTGAAATTAACTAGATGGATTGACGAAACGAGATATTACCCTTCTACCGAACATTGTAGCTCTATCCTGCATAGCACAGCTATCAAACACGTGCGCATGCTTTGTGGATTTTCTGGCTGCATTCAATTGGGCCTCCCATAGAAAGCAATGAGACAAGCTGAAACAATTGAAGATTTCGGACAATCTATTAAATGCCACCATCCATACTATGCAGTAGAACCTGGTAACTGGCTGGAGATACGGTCTCCCAAAAACTCTAGACTAAAACAGGGATGCATTTTAGCCTCCATGCTATTTAACTTATGCATGGCTGATCTGGCAAGGCCCTTTAAAAAGCCCAAAAATCGGGCTGCAAAAGGTGTATTTTCTGCACAACAGGACGATTTCGAAATATTCCATCATACCAAAAAAGACTACACAAGGGGTTAAACATATGTTACAAGATAGGTACGGAGTTCCTCTGTGTCATGAGTAGAAATATTTAGGCTTGATCCGGTCAAGGGGTCTCTGCACAGACCCCTATCGTGTGATGAAAGGAGGGGATTCCCGGTGTCGGCAGTCGGGTAGGTCAGACGGCTTTGTGCGTACTTCTCACTGGTGAGTGAAGCGCTTCAACCCGTACCATTCTCAGAGGTGAGTTCTACAAGTACGGACCCAGGCCGCTGTTAACTTCACACTACCGGGCAAATTATTCCGGAAGCGCCGGGTTGTGGGGGAATGTCTGTCCTTGCCCTGGTGTGTTGACGTTACTCACTCTAGCCACAGCTGGATTGGGGGACTGTAGCATATCGGGAGGGGGGTTTGGATGCAAGCCGCGGACTGGGGCTTTCGAGATGGTTGTAGGTGGCCGAGGCCACCGACTTTTGAACTCCTTTTGAACCACTTTTAAAGGGCATGATATACTGCGAACAGGCAATATCGACCATGATAATTTGAGCAGAGCTCTATTCCTTCTCATCCTTTTTCCTCCATTAGCACCCATTTGGGTCCCATTTTAAACTAACAAATGAAATGATGATGAAATGATTACGCACTTGTATAGCGCACGACTACCCATAGGCATCTCGGGGCTTGTACAAATACCGCCAAGGAACCCTTCCTGGCCTTTCCCTGAGATGAGCCACTCCTGGGAACCCCCAAGGTGAAGTCAGGCATCCTCAGCGTTGTTGGGGCCGTTGTAGAGATTAAGCAAGCTATTGCCCAGAGGTAAAGAGTGGAACTCATGATTAGAATAGGCACCGAGGCGAGAATTATCAGGTCTGAGGAAATTGAGCCCGAGACCCGACGAGGCGGGAATTGAACCCTGGTCCCGGCCAGACAACTGCATCAGGGTCTGCCGCTCTAACCATTGAGCCACACTTCTCTACCGCTGACCACTGTAGCAAATACTGTTTGTGAACAGCTAGGTGAGTCCTTACCTGTCATGTTTGACAATGTCCAATGAGTTTTATCTATGCAGCAAATTGTTAAGCAAATGATCAGATTAGAGCATGTTATCAATTATATACCAGTCTGATCACCTATTTTACTCTTCACATGTGTTTAATCGGTCAATGCACAGACCTTTGTCATGAGCACCCAATCACGGAACGGTGTGATCTCGTCCTGTAAACAAATGCTTGATTTCATGTGAGTTCTTTTGAATATTTCCTCCTATTTTTCCACATCCAGGTCTACTATGAAAACATAGGGTATGTAGGCTCCACTTACCTTGTAGTGTAGATAGTATCAAGTCGATCCTGAAGAAGTGTCATGATCAGTTTTTTGACAAATTAAGACACAAAACATGTTGATCATTTGAGAGCAGGGTACTTACCATTAGACACCTAACGACTAGGTTTGGCCACTCTCCACGTTTTAATTAGGCAGTTTACCTTAAGAATAAAGCTTGGATAGGAGTAACTGACCTATTTTAATACACATTTTTCCAACATCTACACACACTAGTCCCCTCACCCCCACTACCCCCACTGCACCCACCGGCAGGAACAATAGATCCCCGATAAAGAGCCCCGGTTCCGGGTGCCCGTCAGGCATTGCAGCGCCGACCTGACGAGGGGCAGGCTCAAATGATGAAGCATGACACCTAGCTTGCTGGGTGTGTGAGAGCCCTAGTTCCACAAGGAGGAATCCCCCTCCTTTCATCACACGATAGGGGTCGTGCAGAGACCCCTTGACCGGATCAAGCCTAAATATTTCTACTCATGACACAGAGGAACTCTGTACCTATCTTGTAACACCTGGGCATGTATGCTGGACCTCGTTAAACTGGCCCCTTGTCCCTCTCTTGGTTCAACACTTTAAACATATACAATGAAAAAAATTATCTAGAGGCCAGCCAAAACAAGACTTAAGTGATGGTTTTCAGTTACTTTGAAAAAAAGATCTTAATCAAGTGGAGATTGGGAGCCCTGACGATCGCAACCACAACAATTTACAAATACCTTGGGGCATGCTTCAGTGATACAGGGAAGTCATCTACACACCAGCTTAAGATGAAGTCAAAAGTGCAAGCAACTTTCTATGCTCTATGCAAACTATGCAGTCCAAACACAGTACAGATCAGGAGGATTATAAAAACCAAACTGTTGGTGACGGCAGTATATGCACAACAAGCGTTGCCAGGTCTAATGGATGTGATGCTAGGAAATACCCAGTGCCAGGGCTACAAGACATTTTTAAGACAACAAACAATATATGGGCAACAGCATGTTTCGGCTACAGTTTGGCCTTTTTCAACATAAATATGAATGTCTGTGCATGCAGGTGAAATACTACTATCAGGTTCTCAGTGCCCCAGCAGGATCACTGAAGAAGGAGAGGATAATCCCTGGAATAGATATATATGCAAATGGCCGTTGTAGCACTAAAATGTCAACTGAAAATGGTGTACAAACCGCGCTGCCATGTAGAATGTCATAAACAAACACCCTTACCAACTGTTGAGGAAAGATGATATGACCAGATTCAAGGGGAATAATAGTCACCTAGGCCTAATGGTGTCCTACGTGGCCATATGTGTACCAAGCTCTGGGAAAGAAATGCCTAAAAGGAATTCAATGCACAAGGCTGGTGCCCCAGCCAATTAAAGAACTAAAGCCAGGGTGGAAGTCTTTGGCATACATAGTTAAATGTACCTAATTTATGAAAAGAGTTGCACGGCTGCTGTAAAACAGCATTGCAACACTTTTCATTGTGCCCTTCTTGCAGGACCCTGGATGCACAATATTTACTGTTCAGCGCTCCATGTCCCAAGGATTGACAGATATGTCAGAAATCCTGATGTATCTGTCGGCACAAAAATGGCGCGTGGACAAAGTGTGTCTGGAAACAGATGCAACTCCAGCAATGTGTCATTTCACAAGGGGCAAGCTCCATGTGAAAAGGTCTGCATCACCCATACGCCTGCTTGAAGTGGGCATAATGATTTGATGCAGTGAGGCCATAGAAGTGCTCATAGATTTCACTGCAACACTTCAACAAGCCATTTCTGGCCCGGAACGTCCACCTTGCATACATTATACCTGTTGGTGGTAAAAATCGCCTAGACATGTCACTTTGTAAATATGGTGCACTGTGGCACATTTTTTATGCCCTTCAGCATCACAAAAGGTGACGCAATGGTGACATAAGGGTTACATAAAGAAGGCCCAGGATCTGCAAGTACAGAGTGGAGTTCCAACTGAGCCTGATATGCTGCTTCACAACCTTACCACAACAACGATGCAAGTTACTAAAAACCAATGCTCATGTCAAAAGGAATACAGAAATGTGCAGATGCAATATCAGCCCTGTTCTCTAGCACCTCCCCTTAAGACTTGGTCAAATTTAGGAAATAGCTAACAAAGGCATGATCTCGCTTGGTGAATTAAAGGGATCCGGCGGCAAAAAAAAGCAAAATGAAGACACATTTGTTTCAGAAAGCCAGCAGAGGCAGTTTAACACTATTTCATGATTAATTCAGGCTTTTTTAAAAAAAATTTTATAATTAAGCACTACACTTTGCCGCAGATTCTTTTATAATGGACAGATTATCTTAAATGTTCAATTTGCATACAAAGTCAGATCTGTAATGCCGCCACATTTCACATTGTACAATGAGAAAAACAAGTGAGGCATGCTAAGAAGCTGCAAATCAGGAATGAGTGGGCTTGGGAGTTACAAAGTTATTTTTTTTATACATAAGCGACTTACTTCAACGCCTTTATATGTTCTGGTATAAAAAGCACATCAGCACTTTTAGAGGACAAGCAGCTCTAAGTCCATTCGATTCTTTTCAGCTTAATGTGTTGGCACAAATTAGGGAAGCTGTAAAGATCACAAAGTAATTCTGCAACAATGCCCGAAGCTAGCGCAAAGGGCGTACTATTGTTAAATATTCACAAACTTGTATTGGGTGATTTTATTCACTTTAGCCGACTGTTTTTGTATGGATTGGGAGATTGCATTCTTTTAGGTGTCTGAACCTATTTGGGACATTGCAATGATTTAATCTAATTGCGCAATAAAAGGTTCATTCATTTCATTGATTCATTCATTCATTTATTCACACCATTATAGGAGCAAAACTCTCACCAATCAGGCACACCTAAATATTGTTATCCATGACCTACTGATCAGGTGTCTGTCTAGAGAGGAGCAACATCTCCTTGAGTAAGAAATCACAAGGAATGAAATGTTGGCAGCCCACGCCAACTACAGTCCAAATAGACCTCTGGCTCAAATTGGTTTACTTCTGTGTGTTTTGAGTTCATCTTAACCAAAATACTAGAGAGGGCCATGTGAATGCTACATTGCAAGTTAAATCTTGAATTGTCACCTGACTTTAAAAGGCGCATATTGTAGTAATATTGAATTCAGTAGACCTTCCAATAGATGTGCCTTTGAATGTGTCTGGGGTTGCAACACTGGAGTGCTTGTTCCCTGGGGCTCAGAGTCCATCCCCCAGAAGCCTATGTTGTGAAGGAGGTGGAGGAAGCCCTGACATCACACTAAAAGGGACGCGCCCGGGCATGCGGCTGGGGTAAGAGAGGGCCCGTCTGCACCCATTCGCACATGCCAAGCTGGGGCCTCCCTAGTGCCCCTATCTTTTGGAATCTCCTGCTTAAAGGTACTGTCTGTTTAAGAGGAGTGATAGAACTAAGCACTATTTCCTATTTGTGGGAATCTTTGTGCCTGTAATCCTCATCATGTAAGTGGTTGGTTTGGCCCGCCTTGTCATGCTTAATTAATCAGTTATTTAGAGATGGGAAAGCAGAAAAATACTCCCTGAGCAGCTCTCAACAGTACAACCCTTAACGGATGTTTGCAATGCATTGTGGGGTTTATTATTATTATTTATTTATTTTGATCATTTATAGAGCGCCTGACTCACCCCACATGGGGTATCTCCGTGCTATGGACGCAGCAGGAAGGCAGTGGGGGATTAATAGCTGAAGAGTGAGGTTTTTAGTTTTTTTCAGAAGCTGAGGTAGTTAGTACAGAGGCGAATGTCCAGTGGGAGCTGATTCCAGAATTGGGGCGCCAGATGGGAGAATGATCTGCCTCCCATTCTGGTTTGTTTTATTCGCGAGTTGGAGAGAAGGCCTTTCCCCAGCGAGCGAAGAGTGCGCAAAGGTGAGTGTCTGGTCAGTTTGTTGGTCAGGTATGAGGGACCAAGCTGGTTAAGGCTCTTAAACACAAGGCAACAGATTTTGAATTTGATTCTCATGCGAATGGGTAGCCAGTGAAGTTTATGGAGCAGGGGGAGTGAGAGGGTGCGGGACGGTGAACTGGTTACTAGGCGGGCAGCAGTGTTTTGCCCCACTTGAAGGCTATCCAGGGCAGATTCTTTGGCAGCGATGAGCAGGGTGTTACTAAAGTCTAGACGCTGAGAACTAGGGCATGGACCAGGGTTTTTCGGGTGGACGTGGGGAGAAAGTGAAAGACTTTGCGGAGAAGGCTGAGTGCATGAAAGCAGGCTCGTTTTGTGGTGGCTATATGTTCATCGAGGTTAAGTTTGTTGTCGATTAGAACTCCAAGGTTTTTGACAACAGGCTTGGGTGATGGTGCCTGGCCCATTTCTTCTGGCCACCAACTGGGGGACCAAGTAGAGACTGCTTCTCTGAAGAGCATAATCTCAGTCTTGCCCGCATTTAGTTGCAGGAAGTTTCTGCTCATCCAGGCTGAAATTGTCCTCATTCCTTCGAGGAAAGTGTTTTTAATGTCCGGAGTATTTTTGTCGAAGGCGAGGAGGAGCTGTGTGTCATCCGCATAGGTGATTGGGATGAACCTGCTTTTCTTGAGGAGTGCGGTGAGAGGGGCTACATAAATATTAAAAAGCGAGGGGCTGAGGCAAGAGTCTTGCGGTACTCCTTTGGTCACTAAAGTGGTTTCTGAGCTGTAAGGTCCGAGATGAACCATTTGTGTTCTGCCACTCAGGAAGTCCCTTATCCCTTATCCTGGATCCCAACTGCTTCTAATCTTCCGAGCAAGATCTGATGTGAGACGGTATCGAATGGGGCGGGGAGGTCGAGCAGTATGAGAATTACCGCTCGACCAGCGTCCGCCTGCATATGAATGTCATCGATCACATTGACCAGGGCGGATTCGGTGCTGTATTTAGGGTGGAATCCCGATTGTGTGGGGTCCAGACAGTTGGAGGGTTCGAAGTAGTTGGAAAGGTGGGTGTTAATGTGTTTTTCCAATAGCTTACTGTAGAGGAGGAGAAGTGAGATTGGCCGGTAATTGGTAATGATATCGGGCGAGAGTTTATTGTTTTTCCTAATGGGCATAATCTGGGCTGCTTTCCACTCATCCGGTAGCTTGCCTTCTTTGATGGAGCTATTCAAGACTGCACATAATGGTGCGGCCAGTTCGGCTGCGAGTTTTTTGGCCATTTTGGCTGGGAGAAGGTCTTTGGGAGAGCCCGATTTAGCTGTGGAAAGAAGGGATTTGGTTTCGGGAATGGTCAGCAGGGGGAATTTGTCCAGGGTGATGAGACTAAGTGGTCTGTGGGCAGGCTCGGTGACTGAGTTGTGGCTGAGATTGGCATTAGAAGCAGATATTTTATTGTAGATGTCATCGATTTTTTGGGAGAAATGGCTGGCTATTTCATTGCACAGGGATTGAGAGGGTTCTTCAGCCGGACTACAGGCAGTGGGATTAATGAGGCTGTTAGACCTGAAAGAGGGTTTTGGGACCGTTGTTGGCTTGCTCCAGTTGGGTGGCTATGTGCTTTTTCCGGGCCGCCTTTAGGTTCTTGTGGTGAGTACCAAAGGCAGTTTTGAATTGCTCCTTGTCAGAAGCGTCCTTAGTGCGGCGCCAGAGACGTTCGAGCTTTTTACATCTACTTTTTTTCTTCTCTTAGTGCGGAAGAGTACCAGGAGGTCTGGGTGCGCTTGGGGACGTGAGAAGTTTGTTTAAGGGGAATAAGGGTGTCAATGGTAGATTTAACAGCGTCCTGCATGGCCTTTAGACAATGGTCCACGGTGTCTAGGGTTGGCTCATCAGGGGGAGTAAAGTGTTCGTGAAAAAGGTCAGGTGAAAGTGTGTGCCATTGTCTGTGGGCCTGTCTGGGTGGGTTTATCTTAGCTGCGCGTTCATGGGGGCCTGTAAGTTTGAAATCGATTATAGAGTGGTCTGACCATAGAAGGGGTTTGGTGGAGTGATAAGTTGTCTCTGGGGAGTTGGAAAAGATCAGATCTAGTGTGTGACCTGCAGTATGTGTGGGCGCATCGTTGATTTTGGTAAGCCCTAATGCAGTCATTTCTGACAGGAGGAAAGCTGCTTCTGGATCTGTAGGGATCTCGCTATGTACATTAAAATCACCGAGTAGGAGAAATTTGTTGGAGGAAATAACATGAGGAGCGATCATATTTATTAGATGAGGCAGAGAAGGAGAGAGCGGGCCTGGTGGGCGATAGACCAGTGCTCCTTTCCAGCTCAATTGAGAGTGGATGTCTATTCGAAATATAAGGATTTCTATGGTGTCATTGCAAATTTGGTCTAACATGTAGGCCTTCATAGGATCCTTATATAAGATAGCAATGCCTCCGCCTTTTTTTCGTGGCCTGTCTGCTTTTAAGATGCGATAGCCATCAGGAAGTGCAATGGCGATGGCCGGGGTAGAGGCGGGTTTGATCGATGTTTCTGTCAGATAGTCGATGTCTGGGCCGGAAGAGGATATAAGGTCCCAGATGCTAATAGCATGCTTGGGGAGGGAACGCACGTTGGCTAAAAAGCAGTTCTAGCTTGTTTTGGTGTCGTCTGAGATAGCGGGCAGAGTTATAGTGTCGGGGTTGTTTGAAAGGGACAAGGGCGGGACGGTCTGGAACTTGCAATGAATGCATGCAAAGAGGCCTTCCACTGCAACAGGGAAATTGTGCCTGCAGAGAGAAGTAGTAGTACGTGAGTCGAGAGTGGGGAAGGAGTACCTGAGGGCTGTTAGCTCCTGTCTGGTATATTTGTAGTTTATCCCGGCATCAATGGGCTCTTTGATCATAAAAATGGCAGAGTTCCTGGCAGCAGACTGGTGCGGACGGGCGCAGACGGGCTTGCTTTTGGCGCGCCTTCGGCATGCCGCCGGCGCGCCCGCTGCGCGCGTCCGCTGCACGTAGCCGCCAGGCTGCGTTTTATGGTGTGCCACCTCCAACCTCTAGCACGGAAGTGCTGCCTGCCGTGCGCTCCCTCCACAACAATCGGGGAAACCCCGTGGTGGACCGAGGAGCACGAGGCGAAAGGGGCGTCAGAGGAAGAAAGTGGGAAGGATGTGCAAATTTACAATGAAGGTACAGTTTTTAAAAAGGGTTTTAAAGAATTACCCCAGCATTAAAACATCATTGCCTTTCCCAGCGTGCGTCTGGTGCGCGTGGCTGTCAGGCTGCGTTTTATACTCTGCCACCTCCAACCTCTAGCCCGGAAGTGCTGCCTGCCGTGCACTCCCTCCACAACAATCGGAGAAACCCCGTGGTGGACCGAGGAGCGCGAGGCGAAAGGGTCATCAGAGGAAGAAAGTGGGAAGGATGTGCAAGTTTACAATGAAGGTACAGTTTTTAAAAAGGGTTTTAAAGAATTACCCCAGCATTAAAACATCATCGCCTTTCCCAGCGTGCGTCTGCTGCGCGTGGCTGTCAGGCTGCGTTTTATACTCTGCCACCTCCAACCTCTAGCCCGGAAGTGCTGCCTGCCGTGCAATACCTCCATAACAATCGGGAAAACCCCGTGGTGGACCGAGGAGCGCGAGGCGAAAGGGGCGTCAGAGGAAGAAAGTGGGAAGGATTTGCAAATTTACAATGAAGGTACAGTTTTTAAAAAGGGTTTTAAAGAAGTACCCCAGCATTAAAACATCATCGCCTTTCCCAGCGTGCGTCTGCTGCGCGTGGCTGTCAGGCTGCGTTTTATACTCTGCCACCTCCAACCTCTAGCTCTGAAGTGCTGCCTGCCGTGCGCTCCCTCCACAACAATCAGGGAAACCCCGTGGTGGACTGAGGAGCACGAGGCGAAAGGGGCGTCAGAGGAAGAAAGTGGGAAGGATGTGCAAATTTACAATGAAGGTACAAATTATAAAAAGGGTTTTAAAGAATTACCCCAGCATTAAAACATCATCGCCTTTCCCAGCATGCGTCTGCTGCGCGTGGCTGTCAGGCTGCGTTTTATACTCTGCCACCTCCAACCTCTAGCCCGGAAGTGCTGCCTGCCGTGCGCTCCCTCCACAACAATCGGAGAAACCCCGTGGTGGACCGAGGAGCTCGAGGCGAAAGGGGCGTCAGAGGAAGAAAGTGGGAAGGATGTGCAAATTTACAATGAAGGTACAGTTTTTAAAAAGGGTTTTAAAGAATTACCCTAGCATTAAAACATTGTTGCCTTTCCCAGCGTGCGTCTGCTGCATGTGGCTGTCAGGCTGCGTTTTATACTCTGCCACCTCCAACCTCTAGCCCGGAAGTGCTGCCTGCCGTGCGCTCCCTCCACAACAATCGGGGAAACCCCGTGGTGGACCGAGGAACGCGAGGCGAAAGGGGCGTCAGAGGAAGAAAGTGGGAAGGATGTGCAAATTTACAATGAAGGTACAGTTTTTAAAAAGGGTTTTAAAGAATTACCCCAGCATTAAAACATCATCGCCTTTCCCAGCTTGCGTTAGAAATTAGAAAAGAAACTGAATTAGCTGAGAGAAGATCAACTTTATCATCATTCCCACCCCCATACGTGTTTTACAAAGGACATGGTGACTGGAGTTGAAGATGGCCGATTGGAGCCTGTTCAAACAGCTCAGTTTTTACCTATGGTCGTATTTAATAATCCTGAAAATTACCCGCCCATTAGTCCTCCATTCCGTGTTCAGAATAAAGATGGAGAAGTAATATATTTTCATGAGGGGGGAACTGAAGTGAAGAGAGGAAGGGACACAATTTAAGAAACAGCATTTACCCCCAGTAAAGTATAGGTTCAGTGGAGATTAGTTGGGTTAATCAGGTAGGGAGCAAGGTGCTATATGTGTGTCCGAGGGTTTTTATGTTCATATTGCACAACTGATGTCTGATACATTAAAACCTATCATGACCTGTTTGGGAAAGGTTGAGGAGCAGTTACTATCCGCAGAGGGTGTTAATAAAGATAAGGGTAGCCCTCCTCTATTTCTAAAGGTCCCATCGCAGCAGGCAGTTGTTAATAGTCAAGGTAAAAAAAACTGTCATCAAATGTAACCTTAGATTTTGTGCAAGGCAACCGCCAGTGAACTAGTCCTGGTATTGCACCGGTTCCAGCTAATCAAACTGCACGAGGGGTTGTCATTGAGATATGCTTTGCCTACACACTCTGTTAAGTTAGCATGAGCTTATTAGGAGTTTAAACACCATTTTACCTTTTTGCTGCTTCTGCACACAACACATAATTGTTACTTTAGCTTTGAGCCTAGTAGAATGTTTTGCTCCACACGATAATAAGTTATTGCTCTGATATCAGCTTTGCTTGGTGAGCTGTGTCTGTACAGTAAGTGCTGAAATCTTCAAGTATATCTCAACACAGTAGTTGTTATGAGGTCTGATCTTCGCACATTCCTAGACATAACATACATGGAGCTGCGGCCAAGTTCTGGCTTTAGGCGCGTTTTATATTGCATTGCACAGAGCACACACACACACTTGATGGTGCTTTGCATGCAGAGAGCTGGTGGAAGATGATGTGATCCCTTACCACTAGGATCTGAGGTATGGGGCCGCCCTGCTAAAACCCAAAGAGACCTTCTTAGATATAATATAATATACTAACAAGTGACGGTGAGAATTAGGTGTTGTTTAGCCTTCTTCGCTCTAGCATTTTAACATGCTTTCACCTTTTGTATTCTATGGACTAATAACTATGCTGATTACTTTGTTTCTTATAATATATTTGCTTGTATTAGCTAAGATACTGCGCTTCAGAACACTGCATTAGAAAATAAACATTTCAAATGTGCACGCGTCCTCATTTACTCCATGTTCTGGATTGAAATGATTGTATAACGAAAGAGTGTTCATGTGTTCCACGTTATCTGAGGTGTACTCAGTCCATGTTCTGGTTTGTCTAAACATTGGGAGTTTGTAATAACCAATGAGACACTGTAGCTAGTCTGGTAGGGGATTTTTGGTACTAAGGTGAGTTTTGGCACACTCTAATTCACTGAGGTTCCAAGTCTCTATGCACAGTTCTGTATGATAACGGAATCCCTGCGACATGGCCCCCAACCGTTGGTGGTCTTCTTACATGACACTTGAGTATTGCAACATTCGGTCCTTAACCCCTTCACTATTGTTTCCGGTTAACGGTGGTGTTGGACAAACCTACCTATATTTACATAGGTCTTTTCAAGCTTGAATCTTTCTAAATGGTTTCCTTGAATTACTACCCAGTTGTGCTACAAAGTTTACTTTGTACCTCTTTCATTCTGTGTCACTATGGCCGCGGTGAAAATTCCGCAACATAGTCGCATTGCGGTGCGCAATCATTTGCAGACTTATAATGTTCCTGTGGAAGGCATGGCCGTAATAATGGTGGTGAGTGCAGAGGTGGCTTACCCATACGAAATTGTTAACTCGTGGGTGACCTTCCCGGCTGTGAACACAATTACTACTGTGTTCGAAACGTACACTGCCACTGCTGTGCCACTGGAATATACTCCGTATAGGCCACAGGAAGTTCCTATTGATGTTTGGCAGCACCACGTTTGGTTTGATGACGCCCTATCCCACTCTTTGACAGCTCCGAGGTTAGGTCCTTTGTCCATTCCCGGTGCAAATTGGCCTCTTTTGGATGGATTTACACCTCATCCTCAACACGGAGCGTGTACCGTGGTTGAGTTAAGATGACTACATGTAGTCGCAATTAGCGTGATTAGGTCGTTAGTGCAATACATAACCCGTAATCTCCCGGGCGGGGCCCCAGGTGGTGCGGCACTTCCTGCCGGACAGGGCGGAATGAAGCTCAGTCCCATGATGATCAACGCTGTGATGGGCAAGCGCCCCCAGGATAAGGATGATTTTCCTTTCTGGCTTGCCGAAAAGTTTGACCAGCTGGACGCAGTATTTCCTAACACGACTCCTGGTGAAAAACACAGGATTCTGACAATTAGCATGCCAAAAGACTTGACCCCAGATATAGGTGACTGTGAGACATGGGGTAAGACCTTTGCGGCAGTATATGTGAGGTGCTACGGCACTCCGTCTATGACTGTCCTTAAACGTGTTCAGGATGAGCATGGACCTGAGGCTGTGGTTGAATTGGGTATGCGCCTATGTGGCTCCTTTGATGTAGTATCCGATCTCATTCTTGCAAATGTCAAGGAAGATGCGGTGAACTTTCAGGTAGCCAATGCTTTGCAGGCGATTCCCGATGTCGAGAAACCCCGGCAGTTAGCAAGGATTATTGTGGTGGCTTATAAGACCGTGGGCCGCAATAGTGTGGGTCTCAAGCCATTTTCCACTAAAGAGAAAAAACAACCCTAAGGGCAGAAGTCAGAAACTGACGAACAGCCCAAGACCAGAAAACAAAATTGGCCGAAAAAACAAAAACAGGGTAAACAACAACATCAGAGACAGGAGGCTCGTCCTCCATCTCCATTGCCTGCGCCCCCAGAACGTATTGATGACTTGGGCGACCGCGCGACGATAAAATCACCTGATCGTTTTCAGGTTTCTGATCAACGCTCTCTTCGTTCTTTTCAGGACTCATCGGGCTCATCGACCGGTGGTGGAGGTGGAGGCAGGGGTCGGGGTGGCCAGCAAGGACGCGACCAGCCCCACCCAAAAGACGGTAAAGGCAAGCAGGACGAATGTACACCGAAAAGACCCCAGTTTCAGAAAAAGAAAGTCGCCGCATTGACAGCGAGATATGCCACAGATAGTGAGAACGCAGCTTCGGAATCAGACATGGGCTCTGACCTTGCTGGACAGCGTGGCGGAGATTACCATAGTGCGAGAGTCCCTGCGTCTACTACTGAAGGTAACAGCGACTGACCGTTATGTTGTTGTGGAGACAGCTGATACTAGAGTGGCTCCCCCTGATAGACTTTATGAAATAGTCCTGTTCATTGAAGGTGACCTACAACGTACCATTAAAGGGGTATTTTGGGAAAATCTTACGACTACCTATGACATTTTGTTAGTGGAGGCTGACTGGCCCCCACCTTTTGTTCTCACAGCTCCAAGAGGGGAGGAGGTAATCCTCCCTAGTTTTGCAGAAGAGTGGGCTAAAGCCCTTGCGCCGGCTCTGTACCGTACACGCTGTGATTGGGTTACATTTTCCCCACACCACGAAATTGCTTTGCGGTCTATGCCACAGCCTCAACCTCAAGTATCCCATTAGGTGTGAAGCTAAGGCTTCCGTTGCGGAAATCCTTGAACAATTGGAATATCAAGGAGTGATTGAAACAAGTGTACAAGTGTGTCACCAATGAATAACCCTCTTTTTACGGTGACCAAGCCTGACGGATCATATCGTTTGGTATTGGAATTCCAGCATTTGAACTCGCATTGCCGTACCTGTGCAGTACAGAATACTCACGGCTCTGCCTTAGTGGATAGTCTTGTCCGTAAGCGGTTTAAAACCACGCTTGACATATCCAACGGTTTTTATGTCCACCGTTTGGATGGTCTAAGTTCCCAATGGACCAGTTTTACATGCGGCGGCATCCAAAAACAGTTCAAACGTTTACCAATGGGCTATAAGAATAGCCCTGGAGTGTTTGCTGCCCGCATAGTCTCTCTCTTGGAGAGAGTAGACCCGGATGCTTGTTCGTACGTGGATGATATTTATCTCCCAGACGACGAACTTTGGGAGCATCTGTGTCGAGTTGACAGCTTGATTTGTAGCTTTGCAGACTTCGGTTACAAATTCAACTTTGCAAAATCACACATTGCAGAGTACACAGTGTTGTTCCTGGGCTACGAGCTCAACAATGAAGGTCGAAGATTGGCTCCTCACTTCTTGGAGAAATGCGCACAACTGCGCGCTCCGACAACTATGAAAAAATTACAGTCTTTGCTGGGATTTTTGAATTTCGGGAGGACATACATTCCTGAATTTGCCCAGCGTATCAAGCCTTTGTATGCTTTGATACAACCAATTTTTACCAAATCATGCTGGCTGCCAGAACACTCAGCCGTTCTGCAATCTTTGCAGGCTGATCTGCTCGAATCTAAATACCTACTGACTTGTGATAACCACACCAACCTGGTGATAAGAATCATCCCTGGGGCGGTGGGTTTCACTTACCTTACTTTTAACAAAGGAGACACAGTACCTATTGCCTACAAGTCACACTTGTACACTTCGGCTGAAATGCGATTTTCCTCTGTGGAGAAAGTTTTGACAGCAGTACAGATGGCGATTCTTAAGGAACGCGCTCTGTCACAGGGAAAGCGCATGTTGGTTGTTACCCCGTTTCCTGCATTGGAAGCAGTTACGAAAGCCAGTGTACCTAATTCTAAAGCTTTGCACCCTAGGTGGATACAATGGGCAGCATCATTAACATCTCCAGATGTCACCTTTATTTTTGATGCCTCCTTACAGTTGCAGGAGTTTTTGCAATATGAATTTGTTCATCCGGCTCCTTTGGCTATGCGGCTTTTGGAGGATTTCCATTGCATCATATACACTAATGGTTCGGCACAGGTTGCGCATGGGTCTAAACACGCATATGTTTCCGCATGGCCATTGTGGTAGGTGCCATGGTGAACGATGAGTTCAAGTCCAGGGTTGTGCACACGCAGACTCTAGGGGACTGCACCGCACATTTGGCAAAGCTTTGTGCTCTGATGCTTGCATCGGAGTACGCTGATCCAAGTGTGACGACTCTTATTGTGAGTGATTCTTACTACTGCATCCAGTCTTACAATGGAAACTTGTTCTTTTGGATTCAGAATGATTTTTTTCGTGATTCCAAGGGTAGCACAATAAAACATAAAATGATCTGGGTCCGAGTGGCTGAGCTTAAGGAGCAATTGCCACTTGTGTTTGTAATTCATACTCTTGGTCATCAGCGCGTGGGAGTCCACGCTGTTGGCAATTCGCTTGCCGATGAGGCAGCAAAATCAGCAGTATCGACATATTTAGTTGCAGCAGTTACACGGTCCAAAAGTAAGATTGATGATGATATCTTGGCAGCTGTTGCTGCCACTGAGAAGGGAGGTAAATATCCTAAGGGGTTCCCTTCGAAGTACTCATACCACTTAAGTCCCGATAAGGTTCCTTATGTGAAAATACCTGACGTTGGGGAGAGATTGATTCCCAACTCGGATCGCAGAAATACATTGATCACAGCGGCCCATGAAGGTATTGCGTCTGCACACGTGGGCGTTTCAGCCACTGTGGCTCAATTGCAACAGCGTTTTTGGTGGCGGGGACTGTACAAACAGACGCGCGATTATGTCCTTCAATGTGACATTTGCCAGCAGATTAAGCCTTCAACTTCTGCGCGTCCGCCCCAAACAAGTTTTTCATTTCTAATACACCACTAGGTTGTGTTTATTTAGATCATTGCGGTCCTTTTTCCTCTGATACTGCATATAAGTACATCTTAGTCGCAGTTGATTCATGCACACGCTTTGTATGGGTCTGGCCTCACCGCAGTGCTGATTCACGGACTGTCATAAGGGATTTGTGTGTCTTTCTAGGGATTTTTGCCTGTGGTACCTTCCATTTGGATCAGGGTCCTGCTTTCGCCTCTAAGGCGTATAAGGATGCCATGGCTTCGTTGAGGGTCCAAATCAAGTTTTCGTCTCCAAACAGGCCTGAGGGCAATAGTGTTGTGGAACGAATGAACCGTGACTTAAAGCAATCATTGACAGCTCGAGTTATAGGCACTGGCAGGAACTGGCTGGCCCATCTCAATGGTGTACAGTGTGCTCTTAATAATCTCCCTAGAAGGTCTCTGGGTGGGCGGACCCCATACGAAATGCTCTTTGGTATCAAGATGTATGTACTGGACCTTGACGGTCTAGACTCCGTGGCTGTTGCTGCCTCCTTAGACGTAGATGAACATTGCAATGTTTTACAGACTCTACAAGAGACGAGAGACAGTCTTGCAAAGGAACATTTGCCCTCCACTTCGGATGATGCGTTGCAGATCACGGTAGTTGGCTGGCTACCCCAAGTTGGTGAATTGGTTCGGGAGAAGATCGAAAACAAGAAATAATTTGGTCCCTCTTATCGTGCTCCGGTTCCAGTGCTTGGTGTGAAGGGCACAAGAACAGTTATTTTACCACCACTTCCAGGTCGTAAGGAAAACAGGTATATCTCAATTGACAATGTCAAGATACACAGTGTGGCCGATTCTTCTTAGTATGACACCGGCAGTCTCCTGTCCTTCGATTGTGAGGAATTCTGTGTTGGCCTCAACTTTGAATCCTGAACCTGAGTTTGCCCTCGAGATGCCTGCGATTTCTAGTCCTTTACTGAGTACATTGCCTGGTACTCAACTTGATGAAACTGACTACATTTACCAAACTGACTTATCAATGCCAGATTTACAAACTCGTTTGGCCACAGAATCCAGATTTTCATTTGACACTGTTTCACACACATAAGGGAAGCCTTCACGGATTACAGTCTATGCAAGATTATTTAAAAAACATTTTTTAATTCCCCCTTGGACACATATTTGGCTGGTGCTTTTTTCGATTTACCTTTTTAGGTCAATTGGTTTTGTGTTTTATTTTTTCAGAATCGTCAATGGACACTATGTCGAAGAGTGAACATGCATTCGACATCTCAATGGAACATTGGCACCCCATTCCTCCGCGCATACTGCACACAGATTGAAAAGAGACTTGGCTTTTGTTAACATCACTGCTTGGCCTGTCCTGGATGGGATAGTATGGGATGCTGTTAAATTTCAAATCCATGGCCCCACTGAGGTTATCAATGTACCTAATTTGCTTAGAGATAACATAGGGGATGTAGTTAAACAAAACACACGTTCTGATGATTGAGATGTTCAGGCCGTAGAAGCATTGTTTTCTGATTTGAAATAATATGCAGCCTTTGCTGCTGAAGATTTGAATTTAGAATCTGCTAATTATGGTGATTTATTTCGTTTCCAACATTTTGGTAACACTACCTACATAAAACTACTTCCAGGAGGAGCACTGTAAATTATACAAAATGGGAGGATTGTCCAGCTCCTATACAAGGCAGTTTGAGTACCTTTTTGAAAAAGTACACATATTTTACTGATTTTAATCAGTCTAATCCCAAATAGTTTTATTTTAAAATGACAGAAAATTCCATGTCCAAGGTTAGACTTACCGATACTAAGTTATTGTATTCGAAGTCCTTTTTAGACCAGATTGCCGTTGGAGGCTACGAGTTGTGGAAGGAAACAATTGACCTTAAATCTGTTTGGGGTTCTAAAAGTTGGCAGGTACAAGGCACTGAGGCTTTGCACCGTGCATGTCTCATCCCGAATCATATGTTGTTTTTGAATTCTACCATTTCACAGACAACATGCTTTGGATTTGCTACTTCTAAAAAATTAAATGCTCCTTCCTTCCCTGATTTGGAAGAATATTCAGGTTGGGGTAATACTACAAAAGTTTTGATCAGAGAGTTGCAAACTCTGTTGCTAAATTCGTCCTTTAACATATCCAGTTTGGATCCCACTGGTTGGTTGCTTTGGCACAGAAGTGCTGACTCGTGCCAGCATCGTTTTCTGGGTTTAGCTGAAGGCTTTACACAGGTCAGGGTCGATCCCCAGTTTGAGAGTAACCATTCTGTAACTACCTATTCAGTAGGCAAATTATGTCAGAATTGGCTCAAACATTCTACCTTGGCGTCAGTAAAACTGCATTTATCTAAACTGACTGACGATGTTGATTTGAATGATTTCATAAAAGGCCCGGCTAAAGGTAGATTTAAAAGATGGATATATGCAGTTTATAATGAAATCTGGAAAACATCACAGATTGAGGGGGCTACACGCCTTAGAGCTATAGATCAGGATAATTTAGAAAAAGTTTTAGCAGTTGTTGATAATAGCATTAACACACTTTCTTCCCACATTTACACGTTGGACAATATTGTGTCATTTGTAGTTGATATTGTGCAAGATGAAGTGTCTGTTTTATACCATGGTCAAAATCAATTGCGTTCAGTTATGCAGTTTGCTTGGACCCTGCAGTCGCTTAAGGCCGGAAAAGGGCCATGGAATTACATGAATACATCTTCTCTTTTTGCCCCGTTTAATTTGACTGATAAGCAATGTTTGCTTTCAATGAGAGATGTGTCTTTTTCCATGTTACACATTGAACAATTGGAGTCTTTACCATTCTCTGTGGCAGAGGCCACTACTGCAACGTGACTTATCCACGGTTTGATAACTTTACCGTTTGCTCTTTTCGAATTTAAAAATTGTATGAAGTATTTTGCTATTGGTAGATACGAGCCTCTTGGTTGCTCCGATCTACATGAAAGCCTGGCCGCTTCCTTTTACATACAGATGCCTTAGGGAGGGCAAGGAAGTTTATCTGAAAGGTGAAGAATGCACCGAAACACCGGATCACTCATTAATGTGTAGACATATCCAATTACACGGCTCCTGTAATCAAAACGAGGCTAATTTAGCCTGTGTTTTGAAAGGTACCCCCGTGCCCGCTATCGTCCCCACATTCACATTACTGGCAAACGGCAGTTATTTATTTTTAAATAATGAGGGTTGCTGTGGGTTAATAAAAGGCATTGCTTATGTCATTACAGTCAGTGAACGTGTGGTTTCCTGTAAAAATGTGCTGAATCCACCCACGCATGGGAACCTGGATGTTTCCATCTGGCCGAGGATTCCAACCTTGAAAGCAGAGTTCAATAAGATGAGTCGCATAAGAGCTCTATTGTCCCAAAAAGAAGTTGCCCTGACATCAGCCCGTGAAACATTTGTCCTTCACGTAGCTAACACCCGCACAGAGGTGCATGCTTTATTAAATACTAACCTTCCATTGCATTTTGGTGAACTGATTCACACAATCTTTAACGCAACCTTCACAACGGGGCAGGCGCACTTTTTTAAAGTAGTTAGCAGTGGTCTAGTGACTTTATTTCAAAAGATATTTGGGGTCATTCCTGATTTCTTCCATTCAATCTTTTCCAGCCTATTTGGTGGATTTCCCGTTTTACTGGCGCTGGCTGCAGGCGTACTTTTGCTGTTTTGTTTCATTCTAAATGGATGCACATCCTGTGTTCTAAGACGAGCTGTCGCGGCTGGCACTGTTTCGCAACAGGATGCTTGAATACTATGGTGCGCTGCCGCTCGCCACCTTAAGTGCAGCTTATGGATTATTGTTTCGATTTTCCTATTTTACATATGTCCAGCCTGCCTTTCATTGCCTGAGCTGCGATTTCGACTGGGCCCTGGATTTGTGTCTCTGCAATACGGTGTCTCCTGAGGTGGATTATAACCAGCTCATGAGATCCTTAGTGCTCATGAATTGCTTTGTTCTGATGGAGGGATTATGGCCTTTGCAGCGATGCATGGAATACTGGGTTGTTGGAATATATTCGCAGCGGCGCACGATTTCTTGGCACACAGCTTCATCGAAAACCCACCGAGTTGCCCTCTGCTGGTGCTAGAGGCTCCAGTAATTGAAGAGCATGTATGTTCTTTCCCACTATTGAATTGGATGGCTGAATTATTTTCGGATGAGAACAGTGACTTCCTTTTGGAAGCTGTGGCTGCTTATTTTGCATATTCAGTGCTTGGCTGAGGTCTATCGATGTCTTTATTGACATTGTACTTTTTTATTGTTTTTTTTTGGTGCTATGAAAAACATTTTAAGCCCCGGACCTATTGACTTTGATTAAGGCAAACACTAAATTGTCATAATGGTGAGATTTTGTTTTTTTGGGTGACAAAAATATTTTTTTTCTCACTTACTCAAATTTGAACTGACTATAGCTCTTGAACTCTTCGTTTCAAAAATGAGCCCTTTACCTCATCTTATCTTATCAGTGCTGTGATCAAGGGAGGGTGTCATAGAGATATGCTTTGCCTACACACTGTGTTAAGTTAGCATGAGCTTATTAGGAGTTTAAACGCCATTTTACCTTTTTGCTGCTTCTGCACACGACACATAATTGTTACTTTAGCTTTGAGCCTGGTAGAATGTTTTGCTCCACACGAGAATAATATGCTATTGCTCTGATATCAGCTTTGCTTGGTGAGCTGTGTCTGTACAGTGAGTGCTGAAACCTTCAAGGATATCTCAACACAGTAGTTGTTATGAGGTCTGATCTTCGCACATTCCTAGACATAACATACATGGAGCTGCGGCCAAGTTCTGGCTTTAGGCGCGTTTTATATTGCATTGCACAGAGCACACACACACACTTGATGGTGCTTCGCATGCAGAGAGCTGGTGGAAGATGATGTGATCCCTCACCACTAGGATCTGAGGTATAGGGCCGCCCTACTAAAACCCAGAGAGACCTTCTTAGATATAATATAATATACTAGCGAGGGAGGGTGAGAATTAGGTGTTGTTTAGCCTTCTTCGCTCTAGCATTTTGACATGCTTTCACCTTTTGTATTCTATGGACTAGTAACTATGCTGATAACTTAGTTTTTTATAATATGTTTGCTGGTATTAGCTAAGACACTGCGCTTGAGAACACTGCATTAGAAAATAAACATTTTAAATGTGCACGCATCCTCATTTACTCCTTGTTCTGGATTGAAATGATTGTATAACGAAATAGTGTTCATGTGTTCCACGTTACCTGAGGTGTACTAAGTCCATGTTCTGGTTTGTCTAAACATTGGGAGTTTGTAATAACCAATGAGACACTGTAGCTAGTCTGGTATGGGATTTTGGGTACTAAGTGAGTTTTGGCACACCCTAATTCACTGAGGTTCCAAGTCTCTATGCACAGTTCTGTATGAGAACGGAATCCCTGCAACAGGGTGAAGTTATAGTGTCATTAATACCATCTCAAGTTTTTACTCAAGGGGGAGTGGCTTCAGTGAGAGTGAAAGATGGTGTCTGTCCTCTAAGCTCCGACACAGACAAGGATATTTTTTCACTGTTGTGGACTCTCCTTTACCACACCTTCCTAATACAGATGTGGTCTCCGGCTCTTCATTGTTGGCGGTGAGTTGGCATGCCGTCTTGCACCATAAAGCTGTGTGCTGCGGTGGTGATTTTCTTCATCTAGATAAGAAAGCCTGCCATATTAGGTCACAAAGCTCATGCTAAAGTTTTTATTTTCCCGTTTGCAGTATTTTAGTGCACCCTCTTCTCACTGGTGCTTAATGTTGTGGTTGTATCCTAGTGATGGTTGCCAGCCTTTTAAGGTGCTGGAAGGTTGACCATACTAGAAAGGGTAGTTGCTGCTGAAGGAAACTCTTTTACCCAACTATCTGTCTGCGCCTCTTAAAAGTGACAACGAGGATGGGATTACATTCCCCTGAGGGCAGACTGGATAAGGAGCTAAGGGGGATCTCACACATTTTATTTAAGGTCACAAATGCCTGTGTAGTCAGTGGAGCAATACATTTATGTACTAAGGACTTTTGCATCCACATGTAGGTTTAGGGATCTTCATTCATAAATTCTTTATTTCGGCTATTTTTGCCATAAAAGATTACAGAAATAAAACATTCAGTTAAAAGGAGATTATACATAGAATTCATTTAAATAGACACAGTAAATGATAAAATTCATGCACAGTATAATGTGCGTACTTAAAACCCAAGGATCTTACGGATATTTAGTGGTTAGCATTCCTTAGCGGTTAAGTACCGTCGCTTAGTCCACATAGCTACCAAATACTTAGAAAGTGCAAATACAATGCGTCCAGAAGTTTCAGTTTTTAGAATTCTAAAGGCGTGTGTGTAATGTACGAAACCCACATTTTTACATAAAGGTACTAGCCAATGCTTCCTGGATTTTCTGTAGGCTGGACAGAAGAAGAGCACATGCAGTTCATCCTCTATATCACAGCTACATCCTGGGCAGGGATTATTAGTGGAGGCTGTCCATTTGCTTGTAAAAGCTCTTAAGGGTAAAGTGCCATATCTCCATTGTATAAAAAGTTTTCTGGCTAAGATCAGAAAAACAACATCCATAAAACCTTCAAAGAAGTAAGAAACCTTAAATGCTAAAAAGGATTTAATCAAAGGGCCAGCATGAGAGTCGTGCAAAACGGAGTTGAGTTTCATATCCATAAAAATCCTAGTAAGGGACCTACGCCAGACTTCGCGACAGGCTCTTTCCGGGTCGTACCATAGAGCAGGTAATCCCAATCTTACAAATTCATGTTTTAGGTATACGAGCCAGGGAATTTTTGCTGCACTGTTATAACTTAGTATTTGCTTAAGCTCTAGCCTATAGTTCAACAGCTCTGGCGTTATCCAGAGCCTACACCAGAACCTAAGAGGTTTGAGCACTAGCTCATCTTCTATGGGTCTCAACCCCAAATCTAACCTTAATGGAAGAAGTGGGGTGCTTTGCAGGAGTGTCAGTAGCTGTCTAATAAATTTGGTTTCCGTTTTAGGGATTTCAGGTCTGCACAAGTGTCCCCATAGCTCCCCACCATAGAGAACCGCAGCCCTCGCTTGGGTTTTATAAATCTCCAGTGCGGGGCTCACTGGCTTAAATGTCGCAGTATTAGAAACTTTGAGGATACCCCCCGCCAACTGAGACAGTTTTATTTGCGATTTTACTTGTTGGGGACCCCAGGACAGATTTTCATGCAGTGTTACCCCTAGATACTGGAAAGTCGTAACCCTCTCCAATCTCTCGGTACCCAGAAGGGGATTCGGGCGAGTTGATGCCGGAGGATTGAATATCATAAACTTTGTTTTATCAACATTTATCTCCAATCCACGGCATCGGCAGAAATCCCCAAAACCCTCCAGTATTCATTGGATCCCCATAGG
The DNA here is from genome assembly GCF_964261635.1 of Lissotriton helveticus. Lineage (NCBI taxonomy): Eukaryota > Metazoa > Chordata > Amphibia > Caudata > Salamandridae > Lissotriton > Lissotriton helveticus. Next base: position 2,087,027,460 of record NC_136063.1, read on the forward strand.
TGACTTGGAAAGCAGGAGGGTGTCATCAGCAAACATAATTGCCGGCACCCTCCTGCCTGCCAACCATGGCGCATCATTATTGGCCATTTACGTAGAGGCAAAACAGGGTCGGTGCCAAAACGCACTCCTGCCTCACCCCCCTACCGGCTGGAAACCTAGATGAAAGCGCCCAATTACTCCCGCATTTTACCTGCGCGTAGTTCCCCTCATGCAACCTCATCAGCACATTCAGGAGTTGGGGTGGAACACCCAACTCCCAAAGCACCGACCACAATTTCTCCCGGGGCACTAAATCAAAAGCGGACCGGAGGTCCACAAACACCATGTAGAGGCTGCCACCCTCAATCTTAGCCGTTTTCCAATACAATAGAATTAGGCGAAAGATCTGGTCCATGGTTGAAGTGTTCCTCCTAAACCCTGCCTGATACGGGCTAAGGACTTCATGTTCCTCCATCCATGCCTGTAGATGATCCAAGACAAGCAGCGCAAAATTTTTTTGCGGAACGTCAATGAGGCTGATGGGCCTGTAGTTGACCGGGAGCAGAGGAGAACCCTTCTTGTAGATCGGGACTATCTCTGCTCCCAGCCATGTACAGGGTATCTCCATACCTCTAAAAACTGCATTAAAAACAGTTTACAAGTAAGGGCCCCAAATCCTGGGTTGATGCCTAAACAAAACTACCGGGAGTTTTTCAAGACCCGGGGCTTTCCCCACTGCAAGTTTCCCTATCGCATGGAACACCTCCTCCAAAGTAAACTCTAACTCCTCGTGCTGGTCGATTAAAACTACGGGTGTCAACATACTTTCCCAATCTGGTTCGCCTGAGTATAAAGCTTTGAAATAATCTTCCCATACCAATGCATCGATATTAGGTTCAATAGCAGATTTTCGTTCTCCAGAACCTGTACTAACTATTGACCAAAATCTGCATGCATCCCTCGATTCTAGAGCGGTTTTTAAATTAGACCACCTTTCTAGATCACACTCCTTCTTTGCGTGTCCCATTACCTCTTTGTAGTACAATCTCAGCTCGCAGATTCTGGGTTTGTTGGCTCCGACTTAGCCGTTCTACATACTGAGTTGTACCAAGAAGAAACAGGTGCCTTATTCTTCCTTTTGGGTACCCGGGGATTAAAAACGTCTGCTAGGCTGGAAACCAAGTCCGAATGCACGGGCTCTAGTTTTTCATTATAATCTAAAGACAAGGGATGGGTATTTAGGCGATCAACCTCCAGAAACAGAGGAAGAATTGTATTATATTGTTTAGGCAATTCATCCGGAGATTCCAATATTTTCCCCCACTTAACCCTACGTCTATCATTTGTTAGTGTCAGCCAATCACCTTGGTCTGCCACATCTGCAATTACAATATCCAGAGGCCCTGGAAAAACCATCTCCAGGCTTAAAGCATTATGGTCACTATCAACCCTTGCGATTACCTTAAAATCAATAACCTTAGACCACATCCGTGTTTCAACCATGATATAGTCAAGGCGAGATTCTTGACCCCTCCTATTAAAGGTACACATAGATGGGGTATCGGGCGGAGTACGCCCGTTGCAGGCCCTAATAGAGTTGTTTAGAGTTAGGGCCATAATCTGGATCGCTAAGGGGGACCATGACTTAGAACATGGGGATTGGCAAGGAGGAATGGCCCAATAGTCGTCCTCTCCCAGGAGGGCACCTTCAATCATCCCCCGGAGGGGCTCATAATGACAATTCAGATCACCAGCCACCATCAGATGGGAATCACTAGAAAGAGTACTCAGAAAGTGCGATAACTCATCAATGGTGGTGGATTCAGTGGCTAAGTTTACCGGACATGAGTACACATTCACAATGGCAAGTTTAAATGAATTTGCGCACTTCAAAACTATGCACTGAACATCATCAGAGTATGTAGCCAAAATCCCAGCCTTACAGCCCAGATGCAAACCAACCCAAATGGTGCGGCCGCCTGATGGTCGTCCCTTCCCTCCCCACCGAGCAGGTACATGGAATGTAGCAAATCCCAGTCTATGTTGTTCATCCCTGGCCCAGGTCTCTTGAAAGAGGCAAATATTGTTCTTATCCACCAGGGAACCCCACTCTGGGCAATTTAATTTATGTGTTAGACCTGCCACATTCCATTTATTTATTTTTATTTTATTTATTTTGAAAGTTTTATATAGCGCGAACAAGATCTTTGCAGATAACAGAGCGCTTTACAGAGGCAGGTGTAATCATCAACACGATCATCACGTTCCATTACATAACAAAAGTATTAAGTATAGTACAGGTATGAGGTAGCCAGGCATAGTGGGAGCGTATGATAACAAAGACGCTGTGATTATACAGAGATGGATAGAAAAAAGAATAAGAAAAAGGATCTAAGCATTTCATACTAATATAGGTCATATCATCATCATCAAGATCATCACGCTCCAGTACATAGCAAGGAATTACGTATAGTACAGGTATGAGGTAGCCAGGCATAGTGGGAGCGTATGACAACAAAAACGCCGTGATTATACAAAGATGGAGAAAAAAGGATCTAAGCATTTCAGACTAATATAGGTCACAACACACGTGCAAAGGAATATAAGGCTATATCATAATAAAATGCTGGAGTACTGTTCGCAGTGTAAGTCAAACGCATTGTTCAAGTGTATTTAGCCATAAGGATACTTTTGACTTCTTTCTTAAAAAGAAGGGAGGAGGAGATGAGCCTCGTTTCAGGAGGGAGTGCGTTCCAGATCCTGGGCGCCATTCCAGAGAAGGAGCGTTTGTAAGTTTTTTCCTTCCGGAATCTTCGCGGTTTCAGCAGAAGATTGTTTGAGCTCCTGGTAGTTCTGGACCCCCCGGAAATTGTCAACTTCTGAGTGAGGTAGCTGGGTGATTTCAGGTGTATAGCCTTGTGCGTCATGCAGGCAATTTTCAGCTGTATTCTGGCTTCAAGTGGCAGCCAGTTCAAGGATTTGAAGTCCGGGGAGATATGTGAGTGTTTTTTTGATCCAGTGATGAGTCTCGCTGCCGCATTTAGTGACGCTCTGAGGGGTGCAGTTGTCGTTAGGGGGAGGCCGCAGAGGGCCACGCTGCCGTAGTCTATGCGAGGAATGACCAGAGCTTGTACTGCTATTTGGAAGTCTTTTGCTGGAAGGAAAGGTTTCAGTTTCCTCAAGGTATTTATTTGGAAGTTCGCCCCCTTGGTAGCCTTGCTGATATACTGCTGCATGTTAAGGTTGGTGTCAAGTGTTATGCCTAAGGATTTTGCTGAGTCCACGATGGTCGGTTGGACATTGAGTGCTGTTAGGTGTTTAAGCCATGTTTGAGCGGAAGATATTTTCGAGGGAGGTGAGATTAGGAGGAACTCAGTCTTCATAGCATTGAGTTTGTGGTGGTTGTCGGCCAGCCAGGATTGGGTGCTTCTGATCGTTGAGTTCAGACTCAGGATGTCGTTGTGGGAATGTAACTTGAGATATATTTGAGTGTCATCAGCGTACATGTGAAAGTGTACATTTGATGTTTGTAGCAGGGTGGTGAGAGGCTCCATAACTAGGTTGAACAAAGTAGGGGATAGGCAGGATCCTTGAGGGACACCTAACGACACCGGAACTGGGGAAGACATCAGGTTTTTGCTCTTGAATTTTTGAGACCGGTTGTGTAGGAAGGAAGTGAACCAGCGAAGCACAGTCCCAGAGAAACCCATTCTTGTCTTTAGGAGATCGAGTAAGTTCTCATGTTTCACTGTGTCAAATGCTGACGAAAGATCAAGAAGGATGAGGAGGCAGGTATTGTTTTGATCTAGGATTTGGATGGCATCGTCAATTATGTGTGTCATAGCCGTTTCAGTGCTGTGTCCTGCTCGGAAGCCTGATTGGTGTGGGTTGAGGAGATCAAACTGTTCTATGTGCTTTGTCAGTTGTAATTGGACGCATTTTTCTAAGAGTTTGGCGAGAGTGGGAATGTTGGTAATCGGACGGTAGTTGTTTAGATCAGTGGGGTCGGCTGTTGGTTTCTTCAGTAAAGGTGTAACTTGTCCAACTTTGAGGGAATCCGGGATGGCTCCTTGTAGAAGTGAGCTATTGATAATTTTAGTCCAGAGTGGGAGTAGCAGAGGAGTGAAGTCTTTTACGGCGTTAGCAGGGAGGGGGTCAGTGAGGTGATTGGATGGTTTTAGGGTGCTGAGTATTCTGTCAATTTCTACTTCCGAGTAAGTGTCAAAGGATGACCAGGTCGCATTGTTTTTTAGTTTATTGGGAGTTATGCAGTTGGGGATTGAGTAGAGGCTTGCATCATTGAGGAGGTCTCTCCTTATATTGTCAGTTTTTTCGTTAAAGAAGGATGAGAAATCTTCACAGGAAGGAGTAGTGCTCATAGTGTCGATAGCTGGGGGTTGTTCTTTAGATTGAGATCGGATTAGCTCGAACAGTTTACTTGGCCGTTTTTTTGCTTGGTCTAGCTGGACTCTGAAGAACTCTGACTTTGAGCGTTTAATTTTCCTGAAGTATGCATTTCTCTTTTTCCTCAGGGTTTTAAGATGCAGTGCCGAGGGGACTGATCTCCAGGTGCGCTCTGCCATTCTCATAGCCCGTCTCTCCTCATTGAGACTCCCGTTGTACCAGGGGTTGGATGTCTTAGTGGATGCTCTTTTCAGTTGCATTGGAGCGGCCTCATTGATTATTGAGGCCATGGAGTTGAGATAGTGGTCAGTCAGGTCCTGGACGTCAGTAACGTCGGTAGGGGGGAGTAGGAGATTACAGCTGCTAGGGGGTAGAGAGTTTGCATTGAGTTTCTTCATGTCTCTTTTCCAGACTTTGGGCATGGCGCGTTGCACCGGAATGAGTTTTACTTTTTCCTTGATGAGGAATGTGATAATGTGGTGGTCTGACCAGTCACAAGGTTGGATTGAATCAAGTTGAGTGGTGCCTTCTTTGGAGATGACCAGGTCGAGGATGGAGCCTTTGTCATGTGTTGGAGTGTTGCAAATTTGCGTGAGGTTAGAAGCGATGAGGAAACTTTTGAGGCTATTAACTACAGCGTCACTGCGATCATTCCAGTGGAGATTGTAGTCACCAAGGTAAATTTGTGTGTTTTGCCGTCCAGCGTTGATAGATATTGTGTCCATGAGTTGTTGGGAGAAGAGGAGGTTGTCCCCCGGGGGGTGGTACATGATGTGTAGAGAACATACAGGTTTGTTCTCACTGATGACATCCAGGCATAAGTATTCACAGGAGGTATGAGAAGGGGCGGAGACTTTGTTAATAGAGAGGTTGCTCTTGTAGATGCATGCGATTCCGCCGCCTGTCTTGTTGGGCCTGTCAAGTCTGGTGATGCAGTAGTTGGGGGGGACTAGGATATCCATGATAGGATTGGAGGATTCAGTTAACCATGTCTCAGTTAGTATGGCTAAGTCAATGTTCCTGGACAAGATGAGGTCAGCGACCTCCGTCGAGTGTTTTTGGGCCGATCTACAGTTGAGAAGTGTGCATTTGAGTCTGGGGGTGCACGGGGAGGTGGAGGGGTCCATAGTGAGAGGGACTTTAGTGAGGTTGTCGGGAACAGAGCCTCTGGTGCTATGCGAGGGGTGCCTAAAAGCGTTGGAGAGGATCGTAGGGATGGGCATGTGCGTGATGGCTGAGCTGTTTTGGGTTGCCGGTGCATAAGTGCTGAGTAGGGTGTGTATATCGCTGTCCGAGAGAGTCTTGATTGCGCGCTGGGGGCGGTTGGCGGTATTGCGAGCGGGGATGGAGGTCCAATGTACGGCGCGATTAGGATGTGACTTGATGGTGCGCTTAGGCCTGTTGGAGATATTGCGAGGGGGAATAGAGGTCCCACGTATGGGGAGCCTAGGATGTGGGGGGGAGTTGACGATTCGTTGAGACGTGGTGGAGAGGGGTGTACGCTCGGTGTGCGTGAGGAGTGACTTTGTGAGTGTGTGGAGATCTTCTTTCACTTGGAGGAGGGTGGTCATGATTGCGTCCAGCGTGCCGTTGGGTATGGGGTTAGAGTTATTGGAAGGGTAATCAATAACAGGTGGGGTGAGGCAAATGCGAGACGTGTGGAAAATGGTCGAAGCGGGGGGACAATTGTAGTACTGGGGAGTGAGAGTGGGGGGGGCGATGTTGAGGGGGGAGTGGGGACCAGGAGTAGAGGGGGAGCTAAGGGTGGGGAGTGAACTGTTGAGGGACGAGTGGAGGCTAGGAGTGAAGGGGGTGCATGGGGTGGGAGGGGAAATGTTGGGTGTTGGGTGTTGATCTGGAGCGCGTTGAGTGCCACAGAGGGGGGGGTGCTGTTGGGGGAGGAGTGAAGGCTAGGAGTGGCGGGAGTGCATGGAGTGCAGAGAGTGGGGAGGGAGGTGTTGAGGGAGGAGTGGGGGCCCGGAGGGGGGGAGCATGGAGTGGGGGGAGAGTGGGCACCGTTGGAGGGGGAGCTAGGTGCGGCAGGGGTGTAGGGAGTGGGGGGAGTGGTAATACTGATGGACGAGTGGAGGCTAGGAGTGGCGGGAGTGCATGGAGTGGGGGGGGAGGTGATGAGGGAGGGGTGTATGTCAGGAGTTGTATGAGTGCAGAGAGTGGGGGGGGAGGTATTGAGGGAGGAGTGGGGGCCCGGAGGAGGGGAGCGGGGAGTGGGGGGAGGGTGGGCACCGTTGGAGGGGGAGCTAGGTGCGGCAGGAGTGTAGGGAGTGGGGCGGGTGGTGATATTGAGGGGGCATTTGGGATGGCATAGAGTCGGGTTGTGTGGGTCAGAGGCGGTGGGTCGTTCTGCGGTGTTAGTTGGAGGTGATGAGTTCTGGTTCAGTTGAATTGGGGTATGTGTGGAGGGCCAACCATTGGGGAGGTGCTCTATGAAAGTGGGGAACAGGTTGTCAAGTAGTTCCAGGTTTCTGTCTGTGGATTGAATTAGAATAACCCCGTTATTGTAGATAGTAATGGCTGTGCTGCCGGGGAAGAGTTTAGATGGTGCGATGGAGAGAGTTAGACCATGAGCGGATTTCCTGGTGGTGGAGACGTTGAGTAGGGTGAAGAACGCATTTTTCCATTGAGCTCTGCGAGCGGTGTGGAAGATGATATCAGTGTTCAAGGACCCATTTACCGGAGAGAAGTAGGTGTCAGCAAAGGGTGTTTCAGGGTGGGACCTCAGGAAGTTGTGTTTAAAGCGTTTAGCGGCTTTTTTTGTGAGCGCGGGTGGGTAGATTATTTTATACGTGTGCTTGCCGCAGTGTTCCATGTTAGGATGGCGTCAAGGCGAGTGTGGGGGAGTGCACACTATAATGTCATTCCATGACATTATAGTCAAACATTTCGATTTGGTAACATTAGGGACCATAGTATCACACCCCAAAAGGGCTCCTTCACATGCGGCTACATGGGGGGACTCCAGTGTGTGGGGCAACACTATGCTCCTCAACCCATCGTCGCCATTACCCCTGACAGTCCCCTTAATATGAGGGCGAAGATCGGAAGAATCACTAGAGATTTGGCTACTAAATGGCTCCACAGTACCAGCAGAATTCACATTACTCCTACCCAGAGCATTGCCCGATATTTCAACCTTGGTATGCTGCAGTCAATCGACCATTTCCAGGCTACTGAACATATTTTGGGTGACTATATGGCTCTGCCCAGTCGGTCGCCCATGCCAACCCTTCTCCACCCCTACCCACACCATGGTGCATTACCAGGGACCAATCACCTCCTCTATCAACTAAGTTGGGTGGAGGATAAAAATATGATAGTGGGCGGGGTTCAATAGATGTCCCAACATTGTTATAGCTCCAATTGCAAATATACTCCACAGTGCGGGGATCCTTAAAGTTTACCAATACGCAATCACCTGGAATGGTTTTAGGGCTGTTGCCCACCCAGGAGAACCTACGTACAATCAATATTTCACTGGTAATGCGAGAAGGTAGTGGTCTATTATTGTTGAGCCAATAGGTGACTTTGTTTTTAGGGACATATATGATTCCTGACCGAGGTTGCTTATTTCAGGAACTCCAGTCAGTACTACCAAATATGGGCTTGATTCAGGGAAACCACTACAGGTAAAACCCCACCACTCTCTTTTGATTGTACTTTGGTTGCTGTAGTGCCCCTTCTAGAGATATTAGTAGGAGTAGGCAAGACTGCCAAGGATATTACCATCGGTGCAGTAGGTGTATCTAAGCTAGGTGGCGCAGCAGAAGAGGGAGGTTTGTGTATTGCAGACCCAGCAAGTGCAGTATTCAACTGAGCATTACCCAACTGCAAAACATTTGACTTTGTACTGTCCAGAATCCCCCGTGTAGCTTGTTCAAGCTGGAAGAGCTGCTGATCGATGCGCAGAAGTCTTTCTTCAAGTGGTTCGAGTGAGAATCTTAACAGAGCACCCAATTTTGGAAACAGGAGATCCTCTTCCGACTTTGTTCCGCTGATGGTCTTAGCTACTCCTACAGAAACTGGTCCTGAGCTCATTTCAGTCAGTGGCGGTGGAACATAACTATTCGTGTTATTCAGAGCATTGGACCCCTTAAGCTTAGATGACATATCACTGTTGCCCGAACCTTTAGCAAGTTTGGGCTTCCTACCTCCAGCAGCATTGGTGGCGGCCTGCTTCCGCTTGGGTATTGCGCCCTCGCGTCTTTCCCGCAGCTGTCGGGAATGAGATCTTTCGGGAGAACTAACCACGGTTGAAACCACGGTGGTCTCTGTGGCCTCTGATGTTTGTGAATGCACAGCTGGGGAGATGTAATCCTGTTCCTGAGAGAAGGGTGGGCTGTGTATAGTCACTGGAACATCAATTGTATTAACTCGTCTATCAGACTCAGGTGTGCGGGCATTTGCAAATGGCCCATAGAGGATCTTTTAGCCATGGCTAGATCCTGCGAAACCCAATACTCCTTTAAAATAAACCCCTGGTCAATGACAGAATTTGCTCTAATTATAAAATTATCCAAAGTTCCTGTTAAGTGAGCATTTGCAGTCATAGTCTTACTCCTACTTTCACGTGCAGACATACTACTGTGCGAATCTTCTCCCACAAGGTACAAGGCGTTGGGCATGTATTCCTCAGCAAACGAAAGAGTGATGGCCCGGTCCAGTCTCCTCCGGTCTAGAACGGGCTAAAACGGGCCCGCCCTTGGCCCGGGCTTCGCCCGGCGCGCGCCCGCGCGCGTTCCACGAATCGGAGGGAGTAATCTAATAAATACCCACTGGTAGAGGGCGGGAGCAATGCGGGAAGAAGACGCAGCTGTGTCCCAAATGGGCTGCTGGTCCTCGCAGTCCCTAGCGCCAATCACCACCAAGTCCAGGAAAGAGCAGACTGCTGCGCCCGGCTCCCGCGGAGCGGGGGCCGCAAGCAGTTTTGAAAATGCAGGCAGAGGGCGGGAGCAATGCGGGAAGAGGACGCAGCTGTGTCTCAAACGGGCTGCTGGTCCTCGCAGTCCCCAGTGCCAATCACCACCAAGTCCAGGAAAGAGCAGACTGCTGCGAGCGGCTCCCGTGGAGCGGGGGCCGCAAGCAGTTTTGAAAGTGCAGGCAGAGGGCGGGAGCAATGCGGGAAGAGGACGCAGCTGTGTCTCAAACAGGCTGCTGGTCCTCGCAGTCCCTAGTGCCAAGCACCACCAAGTCCAGGAAAGAGCAGACTGCTGCAAGCGGCTCCCGCGGAGCGGGGGCCGCTTTCAGTTTTGAAAGTGCAGGCAGAGGGCGGGAGCAATGCGGGAAGAGGACGCAGATGTGTCTCAAACGCGCTGCTGGTCCTCGCAGTCCCTAGAGCCAATCACAACCAAGTCCAGGAAAGAACAGACTGCTACACAAAGAAATAATAAGGGATCAATTTATAAATAGGACAAGCAATGTTAAAATTCAAGAAAGACTATTGCATTTGAAGGATCCTGATTTACAGAAAACCATTGTGGTGGCTAGGCGCATAGAAAACATATTCAGGTATGATAAGGAGTTGAGCACTGGCCAGGTGAAGGAAAAATATGACACTGCTAAGATTTGTGCTGTGGAAAGCAATGCATCCAAAAAGGGGGTGAAAAACATCAAGACCTTTTTGCCTAAGCAAAAACGGTTTAGTTATAAATGTGGTAGCATGAGACACAGAGCAGACCTGACAAATGCGTAGCCATGAAGGAAAACTGTTACACATCTCAACAGATCGGTCATTTTGCACGCATTTACAAGGCCGGTTCTACTGAAAATTGGAAGCTGTCTGTACATGCAATAGTGAGAGTTATGAGAAGGAGAATTCTGCCGATAAGACAGAAGTCGAAATATCAGTTGTGTGTGACAATATGAGTGACAATACTGTTCATGACATTTAGGACAGGTGTAACCCGCCCAAATGTGATTTGGAAATTATTGGTACCAAAGTAGGTGTCTGGGCAGATTATTGTTTCCAATACCCAATTATAGATAAAAGTGCTTGGGGAAAAGGTGGAAAGTTGCAAAATGAGCTCCCTAAATATTGAACCTGTGGGTTAGTGCGGTGTTAAGCTTCCCTTGATTGGTTTCTTCTAGGGCATATTATCACGCAAAGGCAAGGAAGCAACTAGTAGAGTGTAAGTGGTCGAAAATGGAAGGGCATTTTTTGGATGTTGTGAACAAGAAATCCTGGGCATCACCTTAGATCTAAACCATCCCCATCCGGTACTTGTGAAAGAAGACCCTGAAAAAGCCAAATGGAGTGTCAAATTTCCCAAGTTGTTTGGAGGGGAACTCGGGTGTTCGAACATCGTATATTATTAAAATCCAATAGTGTTCCATGTGTACACAAAGTAAGAAATGTGCCATTTGCTCTCAGGGAGCAACTGAGGAAGGAATTGCAATGGCTATGTGCAGCACAAGTTGCTTAGTCCCATTGTTTTTGCATGCACATCTAATGGAAATGTACACACGTGCATTGATTTGAGGGATCTCAATCGTAATATTCTTGTTGACCGTTATCCTCTGCCACATATTAATAAAATGGCGATGTCTGTTAGCAATGCAACCTATCTTTCATTGATTGATGTCTCAAGTGCATACCACCAGCTCAAATTACACCCAGCATCCAGGCACCTTACTTCATTTATTAGGCCGGAGGGGGCATTCCGATTCATAAGGATGCCCTTCGGTTTAGCATGCGCATCAGCCGTTTTCCAGAGAGTGATGTGCAAGATTTTGGGGGGCATATCCAAGGTCTTGGTCTTCCAAGATGATGATCTTGTCTGGGGTGCCAATCGGAAAGAACATTATGTGATCTTGGAGAAGACGTTAAACAAGTTGCAGGATGCGTGTCTGACTGTGGGGGTGAACACATGTAAATTTAGCATGAAACAGATTGATTATCTTGGGCACACCTTGTGAAGGAAGGGATAAAGCCTAAAAAGAAACTATTGGATGGTATAGCGGATGAAGCACAACCACATAACAACAAGCAATTGCGCTCCTTCCTCAGTTTAGCGGAATTTTATATCAAATTTGTCCAACATTTTGCTGACAAAGTATATGTTCCAAGAGTGTTGATGAAAAAAGGCAACAAATTTGAATGGTCTGATGAATGCCAAGCTACATTTGAGATCATAAAAACACAGATTGTGAAGGCGTGGATTTAAAACCTTTTGACCCATCAGACTGCAGTATGATTGAGGAGAATGCAAGTGCATTACAGACTTGGAGCTGTTCTAATGCAAAAACATCTTGGATAAGAAAGTGTGGTGGCCTTTGCATCCTGCACTCTTAAGGGGGCAGAGGCTACATATTCAGTCATTGAGAAGGTAGCCCTAGCATGCTGGTGGGGTGTGAAATATTTGGAACCTATGTGTGGGGAACCCATTTTGAGTTCAAGACGTAATATAGGCCCCCTATAGATGTGTTCACTGTCAAGGGAGTGGGGTAGGCAACTTCCAGAATTGCCAAATGGTTGTATAGACTTCAATTGTATGATTTTTCACTGAGTTATGTTCCTGGGATTCGCAACATAAATTAAGACTTTTTATCACGTATGACATTGCAAGGTAGAGACGAAGAAGATTCCAAAGATGATTGTGTGGTGGCCAGTGTGTCCGAGTAATGTGAGGGCGCCATCACCTTGGATGAGTGGAAAGCGGTAGTGAGGGAGGATACCACTATGAAGGTATTAATGGACAAATTGTATAACCCTTCTAGTACCAATGTGACCCTGAAGAAAATGTATGTCACTTCTGGACAGTATGGTCGGAACTTTCGGTTGAGGAGGGGGGTGGTGCACAAAGACTGCAGGTTGGTAGCACCAGGAAGTTTGTGCGTTAGACTCTTAAAGTTACTGCACGAAGGGCATAGCAGGATGTCGGGTGTGAAAAGGAGGGCCAGGGCATTCCGGCATCCAATTAATTCCAGAGAAACCAATTCGTAATCACTCGTTTGGTAAATGAGCCCATAAAGCTGTACGATTCGGCTCTGAAAAACTCGACCTATCCGAATGCCTTCTGTAACCGATTCAGACAGCCCTACCGGTTTACGGGCATCATAATTCGTCATTGGGAACTGTGTACGATTCGGTTGGCAACAAGGTTTCCTAATCGGATTCCAATCTAATGCAATTCAGAGCCCTTCTGAACCGGATCATATTCAACACCTTAGAAAAAATTACAAGGAAAAATGTCTGAGAAGGTAACGTTCAGTTTGGCAAGGCAGCTGCTGGTGTCCGAAGAGGAGGCATTGTCAGGGAGCCACTGGATGAAGTTGCGATGAAGATCCCTTTGTTCAGATGTAGGGGCTTATCAATGAGAGGCTTGAGCATTATTTTTTTTTACACTCCAGCGGCGCAAGCCTCATATCTATGAGGCGATGCAAAGCAACTTGGAATGGCTTTGCATGGCCTCATACATAAAAAGTAAGACAAAGCAACGCAAGCCGCTACTTTGACGTACTCTGCATCAAGGAGGCATTCAATGGACATTGCAGTGGGTTTTCCCATGCAACACTTATAGATTTTAATGTTGCCCCATATTCACTTCATCACGTAAACCTGGGACAGCACTAACACCTTACGACTCCCTTGAGCAAGCGTAACTATGAGAAATATTTGTATTTGTCCTTGTTTTTTCTCTTTCCATTTGTGCTGCAATCTGTAGCACACATGGGAAGAGAAACATGCCTCTCAGACGAATTTTTGTGCAGGAAGGTGCCCCTTCCTGCACAAAAACAATCCTGCCTGCAAACAAGGCACCCTTGCACCAGGGTGCCTACATTGGTACTAGGCAGCAAATTGTGCTCCAGTGCAGGGAGGAAGGACAGGAATGCACTGTATTTCAGGAAGAAGACTTGCGACGCTACCCTACACCAATTCCTAATAAATGAGTCCCTCAGCTTTTTTTTTTGGAAGTTGAAAAACTCCAGCTGGATAAAGCTCCTGGCTGTAGCCAATGAGGGCACCACAAGGCCAGATACCTTTTCTGCCAGGAGCCACTGAACAGGATTTGCTGCTTCTGGACCTACCACAAAGTCAGGTTGACCTGAGATATACCTTGGTCGGATCGACAGGTAGGTAGGTCCTGATCTCCTCTTGGTTCTCAGAGCAGTTTTTGGCCAACCATTTGGGGGTTGGGCTATCTAGGCACATTTATCACCACTTCCAAGGATCCAGCAATAGAGAGGCATCACTTGGAGTAGCAGGACTTCCTCAGGCTGGGTCCTGATGTGGACTAAAGATGGTTGAAACCCTTTGTGCCATCAAGGATCAGATCATGAGGCCAGCCAATTAGTCCTTGGAGTCACTTCTGGAAGTCTTGGATTCAGGGAGAAGGGCAGGCCTCAAGCAGCAGGGCTGACCACTTGGACTCAGAGCAGGCATCTGGCAGCAGGGCAGTCCTTCATGGTGCAGCAAAGCAGTCCCTCTAAATGACACAACAGGCCACAGTAGCAGGCAGTTCTATGAAAGTCTGCAAATCAAGGAGTGAACTGAGGAATGGGTCTGAGGCCTTCTTTAAAATAGGAGAAACATCTGGAGGCCTCCCCGCACAGAGGTGTATGAAATTTCCAGCCTCAGTGTCCTGGCTACCTCCTGGCTACAGGCACAAAAGGCTAGTGGTACGTTTTTTGTGTGTGAGCAGGGCCCAGCCTATTGATGTGTAAGTAGGTCGGGCACAGCTCCACCTCCTTATCCTACTGGTGAAGGCGCATTTAATCAAACAAGTAGTGCTTGTAAAGCAACGCTAATCACCCTAAGGGGTGCAGAGGAGGATCAGGGGCTTTGGTAGCGAGGTAGGAGAAGGAGCTTCCTCCAGATTGGCGGCGGAGAATACATGTGCAAGGGCGAGGTGTGCAGTGCCTATGAGCTGTCGAGGACGGACCAACCTTAGAGGGGACTTCTATGAAAGAAAACGGGAGTTTTCGACTTGATGAATGGGTTATTTTTGCCAAGCCAAATTGCGAGTTTAAACTGCATGCAATAAGAAATACCAGACCTTCGATATGTTTTAAGGGCTCCTTGAGTGAACAGCACAGTAAATGCTGAAGGCCCACCATTTCATTTTCAGGCCTTGGGACATGGTATACCATTTTACTAGGAACTTATAATTAAATTATTATGCCAATCAGTTGTAAGTCAAATTAGCCATGTTTTAGGGAAGGAGAACAAGCACTTTAATATTGGTTAGCAGTGTTAAATTGCACAGAGTACTAAAGCTAACAAAAACGAATTCAGAAAAATAGAGGAGTGAATAGAAAAAATATGAAGGTAGAAACCCTAAGGCTGACAGGTGTAACAGCTATTGATTCTTTCTCCACTAGTTTACCAGTGTTCAGTGTTTCTGCTTTGCATTATTTTGGATCATATCAATAAAATAATTTCCAACCTTATGCAAAAGACATGACGGTCTGACTAAACTATCCAACAGTTAGTATGAAATTGAAACGTTATACACTACCGAATACCTGGAAATATATTCCATCATCAGACCTACAATTATTAGACACACCTCTTTGTTCGAACACCATATCTAAATATCACTTTACAGAAATGTTGATATTGTAGCGTGTTCTCTGCTCAGTGTTTCAAATAATTCCAGCAGTGGCAGTTCTCAATATTTCCTCACTGTTCTTCAATTATTCTTGAAATGCTGCTCACAGAAGTCCCATTTTTACCACGCTGTTTCCCTATATTAGAAATAAAATGTTTGCTCGCCTCTATATTACTCCCTATTACCACTTTTAGCATGTTTTACCTACTTTGTCTCCATTCCTTTCAGGAAAGACACACTAAAAAGGGAATCTCATCATTTCTGTTTAGATTTTTAAATAAGTGTAAAATCATCATTGTTGGACATGACTTTTTTAAACAGTGGTTGATATGTATTTCTCTACAGTAAGCATGGAAATGTCTTTGGTTCCATTGTG
Source organism: Lissotriton helveticus (assembly GCF_964261635.1). Lineage (NCBI taxonomy): Eukaryota > Metazoa > Chordata > Amphibia > Caudata > Salamandridae > Lissotriton > Lissotriton helveticus. The sequence goes on from NC_136063.1 coordinate 2,087,042,784, forward strand.
CTATAATTGAAGGGGGTCACTATTATAACATACTAATATGCAATGTGTAGGTTTAATGAAATGCATTTTTGGAAAATGCACTTTTGAAAAGAAAAATATTCACCAGTTTTGTAGAGGAAAACATGTGTAAATTGTTACTCCCCTCTTTTTAACAAGTGTTGCATTCTTTACAGTCAGTACTAAACATTCCTCACATAAATGTGTAACTTTTGTAAGATTAGAAATGTGTTAAATAAATTGACTCTATTTACCTCAATCAATAACTATCATACACAAGGCAAAGGCATTAGTAAAAATGAAAGGTTAGAAATATATATTATATTATGTGCAGTGTAATCAGCGCTGAAAGACATTACAAAAAATGCAGTTAATATGAAGCAGCCTCTAGATACTGAAAAATGTAGGACACAATAATGCTTCCATAAAGCTGGTACTATCAAGGGATTATTGCTTAATTAAGGGCGTTCAACTTGGTATTCATGCTACAGACCCACAAGGAATTGGGTGCAAAGCTCTCATTAAAGCTGACAATGAGGATGTCACACAAAACTTTGAAAAGTCTTGTGCAATGGAAGAGAGGAACGACAAAACTAATTTTAAACGCCTTCACAAAGCCAGAATTACAGAGCATGTTTTAACCTTTTAATGAGACAAGAGAATGCTATCAGAATCCGCTGGGAATGGTTGCTTTGCTTTTTTTATGGGAGTGAAAAGTTTTTGCAAACATGCATTCGACTAAGATGTCGCTAATAAGGAATTAGAAATAGATAAACCATTGCAAATAGTAAAGTTTAATGTAAACTAAAAGAAAAGAGCATAAACAAGATAGAGTGCATCAGCTGTGGCCACACATAAATATAGGATTTAGTAGTAAATGTGGAAGGGATAAGGGGGAGTTGTGGAAAATGGCAAATAACTAACATAAAGGAGAGGAAGTGGCGCAACAGTCATGGCTGCCAACTTTGGAACTGGAAACAGGCAACAGATTTATTAGCATTTGATGCACATTAAATAAAGAGGGCAGGAAAGCTCAATATCTACTAAGATATGCCTCATTCCTGGTCTCTTTCTGCACTGGCACATTAGTGGCTGCCAAGCGCCAATACAGGAACCCTTGCACAATGCAGGCAGGATTGTTTTTATGCAAAAAGGAACACCTTCCTGCACAAAAACAATCCTCTGAGGATTGTTCATTATTCTATGTTTGCAGTAGATGAGAGTTCCTCATAAGTGCAATCCAATCATCTGTTATGCCCCCCCTATGAATCTTACAGGGAGAAAGTGTTTACAATGCTGGCAATACCATGCAGCTTCATAATAACGCAGTTGTTACAACGACCGCGTTGTTACCGTGCTTGCCTTTACATTGCAATATGTTTCAACGACTTGCGCTAGGTGGCATGCAACACCAGTGAATGTGTTCACCTTCCCTGCTGTTGCACTAACTGGAGTAGGAATAGTAATTTATACTATTCCTGAGTCCAGTGCGCCACCTAGCGCAAGTCGTTGAAACGACTTGTGATGTAATGCCACGCGTGGTGACAACGCAGTCGTTGTAATCACTTTGTTGTTACCTACCGTGTGGTAAAAGCACACCTTGTACTAACATACATTCAAGTTTACATTGTTCAATTGGTGTTCTATACAACTTACATTAGTTATCAGTCTTCCGGGCAAACATTTTCTGAAAGGTCTCTCAAACAGGAAGCCATCACCTCCATTACACTCAAACTCTGCTGCACCATTAACTGTTCCATCGTGTCCGCCACCTTCCCAGAAGACTGGATTAATTAATACATATGTACTATTTTATACTTTTTTATATTACTTTACATGCATTTATGTTTTAAATAATTTGTAATAACTGTATCTAATTTAACATTATTTCCTAATGCCTTTTATTTTTATTCCCTAACTCCATTATTACCAAGGAGAGGATGTTGAAATAACAATGATTAGCAATATGGTTGGCCATGTGTGTTGCTGGATTTTTACTCTTTTTTAGTAGTAACTTATATTCGTATTTTGTGAATAGTCAAAAGTGGTAAACTTACTCAAAAGTGCAAATAACCCAGGTGTAAATGTGAATCAGGCCCAATGTATTTCAGATTGAAGTGTATATTGGTCATTCTGGTCTCAACAGTAAAAATTCCAGTTTTTGAGCTCGCTTGTAATCTAGTGTAAGAGTACTGATGAAGCGAGGTGGCAAACGCAAAATTTTGTGTACCCCTCTTGAAGTCAATGTCCCATAACGATAATATTTAATAAAAGTGTTTTGTGAAACTAATCAACCATAGAATAAGATGCACACATTTTATTATGCATGGGCATACTAATTTTGCTTGTATGTTGCCATATAATTAATTAACATGTGTTGTTATTGTGTTGTGAATTAATGCACAGCTAAAATATAAACAAACGCAGACTAAATGTGCATATTGTTTACGTTTTGTGCAAGGAAGTGGTCGATTATGTAAGTATAAAACGCATTTGTGTTGCTTATTTGCTAGGTATCAACTAATGGGAAACATTAGTATGGGAGGAGGTAAACAGAATGGGTTTAAATTCAATAATTAACATGAATTTGTGTTTGTTTCTATGATAGTTCCAAAAGTGGCTTCTGAGGCCTAGTTAGAAAATGGACGCTCGGGTAAAAAGTGAGCAAGAGCTGAACAGCGCAGGCGCGCCAAACCCTGCAAGTCAGAGTGAACTGCCTGTGCTCGAGGAGGTTTAAGGCTGCCTTGGCCCGGAAACTAGGATGGGTGCCAAACATGGACGATTGAATGTACTGATCCTGAGAAAATATTGTGATTTTGCCACTCTAGGAAATGGCAAGGCCAAAGACTGTCCTAAAACAAAGACCCTTTATTTTTCTGCTGAACCAGAAAATGATGTTGTAATGGTGAGATGATGCTCACCCACCCCGAAATTGTCCAATGAGAGTTTGAATAAGAAATGATAGTTACTTTTTAGATAGATTAAGTTAGGGAATTAAGGTATAAAACCCCCTAGTTTTGTGAAGAATGGGTCGCTTTTTCGATTTCATCTGGAAGTGCTGCCCGACTGATGACCTATTCCTGGATGTAAGACTCTAATGATTTTTACTTGTTTGCTTTGCAGGATTGAAGGATAAGATGAGGGTGTTAGTTAGGGATGTTAGGAGAGAATGAATGTGGAACTTTCTGTTCTTTGCTAAACTTTAACTGTTTTCTAAAATAAAGCTATTTTTCTTGAGCTCTAAATAAAATGTTCATTTTGAAATAAAGTTTAAGATTTTACTGAATACAGAATTTACTAATGCATAAATGTAAGACATATTAAAGTTTTGCTGTTAATAAAATTGGGAAAATGGAATTTTAAAAGCTGGTCTTGTGATTTTCCTATGCCTAATTTTCTTTCTAGCGGATCCATTGCCACTACGGTGGTGTGTCTGAATAATTAAAGTTTGAATAAAACCATGGTAAAGTGTAAATAATCTGCAGGTGTAAATAATGATTAGTTAAATAGGTTTAGACTCTCCACCAAATGTTACAGCATTTCTACATTGTGATTCACCAAATCCTTGAAGCCAAGTGTAAGTGAACAGGGTAAATGCGCAGTGTTATGGGCCCCACTGATGCATGATTTGTCAGTTTTAAGGTTTCAGGGAAATGGTGAGTATTGATTAGAAATGATTTCTGGAGCCGCGCTGTAGCAGTACAAAGCTCCACAAAGTACACATATCTGAAAGGAGACAAGATGCAGACTCCACTGTTTGCTTCATTCCTTACATTCACTGAATTTTCTATATTAAATTCTCGAGAGCTGCACATTGTCATGTATGCTGTCTTGAATCTTTAGAAGTTTAGAGAATCTCACGTTCCGGAACATCAAAGGACCCCTCTGCACCTCTGACTGAGCTCTGTTGAAAACTGTCTGGATGATGTGGCCATGGTTTTATCTAGATCATAACTAAACATTTGAAGATGGCAGCCTAAATGGTGCTAGATCGTGATGTCTTGTGGTACTCTTGTGGTAGCTGAAGCTGGTATCTCTGTGCTTCTGTTCCCATTGCATGGCTTGCAGCTGGTTATCTTCCAACCCCGCTTGTGCGCTGGATGAGAAGGCATCAAGATGACATAATGGAGAGAGCTGGTTGCATCGCTATTGGGGATAGTTACACTTATTATAAATTCCTGGCCTTTGATGATTCAAAGACAGTATTTTATGTAGGCTAAGGGCAATTCCTACATTGTAGAACTGTTGCCAAGGTGGCAAGAGATGCCTTGGACAGGCTTACACAAGGCTACTGATTGTCGAACATGCTTACCCTGTTCATAAATGTGCGGGGATACATAGGGTCAATCATGATTCCATGCAAAGAACTGTTGGACTATAGTCAAAAAAATATATTACCAGTGAAATTCTAAAGGAAACAAGGCGCGGGGGAAAAAATGTCATCCAGGGAATGGGAAAAAACCTTAGCAAATGTTGAAAAAATATAGACAGAAGGGAGTTTAACATATTATGTTACAGTCACAATACTATATAGTCCCAAATATGCCTGAAATGTAAAGGTAAGAACACTACATTTACTCAGATAACTTGGTTGTGGCTGCAAATTAAAGCACGCTGAGAAGAGGCATCAGGCAGATATACAGAGGCTTTGGAGACACTGCGGGCCTCGGCAAAAAAAATCTGTATAAGATTGGGTACTATGGATGACAACATTGGGCAAGGACTATACAATTGGAAAACCGGATGTACCCTCCTGACATGATGCCACCATGGACACAGAAAGTCAAATGTCACAGGTAGGAGAAACCCTTCCAGCGGTTTAGATATAGTTTAACCCTGTGGCTATTTGAGACAATTACGAAGGACTCTAAGGGTATTCGTAACTTTCAGAATTGTAGTCTGTCAACATGGAGTAGCTAAAAAATGTGGCTAGGATAAAGATCCATATCAGTATCCATGAAATAAATGCATGCAGGAAAGAATATGAATTAGGTCGGGACCTACCAATGTGATTGTTATTGAATATTGTTTTTTTTTCTCCTTTTTGAGGTATTGTTGAGTTTATAACAAAACAGCATTATTTATGTATTGCTCTAAGACAAGAACCTCACTGAAGAACTGGCACATTTACACCTTTTACAGTAACACTGGGGAAGACATATTAGAGAAATATCTCATGGTGAAGAGAAGTGAAGAGAAGAAATGAAGAGGTAATGGAGACTATCCACATATGAACACTGATGAAGCAGCAATTTATGACAATCGTACAGTTCTGATGATGCTGGCTGGCAGAAGCCTTAGAAATATTTACTTAAGAAAGGGTGTGTGCAGTACATTGGGGAAAGGTAGCACTGATATAGCCTCAACTAAGGTTTCCCCTAGCCACCAACTATCCAGATAAGCACTGACAGTGCCAAAAGGTCTGGTTTTAAAGACATGGGGCCCGATTCACAGAACTAACTTAAGACAAAATCCTAAACTTGCTACCATTTTGGTATTCACAGAAGGCACTTACTCATTTTGGTATTCACAGAAGGCACTTACTCATTTCGGTATTCACAGAAGTTCGGAGTCCTAACTTTAGGACTCCTAAATGCCTTCTGTAAATACCGAAAGTCTTAAAATTGGGATTTTTCTCAGTTTAGTAGTAGTAAAGTTAGGACTCCTAACTTTAGGACTTCTAAATGCCTTCTGTGAATGCCGAAAGTCTTAAAATTAGGATTTTTCTCAGTTTAGTAGTAGTAAAGTGAGAAAAATCCTAATTTTAAGACTTTCGGTAATTACAGAAGGCATTTAGGAGTCCTAAAGTTAGGACTCCTAACTTCTGTGAATACCGAAATAAGTAAGTGCCTTCTGTGAATACTAAAACGGTAGTACGTTTAGGATGTTGTCTTAAGTTAGTTCTGTGAATCGGGCCCATGTTGTCTTGTAATGTGAAGCTTTACACATAGATAGCATGGGAATGAATATGTATTTCTTCAGAAGAAAAACACTTAAAAAATATGGGTGCATATTTAAAGGTTAAGTAGCAGTTACATTGTGAAGCCCGACCTTAAAATCCATGTAAGTCGATGACTGCCTTCCTCTCATCTGTGCTGCTGCCTTCCAAAGAAAAACACCATAAACTACCTAGTTATCTAAGACATAAAAAGGAATCAGAAAGTCATGTGTTGCCACTGAAAGGTCAAGTTCAGGCAGCAGGATAAATGACCATAATGATCAGAGATGTGTGGACGGCAAGCACTATTTTGTGGAAACACACAACTTCTGCCCAGTCAAAACATGTACTCCTGGATCCCAACGTGTGTAATCTTGCAGTTACAATCAGTGACTAAAAAATATGCAGTGATTCGGTGAATGTGGCATGTGGGTGGATATGCCCTGCAAAACGGAGACATTGGTATTCGCTGAAAACATCACATCACTTGGTTTGATTGATTAAAAAAGGCTAATATGAGACAATAATATATTTGAAAAAAAGGACAAAAATGTTATAATGACAGTCAATTAACAGATAGGATAGCAAAAGTCTTACATGACAAGAGTTCAGATGTCATTGTCAAACTTCGTAACTAAAGGAAAACATGTGATATAAAGGTTAATTATTTATTCACTCAGTGCGAAGAAACACCCTTTTGTGTGCAATTCAGATAACGCACATGACAACAATACATACTCAAATTTACACATTTTGTAACACATTTACAAATAAACAAAACAGCAGCATCATCTTTAAAATTAGTAGACAGGCATATGCTTTTTATGGTGTATACATGGCTTTACGACTAACAGCAGTACGCATTAATGTTTTAGATTTTATCATTGATGTTTAGCATGATTGATTCCTTTGCAGGACCATAACCAGCGGCGGCCGCTCCATTAGAGCGGAGGAGCGCTGCCCCTCTGCCACCAGGAGCCAATACAACGATAATAAAACGGGTTTTAAACCCATTTTATTATCGTATTTTAAACTACTGGACCCGACCCCAGGACTCAGACAAGATTTGGGGGCGGGTCAGGGGATGGCACTGCTTGCTGGTGGTGGAGTGGTAGGCACTCCCTTCACTGCGCATGAGGGTTTGGCTGGCCGTCTCATGCTGGCCAAACCCTCATGCAAAGTGTAGCTCTCTCCAGCCCAGACTGTGTTGCTGGGGCTGGAGAGAGCAGGCACAGACTCCCAGTCTGCCTGGCAGCGCAAGTTGCCCGAGCTCAAGCAAATCCTCATGCAGTGTCAGGGTTGGCCACAGTGCAGTTTGGGAGCCTGTGTGTAGAGGCAGGAAGAGCCAGATGTGGTGGGAAATGGTGGTGGCATTAAGGTACATTTTTTACATATTTTTTTTGTCCCCTGAACCCAACCTTTTTTCCTCCTTCCTCCTACGGCCCGCCTCGCCACTTTGGCAGAGGATGGGCCGCTACTGCCCATAACGTGCAAACAAGGCCAAGGATCAGCTTCCCAAAGTTTTCTCTTTGTATTACTCTGTTTTAAAAGTGAGCAATCAATCAATCAATCAATCAATCAGAAAAATGTGTTTATTAGTGTCCTCTTGTTGTCCTTGAAAGTTGTGGCCTACTCCTATTTAAGGCTTTCGCATTACCAAGTCGCTTGGTGGATTGCTAAATAAGAAGGCAAGATGGACTGAAATCAGAGTGCAAGCAATTGTTTTTTTCTGAAGCCATTCAGTGTTGCACTGAGCCCAAAGTGGCGGAAGAGAATCAATAGCCATCACTGGCAGCTATACTGCCTGTGGCTCGAAGTAGCGAGCTATGGGGCGTCTGGAACTCAGGAGGGACTCAGACTGAAGAGGTGGGAGATGACTACCGAGCAGTGGACCTGCAGCCCTGACCTGCAGTGGAAATATTAGTGGCTGTAGCACAGGGCTATTTATTAATTTTTTCAATGTTTCCCTCTTTTTACTGGGTCTCTGAACCGTTTCAGAATTCACTATGAATCCTAGCACCAAATAAAACATTGTATGTAAATTAAGGTCCCGAATCAAACCTGGCAAACGCTGCGATCTGGAATCAAATTGGAAAAGCAAAAGCACCGTTTATTTGAATTTAATGATGTGCCTTGAAGAATAGACACTGTAAGTTGGCAACAAACAACTCCCAGACACTATATGGCGTGATAAAAAGGGGAAGTCAGGATGGGAATGAAGGATACAGAATCTAGGGAAATGACGGGGGGTGGGTGGTGAGGCGTTGGAAAATGGCGGAACACTGAAGATAGGAAACCAGGAGAAACATCTACCACCACGTAAATTAATCCATCCCTGATTGGACTCTAATACCAACCGGAGGGCACACGCTAAGCTTTCGTTTCAGGGATCAAGGCCAGTAAACACCATATCACCTTTTCTCTCAGGACAGTCTGAAACTAACGAGCGCCTGATTTGGGACATAGGATGTCCCTCTCCTTCCGCTCGGAGTGAATCTGATACCTCACTGAAGAGGCAATGCCCAGAGGAGACACTTCGACTATCACTACTCTCCCCCATTCACCTGATTTACTTTGTCATCCCCAGATCCAGAAACCGGAGAACCTGTTTGCCATTCAGTTGTTGCTCCTGCTTCTTGGGCACGGCCTTTCTCAAAGCTGCATCCCTAATACCAGGGCCACAATGAACCATCCAAGCTGTGTAGGTGCCTTTGCTATCTTGAGAGTCCACCTTTCTGCTGGAAACTGATCAGCCTTCTTAAGCGGTGTCTCAACTGAATGATTGGGAGAAGTCCTTGTGAAGCCAGCCGCTTCACAAGGAACTCTTCCACTGCCTCAAGACAAACCCTTTCTAAAGACACCATTGTAAAACCTAGAACCATATATGTTCCACCTCTTGGAAGTGTTCTGGAGTATCCATCTGGTAATCTAATTTTCAAAATGCTCCTGATGGCCTGCCCTGGTAATCCACCTGACCTTTCATCCCATCATCTACATGACCCATTTGACTCTCCAGATGTTGCCTTGTGGGGCTCACCACCTTCACCTAGGACTCCAACCTTTTCACTTTCTTTTTCACTCTTCCAATATTTCTTTAGGTCTGAAAGGGACCAACATTTTTAGAAAATCTATGAAAAGTTAAAACGTTTTCCACCTCTGTGGCATGTCAACTGGATCCATCTCATGTATGTGACTTTTTGCTGTTTCTCAGACTGAAATGGTAATAGTTGACAGTTATGCAAATGTGCTTTAAAGATGCCCCACTTGATGTTCCCTGCAAACATCTGGAAAACATGAATCTTTGCAATTGCATATAAACATAGCAAATCACCTGTAGGGGCTTAGCATGTCCTCATGAAGCTGCAGACGAGCTGTAGTTATAAGCCACATGTTAGATTTAGCAGTCACGATTTATTTTGAATGCTTTTTGTTCCTGTATAGTCCTAACAGCGAAAACTAATCTAATAGAGCAGAACTTCAATACAAATATAATTTCACCAAAGGAGAAAAACTGGAAACGAAACAAATCATCCTCTTGAAAGTCTTCAAATTAAAATGAATAAAGCAATAGTATAACAATGAAATAGTGAGTTTATACTCATGAGATTGTTCAGCTTGAAATAGTTCTGGCTTTCTACATTACTGTACTGCTAATAATGCAATTGCTGCAGGTAGATACAGTGCATGTAATCCCTCTTTATTAAAGCAGCAGCAGAGGTCGTGTCCTTTGGGTGGCTATTGCTCATACAATTCATAACAATTCTAATCCTGGATATTGATCAGATATTCCAGTAGTAATGAAAGAAAACACTCCTATTTCTGCTCTTAAAATTATCTGTCTTTCGAGAAGATATCCTAAAACTGGAACACAATTTTGAGCTTGGAAAAATGTCTCTCTTAGAATCACATACATTTCAGGAATTAATTGAAATAAATTGGTACGCTGTCTTTATGGCAGGAGATGTAATGATAACACTTTATATATATTGACTTCAAGCTTCATAAAATGCCTTTTTTTCGATCATGCCCACACTCCCGGCACACGTTCTGTCAGAGAACGATAAAGACTCAAAAATCAGCACCATTGTTTATATGGTAACTCGCTGGCATCTTGCAGCTGAGTTTGATGCAGCGCCCATGCTATCGGTTCTGGCTGAAGAGAACGATGCAGAGCGTTACTAAGGACCTGGTTTGTGCAGGCATCGGAATTCCAAATTGGGTGGTATTTACCACATTTGATAATACCAAGGTGCATTAAATAGCTCACCCTACATTATTTTTTGTCAGATCAAACCTATCGTAATTTAACAGGGGAAAATAGTTTACTGTAACGTGCAGATTTTGGTGACCGGCACATCAAAATCTGCGTGGTATTCCCCCAAAACAAATTGTATGGATCGAAAGTCCCTTGCTTGCATGACTGTCGTTATTGCCCGAGTTGTAATGATGTCTGGATCGCTAATGCTGATTTTTGTTGTCATAGGCGAACAAGGATCATGCATGTGAGCCACAACATAGTTCTGTCTCACAGATTGTAGTCTTTTTGGACCAGGAGGAGTGCCCAAAGAGCTACCCTCATAGTGGTGAATGTGTATTGCATTTTCCATGAGTTAAGCAGCATGAGGACATTGCTGGCAGCATACCATGTAAGTGATCAGTAGAACTGAACAGCTCCTTTTCACTTGTGTCACTGGAGTGAAGCCTATAGGCTCACCCATTCAAGGTGCAGCTGATGTGTGCTTAACTCATCTTTGGCTATATCCATTGGGTTTGGAGTGCTGTGCAGTGTGTGTTGTACACATTTGCTGGGTGTATGTGTGTCTGTGAATGGTACAATAGAGGGATAGTGCAGTGCTGTGCAGTGTGTGTATATTAAATGCATGCACTGGTTGCATATGCCTGGGAATGGTACAATACATGAAGGATTTAGAGCTTGGCATTGCATATATGCTATATGTATGTGCTGGGTGTATATGTGCACATGAAGGGAACAATCACATGAAGGGAACAATACAAGCGAGACTATTGGTTCCATTTTGGGAGACCCATGGCTGACTAGAAAAACATGAGGAGAGGAGATAGAGGAATCCCCCTAGACAGATTTGTGTATTGCTGTATTTCTGCAAGTTGGGTAACATGCTCTGGAGGAAGAAGAGCCAGGCTCTCCAGCACACTAACAGGGGTCTCCAAACCGGTCCTGGAGGGCCGGATCCATGCCAGATTTTTTGGATATCCCCATTGAGATACATGTAATTATTTTAAAAATCTGGCATGGATCCGGCCCTCCAGGACCGGTTTGGAGACCCCTGCTTCAAAGGGTGCTCTTTGATTCAGAGAAAGGTCACTAGGAAGGCTCTGGTCACACCTCAAGAAGGCGATGGGGCCGATAAGCCATGGGGTAACCTTTTGATACACATATCACTGTGGCTGACATCCAGGTTTGAATCTATTCACTTCCAAGGCATGTGTTGTGGGGGTGTCAGATCTAGGGGAACTCTTGCTATAACATACTGCTCTCTGGAGGAAAGGCAGGGAAAATGAAGGACACTTCAAAATACAGCAGACCTCCAAAATAAACTTCATAGACTCAGTGCCTGATTCACAAAGGTAAACATACACAATTGTGTAAGTTTACACCGTTTTAGTATTCACAAAATTGCATTTTAATAGCAAGTTTTAGAGTAAAGATACTCTGCAGTCAGTGCGGTGAACACCGCATATGATAAGATAAGAGAAGCCTAGGGGTCACTAGGTGTGACAGGAGAGAACCCAAATACTGGCATTAGTGAAGCCACTTCTGCTTTTGAGGTGTTGCCTGTGCTGCACAGATACGGGCTAAAGGAAGCCTGGACCGAGAAAGATCCCTGAATAATACTAAGTGTGGCACCTTTGATGTGGACTGAATGTTCCCTTGATGCCCTGGGTTGTCAGGCAATTGTACAGCTAAAGGTACTGATTCAGCAAGTGTCTAGCATATAGTGCATATCTAAACATGAATGAACCAGGTTCTGGGGATCACCCCTAGGGCTGTGAAAGTAGAAGTAAAAGAAGGACTGAGGTTGTGACTCCTCCTTCTCTAAGATCCCTATGAGGCCTGAGAGGTCTCTGGAACCTGTAGATGACTCCTTGCCATCTCAGAGGCTGGGCGTGCGACCAGCATAATGCCCTGGTTTGGAATACCCACCTAGTGGTGTATGGACAGGGGTCTGGTCTCTAGCCCTGTTGGTTGCTTGCCTTTTGGGCTGAGCTGGACATAGGTTGGGGTCCGAAATTTGAGCTGGGAGGGAGGATGCTAGCATGTTGGGATGCTTTTATGGGTAGGCTAGGGTTGTTGCCTCGTATGTGAGATTTACAGGTGGGAAGGGTTCCCAATGACTAAGGTTAGTGACTGGAGCTGAGCATGATGGAGGGGCAGTGCTGTTATAAAGAAATCATGAGAGAATTTCCAACATCTTCCCACAGGAAATGGGCTGTACAGTGGAAGATACTGAAACGAAACTGCAGAAGCTACCTGTCAAAATAACCCTTTCTAGACATCAGGGAACCCTACTTTTAAACATTAAGTATGCCACCCCTAAGTAGACTTTGCAATGACATGGTAAGATGCTGAGTGTTTAAAATAGGACTATAAGATTTTAGTATTGCCAAGTTCCTACAGTGACTAACCTCTAAAAGCTATTTTCACTGTATTGGCCTGTGGTTTATTTCACAGAAAAAGATAAAGTACAATTAAAATACTCGTGTATCTTTGACTTACAACAAGGTACAAAATCCATTCAAACACCTTTTTAAATATTTATTAAAAACCCAATTCAATGGTGAAGATATACGGCAGAGTAACCTTTCCCTGCCTGCAGCTCTAAGTGGCTAATTGGCCTTACCCTGCCTTTTGCTTCCCACCATCAGTAATGTCTATTATGGGTGTGAAAAACTACTTCCAGACCACGGAGGTCAGGATAGGCCTAGCAGAAACACCGCCATTTACATGCTCACGCTTCTTAAGTTGCCTTCTCTTTTACACACAATGACTTTTGACATACATATGCATGCGTGCCAATCAAGGATAATATTCTCTGAATCTGTATTGCTTACATATCTATTTCATGGGTACATCATCACAACACCTTGAACATTTGGTCTGAGGGATAAAGTTCACTGCGCAAATGTCATATTTGTTTTTTGTCTGGTTGGGAGCACCGCTATCCAGTCCAGGGCCGTACTGGCTGTAGCGGGCACCACCTATTTCCCCGGTAGACCCCTTGGGTGGGGGCTGGTTTCAGACCCCTGCAAGGCCATTTTTGTTACCGGGGCCCCAGCAACAAAAGTGGAAGCAAGCTTTCAGCTAGCACCCCCCCACACCACCCCCGGGGTGGGCCAATCTCTTTGCCAGGGCCTGTTTTGGATCCCAGTCCGGCCCTTCCGCTATCCAATAAGAATAAACAGCTGCATCCTAAACAGAGGTTGCTGCATGGCCACATGGGTTATTTTCTTATAAATCAATCAATCAATCAATCAATGCATTTGTAAAGCGCGCTACTCACCCGCAAGGGTATCAAGGCGCTGAAGGGAGAGGGGGCCGTTACTGCTCGAATAACCAGGTCTTGAGGTGTCTCCTGAAGGTGAGATGGTCCTGGGTCAGTCGTAGGTGTGCGGGGAGGGAGTTCCATGTCTTGGCTTCCAGGTAGGAGAATGATCTTCCTCCGGTGGTGGCTCTGCGAATCCGTGGGACGGTGGCGAGGGCGAGGCTGGTGGAGCGGAGTTGGCGGGTGGGGGTGTAGAACGAGAGGCGGTTGTTGAGGTATTTGGGGCCCATGTTGTGGAGTGCTTTGTGTGCGTGGGTGAGCATCTTGAACATGATCCTCTTGCTGACGGGGAGCCAGGTTTCTCAGGTGGGTGGATATGTGGTTGTGGTGAGGGATGTCGAGGATGAGTCGTGCGGAGGCGTTCTGTATGCGCTGAAGCAGTTTCTGAAGTTTGGCTGGGGTTCCTGCATAGAGGGCGTTCCCGTAGTCCAGTCGGCTGGTGACGAGAGCTTGGGTGACCGTCTTTCTGGTTTCGGTTGGGATCCACCGGAAGATCTTTTGGAGCATGCGCAGGGTGTTGAAGCAGGAGGACAAGACTGCGTTGACTTGTTTGGTCATCGTGAGGGAGGAGTCCAGGATGAATCCCAGGTTGCGAGCGTGGTCCGTGGGTGTCGGTGCGGTGCCCAGTGTCGTGGGCCACCAGGAGTCGTACCAGGCGGATGGGGATTGTCCGAGGATGAGGACCTCCGTCTTGTCCGAGTTGAGCTTCAGACGGCTGTGCTTCATCCATTCTGCGACATCTTTCATTCCGTTCTGGAAGTTGGCTTTGGCGGTGCGAGGGTCTTTGGTGAGGGAGAGTATCAGTTGGGTGTCGTCGGCGTAGGAGATGATGTTAATGTTGTGTTTGCGTGTGATGGTGGCGAGGGGGCTCATGTAGATATTGAAGAGGGTTAGGCTGAGTGAGGAGCTCTGGGGTATGCCGCAGATGATCTTGGTGGCTTTGGAGCGGAAGGGAGGGAGGCGGACTCTCTGAGTTCTGTCGGAGAGGAATGAAGTGATCCAGTCCAGGGCTTTTCCTTGGATCCCAGAGTTGTAGAGGCAGGTTATTAGGGTGCGGTGGCAGACGGTGTCAAAGGCTGCCAAGAGGTCCAGGAGGATGAGAGCGGCTGTTTCTCCGTTGTTCATCAGGGTCCTGATGTCATCGGTGGCTGCGATGAGGGCGGTCTCGGTGCTGTGGTTGGCTCGGAATACGGACTGGGATGGGTCGAGCGAGTTGTTTGCTTCGAGGAATGAAGTCAGCTGTTTGCTGGCGGTCTTCTCGATGACTTTAGCCGGAAAGGGGAGAAGAGAGATGGGGCAAAAGTTCTTGAGGTCTTTGGGGTCCGCTGTTGGTTTCTTCAGAAGGGCGTTGATTTCTGCGTGTTTCCATCTTCCAGGGAAGGTGGCTGACATGAAGGAGCTGTTAATGATGTTCCGGAGGTGGGGTGCGATGATGGTGTTGGCTTTGTTGAAGATATGATGAGGGCATTGGTCGGAAGGGGGAGCTGGAGTGGATGGTGTTCATGACGTGGGTGGTGTCTTCCGTGCTGATGGGGGTCCAGGCGCTGAGGGTGGTGGTGGGGGCGTTGGTTCGGTGACTGGAGGCGGGGTCTGGGGTCCGAAGCTGTCGTGTATGTCTGCGATCTTGAGGTGGAAGTACGTGGCGAGGGAGTTGCAGAGGTCTTGTGAAGGTGTGATGTCGTTGTTGAGGCGCTGGGGTTGGAGAGCTCTTTGACGATGCTAAAGAGTTCCTTGCTGTTGTGGGAGTTGTCCAGCCGCTCTTTGAACGATGTCCTTTTGGTGGTGTGGATCATCTGGGGGTATTCGCGGGTGGCGCTCTTGAGGGCTGTCATGTTTTCTGATGTCCGCTTGTGGGGCCAAGCTTTTTCGAGGGTTCTGCATGCTTTCTTTGCAATTTTGAGGGTATATGTGAACCAAGAGGTTTTTCTGTTGCTAGTCTTGCCTGGGCGTTTCTTCAGTGGAGCGAGGTCGTCGGCACAGTTGGTGATCCACTGTGCAAGATTGTCTGCTGCGTCGTTGTAAATTTAAATGTAAATGTAAATGTAAATGTCAAGGTATTTGTAGAGCGCACTGCCACCAAGCGGTTTCCTGGCGCTATTACTCATACCGCTGTGGAACCCTTCCTGGCTTTCCCTGTGAAGTGTCCCCTCCTGGGCATCCCCAGGGTGAAGCCAGGCATCCTAGCGCTGTTGGGGCCGGTGTGGAGGTTAAGCAAGCTATTGCCCAGAGTTGCAGTGTGGGGCCCATGATTAGAATAGGCACCGAGGCGAGAATTGACAGGTCTGAGGAAATTGAGCCCAAGACCCGCCGAGGCGGGAATTGAACCCTGGTCCCGGGCCAGAACTCTGCATCAGGGTCTGCCGCAATAACCATTGACTAAACAGAACACAGTGGCTAGTCCGGGTCACTTTGTGACGAATTTACACCCCACCCAGCCAGTCTATGCTACGTGGGCCACAATTTATTTAGAAATTATTTATTTTCCTTTTTTGGTATTGGTTTCATTGATTTCACATATGACATGAAAGGCACAATTGTCAAACAGTTGAGTCAACAAACAGGCATAGGTGTGCACAATATATACAAGTGACAAATGAATTTCAGTGACAAAATAAATCACAATTGATACTCAAAATTCGAAACACCAAAGACCAGGTTACTATATACAATACATACTCAAAAAAATACTCATAAAATACAAAAAATACAAAACATTTCATAAAACAACACAGTCCTTTGATTCGTGTACCAATAGATAGACGGGAACAGAAAAATAATTAGAGCTGCCTGCCTGTCTACAAAGACCTGTGGAAAGGTATTTTTAAGGATTGGACAGCAGGGGCAGGGCCAGTGATACTACTTATTCCCCAGCTGCACCCATCTTCCTTATCACAGGCTGGGTGTCAACGCGTTTCGAACCAATGATGAATTCAAGGTTCTCCTCAGGACATGGACTGTATAGGTCCTTTTCTGTAGTCAGCGCACAAGGGCTGCAAGGGGAGTGGAACGTGGACAGTGGCTTCGCAAAATGGGAACTCTCTGTACTGAAACTTGAATGTGGGCGGACGCAACAACGGTCGCCCCGACCGGGAGTGGGTCCGGGGGTTTCAGGATTGTTAATCTCCTTCTGGAAGCGTCGGGTCAGGAATGGAAACAAATCATTCGGAGTCCGCCGGCATCTGACATGACTACAGAAAAGGACCTATACAGTCCACGTCCTGAGGAGAACCTTGAATTCATCATTGGTTCTAAACGCGTTGACACCCAGCCTGTGATAAGGAAGATGGGTTCAGCTGGGGAATAAGTAGTTTCACTGGCCCTGCCCCTGCTGTCCAATCCTTAAAAATACCTTTCCACAGGTCTTTGTAGACAGGCAGGCAGCTCTAATTATTTTTCTGTTCCCGTCTATCTATTGGTACACAAATCAAAGGACTGTGTTGTTTTATGAAATGTTTTGTATTTTTTGTATTTTTTGAGTATGTATTGTATGGATCACTGAAAGAATATCGACTACCACAATATCGAGTACCCAAAATATCGAGGTGAAAATATCTACTACAAAAATATCGAG
This sequence comes from Lissotriton helveticus, assembly GCF_964261635.1. NCBI lineage: Eukaryota > Metazoa > Chordata > Amphibia > Caudata > Salamandridae > Lissotriton > Lissotriton helveticus. The sequence goes on from NC_136063.1 coordinate 2,087,059,873, forward strand.
TTTGTATGTACAAACAGGTAAGTACAAAAATATCGACTACAAAATATCGTTTACAAAAATATCGTTGTAAAAAATATCGACTTTACTAAAAACAATGTTTAATTACATTAATATAAAAAAATAATTACTAAAATATAATTAACAATACTTAAAATAACTTTTAATAATTAAATATTTAATGAAAGTAAAAAAAAATATATATTTTTAATCATATTTCTTAAAACATATATATATAGTAACAACATTTAATTAAATAATAGGCAATATTGTATATGTACCCCAAAAACCCAAAACTGACCCTGAACCCTAAAAATACCCCTTTACCCAAAAACTGAAAACTGACCCTGAACCCTAAAAATACCCCTTGACCCAAAAACTGAAAACTGACCCTGAACCCTAAAAATACCCCTTTACCCAAAAACTGCAAACTGACCCTGAACCCTAAAAATACCCCTTTACCCAAAAACTAAAAACTGACCCTGAACCCTAAAAATACCCCTTTACCCAAAAACTGAAAACTGACCCTGAACCCTAAAAATACCCCTTTACCCAAAAACTGAAAACTGACCCTGAACCCTAAAAATACCCCTTTACCCAAAAACTAAAAACTGACCCTGAACCCTAAAAATACCCCTTTACCCAAAAACTGAAAACTGACCCTGAACCCTAAAAATACCCCTTTACCCAAAAACTGAAAACTGACCCTGAACCCTAAAAATACCCCTTTACCCAAAAACTAAAAACTGACCCTGAACCCTAAAAATACCCCTTTCATTTAACATAATTAGCAATTAATCAATTAAATAAAATTAATTACCAATTACATTTGAATTAATTAACAAACATTTTTTAATTAACAATTAATTAAATATTACTACCAATTATTAAATTAACATATTTAATTAATTATAATTAAATTACTTCCCACCCTATTCCCCTATAAACCCACAACCCGCTAGAGAAAATACATTATTTTAATTGACATAATTAGCAATTAATCAATTAAATAAAATTAATTACCAATTAAATTTTAAATAATTAACATATATTATTTAATTACCAATTAATTAATTATTACTACCAATTAATACATTTACATATTTAATTAATTATAATTAAATTACTTCCCACCCTATTCCCCTATAAACCCACAACCCGCTACAGAATTAAATTACACAATAATTAAAAAAATAATTAATTAAAAAAAATAATAAAAAAAATTGACACTTTTCACACATATTATAACATAAACACACTATAAATAATTAAATATTATTTAAAAAACTATATTTTTTACTATCTAGATTATATACTTGGATATTTTCACTGTCTATATTATTTACAGTCGATATTACTTCACTTACCTTAAAAACGATATTTTGGCTGTCGATATTCTGTCTAGTCGATATTTTCTCCAAACGATATTTAAAACTCGATATTCTGTCCAGACGATATTTTGGAGTCGATATTATGTCTGTGCACCGTATTGTATATAGTAACCTGGTCTTTGGTGTTTCGAATTTTGAGTATCAATTGTGATTTATTTTGTCATTGGAATTCATTTGTCACTTGTATATATTGTGCACACCTATGCCTGTTTGTTGACTCAACTGTTTGACAATTGTGCCTTTCATGTCATATGTGAAATCAATGAAACCAATACCAAAAAAGGAAAATAAATAATTTCTAAATAAATTGTGGCCCACGTAGCATAGACTGGCTGGGTGGGGTGTAAATTCGTCACAAAGAGACCCGGACTAGCCACTGTGTTCTGTTTAGCGATTGTTGAGGTCCAGGCTGGTCAGGGATAGGACCCAAAACCTCCTTTTGTTGACTGCTCTAACCATTGAGCCACACTCCTCCACTCGTTGGTGTCAGGGGCGTCCGCAGGTGGGTTTTGGCTGAGCGATGTGGTCAGCTGGTCTGTGGTGACTTTGCTCCAGCATCTGCGGGGGATCTGTAGTGTGTGGTGGTGGGATGTGGTCTTCTTGAAGGTGAAGTGGATGCAGCTGTGGTCGGTCCAGTGTAGTCCAGTGGAGTGGCTGAAGGAAACGTGGCTGCTGGCAGAGAACATGGGGTTGAGCGTGTGGCCGGCGTAGTGGGTGGGGGTGTTCACCAGTTGCTTGAGTCCGAGGTTGGCAAGGTTGTCGAGCAGGGTGGTGGTGTTGTAGTCATTGTTTTTCTCCAGGTGGAAGTTAAGGTCCCCTAGGAGGATGTACTCTGGTGAGGCTAGGGCGTGCGGCTGATGAAGTAGGCGATGGTTTCGCTGAATTGTGTCCGTGGGCCCGGGGGTCTGTAGATGAGCGTTCCTCTGAGGGTGGTCTGGGGGTCGGTGTGGATCTGGAATTGTAGGTGTTCGGCGGCGGTGAGTGTGTCTTCGTCGTTGGTCGTGATGTTGATGGTGTTTCTGTAGATAATGGCGATTCCTCCTCCGGTTTGGTTGACGCGGTCCTTCCGGGTGATTTTGTAGCCGTCTGGGATGGCTATGGCGATGTCGGGGGCCGAGGAGGCATTCATCCAGGTTTCCGTGAGGAAGGCGACGTCTGGTGCTGTTGTATCAAGGAGTTCCCAGAGTTCGACGGCGTGTTTGTGGACGGAGCGGGTGTTGAGGAGGATGCACTTGAGGTGGTTGTTTTTGTCGTTGCTGTGTTCGGTGGGCGTGGTGCGGGTTTGGAGGCAGGAGAATTTGCATGCTTGGCAGGTTAAGGGTCCCTGGGTGCGCTTCAGGGTGGCTCGGTAGCATGCGGCAGGTCGTCCTGTGTTGAGTGCGATGAGGGTGGCGGTGTCATACCTCAGTCGATTTCCCTGGAGACGGCAGGGGCCAGGGGTTGTGGCGCTGGGCGCGGTCCAGGCGCGGACAGGCGCAGACGGGCTTGCCTTTGCGGCCTCCATAAGAGACGAAGTGGGAGGGAGGAGCAGCTGGGAGGCGGGAGCGGGGCGGCCAATGGGCGAGGGCAGGGGGAACAAAAGGAAAAGGGGGCGGGGCCACGGGGGAGCAACGTCGGGAAGCGGGGAGCGGGGGGGGTCACAGAGGGCCGGGGCGCAAAAGGAGCGCCACAAAATACAGTACAGCCAAGAAAGAGAAACCAAAAATAGAGTACACAGCAGAGCAGAGGGGAAGAAAAAACAAAAAACAGTTAGCAGATTACAGGAGCAGCCACTAGGGGCGAACCCTCGGCAGCGGCGGAGCAGAGGGGCAGATACTCAGAAATCAGCAGGAGCGGTGCGGCATGGGGAGTGACCTGGGCACTCCCCACGCCGCACACACACAACTACGTCCTTGCTTGGGTAGAAGAGAACTCACCTGACACTGCGGGGTTGCCACATGCATTGAATGTGTTTCAATACAGGCGCAGGTTAACATTCTCTGAATCTGTATTGCTTAGATTTCTACTTCATGGGTACATAATTATGACACTTTGAACATTTAGTATGAGGGATAAAGTTCACAGAGCAACTGTCATGTTTGTTATTTGTCTGGTTGGCAACACCGCTTTCCAACTAGACTAAACAGCTGCAGCCTAAACAGGGGTTATGACATAGTCACATGGGTTCTACAGTCATACATACACAACCATTTTCTTATTTAGGCAGAGGATCACTCAACTGACATAGCAAGGTTACCACATGTCAGAATTTAAGCTGCGCTGATTCCTGTGTACCAACACAAGGGATGTCCAGCTCTACACCAAGATGGACAGCCTGATGACACTTACCCACAGGTAATGGAGAGTTAGTCAGCGGCGGTTCCGGCATATGGGCCTTGGGCGTCACCCCACTGATTTATTTTGCTGTGTTTTGTGTAGTGTACTTACTTACCTTTACTCTTAAATAAAAATGTCATCCCGTGGCGGCAGTCATTGACGTCACTATAGTCTGCCTGCTTCCACGGCAGGCTTAGGGGGGTGGTGGCTGGGTGGGGCTAGAAGCAGGGAGTAGCAGCAATGCGGAAGTCGGGTTGGCCAGGTGCCTTTCTCTGGCCAGCCCGACATGCGCAATGTTAGCAGCCTCGGCTGTAAAATGAAGGAGCGGGGGGAAGATCGAAGCCGCAGCCCTCCAGTCTCCTAAGGAGTGGCTAGTTTCCCTGCCCCAGGCCAATCCAAGCGCTGCTTTAGCAGCACCTGGATTGGATTGGCTGCTTCTGTTCAGTGTCTCCCAGCCATCTCTAGGCAGAGAACGCATTTGCAGAGCCTGTAACTGGGGGGCACAATTGGCTTTGGTCTGGAGCATGGAAGACCATATTTTCCAATTACTGCGTGGTATATTGTAAAGCCCTGCAGCGATTGGTCATTTGATTTGATCCCCTAGCTCAGCCTCTCTCTTCCCCCTCCCCTCTGCGCACGCCATTGCCTGATTCTTAATGCGTACACAAGGGAGTGGTCCATGGAGATAGAGAGTCACGAGTCACGACTCAAGAGCTCTGCTGCAACTTGACCTACAGCTGTGTTGCCCAGGTAGGCGTGAGGCCCCGGCTTGAGCACACACATTCTACAGTGATCCTCAGCCTACTGCCGGCCTCCCGCCTTGAACCCTATCCAGCTGAGCACTACTGAGTCAGACCGGAGGGATAATTCCTCCTAGTCATCACATAATGAGTTTAGTTTATATTTTGCAGGCACAGAGGCACAGCAACAACTAGTCTCCATTCGACGCTAAAATGTTGAGCCAGCCCGGAGCCATCAACACCGAGACTCAGGCCTGGACTGGTTCTGATTCCCTTCAGGTGAACCAGTCCAGGCCTGCGTCACCCGGTTTGAGCAGGTCGGCGTGGCGTCCTTGGCTCAACATACTGGGGATTGGGGAAAAAATCATTAATCTCCCCATGCCTAACAAAAAAGTATGTAGTTGGGTTCTTCTTTTCAGTCCCTGTGTAGTTCGTTCCATCATGGACTTTGCAAACTCACTATTAACACTGTTAGTGAGTTTGCAAAGTCCATGATGGAATGAACTACAAAGTACTGGAACACACTCTTTGAAGTGCTAAAGATGGTAATAATGTTTTATATATAGCTTTGACGCGATCCAAGTATGTTTTAGCTCGGATGGCTGGCTTTTCATGAGCCCGCCAGTCAGTGCTTGACTTTTTGTGTATGACTGAGGACTGGTTCTGGAGGGAGGACTCAGTGACTGTGCATATGTCACTGCACAACCTAGCCTCACTCTCCAACCAAAGTTGTCAGAGGAGCCGGAGCTGTGCTTTGGCCGTTACGGCCATGAACCCTGCGGCTGCAAAAATGTTGAGCCAGAGCCATCGGCACCGAGACTCAGGCTGAGTCTCGGTGTCGATGGCTCAGGCTCACTATTTTAACATCTACGTCACAAAGTGTGCAGCAGGAGGGTTCAACTCAGTCTTGCCACTCTTGGCCTGAGGGTGGCTACTAGGTAGTGGGGGATCTGTATCCAAGTGAAATTTAATGTCTTTTGAGGAAGCGCAGGATCGGTTTTCAGCAGACCCTGTGCACTTTCTCCCTTATGCAGTTTTATCTGACATGGTGAGGGGGCTTTGGCCATCTTATCTGTTGGCACCGTCTGCCACGGCTAATTTGGGTGCGATATTTACGCCAGGGGCAGGGCGACATCTTACTTAGATGATTTATAAGTCTCTGCAGATTAGTATGATTAGGGAGCCCCTAAGGGACTGAAACACATGGGATGAAACGCTCGAGGAGAAGGATCTGGGGACCCCTATTTCAGATGTGGACTGGGCTCAGACTAGTGAGTTAATAAAGAAATAGCATCCTGTAATGCAAGTTCAATTAAATGAATTTTAACTTGACCAGACCCACGTGACTGCTGTGGCAGTGAATAAAATTAGTCCTGACAGTGCCTCAACATATGTCCGGTGTGCAGCAGGGGGGATATTTTATGCATCTAGAGTGGGGCTGTGGCCAGTTAGGCGCCTTCTGGGAGAGGGTGCTTGTAAGGTTGAACTGTGCCACCGCCCTAGCGTGTGAGTTTGTGCGTTGACTGTGCCTGCGGGCCTTCTGTTCCTCCACAAGAAGCGTAAAATTACTATTCTGTTCATGCGGCTGGCAGTTGTGCTGGCGAGCAGGCAAATCACCATCACATGTATTGGGATTAGGGCTCCATCGTAGGAGCTATGGATTGGAGCTGTCTTGGAATGTGCTGTGGTAAATGGAGAAAGGGGTGCCAGTACACGTTCATTTAAAACAAAGAAAACAGTGGGTACAAAATTTGAGAAAGCATAAACAAAGTCAAACGATCGATAAGGTACACTGTTATTTAATCACAATGAACCTGTAAATTATTATCTTGTATAGACATTACATCACTTATTCAAATAACATTTGTGCCCCGACAAGTGAGTGGGGAAGGATAGGTGAGGGTGTCGGTGAGGTTGTGTCCAAGAAATTAAGGGTATTAGAAAAGGAGTGCAGTGCAGATCATGTGACCCTTATTAAAAGAAAGTAATAATAACTGGCTTCCATACAGAGCCACAATAAACACAACAATTGTCAAGAATTTTCCATGCTTAAAAAACTTTCGTGAACATATTCAGGCTGAGGCATGAGCTGGCAGGTTTGAAGGTTGTCGACGTTTCGACCCCAAAGTGTTCTAGGTATCTGTAAAAACGTTAGTGGGTGTCTTCCTCAGGACAAGGGGGACGAGAAGGGGCAGGGTACCTAAGGTATGGAAAAAAACGAGGTTTAAATTACTGTGAACACAAGAAAATGAATTAAAAATGTCTGCGCATGAAGCAAAAGTTTACTGTGAAGGAATTATCACAGCGAGTTTATCATGGTGAAGTGGGCTCCACATTAGTGAGAAAGGATGAGGCAAGGATTTACCTAAAATACTGCATAGTGTCTACTATGACAGGGCCAGGATGCACCGCATGGGTAGAGCCAGTGATCCATGCGGTTTGAGGTGTGGGCACCCGCAGGGAACGTTCTTTCACACCTTATGGGACTGCCCCATCAGTAACACTTTCTGGACACACATTCTGGGAGAGTTGAGTAAAATTCTGGAGGTGACGCTCCCACTGGACCCTAAGTTTGTATTATTGGGAATAACTACTGAAGTGGATCTGAGCCATTCACACTTGATCTTTGCTCTACTGGCCCTAGTGGTGGCAAAGAGAGACCAGGCACGAGATTGGGGAGCACCGTCCCCCCCCCTCAAGTGGGAGACTGGAGGAGGGAGATGGATTTGTACATGGCGACTGAGAGAGTGACTTACAAAGCCAGAGGTTGTCCTCAAAAGTTTCGCAAGATATGGGGAAAATGGAGAAAGTATCATGGTTTTGATGGGGGCTGGGGACTGACTGACATGCTAATAACCATGCTGATTGGGACACTGCCCCCTATTAATAGCCTGTTGGTCCTGAGCCTGGGACTTACGAAGTTCCCTTGGAAGATGAGGGCATTTGGCGACTTTCTGTTCAGTGGTTGGAGGATGGATACTACTGAACTGCGGTTTGTGATGCTGTTGATGTGGATGGGGTCAGGGTGCGGGGGGTGCTTGGCAGTGCGGAAAATTAACTGTGACTTGCCTATTATACTTTTGTTGATTCTAAATGCCAATAAAAAGACTTTTTAAAAAAAGAATACATAAAAACAAGACCCAGCGTGTAAGAATCAAAACACCCTAATGATTTAAACAATACAAATGAAAGCAGCAACCTCTAGGTTGACACGCTGAAATACCTGCGGGAGGAAGCTGTCAGCCGATCAGTTTTAAGTGTCCCTGCGAATGGAAAGGAGAGGCATAAGACCGCCCTCCACAGCCATGGTGACAAAAATGAGGTTCAAAACGTAAAGCATGCAGCCAGGCAGATTCAATAGTACAACTCATCAAGAATCCAAAAGCTGTATCCGTCCTGGCACAGTGGGCCGGAAGGATATCATGGCTGGTTATAGGCAAAGAGAAATGCTCCGAGTGGGCACGTAGTCCCACGCGGGATGCGTGCTTGTCATGGGGGTGGTAAGTGAGGAAAGACTTTCCGGCATAACTCGGGTGTGGTTTGAAAACCAAAAATGTGCTAAAAACCCACATGAATGTACAAAAGATCAATTGGGCAAATTGTTTTACGTGAGCAATTCGTAAAGACTTAGAAAAAAGACGCAATGTGACAAAAGGGAGATCCCGGCTAGCTCACAGGTATTGCAGTGCGAAGCCCTGGTGCATGATGCACTACAGAACACGCGTGTGGCATTGTGTGGGGGACATTACCCAAGTATTCGACATTAGTAGAAACAACATTTTGCCCGGTGTGTGCTGATTCATTCAAACAAACAAGGATACAGTATTAAGGCCCATAATGGGTTTTCATGCCTACCTCTCACACAGGAGGGCAAGGCGTCTGCGAATATAGGATCTGAGCCAAAGCCACTGATGACAAATGTGTATCTCTTATCCAGGAGGGTGGAACATTGGAGGAACACTAACCTAGAACCATACTGTGTACATGTGCTTAGGAAAGAGCAAGATTGCGATGTTGTGGGGGACATTACCCAGTATTCGACATTAATAGAAACAACCTTGCACCTTGTGTGTGCAGATTCGAACAATCGATCAAGGATATAGTATTAAGCTCATAATAAGTTGTGATGCGTACCTCTCTCACAGGAGGGTAAGGCATCTGCGAAAGAAGGGTCTGGGCCAAAACCATTGATGACCGATGTGTACCTCTCGCACATGAGGGTAAGAAAGGAGGTTAAATCAAGTGTGATTATTATTATTATATTTAAGTTTATAGAGCGCACAGCTACCCGAAGGTTTCCCGGCGCTAGGAACAGGATGAGGGCAGAGGACCAGCGAGTTAGAAACTAAGGCAACAGGAAGACAACCTGTTGATTAAACAACCATGACTTAGCATCCTTGCGGAATTTGAGATAGCTGGGTTCTGTGCGCAGGTGAAGAGGAAGAGAATTCCAGAGGGAAGGAGCCAGGTAAGCAAAGGACCATCGGCCCATTCTGGCTTTCTTGATCCTGGGTACCCGAAACTTATGCTGGTTAGCAGAACGGAGGGCGCGAGAGGGACAATATTGCTGAACTAGCGATTTAAGATAAGATGGGGCCTTGCCAGATTTGATCCTGTGCATAAAGCATAGGGCCTTAAACTTTGTACGACTCTCAATGAGGAGCCAGTACAGGTTACATAAGGAAGTGGATGTCGAGGATTTGTTAGGGAGTTTGCAGAGTAGCCTGACCGCTATGTTCTGCACCGTCTGTAGTTTACGGGTTACTTCTTTGCAGGCACCTAGGTAGAGGATATTGCCATAGTCCAGTCTGGATGTTATTAGGGCCTGCAGTACGGTTTTTTGTGTGTCCTGAGGAAGCATCCAGATGATCTTCTTGAGCCACTTGAGGATGGTAACACAAGTGAAAGCAACTCTGACCGCATGTTGGTCATCAAAGGTAATGCCAAGGTTTCGGGCAGTTTTAGAGGGGGCCGGACGAGGGCCCATTTGAGACCGCCAATGATGGGGGCCCCATAAAGAAGTGTTGTTGCCGAACAGAAGGAGTTCTGTCTTCCCCCGTTGAGTTTTAATTTATTTTCATGCATCCATTTGGCAATGTTGTTTAATCCAGAACAAAGGGAAGATGAAGTAGATTGAGGGTCTGCGGAGAGTGAGTTGATGACCTGGGTGTCATCAGCGTAAGAATAAATGGTTAGCTCAGCTTGTTCCGCAATAGTGGCCAAAGGTCTGATGTAAAGATTAAAAAGTAAGGGACTCAAGATGGAGCCCTGAGGGACACCATATTGAAACTTGTGTGTTTTGGAAGCAAAGGTAGTGGAAAAGACTTGAAAAGTACGATCAGAAAGGAAGCTAGCAAGCCATTTTAAAGCAAGACCAGTGATGCCATATGACTGAAGAGTGTTAAGAAGGATGGAGTGGGAAACCGTATCGAATGCGGCACTTAGGTCAAGCAAAATAAGTGCTACGGTATCCCCCCTGTCAACCTGGCATCGGATAGTCTCAGAGACACCTAAAAGTGTCGATTCAGTGGAGTAGCCTGACCTAAAGCCAGACTGAGATTGATGGAGAATATTACAAAATTCAAAGTATTTGGTTAGTTGCATGTTGATGTGTTTTTCAAGAATTTTTGAGAAAACCAGAAGGGGTGAGATGGGGCGGAAGTTAGCTGGGTTTTTGGGGTCTGCATTCACCTTTTTCAATAGAAGTACTATCATAGCGTGTTTTCATGCATTGGGGACCTTAGCTTCCTTGAGGGATGTGTTAAGTAGTTCAAGAATAAGATTAAGGGTAGAGGGGTCCAAGACGCGTAGAGTTTGCGGGGGAATGGGATCCAAGGGGAAGCCAGATTTGATGGACCCGATGATATCATGAAATATGGTGATGTTAAGAGGGTCCCAGGCTGCTAACTGCTGAGCGGGGATACTAAGCGTATGGTCCGGAGCCTCGTGTTCACTGGAGAGATCCAGTGTGGATTGTTCATAAAGCAGATGGGTGGGGTTTGAGTCTCTGAAGCCAGCGTATATGCCATTGATTTGCGAGATAAAAAAGTCTGCCAGGGTATTGCATTGCGTGGCATCAAGACAGGTGACTTTCGGCTGGCATGATGCCCCCGAGAGTTCCTGTACGACTTTAAAAAGAGCTTTGGGGTGATTTTGGGCCTTTAGAATCGTCAAGTTGACGTGTTCTGCCCTAGCTGTATTGCAGAGCGCGTGATATTTACTTAAGGCGGATTTTTGGTGCGCCACCTCCTCTCAAGATTTTTGCAAATGGTTTTTTCCTTTTTTAGTGAGTCAGTAAACCATGAGGCGGGAGGGTGGTGTAGATTATACTTTTTTATTCTCTGAGGAAGGCATTCATTGACGGCAGAAGTAAGCCAGCTATGAATGGCCGCCTCCTCCTCAACGTTAGTAATGGTAACAAGGGGCTTGGTGTTGATAAGGCAAGAATTAAGTTTATTAAGTTCAAGATTATTCCAGTTTCTGGTCACTCTGGGTTCTGTAGGAGTAAATGGGGTATTGGGGGACCGATCTGTCATCATAGAAAAAACCACCATGTAGTGATCTGACCAGGGGATGGGTATGGGGGATTTACATGTTATGGTATCAAGATTTGAAAAAATGGGGTCAAGTAGGTTCCCTGCCTTGTGAGTGGGGCCTGAGTTATGTAGAGTAATATTTAATGCTGCTAGATCCAGGATGAGGTTGGCGCTGGTGGGGCAGGATATGTTGTTCAAATGAATGTTGAGATCTCCAATAATCAAAAAGTTAGTGGTGTCTAGCAGAAGCGGTGAAATGTGTTCAGGGAAGGAGGTAGCCCACGAGCCTGCTGGGCCTGGGGGGCGATAAATGAGGGTACCAGATAGAGTGAAGTTAGGTGATAGCAGGAGCTTGAAAAGGCCCGCTTCGCAGTTTTGTATCTCTAAATCCTCCCATTTACAGGAGTAGGATTTTTTGAAGATAATTGCTATCCCACCTTCCTCTTTCCCAACTCTGTTTCTTCCGATATAGGTGTAGTTATCAGGAAGGGCAGACGCTATGTCAGGGCCGGAGCTGTCGTTTAACCAGGTCTCCGTGAGGAATAAAGCAGCTGGTTGTGAAGAGGTAAGTAGATCAAAAACATCTCTTTTGTGCTTTGATAGCGATCTGCAATTCAAGCTAATAAAAAAGTGAGCTCGTACGAGGGGGCTAGATGTTTATGCCTGGGCTGAGATGGTGGAAAGTCAGAGTTAGCCATGTTAAGTGTAGAGGGGAGGGATAGGAGGGAGAGATTACAACCTAAACATTTGGATGGGGCTTGATCACAGCTCAGGGGCGTGGTCTGTGAACACCGACTAGACCTGAGATTGAGAAGAGCATCTCTAGTATAAGTGCGTATTTTTGTCGGAGTAGTAGCGGCATGGGGACTAGCCCCTGGCCCCGTATGGTCACGGACGGGCGCAGACGGGCTGGACTTTGGCGCGACATCGGCACGCCATCGTCGCGCCCGCTGTGTGCGTCCGCTGCACGTCGTCCAACACATCGGTTATGAAGGGAGTCGGCAGAATGCAACTAGACCGCTCCCCCCTTCCGCCGGAAGTGTATCAGTTGAGCAAAGTGATAGGAAGACCTCCCTCCACAACCACGAGCTAAACTCGGGGTGGAACGGGGAGTGTGAGGCACACACAGTAAACACAAGATTAGGTAAGGGAAGTTTTAAAAGCAAAGTTTAAAAAACAGAGCACAGTGCAAGCACCTGATTCGTGCCCCCTGCTCTCTCACAGCAGCGTCGGTAATCAGGGACAAAAGGAACACTGCTACAATTTAAAAAATAGGAATTAAGAATTTTTCAGCAGTGCGAGCACCTAACTCGTGCCCCCTGCCAAGCAAGCTAGTGCAATGAATAACTTGATTCTCATACAGCGCGGCACACACTCGTACCCTCAGCTGGTAGCGATGTTAATACAATGTGCAAGACGCATACCTCTCAACACAGGAGGGTAAAGTGTCATAGGGAGACATGTTCAGATCGTGAAAGTCTGTATCAGTTTAGGGACAGAGTGTGGCTATTTGCGCATGGCTACTGTCCACTTTGTTAAGACCATTATTTATTGAGTCAAAAAGGGACATCCACTTGGATGCCCAAGTGTTTAATATCTGTCCAATGTTGACACTTCTGGGTCCCGGAGTAGCCTTTTCCAGGACCAGCCATTGGAGATTGTCCGGGGCACTTTCCGTGATAATTCCTTCACTGTAAACTTTTGCTTTATACGCAGTCATTTTTAACCCCTTCGCTGCGGCAGCAATTCCGCCACAGCGCTAGGGGGAGGGGGGACGAGCGGCGCTCGTATGCTCATGACGGAGCCGCTCCGTCATGAGCCTCAGTTGAGCTGTGCTCATGACGGAGCGGTTCCATCATGGCCCCGCCCGCTCAATGGAATGTCCAGTGCAGGCACGGAATTGGCGCCGCGCAGGCGCGCCGAGCGGGCCATGACGGAACCGCTCCGTCATGAGCACAGCTCAACCGAGGCTCATGACGGAGTGGCTCCGTCATGAGCATGGAAGGAGTTAATTCACTTTCTTGTGTTCACAGTAATTTAAACCTAATTTTTGTCCATACCTTAGATACCCTGCCACCCCTCATCATCCCTTGCCTTGAGGAAGACACCCACTAAGGTTATTACAGAAACCTAGAACACTTTGGGGTCGTAAACATCGACAACCATCCAACCTGCCAGCTCACACCGCTGCCAAAATATGTTCACAAAGGCTTTTTAAGCATGGTTATGTGAAAATTCTTGACATTTGTTGCGTTTATTGTCGCTCTGTGTGGAAGCCAGTTATTATTACTTTCTTTTGATAAGGGTCACATGATCTGCACTGTACTCCTTTCATAATACCCTTAATTTCTTGGACACAACCTCACCGACACCCTCCCCTCTCACTTGTTGGGGCACAAACGTTATATGAATAAGTGATGTAATGTCTATATAAGATATAATTTACTGGTTCACTGTTATTAAATAACAGTGTACCTTATTGATCGTTTGACTTTGTTTATGTTTTCTTAAATTTTGTAACCACTGTTTTCTTTGTTTTAATGAACGTGTACTGGGACCCCTTTCTCCATGTACCGCTATACACCCAGGTTACCAGTGACACTTTAATCTGCCAACCTACACCTCACAAGCCCAGATCCGGTTAGAGTTTGGACTGACCTCCCAAAAGCTTGCTAGAAGAGGTTCATACATAAAGTGCTGGCAAAAAATAAAGAGCTCGCCAGAAAATTCACTGAACCATCTGCTATGGCTAGACCTCAGCAGCTCCCTTCAACTGCCGGCAAAAAACTTTTCTAGAGGAATCCCTGACTGTCACAGGTCTAAAAGAACTATGGGAAACTCCTTTATCGCATGTGCAATTCAAGCGTGTCGTAAACAAGAGCATAAAAAGTCAATCGCACTTGGAAGATAAAGCGACCTTTTCACAAAGCGCATGGATGACTTTGTCCACATACAAATCGCCTGGGCTACAAGCATACTTTGGTCTGGGGTACGGCAGGAAATCAAAAGAAGCCTTCTTAAAACATAGGCTAGGAATTCTACCCTGTATTCCGCATCTGCAACCATGGCTGAGAAGGGACTGGGGGACAAAATGCAGGCTGTGCGGGGCAGAGTATGAAGACTTCGAACATCTACTATGCACCTGCCCAAGGCTGAAAGAGGAAAGAGTAGCCCTGTTAAAAACTGCCTTCAATGAACTAAAAATCCGCACACGCAGACCACTGGTTCTTGCTTGTTTCGACCCAGGCCATCCCCCATTAAATGGGAAGTTGGTCAAATTCTTGAAATGTCTGGAACTGAAACTAAAAAATCTGGAAGATGGTACCAGACTGGATTAGTTGAATATTGGCCAAGACATCACACTTGGACCTCACACCTGTACCAAACTGTTTTTATCAAAGTTCTTTTGTTTTAAAAATAATATATTTTTCTCACAATTTTTTATCCGAAGGTATGAGCTATCAATGTATTTTTGTAATGGTTTTAATTAACCTAAAACAATAAAATTACTTACTTACAGTGACACTAATTGGGTATACCCTTTTCGGTAACGTTGGAATAAACTGTGGCAGAGGAGGCACAAATGTGTCATGTTAGAACTGACACCAAACTTCCATTTGACTTGGAGGCCTGGGGTTTGCTATGCAAAATTGTCTTGGAACAGGAGGGAGGTGAGTGGGGACAATCCTATGGGCAGTGATGACTCCACAATGTGTTGGGGGGGAATCCTGTGTCGGGTGTAATAAACTGAATCAATCTGATTTCTGATATGTACCAATGATGGTGAGCTATATCTTTATTTCCCCTACAGTATCTAAATGATTTCCTCTGGCAATTGATGTGGGCCCGGAGTGTCTCTGCCGTGTTTTCGATCCACCTTGATGTGTTGCTGCTTTTGTTGTTCTTTGTCATGTGCTCATTAACTGACAAATAAAGTTTAAAAAAAACTCCAAGGCCGTTCAGAGAGAGATAGACATTTTCCAGCTCTGTTCTGCAGTCTTGCCCTGATGAACTTCTTCAACAGAATTTTAGGAATACTTTTTTCCTGACATTTATTCTTAATGTGGAGGATGTGGGAGACTAGTGTATTACATTTTGCATAGAAATGTTAGCTTACATTTCATGCAAAATCCTTAAAAAATGACTTTTAGATCAAAACATTACTTCATAAATTTGAGAAATGGTAGGGCATTACAGAGATTATTTGCATTAATATTAGTGAGCTGCTGTTGTGTTGCAATATTGAAAACACATGTTAGACTTATCACTATCCATGAATACTATTGATGTAAACACATTTAGAATTTTGGAGCAGTGCTTGTGCACTCTCAGTGACCTAGTGAAAGAGATCATGAAACAGCTGAATCTGGACCACATATTCAAAGCTGTCCCTAACAGGGGCCGGGATACCCTAAACATGTTAGGCCCAGTGCCCCCAAAATCCTCAAGATGTCCCGGGTGGTATGTGCGAGCAGCGCCTAGCTTCAGAAACATACATTTCTATCTTGTAGATAGAAATGTTTCTGAAGCTAAGAACATTGGCACACAGCATGTATGCTTCAGGCTCTGAGAGATGCATGCCAGCCTAGCTTCAGAATTTTTTTTGTACTACAGGAATAAATGGGAGTGATTGTGTTTTGTGTGTTCCACTTTGTTAGAAATGGGATCTCTGGTAGGCTAAGGCTTGCGCCAAAGCCAGGCAGAGACCCCCACTCTAGTCTGGGAAAGGGAGTTACAAGCCAAAGATAACCCCTGCTCACCCCCTTGGTAGCTTGGTACAAGCAGTCAGGCTTATCCCGGAGGCCATGTGTAAAGTATTTGCGCACGCACACAGCAATAACATCGCAGTCACACTACAAAAGGAACTCCACACAAGGTTATATCAAAAATAGCCTTTGTATTTTCATAACACATTAGAATAGTAAACACATAATATACATGGTGCCACCTGGCACTGGGTCATATTTACAAGGGATTATATACACCTGACGCGGCCCACTGGACCACTGGACCACTGTCAGAACCATCACAAAGCAAACTTAGTAAAAGTAAAACAGATCATAAACGTACAACCAGTAACCACTAATAATTACTGTACTTAGCATCAGCATGTATACCTAAACTACATTATGCACAGTATCACATCAGTCGCGAATTACATTCTGCGCCAACTTCACCAGCATAAACACATTATGCAATCCCCTCACAAGACCCTCATTTGACCTTAACCTCCTACGCATAACTCACCTTAGGGCTATAAATCACAGTGGAGGATAACCTCCCAAGCATAAACACAGTCTGCAAATAACCTCATACATAGGATCATAGTAAGAGGCATAACACAGAGTGCGTAAATCATACTACATGAATTACATTTCCTAGCACCACATAAATCACATTAGCGCATGGTCTCCTAATAAAGACCATAGCAGAGGTATAAATCACATTAGGGCCTGGCACCCTACAAACTTCCCAGTCCCCATGGCCAACAGGCCTTCTCAATAAGGGCGCTCAAATCCCCTGTGTCCAGAATGTTAGGGCTGCTGCCTATTCAGCGAAATGCAATTGCGCCATTGCTCTGGGGATGGAGTGCATCTTACTCCTATCGCTCACCAAACATGCTCCCAAGAACTGATGACCTAAACGTGGCAGCTGGCACTAAGTGCTGCGCAGCTGAGAACATCACATAAAGGCCTGGCACTCACTGTGCCTTCTGAACAAATGGGTAAAAATGTAGCAGCTGCCCGCACTGGTGCGGTGCAGCTGATAAGACTAGAACTGGGGCCTGGCATGACTATGCCGTTGGGGTCCCACTGGGGCTCTCTCCAAAAATGCCCCTCTCGTTGCAGCTGCCCTCGCACAAGCGGAGCAGCTGTAGACAAATGGCCCTCTTAACACAAATAGTGTGTTGTTACTAAGGAGCCCTGATGAAAGCCCATAGAAAAAACCGTGAGGCTTGAAACGCGTTGGCAATGTCAATCTATGATGACAAATAGTTGTATGTATAAATAGGCAAAGTCAATTGATGAATTCAGGACATTAAAAACGCCAAAGAAAAAAGATTGTGGCGTAGTTTTTTGTACACACATGTCATATTTGTTTGGTATCACAGTCATTTTGGAGTTTATGACATATTGGTTTTTATGGTATATTTATGTTTATGATGCCAAAATAATGTCAATGTTATTTGTGGTGAATATTCTAAATGTAGTGTAAATTGTGTATGTTATTTGATATGTGTTTTTCTATAAGGATATGAGTTTCCTTACACCACAAGAATTAGAATTATTGAAAAAGTAGGGTGAATAAATAAACCCACCTCCAAAGGTATATAGTGTGGTTGCTGTTTTCAATTAAATAGGATACCAGGACTTTTCGTGTTTTTACATTTATAAATGACCCTACCTGGTTTCTGTCTGTTGGACCTAACCCCTATCTTTGTTTAACTTCTAAAAGTGCCATTTCACCACCAGTTACCATAAATCTGTGCACACCATTGGGCAGCATTTATTCTCACGAGTTCATACATACTAAACTCGCCCCTGCACTCCTCTCATACCAGGAATTACACACATATCCCCCATGCCTTCCTATGGGAGGGCAGGCCAATCTCACCACACGCACTCAGAGAGCGCCCGCACTTTACACTGGGCCACAGTGGTAAAGTGCACCCAAAATAACTACCACTTTGTCAGAGCTCAAGGCAAAAAGTTCAGGGGTGAACCTGCCAAAAGGGCCAAGTCCAACACACTTACATAGTAGCAACAGCAATATCTAAAGCCTTAGGCTTTATATGTTGCATTAACACATGGTGCCACTGCCAACTGCTGTTCAAATTCCTGTGCTGATTACAACAATAAACATTCTATGACCAGCTGCCATTCTGGGCCTGAGGTGAGGTTGCTTAAACTGGTACTTACAAACAGCACCCTGGGCCCACTACCAGCACGTGAAAGTGCATGTGCAGCCATTGGGTGAAGGTCTGCGAACTGCGATGTGGTTCACCTGCCATGATTGAAGGCAGAAGTGCTGCTGCTACAATTTAAGAGTGATACCAATGTTGCATGACTGACTAAAATCATAGGGTTTGTGAAACTATAAAGAAGTGTTTCTAATTTATGCATTTCGTTGCCACTACTACTAAATAATTATGTTATATTTTTCTTTTCAGCATCTGGTAAAGGCATGCTCGATATCATTTTTGGGCAAAGAACAAGAGCGTCCTGTACAGAACCCAACCTACTTTGCTGCTCTTGCACCCACACAACACAAAAATGTCATTGTTTAAGGTAAGGAAACTGATGCTATGTTTTTTAAATGGTAGTTAAAGGCTAAATATGTGGTCTAAATGCTGGGTCTGGTGAGTGCACTGCACATCAGTATCAATTTGAGTCATGGAACTGTGTAATCAGGATCAAAAGAAGGATTGGAATGTTATGAGTTCCATTGAAAACAATGAAGTGGTTCAGGGATTTTAACGGCAGGTGTAAGCTTTCAGCTCCAACTTCCCATTTTTTTTTCTGTTCCTCCCTTTTTAATGTAGAATCCTCAGTGGATGGACTGTAATAATAGCTTCATAGCCCAGCTGCCTCAGGCTATAACAGTTGGCAATGGCCCTCTCCCATGCCTTGTTATAGACCCTCACCTGTCACACGTGATATGTCTGCTTCAGCGTCTTGAGCAACTAGTATGGCACACAGAGGCAGCAGGCTATAAGGCTGTATTTTTAAAAATCATGTTGTGCAAAGGGGAGCTGTTGGAGATATATATTATGATAATGCACAATATATGTATTTATAGAGAAATGTGATGTTTTTGTACCAAACCTTATACATTGTGCTTTGATTATTGACACGTAACTTTAATATTGGTAAGACACCATGAATACAGTAGAACAGATACTTGCAAGGCCATTCGTTTGACTGAGCCTTGAAGATAAATTAACTGTAAAACGATTAGGACCTGACCGGCCCGACCTACAACTACAACAAATTTCTCAAGACAGAGGGAAGACTTACAAACGTACATTCTCAAACACCTGCTTGCTGTTTGGTGGTGACATGCCTTAGACAAAAAAAGGAGTAATAGACTTGAAGTATTTGTCAGACCAAACAAAGAAGCATGCACACACAAGAATCCATATGGAAAACCTGACGAGACTCTGAATGTTTAGAGACACACTGATTGAAGACCACATAAGCGACGCGAACCGCAAAACAATACAGAAGCACAATGAAGCATTTGATAGGAATAGACGCATACAGTCAAAAATAATTGATTGCATTCGTCTCTGTGGTGCTTGTGAACTAGCTTTGCGAGGCCATGAAGAATCTGAAAGTTTATCAAATCCTGACATATTCAGAGACGTTGTGGATTTAATACCAAGCAGACAGCATGAAATTGAAGCACATTTAGAAAGTGCTAGAGTCTTAAGGGCACCTCTAAACCGATACAAAATGAACTCCTTGAGTGTATGCTTGAAATTTTGAGAAGCTATATTGTCCACCAATTGAAAAACACAGACTTTGAGGCTATTCAGGCGGATGACACCACTGATGTGGCCTCAAAAACACAGTCTTTATTAGTCTTTCGGTACCATGACAATGACAGTAAAGTTGTGGAGAGGTTCTAGGGTTTCACACATTTAAGAGACTCTAGTGCAGAAACCATTACTTCAGCTATACTGCATGAACTTAACTCGATTTTTCTAGAGCAGCCTCAAAAACAAACAAATTATTGCACAACGCTATGATGGTGCATCAGTAATGAGTGGAAGCCTTGGAGGAGTACAGAAAAGAATTAGGGACGTGTACCCTAATGCCCATTATGTGCACTGTTACACCCACCAACTTAATCTTATTATGTAACAGGCAGTATCAAAGTCCTCTGAGGCACACATTTTCTTTTTCGATGTAGGTGGCATGGCAGCATTCTTCTCACGTTCCCCCCAAAAGAATGGATTTACTTCAGGAAATTGTGATCAAAAGGCTTCCAAATGGACCCACAACTCATTGGGACTTTCACATATGTACACTCAAGCTAATATTCCAATACAGGGATGTTCTGGAGAAATGTTTTCATGCCATAGAAGCCAATCCCGACTTTGAATACAAAAGTTGGAATGAAGCCTGTGGCTTTGCTAGAACACTACAAGACAGAGAGTTCAGTTCTTTCTGTTTTGATTTCATGAAATAATGCTTCATGTTGACATATTATACAACCAGTTACAAACAACGAGCCATAGATACCATCTCTGTGCAAAGAGATACCAGTATGTTTGTCACTGGTGTGAGCAAAGTGAGAGATGGGATTGACAATTTAGACAGCGGACTGCCAAAGGATTCTATTTTCTCAAACTGCAGGAAAAACATCAGTGAACTCGAGAGGGTTCACAGTCGCACAGGGGCTCCACGGGTGTGGAAGCAATTAAAAGCAGCCAGGGCCCAATTAGCCAGCCTAGATACAGTCAGGGTGGAGTTCGCAGCTCTTCGCCCCTGCCACGCTTACTATGTCGGGGGGAACAAGACCGGTCGCCTGCTTGCCAGTGCGCTGAAAGCTAAGACCCAGCGCTCGAAGATCATAGGCCTCAAGGATAAGAACGGCGCAGTCATTGAGGGGGATGCACAGGTCTCAGAGGCATTTCGCGACTTCTATGCGTCGCTGTACCTCGCCGACACTGTTTCAAGCACACACATCGATGAATACTTAGAGAATGCGTGAATCACCGCACTTTCCTCGGCGAGTGCGGATGCCCTGGAGGCCCCCATCCGCCTGGACGAGGTGGTAGCTGATATATCTCGTCTTCGGCCCCTCAAATCTCCGGGACCGGATGGCTTCTCAGACGGTTTTTACAAAACCTTCAGCTCGCTTCTTGCTCGGGTCCTTACTCGGCTCTTCAACTCTTTCGGCGGCCCAGGCTCCATCCCCTTGGAAATGTTGGAGGCCGAGATTGTGGTGTTGCCTAAACCTGGCAAAGATCCAACACATCGCTCAGCGTTCTCTCTCCTAAATTTAGACCTAAAGTTCTTTACAGGAGGGCTAGCTGCGCGCCTTGGGCCGTGCCTACCTGGGATTCTAGAGCCTGATCAATCGGGCTTTGTCCCGAGCCGCCAATGCAGCGATAATACCAAACGGATCCTCCGCCTGGTCGACAAGGCCCATTTGCAACAATCAGATTCAACTCTGCGGGCCATTGACGCCGAAAAAGCATTCGACCGGGTCGATTGGAGCTTCCTGCAGGGGGTCTTGTCCCACTTTCGGCTGGGGGATCGCTTTCAATACTGGATCGCGAGCTGCTATCATCACCCTGTGGCGCGGGTTCGCTTGGGCGGCCTACGCTCGAGCCCTTTCGAGATTCAACGAGGCACGAGGCAGGGGTGCCCCCTCTCGCCTCTTTTATTTGCTCTTTATGTAGAGCCGCTAGAGCAAAAAGTCAGCGATAATCCCAATGTCCATAGCATCACCTTCGGAGGGGAACCTCATATGATTGGCCTATATGCCGACGACATCATAGTTGCTCTCGACCGCCCAGAGCACTCCATCCCTCTGTTTCTGTGGGAAATAGAGTCCTTCGGTGAGGTATCTGGTTTCAAAATAAACAGGGGGAAATCACTGATACTGCCCCTGGGCAGGAATTCCCGCTCTACCGTGGACACGCCGACATACGGAGGAGGCCTGCGGACGGCAACACAACTACCGTACCTGGGTATCACCCTCGCCTCCTCCACGGACAATGCGGTCACCCTCAACTACGCGACTCTTACCTCCCAGATTCGAGCCGACCTTGTGAGGTGGTCCAAACAACCGCTCTCCCTACTGGGACGGGTTGCGGCGGTGAAAATGTTTGCCCTGCCCAAGATTTTATACATCTTCCAAACCGTACCAGTGTCACCCCCAGTTGGCACTATCACAACTTTACAGGCTGCCTTACACCACTTCATCTGGGGGGGGAAGCGCCCACGCCTACACAAACAACTGGCATACCAGGGCATGGATGAGGGAGGTCTTGGGATCCCTAATCTCCAGCAATACTTTCAGGCCTCCCAACTTCGCTATTTGGTAGAGTGGTATAGGCCTGAATCTGAAAAACGGTGGTTGTTCCAGGACAGGGCAATGGCCCTGACCTCCCTTTGGAAGATTCCGTTTCTCACCCGACATAACAGACCGCGGTACCTCTTGCGGTCGCCCATTACCCGCACCATCATGCGCGTCTGGGACACAGTTGCCATTAAAAGAGGCCTTACGACCTTTCCCTCCCCGCTCACCCCTCTCCTAGACAACCCGGAGTTCCCCCCGGGCAATGACCCTCACGCTTTCTCACAGTGGCGCGGCATGAGTTGAAGATCAGCAGGCCTCCTCTTCGATCTGCAGGTTTTTTTGACCCTCTCCGATCTTTCGCGGGGATACGGTGTTGTCTCCCCCCACCTGTTCCAATACTTTCAGCTCCGCCACTGGCTCACGCATCCAGACTATGCCCCCCTAGCTGGCAGACACATGACAGATTTCGAGAAGTGGTTGGTGACAAAAGAATCAGAAAAACACCTCATCTCGGACCTCTACAAAATGCTTACACCTCCAGTAGCACCAGGCCTGGCGGCGGGACAAAGGCGCTGGGAAGCAGAGCTAGGGAGGACACTGACAGATCGGGAATGGGGCTACATATATTATAGGGCTTCCCACACTACACTCAACACCGCAGGCAGGGAGACAGCAGTGAAACTGGCTCTTTACTGGCACCTCACCCCTGTCCGACTTAACAAAGGGAATCCTGCCCGCAGTTCACTTTGCTGGAGAGGCTGTGGGGAGCGGGGCACCATAACTTATCTCCTCTGGGAATGCCCGGAAGTTAGGGACTATTGGAAAGCGGTCTTAGATGATATAGACAGTACATTTACCACTAAGATCCTGAGATTCCCTGCTTATTCCATTCTAGGCTTTCCCAATGCACTTACTTTCCCCCTGAGGTCGATAAGAGGACGCCAAATGGGGATTGCCATGCAGGCTGCATCACAACATATCCTCTCACTCTGGGGATCGACCACCAGACCCATTCACACTGGATGGCTTCATAGACTCTGGTTCACACCGGTTATGGAGCGCATTCAGGCCACACTCACACAGTCCGCGGCCACGTTCCGGAAGGTTTGGTCGCCATTGTTGTCCCTCCTTTCCACTGAGTTCAATGAAATCACATGCCCTAGATACCTCCGCCTCTTATGCCTTACGGAGGTACCACAAGAGCCTCCGTGACCTTGAGGAGGGTTGCGCTGCGCTAACTGTGAACACATTGATGACTGTTTTCCTGGTATGACACACTGGCTGGGGTAGTGGGGGGTTACGGGGGGAGGGGTCCCTGGTCCTTGTTTTTAGTTTTTTCTTCATTTAACAGGCTTCATATACACAGCTCTTGCATTGTACTTCTGTACAGGTACATGTATCTTGCCTGCAGTTTGATTTGTGAAGACATGCTTGTCTGTCTCGATCGCTTTCTATACATGTTGCTCTCCTACAGCACTATATTGCCTGTCTTTGTTCTTGAAATCAATAAAACAAATTTAAAAGGAAAAACATCGGCTATCTGGTCCGAACTGCAAAGGAGGTATGTGACATTATAATTGTGCATGCACATGAACATTTTGCTTTTACAAAACATTTGGTGAGTGCCTCATTAATGCAAAGTGATCAGTTTGCAAATTATGATCATTCCTTCCTTAAGAAAACTCTGAAAGAGACTGTGGACGCTTATCCTATGCTCAACAAAGAGGATCTGAAAACTGAGTTGACAGTACTGTACAGAATGCATGCATACCGTCAGGCAACTGGTGGCATTTCTTTGCTGGCTTTAATTCAGAAGCTTAATATGGAACAGTCACTTACAGGGTCAGTGACTTTACTATAAAGAGACATTACCACTCCTATGAAAACAGCAGAGTCGGAACAATGTTTTTCCACTTTAATCAGAATTAAGACATTCCTTAGGCACACCATACCTGAGGAAAGACTGAATAATTTGGCAATGCTCTCTATATAGAAACTACGAGAACAATGGTACATATCTATTCTAAACACAGTCAGGAAGGAGCGAGAACTCAAAAGAGGATTGGGAACGATTAATAAACTAAATGAACTCAAAACACTTAAGGGCAGATTTATGTTAACTGGCGCATCCCCAGGGATGCGCCAGTTAATGTGCGCCACAGTGCGCCACTGCTCCGCCACCCATGGTGCGCCGCATTTACTATGCGGCACACCATGGTGCAAGGCAGTGAAGATGCGTGACGCATCTCTCGGCGTACAGGCGACGCATTGCAGGAGTCATGTCGCAAGTGCGACATGACTCCTACAATGCATGGTGCGTCACCCTTACGCCTGCTTCAAGCAGGCGTAAGGAATTGACGTAGAAAGTGACTGAGTGAAATCTCATAGATTTCACTCAGCCACTTTTAGGAGGCGTTCCTGGGCAGGAACGACCCCCCTGCGCAGGAACGCCTCCTTATGGCGCAGGGGTTTCCCACGTGACGCATCTCCTAGATGCGTCACATTGTAAATAGGGCTCATTGTTTGCGCCGCCGTTGCGTCACATTATGTGACGCAGTTGCGGCGCAAAGAGGCGCAAGGGCCTCATACATCTGCCCCTTAGAGAATAGGAAGATTGGTAGAATATTCGAGTTGAGATTGACAAGATTTAGGCTCTATATTAACAGTAACGTGTGGTCACCTGAGTTTCTCTTCCCTCTAATGAAAACCGTCCGGCCGGTTAGATTTTATGGCGAGCTGACTCTCTAATACATGTTCCCTATGGGTGGTACAATATGGGTAGGAAGCATGTAGATTATTGAGTTTTACGGTTATAGACTTGATGTACGATATGTTGAAGGCTCCAAAATATGTGCAATTTTTTACCCACAATTGCCTTCTGGGTGCCAATGTGTCTGAACAGGCACAGTGTGGAAACTTTTTTAACATCAGCGGTTAATATAAATTACCATTAGGTCTAGCATGATAGTAAGGACACTTAGGGCCAGATGTAGGTCGCCAAATACTGGTCGGTAACGGCCGATTTCGGCCGTTACCGACCGGTATTTTATCTTTTGAGATGTAGGTGGGTCTGAATTTACAGAATCGGTCTATTTACCCATTCGGTAAATTTACCACTTCGGTATTTTACCGAATCGGTAAATATACCGATTCTGTAAATCCGTATGTAGGTGACACTCCTAAGAGTGCCACAGGCCCTTAAGAGTCGGTATTTTACCTCCCAATCCTATTGGGTGGTAAAATACCGAATTCAGGTGTGCATGCACATCTGTGCATGCACACCTGTGCCATGTGACACACAGACATGCCCTTAGGGCATGTATGTGTGCCACATAGCACACATGCCTGTACTTGGGGTGCCAGAGGGTGTCAAAGTGACACCCCCTGCACCCTTGCAGGATTCGGTATTTGCCGAATCTGTAAATACCGAATCGGTATTTCACATTGATTCCTATGGGCTTCAAGGCCCATAGGAATCAATGTGAAATACCGAATCAGTATTTACAGATTCGGTAAATACCGACTCTTACAGAATCGGTAATTTTTTACCTACATCTGCCTCCTTCCTATTTACCGACTCTTAAATACCGATTCGGTATGAGTCGGTATTTAGGAGTCGGTAAATAGGAATTACCTACATCTGGCCCCATGTATCATATCATGATATATAGTCTGACTAATAATTTAATATATGATAAGTATAAAAAGTAGACAACAGTTTCAAAAACTAAGTTCTATGAGAGCAACTGTCTCATTGTCCATCCGACACATTAGAAACCGTTTGTCATTATAAAATATTACATTACTTGAGATCGACTTTATTCCCGAGTGGATCGCCTTCATGATCCCTTTGACATTGGGGACATTTCAAAAGAACCGATAAAATAGTGGCAACATGAGTTTTGTCTCCATGCTTGTGAATATTCGTGTCCGTTTTTCAATAAGCCCGTTTAGGTACTATACGGTAATCTACCCCGGGTCTATCGTCATGATTGTTGTCATTTTTACATGGGATTTAATTATATGATTCACGGTAACTTTAGCCGGTCACTCCACTTGCTTCCATCACTTTGCAGTGTCTTGAGACGGAATCGCAACTAACGCAGGCAGGTGAAAATGATTAGCTAGTTCACCATGACTATATAAACGTGAATCCCGCAGACGCGTTTAACCTTACTGCGCCCCGTTAGTACTGTGTCTATTAACACAATGCTTCTCACATTTGATGCCATAAGGTGTTACGTGCTTACACAAATATACGTTTATTCTGTGTACACTATTTTAGGTTTACCGTACCTGGAAACTATATCTGTGGGGTCCCGGTTTTGATAAAGGATACCTAGGGACGCTGGTCTTGTGCTTTTCTCTCACCAGACTATCTAGGAGTGTGACACCATACCATATCAGGGTACTGCTCACATTAATGCAGGTAATTGAATATTTTTTTAAAAAGTGATAAAGCTAAACAGTCGTACTACAGCTTTGAAATATGAGTAGTTATTTAACACATTCAAAACCAAACTCTCTGTCTCGCCAGCGTGGTGTTGAAAGGGGCGCCTCCAGTTCGAGGATATCACCCCAAATGTTGAAATATGCTATTTTAAGAATTCACGCTTTGAAGGATTGCTTTTAAGTACCAGGTAATAATTGCGACCAGGTAATTACAGCCTGCCTCCTTAGACCTATAGAACTAAAAAATGAATTAAATAAGGACCTGGTTAAAGTTTTCTTTCAAAATAAGATTCAATACTCATATATTGAAAAATTGCTGTGTCTATCTGTATTCTAGAAAGACAAGGTATAGCCATCTGGAATAAGTTTGGCCCCAGCGGTGATACCCAGGAGGTATGTAGTGATATATCCGTTATATAAGGTGTTATGTGTGATCAGCCCCATGTTTAAGGCTTATTAGTTGAGTTTTTTTGAATGACGTTCGAGAGTGGGTTACATTTTTTGAAAGACTTGCGGAGTTGCGGGTGCCTATGGGATCATCCTTTACATAGTTATGAATGTAAACATGGAGGAACTTTCGGTTGTCACGGTGAGGCTAATGTGGAACTGTGTCAGGTGCAATGTATTCAATAGGAACAGTAGGAAACATCAGTTTTATTCATTATGAAGTTTATTGAAATATTTCTTGCTTATGCTTTGTGCTGACAATTTAGTGTAATTATTGTAATGTTTTAATGATGTTCCATGAGGACAACATACTTACATGTACATGTATTTTTATCTTTTTAGATAATTCTGGTCTTTTTAATGTTGTGAAAGAAATTAAGAGACAACCAAACTTCTTTTGTCTTGAGAAAGGTGGTTCACATCAGGCAGCACACCGAAACGCGTCGACGCCAGTGTTTTTAATTAAATTTAAGGGACTTTTGATATTTGCCTGATTCTGTTAATAGATCCCACCAAATTAATATTTTGGATGTTTTCAATACGATTCACCTGATATTGTCTCTTGTTTGCAAATTGTTTTTATAAAGATTGAAGATTATGGATGTGATTTCCATGGATAATGTTTTTAACCCTTTTTTATTAACAAATACATTTGTATATCTTTTCTTAAACCTATAAGTTCCTGCTGCAGTGTGTTTATATTGATAACTGTGTGGGTCCCTTATTTTGGCACTAGTGTGCATGAGATATGGAATGAATTGTATGAAAGGTGACTGTTAGTCAGATTGATCCAATGGAATTTTTCTCTTACTCTATAGAGAGAGACCTCGTCAAAAGAATCCCGGACTTTAAGGTTCAAGTTATTGAGAAATTCACTGCTACTAAAGACAGACGTGCTGATTTTGTCTACAGAAAGTGAACAATACGTTAACCATAACATTTTTTCTTGAATGCTGCTGATTTGTGACCTGTTTAGTTGTTTTTTCAGTTGTTTGCATTTTAAACAAAAACAATTTGTGAGGTTCTCAGCATTGTATCTTGAAGTCTGTTATGAAGCTCTGTTGTTATACTGAATAAGCAGCTACCATGTTGTTGTTATATGACATTCCTTTATTAGTGTAATAACTGCACTTTCACAATTGCTTTCTTAACCTTCTTGCTTCTTAAATTTGCTTGAAAATGCACCATTTACGCACTCTTTTTTCAAAATGTTCTCGGGTGGAGCACCCCGTCCCCATTTAATTGATCGGGCTCGCTCTCTGCGCACGCCTCACTACTTTCCAATGTTATCAGCCTCCACTGGAGTTAGTTACCCCAGCAGAGATTTGGCAGAAGACCCACCCTAGGCAAAGACTAGCTTAGGGAGTGCTTGTTAGGAGTACACATGTTCACAGGACTTATATGCCCTTCTATATACACTGTTACAGCACAATGGTGGAAAAGGATCACAACGCTATAATAAATATTTAATAAATCATTGCCGAGTATTTCTTGTGTGATTCTTTGGGTATGCGCAATACTCCAAACTAAAAGGTTCTAGATCTCTTACCACCATTTCACTGGGGGAATCAGGGTTGACATATTCTGATATTAGACACGCATGTATCACCCTGTGAGGTTAGGGGTATGAATGGTGCACTGTTAGCTGACAGATCAATAGGCCAACATCTCCTGAAGTGGTACTGGAAATCAGATAAACACCATCCCAAAGTGTATGATGTCTCACAATCACACAGTTTTACTACACTTGGTATAAGCCGTACAACATGGCGTTTCCAATATTAGAGTTTGGGCTCTTATTTAATGGATCACATGAGTAGTTTTCTTTTGTGCACCCAAATACCCCTATTGACCAATTAACAGGAGATGTCCTTTGTGTTAGGGAAAAAATCCTCCTCAGCTGAGTAGATTACTCTCTATATATTGGCTATGAGTTGTTCAAACTTGAACTTTTTGAAAGGATAACCCCATAAGTGTACCCTCTTCAATTCCACATATCCTAATGTCTTAGACAGACGAAACAGTTACCGACATACTGGGTAACTTCAGACATGAGGTTACACAAATGTTGCAATGAGGTGTGCCCCAGTCTGTTGGAGATGTTACCTTCATGGTGGATTCTCACAAAGCATTCAAGACAGATCTATTCTATTCCTGGGTTACATTCCCAGCAGTCAATGCAATTAGAAAAGTACTTCACATGTGCACTGAAGATCTAGTACCAAACAACTACACAGCTTATGGAACTCTACAAGTGCCATTAAGGTACCAAGAACATCCACATTTTTTGTGGAGTTCTATATAGCGCAAACTAGACCCGAAGGTGTCAGAGCCCTTTACATGAGCAACAATTATGTTAAAGAAAGACACAGTCATGTTCTTTGTTAGGCATGGGGAGATTAAGTGATTTGCATAAAATCACAGAATGGTAAGCGTTCCTGCTGAGACTCGGACCCGGTTCCCCAGCTCTGAGGTCAACCTCCCTAGCTGTTAGGCCACTGTCTTGCCCCTGGCTATGGGATCAATCAATCAATCAATCATAGTATTTGTAGAGTGCGCTACATACCCGTGAGGGTCTCAAGGCACTGAGGGGAAGGGGGTGCTGTTACTGCTCGAAGAGCCAGGTCTTGAAGAGTCTTCTGAAGGTGAGTAGGTCTTGGGTCTGCCGTATGTATGTATGGAGGGTGTTAGAGGTTTTGGGGGCGAAGAAGGAGAAGGATCTGCCGTCGGAGGTCGTTCGTTGGATGCGGGGGACCACGGCGAGGGTGAAGCTGGTGGAGGGGAGCTGGCGCGTGAGGGTGTAAAAGCTGAGTCTGCTGTCAGGTAGGCTGCTCCGGAGTTGTGTAGTGCTTTGTGTGCCTGGGTGAGGAGCTTGAAGGTGATCCTCTTGTCGACCTGGAGCCAGTGTAGGTCGCTCAGGTGAGGGTGATGTGGCTGCGGCAGGGGACGTTGATGATCAGTTGGGCAGAGGCGTTTTGGATGCGTTGTAGTCGACGTAGGTGTTTGGCTGGGATTCCTGCGTAGAGTAATTGCCGTAGTTCAGTCTCCTGCTGACGAGGGCGTGTTTCACCATTCTTCTTGTTTCGGTCGGGATCT
This sequence comes from Lissotriton helveticus, assembly GCF_964261635.1. Classification (NCBI taxonomy): domain Eukaryota; kingdom Metazoa; phylum Chordata; class Amphibia; order Caudata; family Salamandridae; genus Lissotriton; species Lissotriton helveticus. Next base: position 2,087,089,885 of record NC_136063.1, read on the forward strand.
ACTTGTAGATCCTGCAGAGCATGCGGAGGGTGTTGTAGCAGGAGGAGGAGACGGCGTTGACCTGTTTAGACATGGAGAGGGAGAGTTGAGGATGAATCCTAGGTTGCGTGCATGGTCGGTGGGTGTTGGTGCTACTCCCAGTGTGGTTTGGCCACCAGTAGTCGTCCCAGGCTGAGGGGGTGGGTCCGAGGATGAGTACTCATCCCTCCATCTTGTCCGAGTTCAGCTTCAGACGGCTGCTCCTCATCCAGTCGGCGACGGCCTTCATTCCCTCGTGGAGGTTGTTTTTGGCAGTGTGTGGGTCCTTGGTGAGGGAGAGAATGAGCTGGGTGTCGTCGGCGTAAGGGATGATGTTGAGGTCGTGATGGCGGGCCACTTATGCGAGGGGGGCCCTGTAGATGTTGAACAGTGTCGGGCTGAGGGATGACTCCTGGGGGATGCCGCAGATGATTTTGGTGGCTTCGGATCGGAAGGGTGGGAGGCGGATGCTCTGGGTTCTGCCGGAGAGGAATGACGTGGTCCAGTCAAGGGCCTTCTCTTGGATTCCGGCTTCTAAGAGACGTGTCTTTAGAGTGCGATGGCAGACCGTGTCGAAGGCAGCCAACAGGTCCAGGAGGATGAGGGCTGATGTTTCGCTGTTGCCTGATGTTTTCTGTGGCGGCGATGAGGGCTGTCTTGGTGCTGTGGTTTCGTCTGAATCCGGACTGGGAAGGGTCCAAGATGTTGTTGTCTTCCAGGTGGCAGGCAAAGTGTCTGTTGACGATTTTCTCGATGACCTTTGCCGGGAATGGGAGCAGGTAGATGGGCTGGAAGTTCTTGAGGTCCTTGGGGTCCGCCTTGGGCTTCTTGAGGAGGGCTTTAATTTCGGCGTGTTTCCAGCTATCCGGGAATGTCGCTGTTTCAAAGGAGATGGTATTGACCTTCCGTAGTTGGGGTGCGATAGCTGCATCTGCTTTGCTGAATACGTGGTGTGGGCACGGGTCTGACGGAGATCATGGGTGGATGGAGTTCATGATCTTGCATGTCTAGTCATCATTGACGTTAGACCAGGAGGTCTGACAGGTGGCGCTGTTCACAGGGGACGTAGAGTCTGGCGTAGTCGGGGTGGCTGTGGTGTTAAAGCTGTCATGGATGTCAGCGATCTTGCGGTGGAAGAAGGTGGCAAGTGAGTAGCACAGTTCATGAGAGGGCGGGATGTCGTTGGTGTTAGTGCTGGGGTTGGAGAGTTCCTTTACGATGCTAAGGAGCTCTTTGCTGTCATGTGCGTTGTTATCCAGGCAGTCTTTGAAGGAGGATCTTTTGGCTGATCTGATGAGGTGGTGATGTCTTCGTGTGGCGTCCTTGTGGACTGCGTGGTTGTGTGGAGTGCATTGGTGGAGCCATATTTTCTCCAGTTTCCGGCATGCTCGCTTGGAGGTCTGGAGTTTGTTGGTGAACCAGGTGGCTCTCTTGCTGGTGTGGTTGTTGGAGGGTTTCTTGAGTGGGGCGAGGGTGTTGGCACAGTCGTTGATCCACTGTCTGAGGTTGCGGGCTGCGGCATCTGGGTTGGTGGGGTCAGTGGGTGGGTTCTGGGCAAGGGTGGTGATCTGCCGGTCTTTGGTGACTTTTCTCCAGCTGCAGCGAGGCAGCTGTTGGGTGTGGTGGTGTGTGGTTGGTTTCTTGAAGGTGAAATGGATGCAGCGGTGGTCAGTCCAGTGGAGATTGGTGATGTGGTTGAAGGCGACGTGGGTGCCTGTGGAAAAGACGGGGTCCAGCACGTGGCCGGTGGCGTGGGTGGGTGCGGTGACGAGTTGTCTGAGGCCGAGGTTGGCGAGGTTGTCGATCAGGGTGGCGGAGATGGCGTCGTTGTTGTTCTCGAGGTGGAAGTTCATGTCCCGAGGAGGATGTAGTCCGTGGAGGCGAGTGCTTGGGTGCTGGCAAGGTCGGTGATGGAGTCGCTGAACTGAGCCCGGGGTCCGGGGATCTGTAGATGAGTGTTTCTCTGAGGGTGGTGTTGGGGTCGGTGTGGATCCAGAAGTTCTGGTGTTCGGCAGCATTGAGGGTGTCGTCTGCGTGGGTGGTGACCTTGAGGGTGGACTTGTGGACGATGGCTATTCCGTAGGTGCGATCCCTGCGGGTGATCTTGTAGCCATCCGGGATGGCTATGGCGATGTCGGGCGCTGAGGAGTCGTTCCACCAGGTCTCGGTCAGGAAGGCCACGTCTGGGGCGGAGGTGTCGAGCAGATCCCAGAGCTCGACGGTGTGTTTGCATGCGGAGCGGGTGTTGAGGAGCATGCAGCGGAGGTGGTTGGGTCCAGTCCTTGGAGGTTTGGTGGTTCTGTCACAGGTGAAGCTGCAGGTGTGGCAGGAGAAGGGTCCGTGGGTCCGTTTCGGGGCGGTCTGGAAGCAGGTGTGGTTTCTGGCGGCATTGAGTGCGTGGAGGCTGCTGTCATTGTAGTGGAGTCTAGTGTTGTGGTGTTTGCGGGGTCCAGGGATGGACGGGCGCAGACGGACCGCTGCGCACGCCCGCTGCACTCGTCCGCTGTGCGATCGCGCAGCTGCCTCCATTTAAAGGGAGGTGGGAGGGAGGAGTAGCTGGGAGATGGGAGGCAGCGGTTTTGCCATTGGGCATGGGGTGGCAGGCCACAGGGGCAGCAGAGGTGGGATAGCAGGCTGTGGGCAGGGGGGGCGAGGGAAAGAAAAAAAGGCACCCATGAATGGGCAGCAGGAGTAAGGGTCAGGCACAAGGGCTGGTGCAGCTGCTGCGGGGGGTATTAACCTACCTGGCAAGGGACTATTTAAGTGGGTGGCAGCATTTGCACTTCAAGCCCATAAGTAGAATTTGATTCAAAGGCCCTGGGCACAGTTAGTCCATTTTACTAGGGACATATAAGTATATGCGATATGCCAATTGTTTCTGTTTACAAATGCTTTTTTTGAAAAATAATAAAAGTGAAATACAGCAACACATGGAAATAAACTTGATATTGAGACATGCAATATAAATATCAACATCTCTAATAAGAAAAGGATCAAATGTGCACAAAATCTTATTATGAAAGTTATACATTCAACATAAAAAGAGACAGCTCTCACAAGAACATAGCATTTTAAAAAATTTGATGCCGTTTTGTGGGTGGGAAGGAAAAGGGAATTTTTTTAGGAAATGAAGTTGATATAAGAGCAAGAGGTGTATGGATGGCAATATAATGGGCTAAAAGATAAACATTGAGAAAAACAAAAAAATATTGAATTTAAACAGGTTTGGTTACTTCAACATTTTTAATGTTCATAGGGAAAGGACGAGAAAGGTGTTTAGTGAAAGGAAGCCAAATTATATCTCTAATGATGGCTGTGTGTAATAAGGAAGAGTGAGAAGTATCTAATCTCTGATTATGACAGATAAGTTTCCACCATGCCATGTAAAAACCTTGTCAAAATGTTTCCAATTGACGGTAATACCCTCTATGGCAAGAAATAGGAGAAGATCCACAAATTTGTATTTGACCTTGCCCCCTGACCATATATAGGAGCAACTCCCGGTAAATAGACTAATAATGTGAAAAGGAGGTGAGACTGACAATGACTAAGAATGTTCATGCCATACAAGCTGCGCAAAAGTTGAGAGCTTGAGACAAAGAAAGAACGTGGCGAAAATCACCATCAGGTAAAGCACAAGACCAGCAATTGCTATTAAGTAGTAGTTTCATTTTGAATAAAATGGAGGGAGTTCGAAACAATGTGTTATAGAAAAATAACATGGTCTGTGTAGTACAAGCTGAGCGAGAAGTGTAATGTATTTTCTTCCACAAATTATTCTAAAACTCAGTTGATAAAGTGGACTGAAGGTCCTGTCCCAAGCAAGTTCAGTTTTTTTTTTTTACCCTGTCTTGGTCTGGAATAAAAAAATATTTATAAATTAAAGAAACTTCAACTTCTGTAGAAAAGATATGTGGAAGTGCAAGATCACCAAGGGAGTCATCTGAACTGAGAGAGGGATCGATAACGCTTTGACGAAGTATACTTTTAAGCAATGAATTATTAAAATTATTTATACAGCGCACTATCACCATCGGTTTCTTGGCGCTCTTGATAAAGATTGCGGTGATTCAGGAAGGGGATTAGTCATATGCCGCTTGAAAGAGCAGAGTTTTTAAGAGAGTACGAAAGCTATCGTACTTTGGGCAGAGACGAAGAGAGAGGGGTAAGGAGTTCCAGGTGGTGGGAGCCAGGACGGAGAAGCTCAGGCCACCGTGCCTTTTTCTTTTAAATCTGGGGACCTCAAGGAGATTCAAAGATGCTGAGCGAAGAGCTCTGGCAGGAATATGACGGGACAAAGCTGATGAGATGAACCTAGGAGCTGCGTCCTCGAGGGCCTTAAAGGTTGTACATGCCAGTTTGAAAATGCAGCGTTTTGAGACAGGGAGCCAATGCAGACTACGGAGTAGGGGGGTGACGTGCTGGTGTTTGGGCTGGCAGAAAATCAAGCGGGCAGCTTGATTCTGCACCAGCTGAAGTCGGTGGAGGTGACATGCAGGGATTCCTGCGTACAAAATGTTGGCGTAGTCAAGCCTGGAGGTGTTGAGCGCAATGACAACCTGGGTCAGGGCTTCTTTGTTAAGAAACCTGCTGATCTTGCGAATTCGCCTGAGGTGGAAGAAGCAGGCAGAGGTTACCGCGTTGATGTGGGGTCTCATTGATAGATCTTGGGAGATGATCACCCCCAGGCTTTTGACGGAACTCACAGGAGTGGGTGCCGTCCCCAGAGATGTAGGCCAGAAGGAGGCATTCCAAGAGTGATTGGGGCCACCCACCAAGACGAGCTCGGTCTTGGTGGGGTTTAGCTTTAAGTGGCTGTGGTACATCCACTCCGCTATGGTTAGCATAGTGGACTGGAAGTTGGTGCGGGAGGAGGGGAGGGAGTCGACAGGGAAAATTAGCTGCAAATCATCGGCATAATTATAAATTGTGACCGGGAAGTTACGGAGGGTGGCTAACAGTGGTTGGAGATATAGATTAAAGAGGAGAGGGGATAGTGCCGAGCCTTGTGGGACACCACAGTGAAGGGGAGTGTAGGATGCGGAAAAAGTGGAGAAATGGACGGACTGTGAGCGCTGGTGGAGGAAGGATTTAAGCCAGTCAAGGGCCACTCCTTGGATGCCGGCATTGGAGACACGGTCGATCAAGATGGTGTGATCGACCGTGTCGAATGCCGCAGAAAGATCCAATAGGACAAGGGCTTGAGCGATGTATGAATAGTTGTGTCTATGAAAAAGAGCAATGTGAAAATGCCTATATAATTCCTCAAAGGTGATAAAAGGCATGAGAGAAGATTTGGTGAATGGATGTACTACCAGAAGCAAACCAGGAGGGCCAATTAGGAACTTTATTAGATATAGTATTAGCACAGTTCCCCAAATAGGGGAAAGTAACATGAGTTGGGAGGGAGAGTATATCTGGGAGACATACTTTTTAGCAATACTACTAGAATTCTTTAATATAGGGGAAGACACATACCAAGGATTTTGGGAAGTAGGACAAAGTGAAGAAAGGATAAAGGAAACATGGCCGAATGTTTGAGAGGTCGCCAGAGGAGAGACAAAGAAGGATCGGAAGAGCCCAAGGAGGACCAACCTGTTTAAGGACAAAAGCTGAGTGATATTTGAAGAAATCTGGAAAATTGACAGCGCCATTAGTTTTAGGCTTCTTGAGTTTGAATAAAGTTTAAGCTGGACGCTCTTTCCATAAGACCTTGGAAAGTATACCAAGATATCAAGATAACTGAAAAAGGTGTGAGGAATCCAAAGAGGGAGCATTTGTAATTAAAAATGAATGATGGGCAGGATCATCATTTTAATAGTGGCTAATCTGCCCCACCAAGAAAGATATAGAGGGGACTATTAGGCAGAAAGAGTAGTGTTCTTCGTTTGTAGAGCTTTGGTATTAGTCCTGACTGTTTCCTTAAGAGAGGGAGAATAAATTATAGCGAAACATTTAATCAGAGAGGCGTTCCATAGGAAACCAGTATCTTTAAACATATCTTTAAGACAAAATTCATTAAGAAGCAAAACTTTGGATTTATGGATATTGAGTCACATTTATTAAGAGGAAAAACGTTGGCTTTATGGACATTGAGTTGATACCCAGAAATCGAGGAAAAACCGGCAAAAGATGAAAGAACACAGGAATAGAAGTAAGAGGTTCAAAAAGATAAATTAAAATGTCATCAACATAAGCTGTGACTTTAATATAGAGATTCTTATGTTGATAGCCAGTGAGGGTTCAGGAAAGAAGTAGGGATTCCAAGAATGGCTCTAAATTAAGAATAAACAGCAATGAGAAAGAGGGCATCCTTGTCTAGTGCCTCTAGTGAGGGGAAAATAGGAGACTGAAGACCATTTACAAAAACAGAGGTAGCGGGAAAAGAGTTCAGAACTGGAATATAATTATACATGTGGGACCAAAGCCATGTCATTTAGGAGCTTGCAAGAGAGAATCCCAGTTAACACGGTCCATAGCCTATTCCGCTTCTGAGGTGACAACAGCCAAGGCAATCTGAGATGTATTAGCTCCGTGAATAATGTTTAAAAAGGTGTGAGAATTGTCAGAAATGGGAATTAAATTGTTAGCTCGCAGCACCAGCATTTTTGAGAATTTTGCAATCTGTTTTAATATCATTTTTACATTCCACTAAATCTTTATCTTTCTTGGGTATCAAACAAATTATGGCTTAGGAAAATGAGCCCCCCTTGTTAACCAGATATATAATGTGTTGAAAAAAAGAAAGCAAGTGAGTAAGCAGAAGGGAAGAATATTTAGAGTATAATTAAACCGAAAAGCTATCAGGTCCTAGAGCTTTATCTTTAAGGAGTTAAGCTATTGCTGTGTATATCTCAGAAAGAGGAAAATAGGCTGTCAATACGGAGAAGTAAACCTGTGGGGTATGTGGTTTAGAATCCGTGTCAACAAATGATTCCATGGCTATGTCAGATGGCAACGTATCTTCAGTATATAGCTGAGTATAGCATTCTTCAAAGCTAGTCATAATTTCCTGATGTTTAAATAATGTTTTTTCGTAAGCGTAATGTATATCTTCTATCCTGAATTTCTGTTTTTTAACTATTAAGTAGTTGGACAACATATTTCCTGCTTTCTTGGAGGCTCTATAAAACTGCATTAATTTTTAGTGGATCATTGTTGGTATTAGTGATGGGAGATCTATTAAAAACTAAGTTTGGCTTCAATGAGTTGATCTAAAACATCTTTATGAGAGGAGGAGTAATGTGCATGTTCTAATTTCTATAAATGTTGTAAAAGAGAAGAAGATTCCCTGGACGCAGCCTATGATGTTACCCCTAGCTGTAGTCTTGGAACCCTATTTCTGGGCCAATATTAGTGTTAACAAAGTTAGTAATGATTTGCTAAAAACTTGAGATAAAGTGCTTATCTTGTAATAACCAATTATTGAAACATCATCTGTTGGAACGAGTGGAAGAAATTGTTAACTCTAAATTTATAATAACAGGGGCGTGGTCAGAAATAAGAATGGGGCCTAGTTCAGCGTATAAAAGGTGTTGTGAAAGTTTTTTGCCTCAAAAAATATAATCAATTCTAGAGGAGGTATGATGAGCAGGAGATAAAAAAGAAAATTCTAAAAGATTGTGGTTATATAAGCGCCAAGCTTCAACCAGTCCTCTATGTGTTATAGTACTGTAAAAATCCTTCCCTGTATTTTAAGGGATATATTTAAACATAGATGGAAAGAATAGGGACAACCGTCAACATTAGCAGTAATAAGTAGCCACCTACTGTTGACTTCAGTATCTTGCTGTAAAAGATTTGTGAAACAAAATAACCACACCACTTTTCTGATTAACTGCAGAAGAACAATAAACAGCACCAACCCAACTAGCAAGTGTTAGTCCTTTTCGAGTAAATAAGTTTCTTGTAATAGAGCAACTTGACAAGATAAGCCATTGACACTCCAATAATTAATTAGGGAACTACTCATGAGAAATTCAGAAAAACATTATATACAAGAAAGAAAGAAGTCGAATACAAAAAAAGAAAACAAGCAAATAAGAGAACAGTGTTACAAAATATCATGTCTGCATGCCATCCAACAAGTGAAAAGTGAGAATAGGAAATAGAAAAGAGAAAAGAAACACAATAGGGGGAATATTGTGGGGTGGAAAATGAGAGTCCAGAGAAGAGTCAAAAATTGAGTTGGCATCATAAGAAAAACAATGAGAAAGAAAACAGGAAGGAAAAATAAAGATATAGAAAAGAAAGCAAGGGGAACAATCAGGAAAAGAAAAGAGGAAGAGGCCACAGAAGACACAAAAGATGAAGGAAAAAAGAGTATGGCCGAGAATCCAAAAGGCCATAAAAAAACATCAAAAAAGTAAAATAAATTAAAAAGAGAGCGTCAGGAAACCACATACGAGATAAGCCGACCGGACCGAGAGCGCCTGGTCTGAGAATGCAACAGGATTAAAGGAATGAGTGACGAAGTGAGAAAAGGTAAATAAGAGCAACAGGAGGCGAGACAAGAGCTAATGAAACATTAAACAATGCATCAAGGAACAATACTCTAGAAGACATTCCAATATGGAGGGACTAGGCAACATCGGCTTAATGAAAAGATGATAGGCATCAACAGTGACAAACATAGGACCTGGTAGGGAAAAATAGAATAAGGAATAGGTAGTGATAAAACAAAAGGGCAAAAATACAATACAAAAGCAAGCGCTGAAATAGAGGTAACAGTGTGAGAGCAAAAGGACAACAAAGCAAAAGAAAAAAAACATCATGTTCCGCTAATGTCCATGGCCTCTTTTCTGTGAAGATAAAGTAAGTCCTCAAGTTGACGTGGAGAAATAAAGGAGGAAGTTCTGTCATTATAGGTGACCTTGAAGATGCATCGATGTAGAAGACCATATCTGGCACCCACTGTACGTAAGCTGGATGTCGATTCAAAACTCCTTGCGTTGAGCAGTTGTAACCAATGATACATCCTGTGAAGGAAAGATCTTATGCCCAGACCAAATTACCTGTTTTTGCTGCTTGGAAGTGGAAAGAAGTTGCATAAGATGAGTATATTGGAGGAAAAGGGTAATAATTCCTTTGGGTTTGAAAGTTGAGCTGGCACTAGAGATTTTAGGTCGAAGACGATGAGCTCTCTGAATGTTAATGAGGGAACTGCTAGCAAGGTCCTCTATCTTGAGCAAGTTTGTTTGAAGAAAGGTAATCATGTTGCTTCCTTCAGCTCCCGCTGGAATTCCATTAGCTCGAAGATTGTTCTGCAGATTACAATTTTCTAAATCTTCAGCATGTCTATTAAGAGCATCAATCTCTTTAGTCATAGAATTCACTCTTAAAGAGGTATCACGAAATTCTATTGAGCGCTGAGTTTGAAAGCCTAGTTTCATGAGAGGACCATTTATCATCAAGTCATTGAAGAGTAGTGGTTGTATCCATCATAAATGGTTTTAGAATTTTAAGTTCATCCATCAAGTCCTCCACTGTGATTGGGAGAGGAGACTTCCTAGGAGAAGCAAGGTTTTTTTTTAGTCTCTTGCTTCCTTCTCCCATGCTCTCCTTACTGCTAACTGAGGATGAGATTCCATGAGTACTATTTTTATGAGAAGAACTGCAACTTTGCAACACCATCTAGGACAATTTAGAGCGTCGACGTTTCGACTCGTCTTGTGGCCTTAGGGTGATTTAGACCGTGGCCATGCGAGTCTTCATCAGGACTACAGATTTGGGCAACCCAAGGAGCAGCATAGAGCCCCACTGTTAGCAGGAGAAAGAACACTTCGGTACTTAGCTCTTATTCCGCTGGTAAATAATTTAATACCTTAAGGTGGGACGTGGCTGACGTTATTAATCCTCCAATTTTGGCTTGAATTCACGGCAGATTCGAATTAGGTGGACCCGGTAATGTAAAGGTAAGCTTGCCTGCGGGTCAACGTAGTTTATTTGCATCTGATTGCTTCAATCCAATCAACCATTCGGCATAAAGCTCAACGAGGTGCCGCGTTGAGCTTTATGCCGAATGGTTGAGAGACGACATTGACGAGCGAGGAAGTCAAGCACGTCTGACACTTAATGGGTGTGACCTACATCGATCAAATTGGGAGTCACATATCATTACTTGACCGGATGGTGTTGCAAAATATTGGGTGCAATAATAGTTTGGAAGCAATGTCTCCATTTAAGAAAAACTGTGTTCAAATTGTATAATACACACCAGGACTTTAAAGAAATTGTATACTTTACAAATGTATTGCTTGTATATATGAATTTGTAAATATTATCTTTTTGCTGTTTTTCCAATCTTTCTATCAAGCACTCTATAACTCTATCTTTTTGCACGTTTTCTTTGGGCAACTATAAATGCTTTTTAATGAGACAGTCAGAAATGCAATGAAGTGAATTAAAATTGCCCCATGCTTTTCGAATATTTTGCTGTTGTTTTGCTTTTTTGTTGGATAAAATTGACATTGATTGGACCGGGCTAATTTGCTATATATGCCCTTTGAATAAGAGAAAGTTTAATTAACTACTAGATTAATTCGGTTCTAGTGAAAAGAATAGTTTGAGACCATTGTTTTTGAATGATATTCACTACCCAGGTCTGCTGGCTATTTGGGTTACCCCATTTTCTTGAGAGTTGAAAATTGCCAGCAGAAAGTATATGACAATATTGTAGAACCGCTCTGCATAAGTAGTGCAGAAATCAGCACCAACGTCAAGTGCAAAGGAGCACGATAAAACTGAGGCCTCTGCGCCAGTGTTAAGAGAATTCTGTCAGTTGAGCCGCCAGGACTGAATTGGGGTAGTAGATGGGCAAAAGGCACTCAATTCACAAAATTTAACTCTCAGACCCAGTTCCTCTGATGTCACAAATCAAAACGCCTTCACAAAATAAAGCGATAAGCAGCCCTGGCCAGGTAGCATGAAAGAAAAACAAACCATAAAACTGGACCTCTGCTACGCTGTGGCCATCTTGTGTGCATACGACCACGCCCTCCATGTTGCCAAGTTTTAACACCTTCGCCGCGGGGCTAATTCCCTCGCAGTGCGGGTGGAGGGGGCCCGCGCGCGTCGCAGCGGTGCTTGTGACGAGCTCGGCTCGTCATGCTGCACGGTGGCGCTGTGCTTATGACGAACTGAGCTCGTCATGACCACGCGTGCTTAATGGAACGCCCAGCACAGCAGGGGAATTATCCCCGCGTGGGCGTTCCATGGCGTTAATGAAGAGGAGCACAGCTGCCCTGTGCCTCATGACGAGAGCACCGAAAAAGTTAAGTAAAGAGTACATGAACTTTACCTCCGGTTAGCTGTGGTAAATAGCCCATATTCCTAAAGTCAGCAAAAACGGTCAAAAGCAGAAGGTCAGCAGGCAAAAAGTCAGGGGAAACCACGTCAAGGATGCCAGGTCTGACAAGGCCTCTCCTACACCTGCAGTTAGACGCACCCTTACAAAATTTTCATGAAAGTCTTTAATTTTATCAAAGAAAATACTCGCTCATTACATTTCAAACCAATAGAGAACTTGATTTATCAGTTAGAAATAAATATAGCCCGGCATACTATACTGTTATTAGAATTAACTAGCATCGCTGTGAGTTAACATCTCTTCAATGTGTTCCACACTTTATGAGTGGCAAACTGTAGGACCGTGACATTTGCCTATAATGTGAAAGTGCTGAAAAACTGTTCTTGTGGCATTATCTTTAATGCTACTTTACATGGAGGGAGCAGTGTCTTTATCTTTTGGATCAGCAACATGAATTTTTACCATGCCCACAGATTTTTTATCTCAGATGTAATTTAATGCTTGAAGGATTTCCTAAAAACATAAAAACATATTTATATGTCTGTTAAGAAACACACTGGGCATTAGGCTGTACAGTTAATGGTCAAAAAGTAATAAAAGGATACATTTAACATTACCTTTTTATGAGAATCTTACATTGCACAGACTTACTTTCAGTAAATACCTGTTGGACTATAGCAGTGGCAACGAGTCAGATGTATAAAGTAATCTGGCAATGGTGGAATTTAGATCACTATTAATCAATATGAGCTTGGTGACAGTTTTTTTATTCGTTTTTACTTTAAATAGTATTGATATCACACAACTATATCATTTGACGACCGAAAGAAACAGTCTACTTTTCATTAATGGGGTTGACAACAAACCATACAAGCCAAAGTGACAAATGTGTCCGTTAGATAAAACAAAACATATATAATAGTGGTGATTATTAATTAATAATTCATGAAGCAATCTGCGATCGTCACGTTTTAAAACTGAATTTAAAAGGGTCTGGTTTGATCATTCATCCTTGAGACACAACTGTTATTATGAGTGCCTTATTAAATATATAGCGCCAGATGTAAGAAGCGGTTTGCAATTCCCAAACGCCGGATTTCACAGAATCCCGACGTTTGCGAATCGCAAACGGTGTTTTGGTATGTATGAGCCAAATTGCAAAATAAGGAATCGAAAAAATTGTGATTCCTTATTCTGCTCAAGCATTTAAGGAATCTCAATTTTGCGATTCCTTAAATGCTATGCATCAAGCATTTTTTTTGCAAATCCTCATTAGGAAATCGCAATTACCACCAACTTTTAGTTGGTGGTAATTTGCGATTTCTTTTACAAATGCACTTTTTGGCATTTGTAAAGGTGCCATGTGGCGCTTATACATGCCCTAAGGGCATGTATGTGTGCCATATGCGCACACATGTAAATTACATGGGTGCAGCAGGGTGTCCTTAAGACACCCTTGCACCCTTGAAATTATTCGATTAGAAAATTGTGAATCGCAAATTGAAAATACATTTCCATTCCTTCCTATGGGCCTCCTGGCCCATAGAAATGAATGGGAAATTATTCCTTAATTGCGATTAGCAATTTGCTAATCGCAATTAAGGAATATTAAGAAATAGCTAAAAAAAGCGATTTTCTACATACATCCCAAATTGCAATTCTCAAATAGCGATTTCAAAAAAATCGCTATTTGGGAATCGCAAATGATGGTGAAGAAAACTCTGCCCCTTTCTGCTTAAAATATTTGTTAATATATGCAGTAAGGATTCCTAAAAACAGAAACAAAGCGAAACATTGCCCTGTATATTTCTATTGCAAAATCGCATTGCTTAATGTTCCCCGGAATAAGATGTTTACGCTGATTGATTTGGCGAAATATCATTTGTAGAAATGCGCACGGCATAAGCCATAACAAGCTGTTTACATTAAACTATAGTCTAAGCATAACTTGAATATCAAGATTTGTGTTCACTGTGGTCAACAAAGCAGTTTAGGAGGAGCTGCTTAAGTCTGGCCAGAGTTTTTTTTGGAAACTAGATTTTAAAAGCCAGACATCAAAATTCCTGTGAAACCTGAAAAAAGTAAGTTTCTGGTGGCTTGGGAACATTTTTTATTGGTAAAATAAAGAGTAGAATTCTTCATAAAGTAGGGGAAAAAATAACCTCTAAAGAGGAAAACTTTTGTTGCAGTTGTTTTTGCACAGACTCGGGTCGTAGAAGCAACAAAAAGGTCTACAGAGACTATTTTTATTGTACATGGATCGCATTGAAGATGATTTCTTTCTATGTATTGACTTACTTTTTTTTAGCTTTTGTACAGATCTGTAGGACTCATGTTGGACACTTCAGAGCTGCCTATAAATAGCTATGGTCATGTACGAAATAGGGCTGTGGGAAATCAGAACACTGCAACAAACAGTGATTTCCTCCACCTCATTCCTCCATTGCTCTGTTGGCATCAGCACACATCTTTCAAGAAAAAATAAGGACATATTTATGAGAGGGTTGCATCACGTTTGCACCCTGCAACATGCATGACGCAAACCTCTAAGTCAGATTTTTAAAGCCACTTTGCAAGGCTTCGAGTGGGGTCAAAAATCTGATCAACGCAATGCAGTGCCCAGGGAAGGTATTCTGAGCGCATTGTGTGGGTGTTCCTATGCAACTCCCATGGGTTGTGATGCATTCCCGGATTTCCTGGACCTTGTACACACATTGTAATTTGCCAAAAAGATACACCCCCCAGGAGAGGCCTAACACGGACACATCTTTATTTCTCCTCATTACTTCCTTTTTCTGTTTGTGCAGCATACATTGAAAGAGGAATATGCCTCTAAGGATTGTTTTTGTGCAGGATGGTGGCCCTTCCTGCACAAAAACAATCCTGCATGTGATGTAGGTATACTTGCACCATGGCCTGCATTGGCGTTAGGCAGCCCAATGGGCGCCAGTACAAGGGGAAGAGTCAGCAAGGCATGGTATGTCTTAAATATAGCACATTCCTGCCCTTTCCCAGTGATGCAGTACAGCGCAGAAAGGTGACTTGCTGCACTGCACTATGCCATTTTTTGATAAATTTGCCCCATGATCTTTAACAAAGCACAGTTGGTTAGAGTAAACAAGGGCTGGACAGGCCAATGTTTCTGCCAGGAATTTCCCTAGTTGGCTGGAGCACTTGGAGGCCTAGAGCCTTGCTGAGGTTAACATTAGTGGGCACTGGGAAGCTTCAAGAGAGTGAGAAAGAGAGGGAGGAAAGGGGAAGTGGAGATAAAGCGAATAGAGGGGGAAAATAGAGAGGAGAAAAGAAGAGAAGGTATGTATGGATGGAGAGAGAGTGATAGCGGAAGGAGACACAAGGAATGGGCTTGTTTAAGCTTTTGGCTAGGGCTGATCTTGGTTCCCCATTCCAGCTCTGGTTCTTCAACCATTACAGGTCCCAAATGGTATGAATGGACATTTTTTGTGATCTCTTATTTAGGATTAACAATGTTTTTTCCACATTTGCCAATATATGGTGCAAATATACATGTCAAAATATATCACAATGGAAAAATTATACTATGACACAGTAAATAAAAACCTCACTCCAATCCTCACCAATTTTCAAGATATTCCCTTGGGTTTACACCCTTTGCTTCTGCGCTGTATTCAAAGACATTTCCAACTAAGTACAAGTGGAACTGGGCATTCACAAATTTGGAAACAACCACAAATGCTGGTGTATGTTCCCAAACGTTTCACAGCTGGACCTGGACTGGAGTAGCTAGTTACGCATTACCCTGGGAGAGGTGGCAGCGATGAGCAGAGAAATCCTTTAAGTTCCATACATTTATTTTGTATGAAATATAAATGCTGATTTACATTATCAAAAACTATGTATTCATATGCACAATAAACATACATGAACAAATGATTTTGCAAGCCTGTGGTCTATCTTTTGTTTGTAAACAGAAGATCTGCTACTCCTAAGCATAATGTGGGCAGTCCTTATGTGAATAGCCACACTGTTTTCTTTCTTAAATAGCTCAAAGTCAAATCAAGGGATATATTTACAAGCCCCTATTGCCACAGAAACTTTTCTTTTAGTGACATTCCTGTGGCGATATGCGCTTTGCCTTATTTACAAGGCAGCGTTAAGCCACGCCTTGTAAGTAAGGCCCACTTTCATGCTATACTTAGAGTGAAAGGGGTGGGCAATGGGTGTTATGGAGGATGTTCCGTCGTGAAACCCATAGATATTGATTCTGCCCCATATTTACAAGGGCAGTGTATATATGTGGCAGCACCAAAATGAAGACCAGGGAAAACACGGTCTTAAACAGGCGCACATGTTTACTTTCGCCTCGTTTTTGCGTTTACATGTGTGCTGTGTTTTGCAACCCACATAGAAACAGCAAGAGGCATTGGTTGTTCATGTGGAGGAAGGTGCGTTTTCCTGCAACTTCGATGTGTGCTGCACACATAGAAGTTTCAAAACACCATTTAAAGATTGTTTATATGCAGGAAGGGAGAGCTTCCAGAACATCAATAATCTTCCCATCAACGCACACACCCTTGCACTGTTGGCTCTCATGAGAGTCTCCCTATCCCGGGTTACGGTTATGCTGAGGTATTTAACTTCGTCACCGCACTAAGCCAGGGGGAAGTCTGGGTGTACCTCTTCACTGCATCTGTGAGGGGGTAGATTTGTGACTTGTCCCAATAAATATTCATCTCCGAATACTGCCCGAATTTCAAGAACTCCCACAATAAGGGATTCAAGCTTTCCTCAGGGTCGCATAGATACAATGTGAGGTCATTGGCATACAACGAGATGAGAATTTGCCATTCAGGATAGATAAAAGTGTGGTTGTGGTGGTGTTGCCGGAGCTTAGCCGTGAGCGGCTCCATAGCCAGGGCAATTACAAGTGGGGAAAGGGGGCATCCCTGTCTCATCTGTCTCGTAATGGAAAACCTGGGGGAGCAAAGACCATTAATCAATAGCTTTGCCTGGGGCTGTGTGTATAATAACTGGATCCAAGCAAGAAAGGGGGGAGGGGGCCCATCCTCACCAGCACACTTGCCTGGTAGTCCCACTCAAGAGAGTCAAAGGCTTTGGTGGCATCAAGGAAAACCTCCACTGCGAAAAGGGTACAAAGGTTGTGTGAAGTTGCCCGGCCGGGAATAAATCCTGATTGATCCGGCAACACCAGGGCTTTCATCAGAGGACTGATCCGGTTAGCAATGTAGTTGGCCAAGATTTTGGCATCGCAATTAATAAGCGAGAGCAGCCTATAAGAGTTGCACCTGTCACCCGGTTTGCAAGGCTTGAGGTGGGATATGATGAGTGAGTCCCTTATTGTGAGCGGTAGCACCCCCTTCTCACGCACCTCTTGATAGACTTGTTTCAGGATAGGAGGGGTGTGTCACAGTAGGTCTTATCAAACTCTTCGGGTAACCCGTCCTGCCGCGTGGCCAGACTGCAACTGCATAATTGCATACCGTATCTCCTTGTCTTTAAAATCAGCTAGGAGGAATTCTCTCTGGCTGTTTCCAAGCCAGCCCAGTGCTATGTCCTCAAAGTAGGACCTACATTCTAATGGTTGTTGCCGGTGCGTGTTGTATAATTGGTGTAGAACGCATAGAAGGTGTCTACGATATCTGTGCACACACCCTTCATGATTGGTAATTTCCAGTATTGTATTGGAAAACCTAGGTTTGCAGTTGAGCGCCGCCAGTGCCTTGACAGGGATCTCTCCTTCCCCATAATGTGGGCCGTGAATGGTTTTTCCTCGCATTTCGCATTCTCGCTCTGCAGTGTCCTGATACTCTGATAGGCTTCTCCATGTGTCCAACAGATCATGTGCAGCTAGGCTCTCCACCCTTTGTCTCTGGGCCTCTGTATAGTGATAAGGTTGCGGGTGCTGTGGATCTAGTGTAGGGTTAAGTTGAAGTCACCCCCCCTACGCCCTGTGTGTGGATCCTATTTCCAGAATTTTCCCCCAGTGGATATTGACGAATGTATGGTCGTCGGTGTTAGGGCCATAGCATCAGGCATGAGTGATGGAGTGGGAGGAGAAGTGTGGCTCAATGGTTAGAGCGTCAGACCCTGATGCAGAGGTCTAACCCGGGACCAGGGTTCAATTCCCCACCTCGGCGGGTCTTGAGCTCAAAATTCCACGGAGCTGATAATTCTCGCCTTGGTGCCTATTCCAATCATGGAGTCCCACTCTGCAACTCTGGGCAATAGCTTGCTTAATCTCCACAACGGCCCCCACAACGCTAAGGATGCCTGGCCTCCACCTTGGGGGTGCCCCGGAGTGGACACCTCACAGGGAAAGCCAGGATGGGTTCCACAGCGGTATTCATACAAGCGCCTTGAGACCCTTACGGGTGAGTAGGGCGCTATACAAGTATCAATTTAAATTTTTTACATTTACCCCGTGCAATACAAGAGCGCCCCTGGGAGTCAGCCAGTTTTCCTATCGGTACAAATGGGACATTTTTATTGATGAGAATCACAGTTCCACAGGTATAAGTGGAGTAAGAAGAGCAGCATCTATAGGAGTCCCAATGAAATGCAAAGTTATTCGGCGATGTGAGGCCCATGTGAGCTTCTTGGAGCATCGAGAGGTGTAGGTTGTGTTGGTCTAAGTAAGCCAGTACATGACGATGTTTCCTAGGGTTTCCCAAGCCTCTAACATTCCAGGTGAGAAAATTTTAGCTTAGTGGGTTCCGGCCCACCATTTAGCATGCAAGAAGTATATAGAGCTGAGCATGTGATATGTGCTGTGTATGCAATGCAGTGTATGTTAGTAAGGCTTGCATATAGTGTGTTTGATACTGTCTCCAACATCCTCTCCCACTCACCCCCCCAAAGCAGCATTTCAGTTCTGCCAAATCCCACAGTGGCAGCCCAATCCTGCCATGGCCTAGGGTCCCTCCCCCCAGTCCCTCAAACAAATTCAACAATAATAACATGAAAATAATATTCCAAGAAACAGCAAGCACATCAGGGTGGACCAGTTGGGGAATCACTCGAGGGCACATCGGTCTCCCTCGCTGAGTACAAGGGTGCCCAGGGTCTGGTTCATGTCCATTCTCCCACCCTTCAAGACAGACTAGTGGCTAGTTGGGAACAATCCGCGTGGACCAAGTTATTTATTAATGGTGAGCTCTGTTCCATATGGGCACTGAAATGCCATTTTGAATGTCTGGATCGGCCTGACACATCCCATTGCTCCGAGGAACCGCACCGCCCCTCTAAAGAATGTTGGAGTAGAAGGGCATGCTTGGCGCCACAGTTGCTCAACAGAGGCAGAGTTATTCTATGTCAGAGAAGGCTGCATTTGTATGAGAGGGACTCAGATCAGGGCCATGTCGAGGAGACCTCCGGAGAGAAGCCTTTAAGAAATCCGCAACATGTTGAGGTTTGGTAAAAAATTGCTGTTTGCCCTGGTGGGTGATTTGCAGCTTCACAGGAAATAACATGGCGTATGGGATGTTGGCCTGTTGCAGTTTCTTTTTTACCAGTAGGAACATTTTCCGGGCATCTTGGACTACCATAGTGAATCTGGATCCTTCAAAGGACAGTGGGGTGCGCTCTATGGTGATTCTCAAGGCAGTGTCCCAATCCTGGTAATTGAGGATACAGGCGCTGATCGGTCTAGCAGGAGCTCCCGGCGGGGGGCGGACAGCCAACGAGTGATGCATTCTTTCTATAATGAACATTGTGGAGAAGGCCCTTCTCTCAAAAATCATCATCAGCAGACACTCCACATACACCTCCATCCTACCTGTGTTGGTGGATTCCAGCACTCCTAGGATGCAAATGTTATTGCGAGGCAATCTAGATTCTAAGTCTTCGTTTTTGGCTGCAATAACTTTCAGGAGACATTCCATCCGGAGTAACTTTTCATTCCTGCTTGGGAAGGTGTCTTCCAAGGTAGAGATCCTCAGCTCCGTCTCGGTAATGCGTTCCTCATGTTGATCTATTTTATGAGTGATGCTATCGTATGAGTGTGCATGGCATTCATTTTGGTCTCAATCGAGGTAAGGCTATGCTTCATCATAAGGAGTAGCCCTTTGAGGTCGTTGGCGGAGTTCTGGGCAGCTGTGCTAGGTCCTTCCACCCGGGCATCAGCAGGCTTGGTTGTAGCTCTGGTGGACTTACGTGCTTCAATGGCAACTGTGCTTGTTTGCCATCTGTTTTACCCATAGCGTCTGTTCTCACACACCGCAGGTGCTCCAGGGCGGTTGTGCCGGTTAGTGTGCTCCGCACCTAGTAGATCCCTGAGTCTCCAGCTGGGGTAACACACTTCAGTCTCAGACAGCTATGAGTCCAGTCTGGGGACAGCCGTGGGCAATCCGCTCCCAAGGCAGCAAGCCAGTTTCTCTGAGCAATTTTTTTCCCTTCCCTCTCACTTAAATGTGGTGGCCTTGGGCCTCAGAAGTCCACCCTCTAGGTCAGTGGTTGGAGGGGCAAGCAAGAGGCAGGAGTGCTTCTCCTCCATAGCCGGAATGGCAGCTGGGCCTTATTAAACATCCTGTTTCAACATCCTGCGCATGCTACGTAAGATCTTCCGGTGGATCCCCACCGAGACCAGGAAGACGGTCACCCAGGCCCTCGTCACCAGCCGTCTGGACTACGGCAACACCCTCTACGCCGAAACCACCGCCAAGCACCAGAAGAGACTCCAGCGTATCCAGAACGCCTCGGCGAGACTCATCCTCGACGTCCCCAGACGAAGCCACATCTCCAGACACCTGAGAATCCCGATCAACAAGAGAATCACCTTCTGGCTCCTCACCCACGCACACAAAGCCCTGCACAACCAAGGCGCGACTTACCTCAACAGCCGCCTCAACTTCTACGCTCCCAAACGCCATCTCCGCTCGACCAGTCACGCCCTCGCCGCCGTCCCCCGCATCCGAAGAGCGACAACAGGAGGAAGGTCCTTCTCCCACCTGGCCGCCAAGACCTGGAACTCCCTCCCGACCGACCTACGCTTGACCCAAGACCACCTCTCCTTCAGGAAGAAGCTCAAGACCTGGCTGTTCGAGCAGTAGCGGACCCCCCCCCCCCTAGCGCCTTGAGACCCTCCGGGTGAGTAGTGCGCGGTATAAATGCCTATGATTGATTGATTGATTGATTGATTAAACAGCCTCTCATGTGACCACTCACAGCAAGGCTCATATACAGTAGCAAAGGTCAACAGCCAGCGGCCAGCCGTGTTGTAGCCTGGGGCCCAAGTAAAGGCTTGATGTGGTTCCCAATAACAGAGGGCTGGTCTGGGTTCCTTACAATCGACTCTGGCTACCACTGGGGGTCAAAGCAATGATCTGGGGCGCACCCCACCGATTCAGGCTCTCCTGGGTCCGCTCACTGCAAGGCAAAGATGTGGCAGCAGAGGTTAATGAAGAGCAGCCTGTTGCGTTGTAGCCTGGGGCCCAAGTAAAGGCTTGATGGAGTTCAAGATAACAGAGGGCTTACCCAGACTGCTTACAATTGTCTCCGGCTGCCAATAGGGGTCAAAGCAATGATCTGGGATGCACCGATCCAATTCAGGCTCTCCTGGGACCGCTCACCGCGAGGGACAGATGCAGCAGCAGAGGGCAATGACGGGCGGCCAGTCACGCTGGTTTCCGAGTAATGGCTTTGTTCAGTTTCGGATAGTGGAGGGCCGTCCGGGACTCCTTACAATTGACTCGGGCTGCCAATGGGGGCAAAGCAGTGATCGGGGGTGCAGCACACCGATTCTGGCTCCTCACTTCGGTTCTAGGGAATCGTAGTAGCCAATACTCACTGCGTCTGGATGGGGCCAGGAGTCGCCACTTCATTCGATCACGCTCTCGGCACCTCCGCCGCTACCTCTCGGCATCCCAGGCAGCAGGGGTCCCAGCATCTGGGGGGCAGGTTCAGCTGTTTCCTTCACAGTGCAAGTCCTAGGGTCGCAGTGGACAATCGCCGACCAGGGTCCTTTTCTCCGTCATCGTAAGCCACGGTTCTGTGTCTCAGGCCAGGAGGCAACCATTTCGCAGCATGAGCCTGGGTCAGCCTACAAAGTTGTCCCACGGCTGATGCAAAAACAACAGTTGATGGACAGAATGCAGAACAATGTCATACATTCACCCCAGTACAGAGATCTGGGCCTAAATCCATCGTTTTTTTGCTCATCATGCCATTCCAGTTTGAACCCAGCCATATGCAAATCAGTATTGACCCTGTGCCCCATGGGAACAGTCCATCCCGAACTGCCAAGCCAGGTCCTCCCTGGACTGGAAACAAGCATCCTAGGACCAGTTTCGGGCGTTCAGCCCTCATCAGGGCCCTTAAGAAGGCCGGTTCGGACCCAGAGGTTCTGGCCAATTACAGGCCAATTTCCCTTCTTCCAGCGTTGGCCAAGATCACGGAGAAGCATGTGCATGGCGTACTCTCCGGCTATCTAGAGTCCAGCGATCTGCTTCACTCTTCGCAGTCCGGTTTCCGTCCTAATTTAAGCACGGAGACGGCACTGTTGGAGGTGTCGGAGATCATTAGGGAGACTCTGGATGCTGGAGGCAGGGCCATGCTGGTCATGCTTGACCTATCGGCGCCCTTTGACACCGTCCCCCATGGGGTGCTCCTTGCCAGACTACATGACATCGGTCTGAGGGGGACGGTGTTCAACTGGTTTACATCATTTCTTGAGGGCCGCCGACAAACGGTCTGGGCCTCTCCGAGCTCCGCCGAAATGGCGCCATTGGGAGTCGGGGTTCCACAGGGTTCTGTGTTGAGCCCGACTCTATTTAACATCTTTATGACACCTTTGGCGGCACTGGTGGAGTCTTTTGGGGCCCGGATCGTGTCCTACGCGGATGACACGCAATTGCTTTTTGCGTGT
This sequence comes from Lissotriton helveticus, assembly GCF_964261635.1. Classification (NCBI taxonomy): domain Eukaryota; kingdom Metazoa; phylum Chordata; class Amphibia; order Caudata; family Salamandridae; genus Lissotriton; species Lissotriton helveticus. The sequence continues at coordinate 2,087,112,072 of NC_136063.1, forward strand.
GGGAAGGATCAGGCCTTCGATGGAGAGAACATCCGGGGGTGTTTGGAGCTGGTTTTTAGCTGGCTTCAGCGGAACAGTCTTAAGGCCAACCCCAGTAAATCGGAGGTGCTGTTTTTTGGCTGCCTCCAAGACCCTGATTGGCGTGCGTGGTGGCCTGTGGATAGCTGTCCTCCTGCACAGGTATCGTTGGTGGCCAAAAACCTGGGAGTGAAGTTGGACAATGGCCTGTCGTTGGTTCCACATATTCGGAGTCTGACGGGGACTTGCTATGGGCTGCTCAAGATGCTCCGGAAGTTCCTACCTTTGCTCACAGCAGAGCATAGGAAGATCACCGTACAGGCCTTAGTGGGGTCTAGATTGGACTATGCCAACGTCCTCTATCTAGGACTCCCAGACTATCTTGTTCAGCGGATGCAGGTTGTGCAGAACTCCGCGGCCCGTGCGATCTTTGGCCTTCATAGGCGAGCGAGAGCTTCCGCATTGGTGCAGTCGCTTCACTGGCTGCCCATCCGAAAGCGGGTCATGTTCAAGGCTTTGACCTTGGCGCATAAAGCGCTATTTGGCGCAGGAGCAAAGTATCTACAACGCAGGTTGACCTTCTATCGTCCGATTAGATCACTGCGATCAGAGTCTTTGTTTCTGGCCATGGTGCCACGAGTGAGGAAGGCACGCACTGGGGGTCGCTCCTTTAGTTTGAGGGCCCCTCAGTTGTGGAACACCTTGCCTTTGGTGTTACGTTCCTCCTCGAATTTGCTCCTGTTCAGGAAAGGCCTGAAGACTTGGCTTTTTAATCTTTAGGAGTCCCTTTTTCTTTTCTTCATTTTGTCTGTGGTCTGCATTGGTGTTATGTTGTGTTATTCTGAGCTGCCTTGATAAAGCGCCGGGACACTCCCCTGGAGTAGCCGTGCGCTATAAAAATAAATATATAACATAACATAACATAACATAACATTAGCCAGGATAGCTCGATTCCAGTGTCATGGAGAGCACGGGACTCACGTCTGAGCATACCCGTCCCACTCGGGGTGAAAAATGCAAAAACAACAGTTGATGGACAGAATGCAGAACAATGTCATACATTCACCCCAGTACAGTGATATCGGCCTAAATCCATCGTCTCACGGCCGATGTGCAGGGTGTTTCTGCAATCTAGTCAGCCAGGGGACATCCATGCACAACGTGTGTCTCGTTCCCTTCGTTGTTAGCCGACTTAGGCAGAGTTTTGACAGAATTGTGAAGGATTATGGGCCATATGTAGGTAGCCCAATTGCGATCACAAATGCAGAAATTCACAGAGTTTCTGCGTTTGCAATCGCAATTTGGGCAGTGTGCTATGTAGCACACAAAAACCCACACGCAGAATAAGGAATCGCAAAATGTGTAATTCCTTATTTTGCAAATGCATTTTAGGAATCCCAAATTGCGATTCCTTAAATGCATTGTAGGTAGCCCCCAAGTTGTGTGATTTTGGCTTAAGGAATTGCAAATTACCACCAACTTCAGGTTGGTGGTAAGTTACGATTCCTTTGAAAAATGCACTTTTTTTGCATTTTTCAAAGTGCCATGTGGTGCACATACATGCCCTTAGCGTATGTATGTGTGCCACATGTACACACATGTTAATTTCAGGGGTGCAAAAGGGTGTCCTATTGACACACTTGCAACATTGAAATTGCATTCTCAATTTGCGATTCTCTAATTGAGAATCGCAAATTGAGACTGTCTTCCCATTCATTTCTATGGGCCTTCTAGCCCATAGGAATGATTGGGAACAAATTCCCTATTTGCGAATCTCAATTTGCGATTCGCAAATAAGGAATAGGTGGGATTCGCAAAATATTTTGCTAATCCTACCTACATTGCGTTTTGCGATTCTCTAATTGCAATTCCCTAACAATCGCTATTTGAGAATCGCAAAACACGTTTACCTGCATATGGCCCTATGTCCCTGCAGCCACGGCCCATGGAGGGAGTTTCAGTGGGGCGGAGAGGTGGGGCGGGGGAGGGGCAGGTTAGGGGGTGCTAAAAACCAGAGTATGGATAATTGAAGGTAAGTAAACAATGTAATAAATAAAACGAATTTCGCAGCACACCCTGCATCCCATTTTGCGATGCAGCGGGCGCTACGTAATTCGTTTTATTAATTAAATTGTTTACTTACCTTAAATTATCCATACTCCGGTGTTTAGCACCCCCCACCCTGCCCCTCCCCCGCCCCGCCTCTCCGCCCCACCGAAACTCCCTCCACCGTCCGTGGCTGTGTCCCTGGGCTGCAAGGAGTCTCACGCAAGTGCGACCATTTTGCTGGTGCACCCTCTAGTACCCCCCAAGCTGTAGATACTCTAAGTGGAAAAAACCTCTTCAGTATTGCACACTAAATCATAGCGTTTTGCAATTTCTCTGCATGTTCAATAAGTGCAGGAAATGTGACTATAATAAGCAACCAACCCCATAACTTCAATCTTGTACAGTAAGTAGATCTATTACAATCTTTATTACTGAACCTACCTTTACTGTTCATGAATTAAAAGCTTCTTGTTACTACTTGAGTCATGCTACCCATGCCAGAATTACTCTTCCATTCTGTTTGTCCTTGTTAAGGCCCTCAGCAAAAACCTTCACAACTCCATAACAACACACACTACACTCTCTTGAGTGGAATTAAACAGCACGGTGTTACCAATTCCTTCTGCAATCATACATTGTAATTCATTGGACTTACACATTAAAACACCCATCATCACAGACACATTCACCCTTAACCAGACCCTCTCAATCAACCTCAAGAACACCTTTAATGTGCTACATCCTAAGCCTCTTAAGATAATATATTCTCATGGAAACATTACTCTTTTTTTGTGAAGTGCACAATGTATGTATTTTCTAATTAATCATGTTGATGCAAACATTTTATTTAGAAAAACTATGGTATTTTTTGGATTCAGTCTGGACTACACTGCATTAAATTCCAAACTGCAATACAGTCTTGGTGTTTTGCTACGGATAATATAGCATTTCATTTCCTTCCTATCTTTTTGTTGAATTCAAATATTTTCTTTTGTAGATAAGAGATTGTCCACATCAACTTTTGTGTCCATTATCTTTAGTTATTCAAGAGCTGTAAAACTTTCCGTTGCTTCCCTCAGATTTGCAATGCTTCACAACTGGTGGTTTGGGGTTCTTGTTTGTTTTTTATGGTCATAGAATCTGGCTTCGCTTTACATGATATTTTACCCACACAAACTTTTCCACATCAGCAAACTTTAGCATATGAATGAAAGTTTGTAATCTCATATGTAGTGAACTGCTTAAGCTCAATGATTTCTGCTGTCAATGGTTGATTAGCAATTCGACCTTTTTTGTTGTTATTGTAATGCATACTTTTCAAACAAGGAAGTATTCCCTTCATTAATAGTTGAAAGTTTTGTCTGCATTGTTACAATCTGTGGTTTTGATTTGATTAATGATTATATCTTTATATTTCTGTTCTTCTGGATTTTAGAATAACACCTTTTTTAGTTCATCATTTTAAATATGCCTCCAATGTCTGATAATTGACCATTTTATTTTAACACTTTGCTGTGAGAATTTATGTACAAAGACACTCTTTTCGTTTGAGTGTTATTTAGTTGTTTAACCAGGATTGTAGTTGTCAGCAACACGATTACTGTTGTCAAAATAAGTCAGATCAGAAACTCAAGAATTCATAAAATGTCAAATGGTAAAGAAATCCTGTATTGACGATTTTGTTGACCTCTTTCAAAGACTGTCCAAAGCAAGATGCTGTAGATACCTCACTTGACTGGTTCTAAGTTTCTCAACTAAGTTGAATATAGAGCTGCAGTCTAATCTTCCATACCAAAGCGACCGCACAGGATCTGAAAGGGAGAAAATAACAGTAATGACAACAAATGAGCCACAGAGATTCACTGGGCACAGTCTGAAGGAGGACCAGTGTTCCGGGGACGTAAATAACACTTAATAAGTCATTAGCAAAAATGCAGTCAATGAGAGAGATAAAGCAAAGTAAGAGGAAGGACACCTAAAATGGAGGAACCTTATGTATATATATATATATATATATTCACTGAAAAAACCATAGGTTTTACACACGTTATAGTTAGGAAGTAGCATTTAAAAAACCTTTGAAATTCACTGAAAAAACCATAGGTTTCACACATGTTATAGTTAGCTGGACATTTCACTCATATAAAACCATTGAAATTCCCCCGTTATAGTTAGTTCAGCTAACTATAACTCGCGCGCCCGCCATGCACTGCTGATGACATCACATATTACATCACTCATGACATGGTCAGTGACATCACTCATGATATCACTCATGACATCTCAAATGACATCACTGATGACATCACTGATGACATCAGCGATGTCATCATCCAGTGAATGGGTTTTTTTCTGAAAATTAAATATGTTTTATATATGTATTTCTGAAGGTTGATGGAAGAAGAAATGGGTATATAAGTATATAAATGGCTGCTTTTTTGGTGAACAATAGATTGTATAACTGACTGATTAAGTGTATCTTAATGAATACATGGGTTAGTGAGTAATGTTTAAATATATACATTTCTGTATCAGTCTCTCACTTTCTGTATAAGTGGCTGCATGTGTTGGTGAGTAGCTATATGAGTGATACATAATGTCTATATAGGTTATTGTTTGTTTGATTATTAGTAGGAGTGTCTGAGTGTCTGTATGCTTCGTTGGGAGGGCTTACGTAGTGTATAGATGCATGAGTGAGTGACTTACTGCTTGTATGTGTTGAAGGCAGCATATCTGCAGGACTGTAAGGGAGAATGAGTGTGTGTGGTGAGTAGCTATATAGGTTATTATTTGTTTTTTTTCTGTATGGGTGGTTGAGCGTATATATGGGTGTGTTAGTGAATGAATAACTGTCTTAATAGTGTATTTGTGAGTAAGTACATATGTTTTAAACTACTACATATGAGTTATGTGTGAGTAACTCCATGGATGAGTGTCGGTGTGTAACAGGGTGATCAGGATGTATCAGTGTATGAGAACATATGATGAGTGAGTACATGTATGACTGACTGTATATGTCTGTTGATGAATGAGTGGATGTGTGTATAGATCTCGGAATTACTAAATAGGTGTGTTGTAAGTGGCATTGGTATGTCTATTGTATTGAAAATGTTATTTTCTATTTTTGAATGTGTGTAATAAAGGTTATATTAGGGTGAGAGAAGGTCTGCCACTCTTCCACAAGGATGACGTCATCAGTGATGTCATCAGTGATGTCATGAGTGATGTCACTGACCATGTCATGAGTGATGTAATATGTGACGTCATCAGCAGTGCATTGCAGGCGCGCGAGTTATAGTTAGCTGAACTAACTATAACTGGGGAATTTCAATGGTTTTTTATGAGTGAAATGTCCAGCTAACTATAACATGTGTGAAACCTATGGTTTTTTCAGTGAATTTCAAAGGTTTTTTAAATGCTACTTCCTAACTATAACGTGTGTAAAACCTATGGTTTTTTCAGTGAATTTCAAAGGTTTTTTAAATGCTAATTCCTAACTATAACGATTGTGAAACCTATGGTTTTTTCAGTGAATTTGCAAGATTTTTTAAATGCTAATTCCTAACTATAACGTGTGTGAAACCTATGTTTTTTTTTAGTGAATTTACAAGGTTTTTTAAATGCTAACCCCTAAATAAAATATGTGTGAAAATCTTTGTTTTTTTTTATGAATATAAATACATCAAAACACTGAAAGTTGTTTTTTTCCTCCCTTCTTTACTGCCCTTCCCTTAGTTTTTCATTCCCCTTAACTCACTCCTCTACCTATAGTCCCCTTCTTTCACTCACTCTTCGACTCCTCTTTTGTCACTCACCATACACCCCTTTTCTCACTCTTTCTCTTAGTCCCTTCCTTCCCTTCATTTCAATCACTCATTTATGCACTAAGCTTTCATTCAAAAAAATGAACGACACAGTGCATTTGGAATATAACTCTTTTTAGAGAATTGAATGAGTTCTGAAAAGAACTTTATTTTTCTTTTGTTGTTTTATTTTTTTTAGCATTTTTTAAAGTTTTATATTTTTTTGTTTTTTTTCCAAAAAATTCAGGAACTGCAACTTGGAAACTGTTCAACAGGAACAAAAAAAAAGAAAAAATATAAAACAAATTATCTCCTTTCAGAGCATTTATGATCCTGAATGCTGTGTTCAATTACATTCAGGCTCTGTTCACCAAAAACAATACCATCAAAACATTTGTTGCATCGCATATGCACATGTGCCAAATATGGCTTAAGGTCCATTTCTGCTGTTACTGGCGATGGAGGTGGAGCTGTAGATGCGCTGGCCACAGCTGGTGGAATCCGCTGGGCCAGAGCTCTTGTGGCTGCTTGGGCATATTGCACAGGGTGGACATTTTTTACATGTCTTATCATAGTATGGATTGAAAAAGAGTATTTTTTAAGAGGGTTTCCCCTTGAAAGAACATTACCACAAAGGTTACATGTTACTTTAGGGGTATTTACCTTTTTTAGTCCCTCAGCAAAAGTAAAAAACTTCCAAATAAAAGAAGATTTCCCCTTCTTGGCTTGCTGGCGATATTCCATGTGGGAGTCAGAAGAAGAAGATGTTGTTTCCTGTCTTTCTGCCATCCTCTTGTTTTTTCTGCTTCCAGCTCCAAAAAGGGTCCTTCTTCCAGGAAAATAAAGCAAATAGTGAGGGAAATGGGTGGGGTTTTTGAAGATTCTAGATCTGAAACTACTATGAACCAATGAAAACTGTTGTTTTCGAGTCACATGACTTGACCTTTTTGTTTTTAATTAAATTGCAAGGTGCGCGACCGGGTGCGCGTACCCCGCAAATGTTTCAAGAAAAAAAAAGTTTTTTTGCCCGTCGGAGTTGTTTAGGGACCCCCTGAGAAGCTCTAGGGGGTCAGGGACTGTATACCTTGCCTCCTTTTCACGTTTTGAAACTTTTAAGTAAATCGGGTAAAACGCCATTTTAAACCGACGTGCGCGACCATCACCCATCCCCTCAGTGCTCATTCACCCTGTTACCATGGTACCTCCCTCCTAACCCAGCACACAGTTGAAAAGTTCATCATACTATGTTGCAAAAAAATGCAGCAAGGGTGTTTGACCTCTCAATGTACCAGCTAATCATGTGCAATGTTTCTTGAAATGACTTTTCCTCAACCATTGAAATGACTTCTTTAAAAAAAAAGCAGGCACCCTAATTTTCAGTGCTGAGTTTTAAGAAAGCACCAATCATTTCTTGTTTTTGAAGTGCACTGAATCTCAACCACTTTTTTTCATAACTCCTACTTTCAAACTGCCATTTCATTTCCACAACTCATCTGAATACAAGCACATCTACCTTCAAGATGCCAAAAGTCTGGTTTGTGGGTCACAGCTTTGTCTACTGGAGTGAAAAATGTGCAAGTAACAGAGGTAATTACAACCTTGATTTACCAAATGTGGACATTGTATGGATTGGACAGAGAGGATTGAGAAGTCACCAATTGATACCATTGGTAAAATCCTTTATGTATCTACCACACCCTGACCTTATAATTGTGCACTGTGGTGGCAATGACCTGGGCACTTTGACTGGGGTAGGTCTGCAAATGCTTTTAAAGGACATCTTTGGGCAATTTATGTCACTTTTTCCAAAAACTGCCTTGGTATATTCTAATATATGCCAAAGGCAAAAATGGAACTGGTCCAACCAATTTTGTCCACAGATTGAGAAAGCAGGAAAACATGTGAATAAATCTGTTTCTGCTTTCCTCAGAGACTATGGTATGGGTTCTATATACCACAACAACTTGCGATACAACATGTAAGGCATCTATAGGAGAGATGGTGTACATTTCACCGATGAGGGGAATAGAGTCTTCCTCTGTAACATAAGACTCTGCATCGGTACTTACTTGTAGGTACAAAAAACACCCAATTAACACAACAGCTCTTTTTAGAGCCAACTTACATCTAAACACTCAAACTTGTAATTTAACTCAATTTTTTAAATCTTTTTTTTTGTCGCCATGCGCGCACCGTGCGCGCACCCCGCATCTTTTTTGCGAGGAGAAAACAGTCTTGTGGTGCGCGATCGGGTGCGCGCACCCCGCAACTTTTTTAAAAAATAAAAAATGTTTCTTTTTAGCTTTTGGGGTCCTTAATGGACCCCCTGAGAAAACCTGGGGGGTCAGGGAGTCCCCCTTTCCAAGATTTTGTAAAAAAAAAAAATGTTTTTTTGGCCTTATGGTCCTTAATGCACCCCATGAGAAAACCTAGAGGGTCAGGGAGTCTCTACCTTGTCCCCTTTCCATGTTCTGCCCCTTTGTTCTCTACAATATGTTGACTCGCACTGACAAAATGGCGGTCAACACTTCCTGATTTCCTCCGAATCGAATGTTGACAGACGTCAAAGAGCAAGTCAGAATTTCGCTCGTGCACGGGAAGGTGCGCGCACGGTGAGCGCTTATAGTAATATAATTGATTTCAACTTTAATTTTCTCAGCAACTACTGGAGGGATTTACACCATTTACAGAAAAGATTAATCTGTGAGCCGGACTCTACCTTGTTGCCAAATTTCTTATAATTCCATTCAGCCGTTCGGGCTGTAGCCGCGTCTAATCGTCCTATGGAAAATAACATGGGGAAAACACGTTTTGGGACCCCCCTTTTATCTCAGCCCCCACTTGACGAATCCCCTCCAAACTTTCAGAGAAGGAGCGGAGCGGGCCATCTTCTTTGAGAAATTCGCAAAGATTCGTCCTCCGGCGTCAAAGTTATTCCCAATAGAATGTTGCAGATTTCCAATGGAAACTAGGTCCTAACTATAACTACCTACTGGCGACCGCCAGTAGGTAATATATATATATACATATATATTTTATTTTTTGCAGTTAGTTAATATTAGTTTATTAGTCAATTAAAACCATAAACAAAATCACACGGTTAAAAAATACATAACAAAAATTAAAAATAGATAAAACTCTACTCATCACGCTACATACCCTTTGCTTACTACAACTTTCCTTCCTAGAGATTTTAGTCGGGATACCAAACACTAACCCATATTAGATAAATAGGGACTAAACAGGAATCGATCATTACTCTGATGTCTAATAAAGCAAGCCTTCCATACAGATAACTAAAATGTCCCTTTAGTAAATTAATATATGTAGTTAAAATGCCTATAAATGGGACTAAGTATGAATATGGTGCCAGATGGACTGTGAGACCAGCTGTTAAAAGCAATTATGCAAGAATTCACATCATTAAAAATACAGAAATAGATAAAATTGTTTCCTGAGTCTAACAGGATAGGGAACTACTAATTTCAGTCCCTAGCAGCCCGTCCTTCACAGTCTCTGTGCGTGCTAGGTTAACATCAAAGGTCTCCAAGTTATTACAATTTCAAATTACTTTCAGGGACCCCCATCCAGATTACACATCGCGTATCCTATTAGCTGATCATATTATTAAAACAGATCAATAACTGAGTCAGTCTAATGTTCAGCATGGTGTTGTTTGGGTATATGAACTCCACCAATGCATGCCTACAGGACCTAACTCTCCATTCAAGGTTCTACCGCATTAAAAGAACTCTTCGTTGACCCATCAAAGCAGGACAAACACAAACAATGTGAAGCAGAAATTCAGGTCCCTGGTGGCATAGACAGCTGGACCGATCTTCACTTTGACAGGACATTCTCCATTTGGGCATGAGGTCTAGCGTGGGAATTTCTCCAAATCTAAGAGCCAAAAATGACTGTTTGATATTCCGGTGGAAAGGTGCTTCTAGCATGGCTGATTCTTTTAGAGTGGTATACGATTTTAACACCAGCGACCTGTGGTGACGTTTTGACAGGGTTTCTTTGTCTCCCATCTAACTTTGCAGTTTAGTAGATTTATTTACAAGCTTTGCCCAGCGATTTCAGAATTCCAAAGGTCACTCAGATCAAGCGACGTAACACTGTTTTCTAAAAATGTCTTGTAAGCACCGTTGCCCCTTTGCAAGTTAAGTTTCATCCAGACTAGATTTGCCAGAGTGTTTTCTGCTGCTGCTCGCAAGTTATACACAGCTTTACAAATGCCGCCGGCCTAGCGAGTGTCTGTTTTATAAGCAGAAATTCCAGCCAGATTTGCACCGGAGAAGCCATCTTGGGGAGCCTAAAGATTTGTTTATAGGCTCTTATCATCAGTTTTTTTTAACAAAAGAGCATCATTGCCCAACATAATCGCCATTCCGTATGCAAGGGTTGGCAACAGTTTGGCTTTCAGAACTAGTCCCATGGGCTTTAGATCGTGACCTTTAATAGATCTGGCCAGTGACAAGAAGCCATAATTAAGGGCCTGCGCTTTTGCCCTGGTCGCCTTCTTCTGGGATAACAAAGGAGGAATTTGCATCTATTTTCAATCCTAAGTATACATAGAGTTTGACTTCCTCAATTGAGTTTCTGCTAATAAACCATTTTCGATTGATCTTGGAGGGATGATTGCACACCATCACACTTGTTTTTGAAAAATGTATTACCAGGCCATTCTTTTCAGTATAAGCTCCCAGAGTGTTGAGCAGCCCATGGAGTCCAATTCGCGTGTTGCTGAACAAAACCATGTGATCTGCAAAGAGGATATGTGACATTTGTTGACCTCCAACAAATGGAGCATGGGCCATCTGTTCATCAAGCTCAATGGAAAGATCTGCCAAAAATAAGGTAAACAGGAATAGGGCTAGGACAAAGCCCTGTTTTAAGCCTAAGGATGTTCGGACCTTTCTAGATATGCAAGAGCCATCTCTGATTTTAATTTTGACCCAAGTGTCAGAATATATTAGGCTAATTGCTTCTAGGATGCTCGATGGAATGCACCATCGCTAAAGCTCAGCCCATAAATTGTCCCGAGGAACACCATCAAAAGCTACTTTAAAGTCAACAAAGCACAAGTAAAGGGATGTCCTGGTTGCTTTCGCTATATTCCTGATTAGACTCAGGGCCATAAGATTGGTTGAACTACCTTGGCCCCTTTGGTAGCCAGTTTGATTTAAAGGAATTCTTCAATTGCCATACGACCAAAATTCCAGATTGTGGAGTATCAACGTTGAAAAATATTTTAACTCAGCATCCATCAGTGCTATTACCCTGTAATTGCTAGGTGAACAAGCCAAGCCTTTTTTTTAAATGGGATGAAGGATGGAGCACCTCCAGCTATCTGGAATAACATTGCTTTCCAAAATAAAATTGAACTTTCATGCTAGGAAAGCAGCCCATTTTTGGGAAAGATGTTTAAATAAAGCCTGTGGTAGCCCATTTGTGCCGGGGGCACAGTCGGCCTGGGACATTTTGATGAACTTCTCTACTGCGGCTGCTGTCATTTTCCGCTGTACCACAGTGGTTTAATTAGGGCAGAATGTACTAGATGAATGAGTCAAATTGCTCTTGAGTGTGCCTTTAAATAAAATACCCAGTCTATCTCACTGATATTGGCATTGTTTGCAGCTGCAAGGCCTTTCTCGTTCCTATTAATTATAGACCAAAATCATTTTGAGTCGTGCATTTTGGAGGCCTGTTGTAACTGAGCCCATATTGTTTCCTGTTTTACATGTTTGTACTTCCAGATCTCTTTTTTTAACCGCCGTCTTTCATTATGGAGCTGTTGAGGTAGGTTCAGGTCTCCTGGATGTTGGCGTGATTGCCGATTTCCTTTCTCATGTTCCGAATTTGAACAGGCAGAATTAACGATTTGCCATCATCAAGTCGAGTTCCCTTCTTGTGACTCATCTCACTCATCTCACTATGGGTTTTAGTCATAATATTGGCGAAAGTCTCCCAAGTTGCTATTGGATTAAGCTCATATTGGGCTAGGTCCTGTAGACTTGTGACCCCATCCTGCACTAATGACTTAAGGGCGCCAGGGCTCCACTTCAGGCACTTCAGATTTTCTGACTGTGTTTCTCCCGACAATGTACGAAAAGCCTCAAGTTTGTGCAAGGATGTGTTCACCTTGATGACCTGAGGGTTCTGATCTCTTTCCACACAATGGCATATCCTATAATCGCAGACCTGATGGTAAAGGGGCATTGAAATGAGGGTATAGTCTATAATTGAGACAGTGTCACCAAACCCTTGACCAGCCAGATGGAATGCCACATGGTTTTCAGCCATTTAGTGCCAGCAGGGACAATGTTTCACAGGTTTCTATGAGTTCTTCGCCTGAGTTGCCCCTCCATAAGATTGATGGCATTGCTTGCTCAGGGAGGAGGCCCTCTGCATTGCTATGTTCTTCTGAAGGAAAATGAAAAAGGTTGAGGTTAAAGTCATCATCCTTCTATATTTTATGGACACTGTGAAAGGACTTGTGGTGTTACATGCCCTATGGACTTATGGGATTTGTAGTCTGGGTGCAGGCTTGGTTCGTTTTTTTCTTGGAGTTTTCGGTCTTTTTTCCCCTATGTTGATGGGATAAAATCATTTATACTGCTTTTCTGGCTTCTGTGAAATGTATGTGGTGAATAAAGCGGAGAAAGAAAAGCATAATCGTAGCCTCTGGTCCTGACATAGAATTAAAGCACATGCACAAGGACTGCGCTGCAGACTTCAGCTGAGTTCACTAAGGACAAGGCAGTGTCTTGACTTTGTGCTTTTGTATAGAGCATTTCTCTTAAGCAATTCCTTAAATTTAGATATTGCACTCATACCGTCAGGGGTGGCCCCTCCTTTAGGGCAGAGGATCGTCGCCCCCCTGTTGTCAGTGGCACAATGGTGAAAAATAAAATGGTAATACGTTGTATTACTATTTTATGGTAATAAGTTGTATTACTATTTTATTTTTTTCATTCCCCAGCCGGACTGTGTTTGGAGCTGGGCAACTGCTGCTGACTTGCAACAGTGGTTCTCACTCCAGCAGTTTACACTGTGCATGTCTCTTTGGCCAACTGTCTTGTGATGGCCAGCCTGACATGCGCAATGTAAACCTCTCTACCCAGGTGTCTCAGACAGCTGGCAGTCTTCTCCAGCCAATCCTGGCACAGCTCTCATGCTATTGTACATTATCAGCAGCATGAGAGCAGCATCTGAACTGGTGTGCAGAATTTAACTGCTTCAAGCTTCCAATGCCAAGGGGCTGCAGCAGAGGAAGGGAGCCAGTACAGTGGGTAAGTACTCTCTGTGCTAAGTCTGCCTGCTCGTTTCTGACTTTTATCTTGCCCCTTTCTTTTCATGTCAGACCTTTATTTTGCCTCTTTCTTCTCATTTCTGACCTTGATTTTTTTCTCTTTTTTCACATTATTTGTTTTTTTCTACTCGCTTCTGACCTTTATTTTTCCTCTCTCTGCTCAATGCTGTCCTGGTTCCTCAACTGACACGTTGCAGCCACAGCACCCAGATACCCCTAGGGGTAACTGTGCTGCACTATACAAATACTCATTAATTGATTAACCACGCATGATTTCACCCACCCACCACCACTGTGACTGCCCGTTTCTCTCGGGGTTTCCGGCTGCTGCTGCGTACAGTGGGTGTTTTCCTTTATTTCGTTCAATCCCTTTTGCTATTGTGTGCACGCACAATAGTATTCCCCATTATTTGCCTCTAATATTCAAGTTTTGTTTTCATATTCTGTTATGGTTCCGAGCAAAAAGGACAAATGAAAGTTCTGTGAGAGAACTCTTGAACAGTCAGTAGGACAATTGTTTTTTGATGAACTTTGGTTCAAATTAAGGAATATTTCTGGAAATGTATAAATTAATAGAGCACAGCATATTCTAAGAAAATGATCAGTCATACTTCAGTAATATGCTTCTAAAGGACTTGATGGTCAACGTTAGATAAAGACTACAAGTTGCTTTTGCAGGTTAACATCTTTTAGGAGCAGTCACACTACACTAGAGAAGCTAAACCTTAGAGTTACTTGAATATGAACATGTAATGTAGTCCACGAATGTATATTTGTGGTTTTTAATGAAGAGGAAGTAGGTGAGGCAAAAACGCAAATGACAACTCATAAAGCCCCCAGACTAAATGGTGTTCCTTTTTAAGCTAAGCATGACACTCTGGTCCAAAATACTAACACATGAACTCAATGTGGCGTGAATGCACTGTCTGCCGAGGTCTTCCTCTCAATATACTATGATATCAGTTTTTAAGAAGGGACAGAGTGGAGACCCACAATGTTATAGGCCCATATCGCTGATCGATTCAGCAGCTAAAGTAATAGGGAGAGTAATCCTTAGAAAATAACAGACTGGCTGGAAGAGTGTAATGTACTATAAACCTGCAGTACGGGTTAAGGAAAGGTCGGGGTACCATGGATCAGTGCCTAAACTTACATCTACTAGCTGGGAAATATACCATTGTCAAGAAGGGGACACTACACTGGGAAACAGCCATTACAACGCAACTTTCACAACGCACTACCATTACAATGAAACTTTTACAACGCAGGATCCATTACAACGCATGCCATTACAACGCATGCTATTACAACGCATGCCATTAAAACGTAAGTATGGGTAAGTATTTAATTTAATTTTAACCCCTACACTATTCAACACTTACCCTACTATTACACCCCCAGGAGTTAGAATAGTAATTTTAACCCCTACACTATCCAACACTTACCCTACTATTACACCCCCCTGGAGTTAGAATAGTAATTTTGACCCCTACACTATCCAACATTTATACTACTATTACATTCCCATTAATTAAAATAAAAAAAATACTTACCCATACTTACGTTGTAATGGCATGCGTTGTAATAGCATCTGCGTCGCAATGGTGTGCGTTGTAATGGATCCTGCGTTGTAAAAGTTTTGTTGCAATGGTTTGCGTTGTGAATGTATGCGTTGTAACGTCATACATTCCACTACACCTGGCCTTCATTGATCTGTACTCAGTTGTTGACCAAGTAAACAGAATCAAATTATGGGTTTTATTACTTGAAATGCGAATGGACCTCAACATAGTTAATTTTTTGTCCTATCTGCTTAGGGACCTTTTTGCCAAGGTGAGATATGATCAAAGGGGCAACCATACACAGCACATCCGTATCACACGAGAAGTCAGATAGGGATGTACTCTGGCTCCCCTACTTTTTACTTTCTAAATTATTAACCTAGATTCCTCCTTGTGTACAGCCTGTAAAGATATCCCTAGTGCAGGGGACAGGTTAATCCCTTCACTTTTACATGCAGATGATGCAGTCATATTACCGCAAACAGCGGTGGGCTCCCGTGTCTCCTAAATTCCTTTGCAGCTTATCTGAGATCATTGGATTATGGGCCTTAGACCCAAAATACTAAAAATATATCTCTGTGAAGGAAATTAAATATCAAGGGTGACTACATTTTCACACCTGGGGGTATTGTTTGCTGAAGAAATCAAAAAGAAATGCCATGGCAAGATCAACAGTAGCGGTTCGTGATTTTGCATGTAGGCTAGGGGTCAAGCCAGTTCAAGCCATCCTAAATATATACAGAGCCAAATGTATTGCTATCTCTAACCATGGGTCTGAAATTTGGGTATATAAGGTGGCTGAGGAACTCCAAATTGTGGAGAATATGTTTCTTAGAAATTTGCTCTCAGTCCCGTAATCAAGAGGTCGCCTGGTATTGCTTATCCCTGGATAGAGCAAGTAGCATTCCTTGGACAGCTTATGTCAAGAATTTAACAAGCTGATGAAGGAGGACTTACTGTGGGTTAAAAACCCCTTTTTATGTATGATGCAAACTGAAAGAGAGGCCATAGAGTTAATGAAACCCTCGGTATGAGCCTATTTACTTCTGAAAACAGCCCCAGCGATAGAACCCCTATTTAAATGATATAACAAAGCCCTACCACTGATTTCTTTTAACAAGATTCAGATTTAAACTCCTGCACCTTCTATTGTCAGAACCTCAGGGGTGGCAAAAGGTGAAAGATTTGGGCGCAGCTCCTGTGATAATTTCTCTACCCAAGACAATTTGGGGCAGATTTAGAAGCCCCTTGTGCCACCAGTGCGTCACTTTTCGTGAAGTAGATGCAGCGCATTTCACTGCCCTATATTT
This sequence comes from Lissotriton helveticus, assembly GCF_964261635.1. NCBI lineage: Eukaryota > Metazoa > Chordata > Amphibia > Caudata > Salamandridae > Lissotriton > Lissotriton helveticus. The sequence goes on from NC_136063.1 coordinate 2,087,128,132, forward strand.
ACAAAGACAGGAAGAGACTTGCATGACTTTTCCTGTCCTTGTAAATATGGCCCTTTTACATTCCCACGCACCACCCATGGAACTAGACACATTTCCAGATTTACGAGGAATTGTAAACCTGGAAATGCATTAGAATGCTATGCCACCCTAGGGGTGGTGTAGCGAGGTGCAACAAGGAGAAATGTTTTCATTTCACCTCGTTTATTCTCTTTTAATGCGTGCTGCATTCTACAGCTCGCATTGAAAGAGGAAAATGCCTGAAGTGATTGTTTTTTGTGCAGGGAGGTGCCCCTTCCTGGCCAAAAACAATCTCCCTATGACACAGGCATCCTTGCACCATGGTGCAAGGGTGCCTGCACCGGCGCATGGCAGCTGTTTGTTTGCCAGTGAATGGGACAGCACAGGAATGTGACATAACATTGTAAACATTTTCTTGTAGATCTGCCTCTTTGCACTTTACTATGTTCTGCAACCTTTATCATCATATTGACAAATGCTTTTTAGTACCTATCTTAAAAGGGTAAAGGCTTTATGCAGGTAAGGCTTGTGTTAGTATATTTAAAGATGAGGAATAATACCTGGAAAAGTTTTAACATTGATAGGTTTTTAGTTGCGGCGGTTAGGGAAAAGAGAAGAAGGGCCTCAATGATATGATACATTTTAGCTTTTTTATAACTGTAATGAAATAATCACTTATCTTGTTGTTTTATGTGCATAAGATTCATTAAAAAAAAATTGCATAAGGTTTATTCTTCATATTATAAAGATGGGGATGATTTAATTTTAACATTTTATTGTGTATAAGATCATCCTGAATGAATTTTGTATATGTTTTATTGCTGTTTATACAAGATTCACTGTTCTGTACTTTTATGGTTTTTATTATCCGAATAAAATTATCATGACTGACTGGAATATTTGCATACATTTTCAGATGTGACTTTTTTTGTTTTTTTATACAAACTTTATTACGTTTTTTTCAGAGTTACATACAAACTTTTACAGTGACATCAGGACATATTAGTATTGTGGCTCACCGGCATGTACACAGCTAGTGCATACACGTTCAAGTTGCAAGTTCAACATGTCAATGTGTGTAGCTCTTTAACATCAACTCGTTGCAGTGTAAACATTCTCTGACAGTATATATCCCATACTGCATCATTAATTCATATTTTGAAATTCCAAACAAACCTAAAACAACTACCCTCGTTCCCTCCCACCGCCCCCCTCCCGCAGTTATATAACTGGGAAAACCATTGATAGCCGCATAACAGTCATAGTAATTCATTGTCATTTTGCAAATAGACATGCACGAGACCCAGGATATTCATAGTAATACAGTACATTAAAGCATACTCAGGTGTATCTTATGGTCCACATCCACCTCCCTCACACTGATTTACAGCCACAGCAGTGATTATGCCACTTTTACTTGCGTTGGTTCGTCCCATCTTTTGAATGTCTTGCACAGAACATCCCATGCCATTGTTATCTGAATTTATCTCAACCCCTGCTGCTCTTCCCTATGTATCGCAGCACTTTCAGCAAGACTCCATTTAATCACTTCCTCCCTCCAGGACTCTAGGTTGGGCGGTCTTGCTGACTTCCACCGACTGGTAATATGCCTCTTTGCTAGTATTAACGCTAGATTGGCAAAGCGCACTTGTACCTTATATCCCTTTGGTTTGTGGAATAACCCCAGTAGACAGTTCTTTGCTGTGTTCCGAATATTCTCCTCTACAGTATTAGTAAGCACCTGCGGTATCTGCAGCCAATACTGTGTCAGTGCTGGACATGCCCACAGCATTTGTACAAACTGTAGTGTAGTTCCTATATTCCCATTAGGCTCTGCGCATTGGAATAATATAAACTGCAGTGTAGACGTAGGACTGAGGTCGACTAGGTCTCTACTGACTATATTAGACTTAATTAGTTTTGCCAGCTAGCTCAGAGGTCACTAGAAACTTTCTCGAATGTTCAGGAAAGAGTTAACTCTCCTGATTTAGACAAGAAGGGATTAGCTTCTGACAACCGCATAAACATGACAACTTTGCTCTCTCAGAATAAAGAGTGTATCTCTAGAGTTGTGTGAAAACAATAGACGGTTATTTCACTCAGTCAATCGTGCATACTTAGTTTAACCAGAGTGCAGAGAAATAGAGAGACGGGCGTTTTCAATAAAAGGTGTTATTTATTGAGCAGTCTTCTTTCTCTTGCAAGAGAAATGAATTGCCACAATTGCAATACTTATCATAAAGTAAAGTGCGTACAGTAAAAGGAGTATTATGAAATAATATTGTAAAAGCATTGATATGGTTTCTTAGCCATATGATACTTTAAAATGGATAAAATATATACATACATAAAAACATTAACTAACATACTCAACTGGTGTTTCTAATCTACGCCTACCCCGGTGTACCTGACCTAAGCCTAATACGTGGGAAGGAGTAAGTAGGTAGCAGTTTTAAGTTAAGTTGGTTTCTGCCAAGGAATCTGAATCAAGAATTCTCTCAAGGGTTTAGTCAGCTCCGTACCTGGGTAATAGAATGTAGGAGGTCTTGTATCTCTCTCTCAGGACTTGATATCCCAGCAACCCGCAAGGATATCTGGAAACACCGGAGCTGGATTTTCTCGGCAGGAGAAAAGACAGCGTCTCTTTCAGTGAGTCAAAAGGGAAGGGCAGCTTCCGTGGGCTCTCGCATCAGCTGGGCTCTCGGGCAAGTAGATAGCCACTCTGCTCCAAACCACTGTGTGTTTGCTTAGAGCAACGTTGGTATATTTATACCTGAAAGGTGCCAGGTTTGACGTAAGGTTGGACATAAGACGTCAATAAAAGATGTCACTAAGAACTGGCCGTTCTTTCAGTGCTCGCAGGAGTTCTAGGACAAATCAAAACAAAAGCATGGGAATTCCCAGGTTGCTGGAGGTTTGTTTTGTTTAAAGAACGCGTTGTACTTTCTAGGAGCCTAGGGAAGTAGCCTTGCCTAATTTGGACTGCATGGGCTATGACTAAATATGGATATGATTCTTATGCCTTTATAAGGATATTATTTATTATAACCACATAAGGGCATAAATCAGGAATATCGAATTAGGGTCCTAGATAGAAACACAACAAAACCTGGCATCTGCCTAAACACATCTCGGGCAATTTGAGGGGTCAGCGGGGAACATCCTATGCAGTCTATGCGGAGCAAGGTATGCCCTCTGTATGATCAGGTATTAAATACATTTACCGTGCATTTCGGTACACTATCTTCCGGTATTCCAGTATGCTTGTCCATTCTTTGTCCGCCAGGCCCTCTATTATGCCAGCCTCACATTTAGTCCGCAACGCGCTTAGTGAAGACATTACCGTCCCTCTTACACCTACACAAAGCCATTTTGTTAGATGCATACCATTTCCCAATAAATGCAGCATATGCAGTAATTCATTCATGGACGGCTCTTGTCCATTTGGGGCCCACAGTTGTTTCACGCAATGATATAATCCTGCATGTAAAAGGAATCGAGTATCCGACCAGCCATTAGCATTTGAAAATTTAGTGTGTGACATCAGTGTGCCCTCCTGGAACAGTGTCCCCATCATTGCTATCCCTCCTTCCTTCTATTCTTGTATCTATCCCTGTGTGACCACTCCCGATGGTATTGGCAGTCCTACAAAAGGGATATTTGCTGCATACAGTATACATGGACGCGTATATTTTTGGGCAGAATTCAAAAACTTCAGTGTTATTTGCAATAATGGATAGTCCATATAATCAATTGTGAGTACACACTATTTAATTTCACATGCAGTTTGCCTTGCTTCAACATTCTAGGAGTGTACCCAATTTCCTGCAGGTTGCGACCCGCAAACCAGAATGAAAGCCATTGTAACTGGCTCACCATACAATAGGCCCTTAAATCAGGGGCTCCCACCCAACCAGCAGTGGTTGTTAGTTGTAATTTGCTGAGTACCACTCTCCTTCTGCCCGTGCCGCACACTAATTCTACCAATTAGGAATCTAGAACCCGGAATATATTTGCAGGGAGAAATACCGGGATTGTTGTGAAATAGTACAGCACTCTAAGCAACATTACCATCTTTGCGATGGCTAACCGCCCTGTGACAGACAATGGCAGTGTAGTCCAGAATGCTATTTGAGAGCGCAACATATTTATTGCTCTCTGCACATTACCGTCTACTGTATCTTGTTGTGTTCTATATATATGTACTCCTAAATATTTAAACGTGGTTGGGGCCACCTGTACCTCATTATCTCCAAATGCTATGCTGCATGGAGCATCTAGTAGGTTGAAGAAGAAGGCAACGGATTTATCAAAATTTATGTGGAGTCCCGACATCTGACCAAACTCCTCGAAGATCACTGCAGCAGCTGGAATTCCACTGTATAAATCACGGGTATACAAGATTATATCATCCATATATATCGACGCGGCATGCGTCAATGGTCCTACTGGTATGCCCCAATTTTGGGCTGATATGCTCAGCGTATGTTCAAGCGGTTCAACTGCTAGTATAAACGCATTGGGGAAAGGGGACAGCCTTGTCTCATGTTCCTGTGTACCCTATATGCCTTAGAAATGTGGCTACCAGTCATCACACGAGTCATTGGTGCAGCGTATAATAACCTAACCCATTTGATATATTCAACGGGTATCCCATACAGACCCAGAACATCCAGCATATATTTCCGGCTAAACGTAACAAGTGCCTGCCTCCTGTCTAAGGATACGCAGCCTGCTTTTGGGAAATGCTCCAAGGAGCAGATGTGAAATGTTATTTTTTTCTGAGTTTGATATTTGTTGTTAGATGTAAGTGCAAAGTAGTATAATGCTTTCATATCATTATGACAACTCAACAGAGAGGAATTTGATGAACTAGATGATCACAAAGTTGACACCACATTTCTTTCATCCCATTCCCCTCCCCTGCTGGTTCATTGTACTAGAGGATTAGTAGAACTTCGGCATGTAGAGCAGTAGAAGGGCATTGGGAGACATTTTTCTCATCCTCCTAAACTCATTGGCACTTAGGTTAGTCCTGACAGTGGTTCTTTCTATCTTGCTGACATGTTGTTGTGCTCAGTGAAGAGTGTCTGACCCATAGCCTTGTTTCTGGAATTTTTTAGCATTGTGGATTTTTGTTCATTATATCTATGTGGACCTCATGCAATTATTTTGACCCTCAAAAACAGGCAGTAATGTAGATTTTCATTTAAATGCTTATGGTGTTGACTCCTTGATTGCATTTGTAGATTCCTATCCATTGGCTTTGACAATATCAATGTCTTCCATGTAACCTTTTCCAAGGTCTCATTAACATGTAAGTAACACATTTCTTCTTTCTTAATTGAACAAGGGAATTTGATCCTTTCATAGACAGTGATCAATGTCTTCCCACACCATTACTAGATCATTCATAAATCTCAGGAATAATGCCCAAAAGAGGGAGGGAAAAACCTTGCTCTATAGAAGGCGGCCACTTGGAGGTGCGAGGGCCAACGATGGAGATCATCCCCATAGCAAATAATGGATATAAAGGGAGGAAGGTACTGAGATCACATAATGCTATTCAATGTCCTCCTAGTCCCAATGCTCCCCCTGCAAAGCCTATATTAGTCCCCTTATGGCTAGGAGCCCACTCGCAGTCATTGCTGTCCCTCTAAAGCAGGACAACTAGACTGTGCCTATTTCTTGGAATATAGCAGGCATCACCTCAAAATTAGATCAACCAGAGTGGGGGGTGTTAATTGATCTGTATGGCCTTTGTCTGTTCCAAGAAACTTGGGCCTTGACAGCCCCTGACAGCCCTGGTTTTGCTACTTATTTTATTTCCGCAAGCCATTTGAGGGGACTCTATATTTGGGTGGGAACTCATCTGGGTTGCTCACCAAAAGTGATCGATACTCACTCCCTTGACATCCTTTGTATTCTCCTCTCCTTTACAGATGGCTTAAAGGTGGCAGTAGTCAATGTTTACTCACGTCCCACTCCCTCTTCCCAGGCATCCTCTATTATAAATAAGTTAGATCAATTCCTCTCTACTCTCCCTGCCTCATCTCATAACATATTAGGGGGGGACTTCAACTATCACTACGAACCTTTAGACAGTATTATTACAGTCACTCAGGAAGAGGATTCCGCATGGTCCATCCCAAAATGCACTATGTATTCAACAAGGGGCTGGGATTTAATAGCTCTCCAGCTAAATAAGCTCACAATCTCCCACTCCCTTAGAGCCTGTAATAGAAGATTTTCTTCTGATATACCAGGCAAAGTTACTTTTAACAGACCAGGCAGAGGCACCACGATAGATTATATAATGGTTAACATTAAATTATGGACTTATCAAGGGCTTCAATGTAAATACCAGACACGATAGCGATCATGATCTTTTGTTATTGGAATTAAAACTCCCGTTGGGTTATAGCCAAACCTCCCCCTCTGAAGAGCTTCCGTCCCTACCAAACTTAATTGCTATTGCTGGTGGTAGACGAATCAGATGGGGTTTAACATACCCAATCAGTTGATAAGGTAGCTACACTTTACTAACATGCTCTCCCTTTTTTAGAGAACGTCTCCAGTCTCCCAGTGGAAAAACTTGACCCACCACATCAACTTGCTTTAAAGAACATCCATCAAGACCTCCTTAGTAAAACAGCAACTTTATTTTATACAACCGCCAAAACCAAGGCCCACCCAATGCGTTCAAACCCATGGTTTAATTCTTCCTGTAGACTGGCGAAAAGTGCCCTTTTAAAACAGATGAAAAGTGGACCAAATATCAACATCAGAACAGCAAGAATATTTTATAAGAACTTAATCGCCCAGGCCAAGCAAGAGTGGGAGGATGACAGATGGGTATCCATTAAATTTGCACTCGACAACCGTGACTACAGGGCCTTTTGGAATCTAGTTAAAACGGGTAAGGTAGAGGGTTGTGATGCCATAGTGCCCAATTTAAGTGAAGAGGCTTAGAATTCTCACTTTAACAATCTGTATTCTCAAACCAATAGGCCACTATCCACCGCCCTTTCCTCTACACCTAAGGGGACTTCTGTCTCCTTTGACCCCAGTAGTCCTAACTCGATAGCCCCGCCCTGTACTATGAAAGAAGTAGTTGCGGTTTTGAAGAGCATAACCTCAGGGAAAGCCCCAGATTTGGATAGAATCTCGGGAGATCTGTTCCATAGTGAACCGAAGGTATGGGCTCTGTACATTTGGGTGCTGTTTAATGCTATTCTTCAGGGCATGGAGGTACCGCACACGTGGCTAGGAGCAGAAATTATACTCATATTCAAAAAGGGTTCCCCTCTCGACCCGGCGAACTATCGTCCAATCAGCTTAATTGACGTCCTACAAAAACTGTTCGCCCGCTTCCTATTATCGAGGCTGCAGACTTGGATGGATGAGCATCAGATTCTGACCCCCCTACAGGCTGGTTCCCGTGCCAAGGTCTCCGCCATCGACCAACTATTTAGACTTCAATTAATTCACTGGAAAGCTGTGGTTATGGAGGGAGGTCGTTTGTATCTGATATTCGTAGACTTAAGATCTGCATTAGATTTGGTCCAAAGAGATAAGCTCTGGGCCATATTGAAAGAGATGGGTATTCCTTTATATCTCTGCCACCTGCTACAACAATTGCACCAAGACACCTTTGCAAGGGTACGGTATGGGAAAAAGGGGGAACTTTCTGCACCATTCCCTGTGGAAAGGGGGGTCAGGCAAGGGTGTGTCCTGGCCCCCACCCTCTTTTCTCTTGTTCTTAATGGCCTGATCGCTGACCTTCTGGGCAAGAAAGATTTAGATTCTCCTCGATTGGCAGATTGTAAGATACCTGCTCTCATGTTCGCGGATGATACGCTCCTTATGTCAAAATGACCAATGGGCATCCAGCCAACATTAGAGGCATTCTATCAATTTTGCACAAACAGTAAATTTGGAGATCAATCGTTCCAAAACTAAATACATGGTCTTTCCAGCTAGCACAGTAAACTGCCCTCACCCCCATATAGATGGTATGGCCCTTGAGAGAACTTCAACATTTGACTACCTAGGGGTGACCCTGAATGACCGGATGGATTGGGGGACACATGTGGCCAAAGCCAACCTGAAGCTGGCACAAGCATCCGGGGGTATTCTTAAGGTTTACAACGACTGTTCCCAGAAAATCTTTGGTCCCCCGTTAGAAATTTATAAGACCCAAGCCAGGGCAGGAGCACTTTATGGGGTTGAACTCTGGGGGCATGTTAGCGCTAATCCTCTCGCTTTGACTGAGAACAATTTCTTTAGACGTCTTTTAAGACTACCCCAGAGCACCCCTACCCTCCCTTTGCGATTTGATCTAGGCACGGTCCCTATTTTGGACATATCTACCAATCGCCCCCTTCTTTTCTGGAGACAGCTTTGGAGAACGCCCAAGCTCTCCAGTTACAGAGAAGAATTGAAGGACCTGTTATCTATTTTGGGGGTGGGGAACATCCCTTGGATCACGCATGTCAGAAACATTTGCTACGCAAAAGGGAGGGTAGATATCTGGCTTCTACCAGAACAGACATGTTACCTTATTTCAAAAAAATCCCTTGCATCTGCCCGTTAAGGAATATCGCTTGGATAGCCTATCACGAAATAGCACTTTAGGTGTATTGAGTTCTAATTTCTAGGAGGTAAACTCCATTTATCATTTTGAGCAGTTCCATGACCAAATACAGCCACTTTTGGCTACGAAGTTATATCTGCAATTCAGATATGGGACACTCCCAGTTAGGGCCTACACTAACAAGTGGAAAGGCGCACTCACCCCTGCTCAGGGTTGTCCGGGGTGCGACGCTAATGTAGAGTCTGATTTGCATGTTTTGCTATTCTGCCCTTTACATAAAAAGGCCAGAGTTAAATGGATTGTTCAATTATGTAAGAACTTGGGCCTTAGGAATTATCTGGAGGTGTATAGACTTTTAAAATACGATACATCCTTTATGATGGCATTTGTCACCTCCAGGTTTCTATTTTCTATGTGGTGTACTAGAAGTGCAAATATTAAATCAATGGAAATAGGGAGATGTGTAGTATCTGTCTCTCCCCTACAGACCTGAAACGTGGGATGTCTATTGGTTCTATCTGTTGGGTAAAGTCTTAGCCTATAGTATTGTAATTACCTGATTATCTAAATGTATTGTTTGGCGTATTTTTTTATTGATTTTAGGGCATTTGATCTGATGTTTTAACTTTATATTTTAACAGCTTGAGACCTAACTGCGATATCTTATGTATTTAATGTTGCTTTTTATTTCTGTGGGTCATGGAATACCTAGAATATTGTTCTTTATTGAAATCTTTGTATTGCTTTTATGGCCGTAAGGCCGATAATAAAGCTTTTTTGACTGACTGACTGAAGTAAATAAATTCACAAGGTGGTTTTTAACTGTTTCTACTATATTTTCCTTGTTTGTAAAATGATCCACTTTGTATCTTCTGATTTTCAGAAAATGCTGGTCTTGTCCTTTTTCTTGTCCACATTTTTTCAATTCAATTCAAATTAAGCTTTAATAGATTTATAAATAAATCATAAAAGCACAGTTCAAAAAGTAAACAAATTCCAATATATTACATAACAGACATTCAAAAAACAGCTTTTCAAATACAAATGGTTTCCAAACATATAAAACAAAAAGCATAACTCTAACGAGAATATTGCATCAGACTTTGTGACACTTCATTACATAGAATTCGTAAGAAGCACTGTTATATCTCCATCAGCAAAGGTCAATTTCACATAGAATTCCTATACCAGATGACATTTTTTTAAAAATACGACAAAGGATTCCATAATCATTTATTTATCCAAAGATTGCAATTTCATATATGCTATACTGCATTGTCTTAGACCTACATTTTTTGAAATAGGGATTATGAACTTTTTCCTTGGAACTGAGTAAAATTTGCAGAATAAGACAGTATGTAGAGTCGATTGACGTGATATATCATCACATGGGCACCGTACCAAATCTCTTGACCAATCATTTATATCAAGAGCATTCGTTCAAAGCATCCCTGAACTTGAACCAAGTATGTCTGTATGCCTGGGCATGTTAACAACAACTGGTTATGCTTAACAGTTATTTTTTCACTTTCTTTACCCCATCTCTTGTTTTGTAAATAGACCAAAGAGTAATAAAATAAAATTAGCAGTTAAGTTTGGGACTGCCAACAAATATCGTATGAATGCGTTCTCACTCAGTTGTAGTGGCTACACATCTGTAGTCCCCCATATACCCACTCCATACAGAGCTATTGATAGGTACTTTAATTTATATATTTATAATAATTCAGGTACTGGTCTACAGCCCAATTTTCTAGAGAAATTAATCACAGCACCAAAAGCTCTCAAGAACACCAATTTCCTTGTCAGGATGGCAGCAGACCACATCCCTGTATGATCAAAGTTAATTCCCAGGTATAAAAACGTATAAGTACATTCAATTTTATCATTTTTAATGAAAATATTGCGACATTTAGTGGCCTTCCTTCTGCATTTCATTATAAAAGTCTTGCTGGTGTTCACACTTTGACCCCTATCAAACATAAAAGTAGCAAAATTAGTTACTGTTCTTTGTAGGCCTAATTGGGTACAAGCCATTAAAACTGCATCGTTTGCATAAAGTAAAACTGGGACAGGTCTATTATTAATAATCAGATAATCCTGGCGATGATCTATCAAATATTGGCCAAGACCAATAATATATGAACTAAAAGGAAATGGAGCAAGCACGCATCCTTGCCGCACTCCTTTTCTTATCGGGAATATTGCTGAGCATTCACTGTGTTTTCCGAACCGCTTCCTTGCCACTGCATCTCTATATAACACTCTCATAAAAAGTAGGCACGGTCCTGGGCACACGTGGTGAGGATGAAACGATGGTTCGATAGTCTCCTAAAAAGTTTCAAAACTTTCTGACCTCAACACCAGTATAGTCTTTGAAATGTTTAATCAGGAAAAGCAAAATGAAATCAAACTATCAGACGACACGTGTTTCGTCACAGTGCAGTGAGCCTGTGACTCTTCAGGGCTGAGGATGATACAAAATATGGGGTTAGGGGAATTCAAAATACAATTGGAGAAACCTATTTAAATGGGACACACAAACCTCAATGGGACTGGGGAGAGGGGATCACCCTAAGTGTAAGTTGAACATGTGGTTGCGGTCAGGACATGATTGTAAAAAGTGACTTTATTGTGCAAGTGCCGCTGTCATGGTGTGCTTACCACGATGAAACCGCGGGAAAGCAAAAGATCATAAGTGCTGTGACATATAAATTGAAAAACATTAGTGGGTGCCCATGTTGAAGAGTGAAAAAGTGGCTATACTGTCTTGTTGAAGCCGATGTAATAGGTGTGGGGTGGCTGACCAAGCATGCTGATGCTCACCAGAGAGCTAAGTTGAAACAATCTGTAAGTAGGAAAAGACCTAACGTGAAAGAGACATGTGGGAGCTAAGTATTGAGGCCTAAGGTACGAAGACATGTGAAAATCTAGGCAGAGTATGAAAAGATGATGACGTGTTAATAAGACTGAAGAAGCAGTGAGACCTGACGGAAACCGCTCCTAGGGAAAACTAGATGTGTAATGTTTGATAAGTCTGTGATCAGGTCCTTAACGAGACAAGGAAAGAAGAGGGCAAGGATAAGCAGTCTGTACGGGACTGAAGAGAATTCAAACTCCTAAGCTGGGTGCTGAAAGAAACTGTCTACAAGTACAATGCAATGGAAGTGGAGCTCACCTCATGGCCGGTGATACTTCCAACACGGCCTGGGGCTGTGAAGAAGCTTGGTTGAATGGAGCGCCTACTGTGATGTTCAGTGAGGCTGGAGGGGAGTGTTTGTTCAGTGCATCACGGAATGGATGGCCGGCGGTAGCGCCACGATCGGGATATCTTAAGTCCCGTGGTGAAGCAAGGGGGGAAAAGAATACGTAAATATGATGGAGACAATTGGCCGATAATGAGAGTGGGTGTGGGTGGGGTGGTATTTAGAAAAGGGCGGCCCGCTGAGGTTTTACCCTGTGGAGACGGTGATGAGCCCTCCGCTGTCCGGTGCCTGTGCAGATGAGTAGGTACTGAGCGGAACCTGTAAGAAAATTCTCTGCTGTAAAAAAAGGGGGCGGGTTATTAGAATCTTGGGGGAGACATGGAACAGTCCCGGTGAAAGTAACAGTGGTAGGAGTCTTACCCTGTCGAATTAATGGCGTCAGTGCTCCAGGTCGTTTTGGGTTTGGGGAGGCGGGTGCGCCAGTCTGGAAGCAAAGAGGAAGCGAGAAATTGGATACCATCATGGGTGGCGGAGCAACTGTGCCAGAACGATTTGGGGGAACAAAAGCTGCATGCTGACTGTGGGGTACTGGGGCATACCTGCTGAATCAGATGCGGAGGTAGCGAGACACTGGAACTGAGGAAGTTTCCAGATGCGGAAGTGGTTGTACCTGACCGTGTCTCTAAATAGTGATGCGGCTGGTAATGACTAGACCGCGTTAGGTGGCGTGGCATATGCTTGGGGGTGTGGCCTAGTCTGAGACTGCACTCCCCTTGCGTATCAATGGCGGGAGGTCCCAACATGGTGTAGAACATGGGTGTAGTCACATATAATGAGACGAGCGTGGATATGCGTCACACTAGTCTGGCTAGACTGGTCACATGAAATCGTGAGAGTTACGTGCGACCATTGCATGTAATTGCAGAATCTCTTGTGAATGGAGTGCAGGAAAAGCCATATGAGAGATCCAGGTTAAAGGGGGATGGAAGCGAGTGTGAGAAAAAAGTCAGACTGGCTGGACTGGTGACGGTACGTCATTAGTGAACATGGTTCTCTAAAGGGGGAGTGAATAGGACGCCGGACGTGTGGCTTGCAAGAGCTAAGGAACTGCAACAAGACTGACTGCGGATAAGTAGAATGGACTAGGACTAGGCTATGGGCAAAAGCAGAAACCATTGTATAGCAGCCCCTTACATAAGGGGTGAGCACTACAGGGGGCATGGTGACATGGATGAAAGGAGCATGCTGTGCACTAGTGTCCGATGGTGTTAAGATACTAGCCGGTGGTGTATGCATATAAGATACATAATATACGTGGCCACATAGTTGAAACCCAACTTCTGTATGTTGACTACTGAAACAAGAGAAAAAAAAAAAATAGCGGGGATCATGGTGGCATAAGTGAAAAGTAGCATGCTGTGTTCCAGTGTTGAATAGTGTGACACTGCATATAAGATACATGCTATACATAGACATATTGTTATATCCAACTTATACATTTTGACTACTGAGATGACAAAAAGCAACATTCAGTTCACAACTGGGCAATCACTCGCCAGGAAGTATTGTAGTTCATGATCTGTCTTGAGTCCGTGTTGCACTGTTCATAGGTGCATGATTCATGTGGCTTCCAGGCGCCTAAGTCTTAGTTCTCTGTTGCCACCCCTGGAGTTGACTGGTGCTATGTCGAATCCAAAAAAGGTTAGTCGTGTTTTTGCACCTTGGTTGGGGCAGGTTGCTGTATGTATCGCCATAGGGTATCTGGTATCTTGCTGTTGCAGGGCTATGACGTGTTTCCTAATGCGCTCTTTCAAAGGTCTTATTGTGCTGCCTATGTACCAGAGCTTGCAGCAACATTCAAGAATGTACACTACGAACTTAGTAGTGCAGTTGGTGTTGTGCCGGATTTGGTGTTGTAGTTGGTTTCTGGTTGTGACTGTTCTAACCCCACGTTGGGCTGGCCTGCAGACTCCGCAGCTACCACATTTGAAAAACCCCAGTGTGTGGTTAGTGAGCCACGTGTTATTGATGAGGGGGGCTGGTACACTTGGGCTGAGTCTTTTATTGAGTGTTCTTCCTCTTCTGTAGGTAATTTGGGGTCTGTTGGTGATGATTTCTCTGGTTGTGGTGTCTTCCAGTAGAATGCCCCTGTGTTTGTTGAGGCTTTTCCTCATTGCCATTCCCATGTCACTATAGTCTGTGATTAGTCTGACGGGCTGGGTGTTCTCACTGATTCTTTTTTGGTTGTGTAGTGTTTCTTGTCTTTGAGTGTTGTGGATTATCTTTTCTGCTGTGTTTGACACGAGCATTGTAACCTCTTGCCTTAAATCAGTGTTACATGTTGGCCACGCATTTTTGAAACTCATGGTCCTCGCTGTAATTTCTCCTGGCTCTGACAAATTCCCCATAGGGGATTGACCTGATTTGGTGGGATGGGTGGGAGCTTTCAGCGTGTAGGATGGCATTGCATGCTGGTTCTTTTCTGTAGAGTCTACTGTGTAGTGTGTTTGCCTTGATGTAAATCTCAATTTCTAGAAAGGGGATGCTGGAGGTGCTTTAGTTGCTAGTGAATTTCATGTTCATGTCATTGGAGTTCAGGTATGTGCAACATTCCTCTAGCTTGTCCTGTGCCCCTGACCAAAGCAAGAGACAATCATCTATGTCGCATCCCCAGTAGATTACAGAATCCACCCATGGTGCTCCTTTAGTGCCCCAGATCCATTTGGATTCTAAGACACCCATGTATAGGTTCACAAAGGAGGGTGAGAATTTTGAGCCCATGGCCACTCCCTTGTTTTGCTTGTACTAGATGTTTTCGTACATGAAAAGGTTATTGTTCAAGATGATGTACATCATTGGACCTAGCATGTTTGTGTGTTGCCACAAGGTTGCTTGTCTGTTGTGGAGTAAGTTGGTGATGGCTTCCAGTCCTAACTCTGGTTCTTTGGTGGTGTAAAGGGAAACTACATCCAGGGTGGCCAGGATCATGCCTAGTTGCCATTGGACATCAGCGTAAATGGTTAGGATGTGTTTGGTGTCCTGTATGGGCGATGGTAGATTTTTGACGATTGCACCAAGAAAAAGGTCTACATATTGTGCGAGCCTCTCTGTGGGGCCGCCGATGCCTGATACTATTGACCTACTTGGTCGGAACAGTTCTGATTGTGTATCTTGGGCACGAAATTCAGCCATGGGAATGTTGACTTGTGAACCTTAAGTTAGAGATCTTCATGTTCATCTATGAGACCCAGTGATTGCCAGTCAAATAGGTTTTTATTGATTTTGGTGACTAAAGTGGCTGTGGGATTATAGGTGAGTTGTTCATCACATGATGTGTCATGTAATTGTGACAGTCTGTCCGGCTTATGACTACCACGTTCCCGCCCTTATCTGCTTCTTTGATTATGATGTCTGTATTCATAGGGAGAGTTTTCAACGCTATTCATTATTTTCTTTGAAGGTTGTCTTTAGTCCTATGCTTCCTGTTTGATGTTTTGTGTTCGTGTCTGTCCAGGTCCGTTAAGACTAGGTAATAGAACGTGTTGATGGAGTTACCCCCTGGGAGTATTGGTGTCCATTTCAACTTGGATTTGAGACCGCTGTTGAGGGAGAGGTCAGTGTCTATGTTGACAACACCACCATCAACTCTCAGTGCAAATATATATATATATATTTGTTCTTAAACACATTCCTATTTCCTTGAAGAAAACCATTCTGCATTTCAACAAAAAACGTTCCTATTTTTAAGCGCAGTCACAGTTTCTGGACCACCATCCCTGTGGTTGCATCTAATCAGAGTGAGTTGCAATTTAAACTACATCATGAATATTAATGAGGTAGGTTGGTTTGTTTCCCACTCCAATTTACGATTTTATGAACCAACCTATTGGAAAACAGGTCAGTATGTGAAATTCTAGACTGCTCGTAAAAAAACGATTTGAAGATCGTGACCAGATTTTTAGGCCTGTATAATAGAATATCTGGCCACAGATTAATACTGAAAATTACTTAGTGTCCCATAAAACACATAATTGCTGTCCAAATGAAGGACTAAAACTATTAAAATAGATTTCTGGCTGTGGCAATCGGGTCTTTGTAAAACTCATTCTTTCAAAAAAGGAAATATTTTGAGTAATTTACACTAAAATGAAGAATCAATATGAGAGATTTCATTGGAAAGTACGTGGATATCCGCCTTATCTATTTACAAATAAGCTTTGTCTCTGCCTCTGCAATTTTTCACTGATGAGGTAAGATATTTTTCGTGGAGCCCAGGTTCTTAGGTGCTAACCCAAACATTTTATCAGGTTGTGTGTAAAATGCAAAGAATACTTTTCTCTAACTTTACAAAGACAAGTTATTGTTTCTCACTTAAGGAGAAACTATCCATATCTGTGGATTGTATTATTAATGCCACAGCACAAAGAAGCAAATAACTTTTGTCAAAAGCTTATGTCTTTCCGCTTTATTAAACACTTAGAATGAATCTTTCTCTGGTAGCTTTAGCACGCTGCTGTCTCTTCCAATTTCTCAAGGTGGCAAGTCGTACTTTGATATATCACGTCTGATTGCATCAATCACTTTGAATTAGGTCGAGCCAGTAAAGAAACATACTGTAAAATGAAACTGATGGAACTAGGCATCACACATTACTGAGCTTGTTTCTTAGAGTGTGTAATTTGATATGATGTATTGTAAAGAATATCACACACATCAGAGTAGCCAGTGAGAAAGACAGGCCTCCCGCATATTTCAACAGTGCTGCTCGTTGTCGACTGAATGTGCACTATTTAATGGAAAAAGTATTTGTATAGAAAAATAGAGCACGCCTGGTAATATTTCTGTAATATACCTTAAGCAACACCAAGATTAAATGTCATGAATCAGTTGCACTGCAGCGAATCCAATTCTATTTTGTCATACCATGTTTCACAATGTCCCTGAACTTGATTTAGAGCAATTTTTGGTGCAGATCCGGGGTCCAAATTGCAGGCTCAAACTGGAAAGAGTATTACAAATTGTGCAACACTGCTGCACTTTTGTCCCTGCACCAAGTACAACCTGGTAGAATTTGTGAAGGAACAATGCTGTGCATTCTGTGTGTTCCAGCTCAGAATGGGGTGAAACATTCAGCATTCCCAACGCCAGGGTGAAAAATTCAGAACAGGCGCTAATACTACATCAGGGGTATTTGAGCTTACCATATGCAGTGTTACCCCCTTACCCCCCCAAAAAAATGGCGAAATGATGGAGTTATTACTGATGCAGCACAAAGCAAGCATAAGAAAGTTGTGTGTGTTTCTAAAAAGTGGAACTAGGTATAAAGCACATAGACTGAAGAAGCTAGGTAATGTCCTATAATGGGGGCTGCCAGGCTGAACTTCTGCTATGTTTATGGGGTCTCCACGTTGTGTGCATACGATGAAGACAGATTTCTTTTGGGATCTAAGGTGTTACTGTTTTTTCTGTGTGATAGCTAAGCTGGTTGGCAGAAAAGCAAGGAAAACGTGACCTGTACCATCACATTCTTTAAACAGAAATAGGGTATTTTTTTTAAGCAAAGAACTGCATGTGGGTCTTTTTAGGTAACCAAACGTGGCTTTAAAACCTATATAAGGTTCTGAGCTGTGGAGTCACAATATCAAAGACCCATCCATTGAAATGGCAAATCCCAGAAGCCCCTTCACTTAAACGAGTTATAACATTGGTGATAGTTCAGAAGAGGTGAAGCAGTGCAGACCTGTAGGGGAATCCTATGTCAAGAAAAGAGAAAACCTCTGGACCGCCAAACCCACAGTTGTGGTGCAGCAACTGGCACACCGGCAGCCCACATGCCGTATTATGACTTTGACGGTTGGACTGCTATTGGGCCGCTGCTACCACCAGGGATCTGTGATCCCTGGAGGTCTTACAGTGGTCTGAGGCCACGATTTGCTCATGGTACCCAGCATATTATGAGTTTCCTCACTGTCCTTTTTTTCATGGCAGTGACCCTGCTATGAAAAGGGTGGTGGAGAGGAAACTAAGGAGACCCTACAGGTCCCCCTGTTGTCTCAGTGCACCCCCAGTTAGTGCATGGCATTGACTTTATAGTCCATTCTGTGCTGGAATGCGCTGTGGAAAAGCTGCAATGCTGCCTTTCTAATGTGCTACTATGAGCCTTTGAAAGGTAGCGCCATGGGCCACCCGCTGCGGGACTGCCTGCCCCTGATCAATACTTGTAATTCGGCAGGTAGTCTGCACTGGAGTTTTGCAGTGTGGGAATAGGGCGGTGGCGTGCCACCCATTCCTACACCGCCAAACTCATATTCAGGCCCTAAGACTATTACAAAACACAAAAAACATTTTTTAAGTTACTTCAGACATAAAGGTGTCAAAATAGGTGAAAATGTACTTCAGCCTCATAGCAAAACCAGCCGAAGACATAGCCACTCACAATAGCCATTAAAAAAATGGAGCCAGGGAAATAAAGTAGCATGTCATAGGACATTATTTTGACACATATATAATATCAATATTTACTTATTAAATACATATTTAACTCTGATTAGTTCATGTGCTGTACATTTTATTTCAAATGTTTTTACATTTATAGTTTATATTAAAATATTTCAATAATTTAAAAAAAGAATTATAAATTTTGAACAGGTATCTTATACTTTTCACAGTGAAACCTCTGACACGGTGGTTGTGATTCCCATCTACATGTGCAAAGTTACTAGTATTAACGTCATACTCATAAATCCGTTTGTAGGAGCCACCAACTCCTTTTTAGGTCTCGGACTTAAGCAGCGCATGCGCTGTCTTGTCAGAGAGATGCTGTATTCAGTATTGCGGGGGAAGCTCCACCCACATTTTGTCTAATTCCGTCTATGTTTTCATTGGCTTAACTTTTAAATGCTGCCTTCTAATTGGTTTGCCACTCGTTAGTCCTTCCTCCTGATGGCCACGGCGTAATTTATGCACATCTGAGGCTATTGGCCCCTTTACCGAAACATTATTTTATGCCCTCTGTCCCTACCCCTCCCCCTCTTGCAGTTCGTCACTTCTCGACCCCCCATCATCCCCCTCTACTGACGTTCTTGACTTTTTAAATGGCTGCTATCTCATTTGTAATGCAATATTCTTGCGTAAATGCGAGCCGTATTGCATTGCAAATGCTTGTTTTTAAAGTAATGTGCATTAACATGCGAGCGCTCCCTTATATCGTACGCATGCGCCAAAAGTCTCGCACAAGCATTAACAGGAAGTAAGTATTGGTGGTACCCACCCCTCACCAGTATCTGGGCGATTACTTTACACAAGGTATACAGAGAACGCGGTTATAGTAAGGATAATAATGTACTACATTTTAACTAATAATATTGAAAACACTGTTTTCAATATTAAGAATGTAATCACATTATCCAATCTGCTGGGCTGTGAACATCGCACCGGATAAAGAAAAGACGCACTCCTTGTTTCTATTGCTCCCCGGTAAAGCACCGCGATGTGGCCTCTAATCCAAGATGGCGCCAGCCACGCAGGGGGCGGGCCCCGCCCTCTCCTTTCCATGGCCCGCCGCTGTTCCTGTATTACCATGGGTGCCCCGGCGGAGAGCGCAAAGCCCCAAACCTCCCCCAAGGCCGTAAAGTTCCTCTTCGTGGGGCTGGCAGGGTAGGACATGGCGTGGCACCCTCGGTGGCCCTGACACCGCCGGCCGGGGCGGGGTGTCTTCAGGGCACGGTACCCTGCACCCCAGGACCCTACCTGCCCCCCCGAACACTACCAGCCCCAGCCCCTGACACTGGAGTGAGTATGTAGTACCCGGTATCCAGCCACTGCCACTCTAGAGGAACCCACACAGTCCGCAGGAGGTGGTGCATGGCCCCCCTCCAAACCTCGCTCCCCTAACAAACCAGGCCCGGATACTGCCCACCGTGCCCTAAAGACCCTGCCCCAAGGAGCCCTACACCCAGTGCTTTAAGAGGCTGGTACTGAGCACCGGCACTTGTTCATTGTCAGAGGGAGAGCACCTGCACTTCTCAAGAAACAAGAAGGTACACTGTTACAGAAGCACAGAGAAGAGCGATGTATCGTTGTGTGGAAGGATGCGTGTGTTAAGCGTGTCAAGGGAGCCATAGACCTCTCTACATGTGATTATTGTGTGTGTAGCTGCAGTGTCCTGTGTAGGAGAGAGGTGTTATAGAGGAGTGCAAGAACAAAGAGGAGTGGGGGTGAGCGGATGCAGAGCTGTTCACTGGTCTGACTGCACTGGGCTTTGGGTGAGTGCCAGGCAGGTGGTTACAGACGAGATGAGGGAAGACAGGTTTACAGGATGCTGAGCAGTTGGTGAGTACTAATGGAGTGCTTGGAGCTGTCACTTGTTGAGATAACGTTAAAAAAGAGCGCAGAAAGCACTCCAACATCGCTCAGGTAGCCTCGGAGTTACACAGCGACAATGTGGTTCTAAGAGGAGGGTTTTAAGCCCCCTCCTGTTGGGGAGAAGAGGTGTGACTTGATGCACGTGGACTGGGGTTGTCCCGCCACAGCCTGGCGCCCATGTTTGAAATGTAAATGCACAGGTTAGATGCCCCTTCTCTGGATAATTGGTGCGTGCACTTAAGGGAACCTACGATTCGATTAGTGATCATCCTAGGTGATTTTGTGAAATTCATGGAATTGCCGCAGATGCAGCAAGTTAGAAGCTCAGACTGGAACACGGAAGAAGAGACAAAACTGTGCACAAGGGGTCTCCGGATTTACAGCCGTGCTTGCTTACCCGCGCCCCCTCTCTTCCAACTCTCCCTCCCCCGCTCACTCCCCTTATAAGCCCCCTCAGACCAGCTTCTCTCTCCTGATCTCTCTCTCTCTCTCTGTCCCTCTCCCCTCTCGCTGTCCATCTCTCCCCTCTCCTTCTTTCTCTCCCTCCCTCTCATTCTGTCCATCTCCGTCATTACTCTCTTCCACCCCATCATAGCTCTCTGTACTAAACTCTGCCCCAGACTCTTTTATTTTTTTTATTTCTCCCTTGTACCACATGTCTTGAGTTTTTGCTTTGGCAAGCTCGGACACATTTACACTCTACAACAGTAACAAAATGATGCCCCCTCTCCTCAATTACCTCTTTTACATTTCCTCCTTAGGTGTCTTTCTGCAGTAACCCCTTTCCAAAACTACCCGTCTTTGGCACTTTTGGCACGTGCACCTCCTTTTAAATACACTTCACTTCTAGCGTCCTTCCTCACATACTAAACACAGTATATTAATATATTTATAATGGCAACTGCATCACCAAACATCACAACCCTTGACCCGGTCACTCCACAACCGCACGTCCCCCGTGTGCCCGGATTCTGCTGCCGCTGCCTGCTAGGCCCTCTTGCTGCCGCCTCTCCTTAGGACCCCTGCTCTCCAGGCTTGCCCTTGCTCTCCAGGCTTGCCCAGGCTTGCCGTCGCTCTCCCCCGCTCCGCTTTCCTGCTCTTTCCAACCCCCCCTCTGCTCTCCGCCGCTGCTCTCCTGCGGCGCCGCCCCCTTCTCCTGTCTGCCGCTCCACATTCGCCGCCCCGCTCCCGCCTCCCAGCTGCTCCTCCCTCCCACTCCCATAAATGGCGGGAACTGCGTGCACGTGCACCGATTGCGTGCCGAAGGCGCACCAAAGGCAAGCCCGTCTACGCCCGACCACGCCTGGACTGCCCCCAGCACCAGAACCCCTGGACCCCTCCAGAGCCTGCCAACCCGACTGAGCTACAACGCTGCCACCCTCCACGCACTCAACACCGGCCGACATCCAGCCTGCTACCAAGCCACCCCGAAACGCACCCACAGATCCTTCACCTGCCATGCCTGCTACTTCACCTGCACTCGGTCCTGCACCATGCCAGCCAAAACAGCCACCAACAACAACCACCTCAAGTGCATCCTGCTCAGCACCCGCTCCATACACAGGCACGCCGTCGAACTCTGGGCCCTCCTGGACAAAACGGCACCAGACGTCACCTTCTTCACGGAAACCTGGATGAATGCCTCCTCAGCCCCCGACATCGCCATTGCCATCCTGGACGGCTACAAGATCATCCGGAGGGACCGCGTCAACCAGACCGGAGGAGGCATCACCATCGCCCACAGAAACACTATCCGCATCACAACCAACACCGATGACACCCTCGCCACCGCAGAGCACCTGCACTTCCAGATTCACACCGACCCCAAGACCACCCTCAGATGGAACCCTCATCGACAGACCCCCGGGACCACGCTCACACTTCAGCGAGGCCATCGCAGACTTCATCAGCCCGCTCGCCCTCGCCTCCCCCGACTACATCCTCCTAGGAGACCTCAACTTCCACCTGGAGAACGACAAGGACAACAACACCACCGCCCTACTAGACAACCTCGCCAACCTCAGATTCAAGCAACTGGTCAACACCCCCACCCATTACGCCGGCCACACGCTCGACCCCGTCTTATCCTCCAGCAACCACATCTCCTTCAGCCACACCACCGAGCTCCACTGGACCAACCACAGCTGCGTACACTTCAACTTCAGGAAAACAACGACCCACCACCGCCCTCAACAAACCCCCCAAAGATGCTGGAACAAGATCACCACCGACCGACTCACCACCTCCTTGAGCCTAAACCCCCCCACCAACACCATGGACCCCAACGAAGGAGCCCGCAACCTCACACAGTGGATCAACGACTGCGCCGACACCCTTGCTCCACTGAAATACCCACCCAGCAACCTCAACAGCAAGAAAGCCGCGTGGTTCACCAACGATCTCAAAGACTCCAAGAAATCCTGCCGTGACCTCGAGAAAGCCTGGCGCCACAACCAGTCAACGGATAACATGACAGCCCTCAAGAATGCCACCCGCAAACACCACCAGCTGATCCGCACCACCAAAAGGTCATCCTTCAGAGAACGACTGGACAACAACACCCACAACAGCAAGGAACTCTTCAACGTCGTGAAAGAGCTCTCCAACCCCAACGCCAGCAACAAGGACATCACGCCTTCTCAAGACCTCTGCAACTCTCTGGCCACCTTTTTTCACCGTAAGATCGTCAACATACACGACAGCTTCGGTGCTAAGAACTCGTACCCCACCGCCAAACCTACACCCCCCACCACCACCCTGTGCGCCTGGACTCAGGTCAGCATGAAAGATACCACCCACACGATGAACACCATCCACTCGGGCTCCCCAGCTGATCCCTGCCCACACCACATCTTCAACAAAGCCGACTCCATCATCGTACCTAAACTTTGGGACATCATCAACAACTCCTTCATATCTGCCACCTTCCCGGAGAGCTGAAAGCACGCAGAGATCAGCGCCCTCCTGAAGAAACCCACCGCAGACCCCTCAGACCTCAAGAACTTCCACCCCATCTCGCTCCTCCCCTTCCCTGCAAAAGTCATTGAGAAAACCGTCAACAAACAGCTGACAGCCTTCCTGGAGACGAACGGCTCCCTCGACCCATCGCAGTCCGGATTCCGAGCGAACCACAGCACCGAGACCGCCATCATCGCGGCCACCGACGACATCCGGACCCTGCTGGACAACGGAGAAAATGCCGCCCTCATCCTGCTCGACCTTTCGGCTGCGTTCGACACGGTCTGCCACTGCACCCTGACAACCCGCCTCTGCTACGCCGGGATCCAAGGAAAGGCCCTGGAATGGATCACCTCCTTCCTCTCCGACAGAACCCAAAGAGTCCGTCTCCTGCCCTTCCTCGCAGAAGCCACCAAGATCATCTGCGGCGTACCTCAAGGCTCCTTGCTCAGCCCCACCCTCTTCAACGTCTACATGAGCCCCCTCGCAGCCATCGCACGCAAGCACAACCTCAACATCATCTCCTTCGCCGAAGATACCCAACTGATCCTCTCCCTCACGACCCCACCTCTGCCAGAGCCAGCTTCCAGGACCGAATGAAAGACATCGCAGACTGGATGAAGCTCAGCTGCCTGAAACTGAACTCAGACAAGACGGAAGTCCTCATCCTCTGCCCATCCATCTCCGCCTGGGATGACTCCTGGTGGCCCCCTGCTCTGGGCCCCCCACCCAAGCCCACAGACCACGCACGCAACCTGGGCTTCATCCTTGACTCTTCCCTCACGATGGCCAGGCAAGTTAACAACGTTACCTCCTCCTGCTTCAACACACTCCGCATGCTCCATAAGATCATCCGCTGGAGCCCCACTGGCACCAGGAAAACGGTCACCCAGGCACTCGTCATCAGCCACCTGGACTACGGTAACGCCCTCTACGCTGGGACCACCGCCAAATTACAGAAAAGACTCCAGCGCATCCAGAACGCCTCAGCACGACTCGTCTTGGACATCCCCGACACAGCCACATCTCCGCCCACCTGAGGGACCTGTACTGGCTCCCCGTCAGCAAGAGGATCACGTTCAGACTCCTCACCCACGCACACAAGGCTCTCCACGACTTGGGCCCCGAATACCTCAACAACCGCCTCACGTTCCACACGCCAACCCGCCAGCTCCGCTCTGCCAGCCTCGCCCTCGCCACCGTCCCAAGGATCCGCAGAACCACCACCGGAGGAAGATCCTTCACCTACCTGGCGGCCAAGACCTGGAACACCCTCCCCACCCACCTACGCCTCACCCAGGACCATCTCTCCTTCAGGAAGCAACTCAAGACCTGGCTTTTCGAGCAGTAGCAGCCCCCCCCCCCCAGCGCCCTGAGACCCTAGCGGGTGAGTAGCGCGCTTTACAAATACTCTTGATTGATTGATTGATTAATATGCAGAGACCAATTGGCATTGCCAATGCTTGTTATATGGCTTGGCACACATAAGTCTCCACCTAAGTGCACATTTGCTTTCAGAAATGTTGAATGATAAAATATGCTGTTATATCTAGTTTTAGTATTAAATATTCATTCCCGACACTATTATGTTGTTTATTTACTTTTGTGTATAGCCTCATAATATGTGCACCTACGTTAATCACGTCATATGGTATGTGTGCAAGCTAATGGTTTGCTAACTTACAGAAATGTGGCTTCATGTGTGAAAATGAAGGTGCAACAGTGTCCAAACCAACTTTTGCACATGGGCACATTGTTGATAACACAAGCCCTTGCTACTTCACATGAGGTTTCCTTATCTCTTCATTGGATTACATATCTGCTGCAGAATACACTGTAATGATCTGGGTGCCTTCAATAGTGGCAGTGTTAATTGTTTCCTGTTAAGGAATGCTTCTTTGAACTTTGCCCTTTGGGAGGGGCAGCTGGGTTTTAACATATCTCTAATCACATAATTTTCCAATACATTTGCATCTTTCGCATGATCTAGCACCCGCTGTTTTCCCTCTTGAATGTTTCTCTTCCTCAGCTTAAAAACTGTAAACATCTATAGATTTAGCGAAAATATTTCACCATCCCAGAGCAGACAGTTTAATGTTTACATTCGCTCTCCCTTAAGTGATTCTATTTAGCCTAGGCAAGAAACAATTTGCTTCATACTTTCACACGTTTGTTGATACATGGGATTCAACTAGGCACAATAAACAGCTGTCTTCACATGCGCAGAATAGGATACAGCAGAAATCTCTCTCTCTCTCTCTCTCTCTCTCTCTCTCTCTCCCGATCTATCTATCTATCTGTTTATCTCTCTATCTATCTATCTATCTATCTATCTATCTATCTATCTATCTATCTATCTATCTATCTATCTATCTATCTATCTATCTATCTATCTGTCTGTCTATCTATCTATCTATCTGTCTATCTATCTATCTATCGATCTATCACAGACTCCTAACGCTCCAGACTCTCAAGCTCTCCTATGAGGCAAAGCTCACACTATGCACCGCTATGACCTATTTAGCACTCTTCGTGGGTATTCCTCTTCTCAGGAGTAATAAACCACAGACAGATCGGCATGTACCAGCTGTACACAGCCTTCATCCTGCACACATCCTGCACACCTCCTCCAGATACTAAAGCACACTCAGGAGGTTAAGCTCCTACACCTCACACCATTTGCCCTATAGTGAACACTTCAAGGGTAGCCAATCTCTGGTGAGCAACCAACCCCACATGGGTCATCAAGTTCCTGGAAGGCATATTTACTAGCATTTCATGCAATGCAGGGCAGCATGCAAAGTTTCTGTGCTGCATTGCATGAAAGGAAGACAGCAGACACCCTTGTACCATGGTGCACGGACGTTTGTGTTACAGCCAGGATTGTTTCTGTATACACTCTATACTGAATTGTTCACTGTGTAGCTGACCTCTTGTGGGCAATCAACAATGCATGTATGGGCAAGTACCTGTTGCACATGCTGTTTGTTACATGCATAACCCCTTCATGGTAAGTCCATTCTCTCTAGACATCCAAGGACCCTTAGGTGGCTAAGTCCCTAGTATGCACAGTCCTTACGGTCACGGACAATCCACTCCTTCTATATACCAAAGCCCCATTATGTGCTGCAACTCCTACAACATGCTGTTTTTGTGCTTTACTGAACCATTCACAAATAGATAAAGTGTTGTGGGCAATCAATTAGCTAAACTTGTGAAAAATTACAATGTGTAAATTAGGCCTCTCTGCGGGTGGCAGAATAAGGGCACTGTGTGTTTTTAAAATACCCCTCACACACTATGAATCCCATAGTGTCATTCTCCCGTCATTGGGGTCTTCCCGTCCCTCTACGGGGCGGGGCGTGCTTCAACCTACGAGTGACGCGGGAGCACTTATATTTTGACAATAGGCTATGTGATGTGATAAGGATAGTGATATGTGTTCAGGAGTGTAGGGACCTGGTTACGTGAATAGTGGTGTAAAAAAAGGGTAAAAATTCCCTGGCTAGTCGAAAAAATTAATATTAATGGCTTCGCAAGCTGGGAACATTAAAAAGGGGTTAGTAAGTAGAATCACAAGTGTAGTCTACTTTGTCGACATGACATGTTTCATAGGCAGACCCCTCCTGCCAACTCATCAGGACCTCTGTTGATCTCTACAAAAATGCTCAATTCTAAACTAAATGTAAAATGCCTATGGTCTTAAAACTTAACAGCAAAAATCGGCTGCTAGGTTTTGCCTCTGGGCTTGAGTTGGCCCTTAGTGAGGCGTTATCATGAAAAATTGTCATGAAAAATGACCTAGTATGGTCTATTTAAAGCGTGGTGATAGGATGTCCACAGAGCTGCTGAAGGGTATGGAATGAAGCCAGATTAGGCATGCGGTCACTAACCAGTCAACTAATCACCCTTAGAGGCAGGCTCATGAGATCCTATCACCACTTGAGCATTTTTGTAGGGATCAACAGAGGTCCTGATGAGTAGGCAGGAGGGGTCTGCCTATGAAACATGTCATGTCGACAAAGTAGACTACACTTGTGATTCTACTTACTAACCCCTTTTTAATGTTCCCAGCTTGCGAAGCCATTAAAATTAATTTTTTCGACTAGCCAGGGAATTCTTACCCTTTTTTTACACCACTATTCACGTAACCAGGTCCCTACACTCCCTAAGACATATCACTATCCTTATCACATCACATAGCCTATTGTCAAAATATAAGTGCTCCCGCGTCACTCGTAGGTTGAAGCACGCCCCGTCCCGTAGAGGGACGGGAAGACCCCAATGATGGGAGAATGACACTATGGGATTCATAGTGAGTGAGGGGTATTTTAAAAACACACAGTGCTCTCATTCTGCCACCAGCAGAGAGACATAATTTTCACATTGTAGTTTTTCACAAGTTTAGAGAATATCACTTAAAATTAGTCACCACTCACATTGATAGAATCCTATTGTTTACAAGTCTAGTTCAGGAGGGTGATTCTATCATCTCCTCTACACTTCCCCAATTGATTTTTTGGCAATCAATTAGCTACAGGTGCGCAAGCCCCTGCTTCAGACAGGTTTTGCCCAGTGAAGAAACTGCCAAGGAAATTCCGTTCCCTCCAAACACTGAAGCTCTCTTAAGTCCTTCCTACACATACTCTTCACTCCATACCAAAACCTTTTATGGGTGGCTCATTTCGTGTGGGGAATTAACCACACACAGGTGAGCAAGCCACTGCTACCTGAGTTCTTCACTCATATGCAGAAGTCATCATGGACACTTGCAGCAGCCTATAGCAGCATAGTCCAGGAATCTTAGAAGGAATGATAATGACATTATGCTCTGAGTCTATGACCTTTAATTGTGGCAAAATAATGAGAAACATTTTAGCACAGCTGAAGCACAAATACATTGATTCTTGAAGATTTTCACGGGCCTTTTATTCTGTATGTATGTGTGGCAGTAACTATTACACACACACACACACACGCGCGTGCGCACACTCACGCGCGCACGCACACACACACACACACACACACACGGAAAGCTACTCATACTTCAGTGGAGCAATGGGTTGTAAGGGGCTTATTTCACACTAAAAGAGTAATATATTCTAATAATAGTTTAAAGTGACATTATAATTAGGTATGGTGAGAAGATTATACTTCAATGTACATAAAAATTTCATAAACACCTTACAGTATGACTACAGAACAACCTTTCTTCTATTCTTGCCAGATCTATTTTGACATTTATTGTCACATTATTTTGGAATTAGCTAGAAAACCTTTTGTGTTAAAACGTTATCCTACTCCTAGCATTGGCGTCCCATGACCAAGAAACAACCCAAACTCATTAACACACTTGAATGAATGCCACAAACACATGTAGATGACTGAAATAAGAGGCATGACACTGTCTCTTTTGATGGATGAAAGTGATGTTGCAGGTTTATTAAGCAAAGGATTGGCTTAACTTACAGGCAATTCAAAAGATGCCATAGATGATACAGCCTAAACTGGCAGTCAGCCTGTTTAACCAACTAGCATCCTTCTGATGTACAATTAATAACATTCTCAAATGGTTTTGAATGTGTTTATCCCATCTCTGAAGATCCTAGTCCAGGGGAACGTATGCCAGCCCGTCAACTGCTCAGGCTAGCAACTGTCCAAGGATATACAGGGGCACTGAATATTTTACTGAGTTCCTACCGAACGAATACAGAGGTATTGCCACAAAGCCCCCCTTCCAAGCTCATTTCACATGATTGCAGAAGTATTGCCATGAAACCCCTTTTTTGGTGTACTTAATCTTGGTTGATTTCAAACCTGCTACATCTTGATCTTGATCGCCGCTCTCGGCGCAACGTATGTAATTTGACCGCCTCCCTTGGCGCAGCGTCCTTGAACTAAATACCTGCATCTCTTTACTTGTATTTCGCTGTCCCCGGCTCCTGGCACCGATCCGCCACGGCTTGTGCCGTTTGCAGCGGCGGTGGCCACACGAGCGCACACTCACTTCCGCCCTGCATCCCCACTTCCGCCCTGCTGGCCAATTGGCAGGTGAGCGGTCTAGTGGTTCTCTCCCCTTGTGTACTTAATGACTCAATGGCGGAAGCGCAGCGGACGAGCGCAGCGGGAGCGCCGACTTCGCGCCGAAGTCGTGCCAAAGTCCTGCCCGTCTGCGCCCGTCCGCGCCAGCACGGCCCCAGGGCCTAGCTCCTCTGCACACATTCCTCTCTCCTACTCTCGTTCCGCCCTATTGCTGCTGCGGAGACCACTCTGCCCCTCGCATACCGTTCTGAACTGTCAAAAGGCTCCCATATCCTGCTCCCACTGCTCCCTGGCCTTGGACTCCCTCGAATCAAGCACCGACAGCTTGTCGTCCTCGTTCTGGAACTTCCCCTCCCCTGTGCGCACTGTACCCCCCCCCTCACACAATTCCTCACCAGATCTGACCTTCATTAGCATTAACTGTAGGTCGCTCTCAAAACACAAGAGAGATATTTTTGACCTCCTGGAGACAGATCGTCCTGCTGCCATGTTTGTGACCGAAACCTGGCTTAATGACAGCTCTGGCCCTGATATTGCCATGGCTCTCCCCAATGATTATACCTACGTGGGGCGAAATCGAGCGCTTAAAGACGGCGGGGGAATTGCTGTCATTTTCAAGAGAGAATTCTCCTGTAAATGGGAAGACCTTGACCTCCCTAACTGTGAAGCGGGCTTGTTTAAATTAACTCTCTCTCCGCAGTTTACCTTAACAGGTACCCTGATTTACCGTCCGCCGGGGTCAGCTAGCGGCTGGGCTGCTGCACTTCCCGAACTCATCGCTCCTTTTCTTGCACAATCTACCAATTTCACTATTGTTGGGGATCTAAATATTCATTTTAACTCTGTCTCGTGTGCCATTGCTAAACGCCTCATACAGGATCTTGAAGCTCTTGACCTACATCTCCTTAATTCCGACCCTACGCATAAGGCCGGTAACCTCTTAGACCCCATCATTTCCAACCTGACAAGTATCTCCTATCAATCTTCTACTCCTGTTCTCTGGTCAGATCACTTTGTTGTTAATTTCTCTATTAAAACATGTGTAGCTGAGACCTTCAGGCCTGACCCTCCCCATAAAGCTAGCAGGAACTGGAAACGCCTAGATCTAGATAAATTAAACTCTCTCCTTGCCAACTCCACACCGTCAGTTTCCAACATAACTATCAAAGAGCTGCCCGCCGTTAGATCGTGGCTAACTACAGCTCTGGACTCCTGCCTCCCTACCCAAAAAAACAAATCTCAAGTTCATCACCCTCCTGCTCCCTGGTTTAATGACTCTCTACGCCTTGAAAAATCCAACTGCAAAAAATTGGAACGTCTTTGGCGTTCAAAGTATAACCCTGAACATACAGCTAAATACAGGTCCGCTCTTAAAACCTACCATGCGGCATGTGACACCGCTAGAGCCAAATTTGCCAACAATACCATACTTACGGCTCAAAACAGGCCCAAGGCCCTATTTAAAATAGTTAAGGAGCTCTCAGGTGCTTCCTCTGCTCCTAAAGATCCCTGTCTAGACACTGCACAGTGTAATGTTCTAGCCAACTTCTTCCGTGAAAAGATTGATAAAATCTACGCCATTTTTAATTCCGCTCCTGCCGCCTCTACTCACGTTGCTCAAGATCCCGATAACTGTCCCCTGGACACTTCTCCCTGTTCCTTGCCTACCACTACCCAACTGCTCTCTTGGGATTCCATTTCTCCCACGCTCCTAAAAAAGTACCTCCAGGACATCAAATCTGGTTCTCCCCTTGACCCTTTGCCCCCTCAAGTTCTGTGCTCCCTCGACCCAGCTCCACTCCACATTATTTTAGATGTCCTGAATGCTTCCCTGGTAGAAGCGACTGTCCCTAATGAATGGAAGCACGCAATGGTGGTGCCATTATTAAAAAAGGCCAACGCAGACCCCAACAATCCCGCCAACTTTCGCCCTATCTCGTTGCTCTCTTGCTTCTCCAAGATTTTGGAGAAACATGTTAATTCTTTACTTAGCTCCTTTGTTGATTCCATCAATTTCCTTCATGGTTCTCAATCCGGTTTCAGGGCTGGCTTCTCCACAGAAACTACTCTTCTTGGCGTGTCAGAAACCATCAGACGCCAAGTGGATAATGGTGAGACGGTGGCACTCATCTTGCTTGACTTGAGTGCCGCTTTTGACACCGTCTCCCATTCCATCTTATTGTCCACCTTGGAGGCAGTTGGTGTCGGTGGTACCGCCCTGGCCTGGATTGCTAACTTTTTGTCTGACCGCACGTTTCAAGTTTTTTCTTCCACATCTGTATCATCTACTCTCCCTTCCTCTCACGGTGTTCCCCAGGGGTCTATCCTCAGTCCCCTTTTTTTCAACCTGTATGTGAGGCCTCTTGCGTTCCTGGCTGAACAAGCTGGCCTCACAATTTACTCCTACGCTGATGACACCCAAGTCATCTACTCACTGTCTACTAATAAAAACCTCCCCTCTTCCTCTCTCCAAGTTGGGCTGAAGCATATATCGGACTGGATGCTGAAGCACAAACTCAAGCTTAACGGGGATAAAACAGAGCTGCTCCTGTTTGGCCCTGACACCTCTCTCTGGGGCCCACACCATTGGCCTCCGGAGATGGGTCCTCTACCCACTCCATCAGTGTCTGCTCGCAATCTTGGTGTGATCTTCGACAACCAACTTACTTTCAAACAACACGCTGTGAAGGTTGCAGCCACCTGTACTACCATCATCAGGTGGCTGAGAAAGATCACATGGATGCTGCCTACAGACACCTTGAGGACCGTCGTCCAGGCTCTTGTCATCTCACGCCTGGACTATGGGAACATCCTTCTCTTAGGTGCTGCCAAAGAGGTAACCAGGAAGTACCAGGTGGTACAGAATATGGCAGTCCGCCTGATTTGTCACCTTCCTGCCAGATCTTCGGTCACTCACCACAGGCGGAACCTGCACTGGTTGCGCATTGAAAGCAGAGTGCACTTCAAAGCACTCTGCTACTTGCATAAAATCATGACTGATAGAGCCCCCCGCTATCTCTCTGCTCTGGTTCAGCAATACATCCCCCCCCGTACACTCAGGTCCTCATCACAGAACAAATTTAAAATTCCACGGATCAACAGAGCCAAAATGGGAGGCCGTTCGTTTGCTCTGCTGGCCCCATCCTTATGGAATTCTCTTCCTCAGTCTCTGCGCACGGAATCGTGCTTTCTGAAATTCCGTAAGGGAATAAAAACCTGGCTCTTCAACAACTAATGTCCTTCCCTCCTTTCCACTGCTCAGTTTGCTCTAGCGCCGGGAAACCTCCGGGTAGCTGCGCGCTCAATAAATGTAATAATAAATAAAATAAATAAATAAACAGCAAAACAGCTTGATTGCCATTTAACACCACGGCAATGCCTAAAACCTTACATACAACAAGAACATCAAGATTCATAAAGAGCATGCATATTATTCATCCTCTCACATAGGTCTACATCCAGCAAAAATATTAAGATGAATTTATAACATGCTTGCTAACCATCCCATCAAATAGGTAAGCAGTAGGGTGGGTTGACACTGCAACCCTCGAAAGAGGTCGGGCTGAGGATAAGACCCCCCTATCAAGAAGTGACCCTATAGCAGAAAGCTGAAAAAGACCTATAGGTGTGATTACATGCTTACTCAAATGCCCCCCGGTCCCACCCCCTAGGGGGAATGATGTACTGGGACATTACTCTTCATTTGTGTGTCCCTGCTTGAAGCATGGGCAACCACAGATGACAGCTCACTCGATTCAGATACAAGAGGGAGCGATTACAACCAGAAATGGAACAACAAGAGTAGAAATAGAATAAGACCATTGGCATGGCAAGGATACAGTTATCCTACACAACCTATGTATCCCCCACAGCCATTCTACCAACCACCTTTCCACCACAAAGCGCACACATCTAGCAGTGGGCCGCACCGTTCACCACAAGGTTCCCCCAAATTTCCAAACTACCCATTGCCCCCCTTTTTTAGGGAGAGGTGAAAACAGAAGGGGAGGGAGAAGAAAGAACAGCAAGGTGCATTGGGAGGAGGAAAACACCCGGGTTAACACCAAGAGCATGTCATCACAACAGTGAGTACGTCCAAAACCTAGACACTTACTTATCCGATAAAACACTGACACCCAAATAAAAAAAATAATGTAACATAATTGGAGAACTCTGAATATAGGAGGCAGACAATGGGATCATCCCTATTCTCTCATCAGAGAGCACAACGCATTCGTGACAGTCTGGTACACACAAGACCTAAACAACAACAAACACCAGGACAGACAATGAACATGATGCTGGGGCTTCCACCAATCACAGGGCATTATCTCTGTGGGCAATGTAGCGTTTGTCACCTGACGTCAGTATGCTAAAACTATAGACCTGGGACTAAATACCTTTTGGGAGTTGAGAAAACATACTAATCGCAACACTAAACAAGTGATCTACCTCATTGTATGCCCATGGAATATCAAATACATAGGAATGACAACTCCAAAAGTATGAACTGTTCTTACTGTAATGTATATTAAGGTTCTTTTAACAAATGTATTGGGGTTCCATGATGAAATATCGATTACTAAAACATCGACCTACAAAAATATCGCCACAAATACATCGTCTACAAAAATATCGTAACCATATACTTAAACAAGGATTTACACAAATATCAATATTTTTTTATCGACTACTCTAATATCGTTAACAATTATATCGACTACATAAATATCGACTACTACATTATCGACAATATTTAAAATAACATTACCTTCTACACTAATATCGACAACACTAATATAGACTACCTTTCTACTTATATTAATATAAAAAAAATATCGTCATTTTCTTTTAAACTTATATACACATTACCTTTCTGTTATTCACTTTTTCATAGTTATTTAAATTAAAAAAAAGCTTTTCTAACATATATGTATATACAATATGTATTATTTATTTATATATAATAAGAAAAAATACATTAGTAATATAAAGTATGTATTACGTTACAACGCATACTTTTACAACGCATACCTTTACAACGAAATTTTTACAATGCAAAAACCATTACAACGCATGTATTTACAACACATGTTTTTACAACACAGGTACCTTTACAACGCATACCATTACAACGTAAGTATTAGTAAATATATAATAATTTTTTTAATATAAATTAATTAAAATGAATAGATTTTAATTACATTTAATTTAATTTAATTCATTTCATTTAATTTATTTAATTAATATATTAATTTTTTTTTTACCCTGTACCCCTGTACCCCAAAAACACAAAACTTAGCCTGAACCCTAAAAATACCCCTTTACCCAAAAACTAAAAACTGACCCTGACCCCTTAAAATACCCCTTTACCCAAAAAGTAAAAACTGACCCTGAACCCTAAAAATACCCCTTTACCCAAAAACTGAAAACTGACCCTGAACCCTAACAATTCCCCTTTAACCAAAAACTGAAAACTGACCCTGAACCCTAAAAATACCCCTTTACCCAAAAACAGAAAACTGACCCTGAACCCTAAAAATACCCCTCTACCCAAAAACTGAAAACTGACCCAGAACCCTAAAAATACCCCTTTACCCAAAAACTGAAAACTGACCCTGAACCCTAAAAATACCCCTTTACCCAAAAACTGAAAACTGACCCTGAACCCTAAAAATACCCCTTTACCCAAAAACTGAAAACTGACCCTGAACTCTAAAAATTCCCCTTTACCCAAAAACTGAAAACTGACCCTGAACCCTAAAAATACCCCTTCACCCAAAAACTGAAAACTGATCCTGAACCCTAAAAATACCTTTACCCAAAAACGTAAAACTGACCCTGAACCCTAAAAATACCCCTTTACCCAAAAACTGAAAACTGACCCTGAACCCTAAAAATACCCCTTTACCCAAAAACTGAAAACTGACCCTGAACCCTAAAATTACCCCTTTACCCAAAAACTGAAAAATTACCCTGAACCCTAAAAATACCCCTATACCCAAAAACTGAAAACGGACCCTGAACCCTAAAAATACCCCTTTTCCCAAAAACACAAAACGGACCCTGAACCCTAAAAATACCCCTTTTCCCAAAAACACAAAACTGACCCTGAACCCTAAAAATACCCCTTTACCCTAAAAGCCACAACTGACCCTGAACCCTAAAAATATCCCTTAAAAAACCCCAAACATATAAATAAAAAAATATAAAACATAACTCATAGAAAATACTTAACAGTAAGCAACAATAAATAACTATTTTAACTCCAATCATACATAAGTCAGATAAAGTGCTGGACAGGAAACCATAATAAATAACTATTCTAACTCCAATCCTACATAAGTCAGGGAAACTGCTGGACAGTAAACCATAATATTTGTGATATTATAACACATAAACATCACTTTATATGTATTAATAACAACTCTTATCTATTATACTACAAAATAGACTATTAAATTACAATCACAAAATATGTATTTTTGAACATAACAATAACACATTTTTTTAACCAAAATTTAAATTTCAAATTTTGAATTTTTTATACATTTTTACATAATTTTCACAATTTTATGATTTTTAACCCAAACTTTGTTTTTTTGTTTTTCGAATCATTCTTAGCATATATTATAAGAAATACACAAACATAAAATATTACACACTTGACTTATTTTAATATAATTTAAAAATTTATTTTCTAATTTCAAATTTCAAATTTCAAATTTAAATATAGAAATGTCAAATTTCGAATTGTTTATACATTTTTACATAATTTTCACAATTTTATAATTTTTAACCCAAACTTTGTTTTTGTGTTTTTCGAATCATTCTTAGCATATATTATAACAAATACACAAACATAAAATATTACACACTGGACTTATTTTAATGTAATTTAAAAATCAATTTTCTAATTTCAAATTTCAGATTTCAAATTTCAATATTGAAATTTCAAATTTCGTATTTTTCATAGCAATTTTATTTTTTATTAAACACTATATACATAAAACCCACACTTAATTACAAAATTATTATATAATACATTCAGTTTCAATTAAATATAATATTTTTTGGTATTTCAATTTATAATTTTTTTTAATTAAATTTAAATTTTATTAAACATATTTTAATATACTACCCACCCTTATCCCCTATATCACCAACAACCCGCTACTAAATCTTTTTAAAAACCCATTAAATAAATAATTCTGTTATTTGAATTAAATTTCAAATTTCGCCATTCAAAATAAAAAATAAATTAAAATTTTCAAATTTTTTACCATTCTATACATATTATTTACACTACTTTTTTAAATTACTACCCACCCTTATCCCCTATAATACCAATAACCCGCTCCTAAAATATTTACAAACGTTTAATTTATTTTTACATTTTGATCCCTATAATAATAAAAATAGACATTTAATTAATAATATTTAAACATAAAACAAATGTTTCTACACTTATATAACACATTCAATTATTTTGTCGATATTATATTCAACGATATTTCTCTAAACGATATTCTATACAACGATATTTTATTTTGACGATATTTTTGTCATTATACAAAATCGATATTTACAACAACGATATTTACTTCAACGATATTTTTTAAATTCGATATTCTTACCTCGATATTTATGCTAGTCGATATTATCCCGTCGATATTCCTGCTTTATACCATGTATTGGTACATTTGATCTAATTTAAACGTACTATGTTGCAAAGATTTTAATTAATCATGCAATAAAGATTTAAAAGAATTTTATTTTTTTACTAACTTTACTATACTTAAAAAAACTCTAAAAGTAAACATGTATTGTGGAACATCGGAGCACAAAAAGATGTAGAGCAGTACCACGAAGATGCCAGAACACTTCATAACAACCAATCTTACCCCTAATGATAATCAGAAGGATGGTTTTAGAACAGGTATCCGCAGAGAGAAGAAATTTGGAAAAAATATTTTTTGAAAAGGAACACAGTTGGATTTATAAACCATCCAGTCACACCAGAGGATTAAATGATGATGTCCCATGCATGGGGTAATATTCTCTAAATATTCTCATATATTGTTTGCAAAATAAGTGTAGACTGAGGAAGAGTGATAGTTCTGAATCAAGACTCACAAAACATTGGCATTTCATTACGTACACAGAGGGAAAACCTATGCATGATAACAAACACAGACAAATACTCTTGTCGTCGCCACCTTTGGATGCAACAACTTAACCATTTTGATAAATGCAACTATCTTATTGCTTGTATTGAAAATGGAGTAGGACCATTATACAAACAGGGTTTGATCATGGATAGTTATGACTCCCCGTTTAGGTTACCAACAAGGTATTTTAAGTTCAATCTCGATTTTGGACTCAAGGTTCCATAATCCTTTCCTCCTGATACATTAAAAGTGAGGAGCTACTTTCATTGCCAGGCAATACACCTTTTATCTGCACTTTGACAAAGACCAGCATACCCACACGCAACTACTATCAACAAGGCAGTTTAATGTGCCGACCACATACTGGTGGAGGTATTTTGAGACTCATACAAACACCAGAGTTTCCTAATGCAACTGAAAGAGTATTTCTTTCATTTCCTATACAGTCCCGATCTTATGACCAAAGATCACAGGACAAGGATACACAAGACGCTTAAAAGGAGAGAACAAACAGACCTTCCCCAACCTGCAGGGACACAGGGAAGTGCTATGAGGATGAGCGGACGCGTAATCTTGATGAAGTAAGATCTTTCATCTTCTGTTTTTGCAATTTCTCTAAGCTGATTAGCTGAATTGCCTGCTAACGCAGAAAGTATTGTTTTCCACAACACAATGACCTCCTGAACACTGCAGCTGGACCTATCATGGACCCTGCTGTTGACTTTTGCTGTGTGAGTCCTGACTTAGAATTTGAGTTCCTGGAGCACTTGGCTGTCTGCCTGGACTTCTCCTGTCACCCCTCAATACCAAAGATTTAGAAACCTTTTTGCTCAAAAGACCTCCATAGTACTCGGACAAACGTGCCACTTTGGTGTATTGCCATTTGCAGTCTTACCATTCTGAAAGAATCTGAGCTCCCAAAAAGGGACTGACTAAGAGTGAAGCTATCTTGACCGGGTAAAGGAATTCAAAAGTATCTGGCTGGTGAGAGACCTTCCTTGGGCATGAAATTCAAAAATTATACCACTTAGAGTTCTCCTGTCAAAAAATCAACTGCTGCACAGGGACCTCCTCCGATAGCTACACAACCTTGGTATGCCCTCTTTGGCCCAGCCTTCTGCCTTACCGGCCGAAAATGTCTGATTTCCTTTTTTGAGATTAAATCCCAAGAAAATACTTTTTACTGGGTCAATCCTGCTTTCTGAATCGTACCTGTCCTCCATTACATTCGGCTTTAAATTGCAAGGTTCCAATACAACACAAACATCTGACGTCAGGTAGGGATTCATGTTTTCTTTCACTACTTTTGTTTAAAACTTTAAAAAATCATGTCTTCTGTTCCCCATTTTGGAGTTTGTTATTTTGGTGTCATTTAATTTATTACAATTCACTCTATTTTTCTAAGTTCATTTCAGTTTTTCTTTTGTTTTTGACTTTAGTACTCTGATGGTACTAAATGCATATTTTGCATATTGCCTCTATGTTAAAACTGTGTGCCCTGTGCCAGAGCTACCAGGGGATTACGCTCAGGCTAATTTAGTGGCTTTAGTGGTCAACCCTGACAAGAATTGTTTATTTAATTGTGGTTCTAATTAGTAGCATGATTTCTTACAATATATGAAGGCAATTTTATTTGAGATTAAAATTGATTCTTAGATCACAAAGAAGCATGTTTCCTGGGTTCATCTACCGGCAGAGAAATAGAAAAAGGTTTATATTCACCTGCCAACTGTGAGTAGGGTTTTGGATAATTGGAGTTTGGGTTAGCTTCTTCATTCAAAAGTCAGATCTGTTTGAACTTAGTAAAACAATTTGTATCTAATTCACAAAGTCATTTTGGAGTATGTAAGTTTACTCCTGTATTACTATTTTACATACTCTTACATGCATCTGTGAATGTGGTCCTAAAACATCTAAAATGCGAATACAATTAGAATATGTTGGGAATCATCTTATACAATCAGCACAAATATAAAGAGTTATACCCTCTGTGCAATTTTAACAGGGAATTGAGTGTTGCACGGCTAATTCTCAGAGACATGTAACAGCAAAAAAAGAGTACTCCGATAGTACTAATTCCTGTACTCATGAATTATTTTGTGAATTGGCGCCATTATCTACAAACAGTGCAGTTTTGTTGAAAGATAGATTAATCTTTTTGATGTCCACTTTGTCCATAATTGCTGATGCTCGTAGCTAAATAACTAAGGCAAATAAACAGAGACACAGGGTGGAACCCTTTGAGGTGCCTATTTGTCTAGTGCAAGTATCCATTTAAAAAGACAGCCTAGCTCATAAATATAAAGTTTTGGGATGTCATTCTATCGAAACCCAAAGTTTTGTCAGCAAAGAAACCGATAGCATTTTTCCTTGCAACTCAGACGTGCTATTAGGTCATAGATTTGCATAACATTGTTGGCTTTAAATTTCCTCTAACAAATTCTACAAGATCTCCGTTAATTAGTCTAGTGGATAATATGCTTACAAATATTGTGAAAGATAGAGTGATACACCTTATATGATGAAAATCCCTCAGCATGTTTCTACTCTGTGGAGAACAGAGAGAACTGTGCAAGCATATGTAGTACTGTAATGAAGAAACATTTTCACATTTTGTTGAAGACACCAGTGAGAACTTCACAGTATTTAAATCAGTTTGTAAAAATAATACAAACAACACTTTTTTGTAATGTACTGTATGGTGGATTTTTAGAGCACTGTTTGTCTCCTGTGAGTGTATCCAGCCGATGAGTGTATAATTGTGCATAATTGTGGTGAGGCTGGCCCTGAATACAGTCCCACAGGAAGACTAGTTGCATAGGCATTGTGAGAGGTTGGCTCAGTATATGATGTGCACCTATGTAAGTGGACAGCTTGCACTGATCGAGGCAACCTTTATGGTGATGTTAGAGGTCTTAAAGAACCTTAGAAAATTCTCTAAGTGGGATCTGTGGAAAGCAGCCTGCAGGCTTAGTCCAGGAGGAGTGTAAAACAGCTTGTTTTGCCAGAACATGATCTTTTATAGGTATTGATTAAGTGAAAAAGAACCAGAAAGTGTATTTATAAAAATATGTATTTATTATAAGACGCTTTCTAACACCTTCAGATATCTCCTAGCCGGAGATATGCACAATACACGCAATACTTTGAAACAGCAAAGGTATGTAGCATATAGTACACAGTGGTCACCAGGGGGGACACAACCGTAATACTAAAATAGTGGTATGCAAACCATGACTTGAATCAAGACAATACCCAGATGGTGTAAAAGTGCAGGGCATCCAAGGAACTGCCCAACGTGAGTTTCTAGGAGCCTCACGGAGGTCATATGCAGGGTAGGAACACAACCACGTTTTCTGTACAAATCAATGTGCAAGTCGCAGTTGCGATTTTAACAAAAGAGAACCCTTCCCAGTGGACCCTGAAGAAACCCCGTGGAAGAAAAGAGGTTGGAGAGCCACCCGACCCATGGATATCCTTGGAACCAGGTTACCTGCACCAGGGCAGCGAGGTGCATGGGTGTAAAGTGGTGAGGGGAACCATCATCAAACTCAATTGGAGACTTCAGGAAGTTGCCGCTGCTGGAGAAGATGGAAGTGTCCGGTGGAATCCAAAGGTAGATTCAAGGTGAAGAGTATCTACAAGCAGAGGGGACAGAGTCTAGATCACTCTGGGGTGACAAGGGGGCATGGAAAACAAGTGCTCACCAATGTCGGGTGTTGCAGGAGTAATTCACAGGCTGTCCCACATCAGATGTCAAGATGTGAGGGGTCGGTGTCCGTCGGGAGCACCCACAAGCCTTGGCAACTGCAAACAATGTGGCAAGCGAAGAAGGTGAAATGTCAGGACCAGCAAGGTCCAGAAGACTCACCAAAAGCAGGGGAGGCAGGGTTGACCCGAGCAATCAGGGGAGCCCAAAAGAATTCAAAGGTGATCCTCAAGAGGACCCACAGGCCGGAGCACTGGAGTCACAAAGGACCTCAAGCTGTTCACCAAGGATGCTTGCACACATTGCAAGTGATACAGTGAGGACGAAAATCTTGATCACTGGAGATGCTTGAGGCTGGGGCTACTTGGAGCCTGAAGACCTTGGTGGAAGGAGGCCAACAAGCCTTTGCAACTGCAAGTCAATATGGCGCACAGAGGTTCAGTTCCTGCAGATATGATGAAGGAACCTGCCCTCAAACTTGGTGAGAGGACAGGGTAATCCTTGAGGGATGTTTAGAACCATCACCTATGTTGCTGAGCCTTTTGGTGTCCACAGGAGCCCAGGATCCGCCGACCGGTCAGCTTAGTTGCGGTGCCTGCAGATGCAGGGAAGTGACTCCTTCTCTTCAAGGGAGATTCCTTCAGATGTCTTGGATGCTCACAGA
Source organism: Lissotriton helveticus (assembly GCF_964261635.1). Taxonomy (NCBI): domain Eukaryota; kingdom Metazoa; phylum Chordata; class Amphibia; order Caudata; family Salamandridae; genus Lissotriton; species Lissotriton helveticus. Next base: position 2,087,169,860 of record NC_136063.1, read on the forward strand.
CCTTGGAAGGTTTCCCTTATGGAGCACAGACACAGATGTTGCAGCAGGCGAGCAGAGTGAGAGATCAGGAGCAGCAGGAGACTTCCCAGTTGCAGCCATGATGCCCAGAGTGAAGTTCAGCGAAATCCAGAGTGGCCAGATGGTCGAAGTTGAAGTGGTGTCTGAATTGAATCATGTCCCACAACAAATCTAGGGACCTACCCTCAGGTAATCCCTTATGTACCCTCAGGAAAGGGTTGGTACAGTCCAGCGTTCCCTCCCAGGGGAGGGGTTGGACAGTCGGGAGGATACTCCCAGGTCCTTTGTCCAGTTTCGTGCCAGAGCGGCAGCCAACGGCTCCCTGAAGTGGTTTGACTGGACTATGCAAGGAGGGCACCAAATGTGCCCCTCAAGCAGACTGAGTGGTGCTGGCAAGCGCTCCCACCCGGCCCCAATGCACTAAACTCCATGTGGGAGGTGGTCACACCTCCCTGTGACAGGATACCTATTGTTTTGCCTTCCCGTGCTCGAGCTTGGCTCAGCAGCAGGAGGGAAGAATTGTGCATCAGGTCTGCAGCAACCATGTTGTGCTGTCTGGGTCTAGAAGACTAGTACCAGAAGCACTGAGGACCTAATGGAGGGCCTTTATAGTGCTTGGAATCATACCTCCCACACCGTTTACGGTTATGAATCCAAGATGTTTGATAACAAGCATGGCAGGGTTCGATACAGTCAGTTTTGAGATGGTCATCGAATAATGGTGTGGTGCCCCTCTATGTGTTATATGGCTGTCTCATTTACAACCCAGGAGAAAGGACTTTGAAGGCTGTAGGGGTGTCCTGCTCATGCTGGGTCACCCTCGCACTGAGAACAACAGGATTGAAAAGGCCTGCTGTAGGGGTAACTTATAGGTTTTAAGTGCAGTGACCCTTGATATAAGGAAAACTATATCTTTCAAACGTGGTGGTAGCACCAGCTTACACAGGCTGCAATGGTAGGCCCATAGTGGTAGTTCAAATGGTCTCTCATAGGTGGCATATTGCATGCATCAGCCTATGGGGGACCTCTCGGGTACCTATGCCCTGGGTACCTTAGTACCATATACTAGGGACTGTTAGGGATACCCCCTGTATCCAACCTGGGATGTACCTAAGTACTTACCATAAAAATGTAGGGGAGAAAGCAGAGAGACTGGGGTCCTGATTAGCAGGATGCCAGTCAGACTACTCAGAAACAGCATTACATCAAGCAAAAAGTTGCGCTAACCATAGAAGAAACTTTCCTACAGGCAGGTCTTCTGCTTTTTAAATAATTCAAGAAGTGTTGAAGAGGCCTTGATGTGCTGGGGAGGTTATCCCATGATATGGCAGCATGATAGGAGAATAATTAACCTTTGGTTCTTCTTCTGTGTATGGAGGGTGTGTGTGTGAGTGAGAGTGATGCTGTGCAAAGCTGTGTGGTGGGTTGGTGGAAATGAATCCGGTAATTGAGGTATGCAGGTCTCGTGTTGGGTAATGACTATAAAGCATGTGTGAGAATTTTGCATTGGCAGCACTTCTGAGTGGGGTTGATGTCCAGGATGAGGCCAGGGTTTCTAGGCCTAGGTGGGTTAGGGTGGGTGTGGGTGCAAGATCAGCAGGATACCCAGTTAGTTCTCATTCCCAAAGATCAACACTTCAGTTTTGTCTGTGTTGAGCTTAAGGTAGTTTTCTGTCATCAAATGGGCCATGATGGTCTTGCATATTTTAAAGTTTTTCTTGGTGTCGATTCTGTGGGATCTGATGCTGTTTGCCCGAGGATTCCTATTGCACAAGGGTTTACTTCAGGAAAAATATTAAAAGTTTTTCAGGAGAAGGGAGATAACTCTCTATGAGTCATGGCTATTGATTGTTTTTCTTTATAGAGATAAAAACCTGATTTGGAGTCTGTTTCTACAAATGAAAACAAACATGCCCACTAAATACCATGACATGAGGTTGGTCGGCGGCAAAATTGGTATGGTACACCTTTGGCCTGATGAGATACCATGTTATATGTGATGCTTCAATTGCATTGCATTGATGCTAATGTGTCCATGCACTCCATTTAAGGTATATTGTTATGATGAAAGTATCTAAATACCGCTCCAGAAGCAATCTCTCATGCTGCAGCAGAGCCAATCAGCTGCAATGCACTGTGTGGTCACACCGCAAAACCAGAAACAGCACACCAATTTGGAGGAAGCCTCTCCTATGCCTCTATTTTCTGCCTTGCAAGAAAGGAACTGACCAAATACAAAAAGGTCATACCATATGCACACTAATATGTGGTCTTAATAATATAAGCAGTTCATCTACACTTAGTCTGATTACGTGTGTTCCATGGCTGTATCTGCTGTTCCAGGATTGAACAGAAAGTGAAACTACTTTGTTTCTCCTGGAATGATGTCCCCACATTCTCTGTCGTTTTAGCTCAAAAGCTGAATCCTTATATTTCAATATTTTCACAACTCAAATTAGATTTTAATTGTTTCAGTCAATTGCAATTGTATACCTGTTTTCTCATTATTTCATGTGTATTGTTACTCAATGAAAAGTCCAACCCAGATCTATTACACTCATGAGACAATTCTTTAATTTTCATTGAATCCAATGTATGAATCATATACACATATCATTTGACCTTCCCAGAGCATTTTAGGACAGCAAGCTTATCTTCCTTTGTAGCAATTGGAGCATCACTGTATCTCTTTAAGCATCCTACAAATAAGCAGTTGCATAAACCGAGAGCCATATTTATGACCAGGCTTGTGTCACCCTTGCACCCCGTGACGCGAGTCTCAAGTCAGATTTTGGAAGCCATGCAATGCCACTTTGTGTGACTATGAGTGACTCAAAAACCCTGGAGTAACACAAAGCAGCACAAATTTCTATATCACGTTAGTCTGACCTGGGCTGGCATTCCATCTTTGTTGCTTGGGTGTTCCCATTCAACTCCCATTACTTTTGACTCAATCCCAGATGTACAAGACCTTGTAAACCTGGGAATGCACCAAAAAGATATTCTTCCCCAGGAGAGGTATAACAAACATAAATATATTTATTTCTGAAGCATGCATAGAAAGAGGAAAATGCCTTTCAGGTGTCCCCTCCTGCACAAAAACAATCCTACATGCACCGCAGGGTCCTTGGCACCATATGGTTCCAGGGTGTCTGCGATTGAGCTAGGCAGCTCATTACGCACTAGCGTGAAGGGAAATCTCATGAATGCGCCATATGCCTTAAATACAGTGTATTCCTGCCATTTCCCAGCGCCACTATTTCATCCATATGCCCCTGAGTCTCTGGCTCAGCTCTACCAGGATTGTTTCCACACCCACTGGCGACACAAGTTAACTTAGTCCTAGGCACCAGAACTGAATGTGAAAGACAGGTTTTTGTTGCCCAGCAGAATAACACCCAGTATATAAATGAGGTGGTGTCAATGACTTTTGGGTTACTAACAGGGAGCAGAGGTAATCCAAATGATTGTTTATTAACGATTTACACACTCAACTTCACTAGAAATGGAATATGTATTTCAACAAATTTATTTTAAAGTTGTTATTTTAAAATCCTGAGATCTAGTGCACATAATTTTTGTAACATCACAGATTACAAAAAGCAACTAAGCTTTTCATAACAGAGAAAACAGGAAAAAATAATGACATCACAATTTGTTGCCATTATACCCTTACTGTGAACTATGCTAGTTCGAGGAAATGCATAAATAATAAGCCTTGAATTTGAGATGGTACACATATCTGGGCAACAGGGTTTGTTGTCTGGAAGAGCTTGTCAGCAACTTCAGCACAAGGCCAACAGCTAGGAGATTGTGGCTTTGTTGGACTTGGGGATACCAGTCTACATAGGGTAGCTTGGCACAGAGAGGGGAAGGCCTATCCCAAAGGCACATGTGTAAAGCTTGCGTCGCACCCTTCAGTAACACAGCGTCCCTCTACTAGAAAAGAAAGACACTACACCAGTCTTAGGAAAATACGAGTTGTTTTATAAAATAATCTCTTTGTTGTTCAGTAGTTCATGGTTCAATATATAAAAATAGCTCCACAGTGGTATACGTATATATAGGCACCAGTTCAACAGTGCAGACACAACGGTTCTTTTCTTCCCCAATTGAAAGGAGTTCACTACTACATTTTACCCCTTCCAGCAACAGGAAATATTCCACAGTCTTAGTTGCAACAACAAGAAAATATCACTTCTCTATGCAGTAAATTACAGTTGTTCCTTACTCTTGGAAATTCAAGGTTTCTATTGAAAGCAAGTTAAAGAGTTTCATCACTTACATCCTACTTACAGAAATCCAACAGTGAGCATTAGGTTTTCACTTATTGTAATCAAGCAGAACATCACTGTTACGAACATCGTACTACATCTTCCTTCTGTCAGCTGGATTTCTACTGTAATAATTAGGGAACAGAACACTCATGGAGACAAGATGTGCCTTATTGACAATCAGTGCAAGTAATCTCTCCGATTCTTTTTAACAGTTGTAGAGAAGAACAGATGGGTTCTCAACACAGGCAGGTCCCCAAGCTTTTATTAGGGGGGTTCAGTACTTTTTTAGCTCATTCCTCAGTCACAACCCAATCAGAGAACAGGAGGTATGGACAACCACCGAGCTTTATAGCTCGAACTCCTGGGCCTTTGCCTCACTCCAGCCCCAAGACCCTGCTGTAGTTAGGATATCCAATGATCCCCTGATCTCAAAAGCTTGGGGAGGCTTACTTCTTCGCCGGCCGATCCCCGGTGAGTTCACCCTGATAACCAAGCCTTCCCTCCAAGTCACGCGACCTCTAACGGGTCTCACACGGCCGGCAAACACCTCAGCTCAGCTCTGCCTCTGTGAAGCCGCCCAGCCCTTTACCAGGCCTGCGCGGAAGTCGGAACAGCGCTCCACCTCTGTGGAGCTGCCCAGCCCTTTACCAGGCCTGCGCGGAAGACGGGATGCTACTCCGTCTCCACACGCAAGCTGAGGCGCCAACCCAGCCTCCTCCACCAGTTCCACGCTCCGGGTCTAGAGAGTCACGGCGCTCCACCGGAGGGGCGCTTCCAGCCCTACAGAGCCCTCAGCCCTTCTCCACCAACGGGGACTAATCACGAGGGCGCTGCCAGCTCCAACCCACAGGCGCAGCGCTCCTTTCACCACCGGGAGCTCCGTAGACTGGAGACAAGTAAGTTGCCAGTTCCTTGCTACAGAATTCCGTCGGGGGCGGGACACTTCGGGAAAGCCACGAGTCTGGTCTTGCGGGGCACTGGGGGACAGCAAGTATAGGTATTTACTTCCCTCACCCAGGTCCGGACTTAACTCAAAGGTCAGCCTCAGTCGCCCTCACCTGGCAATTCCACACTGTCCTTGCCTCATTTGTCCCACTGGAGGTACCCACAGGCCTCTCCTACATCAGGGGACCAAAAGTCAAAGTTCTGGCAGGGTCAGGTCAGCAGGTGAGGGATAGCATCGAACAGCAGGGATAGCAGCCCCAAGAGGCTATCAAACCCCCCCAAAGCGCGCCAACCTCCTCAGTCCACAGCCTGTACTCCTGTCCTTCGGCTCTCCTCTCCTCAAGACACCTCAAAATAGCTGCCCAAAATTCTGCCTTATATATGCTGACCTCAGAATGTCCAGAGGAGTCCAGAAGGTTCTGTCCTATGGACCTGAATCCTGAGGTAGCCAGATAGGTGGCAGTTGGAAGCCACCATTTTGTGGCTCCTGTGGTTTCAGTCAGAAAAGGCACCTAAGGCAGGAGAAAAAGACTATAGGGGCAAGGAGCACCTAACCCCTAGGTCAACATCTGAGAAATTCCAGTGGACATAAAAAATGAAAGATTTGAGGGGCAAAAAGGGGACAAAAATAAATAAATATTAGGAGGGACCACCTAAAGGGCTGACAGGTCTAACAGGCTTCAAGAACAAAATCCTGGCACTAGTTTGTGCAAGCAGAATGGAATCCTTCACAGAGCCTTGGGGAGTCTTGCTGGAGGCTTTTTTTTAACACTTTCACATTGCATTGCATGTAGTATCATCACAATTCAAACAAATTGTTCCTGACAGTTATGGAACAACAGTGTACATTAAACCAACCAGTAGAATGGTAACACTCAGCAAACACAGGTCCCCATCCTGCCCCGCCACCCCCTCCCATGATCCCAATCCAAGTTGTAACGCTTAAGGCTGTCCATGTATTGGAATCGTTCTGAGCAATTGCCTCACACCGTGGTCCTGCCGTGCCATGTTGTGCAGCTGTGTGACCTTAAACCCCCCCTCAGCCATCTCCCGCAGGCACAATGCCACTGCCCGCCTATGAGGTTGAAGCCTGGATGGGCACGTCTAGATGTGCCCTTAGCGGTCTCCAAATGTCTTTGGGGCGTGAGGTTGATGCATTAGACTGGCATATATCTCCGCTTTGGTGTTGCAGTATGTCAGGCTGGTCAGCCAATCCTGTAGTATGGGGGCCGTCTTCATGCCCCAGCAAATGGACTTCCCTTTTTGGCAGCAGTAGCCCCAGGGACGCCAACTTCCTAATTTTCTTGGGAATCTGGACTGTATAACCCAGAAGGGCAATTTTGAGGAGGGGGTTAAGTGGGATCCCAATTATTTTCCCTATTGTCTCATGCACTGCTGTCCAGTAGGTCTGCAAACGAGTATACGACCAAGCCAGATGCAGAAAGTCAGCATGTGGGGAAGCGCATTTTAAACAATTGTGTGGCTTGGTAGCATCAATCTTGTGGGCCACGGCAGGTGTAAAGTAGGCACGGCGGAGACATTTGAATTGTAGTAACTTATGACGGCTGTTAAGTGAAACGTCCCTGGTAGCCTCACAACACCTCGCCCATTGTTCGTCCGAAATCTCCCCTCTCGTGTCTGTTTCCCAGTCCCATCTAATCTTGGAGTCATCTACAGGCAGCGCCTGGGCGCAGGTCTTGTACATTTTGGATATTAGGCATGCGCCACTTGTGTTTTCCTGGACCGAAGTAAGTGAGGGAAATGAATCCTATTCCACCGGGTATGTGAGAAACGTCGCTTGCAATGCGGTCTTGATTCTGCTCATGATGAAGCGGGTCATCAAGTTGCAGTCAGAGAATCTGTTGTCTTCATCTATGGAGAGAATATGACCCCCAGGGAACAGGTCGCCCACCTTGTTTATGTCTGATGCTGCCAATGCACGCTGTACTATGCCCTCTCCTGTGATTGGAAACCATCTAGTGTTGGGTAATGGTAATGCGGAGGAGTATAGAAATGTAGCACCCATACGCTTCCTCAGTTTTTCCCATGACCAAGTGGTCGTGGATACTGACTGAATGTCATGCCGGTCCCGAGGGAAACCACCCGGCAGCACCTCACACAGTTTGTCAGGGAGAACTAGGTCAGCCTCCGGTCTCAATGTGATACGGGCGTCAGGGTGAAACCAAGCATGCACATAGCGGCACTGAGCCACCCAGTAGTACAATTGAAAGTCCGGAACGTTAATGCTCCCTCTATAGTATGGCAGGGTCAGAATGGAACAGCGAACGCAGGGCCGTTTTCCACCCCATACCAGTCTGATCATGAGTGTCCGTAGAGTGCGAAAAAATGTCCGACAGGGGCACAGGGATATTATTAAAAAGATATAAAAATTTGGGGAGAACCACCATTTTCAATATAGCCACCCTGCCCACCAGTGATAATGGTAATTTCAGCCAGCTGTCTAATTTTGAAAGGTCTGACCAAAGTTTATGCGTATCATCTGAGCGGTGTCCAAGTGGATATGAATTCCGAGATATTTCACGGAGTCATGGCACCATTCAAGCGGGAATTCGCAATCCCATTGGACTGTATGTGGGAATATGATTGACTTGTGCCAGTTGTTGCCCAGTGCCGAAAACCTGCCAAAACAGATAAATTCCCGAATCAGGGGAGTCAGGTTTGAGTGTGGCTCCCGGACATACTGGATGGTATTGCCCACATACAGGGAAGCTAACAGTAGGCCCGTTTTACATTTTAAGCCTTTATGCAGATGGCGCTCTTGAAAGTGTCTGATTAGCGGGTTCATTGCTAGAATGAACAATAGGGGAGACAGAGGGCATCCCTGTCTAGTCCCTCGGTGTAAACGAAATGGCGTGGACTGTGTGCCATTCAGGTGGAGCCGTCCCGATGGGCCGTTGTATAGTAACGATGAAACCATAGGGTAGACCCATTCGCTGCATCACTTCCACTAGAAATGGCCACTCTAAGGAGTCAAATGCTTTTTCTGCATCAAGCAACACTGCTGCACCCGGCACCTCAGGTTGTATTCTGTGCAGCACGGTAAACAGCGTCCGGATGTTCAAGGATGTCGAGCGGTTGGGGACAAATCCAGACTATACTGGGAAAATGATATACTCCATCAGTTGTGAAAGCTTGTTGGCGAGCAGTTTCGCCAAAATCTTGTAGTCCAAATTCAAGAAGGACATCAGCCGGTAAGAACCACATTGTTTGGGATCCTTGCCCAGCTTGGGAAGCAGGATAATCACAGCTTCCCGCATTGTCGGGGGGAGACTTTGCTTTTCCAATGCCTCTGTATATACTTCAATTAACTGGGGGTTTAAAATGTCCTTGAACTCTTTCTAAAAGTCCTCGGTAAAACCATCTAATCCCGGGGCAGTGGATCCCTGCAGGGTGTCTATAGCTAGTATAACATAATTGACAGATATTGGCTCTGCCATAAAGTTTAACATGTTTCTTTCCAAGAACACCAAAGCGATCTAGTCCAGGTATGCGGTCTGGGTCGTACTGTCGGGGTCTGCCCTAGACATGTAAAGTGTAGTATAATATTCTAAAAATTCGTCCCGGAATTCGTCCCGTCCCATAGTATAATATTCTAAGAATTCGTCCCGCTGAGGAAGTGAGAGAGTTGCCCGTGGCTGATTGCAATTCGGTGATGTGATTTTTACTGTTAGGTGGTCTAAGCATGTGCACCAATACTCTCCCTGGCCGCTCACCCTCCCCATATCTCCGTGCCGTGTGGTATTTCCCCATGTACAGAATCTCCCGATCCGCTGTGTCCCTGTATTCCTTCAGCAGTGCAAGTCACGCAGTCTGAGTTGCTGTGTCAGGGAGTCTCGTCATTTGGGAGACCAATACAGCTATTTCTCACTCGATGCGGCTCATCGTTTGACTGAGGTCTCTAAGTACCCCCTGTTTGGAGATACACACTCCCCTGATAACTGCATTAAATCCCTCCCACAGTACTGCCGCGGTATCCACTGAGCCAGTGTTAAGGTCAAAATAGTCCTCTATTGCTTCCCGAATTTCATCCTTGAACAGCTCGTCTTTGAGGGCTCTACCAGGGAAACGTCACTGCCTCTCATGCCCTTCCGGTTATGGGAGCAGTAAATGCAAAGCTATCGGTGAGTGGTCAGAGTATGTGCAAGGGAGCGTAGTGTGGTAGTGAAACCAGTCCGCAACCATGGGAGAGATAAGCCAATAATCTATCTTGGCCCAGATTCCGTGTGGGCCAGAGTGATGGGTGTATTTGGTGAGGGTGGGGTCATGTCCTCGCCCAATATCGATTAATGTATGTTGCTCACAGAGGTCCCTCAAGGTGTGCCGAGCACGCAGCTTGGGGTCCGGTGCTTTAGAATGCTGTCTAGGACAGGGTTTATTAACAAATGAGGTCCCCTCCCAAAAGCAGGGCATGGGGGTCGTGTATCATGACCCATACATTCAGGTCGTGGAAAAATTCAGGGTCATCTAAATTGGGAGCGAAACATTTACCAAGGTGACTTTGTGACCATAGAGATTCCCCGTAACCATAATGTATCTGCTCTCTGGATCCTGGGCCGTGTCTATGAGTGTAAAAGGGATTCTCTTGGACCAATATGGCTGTGCCCCTAGCGTTATTGCTGTAATTAGCAAAAAATCTGTGCACGCCCCAGATAGCGCCAAAACGGGCCGAATCTGTGGTGGGGAGGTGGGTCTCCTGCAAGTAAGCTTTATCGACCTTATGCCTGATAAGATAATAGATCACCTGTCTCCTCTTTTGAGTGTTATTAAGTCCTCTGACATTCCAGGACATGAAGGTGACAGCCGAGGGCCCCTGTATGTTACCTAACCATGACATTTAACCTTTGTGTAAATCTTCGTCTGTCAGGACGTGTGCGCCATGATGATGTGACAAGCAATGTAAACATAACATGTGAATAACAACCAAAACAACATGCAGAACTGTCCCCTACCCCTCCCCCAACCCAGCCACCTTCCATCCCAAAGATGGCCAACCCCTACTAAGTTTCCTCACCTGTAGGTCATAGAGACCGTCAGGCCAACCACTGAGGACCCAGAAGTGGCCCCCAAGAATGCAGTAAACTCAAACACAGGGGATATACCCAAGGGGGTGGCAGCTCGCTATCAGCCAGGCCAAGTAATGTAACAGATAAAAACATTAAACATTATGTAACCCCAGAACAAATTATTAATGCAATCAAACATAATCAGACCATCATCCAGAATGTGAAAAAAGGTCCGCACTAGCATCTGAACCGCTGTATGAGGGGGAGGCAAGAGCATCCCCCCGCAGTGTGCTGCATTTTCTGTGTCTTATGTGTGCTGCAGAATTCTTGGGTCTCTGCAGGAGTGCAAAGATTCTGGACCCACCGCCAAAGTCAACCTTCAGTCTTGCTGGGTATAGCATCCCGTATTTAAGCACAAGATTGCGCAGTGTGGCCTTCACCCCCTGAAATTTCCGTCTCGCCTTCTGGACCATTGGAGTGAAATCTAGATAGAAGGACAGCTTTGAACCCTGCCACTCAATCACTCTACATTCTCTCGCCATCCTCAGCGCTGTGACGCGGTCTCAGAAGTTCAAGAGTCTCACAATGATAAGTCTTGGGGGGTGGCCTGGGTTCGGTCTGGGGCCAAGTGACCGGTGCACTCTCTCTACAATAAAGCCAGGAGTGAAAGAGTCACTGCCAAACAGATCAGTGAGTAGTTTCTCCACAAAGAGTTGCATGCGGCCTGTAGACGTTGTCTCCGGGACTCCCATGATGCGAATGTTTTTCTTCACCCATGTGCCTCCAAGTCCTCATTCTTGATGGCTACCTCCTTTAGCAGGCATTCTGTCCGTTCTAATCTTTTCAGAGATTGGGCAGTCCTATCGTCCAAGTCCGATACCCGTGCTTCCATCACATCCAGATGACAGTCGTGCGGCTGGAATTTGGCACCTAAGGGCGCAATGGTTTGGTCCAGAGTGTCGAAGCGGATGTCCAGTGCCTTAAAGCCCGCCCGCATCACGAGTAGTAGTGATGCAACCGAGTCCTCAGGATGTTCCAGCGCCTCCCCTGCGGGCTCCTTCTCCGCCATCGCAGGGGGGAGTGACGCAGTTCCCTCGGTCGCCTTCCCAAATGGTAGAGTGCTCATTTTCGGTTCCTTACGCCCATGCCTCCGAGGTAGCGTCTTTAGTGAAGTGGGCTCTGATGTTTCAGTGAGATCTAGGTGTTGCGTGGTTCAAAGAGACCGGTTGTGCACGCTTGTAAACAACGTTGCCACACTGGGGTGAGTAGCTTCCGCTGCGCAGTCTGATTTAAGCAATGTTCCCAGCAATGGGGGAGATCAAGTGGCCAGCAAAAGCAGACTTATGGGCACCGGGGCCAGAAGTCGCCTCTGAATCTCTGTCAGGATTGGAGTGCAGATCCGCCTTGTGGCCCAGGCAGGGCCAGCATCTAGCTGGTGGCATGAGGAGTCCTGAAGCCCCTCGTGGCACGACTGCTGCCCTGCACGTTCATTGAGCAAATGTTGTTTAACCCAGCAGGGCCCCTCCCGGGCGTGTGGCAATGGAATCACAGTAGGCTGCAGGAGAACGCACCACCATCCCCCACCGGGCCCACCCACAGCCCCAGACCAGCACCCTAGCCCCAATGCCACCGGCACGTGGGCCCTGTCCCCACTGCACTGGACCTTTGCACGCTGTAGGCGCGGGGTGGGGCAGCCGGTCCGGGCGCAGAAGTGAGCACCGCCAAAGGGGGGAAAGGGGACCACTGGTGTGCCGCCCGACTCACCCGGGGTCTAGCTGGTGTTGGCCTTGGTCCCGCCGATCGTCCGTGGGGTACTGCCTAGTGTGGGGCCGACCAGGCGCTCGATGCAACTGCGCCGGCAGGCCCGGTCCTCACGTCTCCCGGCAATACTCCAGGTCAGACTGGGGTTGGAGTGCCGCAATCGGGTCTACAGCGTCAGAGCCTCCCCCGCTGTCCTTGGCGGTGGATTCAGTGCCGACTACGTTGCTAGATCCGAGGAGAATCGCTGCTGGGCCAGGCTGATGTTACGAGCCTCTCTAGCTGGCGGCCCTCTTCGCCGCCGGCTTGGCCACACCCCCCTTGCTGGAGGCTTCTTTGGTTGAGATGGAATCTAGTACTGTGCTAATCGGGATCTGTGATCTGTGTCTGTGACCTGGGTGATGCTTCACTCCTAACTAAGTGGTCAAGAGGTAGTCCTTATATATTGCACCTTATCTGAGATCAAATTTGCAATGTCACCTTAAAATGTTTTGTCATAAACATATACATCAGTGAATGTACTAAGAAGGTAATATTATGTCAATATAGGCTGCGTTATTTCAGTTATGGTTGTTATATGACCTTGAAAAAGTCACCTTTACTAGACTGATGTCACACTGGGGGTACTGTTTATGTCAATATATAAATGACTTGCCACTTTCATAGTTCTTGGACACCTAGGCACAGAGGACATCTGCGTCAAAGGCAGACTAGCTGATGACTCTGCATAATATGAGGAACAATGGCAGCCTCCATTGTCAAAGATGGTAGCCTCCATTGTCTGAGATGACAACCTCAATTACCTGGATTGGATTTGAGGACCAGCTTGGACAGACTAACCAAAATGGAAACTATAGCTAAACTAGAACGTCTCCTGTATTTGTTTAAGAACCAAAAACTAAAAGAAGTCTAAAAGCAAGTGATCCAAATCAATAAAATAAAAGATTGTGGAGGGAAACAGTTAAAAGATTTATGACATTTCTGGAATGATATTTAAGCTGAATAGTCTCGAACTGATCACTGGATTTGTTTTTGATTGATGTTGCTTATCAGACATATTCATTATACATTTACAGAATAACAGGACATGCCAAAAACATGCATTGATGAAATATTGATTCTCACTTGTTACACGTTCAATAACATGTCTTCAAACTGAAATAAATAAGGACTCTCTGCGCTGGAAGATATGATCCTTATAACAAAAGAATAGCCTGAATGAACACAAACCCAACTATAAACAGAAGGAGCCAGTAAAAGATAAGAAACACCTATTAGTAAAAGTAGTTTCATTGGATATTGTTCCCTCTATTCAATGTAATTCTATTTCCTTGCTAAATGTTCTCATCTGACCACCCATTGCGGCTTCTTCTATAGTTCTAGGCAATTGGAAAGGAAACCGACTGGTCATTCCAGTAGGCTTCCGCCAGTCAGAAGCCAGCAAGTAATCTGAAGGGTGGGTCTTTTCACCCCTGAGCCTACGATCACGGTTTCCAACATGGTTTAAGTGCCAGTCCGTACAACATGGAAACCATGTCGGAAAGCGGGTTTGAGGGCCCCCAGCAGGGCCACTTTGGGTGCACAGCATCCATTTGGAATAAGAGTTGAACCCTGCACTTAGTGAATTGCACCTCCCATTTCACTATGGGAGCATGCATTACTGCCGCTCTATGGCCGTAATGCATGCTCCCATACTGAAATATAGGAATGCTACTGAACAGTGTTCGCTCGCATCCAAAGGAGGCAATTGGGACTGCCCACTGGGTGTCAGTCTGTCCCAGGACCGAGTCAGTGTTGGTCAGAAGTAATTCTGCCTGACATCATAATGAGCCCCTTAAGGCAGAGGCACTTAAGACTGCCGACTGGGTGTCGGTCTGTCCCAGGACCGAGTCGGTATCGGGCAGAAGTTATTCCGCCCAACAACATAATAAGCCCCTTAGGGCCTAATATAGAATTTGGAGGAAGGTACTCCATTAGAAACATGATCCACCTTATTACAAATGCCACTGGACATAATGCACTTGTAATAAGGAGGATGGGAATTCAGTCACATTGGTGAAAGAGTAACCCGTCTCCCAAACTCAAAATCGGGTCCTTAAGTCCATAGGAGAACAACAACACCAACAGTAAAGTAAAAAAGAAAACATAACATACTTCTAGTAACTTGTAGTGTGACAAGCTAATATAAATACACTCACAGAGTACATATTTTACTGTAAACAATAGTTACAATATTTTTATAATCTGGTAAGCAATGAACTACTAGGATAAGAGATGGAATGTTTTGAAAGGAACATAGGGGCCGATTAGGATTGCAGTTTTTCTGCATCCTCCGGGCCGGCGGAAGTGTCCGCCGGCCCGCAGGATGCTGAAAAACCGCTGTGGAGCCTTCAAAGACCCCCCGCCAGATTAGGATGGCTGGGGGGTCAGGAAGACTGTCCGCCGCTTTTTCGCCGCGGCGGAAAAGCTCTAATATGGCTGGCGGTGTCTAACAGACACCGCCAGCCATATTAGGATGGGGCAGAACACATGCCTTTCCGCGGTGGCTTCTCCGCCGTGGAAAGGCATATAGTGTTTTCTTTGGGGGCCCGTTGCGGGCCCCCAGGGGTGAAGGGAGGGTGGGGGGTACCTAAGGTACCCCCCTGCATTTGCATGCACCGCGTGGTGCCTGCCGCTTTGTGCATGGAAATGCGAAGCATGCATATTTAACCTTGCGGCGGGTGCTGCTTCAAGCACTGTTAAATATTGAGGATGTGACCGCCAGGGTGGCGGTCACATCCTAATTGCACTGGAGGGAACGCCGCAGCCCCTGCGGACATTCCCTCCACCTCTAATCGGCCCCCCAATGAGGGAGAAAATCTCATCTGGATTTTTCACATTATAATGTAAACATAAGATTCCCAATGATTTGTTCTAGATATAGAACATGTTGTACAATTAAACGGCATGCAATATAAATCTGACAGGTGTTCAAAGGCCCGAGAGCAGATTTAATTGATAAACCACCTCGGACCATGTTACAGAAGATGCCCCAGTGGTGCAATGGGCATATGCACTTTGCCTCTGCGCCCATGCTGTATTATATATTACAGAGGCAAAGAAGCGGTTTGGAGGCTGAGTGACAGTGCGTCACATAAAAGGGGACACACTGTCATCCCGCCCCCTGATGGCAGCCATATGGAGGGGGAGAAGAGCCATGAGCTATGAAGCCATGGTTCATGCAGATAGCAGCGCTGGGGCGGTGGGGCCGGGTAACAGGGAATTACATCGGACAATACTAAGTAAAAAGCATATAAATAATTATTTTCCCTCTACTTCGCCCCTCAAAATCCCCCCTTAACCGGCACCACCCAGCAGCTGGTCCTATGGACCCCTTAGAAATCACCTTGCAGGGGGGTGAAGGCCTTCACTGCACCCACCTTCAAGGGTATCTCGAATCTCAAGTTTCTTCCTGCACAAAGAAAAATGGAGCAGCTGTTTGAATAGCTGCTCCAAATGTCTCTTGAATGCGCGGACCTAGGGGCAGCGTGTGTTCGCGGCTCCCATGAACGCAGTGCATTCTACATGATAAGGTGTACTTTCCATGTTTGCAAATAAACAAAATCATATTATGAGCTGCAACTGTGCTGAAAAACATGTGGTATATACCACCTAAAAATAACACCTGCAGGAAGTAGGTGGTAAAAGTGTGTATGGGTCATGGGAAGTAGTGAAAAAAGGTTTTGAATGTGTAGGTGCGTTAATGTGCAAAAAGGAAAAATCAGTTAAAAGGAAAAATTGAAATCATGATATGCATGGATTACAGGTCCATTTCATTTGCAACTTGTTACACACTGCTGAAGAGCACCATGGATGCAGGTCTGCTTGGCAATTATATTCAACTACACCAGATTCCTGTTCTACTGCACAAATCAGTGAAAGAATATGCATATAATCAAGTAGGCAAAGGATTTACGCCAGGTGATAGAGAAGGTCACACATTGGATGAATCAGGTTCGATCCACTAAACCTGAGTGAACATGAATTCTTAAAAACATATATATTGGCTGTGCATACTATCCAAGATATTCTTACAACATTAAGTGATGTTTACAGTTCAATGTAGCCATACATACTGACATACAACCCATTCTAAAAAAAATGTTTTTTTTTTAGAATTTTAGCAACTGGTTCAACTCAGCACATAGTGGGCCTTGATTCATGGTATGGCACAACCAATATGCTGTAAAATATTAAAACAAGAAAATGTATGTTTTGATCAATTTCCGGCAGCAGCACATTTATTCCTCAACAGGCAATCAAATAAATTCTACAAAAAACTATTTGTATGCATTAGTAGGATACCCAAGCGTGACAGGTGCCATATACTGTACTAAATGTATCTGTTGTTGGCTCCCCAGAACCATGAACAAGTGAACAGAATCAAAAGATACAGCACACAATAAATGTTCATATGGTGTGTGATACAAATTGGTGTTTTGCAAACTACTATACGTGCTCTCCTAGTTCAACACATGACTTAATGATACCCCAAGAGAAGCAACATAGCACATACAATTTAAACATCTCATACAAAGAGAACATGGCTACTTGGTAGGCATAATCATTCAGTCCTATTTATAAATTATGGTAAATGTAAGTGTACTACAGGTCAATATAAATGCATTGCTGGTATTGTAGTGGAAATGTGTTTTTCTCATGTAAATTACACTGGCTACCCCTTGAAGCCTCGGCTCATGACCCACTGCACAACTCTGCAACTGCACAGGAGTATGAATACAATATGGCATTAATTCACACTCATAAATCCATCGAAAGGGAACTTGGACAACCGAAGACCAGATTCAGATGTCTGCATTGCAGTAGTGGTTCCTTGGAATGGATGTATGTCATTACCACGCATGCTTTTACAACGCATGCCTTTACCACGCAACTTTCACAACGCAAGACATTACAACGACTTGCGTTGGGGGGTGATGGATTCCAACTCCAGTCCCCGTGGATAGTAGGGAAGGTTTTGGATAGTAAATGAACTATTCCCTATCCTAGAGCGCCCCCAGCGCAAGTCGTTGTAACGACTTGCGTTGTAAAAGTTGCGTGGTAAAGGTACTGCGTTGTAAAAGTTGCATTGTAAACGCTGTTCCCCCCTTGAAATACCAGCCAAACAAAGTGTTTTGTATCCTCAAAGTTTGTACAGTGCTGCACAACATTGCAGTTGGATGGTGTGCACTAATGCGTGGGGATGTAGAGAATGTTGAACAGGATGTGAATAGGAGTGCCATAAGAAACGTTATCATGGCTAATTAGTTTTGAAACATCTTAGTTTGAAGCAAATACACACCATTGTAAAACAACACAAATAAACAAACACTACTGTTGCTTTCAGATTTACCAAAACTAAAAGTGAAACACAAAGCACTATTTGTCAACATTAACTCCTGTTTCTCTAATAAATGTTTTAACCAAAATATATATTTGTTTGCCTTTTCTTCACATTCTGATTGCAAATTACAAGGTCGTGCTGATCTTCTAGTTGGTCTTTGTGGAGATGACTATTTATCTACAGATGGAGATGAAGTTGTGCTGTCTCATCATGCATATGACACCATCTCGAACATGGTCATTTCTTGACACTTCAAAAACTTCGCATGGATTTTTAATGCATTGCCAATTGCTTTTTGGCCTTCTGCATTTTATTGACTGACCATCAGAATTGAGGCTGTGCGTCTATTAAGTGCACTTGTATATGATTCTCACTGTAGTTTTTCATCTTCTTTCATTGCATCACACCATCTGCCTCCTTCTTCTCACTCCAGCTGGTGTTGCATATTCTCCCTGATGGCACAGAGAACTTATATTGTCACTGCGTTTCTGTGTATTTGGCCAGAAGGCCTGCTGGCCTGACTCCATGGCGGATATTTGGTTTTCGAACTTTTTCAGTTCTTCAGTATTGCCACACAATGCATTTACATTAGGTTCAGTGGTAACATGCCATTCATCGCCATCATCATCATTTAAATGTAGCCGGCTTCATTCCCCTTCAACACATTCAGGGTCATGTCTCTCAATGTTGGCAACTTCAACTTCAACTGGCTGTAAATCAAGGGTTATCAATAATCATGGCTCTATGTGAGCTAGTAATATTTCACACACATTCACTGCTACCATGGATGGTGACTAAATTCCTACATTGGCCTCTGATGTACTTAATTGAGCAGTGACTTCAGAAGGGTTAAATGCATTATCTTCAGCAAGACAGTGTTGTATTTTAGGAACTGTAGTATTCTCCACTCCAGCTATTGTTGTAGCTGCAGATATTGTTGCCACTAAAGATGTTTTCTTTGTTTTAGTTTGCCCTCCACATTTGCTCAATGTTTAGCAATGTGTGACCTCACAGTAGCTTCTTTATCATCTGCCCTGAAGAAGCCTTTGAGGAACGTGTTGTCACCTTAGTAAATGTACTAGACGCATCCTGTTGATCGGAGTGATCTGGTGATAGTATAGCTAAAATGACAAGTCAAATCACGATTAGATTTTGTTATATTTAGATCCATATTCATGATAAATGGTCCTGAGATTCCACCAGTGAGATATACACCTATGTCACTCATGAAGGATTGATAGCCTTTTATCTACATAGGCCCTGCTTGCAACTTGGGTTGTTGTATCCATCCCATACTTAAATTCCTGTTTATGCATGAGAAAAAATTCTGACTTTGGCATTTACTGTATCATGTGTATTTTGTATTTATACACCAATATCCACGTTATTCCCAACAACTTGTGATGGGTGTTATTTGTTCCGCCAGATAAATTACATATCCTGTGGTATATTTCTTTATCAGGTGCAACAATATCACCTAATATCATAATCAGGGCCTTAGGATTATGGTTTTTCAGGTGTTATCATTAACATCAATACTATATATAAGGGGCTAAATGGTTAATGTTGCAACATGTACACATCATGCATCACTTACTACATAGCTGTGCATTTGATAATTAGGATTATAAAAACGTGGTAGATTCCTCCTGTGTCCCTCCACATTCCAGTCCTCCAGATATTCCCTCAATCCCCGATAGGTCAAGGACTCCATAGATTTTCTCCTCCCATGGTTTTAAGTACAATTGTGGTGTAGGACCACTGTCCGTTGCTAAGGATTCTTTGCAATGCTTTGCTACTAAATCATGCACCTTTCGCTTCAAGTCATGGTATCATTTTCTGGCATCCTCTACATCTCGGTATGCTGATACAGCATTCACTGTTATTATTATCTGCTCCCACAGTAAAGATCTTGTCTTGAGATGTGTTTTCATCATTGGATGTCCCATCGATCTGTCATGGTGTTTGATGACCCTCTTTGCTAACACCTTAAGTTCGGGTCAGTAAACTTGTATTTCCTGAGTCTACTTGCAACCATAGTGTTATTAAGGCCTTTGTTTGGCTGAACAATGTCAGAAAGATTAACATATTGCAGTGGATACAATCTGATTCCCATCAGCATGAAATATGGAAAATCCAAAATGGCTGCCTCCATAAAATGCCCAATTATAATTTTTTTATGGTGATTCCTGGAGTGAAACCATTCACATTTACAGTTATTGATGGACTCTCTCACAATTCATCATGTTCTACCTGTCCAATGTATTGCTTTCTCTAAAGAATGCATGTGCTAATTACCACATATTCTTTAAATAACACATGAGCTAAATAATGCATGCTCTCAATAACGCACGTGCTAAATAAAGTAAGTGCTATTTATCGCCTTTTGCTATATAACGATGACGCGGGATGCGGTAAAAACTGAAATCAACCATTATTCACCCACCGACATTGTAAAAATATAGATGCTTATTATGGTGCGTGTTTTAGCACTATAATCATATTCAGGGCCTATGACCCTGATTACGATGTGGTCGGTATATTGGGACCCTTCCTTAACACTTATTTACGCATGGGTTAGAATTATGAGTTTGTAAGTATTTAACACATCTGATAATTACCGGATGCATTAAATACATCAGCAGTGACTACATTTCAGCCGGTCAAACCTGCCCAAATTTTAATGGTGGAATATCATAAGTTATTTACTGTACAATGCAGACTTTGTGCTTTAAATAGATGTTATTTGTTGCACCTGATAAATAACATACACTTGGTATCATTATTTAGACCTATGGAGCCCTGAGGTAGTGAGCTGTGTATTAAAAATGACATAAACAAACTTTTTATATGTCCTAACGGAAATACTTCCAAATAGTCATTTTTGCTGTGGAAAAGTTAGTGGCCCTATTGGCTAACACAGAGTTACCAGCTGACCACTTGGCCTGGCTAACTTTCGAATGGGACAACTAAAATGTGTATTTCAAGGTATCAAATTGATCGTGGTGTTACACCCGACTTAATTCCCAGAGTTTGAATTTATTTAGGGCTGCAAAAGTATCCCGTGTAGATAAGCTGAGGAAGAGAGTCTTGAGACAGCAGATCCTTCATCTATGCCACACTTTTCTGGGGCCCCAGATCAATGCTTATATTTACAGAATTACTAAATTTAGGTGTTTATTGTCTTAAACCTTTTGCTGCTAGGCCTTTTCTTTCCATTGTGCTCAGCCTTTTTTTGGCTATTTGGCTTAGTTTGTACTGTAAAGTTGTGTCCACATAAGGTATCCACACCAAAATTGCATCCTTTTCTTCCGACATCTTGAGGAATCTAAAGGTACTCAGGGTTTGTGGAATCCCCTGGAGGGGAACTAGAAATTAGCCACAATACAACTAAATTAGTTTTTTCTTTGTTGTTTTTCCTGCAAATTATATCAAAAAAAGGATTGTGGCACTGAAATCAATGTGTTTTCAGCTTTCAGGGACAGGCAGACGTTTGTCAGAAAACCAACATTTTCTACATAGTTTTGGCATTTTACTGGGAGATAGCCTATTTTTGCTATGTTTTTGCTGTAAACCTCCTTCCAGTGAGTAGTAGAAATGGGTATAAAAACAATACTGGATCCCAGAAAGCTATACATTTCTGAAAAATGGACAACATTCTGAATTCCGCAAGGGGTCATTTGTGTAGATTGAATAGGTTATATTATAGAACCTAAAAGTTGAAAATAAAGAATATTGACAATGAGTTGAAAGAAACAGCTATTTGTGCTAAAATTTTCACCTGTAACTTCTTTTAAGTATGACAGGCTTTTTAGAGCAATATATTGTTACATCCGCGGAACCTTTCTGGTTGTGGATATATATAGGACCTGCCATCACCAAGGAGTATGGGCTGAGGGCAGTTAATGGTATATCACCCTCAGAAAAGCAAGGTGCCAACACTTACAATAGAGCCAGTTGTCCTTCCCGGATAGATTACATTTTTCTTGATGTGAAATTGTGGGGGAACCTGGTGGACATGAAAGTGGGCTCGACCACAGAGAGCGACAACAACTCCCTATGCCTAACCCTGAAACCCCTGTGGGAGACTTCCCACCACCAGTCAAGCAATGCACCCCATATAACTACTAGGGACATAGTTCCATCTAATTCCCCAAAAATCATTGAAATGGAAGAAGGTAGCTTTGAACGATGCGAAGATTGTCGCCATTAAACACAACTTAAGTAGAGGCATTTCGAAGCTCCAAGCTGCAATCCACAGTACAACAAGCCTAGTGGATGTTCCCAGGGTCAATACACATATTGTTAACCAAATCAATGTAAATTTTCAAGCACCCAGGTCAAGAAAAGGCAGGAGCAATCACACCAAGGATTCATACACTAGCTACACAAAAAAATTTAGACAAAAAAGATTGGCCCTGGCCACAGCCATCAAGGAAAAAAACTACTCTTCATAAAAACTACCAGATAACCATATAAAGCAGCCCAGCTGGAGGCAAAGTTAGAATGAGATGAATCCCACTGGAAGCAACTTAAGGAGGCATGTTGCTTTAAAGATTTCAACATGTTCTGGAAACTGGTCACTTGGGGATGTAAATGAGGAGCAATTCCAACTCCAGACTGGCCAGGTCTGGCATGATTACTTTAAAGGGCTCTACTCAATGTCCGAAAGCATTGCAGCTGAGGCAATCGATGGGCTAAATACGTTTGAGGTTGAATCAGAGTGTTTCAACCTGCTGGAGATAGAAACAGCAATAAGTAAAATTGTTCCATCCAAAGCAGTGGGTTCAGATGGCCTACCCAGCAATTTTTTCCTGGCCGACTCCCCTCATTGGGCACAATACATTTTATTGTGAGCAAACACACTAGCCGTGGAGCCCCGATTCTGGAGTCATGGAGGGCTGCGAAAGTAGTTCCTATATATGAAAAGGATGTAAGGGATGACCCTTCGAACTATAGGCCCATCAGCCTGATTGAAGCAATGCAGAAAGTCTTTGGTCGGGTGCTTTTGCAAAGGATCCAGTCATGGGCAGAGGAGGAATCTATCCTCTCTCAGTTTCAGACTGGCTTTAGGGCAAGGACTGGGACAATGGATCAAGAGTTTAGACTTATCCTTATCTACTGGAAAGTAGTGGTGCTAGGCAAGGGGATCTTTACCTTGCTTTCATAGACCTGAGCACTGCCTTTGACGTGATCCTCAGATCCTCAGATCCAAGCTGGGGGTGACACTCGATGGGATGGGCATTCCCTCTTTTATTCCAAAACTACTAATTAAGCTCAACGAGGGAAACTTCGCCCAGGTCAGGTGGGGGGAGCAGGGGCAGTTAACAGAGTTCATCCCTGTCAATAAGGGGGTCCGACAGGGCGGCTTTCTGGCGCCAACCCTGCTCTCATTGTATGTGAATGGGGTAGTTGATTTTCTTCAGGAGGTGCCTACTGACTCACCCACATTGGGGGGCACCAAGATACAAACCCTGCTGTTCGCAGATGACACCGTGCTGATATCCAAAACCCCAGCGGGGTTGCAATGTCACATTGACAGATTCCAACTTTTTGCGGACTGTTCATAAATAGCTCAAAAATGAAATGTATTGCTTTCAATGGACACAAGCCTCTTAGGAATGGTCCATCATTGGGTGGAGCATCTCTGGAAAGAGTGGATATCTTCAATTATCTGGGTGTAAGATTGTCTGACAAAATGTCCTGGAGACCCCACTTAGCTAAGAGGCTTTTGTGCCATAAGCGAGTGGCTGGAGTAGTAGGGAAATACAGCCTCTCACACACTAGGCCAGTAGCCCCTGCCCTCCAGGTTTACGATGCAAAGGCAGTCAGCTCTGCGCTTTATGGAGCAGAAGTTTGGGACTTCGCCATGCTAGACGACCTCTGTAGGTCAGAACACAAATTTTTAAGAGATCTGGTCACAGCACCCAAATATGTTCCCCTCACCCCTCTATTGAGGATGTATGACATTACAACGCATGCTTTTACCACGCATGCTATTACAACGCAGTTTTTACAACGCAAACCTTTACATCGCATAGCGCTTTGGGGTGCTGGATAGTGAATAGTTTAATTTACTATTCCAACTCCAGTCCCCGTGGACACAAGGGAAGGTGTTGGATAGTAAATTAAATCTATTCCCTATCCTAGAGCGCCCCCCAGCGCAATGTGTTGTAATGGTTTTCGTTGTAAAACCTGCGTTGTAAAAGCACTGCATTGTAAAAGTTTAGTTGTAAAGGATGTTTCCCCTCTATTGATGGACGTGGGCAAGCGGTCGATTGGTGATGCAGCCAGTTTACGCCCATTACTCTTCTGGGCACAAATTAGGGGGACCCCTGAGTTTCTTCTCTATGCCGAAGCCCTCTCTGAAATTATTCGATTAGATACTGGTTGCAAAATAGGCTGGATTTCCAACATCACAAAAATTTTAATAGCTAGTGGTCTCCAAGCCTGTTGGGATAGTCAGGAACCCCCCAAGGAGAGAGGAGCCCAAAACACTTATATTGGGAATGGGTGGAGCAACGAGAGATTCGCAAGCCTCATGCAGGTAAACTTACAACAGAATTCTACCTTTGTAAGCAAATCAGACAGCTTGAGACCTTTCTCGAAATAATTCAGGTACCTAGGGATAGAATGCTGTACTTACACTTCAGGTATGACACCTTCTCTGATTGCAAAACTACAGTGAAATGGCATACAAGCAATGGTAAAGCCTGCCCATGTTGTAAAGCCCCGGCAGAAAGTATCCCCCATGTAACGTTCGCCTGCCCGGCTTATAAATCACCAAGGGCCAAATGGCTAAAATCAGTTTGCCAACAACTGGGAACCCAGGACTGCCACACGGTGCTGCAAATTTTCAAATCTGATTCCAGGCCACTTTATGCATGCTGCCCAGCAAAGTTCCTGGGCCAAGCATGGCTCATAAGGTGGAAAGCTTTGTCTACAATGGCAAAGTTTTAATTTTATATGTTTTAATATTTGCTTTTATTTTAGACTTGTAGTTGACTTGCCAATTGAGTATTCGCCATTGCTCTATTGTTTTTTAACTCTCTCAATATGTCCCATTTATTACCAATCCAAGAGTTTAGCCGACTATTTAGTTGAACCAACTGTTTTATACAATCTAACCCTGGGCATAGTTCGCGTAGTAGCGCTACGCATAGCTACGCGAAGTGCACTTCGCACAACGCGAGATATGCATAGCACTAAGCGAACTGCGTGGTGCGCTGTTCACGATGATTGCACAGTGCCGGATGCTTGTCCGCACTGTGTAACCATTAAAAACTGCATCTTGCACAGTGCGAGCTGTCGTTTTCTGCAGCTCAAGTAGATTTTTACTCGAGTTGCAGCTTTATCAATGCTGACTTGTTGTTTCTCATCGCGAGCGGCCGCAAGCATACGTGACCACTCGCAATAAGAAACCTGACCTCCCCGTGTTGAGAATCTTGCCAGGAGGTTTATTTTCCACGCTCGCGATCGGCAACTTGATGTTGCTGATCGCGAACGAGGAAAAAGTCTTGCTGGGATGTCATTTTGCTCGCTCACGGTCGCCAACTTGATGTTGTGGACCGCTATTAAGCAAAAAATTACCATGATGCTACACTACGCGTGTTTGCACTGTGCTATGGGTAATTCGCGTAGTGAAAAGTAGCGCAAACTTTGCAAACTACGCAAGAGTAGCGTAGTGCTTCGCCCAGGTTGAATACAATCCAATGATGCTACACGATTGTATCTTTTGTTTTATGAAATTATTGTATTTTTAAATTCATAGCTTTTATGACATTTTCTGTCGAATAAAGCGTAAACAAACAAACAAATATAGGTCTTGTAAGTTCACTAACAACCTGAGGAACCCAGCTCCAATACCTGAGCTAAGTATTGCAGTGGTTTTTCCTTGTGTAACGGGTATGTAGCAATTCATTTGGTAAAATATAACGAGTAAAAGATAGGTAGTAAGGAAACCAATCTATTTCCAAAGTGGGAGTTTAGAAGCAGTGGTTATTTGCACATCTCTAAAATTGTGGTTACCCATACCTAATGGGCGTGCTGCGGGCGAGGAGTAACTGTGCCCTGGTGCTGCAGATTGGCTTAGGGGTTGCCACTCAGTGCTGCTGTTCCGGTTCCTGTTTGAAGATGAGGCACCAACGCGGAACAGGAGCAGAGGCGGGCAGGTAAGTTGTCTCAATGTTATTCTCCCTTGGCGCACCCCCCACCGCGAACTCCTCCCCCGCAACCCCGTACGCCACCCCCCCTCACGAGTACTGCGAGCCGTGACTGTGTGCAATGAGCAGAGGACTAGAGCGAGCGCACAGGTTCCTGTGTTTTGATACATGTTGTGGTACAGTTTAGTTAAACAGGTCTTCATTGGGTATGTTTATTGTGCGACTCTTGGGCCTGAGATTACTTCACGGCTCTATGGATTGGTATGGGTGTGTTTATTGTGCATCTCTTGGCACTGAAGAAACTTGACGGTTTTAAGTGTAGCACAGCGTTGATTGAGGTGCCATGAACGGTGGATAGGACCGAGCACAGATTTTCCTCTGTCTGCATACAAGCTGTGGTACTGGTTAGTGGCACACGCCCTTCTCGGTTATGTTTATTGGGAGGCCCTTGGGCCTGCGTTAACCGGCTCCGAGTCCTGTGCAGCACTGCACTGACGGTCATCTGCTGTCACAACACGTTCACCACCTGTATTGTTTCCCTATACTGGCGTAGTTAGATGGAATTCGATATCCCCCATTCGACAGCCAAAAACGCTACACACTGCAACAGGCGCATAGACACACGGTTCTATTCTGGCTGCTGCATCTAAACCCACTTTCCTTTGCAGTGTAGGCTGTTGCAGTGACGAACAGCCTATAATAACACCAGTGTCTGTGGGGGGGCTGCTTGCATTCTCGGGTCTGTGCTGAGCACCCCCAGCTGCTCAGAGGCCCCAGCTGACGTGGTGTTATGTACTGGAGTCTGTCACCAGGCAATGTCGGGCCTAGACAGGCTGAAAGACATGAAACCTATTGAGTGCAGTTCATTGAAGGGTGAGTGATGTCTGTGTGAATGCAGGGTGAGCAGTGTGCCTGTGTAAGTCCAGGGTGAGTGATGTCTGTGTGAGTATAGGGTGAGCAGTGTGCCTGTGTGAGTCCTGGGTGAGTGATGTCTGTGTGAGCGCAGGGTCAGCAGTGTGCCTGTGTGAGTGATGTCTGTGACAGAGCAGAGTCGGTGATGTCTGTGTGAGCGCAGGATGAGCAGTGTGCCTGTGTGAGTCCAGGGTAAGTGATGTCTGTGACAGTGCAGGGTTGGTGATGTCTGTGTGAGCGCAAGGTGAGCAGTGTGCCTGTGTGAGTCCAGGGTGAGTGATGTCTGTGTGAGTGCAGGTTGAGCAGTGTGCCTGTGTGAGTCCAGAGTGAGTGATGTGGATGGGTAAATGCTGGCTTAGTGATGTGTCAGGGAAGGGTGAGTAATGGGTCTGAGTGCAGGGTGACTGTGCCTATGCGAATGCAGGGAGAGAGATGTAACTGTGCAAGTGCAAAGAGACTTGTCTGGCTACTCCCAGAGATGTATTGGCCAAGATACCTCTTTCTCAAATGTGCTTGAGAATGCAATATTTGCCCACTCTTTTTTCAAAATGTTCTCGTGGGAGAACCCCCGAATCCCCCATAGGTGGTTGGGTCTCGCACGCTGCGCGCGCTCGCCACAGTGCTGTATTTACGGCTCACCACTTTCAAATGTCACCAGCCGCTCCTGGGAATAGGTGACAGTCACCCCAGGCTGTCTAAACGTGACAAGGCAGAAAACCTGTTATGCATAGTATGTGGCGGGATGGCAAAGGTATTTAACTCCGAGGTTGGCTTATAGAAAAAACCTAGGGGCAGTGACCAGATAAGAGTTGGGAAGTTGTTAAATTCCTGTGTCATCAGTATTGAATTTACCAGTGACGGTCGTCTAAAGTTAATGACAACACAGTCTCCCTCAATATTCTTTTGTGGTGATCATACCCAGTCAACCCTGCGCACCATTATAATCTCACTGATATTTGCCACCCTAAGGCCTTTATGTTTGACCAGGCAATCAGCGCTTTTATTCTGCAATTAGTCCCAGGTCTCAGTTAGATTATTTCTTAGGGGGGGGAAGCCTGCTAAAACTAGGACATAGGGACATGCTGCAGGTAGTAAATTAAGAACATCGCCCTTGGTCTCCAGGGACGGCCCACTGTCATGATTTTCAGTAGTGGAAGTAGCGCTCAGAGTATTACACCTCAAATGAGCTAAATTTATGGGGTTAGTGGTAGCAGCAAGATTGGCTAAATGAGTATTAGGATTTGGGCTATTGGTATTGTTAATACACCCTATACATAATGAGGTATTCTCACTGGGGATGGGTTTAGATGGTAATCTTTGTTTTGTTTTACTGCATGTTGCACTGGCATCTTTAAAGGGGGGTATAGAATTTGGTGTTTGCTGTTGAGCATTTAAGTTCTCCACACCAGAAGGCCTAGGATTCTGAACCCCCCCACCCCCGGTTTAGTTGTGAGTTTAAGTGGGCTAGTGTGTGTGTTTGATTTATTTATCAGTGTCTCCAAGCAGTCTAGGCATTTCCAAAGTGCGTTAAAGTTCTTATCCACCAGGTCTCTCAAACGCTCACATACCATGTCCTCTACGCTGTCAATTGAGATATCACCAGGTCTGATGTGAGTTGTAGGGCTACTGTATGCTCAGTTTGCATGTGAATGGAAAGAGTTAGTGCTTCTGATAGGGTTAGATCAACAGTAGTATCCGTCGTGGAGTCAGCGGGCTCCACGTTTACTGATGTCGCAGAGGCTGCCGTACTTTGGATTCATGAGCTCAGGGCTGTGCGTTGTTGTTTAGTGCTTGGGGGTTGTTTCCTCTTAGAACTAGTTGGTTTGGCTAAAGTTCTTTTTCTCACTGTAGTTATCGGGTTTGGTGAAACATCTTTATTTGGGACAATATCCTTGATGTGAATCATGGCTCGGTCATCCACATTATCCTTATTGCCCTGGTTACTTTCGAAGTCGCAGCCACCTCTCTGGGTTGATGAGTGTCTGGTGGTGTTGAGAATTACATTTGATGATAGGGGAGGGCCAATGCAATCCACCTGCTCATCCCCTGCCAAAGGATTGTTTCTAGGTGCTACCAGTCACAGGGATAATCACCTCTCTGTTAGCTCGATTTCCATTGTAACAATGTTGACTGCTCTTTCTAGCATGCTATCTATGGTGGTGGTGGAACAGGAGGTTGTTGTGGGGGTGCGTTTCCCCATGTCACCATGGTTTTAGCACTCACCTTAACACAGCAACACAACTTGTTGTAAAACACCTCCCTGGGCGTGTCCCAGACAGCCTCATTCGGACTCTGATGGGCACAGATGGGCCTACCCCGGGCACAACCTCATTCATCCTGCACTGCAGCAGGTCAACGGCGCTCTTATGGCGGCTCCAGGCATGAGTGCAGTGTGACTTGTGCTGGGCTGCTGGGGGATGTAGTCCTGCCGTTCCCCTCACGGCATGCACCCAGCAAAGATGGCCTTTTCCCTCACGGCGTGTCTCTGTACAAGATAGCCATTCCCGTTATGGCCGGCAACAAGGTGAGTTACACCGGACCTTGGGTGTCCCGCTCAGGGGAAGTCAACGGCGTTCTTATCGTGCCTCCATTACCTTTCATCAAAAGTGGGGTAGTGGTGTTGTTCTCACAGAATCTGAGGTCAATCCATAAGCGTTTGATGAGACGGAGATTGATATGCTTGGGCATTTACACTCCAGATTATAATGTTTAGGTAGGCATTCATTCAGCAAGGTATATATGTTGGTCTCATTGATTGTCGAGAGGAACTTGTGGTTGTTGATTAACTTAATGCACCTAAATACATGATGATGAGTACAATGTGAATATGGTTAATAGCTTTTCTTTACAGAGACCGATATTAATAGCATTCTTAGTCAATTTTCTTCAGTGTTCTGCAGCAAAGTGGGTAACGTCACAGGTTCTGAGCATCAACTCCTCCTCAAACCTAATCCTCAACCAGTTGTGCATAAAGCTTGGCCTTTACCGTTAAGTGCCAGAGAAGAATTGAAAAATGTTCTTAAAAGTTTGTCTTCTGAGGGTATCATTGCACCTTGTTCTCCCATATTTTTAACGTGTTTGAGGTCAGGTTGTGTGCTGACTTGCCCTCACCCAACTGTAGCATAATGGTAGATTGCCATCCACTTCCATCAATTCATGACCTCTGGCTAATTTGAGTGAGGCAAAATCATTTTCTATGATAGACCACTGGTCAGCATGGCACCAAATTCAACTTTCCATTGAGTCCCAAGAACTCACCACTTTTGTTATTCAGTCTGGTGCATACAAGTACCTCAGGTTACCCTTTGGACTCGCTTCTACTGCCAGCGGATTCTAGAAACTTGCGGATACCCTGCTTGGAAATATCCCTTGTGTGCAAGCTTACCAGGATGATAATTCTGGTGTACACTGGCACTCGAGTGGAACACAATTGCACCCTTATAAGAATTCTCACCAAACATGATAAGTATGGAATGATGGTAAGGTGTGAAAAATTCAAATTTGCTGTTGAAGAACTGGAGTATTTAGGTAATATATTTTCACCAGAAATATCAAGCACAACTTTTCACTCGTACCTCCTAAAAATAGAGAAGCTCTTTGTTCTTTCCTAGGACTCGCAAAATATTATGCTAGTTTTGTGCACAGCTATGCACAAATTGTAGAACCTCTGCAAGCCCTCTTAAGAATAGGTGCCAAGTTTGTTTTGATAGACGAACTCCGACTACTTTTGAAGATGTCAAGAAGCTCATTAAAGATTCCCCTGCCCTACATTCATTTCAGGATCGGCACAAATGTTTTGTGACTGTTGATGCATGACTTACTGTTCTCAAAGCAATTCTGGGGCAATGGGTTGTAGGTAAAAACACACACTTGATTTAGCGTATAGTACTTTGCAACCAGCAGAAACATGTTGCAGCACCACTGAGTGTCTGTGTGGGCAGTTCGGAAATTTCTGTCATACATTTGGGTGCGAGAATTTTAAGTATATACTGACCACAAACCAATTTTTCACATGCTTAGTGACAGCGGTGTGAACAAGGCCTCTGCCAGATTAATTTGCTTATTATCTATACAACATGAGCATAATTTTGTTATCAAACACATACCTAATTTTTTTAGGGCAGACTGCTCATCTAGGATGGCTTTGAATGATGACAAATATGAAACTGAGGAGGTTGAGTGTGTGGTTGCTGCAGTTGATGCTATATCAGTGGAGAAGTGTGGCTCAATGGTTACAGCAGCAGACCCTGATGCAGAGGTCTGGCCCGGGCCCAGGGTTCAATTCCCGCCTCGGCAGCTCTTGGACTCAATTTCCCCGGACCTGATAATTCTCTCCTCGGTGCCTAGTCTAATCATGGGTACCACTCTGTGACTCTGGGCAATAGCTTGCTTAATTTCCACAATGGCCCCAGCAGCGCTTGGATGCCTGGCTTCACCTTGGGGGTGCCCAGGAGTGGACATTTCACAGGAAAGCCAGGATGGGTTACACAGTGGTATGAATACAGCGCTACAAGACCTCTAGTGCGCTATATAAATACAAACACATTTACACATATTGGAGTGTGCACCTATTTCGGAACATGAAAGGAATAATGTCTATGCTAAAGATTAAACTCTCTCACAGGTCAAGGAATATATTACTGGCAGTTGTCCTGAGTGCAGAACTCTTTCTATGGAGTTGAGGAATTTTGATAACGTGGCCAATGAATTATCTGTTATTCAGAACATGGTCATGTGCCATGATATCTTTCGTCCCCCAGAAAGTGTACAAAGAGCAATCATGCATGCATCCCATCAGGGACACCTTCGTGTCAGCAAAACCTGTCTACGTTTAAGACAGTACTGTTGGTGGAACTCCATGGAAGCTCGAGTCAGGGTTATAATTGAGAAATGTGCAGAATGTTCATTTTCAGACAAACATTGAAGAAAATTAGTCACACCACTTCATCCTGTCCCATTTCCTCAGAATCCTTGGGACAAGGTGTGTCTGGATTTCTCTGATCCCTATGAATTTTTAGCATCTTCTAATAAGTATTTAATTCTGCTCATATATTACTTTACCAAATGGATGTACTATTGTGTTTGTGGTGAGGTGCCTACTGATAATACCATTACATTTCCGCAAAGTATATTTGTGGTGGAGGGTTTACCCAAAGTTATAGTCACCAAAAATGGCACAAACTGTGTGTCGAAGCATATGTGTTCTTTCCTGAAACAGCATAGTATCTTCCATTTAAAAGTAGCATTGTACTTCCCTACTTCCAACGATCTGGTGGAAAAAGGTAACAAAATTGTTAAAGAAGGTATACAAACTGCATTATCTTCTGGATAGGATCCCCTCGTGTTCATAAGCTAGAAGGTTTGGTTCTTCAAGACGACTCCTCACTCCATAACAGGCAATGCACCCTTTGCCCTTCATAGGGGTAGGAAAGAGCATACAGGTTTGTTTCCAAATTGGCTAAGTGAGAAAGATGACCAGAATGTGGAATCGTTAGACACACTTAAATCCTGAGTACAGCAGGAGAAAATGAACATGAAAACATGATTTGATTCAGGAAAGCATTTTGAGTATCCAGTTTTGCCGAAATGATATTGAGTACTCAAAAAAAAGAGAAATGTGACACAGGGCAAGTCCAGATATTCTTTGCCTGTTGTAGTTGGACATGTGAGCAAAGGGTCAGCTCTCCTTGATGACAAAGAATGGTGGCACAAAAGACGGCTGGTTCATATTGCTCGTTCTCAGACAGCTAATATAAACAAACATGAGGTTGGTGGTTGTGACCATAGCAACCAAAAAATAATGTGAATGGTTTGAATGGCTTCAGTGTAAGGAGGGGCATTATAGAGCAGAGATGGTTCCTGCAACGTCTGCACCCATCTTGGAGCCACAATCCTGTCTAACACATGATGCTGAAATATGTCTAAAATGTCCAAGGGGCGTCAAAGACGGATGCATAGCAAGTCTAAGGATTCTGTATTGGGATACATTTTTCTTAGCCCAAGTTTTTCTTTACCATATTATTTTTCTTCATCATCAAAGCTTTATTTCGATATGCAAGATATCATAAAAGCACATACAAAACATAAAAACCACAATTCATAAATGTTACATTTTACAAAGTAGGTTACAATAAAAACATTTGTATTGCAATAAATAGTTTAAAAGGCATATTAAACATTAGCAGCTTTGTGAATATTAAAAATTGAGCTAAAACTAAGGTCATCTCGTAGCCTTTAATCTAATCAGCCAAGCCCAGCTCAGAAATTTGGCAACCCCACACACTAAGCTTGTACTAGTGTCAGCCTTGAGTATTCTAAGTGTGGAGGAATGATCCCGGGTTCCGAGCAATAAACACACGGGTTTAAGCCATTTCTGTCTGGGTTTTGCATAGGTTGGGCATACAAAGAAGACGTGAGCGATACTTTCAGTGACACCTTCACAAATTGGGCAGTCAGGTGAGGTTTGGTACGGGGGCTTCCACTTACAGGTATACTCATAGAGGGGGAGGTTTCCCAACCTGAACTGGATAAATAAGGATCTGTCTCTTGGTTTCTTGATAAAATCCAGTTAATGCTCCAAGCGAGGCTTATGTTTGTGCTGTTTAAACGCTTCAGTCAACCTTCCTTGGGCTGGGTCCCTTAGATCTTGCTCATCAACCCAATTCCAGTAAACTCGCTTAGTTTCGGCCTTGGATGAACTCCGAGCTCCCAATTAATTGGCAAGCCAGTTTCGTGCAGAAGCTTCTTTACATTGCGGATCCAATTAATTTTATGGGCGCCATTAAGATTCAAGACCTCTTTCAAACCATCTAAGTACTTTGAGAGCTCTGGGGTCCACCATAACCTAGCCCAGTATAAGAGAGGCCGTAGCCTGGCTAGGTCCTGAATGGAGTGACGACCCAGATCACTCAATAATGCTTTTATGGGGGTGCCCCTTGGAAGGGATACCAGCTCCCTAAGGAACTTATTCTCAGAGGTGATCAGGCTGTTGACGCAATCGAAACCCCACAACTCTGCACCATAGAGGGCGCTGCCCACAGCTTTTGCAGCATAGATATCCAGGGCAGGATCAATGGGCTTGGAAATGGACATACGATGTTCTCGCCCTAGTGCACCAACCATTTTATCAATGTGTGGCTGCCACTTTAAGTTTTGTGAAATCCTAATTCCCAGGTAGTCAAATTCTTTTACACGCTCCAGTGGTTCTCCATCGAGGGAGATGGTAGATCTGGAAGACTTACTTGGGTTAAAGTAAAGGAGCTTGGTTTTCAAGGTATTTATGACAAGGCTCCTAAGCTTACAAAACAAACTGAAGCGGTTCAACAACTTTTGCAGACCCACGGGGGGTTTTTGAAACCAACAACGTGTCATCTGCAAAAAGCAGGGAGGGCACTTATCACCCACCAAAACCGGAGCATCTGCGTTTATTTCAAGCAAAAAAGAGACCACACCATTCACAACTAACGAAAAAAGTGTTGGGGCTAACACGCAGCCCTGGCGTACCCCTCGGTTCACAGGTATTCTATCAGTTTTTTGGCCTTGGGATCCCCATCTAATACGGGCATAGGTGCCGTCATGCATGCGGGCCAAAAGATTTAGGATTGGTAGAGGGATCCCCATCTCCTCCAGGATTAACCACAGGCGTTCTCGGGGAACCAGGTCAAAGGCGGTTTTAAGTCAATAAATGCCAAATAAAGACCGCCTTTGCCAATGGTAACCACCTTCCAGTGGAGGAGTAACAACCTAAATGCTTGGTCAACTGTGCCTGTGCATGCCCTAAAGCCTGCCTGAAAAGGAGAGATGATGTTATTCTCCTCTACCCACAAGAGGATCCTTTCCAGGAGAACCCTGCCAAAAAATTTCTGCCCAGCGTCTATGAGACTAATTGGGCGATAGTTGGCAGGATCCTCCCTAGGGCCCTTGTTGTAGATAGGAATCACCTCAGCCGCCTTCCATGAGTCAGGAACAGGTGAACCTGCAAGCAGTGCAATTATCAGAGTAGTAAAGTAAATTGCCCAACCGTCGGCATTGGCTTTAAAAAGGTCACCTGGCACACCGTCCTGTCCTGGGGCTTTAGCAGATACTATTTTAGCTATTGCCGTAAGGACCTCTTTTTTGCCAACTCTAGTTGGTACGAGCCGTCGGGAACCAACATCCAGAGCACCGCTCAAATGCCCTGGGACTCCGGGCAGTTCATTCCCACCATAGAGTTTTGAAAAATGTTCAAATTTTTCTCTATCTGTAATATGATTTGGAATTTGGTTCGCGTCGCAGCCAGTCGATTTTCTGAGTAATGCCCATATTATTTTTGGTATTTCATCATTCTATTTTTTTAATTACTTTCAGTGCTTGTATGCTTGCATTTTGTTATGGCTGTTCTTTCTGCTGTTTAAGTGAGAAATGTTGTAGCATGTATTCAGATTCATTGGTCTCTCCTTATCGTGTGACCACAATCATTTTACATCATTAGTGGTCATGCACATGCACGAGACCACACTGTTGTTATATTTGTTCATCTTTGACTTGTGTTCCATGCACGGGCCTGGTCGGCAGCTCTATTCATTTGGCAACGTTGTTCAGTTGCTCTGAGAAATCTCATCTGCTGGTCACTCCCCATATGTGGGTGTAATTCTTATAACAAAATAAAAGTCACTTTATCCTCTCCAAGTCTCTGCCTTGTACTTCAACTCTTGAAAAAAACAATACTTAACTAAACCCAAATAAACTGCACCATCCATACAAATAAATAACGTAATCGTGTACAGAAACATATATGCACTAAAGTTGTAAAAATACAAACTATGCATAATTAATCCATTATTCAGTTATAATAAATTTAAAAATGTTTTACTTAAACACCACCTACCCAATCAACCGATAAACCCCACGATAAATAATAATTTATTAATCAAGCAAAACATCATTTTAATTAAAATTGTTAATAAATTAAAATGGACTAATATGCAATCTACTAAACACTACTCAATAAATTGCATAATGAATCCTATAAGCTATAAAAATAATTTAGTACTTTAACGTTATCTAAAAATAATTAAACCATACAGAATGAAACAAAAACATATTACAGCACAATAAAACGGCACAATTCTATGTAACTGTAAACTATATTTCAAACGTTGATATTATTGTAAAAAGTAAATAGGTGTTGCAGCGGTAGCGGTGTAAATTTTATAATCATTCACTTTATCCCTAATTTATTATAATCAGTAACGTTTTTATAACCATGAGGTTTGGGCCCATATAAACTCAATAACCACTTACATATAGTAGGTACAGCTAATAGATCTTTGGTAGAGCTATTAAGGACTTGATAATAAGAGACGGATGCTATTTGCCTCATGAGGACCTATAATGAAGGAAAAGCCTGTCCAACAACAATAATAACAACATACATTGTGTCCAAAAACTCACTAATAAAGACAAACTCTGAATATTTATCAAGGCACTTTTATGAACATTTTTTGAAAATGAATTGTCAATACACCAGTATATAAGAAATCATAATTTATCAGTTATTTCAATATTACAGGTAAGTTCACAACAAAGAAATACAGTTCATTGACAAAAACATCATATAAACAATAACAGCATTGAGTGGGGAGAGAGAGAGAGAAATAAAGGAAATAAACATTGCAAAATCAGTATGCAATTCGGTATTTTCATACAAACCTAGATCAGAGAAAATGAGTACACAGCATGCAATACTCAGAAATAGCTAACCCTTCGGCCGAAAAGGTACAGTTTGAGCAACATCAACAGCTGATGAAGTGCATAGTAATCAAGATAGTCTCGCTCAAGATTTGCAAGGATGATAGACAACCAGAGTAGCGTAGAGAGTACAGCAGAAAGGGCTCTCTTCTCATAGAAACAGCTACTGCCAAGTTATTTTCTCATGGTAATAATCATACCCCAAATGTTAAAAGGTTCAACCCCCCTAAATTTGCAATTTCACAGTTTCACGTGATTTCATTGGTAGAATTCATGAGGTGATCATCGGCTCAGTCAGTTCATCCGGATTTTCTCTGTTAAAGTTCTTTGTTAGAAATTAATGTCATCATCGCTCTTCGGAAGCATGATGAAAATTTGATAACTTCATGTCATCGTGCTTGTTAGGGAAAAGGAAAGTTACTCTCGCGAGGTTTGAGGCCTTCATAGAGAAAACATATTTTGTCATTTATTGGAGGAAATAAAACAAACGCATTCATTTTCTAGACAAAGAAAGAAAAACATACAGAAATAGGAATTAAAGATTAATTATTAAATCCATAGGTATAATCTAACTTTCCCAATAATCAAACTATTAATAAGATTGTCTCTTGTTAAGAAGATAGGATAAACAATTCACAAAACATTTTTCTGTAAGCGTTTTACATTATTACTGTTTCATATTTCTACATACATGATTCTAAATGCATATCTATTCATGTCTCTCTCCCATAACTGTGAAAGGACACTTCATACAATTCTTTATGTTTTCAGAATGTTTAAACATTGCAGCTTCTATTTTACTAAACATGTTGCGCATTTATGCCACGTTCTCATTGTACCATCGAATATTCCAATGTGCATAATACATTGTTTTGGTAATAACACAGTTATGAGTAGATTTGAGCAAGCAGGATCATTTAGCAAAAATCATGCTTCATCATAAGATACCTTGAATAATTTTGTTGACGGATTATTTGGATTCACAATATTTTGGCAACACTATTATGGGCTAAGTATATTTTTGAGTAGGCTTCCAGGGGTAACACCATGTCTCTGACCAAAACCCCACATCAAATATTTTAAACCCCTGACCTGATTGGATTGTCCTTGCCTAAAATATTTATAACACATCAGGTAGTACCTCAAACTACTTGATAAAATGTAAGGACCTGGGAATACATTTACTGTTATTTTACACAGTCCAGCATAACAAGGGAACTTCCTATGTGGCAGCATGTTGCGTGAAAGTGAGAGAGCAGCAAGGCTCCATTGTTAAAAAAGATATTGAGCATTTCTGCTTTCTTCTGTGCTGGTGCACTGTGTTATGCCTAGTGTCAATGATGGCAACTTTGCATCATAGTGAGACGGTCCTCTGTTAAAGGCAGGATTGTTTTTGCACAAGAAATTACTTGCTGCAAAAAACATCCAAAGAAGCATTCTCCTCTTTGCATCACTGATAGAAAGAGGAAATACAGAGACAAAAAGATGTTTCTCCTTAAACCGTTATCTGGAGGCGTCCCAGGTCTCCAAAAGTGTATATATCTGAAATTGTGTCAAATTCATGGGTAAATGCATGGGAATGGCAGTTCTCCACCCATGGAAGGAGTCCCGCCTTGAAATGTAATGTAACACAGCACACACAGCTGTGTTGCATTATAGTAATATTTACAAAGCAAGGGGCAATTTGCGCCACCTTGCAGGACTTTGTAAACATTACTGAAGCCTTTGCTTCATAAATCTGGATCCAGATTCACAAATTCTGCAAACATTCAATAATCTTTGTCTCAGATCTGTGAATATTTACATTTACACCAGCAGATAAAGATTACATACTTGGTAATTCTACCAATATAGCGGTTTTTTGAACATGTAAGTTTAGGGATACATAATGAACGTGGTAGCTCTCATGGGAAAAACTGGGGTGGACATTCTGAATGTGGTGAATGCCTTCAAACTCACATCTTCCTCATAGTCACAAATGTAACAATGGGATGTATATTTAGTAAGCTTAAGAAAGACTAGAAATTCATCAAACACTACCGTAGTTCATCTAGGGAGAGGAGATTTCGCCACCACCACAGTTCTTTGTGATAATGCATATTCCTATCACATTTACTTCCATTTTCAGAGATCCTCTTACAGTAATTGCAAAGGTCAGAAGTTGCCATGTAAATCTGTGACTTGCATCGAAGGCTAAAATCTCCACATTCTACAAAGAAACAAAATATGTGTGGGTCTTTCACTTTTAAAACACATTTGCAAATTGCCCCCTGCCTGCTCTAAACTATGGGGTTGATATTTGTGGAAGTGCTACAGACAGGCAGTGGTGGTCCCACCGAAATCCAGCTGAGCGGTACAAATGGCGCTTTATGGGACCGACCAATGCTTCCGACGGACCCCCATCGGTCAGATCATATTCCCCTATCAGCCCTAGTTTGGTATCCTCATAGGTGCATGCATTTGGGCAAACAATCTTTAAGATTATGCAAAATAAATGAGGAACCATAACTCTAAATGGATCCTTTCTTGCTACAGTGGAACAAAATAGCTGTGAGGACTAGTGTGTTCTAGATATGAGAAGAAATATTCATTTTTGAATTTAAGGATAGCAGTCACAAACATTTCAGCAATCGCCAATTATGTATTTTTGCTGTTGGCAAAAAACATGTTTGCTCTACTGCACCACACTATGTATTTGATGACAAGATTTTCTAGGTACACTTTGATTTTCAACAACGTTTCTTATAATATCAAAAACAGGGCTCTCCAACATGCCACTTTGAGCATAAATAAACTAACAGAGAAAAATAATTGCCATGATCTTGTACTGAGGTCAAGAAAACAGGCACCAGGAACAATGACCTCAAGTTCTGCTTGCAAATAGTTATCTGTATTTTTAGATAACAAACAGTGCTTTTGTTTCCTTCAAAGTCTTATCTTTGAAGGTCAACCCTTTCTTTCTATCAGTCGGAAAGAGAATGCATTTTCTAAGCTCTTGCCTCAAAAGATTGCTCTATACCACTTAATTTGGAACATGGAAGGCAAATGCAGCGTTCCCGATGCCTTGAGCATGTCTATGCGGAATTAAGAAAGAGAGCACTATTGTCTTGGGAAAATATGATTAGAAGTTTGAAGTGGCACAAGGGAAATTTGATTAGGTTGAGAAGTGTCTGTTAGAAAACAGGACAAGCTCTAATTTTGTGTTTATTTTTGATCCTTACAAAGCATGAAGGTAATTGCTTTTTTTAAGTGTGTGTTCTCTTCTAAAATCTAAGCTACAAAAAGATATCAATTTTGGTAAGTTATTTTTCTTCTATGGACTAACAAAAGAAGTAGATCATTTCCTTGATGAAAGAACGGCTGAAAAAAGAATGGGAGCAACTAAACTTTAGGTTGTTTATTGCTCTTTAAAAAAAAATCACAAAGGGCAATGGAGCATGATTTTTGCAAAGTCAAACATAGCGACCTTTGGTAATTTACTTTCCCTGCTAATAAAAACTCTCATAATTTGACCCTAAAAGCAAAATAAAATGTTAGATACTCATCCTGTCGACCAAGAGAACGCACTTAGGGCCATATTATCAAGAAAGGGCGATACATTATCGCAGCGTTTACCGGCAGGAAGCTGCCGGTAAAGCGACGATAATGGGCTTGATAATATGCCCTTGTGAATTCCCATAAAAGCCCAGGTTCACACCAGAACCTGGGCTTCTATGGGAATTCACAAGGGCATATTATCAAGCCCATTATCGCCGCTTTAGCGGCAGTTTCCTGCAGATAAAAGCGGCGATAATGTATTGCCCTTTCTTGATAATATGGCCCTTACGTTTAATAGCGAGAGTTCATTAAATGTATGCATCCCGCAAATGCCCCTTTTTTCAATATACGACTTTAAAATTGATCGTATTGCTTCGTGGTAGGGCATGTCTCCGAAATGTTACATTTTTGTACTTTAGCTTGGAAATAATTTACTAAAGAAAACATTACTTGTTCTACATCATTTTTCTAATTCTTTTTAAAATATATCTTTACGTGTATGCGTTTTGAATTAGTTTAATTCTATATGACTCTATGGAGATCCATGGAGATATAATAATCTACATTGTTTATTCACTAATTTGCAGATTCTAAAGTTCACATTAAAAAGTCTTGATATGTGTGTGACATTCGGTTTTAAATACAGGGAATGTGGGCTGCTCAATTGTTTCATTCAGAATTGTTACATACGGCACTCTTGGAATTAAAGAGACTAGGGTGACCAACCGTACGTAAATTTCACGGACTGCCCATAATTTGGTCCTCTTGTCCGTTGTCCGTAAGGCATTCTTTCACGGACGCCTTTTGTCAGTAATTTCGGCTATTAGTGCGAGCTGCCCCCTGCAAGCTGCCTGAGAGTTCTGTAACTCTCACAGCAGGGGTCAGCACGCGCCCCTGCTGTGAGAGCATTTATAAGAGCATCAAAGGTTTATTTTGCTACCAGCCAAACCCTGAAAAATACTCACTTTGATCTCTGGGCCTTCTCTCACGTTATATAAGTATCATCATTATATTACGATTCTTTGCCATTTATGACCTATCTGTTCTGTTCATAAAAGTAACAAATCTTACAGTCACAGAAGCGAATTCTCCCCTCTAACAGAAACTAATTCCTTGGTGACTCTTTCTGTTGCCATATTGATTGTAACATTACGAAGGCACTATCTACGTTTATTCACTAGGTAGAGGTAAGTGTAGAGTAAGAGAATTAGCCATTATTTTTGCTGCAAGCACGACTATTCCCGAATGATGTGTCTGTCTATTTTTGCAATATGTATTAGGGAGAAGATTGCCCAGAATGTAATTGTAGTAGGCTCATTTTAAAACAGTCTTTAAGTGTTTGAGTAAATAGGGTGCTTATTGGGTGATATTTTAATGTCGTCATTGTGACACTTTGAGTGACACTATCAGGAATAGAGCTGAGCATTTCTACCAATTAAGCTAGATAATTGAACACTTAGAACAATACAATGGTTTGTAAATAGCCCTTAAGTAGCTCATGATGCAAAGTGAGTTTATATAATAAAAACTTTACAGCTTTCCCTTTCACTACACGCTTCCTGCGCGGCAACACACATACTCTCTCTCTCTCTCTCTCAAATATTGCAAAGTGTTATTTTTAGTGTAGTTTTGCAAAGTGCCAAGCCTGTAAACATAATTGTATTATTAGCGAATCCACCACATTC
Source organism: Lissotriton helveticus (assembly GCF_964261635.1). Lineage (NCBI taxonomy): Eukaryota > Metazoa > Chordata > Amphibia > Caudata > Salamandridae > Lissotriton > Lissotriton helveticus. Next base: position 2,087,211,290 of record NC_136063.1, read on the forward strand.
TAATATGTTTATAGAGCGCTTGAAGTGAACCAAAACTACAATTCCCAGAATTCATTGTTTTTGAATGACTACTCTAGACTGCCCCAAACATTTCACAGTAACCAGAAAAGGGGACTTATAATCAACCGCGGCCCATGGAGGGAGCTCAGGTGGGGCAGAAAGGTGGGGCAGGGGAGGGGCAGGGTGGGTGGTGCTAAAAACCGGAATATGGATAATTGGAGGTAAGTAAACAATTTAAATAATAAAGCGAATTTCGTAGCGCATGCTGCATCGCATTTTGCGATGCAGGGCGCGCTACAAAATTTGTTTTATTTATTAAATTGTTTACTCGCCTCCAATTATCCATATTCCAGTTTTTAGCACCCCCACCCTGCCCCTCCCCTGCCCCGCCTTTCTGCCCCACCGGAACTCCCTCCACGGCCCGTGGCTGCTTATAATCAATGACCGTATTTCTCTTCAGATTGAAGGGTTGAAATGTTGAGCAAGTCCCTGTCACCATTTTAACCTTTGACCTTTATGTTAGGTACTGGTCTTGGCTACAGGGGCTCAAACTACTGAGCTACCTTACCATAGATGGAGATCATATCATTACATCTGAAACAGAATGCAGTCCCTCAAGATCTCTCTTAAGTGACAGGAATTAAAATAATCCCTCAAAGATAGAGTGTCGTATATTGAGATGAAGGAGACAGACTGGAATGTCCTCTTGAGGTGAGGTATGGAATTTGGCTCCACGAGAAGTACAGTAAACAGCCACATTTTATTTTCATGAAAACTTTGCACTTAATTTTTTTCAAGTCCAAAAACAAAAATAGGTGTAATATGATCAGTGCTTTAAATGGGCTGTTACTGTCCGGTACGGAGTATCCGAATTCACGAAACAATGCAGTTGCAAAACCTTCTAATGGACCACAGATTTATAAAGACTTTTTGAACCGGGTAATGATTAAATGAAAGCATTATTTTTTTATATTTTTCCTTTTTTTAAGTATATAGCCTTTCCTCTATGCCAACATTTTTTAATTGAAAAACTGAAGATACTGACAGAATACACTGGAGCTTGGGTGCGACGCTTGTAGATACAGGACATCACCCCTCAAACACCGGAGTCTAGGGGAGCTTTTAGCTACAGTACTTTAATCCTTACACACAGAAGCCTGGGGGAGGTTGTTATTACAGGACTGTATCCCTCACACAGAGGAGCCTGGGGGGAGGTTGTAACTGCAGGACTGTACACTTCACACACAGGATCCTGGGGGAGGTTGTAAATACAGGTCTATACTCCTCACAAACAGGAGTCTGGGGGAGGTTGTAACTAAGGTGACCAACTGTCCGTAAATTTCATGGATTGTCCGTTATTTGGGCCTCTTGTCCATGAGGAATTCTTTCACAGATGCCTTTTGTCCATAATTCCAGACATTGTTATGTTATGTTATGTTAAAGAAATTTTTATAGCGCAGCTAACACCTGAAGGTTTCTTTGGAGAGAGCTGTCACCCTGCAAGCAGCCTGAGAATTCTGTAACCCTCACAGCAGGGACCAGCTCGTGCTTCTGCTGTGAGCAGTGGCCTGCAGAAGCCCTCCTAGATGTGGCACAGACTGCTATCAGCCATTATCATTCTGTATGTCGGCCTAATTATCACATACAGAATGATAATGGGCCCTCTGCTCAGTGACAGCATTTGCTGGGGCTACCCCTGCCAGAGCCCAGGGCATGGCAAACTGCCTTTGTTTATGGACTCCTGTCACCTCACCAGGGGCCAAGCTCTGGGGAGGAGGAAGTTTCATTTTGTCGCATGTTACCCAGGTACAGCCACGGTTAATCCCTTAAACAGTCACACAAGCAGTGATAATGGTACAAATAAAATGATCCTTTATTATTTATTTATTTTGCTCCAATAGTGCAAAGTTTCTGCATGCATGCTGATATAATTTTTATGTTTACCTTGCACGTGCCCCCCACCAATCCCCTTGGGCTGATTGATCAGATCTGAGAAGCCTTCAGCTTTTGATCTTTTTTTCATATTTTTGGGGGGGAATATGCAATCGCAGGTGTTTAAGTTACACTCACACACAATAGATGCAGTTCAAGGTTGCCTCCACCTAATATAAGCTTATTTTGACTTGTAGTTGTGTTGGTTATCTATTTACTCATGTAATATTGTGCGACTTCCACTGATGTGTCTGTAAAACTTACCTTTTGTCCAGAATTTGTGTCCTGTATTCTGACCTTCTGTTCTGAATTTTGATCCTTTGTCCTGAATTTTTACACTCACTGTCCTGAATTTGCACCCTTGCCAGTTGGTCACCCTAAAAGAGACCCCTTCAATTTTAGTGGGGTATTCACTGAGCGACAGGGATAAATGTATGTTTATCGAACAAATAACTTATTTCATACAAAATTGAGATATCTCAAGTCAATGACCAATTCTAAAAGCAAATAAGTGAAGAGGTAACAGAACTCCGAGCCGATGTACAATAATCATTTTGAGTATGATAGAATTCAGAGCCACCCGAGTCACTCAGTAATGTGGGACAATAATATGCAGCAAGGTTAACTAAACGTAGTGTGCTCTGCCATTTAAGTTAAAATATTCAACATATTCCATACTATTACTATCCAGCCATTTTGACATGTTAACTCTACTATAGTAATACAAGTTCATCGTAAAAAGAACTCTACACATATCCAACAGATCCCATTCAAAATTATATTTACCAGTAATTGTTGATGAGCGCATAGTGATGACATTTTATGAACATTGCCTTTTCCACCTCCCAGAATAAAATAGGTCTTTGAAACATTCAGCACGTCAAGCAAGCCATGAAAGAGGACTGCAGATACATGCATATTTTAGCCAAATGTGTACCAACTTTTATTCTCACATCACAGCGGTATTTGGAATCAGGTTTACTGTAAATTCAAACTGTGCAGTATCTCTATCATCACATTTTAACATGAAGTAGTCGTGCAGAAAATATTGTACTTTACGTATTTTTTAGATTCTAATTTGGAAGTACTTTAATATACAAGACACCAGGCTTAAAAAAAAGGAGCGCAATATCTGCAAGCCTTCGACTTGAGTACTTTGGGGCTTATTTACAAGAAATTGGCATAGGGCAGCACCGCAAGCCTTCTTGCCGTGCTGCCCTACGACGAATTCAAAAGGGCAAGAATGCACTGTATTTACAAGATACGGTGCATTCCTGTCCTTTCAGCCAGCGCTGGTGCACATTTTGCAGCTGCACCGCAGGGCCGGCACTGTTGCACATTTTTGCAAGTGTCTGAGTTGTTGGCAGATTTATTTTTGTGGAGGAAGGGGCACCTTCCTGCACATAAACAATCCCAAGAGGCGTTTTCCTCTTTCTTTGTGTGCTGCATTGAACACATAGAACGAGGAAGAATGAGGAGAAATGAAAAAGCATTCTCCTCGTTAAACCTGCTGTGGAGAGGTGCATGGTTTTGACGCATTCCCAGATCTATGCGATTTTGTAAATCTAGTAACGTGTCAAAATCCATGGGCGTTTTGTGGGAACACCCACCGCAACACCCATGGAACGCCTCATTGACTCAGAGTAAGGCAAGGCAGTTACTTGCACTGCCCTGCCTTGCTCCATATCTACAAGGCCATGAAAAGCAAAGCAAAGTGTTTTTGTGTGACCTCGTAGCTATAGGTCTGCACATTTCTCCTCTAGAGCATCACAAAAGTGCCGCTCTGGCAGCGCAAATGTGCGGCTTTTGTTTGCTAAGTGCTACTTTGAGAACAGTATCTATGATGTAAAGACACATTTTCAAGAATTGTGGGCGAAAATATGAGCTATTTACCAGTCTGCACATTTACATGACACACAGTTTTGGAAGCCTCAAGGACTGAGAAAGACAAGAGCATTTTAGATTATATGTGCCAGACAAGGTCACTGAATTGATGTGAGCATCAAATTGGACGGCTGGATCGAGTGGGGCCCTGAGGGACTCAGCTTTTGTTGCAGAGAAGAATCTTGCATGCCTATATCTCTCTGTCATCCTTGCCAAACACTCTCGCCAATCTCTGCTTTGGGCTTCCAGTTTCTAGCTTCTAACTCCTGGCATCTGGTACCCGGCGTTGCGGTATTATGCTATGCTTGCTGTGTAGTCTTTGCATTCTCTACTTTCCTTTGGATATGAAGACCTTGCGTGAATTTTTGGGATTGCCACCTAACTTTGCTAAGACACAATGGCCCACATGCATCAATATCGGCTTTTGCGAGTTCTAAATTGCGAAAAATAACGATTCGCAATTTAGAATTCGCAAAAGCCTATGCATGAATTTTTTCTTATTTTTTTTGCAAATCGGTAAAAATCGCTATTTTTACCGAAATGCATAAAAAATGCGAATTTTAAATTGCGAATTCACAATTCCCATTCATTCCTATGGGCCAAAATGCCCATAGGAATGAATGGGAATTGCGAATTCGCAATGTGCAATTGCAATTCATCAATGCATTTCAAGGGTGGAGAGGGGGGTCAAAATGACCCCCCCCTGCACCCATGAAATGTACTTTTCAGCATAAGTTACATACACACATGTCCTAAGGACATGTGTGTGTGTAACTTCACAGTTTAAAAAATGCATTTTTGTGCATTTTTAATCAATTTCGCAATTTACCACGAAGTTGAACTTCGTGGTAATTTGCACTTCCAATTTTAAAAAACGCATATTTTTCTGTAATGATGCATAGCATTTAAGAAATCGCACAATTGCGATTTCTTAAATGCTAACGCAATTTTAGAAATCGTAAAAAAGATGCGACTTCTAAAATGGCATGATGCATCCCAACAAGCACTTTTGCATTCGCAAACGGCCGATTTTAAGGAATCGCACCGTTTGCGACTACAAAAATGCTTGATGCATGTGGGCCATGGTGAAGAGTGGATGTGAGATAGTGTGAAATGGTGCTAAGGTCCCAACATTTCTTTGTTTTGACACTATAATGTTATGTATCCACTTAGTGTACCTCCCAGTGTGTTCTAACATATTTATGGTTGGAAGTATTCCTTATTGCCAGAGGAGCAGGAAGTTTTGTGAAATTATCTTTTTATTTCTTGCTCAAAGATTCATCTTGTCCTGGTTTGGATTTGTTCTTAAATTCAATATGTGAACTCTAAGGCATTTTGCAATCTATCTATAAGCGAGTCTCAGTAAATAGTATAGTATGAATTCTAAATAAGATGCTGACTCTGGAATCTTTTCGGTATAACTTTTTTCATTTTGAGCAATAACAGTTTTGAATTGCCTTTCAATGCACTCCTAAATTTAAGGCCATCCTATTAGTGATGATTAGTAAGAAAGATGTAAATAAACTTGCATAAACAAACTTCTAAATGCATTTTGGGAAAGAATTTCCTGAGGACAGAACCTACTGTGTAAAATTCACTATTTTAAACATATTACCTTGGAGTTGTAAATGGCAGACTGACTCCATAAAGCTGTGCACAGGCCTAGATATAGCATTAGAACAATAATGTTGAGTTAGGTCATTTAAAACGTATGCGGGAACAACCTCCCATGACCTTAAATACTAGTATGATATCAAGGTGATTTTTGTAGGGGAGATGGAAATTCGGTCCATGAAAATTATGAGTGCCTACATATTTAAAAGAGGTCCTACAAAGAGTAGAATTGATTACATAATGGTTAATGTTAACTCATGGGGTAACTTAATTGACCTAAAAGTAAAGGTTAGAGATGACAGTGATCATTTCCCACTGCGCTTAATAATCCCTTTTTCGAATCCTGGACTCTGGGAAATAATGTTAACATAGGAAACCCAATCCAACCGATAGTTAGAAACAATCATGGAGCTCCAAAATGCCCATCCATTATAGGCAATCAGGAAGCTATGATAAGGATCGACAATACTTTCTCAGACGTCTTAGCCCCTTACATAGATACATCTATGCGGGAGATCCCCATTGTGCAGATCCATTGTACTATTGTAGATAAACTGAAACAGCTCTTGAGTAAAACTAAAACCCCCAGAGAACATGAGCCAGCCGGTGCTGTTAACTGCCCCCACCACAAACAATCAATCAATCAATCAGGGGTTTATAAAGCACACCACTCACCTGAGAGGCTCTCAATGAATAGGGGGGGGGGCAGCTCCGGATCAGTTGAAGAGCCAGGTCTTGAGGTTCTTCCTGAAGGTGTGCAGAGTGGGGAAGCATCTGATATTGACTGGGAGCTCGTTTCAGGTCTTTGCTGTGACGTAGGAGAAGGCTCTTCCGCCTGCTCTGCAGATGCGTGGGGTATCTGCCAGGGCGAGGTCGGCAGAGTGGGGGTTCCTTTTGGGTATGCGGAAGGAGACTCTTTTGTTCAGGTATTTGGGTCTGATGTTGTGGAGGGATTTGTCGGTGTGGGTGAGTAGCTTGAAGGTTACTCTCGTCTTGATGGGGAGCCAGTGGAGGTCTCGTAGGTGCTGGGTCATGTGCTTGTGTCATGGGGCTCCAGGGACAAGTCTGTCTTCGGTGTTCTGGATTGTTTGGAGCTTGTGTTGCAGGGTTTTGCTGATTCAGACGTAGAGGGCATTACCGTAGTCCAGTCTGCTTGCTATGAGTGCGTGGGTGACGGTCTTTGAAGGTCTTGCTGAGGATGCGGAGTGAGTTGAAGTAGGTGGAGGTGACATCGTTGGTCTGGCAGGTCATGGTGAGGGAGGAGTCTAGAATGATGCTGAAGTTCTAGGCGTGGTCTGTTGGGGTGGGTGTGTTTTTGAGGGCAGGGGGCCACCTGGAGCTAACCCACGCAGTGGGGGAGGGTCCAAGGACAAGGACCTGAGACTTCTACGGGTCTAGTTTTAGGCAGCTGTCGCTCATCCAGGCTGCGACGTCTTTCATACGTTCTTGGAAGCTGAGTCTGGTGTCTTAGGTGTTCTTCGTGAGAAAGAGGATGAGCTGGGTGTCATTGGTGTATGATACTATGCTGAGCCCATCATGTCTGATGATGGCAGAGAGAGGGGCCATGTAGATGTTGAAGAGCAAGGGGCTGATCGAATATTCTTGGGGTACTCCACAGATGACCTTTGTAGGTTCAGAGAGGAAGGGAGGGAGTCTGATCCTTTCGGTTCTGTCGGAGAGAAAGGAGCGGATCCAGTTGAGGGTGTTCCTTGTATACTGGCATCGTGGAGTCTGGCTGAGTGAGTGCGGTGTCAAAGGCTGCGATGAGGTCTAGTAGGATGAGGGCCACAGTCTGGCCCTGATCGAGTAGCATGCAGATGTCATTGGTGGCGGCGAAGAGGGCGGTCTTGGTGCTGTGGTTGCTGCGAAATCCGGACTGGCAGGAGTCAAGCATGGCGTTCAGTTCGATGAAGGTGGTCAGCTGGGCGTTGATGAATCTCTTGATGACTTTGGCTGCGAAGGGGAGGGTGGTGATGGGCCGGTAGATTTTCAGGTCCGTAGCGTCGCCAAGGATTTCTTGAAGAGGGGCTTTACCTCTGCATGCTTCCAGTTGTCAGGGAAGATGCCAGATTGGAGGGAGGCGTTAATGGTCTGGCCTAGTTCGGGTGCTATTGCGGCGGTGACTCTGTGGCAAATGTGCGGTGGGCAGGGGACCGTGGTGGCTCCTGAGTGGCTGTTCTTCATGGTCGTTGTGGTATCTTCAGTAGTAGCAGGTTGTCGGTGGTGGGGAGGGTGCTGGTGGCGGGAGTCTGTTCGCTGAAGTTGTCGTAGAGGGCCTTGAGTTTCAGGTGGAAGTAGGAGCTTAGCTTGTTGCAGAGGTCCTGGGATGGAGTGCCATCTGTGGCTTCACTGGGGGGTTTGGTGAAATGCTGTATGACGTTGAAGAGTTATTTTGCTTCAATTGCGTTGGTGTGGATTTTGTTCTTGATAAAGGTCCGCTTTGTGGTTCTTATCCTCTGGTGGTATTCATTCATGGCGTTCCTGTAGTTGTTCTCGTCTTCAGTGGTTTTCCTGTTCTGCCAGAGTTTCTCGAGGCGTCTGCAGGAGAGCCTGGCTTCTTGGAGGTTGGTGGTCAACCAGGCAGCCTTCAGGGGGCATTGTATGATGGGGTGGCGGAGGGGTGCAAGCTTGTTAGCGCAGCTGGAGAGCCAGCGGTGTAGTTCTTTGGCTGCAGAGTTGGCTTCGGACGTGGTGGCGGGGGGGTCGTGGAGGAGGGTGGTGTTGAGGTGTTCCTCTGTGATCTTGCTCCAGTTCCATCGTGGTGGGCACGGGGCAGGTTTGGGTGCGGTGGCGAGGTTGAAGGAGAAGTGTACACATTAGTGGTCAGTCAAGAGGGGCTGCGTGGTGTGGATGAAATGAATGTTTGTCTCCTGCGAAGATGGGGTCGAGGGTGTGGGTGGTGAAAAGCCGCTTCAGTCCAAGGTTGGCAAGATTGTCTAGGAGAATGGTGGAGTCAGGGTCACTGCGGTTGTCGAGATGGAAGTTCAAGTCTCCAATGAGAATGTAGTCCGTAGAGGCGATGGTGTGGGTTCAATGATGTCAGCAATGGTGGTGGCTGAACAGGTGCGAGGCCTGGGCGGCCTGTAGACGAGGGTCCTCTGCAGCATGGTTCTTGGACAGGTTTGGATCTGGAAGTGGAGGTGCTCTGTGTTTGAGAGAGGGTCACTTGTGCTGTAGGTGGAGAGTTAGAGGGGGCTCTTGCATGCTATGGTGAGTCCTCCTCCTGGGCAGTTGGGGCAGTCCTTACTTTGGATCTTGTATCCATTGGGGATGGCGGTGGCGATGTCGGGGCTGAGGTGGCTTTGGTCCATGTTTCTGTGAAGAAGATGATGTCTGGCGAGAGGGTTTCGAGCTGGTCCCAGATCTCCGTGGCGTGTCTGTGGAGAGAGTGGACGTTGAGGAGTATGCAAGTCCAGGCATCAGCGGTGCGGGCGTCTGTCATGGGTTCAGGTGTCGTGGGGGGGCTGTTGATGGTGAAGGATTGTCATCAGTGTCAGCAGGAGAACTAGCCATGGGTGGTGTTCGGCATTGATCTCTTGCAGTTGTTGTTTCTCCTGGGGTGGAGTGCGAGGAGGTTGGCAGAGTTGTAGCGGTGGGGGGTCGTAGATACAGGGTTCCTGGCACTGACCTGTGGTACTCAAATTATCCTTTTTTTTAGTATCTATTACCATTACCTTTGTGCCAGACCTGACATTAGCAGAAATCAGGCTAACTTAGTCCATATACTGCGCAGAGCTTCCCCTGGCCCAGGATAGCATGCACTTGGAGTGGGCTTAGATATTTTTGACAGGAAAATCTTTTTTTTACGTAAGCTTTTTTGTTTAATTGGTAATGCACATATGATGTCATGGTGCTACTATTTATTGCGGATTGTATATCGTTCATATCATGCAGATACTGTCCTATGGTTTCATGTTTTGTTGCCTATGTTTTTATACTTCATATGAGAGTTTTGTTATTCATTAGAAATTGTATTTTTTTTAAAGTTGACATTATGTAGATAATGCTTTATTGCATTGTTTTCACCTATGTCACAACTCTTCATATGTTTTGTCATCTGTGTTTTTAAAATGTCCATATTGAATTGTTCATGCATCTGTAGATGGCCCAGAGCTTATAATGTGTAAATCTGTAAGAGTGCACCACGTATGTCTGGTCCCACAATCAGATCAAATCAAGACTCCCCAAAATGAGTTGTCGTATTTTGTTCCACAAAGCTACCATAATTATCATGGAATGATCATTAAATTAAAGCACATGAAACCAGGTTCCCCACAGAGGCAAAGAAACGTAATTTGTTTTGGGGGTGCTAGAGAGCCAGCTTCAAGATGGTCACCACACTGTGAGGCTCTCCAGACTGGACAGACGATCCGTCATAAATCCAGCAGCCTGGGTAGACATCGTAAGACCCAAATGCAGGGAAATGCTGCACGACACCTGTGGCACTAAGTAATCACATCCACGAACAGCTGTGGAGTGTGGTCTGCACTGAAGACAGGTGACGCAAAGCCACGAGTCAGGTATGATGGCGGTCCGCATCAATCCGTGAAGGTTACAGCTGTCCTAGGGGCACCGAGCAGACATCACCACGAGGACGAGTTGGCCCCACCGCCTTCCCCTGCCGAGTATGGCTGACCGGGAAACAGGAAGAAACGTTTGGCACCGACAATCACCCCCAATATTCCTCAGCATAGAAAGAGACCCCCGCGCACAGCAGTGAGCAGAGCAGAGGCACACGGGGCTTGCAGATCTTGAGGCCGCATCTGGGTAGGACCATGAGCAGACAAGGCAGTAGCGGTTTCCTGACCAGCCTTGAATGAAGTGCAGAGGAGGTGAGCCTGAGGTCCCTTCTGCCGCAGGACCCGAGCCGCTGTGGGACCGCAGCAATGCATGTGGCTGCTCCCCTAGAGGGCCCAGAGAGAAGAGGCGGATCGAGACCATAGTAAGATCAGCTGGGAGGTTGCCCAGCACAGCACAGGCAGAGGCAGCAGAGATTGGGGTGCTCTACTGGAAGTGATGTCGTCTCCGCCCGACCTCGACAACACTGTTGAGCGACCCAGCAGAGGCAGACCCATGAGCCCCGATGCGGCAGGACCTAAACCGGGAAGGCCCAAAAATCACAGAAGGAACGGTTGCTCCTGTGGCGGCCTGCTGGATTTTGTGGTGAGGAGGCAGCAGAACAGAGCTGGAGTGAGATCAGCTGGAGGTCGCCCAGCACAGCAGATCCTGACAACACGAGCAGCATCAGCTGCAGTAACCAGCAAGAGGAGCACATAATCCCCCTGACAAAACACAGGTAGAGACAGCCGGGACCGAGAACGCCTGACTAGGTTCTGACAACACCACTAGGCAACCGGACGAGGGCGGGCCCATGAGCCTAGAGGTGGCCAGCTCTTGGCGGGGAAGGTTCGAGATCATGTTCGGAGCATCTGCCCTGGTGCGGACTACCAGGCCGGTGGCCTAAACCAGAGCAGAGTGGGTCCCACGCTTCCACGACCAAGAAGGTTATGGCTGCAGTGGGAGGGGGGCACGGTAGGAACAAACACATGCAGGAACACTGCAGACAGTGGGAACCTGAGTGTTGGAGGCAAAGTGGCCCCTGCTCCAACCTTATCTGATACAGAGCAGCGGCCTGGGTGGCAGCCCACAAGGGAGAATGTGCAGGTGGTATTTTGAGGACTGTTGCAGAGGTGCAGAGAGGTAGTTGCTTCGTGGGGCTGCCCGCCTGAGACCGGAACCGGGCCCAGAGCAGGATCTCAGACCAAGTGCAGAGGGGTGGGAGTAACCCAGCCCAATCAGTGTGCGGTACAGCAGAGAGAAGGGGACCAGGCAAAAGTGTGCACTTGCCCCCCACAGTGCCAGGTATCAGATGAAACACCTAAACATTGAATGGGCCCCACAGTCAATTAAACCATCACGCCCGACCGAGCTAGGAGCTGTACATAGGCCCAAGGAAATGCTGCCTCAGTAGCAGATTTCGATGGCGGCCCTCCTTCTCCTCACTGGGAGTAAGGCCAAGCTCATATGCAGCCCTCACCCATGTGATAACGCTGCAGCAGCTTCAAGGGACAACTCCCCACATTGAGAAGCCTCTGGCCACCCAGAGAATAGACACAGTTAACAAAACGAAATTCATACTTTGTTGCTCGAGGACAGCCACTTACAATGGGGAAGGTGGATGCGAGGCAACCAAAACTATCCTTTGAACAGTGCACACACCCTGGGGGGGTCTTCCCCCCAGATGAAGAACAGCCAGAAATAACCATGGCAGCTATGTCCACACCCAAACCGAACATTTGCAAGATGTTTAAGGACCTCAAATATTCTCTTTCGGCCATCGATGTCAAAGGTGGCTCTCTGTCAGACAGACTGGACAGACTCATAGACAGGGTCTCGGGCCATGATGAACGAATCGCCGTGGTTGAGCAGGGCACATATGCACTAGAGGATGAAGGTACCGCCATGCAGTAAAATTCGAAGTTATCAGAAATAAGAAAAAAGACCTATATATCAGGTCAAGATGCAAAAACTGTGTATCTTGGGGATCCCGGAGTCCCCAGCCATAACCTGTGTTGGGGACTATGTGGAAGAAATGCTGCAGTCCCTGTTCAGATGCCCTGAATGAATGATAACATTTATAGAGTGCAACGTTCACTCAAAGGAGCATCTTGGCACTTTTGGAAACTGGCAGGGCTGTGGGAAAAATTAGTGATAACAATCAGGTAGAAAGGTCAGATAAGTGATAGCACTTACTGGTCAGGGGCCGCAAAGATCCAGGTTTTAAACAGTTTCATGAACATGGGTTCGAACTGTGCCCATCTACTCCAGGCTTAGTTCCAAGGACCGCCATTGACTTTCCTCCAGGATATTTTCCAAGGATAATCGCAGAAGCCGATAGGTGATGTATGGTTTGATTCTGCATCTTAGGTATTTGGATCCTGTATTCTTTAGGCTACTGAAAATGATTACTAGGATTTTGAAGAGAATCCTTTTGTGAATGGGCAGCCAGTGGAGGGTTTTTTGTACTGCTGTTGCAGAGGACATCCTAGGTAGTTTTAATACCAGCTGGGCTGCCATATTTTGGCTACTGCCACTGTTTTTATGGCTGTGACAGGAAGTAGGTCGAAAAAAAATGTGAGGGTTTTTATCAAGTGGAAGCACTTGCCTGCCACTGAGAGGGCTTGCTGGTGAAAGGACAGTGCACGGTTGAATCGAATCCCTAGATTTCTCACATTGTCCACTGTGTTAAGGGGTGGTGCTGTGTCAGTCGACCACCATTGTTTGGGCATGAAGATGTTGGCTTTACCAAGCAGCATGATCTCTGTTTTTTGACTGTTAAATTTGAGGTGGTTTGTTTTCATCAAGTCCCTGACTGTGAATAGACAGTTCTGGAATTTTTCTTCAGCTGCTGTGGAAGTTTTGTCAAGAGGGAGAATTAGCTGAGTGTCATCTGCGTACGAGATGGACGCAATGCCAAACTATGCAATCAGGTTAAGCAACGGTATCATGTAAAGATTAAAACGTGTTGAGCTCTGGGCAGAGCCCTGTGGGACGCCAGAGAGCAATTGTTTTTCTGTCAATTTGAAGTTGCCTAGTGTTACTCTTTGTCTGCTGTTTTCTAGGGAAGAAATTAACCGGGCCAAGGCTTTTTGGGAGATACCGCTCTCCACGAGTCTGTCTGCCAAGATGTTGTGGGAGACTGTGTCAAATGCGGCTGATAGGTCCAACAGAATCAGTACTGCATTTTGACCTTGATCTAAGGAAAATTGTAAGGTTTCTGATGTATGGAGCACCACTGTTTCTGTTGAATGGCCAGGCCTGAAACCTGATTGTTTGGTGCGCAGAATGTTAGATTTTTGCAGATAGGCATTTAGTTGCGTGTTCACTAGCTTCTCAGCTATGTTACTCAGCCTTGGTAGCAACGAAATTGGCCTGAGGTTGGAAAGAGTCGTTGGGTCCAGCGATTTTTCAGTTATCAGGTACTTTTGCTAGCTTGAAAGAGGATTTTTTCATTTCAAGCTAGCAATTAATTAATTATTTGGTTAATGATAAGGTTAATGATGAGAATGAGAGCAGGGATCGAGAGGGGACCCTGATTTACATGATAGGATAGCTTGCCAGGACTGTTCCAGACTGATCTTCTTGAAACAGTTTAGCCCTGTTTTATTTTCTAGGGCTCTTCCTTCTGTAGGCGGGGAGTTGCTCTTCTTAAAATCTTTTTTTTGGATCTTTGATTTTAAGGCCGAAATATTCATCTATCCGGTCACATAAGATTTGTGACGGCTTAGTTTCGCATTCCAACACTTTAGGCTCGGTGAAAGATTTCACGATGTTCAAGATAATTTTTTGATCGGATGCTGCCTGGTTGATAAGATTGGAGTAGTGTGAGCTTTTTTCTATTCTGATTTTTTGGTGATATTGGTTAAGAGCTGCTTTAAATGTGATGAGCTCTTGTTTGCAGTTATTTCTCCATATCAATTCCAGTTTTTACACTGGCCTTGTAGCTCTTTTAGCATAGGGGTGAACCAGGGGACAGAGTTTTCATTGGTGAGACTTTTACTGAGTAAGGTGGCAGGCACCAGGGTGTTGGCTAGTGAGGCCAGCCAGTCATTAAACATGTAGGTATTTGTCGATGGGTCCCCTGTTAGGGTAGGTTTATCTAATTCTGCTGTTGCATACAGGTTAGGGATTGTTAGCATTTTACTCCATTTCCATCTCATTTTAAGGCCAGGTTGACTGGAAATGTTCCCGGGTTGTTTTGTGGAGCAGTCAATCCTGAAAGGGATAAGCTTGTGATCTGACCATGTTATAGTGACTGAGGGGTTGAAAATAAGATTGGTGGAATTGGTAAAAAGTCCATCCAGGGTGTGTCCTGCAGAGTGTGTGGGCCCCTCTATCTGTTGTTTCAGTCCAAGGGTATTTATGATCTCTCTAAATGTATTCGTGCTTTGGGTATCGACTGATTCCAAGTGAATGTTAATATCTCCCAGAATGGTGAAGTTGGAGTATCTGACCACCAGTGAGCTCATGCTTTCCCCCGGGGTATTTAGGAACTTGTGGCTAGATTCCGGTGGTCTTTAGATCAGTGCTCCAGCAAAGGACCTTGAAATATCTGGTTGGAGGCAGAAGCCAAGACTTTCTGCCTCCTTTAATTCTGTGATGTCAAATGTGGAGCATTTCAAAGTGCTCCTGTATATTATTGCTAGGCCCCCTCCTCTTTGCATTGTTGTATTGCATTGTATTGTAATTGCATTTATATAGCGCTTAGTACCCCTGACGAGGCGTCAAAGCGCTATTTCGTCAGATAGCACGCTACTCCAGGACCCATAGAGGATTAGTGTTGAATTAGTATAGTGAAACATGCAAGTACATTTTGAGAGGTGGATAGGTTAGTCAGTTATTTGGATTTGGAATGATAGCGGAAGGAAAGCATAGAGGAGGAAAAAAAAGGTTTGTATTTATATAGCGCTTGTTACCCCAGATGGGGTGTTGAAACATGCTATTCAGGAAGCCTATAAAGGATTAGTGGTGAATTAACATGGTGAAATATGAAAGCAATTTCAGTGGTGGATATTAGTCAGTTATTTGGAGTGAGAAGGATAGCGGAGGGATAAAAAGGGAAGAAAGGTTTGTATTCATATAGCACTTGTTACCCCTGATGGATGTTGAAGCGCTTTTCTGGCGAGTAGCTTGCCACTCCGGAACTCATAAAGGATTAGTGTTGAAAATTAATATAGTAAAATATGAAGTAATTTGAGTAGTGGATATATTATTCGGTTATTTGGGTAGAGAAGGGTAGGTGGCGGGATAGTGAAGGGAAAGAGGTTTGTATTAATATATCGCTTGCTACCCCTGATGGGGTTTAGAAGCGCAAGTAGCACTCTACTCTGGAAACCATCGGGATTAGTGTTCAATTAGTAGGGTGAAACATGAAAGTAATTTTAGTGGTGGATATGGCTTGTTAACACAAAATGGTGGTTGGGGTGCACTGTTTTAACATACAGGTCTTAGCACAGAGCAAAGGAGAAATTTGGAGGAAACACTGAAAGTCATCAGCAATGAGAGGGAAAAACTACAGAGTTTGGACTGCAAATCCCACAATTCAACATGTTAAATGGGCAAGAAAAAAAGCAAGTTTAAAACACAAAACAGGTGATAAAATATCCAATCACAGGCAGGTTAAAACTACAATTTTTAAACTGTAACAATCACTGGCAAAGACTGAAATCACAGAAAGGGAAAATCGATTTTTTTTAAACTTTTGTTTTGGGGAAGAGACAGCACTAGCCTGCCTTCTTACCACTTTCTGGACTCTGCTCACGGCAATCTGGGGCACAGGATTTGAGCAGTCTTTTAACCAGGCTTCAGTTATGAAGACAGTCTAATTTTAGGTTAACAAGAGTGTCATATATGTGTAAAGTGTTTTTGGCTAGATATCTAGCCTTAACTACGCCGCCCCTTACTTGCTCAGAGTCCTCTAAGGAGGCCTGATTGGGGAGTTCATGATTGATCTTGTATCTGCATTTTAGGCAGGTTAATTGGCCCTTTATATTAACAAGGTGTAGATGAGTTTAACACTTACTAGGTTGTGTGTTAAGTGCCAGGATTTCCTCTTTTGAGTAGGAGAGACCTGGTAAGAAACCGGCAGCATCTCTGGCCCTGGCCGCGTCCAACTCACGGACAGGGGCAGATGGGCTTGCCTTTGGCACACCTTTGGCCCACCAGCAATGCACTCGCTGTGCATCTAGCTCAGCATGCCCTTTTATTGCTGGCCGGATGCGCACCTTTGACCTCCGCCCTTTCCTACCAGACGTACCTGAGGTAGGGGGAGTGTCTAACAAACCCTCTACACAAAAGGCAAAAACCGTGGCAGAACTGAGGACCCAAGTCGTACCAGCTAAAGCAGTGAGTATACCCAAATATGTAGAGGTCTATTATTGATTGCCCCCGAACTTGTAGTTAAAAGATTGCCCCCGTAATGTATTTAAAGTAGAAAGAGTTAAAAAAGAGTAAATACTACAGTAAGAACGTATCGCATTTATATCCAATAAATAATCAGTTCGCCAGCAAGAGAAAGAGCACTGAAACCTCCCACACTACCACTCACCTGTTCCGCTGTGCATCCGGCACAGCATTCCCTTTTATTGCTGGCTGGATGCGCACCTTTGACCTCCGCCCTTTCCAACTGGAAGTATACGAGGTAGGGGGAGTGTCTAGGAGCCCCTCTGGGCAAACGGCAAAAACCGCAGCAGAACGGAGACCCCAGGTCTCACCAGTTAAAGCAGTGAGTATGCTCAATTACGTAGAGGTCTATTCGTGATTGCCCCCTAACTTGTACATAAAAGATTGCCCCCCGTAATATATTTAAAATAGCAAGAGTTAAACCAATGTAAAAACAACCGCAAAAACGTATCACATTCTTATTCAATAAACAAGCAGGTAGGCAGTGAGAGGCAGAGGACTGAAACCTCCCACACAACACACTCTGTCTGCATTCTCCATAGTTGAATGAGCCCATAGATAGAGCTCTTGGCCCGAGACCCCTCTGGGGCCCCTGCGAGACTGATAATTGTGCATCTATTAGAGACTGAGAGGTTGTCTTGCACAAGGCCATAATCCTACAAGAGAGGAGATATCAGGGCGATGGCATGTCATTTTTCCCAGACTTTACACTAACTGTTCATGCAGCCAGGAGAGTTTGTGCTGGTGAACAGACTGTTACAGCAACCAGACATCAAGTATTCTTTGCACTTTGTATCTTTCACTCCAGCAAAACCACGTTTTTTCACCGCCCCCAAACTTGCAGCCAAATATGCACTCAGTCTCAGGCCACCCAGACAGACCGCACGAGCAGAGCAAAATGCAGAGGAAGACGATCCTGTAAATGAAAATGACTGAGGAACTGGGTGTAGCAAGTTGCACTCTGTTATATAAACCCTCTGTTTGTCTGGGAAATGCCTCCGCCTGTTCCTATTTCATATTGGCATTTCCCCTTACCGCAAGGGGAACACCTGATTAGGCTGATCTCGGTACACAGCCCTAATGTAGATGACCCAATTTTAATGTAACACTTAACCCGGACAAAGACAGATCGGGCGACTCCTGCCAATCCAATCTGTGTGCTCTGGCACAACTGAAGACTCTCATGGCGGACCATGAATTGGTAAATGTTTGGCATTGCCGCCACCTGCACAAATCTGAGGGCACGTGCATATTCACCTGGTCCAGAATAGACTTCTGGCTGACCTCGAGGGATGTAGATGCCTGAATATCCAAAGCCACCCACCTTGCATGCACCTTATCCAAACATGCTCTGGCGCAAACTCGAGTTCTCGCTTCCAGACTCTCCCAGCAGGCCCTTCAGCTGGAGACTCCCCCCCGGGGCACTCCGGGACCAGGTTTTCAAAGACTCGATCTGCTCTGCCATAGTAGAATACTTTGGAGTTAATACAGGCATAGTAGACTCCTCCTCCACACCACGGGAAGCATTCAAAACTGTCATTAGAGTTGAGTGTATCGTCAAGCAGGCGGGTGTACTGCGCTCACTACGAGGTGACCTCAGGTGCCTCGAGAGAGAAATGGGGGTGCCAGAATTGGAATATTTAGCTACTAACCAGCTGACGACCCTTGGAAACATCAAGGAGAAACTTGTAAAATTTCAGGAAGCAGCCCATAGAGAGACACATTATTTAGGGAAAGAGACACATGCCTGATGTTATGGTGAGGGGAACAAGCGGGGAAGAGACTGGCTGGCCTTTTAAAAAAACTGTGGGCCAGTGATTAGATTAGCAAGCTACGCACTACAGAAACTGGGATCTCGTTGGACAGGACGCAGTACAGACCGAAATTCTATCATTTTACTTTACACTATATGCCTCAAAACAATTGGCCGCACACCCTGATGTGACTCCCTTTCTAGACTCTATTCAATGGCTGTGGCTGAGTGATGGCTAGTGTAGATACCTTGACGAGCCGTTCTCGGAGGAGGAAGTCATTTGAGTGATCGGAGCTATGCCCGACGAACGGCCCCCAGTTTACAAGGAGTTTTCCCCACTGCTAGCTCCACATCTCCTCAACATGTATGAGGAATCCCTGGAGTGGTGCACACTCCCCTTTCCTGCAAGAGGCATTCATTGTCTCAATTCTCAAACCAGAAAAGGACTCGCTGTTATGTCACTCCTACGGACCCATCTCGATGATCAACTTAGACAATAAAATTCTTGCAAAACTGATAGCCTTCGGGCTGCTCCCGTTACACCACATGGTGCTGAGACCTGATCAATGCGGCTTTGTCTCCGACAGGGGCACATTCCACAACCTCCGCACCTTTTTCACAACCATGTAAGAAATAGATCCCTCCCTCCCGGCGGCTCCGATCTCCCTGGATGCCATCAAGACCTTTGACACCTTGGAATGGACATATCTTTTTGCACTCCTCTCTCGATTTGGGGTAAGCCCCTCTTTTAAAATAAAAAAGTCACCGTGCTCTACTCTGCCCCAACGGCAAGACTCTGGATAAATGGCATTATCTCCTCCCAGCTCTGTGTCCAGTGGCATGAGACAGGGGTGCCCGCTCTCACCCCTTCTCTTTGCCATGGCCATGGAGCCTCTGGCCGCCGGATTAAGGCAACATCATGCACATTGTGGGCTCACATTCACACCACTGGTAATACTTGTTTCCATGTATGCTGATGATGTAACCGTGTATATCAAGTGCCCAGCTGAGAATCTGGACCCCCTATTACGCAAAATTATTCAGTTTGGTGGTCTATTGGGTATCACCATCCACTGGGGAAAGTACATTTTTTTCCTGCTGACCTCGCCCACCGTCCAGGTCCAGTCGGAATTACCACTTAGTTGTGCAGAGACCCCGGTGAAATACCTGGGTATCTGTCTCAACCGGAATTATGAAGAACTATGGTGCTGCAACTACAGGGAACTCATGGAATGTTTGAGAGCAGGTTGGCCCACTGGACGACACTCCCACTGTCTCTAATGAGGCAAATTACCATAACCAAGATAGTGGTGCTCCCCAAGTGTCTGTATGTTATTGTCAATCTCCCGCTTAATTCAGGCACAGATTGTGCTTAAATCTGATCACTCTTGCCTGGGTGGGCAAGTGGACCAGAGTATCCTGGGAAACCCTGACACTTCCATTCGAGCAAGGTGGTCTCGGGGCGGTGGACATGGAGCTATATCACAATTGCACACAGGCTCAATATGGATTCTATTGGCTATATCCGACCCAATTAATGGCGCACACAATGCCCGCGCACAACCAGGTGGACCCGATGCCATTACACATGGCTCTCTATCGGCCTCAATCCAGGCCCTGGGCAGAGGTGAACACAGTGGGCTGCACAGTCTGGGCATGGCGGGAACTTGAACGCAGAGCACACCTTAAGACAATGTATGCCCCCTCGATACCTTTGGCAAGACTTAACATGGCTTAATGCTGCCTTGTAAATTAGTTATATTTAAGGTGCGTGACCCAATATACCCGTGCGAGCTTGGGCTAGAATTCGATATAGTAAATTGCCAACAAGGGGATTTATTTGATAATACCTAAGTAACAGGCGGTTGAACGATCTGAATTGTCAAAACTTAGGACTAACTTAATTCAATTAAAACCTGTTGTTAATCTAATTTGTCACTTTCAATTTTGACACAGTGGTAAGTACTCACAGAAGAAAAGCTACACGGGAAATAGATTTTATAGAAATATCACTTCATGTAAAGTTTTTATCATTAAGGGTACAATTTAAAACAAACAAACAATGAAAGTAAATCAACAATATACAAATGGACAAGAAGTAGATCAATTGTTCTTTAAATCCACTTGCGTTGTGTTCCACTCTTTATAGATAAATGACAGCGAATCTTGCTGACTATACACAAAGATACCGCTGTACAGAATAAATCTGAGTAGAAAGATGTGGACAAGTAAGTCGACGTTTCGGCCTTATAATTGTAAAATCCTTAAGGCCATCTTCAGGACCTTCAATCTTTTGAGAATGATGACCCCCTGTGTATCCACTTGATCGTCACCAACCACGTGGTTCGTGTGGGACAAAGATTTCTAAATATCCTTCTTATGTTGAGGCTTGGACACGAAAACAAGATTGATATAGCGTGCTTAGTCCGCGTCACCAGTAAATGTTTCAATGCAAAGCAAAACTTCATCCGGCGTGGCGTAGTCTCACGGGATAATTAGTGTAAATTAGGCCCCTTTTCCCTCTATGCTTAGTGTGAAAGGGGTCGGCAGTGGGTGTTGAAAGGTGTGGACAGTCGGTGTTGCGACAGGTGATCCCCGCAACACCTACTGATTTTGTCATTTTCTTTCCTCCATGTATAGATCTTCTCTTCTGCATAGATCTTCTCTTCTGCAAAGAAGTGGAACCTTCATGGTGCTCCTGCTCTGTGGCTAGCCCCTGCTCCCAAGGCAGACAATGCCAAAAAACTGTACTTTTGTCTACAAATAATTTAGGAATGTGTCCATGGTTGCCATTTTGGACTTTAGCCTAGATAATTATGACTAACATGGGAGGCTTTTTGCTACTAAAGAAGACTGATGACGTTAACATAACTGTTATATTCCCTCCATTACACATGTACTGCACATTTGGACTTGAAAAATGGTGTTTGTGTTTTCATTTTTACCTGATTCCCTTTACCCATTGAATTGTTGTTATCCTAACTTTCTCTCCTGAAAGTTGTAAGTTTGATTGTGCTATTATCAATTTCCATCGTCAACAGATCTTACTCTTTGTGGGTGGGATGTGGTTCATGCATTGGTAAACTGTTTTAGAGGGAGGTTAAACATTTTTACTTATTTGCCCAAACTATCCCCTTATCTGGGCCAGAATAAGATACCAAACTGTGGTAAATAAATGTAAACAATGGTAGGCCAAACATAAGCAGTGTAGACCTTTTTCATCCAGAGTCTACAGTTTAGTTTACTAAAGCTGACCTCCTTCTGTGTTGTGGCAGGATTGTTTAAGTGCAGGAAGGGGTAGCTTCTTGCACAGAAACAATCCATTAAGGTGTTTTCTCTTACTCAGTGTGCTGCAGAATAAATGAGGAGAAATAAAGTTATGTCTCCTCGTTACACCTCACCTCAGAAATTTCGCATATGGTTTTGTGCATCCCCAGGTTTGCTTGGTCTTGTAAATCTGGGGAAGCAACAACATCCATGGGTGTTGCATGGGAACACCCACTGCAACGCCCATGGAAAACCTCCTTAGTGCAAAGTAAGGCAACCCAGAAATTTGAGCTGCCTTGCCTTACTCCAAATCCATGAAGCCATTCAAAGCCACACAAAGTGGCTTTCCATGGCCTCATAAATATGCTTTGTAGTTTGCCCCACTGGAGCGTCAAAAAAAGTGACACTACGGTGCGCAAGGGGCTCATAAATATGCCCAAGATGAGGACGGTAGGGCAGTACACAGATACTACAAATACTGACTGATGGGATTGTGGGAGCTCTCGACTGACCTCAATTCATGAAGGCAAAAGTAATGCATCATTAGTTTTTCGACACTGATTGCAGGAGGTTAGACTTGATGTACAGGTAAGACAAACAAGTCAAATAGGGAGAGTAGATTAGAGACAGGACAACTAGGGTGAGGCATTGTACAATTTCTGTGTGATGGGCCATGTTTGGGGCACAGTATCTGTTCTGATGGCAGGTGGTAAAGAATCCTGTTTTGCAGATGGTATTGTCAAAAGAACAACTAATCATAATAATGATTAACCATTATAATAAAAAGTTTAACTCCTAATTGGGAACAAGTATTTATATTTACCAAAAAATAAACCCACGCCTCCCTCCCACAACAGGCCTTCCCCTTTTCCTAACCCATCAAAAATGCTTCTATCCCTATTTGGAAATAAGCAACAGGGGAACCCTACTCATGTGGAGCCTGGGTACTAAAGTATTGAGGAAACAACGGCTTTTGTTGAATAGTAAGGAATATTTCTAATAGTGTGAAGCACAATGGCAATGCAAAGGGTTAGGTTGATGCCAGAAAGAAAGCTGGCACCACACAATGAAGGTTCAGTAAATTAGTGAAATTATTTATACGGAGAAATAAACAATTGACAAAATATATACGTGGGTGTTTCGAAGAGAGAAAGGTGCTATAGAATGGCTAAATATTACGCAATAGTGTCTGGTGTCCCAGTGAAAGAAACAATTGAACCTAAGCTAAACAGTGAAATTTAAGGTGACATTTGTACAAGGTTTCATTTTTGAAACATTTAGGCGACCAAGGGAAATGTAACAATACGATGCACAACACTTATTATATTCATAAATACTGCGTTTTGGTTCACCCTTTTGAACTGTCAAAGGCGTTTCGACCCAGTTAGGATATTGTTTCTCTTCAGGACCTAGCAGTGTTGGGACACCTGAAGGAAGGCCTATCTTGCCTGGTGTAAGATGCAATGGCACCGTGAAAGTAGTGAAGATAAAAACTCACAGGGGCCCCTAGCGGGTACCCTGGTGTGGGTAGTGGGAGTGAGGCAGGCGGATGGATAGATAGACCAAGAGAATCAGCGCTGTAAAATCCCAGTAGGTTTTGAGGCACTTGAAGCGTGTGATGGTGCTCTGTGTTCGGGGGAGCGGAGTCTTTCGTCGTAGTAACGATAAAACAGCCGGTGGCTCAATGCAGAAAATTAAAGCGGTATGCGCTGAATGGGCGCTCTGTGAGCTCACCAGGGTACCCGTCCGGGTCCCATGTGAATTTTTATCTTCGGAAGAGACCCAATATCCTAACTGGGTCAAAACGCAGTCAACCGTTGACCCCTCAGTGGAAAAGCGCAGCAGGTGCACCACCGGTGCACCGAAGGCGCACCAAAAGCAAGCCCATCTGCACCCGTCCGTGCAGATGGGCTAAGAACTAAGAACCCTGGATCTCCTTTAATCCTCAGCAGCACCGACAGCAAACTCATCGCATTGGACCCCAGACACTGCAACAACTTGAAACACTCAGCAACCAAATATTTCTCATGCCTTGATTGCCTCTTCTCCTAAAACAACGGAGCTCCCGCATATGCAACTGCCACATCACACCTACCACAACTGGGCAAATCCACTGCCTTCTACTCAACACCTGATCACTTGGCAAACAAGTCACCTCCATCCTCCCCACCTAGACCTTGCTCAACTAAGCCATGGCTATGCCCAATAGATACAAGAACAGACCGCGGGACCACATCAACAAACGGGGAGGTGGGATCCTCATCATCCACAAAGAAACCATGCGCTGCACCACAGCCACAGACGACACTGTGATTTCAATTCCACTCTACGGTAGGAACTGCGCATTTGTGGACAGCATAACCGTTGAGATATTGCCAGACTGAATCCATGCACCTACTCTGGATATGTTGCCCAGAAAATTCACAGTGCCACCATAAGCCCCCCTAAACCTAGGCAGGCAGGCAGCAAATGGTTCTACCAACCACTGAACATGACATCCCGGATCTCTCAAGAATCATGGTAACAGATGTAAAGCCTTTTTGCTCAGTCACTCCTACTCTCTTTCCCTCATCTACAAGGAATACATAGAAGAATGTTTTCAACATTTATTGAACCTACATGATTCTTGTATAAAATATATACGCTGCAATGATCAATAGACATAAGCAAATGAAAGTTATTAAAAGTGTTAGGACAGTGAACAGAATGAAAAGTTCCACCGTTGTGCTAAAACAATGTATGTATGCACGCATATAAAACAATATAGAAAATCTGTTGTACTCCTACTACATGTTCCCTAACCTAAGTGTCTAGGGCGTGTGTGCTTGTTCTGCCAAGAATCACCGTACTGGATGATCCAACCTATATTACCAGAAGGGACAGAATGCAGGTCCCGGTCATGGTCACAAGCTGGACACCACTCGCAGAGATAGCAGGCTTCTGGGCTGAAGCATCAGCATGTAGAGGCCTCATCAATGACAGTGAAGCACTTCCCTGCCAACACCTGTAAATGAATGTTCATTCATGACAAATGGCATCCTTGCCTTGTGCTGAGACCACGGCAGGTCCCCAGTGTTTATGTGTTATAGATAGTTGTGTTGACATATATATGAAACAAATGTTCATATTTTAACAATATATGTATTAACCCTGTAAATGATGAGTCAAGGTATCATGAGAGTATTCTTGCAAAGTTCGTTTTTAAGTAGGTATAGTTTCCTAGAACTAATCTGTATTGTCACATTGCAAATGTGTGATAAAAGTAAATTGGACAAATGACAACTTCGCAAGATCATGAAACACCTCAATATTCAGCCCAAAACAAACAGCAAAATCACCATAGCAGGCACTCTCACCTACCAGGCCCAGGACCACAATTCCTCTCTATTGCAATGTCATCCCAGAATTCATTGCACCACAAACAACTGACACCAAACGCTACATCTTCCTCGCAGACCTCAACTTCCACCTTGGTGACCCCCATGACAGCAACACAGCCAACCCCCTCGAGAGCATGAAGAACATCGGCCTCACCCAGCTAATCACCAACCCCATGGATAATGCTTGACACATGCTCAACCCCATCTTTGCAGCCAGTGACAGAGTCAAGTACAGTCATGCCACCAAACTCACCTGGTTAGACAACTCAATCATCCACTTCATCATCAAAGCAACCCCTGGCACCACTAACAAGCCATCCAACACCACATACCGCAGCTGGGACAGAGTATCGGAAATTCAATGGACCAACACCCTTAACACTTCTATACCTGACACCACAACCAACCTGGAACAGGCTGCAAAGAATTTCACCACCAGGATCTCTAACAGTGTGGAAAGAATACCCCACCAAGCCCACAAGATCCAATAAACACGGCAGTTGGTTCACCTTGGAACTGAGAACCAAGAAATGAAATTGCAAGCAACTGGAAAGGAAATGGTACAGCAGCAAGGACCCCACACACCACATGACCCTCAAGACAGCACTCAACCATTACCGCCTACTCTTTAAAGAGATTAAAAAAGTCTCCTTAGCTGACCGCATCAAAGCTAGCTCCAACAGCAGAAAAAACTCTTCAGAATTGTCAAGGAAATCTCTAACCCCACAGCAACCAAAAACATCATCACCACTTCCAAAGACTTCTGGGACACCCTGGCTGACTTCTTCCATGACAAGGTCAGCAACCTGACGCTGCCGACATCCTCAGCCTCCTCGATCACAAGGATGCAAACCTTGTCCACTCAGGAGCTGTCATGGACCCACGTTCTCACCACATGTTCAACCTCAGAAACAGCGCCATCAACAACAGACGCACCACCACATCAACAAATCCATCACCTTGGATACCTTCCCAGAAGAGTGGGAACAAGCGGAAGACAAACCTCTCCTAAACAAACCCTCTGCCAACCCCAAATGAACTCAAGAATTAGCAACCCTTCTCAATGCTAACCCTTTCCCACCAAAGTCCTAGAAAAAGCCATGATCTGCCAACTCATGGAATACCTGGAGAACAACAATTTTCTTGCCCCAATCCGGATTCCATTCAAACCACAGCACCAAAACCACCCTCATCATACCCACTCATGACATCAAAAACCTCCTAGGTCTGGGGAGAGATGGTTGCCGGAATCCTACTCAACCTCTCAGCTTCCTTCCACACCATGTCCTACCATACCCTGACCCTACCACTGCAACTTGATATTTGGAAGGAGCACCCTAAACATACCCCTTCCAAATACCAATTTGGAATTGGGTCACAAATGCAAATTGGTATTTGGTAACAATTAACAGAATTGCAATTTAGTGTTTGTACATTTTAAAAAGTTGTTTGTGGTCTCTCACAGCCTGATTCTGGGAATCAGGCAATTTGGGACCTTAAAAAACCCATAGTTAAAGCCAGGTTTTTCCTTGTCAGCTTAGTGGCTAGCCCAATAGGTGCTGGAGTCCATAGATGACATTTACTTTCCTACATCCTATACAATGTCCTTAATGGGAAGTTAGATGCGCCAGTTGATGAGTATTCAAAAGTCTGTGGGTTTTTTTTGCATTAGAGAGCATACTCTGAGGACTGGAGAGCAGTGTCCCACTGAGCAGGGTTCAAAACAGCAAGGCCAGTTGGCAAACAAAAAGGGGAGATAATAAAAAATAGGAATTATCTCCCAGATGTTATGAACAATTAGTAACTGGATGTTATGAGACAGGAGGCAGGGCGTTGTCAAGGATTGGACACTAAGAAAGCCTCTTGGATCCTGTTTTTGACTGCATGAGGAAAGGACGATCCTGCACAGTAGCTACCATGCTACTCCGAGGAAGGAACGAAAGCATGTGGTAAAACTTAACTAGTTGCTGCATAATATTACTAGCTGAGGAGCAGGTCAGTAGACACTATCCTACCTCCTACTAACCCCCTTTATTTTAGTGGGCAGACCAAGAACGATCATCAATGTCCAACCAGTTAGGAATTCTTCAGTCCTGCCACCACCCTTTAAGCTCTGCCGTCTGAGCAACATATGGAACACTTCTCAGGTGCGGGAGCACAAGAACAATTCAAGTGGTCAAAGTCTACCCTCTTAGTTCTCCACAGTACTCTCAGCACAGATGTTGGCAAAGATGTAACAGTATGATCCCTCCTGAAGGTTCAAGTTTTTCCAGGTGCAGCTGAAAGAAAAAAAAGCTAATAGGGATGCAGGGAACTAAAGAAACATCTTCCCAAGAACACTCACTCAGAGGATAACTTTTTTCAGTAGATCAGAAATTGAAGCTGACCTTGATTTTTCAGAGAATCACAAACCGCATCTCATAACATGGCGGTCCTCGTTTCATAATTGGCATATGTTCAGTCAGAAGCCAATGATAAGAATCTGGACAACATGTCTTACATTGCAATGAATGAGACAGACTAAATGAGGCCAAAGGAAAGGCCACATGATTGGTCTCATAAATGTGCAATAATGGGCAAAAAATATATGGTACAAATTTAACTGGCAATGTATAGACTTTTAAGAAAATGAGAAGGCAGACAACATACTCTCCAGGAGCTAAACTAGCTACTTTGTATCAGCATTTATAACCTCATCTCTTCTTTTGGACTTTGTAATGTTGTAAGATTTCAGAAACAATTTATCCTTGCTTCTGTAATTGATTCCAATAATCAGTGCTGTAGGAACCGAAGGATCAATATGACATGTATATGAAATACACTCTGGGATAGACACGTCCCAGGAAAAAAATGAAAAGATAATTGTATGGTAATATGGGTCACTTTATTATAAGACAATTCTGCACTTGTTAAATAGGAAGCACAATTGACTTGCGATAAATTGCAGAAGCAACATCAGTATTGCTATAGACTTTGGTTAGTTCACTCTTCTCATTTCACTAAGATTGATAACCAAAGAAAAAGCATTTCAAAACTCAATGATTGACCTAAACAACTACAAACATATAAGGAATATATTGAGCATCTCTCTCAGAAATGATACTATGAAGAAATTTATGAAGAATAAAAATATTACTAAAAAAATATTGGGTCATTTCTTCATTTGCTGCCTTTTTTTTCCTCTGTCCTTTACCGAAAGGGAAGGGTGTCTGGTCACTTATCCTGGAATAGCATTTGGCAGATTGGATCAACTCTAATGACTTTTACTATTGGATTGTAAATAAATTGAAAAACAATAAAGGGATGTTAGCTGTGCTACACAGAGATTGAAAAGAAGGAGGTATGAAATGCCTGGAAATGGAAACTTAGAGCCCCATTAGTATGGCGGGCGGAGTTTGTCCGCCCGTCATACCCTAGGGAAACAGGACCTGAAGGTGCGGCGGTCCCGCACTCCCGATTAGTATGCACCCGCCGCACTGGCGGGTGCATGGAGCATCTGCAACATTGTGGCGGGCGGTGCAGAGAGCACAGCCTGCCACAATGCCACAGCGGCAGGATGTGCGTTTCAATGCACAATGTGACAGGCACTGCGTGGTGCCTGCCATGTTGTTAATTGAAAGGCAGGGGGGTGCCATAGGTACCCCCCATGTGCACCCCCAACCCCCTGGAGTTCCTGGGGGCCCGCAACGGGCCCCTGTAAGCAGACCCCCGCATGCCTTTCCGTGGCAGCAGGCATGTTGCCGCCCACATTCTAATATGGCTGACGGTGTCTAACAGGCACCGCCACCTTATTGAACCCTTTTCCGCCCGGTCAATTTGTTGAACGGGCGGAAAAGCAGTGGACGGTCTTTCCATCCGCCGCGGACCCCCAAGCCATTGTAATATGGCGGGGGGTCTTTGCTGCAAGGATGGCGGGTGGATCGTCCCCGCCGGGCCAGCGGTCACTACAACAAAGACTCCCACTTAATATGGATGTAATAGGTGACAATAATCCTTAAATATTTATACTGACTCAACAGCAATCTAGACAATTCTTAAAAAAAATATGAATTGAAAATACATACATGCAAGAAGCCCCTATGTGCAAATGAAATAGGTTTCAAAACCTTTCTGCTGATATGGATTGTATATCATGAGACAGAGGGTGAACTGTAACATACAGGAGATTGGTTTTTAAATGGAAAGATACTTACATGTAGATCACACGTGATTCTGGGTTTGTGAGTATGTCACTGTTGCAATACGATAGACTACTAAAGGCAGGGAAAATACCTGGCAACAATTCACTGAGGAACCCACGTCTACCAAAATGCTTCAAGTAAAATTTGACATGACCACTAAACATGGGTTACACAAGTATGATAACTAAAGATGGAGAATGCACATTACTCAAGGTTAAAGCATTAGTTGAAAAGTAGCACAAAGAAGAGATTAAGGAGACCAAAAAAGATAAAGATAGCATTATTGAGGGAAAGGGACAACATTCATGGGACAAATATCCCAAATCCAATAAAAACAGGAAAGACATCTGCAATTTGGTATAGAGAAGCCTTGGAATGGACTCCCGCTTGCCATCTACAATTACAAACACTTTATGGGATTCTGCAAACTTTACAATATTTTACTTTTCCAGCAATAAGCTGTTCCTCTATTCTTGACATGTTAGTGCCAGGAAACTTTAAAGTATTTGCATGCTTTATAATCCCAAACCAAATAAAATGTAGTGTACACATATTGCTAGGTAGTGAAAAAATATGCAAGGAGTTTGAGATGGCAGTAGTAATAAATGTATAGTTTGTTTGTATTATGCTTTAGAATGTTTAAGAAGGAACATAAACAAACAATGCTACAGGTTATAATATTAGCAAGACACAGAAGAGCATCTAAGCCTATGTGGTTGGAATCACAATTTGTTGATGAATTGAGGAAGGACTTTAATGAATAATATCTGGCTAAAGATACACAATTGTTTCATGTACAGAAATATCATAAACTATTGGAGGACTTGGAAACAAGAAAGACATTTTAAAGGGATCTTTTATTCCCACAAAATGACAAACCACCTTAGAGTGATTGTTCAATTTGTCATGACACAAATATAGAAACAACTATTTATTCATAGCAACGATACAGACCATGGCAATAAATATGATGTATGCCACCTTAGATAAAATAGAGTTCACCATAAATGTGGTTGTTATATGTTTACAATGGTTTCGAAACAAAATTAGAAAAGATTTACTGTGAAATATGTTCTGAACATCTGAATGAATGTAATAAGAAAAGTGTTAGAAAATCTACACAACTGATAGCAGCCTGACATAAAATTGCCTGTTGCTTTCAGTTTCATTGGTGTATGGAAGCAAAGTGTGGCCCCTAATCACCGATTTGGAAAGGTACCAATAAGTGATATCTTTCCATAATGGATTCCTTCTCAGGGATCAATGCCGGAGTGTGATCGCTGAGCAGACATTTTCACCACCTGAGATAATATCACAGGGAACCATGCCCTTAGCATGGGCTGATGCTCTCCCTCCTCATGATTGAGAGCCCAGTATGCTCTGATTTCTTTTTCAAGGAATGGGATATGCTCCTCCAGGCAACATGCCATTTCACCATACCAAGGACAATTCTTACGTCCTCCCCAGAGAGGGAAACCTAGGGGTTAGCCCTACTCTGTCCAACACAAAGGAGCAGAAATCCTGCTCAGCATTAAGGGAAAATATTTTTTTTTAAAAGGAATAATGCTAGGTCTGATCTCTTCTGTCACAAGACACGCCCCCACACCTGGCCCTTAGATGGTCAATTTGCCAAGCTTGCTGACAGAATTAGACCACCCTAGCAGACAGGGTACACCCACTGGACCACCACAGATAAAAAGTAAAAAGAAATTGGAAATGGAGCAGGCTGCTTCTGGCATCAAAGATCAACCACCTTCATTGCTGGAGCCCAAAGAGTTATTGTTTCTCCTTGGGTGGCAGTTTGAGGGTTACCCTAATCTTTACATGTTTCAGATGAGCAGAAAGTTCAATTGATACCAAGGATTGGTATACAGAAACTAGAATGTGATTGGGAATACCTGAACCTGGCATCAGTCTGCACATTCCCACATCTGGGCAGCAAACAGGTTTTCTATCTCCTAGTAGACAGACTGCCCCCACAGGAGGAGAAAATAAAGGTGAATGATGATGAGGATTTTGATGTGTTAGCTAACGTAAATGATGTATGTGGAGAAAATGCCGAAGTGAATGATGAAAGTATGTGGATCAATGACTATGCCAAGAATAAAGAAGTGAACCTGGTTAAAAATGTGCCTTGTCAAAGGTTTGCCCAGTATCAAAAGTCTTGTGGATTCTATGCCTTTGTTTGCATTAGTTGTGTCTGAGTTGTCCACTAATGGTGAATTCTTGTTTCTTTACGACAAATGTTTTGCTGAACCGACTACTTAAATGAATGGTGTCACCAGGTACATATGAGAATGACTGTATTGAAAAATCAAATATGCTGACATTACTGGTGGCCAGGGGTGGATGCTGAGACTGATCGTCTGGTAAGACAGTGAGAAGTGTGTAAAGCTGTGGATAAATGTGCATGGCAAAAGGAGGGATTAGACATTGTAGGGCCTTTGAAGAATTTATTAGGAAATGTGAGATTTGTGATGGTACTTATAGATATCATTTAAAATATCCTGAGGTGAAGTTTGTGGAAGTTGTAAACACCGGTAGGGTGAGTGAATTCCTTGTGGGAGTATTTAGTAGAGAGGGCTTCCCTGAAACATTAATTACTGACAATGGTGTGTAGTTCATATTTAATGAGATGAAACACTTTTTCAAGACTCACGGGCTAAAGCATTATTGTGTAGCCTTCTATGATCGACAATGCAATGGTTTGGTGGATCGATTTCATTGGTATTTGAAGGAAAGTATTCATTCGGCGTTGGTCGGTAATATTCTCTTCCTTGTATCTGTTTGTGAAAGATTCTGGGCATATAGAATCACTTCCCACACTGTCACATGTGTATCACCCTTTATGCTGATGAAAGGAAGAGAGCCTACTTCATTGATCTTCCCATGGTAGTGCAAGATGAAATTGACTAAAAACAAGACCTTGATTGAGCAGGCTATGTATGAAGTTAGTAGGATGGTGAGTAACAAACAGTGCTAGTCAAAGAGGCAATATGACATGGTACATAAAGTTACTAAATGCAAGATAGTTGTTGGTGATTTTGTGAGAATAAGATGGGGTAGAAGAATGAGTAAAGGCATGAGCAAATTCTCTAGACCTATCAAGGTGATTATAATCAACAAAGCAAGTGTGATCACCCAAGATGGCAAATGATGGAGTATGAAGAGACTTCCAAGTGTGCTAATTATTGTGTCAGCAAAGTACCTTTGGAATGCAGAAGTGATGTGGAACATACTCTATTAGATGAGCAAGAAGGAGAGGATGGTGATTTGTTTATTGAAGGAAATCTACGAGTGAGCGACAAAGGGGGTGAACCAAGGGCTAATGCTACAAACATGCCTATGACAGGAGAAGGCTCTGTAGACTCAAATATGCCCTGCAACAAGTGTACCGAGTAAAATTTGCTCACATATCTAGATTTCATTTGAGGAATTATTGTTTGATGATTAACTTGTGTCAGTGTTTCAAGCACTGTTAAGAGGGAGATGTGTTATGTTTTAATACGTTACTGAATTCACTTAATATGTTTTTCCTTTCCTTCCCTGCCTGCTTTCCCTACCTCCCTTTCTCATACCTTTTTTCACTCCCTCCTACCTATTAGTCTTGGGCATGAGCCCCAAATGTTACATGTCTGAGGGTTCTGGACTCTGGAAGTGGGGGATGACAGTTGGCATCAGTATTATGATGTGAGACAAGGAGACGAAAGGTGACATAAACACGTTCTTTACACACACTGAGGTTTACAGTTTCTCTACATTTATTTATCACAAATGCTATAGTAAGTGTCATCAAAATCGACCCACCTCCCTCTGTATGCAGAAAGCCCACCAGATAACAAGGATTGAGTTTCTTTTTGTACAAACGAGTTAAAGCAGACATGTCAGGATATCAGCAAGCCAGGTCCCTCCCTCACTTAGGCTCTGGAATGTATTTTTCAACTGCGGGATTGGGGTGTTTACCACCAAAATGTTTCTCCCAGGGTGGAAGAAAGGACATTAGACACATGTAATTGCTATTTAATGGGTGAATGGGGGAGGGTCAACCTGTCTTGCCAATGGGTGATACAAATCTACTTCTAAGCACCCAACAGTGTTCTGCAGTCTGCACCCCACCACAGTGAACAGACGTCTGTCGAGTCCCCCCACCAACCTCACTGCCACAGTGCTCTTACCTGCACGGGCCTCTCCTGGAAAAGAGGGTATGACTATGCTGCAAGACAGACCCACCTGCCTTCAAATCTTTTAAGTTCAGTAACTAAAGTACCATTAAATTACTTGCTCTAAGTGAGTTTCTGTGGAATGTAGTTTCGTTGTTTAACATTAGGGAAATATAATAAAAACAGAAATAAATTCGTACAGGGGAAAATACAAAATGTCAGATGCAGTCAAATAAACTTTATTTCGGTTCAGAGAACCATAAAAGTGCACAATACATAAACCTTCTCAGTACAGAAAAACTTCTTCAGACATGTTCACATACCATAACAATATAAATATCACAATCATTTTTCAGATTTAGTACATCTTGGTAAAATAATAGGGCCATAAAGATGCAAATCAGGACCAGGGAGACAACACCCTCACACAGATGCCCCTAAAAGGGGCTTTTAAAGGATCCACCATGTTGCCAAGGCTACGATTGTATTTCCAGCATAGGGGGGTACTTGCAGATTACTAAAATCAATAAAATAAATAGTGCACATGGACCAATTAAAAAACTTTAAATCCATGGATGGACTAGTTCGAGTCTCACTGAGTACCCATGGATGCAGAGTGGGACACAGAAGTTTAGAAAAGGAAAAAGCTATACCCTAAAAAGGGATTATTGAATAACCAGAACTAGTTAAGTACCTTGCACAGGAGATATTAACAGATGAAGATTCAGGCATCAGGGTCCCTTAGAGAAGGTCCAATATGATTCATAGTGACATGGTCCCACCTTAACAGAAAGACAACATGGCTTAATGGTTTCATTGCCTGGCAATTTGATACATATTTTACCTGTAACATCTTCTGATCGTGGCGGCACCCCTGATCCTAATTCGCGAGCGCAATACAAACATCAGTAGAGGTCAGTGCGTACAGATAACTGAAACCTTCGCTATAAGTACACCGACAGTGATTTTTAGTAATGGGAGCAGTAACCCAACTCTTACAGACTTATAAAGTGCATAAAATAGTACAAAGTGCAGAGTAACTTGTTTAAATGAATTATCACAGGGGCATGGCGTGAGCTTGTCCGACCATTCTCCTTGATGTGGGAAAGCTACCAAAAAGTGCACAGTGCCTAACCGGAACCTTGTGAGCTAAACACTAAATAAAACTGAGGGGTAGCCGAAACAGGGGTTGATACTCCAGTGTTAGAAGCGGCTGTCTCTAGTTGGCAGAGGTATACACTTCTGACAAATAGGGACACACCTTTTCTAGTCAGGGCAAGGGGATCACACACTTAGATAACCCCTGCTCACCCCCTTGGTAGCTTGGCAAAGCAGACAGGCTTATCTCAGAGGCAGTGCGTTAAGCATTTATGACCACATACAGTAATAAAGTGAATACACTACAAATGGACACGACACAGTAGTATTATAAAAAGAAGTATTTTTATATAAGGCTTAGCACAAGACCAAATAATGACAAAATATACCACAGTCTTAATAAATACTCTTGGAAGGAAAAATAATAGTTCAAGCACGGTTTCTTCTTAGCACAAAGTCTTTAGTATAAAAAGCAATTCTTCTTCTCTAAAACACAGTTCTTGGCAACAATGTAACCCACACGGGAGTCACACGACGTCGAGGCAAAGTTAATCCAAAGGTTCGGCGTCGACCGCGAGGAGCGCTACGTCGAGCCCGGAGTCGCACAGACCCCAACAACACAGTACCTTGGAAAAGTGAAGCACTCGATGATCAGCGGCGTCCAGATGTCCGGCGTCGCGTCTTCGGCGTCGATCGGGCCTCGGAGTCGGGGCGATCTGCAGCGGCGTCGACCGAAGTCAGGCGGGAGCAGCGCTCACGGGATGAAGCAGGATACGACGTCGCCGATGTCGATGTTGCAAGAGTGAGCAGCGCTCACGGCGTCGAGAGGGCTCGAAGTCGATGCGATCAGCGGCGGTGCAGACACGAGGTCACTTGGAGCTGGAGCCGAACTCACTACTCACTGGCGTTGCTGCTGGCGTCGATCGGGCCCGGCGGCCGGCGTCGAGGAAGCGGGACACTGGAGCCGTTACTCACGATGTCGAGCTGGATTCGGCGGCGTCCGTCGGCGTCGAGATTGCTGGATTCTTTCAGAGGTGCTGGATTCACAAATTCCAGCAAAAAGCACTTTAAGCAGATGAAGTCCTTTAGCCCTGTGACTTCAACAGGAGACTTGCACTCTTCCAGCCCTTGGAGATTTTCTTAGCAAATAGTGAGAGTACACACACAGTTCCTCTCTCCTGGTTCCTTGGCAAAAATAAAGAAGCAATGCAGGATTCCCCCAACAAACAGCACTCTGGCAGAAGGGGTAGGCAGTCCTTAGATCAGCAGGCTTCTTGTCCTTGGTTCAGGTTTCCTTGTCAGAAGTGATCTGAATTCTTGGTTCAGGGGTCCTTCTCTTATACCCCTTTTTGGCTTAGATCCCTTTGTCCATTCAGGGGAATTTCCCCCCATCTCGGGTTTGTTGTGGGTGTTGCCAGGCCGAAGCACCTGGCCTATTCACTGGGCAGGGCAGAGTCCTCAGCCGCCCAGCAGGAGCGGAGCCAGCATTGTCACTGGCAGGGGCAGGGCCATCAGTTGCCCGGCAGGAGGTGGGCCAGGAAAGTCCCAGGCAGGCACAGAGTCATCAGCCGCCTGGCAGGGGGGCGGAGCCAGCATTGTATCAGGCAGGGCAGGCTATCAGGAGCTACTCTTCCCCTACTCTCAATGCAAATGCCCCACTCATCCCACACTGACTCATTCAGACTCTCTGGAGCCACCCAGCTCCTGTCACACGCACACCAGAACCAGCAGAGACCGGTAGACAGTTAGACAAGAAAATAGCTACTTTCTAAAAGTGCTATTTTCAAACACAGAGTCTAAAAACCATCCACACAAACGGATGCGTTATTAAACCCTGAGTTCAGGGATACCAAACTTGACATTGCACCATGCTCCCCGAGCCCGCTAGGATTATAGCATTAATAATCCTGGCAGCCCATTCTAACTGATGGAGAGCAGGTTACCTTACAATAGTGAAAAACGAATATGGCTGTAATTCACTACTAGGACATGCCAACCTTGTCAGGCTTGTCCTACCTTATGCTTACAATGCACCCTGCCCGTGGGCCTACCATAGGGGTGACTAACATGAAGTTAAGGGAAGGTTTAGGGACTGGCAAGTAAGTGTACTTGCGCAGTCCTCGTGACAGTCAGACTGCACGTGGTCTAGCAATGGTAGACCTTCAGACATACTTTTACTAGGCCGCTCTTGTGGGTGGCACAACACGTGCTGCAGGCCCACTAGCAGCATTTGTATTTACAAGCCCTGGCACTCCTGGTGCACTCTACTAGGGACTGACAGTAAACCAAATAAGCCAAACATGGAAGTCAATCAATACAGCAATTTCACATAGGGAGCACTTGCACTGTGGCACTGATCAGCAGTGGCACAGTGCCCAAAGCATTATACCAGCAAAAACATCGTAAACAGAGGAGGCAAACAGAAAAAATGGAGGAGAGACTCATGCCAATGATGCCAGGTCTAACACGTGTCCCCTCCAGCTGAAATGTGGGGAGAACTACCCTTACCCTAGGGAGTCCTCATCACTAAGGCGGAAAAATCTGGACAGGCCATCAGCATTGGCGTGATCTGTGCCAGGGCGGTGTTCCACCGTGAAGTCCATCCCCTGTAGGGAAATGGACCACCTCAACAGCTTTGGATTCTCACCCCTCATCTGCATCAACCATCTGAGGGGCCTGTGGTCCGTCTGAACCCGGAAGTGAGTCCCAAACAGGTAGGATCTCAGCTTCTTCAGTGCCCAGACCACAGCAAATGCTTCTCTCTCTATCGCACTCCACCTCTGTTCCCTGGGAAGTAACCTCCTACTGATGAAGGCTTCAGGTAAGTCTCGGCCCTCTTCATTCACCTGAGCTAGAACAGCCCCCACGCCATGCTCTGAGGCGTCCGTCTGGACAACAAATTCTTTAGAAAAGTCAGGTGCCTGGAGTACGGGTGCTGTGCACATTGCAGTTTTCAGGGTGTCAAAGGCCGTCTGACAGGCGTCAGTCCAGATCACAAGTCTTGGCTGCTTCCTGGAAGTCAGCGAAGTCAAGGGGTGCACAATGTTACCATAATCATTGACAAACCTCCTGTAATAACCCGTGAGACCCAAGAAGGCTCTCACCTGAGTCTGGGTTTTGGGCGGTGCCCATGCCAGGATGGTATCAATCTTGGGCTGCAGGGGGGCCACCTTGCCGCTCCCTACTTGGTGCCCCAAATACACCACTGAACCCTGCCCAATCTGGCACTTACTGGCTTTGATTGTGAGGCCTGCTCTGCGCAGGGCCAACAACACTTCCTGGAGGTGGCGCAAGTGTTCCTCCCAGCTGGCGCTGAACACTGCAATGTCGTCCAGGTAGGCGGCACTGAAATCCTCCAGTCCAGCCAAGACCTGGTTGACCAACCTCTGGAAGGTGGCAGGGGCATTCTTCATCCCAAAGGGCATAACCCGGAACTGGTAGTGCCCATCTGGTGTGGAGAATGCTGACCTCTCTTTTGCCCCATCAGTCAAGGCGATCTGCCAGTACCCAGACGTTAGATCAAACGTACTAAGGTACCGGGCAGCCCCTAACCGATCTATGAGCTCATCAGCTCTGGGGATGGGGTGCGCGTCAGTCTTGGTGACTGAATTGAGTCCTCGGTAATCCACACAGAACCGAAGTTCCGGTGAAGCACCGGGCGCTGCAGCCTTTGGGACCAAGACCACTGGGCTGGCCCAAGGACTGCTAGAGGACTCAACCACCCCTAAGGCAAACATTTTGGAGACCTCCTCCTTGATGTATGCTCTGACCTTGTCAGTCACTCTGTAAGCCTTGTGCTTCACAGGAGTGCTGTCCCCGGTGTCCACATCATGGACACACCACTGAGTGACACCAGGAATCAAGGAGAACAGATCAGGGAATTGTCCCAACAATTGGCGACAATCCTGCTGCTGTTCAGGGGTCAGTGTGTCAGAGAGGACAACACCATCCACTGACCCATCTTGCTCTTTTGCATACAGGAGGTCAGGAAGAGGCTCACTCTCCTCCTCCATTCCAGCCTCTGTAGCTAGGAGCATGCCCACTTCGGACCTTTCTAAGTGGGGCTTTAAACGGTTGACATGCAGAACCCGCAAGGGGTTCCTGGGAGACTTCAAGTCCACCATGTAGGTGACATCGCTCTTTTTCTCCACAACCTCAAATGGTCCAGTCCATCTGTCCTTGAGCGCACAAGGTTCCACAGGGGACATGACCCAAACTTTCTGTCCAGGCTGAAGCTCTACCAGAGTGGCCTTCTGGTCGTACCACCGCTTCATCTCTTCCTGGCTGGCCTCCAGATTTGCCTGAGCAAGATCTTTGAAGCGCCTATTCTGGTTCCTAAAGGCCAGCATGTAGCTGTATACATCCTGGGGAGGTTTCCTGGGAGATTGCTCCCAGCCTTCTTTGACCAGACTCAAAGGTCCTCTTACCGGGTGTCCATACAAAAGCTCAAAGGGGCTGAACCCTAGAGACTTCTGTGGCACCTCACGGTAAGCAAACAACAGGAATGGCAAGAGGACGTCCCACTTACGCCTCATTGGTTCTTCAAGACCCATATTCATGCCTTTAAGGGTACGGTTGAATCTTTCAACCAACCCATTACCTTGAGGGTGGTAAGGAGTGGTGAACTTGTAGGTTACCCCACACTCCTTCCACAGTGACTTCATATAGTTGGAAATGAAGTTGGTGCCCCGGTCTGACACCACCTCTCTGGGGAACCCCATTCGGGAAAAAACACCCATCAGTGCCCGTCTCACCACGGGGGCCGTCACTGTTCTGAGAGGGATGGCTTCCGGGTACCGTGTGGCATGGTCCACCAAGACCAGGATGAACCTGTTGCCCAGGGCTGTCTTGGGGTCCAGGGGCCCAACAATGTCAATCCCCACCCGGTCAAAGGGGGTACTGACCACGGGAAAAGGTTGGAGGGGAGCCTTCTGCTTCCGCCCGCTTTTCCCACTTGCCTGGCAAGTTTGACAGGTCTTGCAATGGATATCTGTATCCCTCCTCATCTGAGGCCAATAAAAATGGGTGACAAGCCTGTCATAGGTCTTGTCCTGCCCCAGATGTCCAGCTAAAGGAACGTCATGAGCCAAACCCAGTAGGAAGGCTCTGAAGCGCTGGGGTACCACCAGCACACGGGCTGACCCAGGCTCAGCAGCCTTAGGCTCGCTATACAGGAGATCGTTCTCCCAGTAGACCAAATGTGACCCTGACTGATCACCTGTTGTCTGGGCTGAGGCCTGCTGCCTCATACCCACAAGAGAAGGGCACACTTTCTGTTATGCACAGAATTCCTCCCTGGAGGGACCACCATCCTGCTGCCAATGGGTCAGCTCGGGCAGGTCTCCCAGTTCAGCAACTTGTTCACCTGTGGGTTCCAGGGCATGCCCCTCAAGGCCTGCC
The DNA here is from genome assembly GCF_964261635.1 of Lissotriton helveticus. Taxonomy (NCBI): domain Eukaryota; kingdom Metazoa; phylum Chordata; class Amphibia; order Caudata; family Salamandridae; genus Lissotriton; species Lissotriton helveticus. The sequence continues at coordinate 2,087,250,921 of NC_136063.1, forward strand.
TCCTCCTGGACCACGGGAACTACGGGGGACGGTTTCCCGCGCCCCCTGCCTCTTCTCTTCACAGCTGGGTCCTGGGCCATATTTTCAGGCTCCAGAACCCCA